>NC_052150.1:161886624-163086624 GCF_902713615.1 Scyliorhinus canicula | reverse complement strand
CTTATTTTGAGGCTATGCCCCCTAGTTCTGCTGTCACCCGCCAGTGGAAACAACCTGCCCGCATCTATCCTATCTATTCCCTTCATAATTTTAAATGTTTCTATAAGATCCCCCCTCATCCTTCTAAATTCCAACGAGTACAGTCCCAGTCTACTCAACCTCTCCTCATAATCCAACCCCTTCAGCTCTGGGATTAACCTAGTGAATCTCCTCTGCACACCCTCCAGTGCCAGTACGTCCTTTCTCAAGTAAGGAGACCAAAACTGAACACAATACTCCAGGTGTGGCCGCACTAACACCTTAGAAAATTGCAACATAACCTCCCTAGTCTTAAACTCCATCCCTCTAGCAATGAAGGACAAAATTCCATTTGCCTTCTTAATCACCTGTTGCACTTGTAAACCAACCTTCTGTGACTCATGCACTAGCACACCCAAGTCTCTCTGAACAGCGGCATGCTTTAATATTTTATCGTTTAAATAATAATCCCGTTTGCTGTTATTCCTACCAAAATGGATAACCTCACATTTGTCAACATTGTATTCCATCTGCCAGACCCGAGCCCATTCACTTAACCTATCCAAATCCCTCTGCAGACTTCCAGTATCCTCTGCACTTTTCGCTTTACCACTCATCTTAGTGTCATCTGCAAACTTGGACACATTGCCCTTGGTCCCCAACTCCAAATCATCAATGTAAATTGTGAACAATTGTGGGCCCAACACGGATCCCTGAGGGACACCACTAGCTACTGATTGCCAACCAGAGAAACACCCATTTATCCCAACTCTTTGCTTTCTATTAATTAACCAATCCTCTATCCATGCTACTACTTTACCCTTAAGTATCCTTATCTTAAGTATCCAGTCTTTAGGATGGATTGATGGCATTGTGTAAGACCTCTTTATTTTAGGGCTGTGGTGTGCACTAATATATTCAATCTTCACTGACATCTCATTACTGTTGTCACTTTTATCTTTCTTTGATACGTGAATACGGAATTTTGAGACAACTCTGAAAAACGAAATATGGAAGAGTCAGTTATAAATACATAAAATGGGGGGCGGGATTTTCGGCTCCCATTTGTTCAGGCGGCTTTGGTGACAGGACCGGAAAATCTCACGAGAGGCCCAAATCACGTTTTACATCAAAGGGAAGCCCCGTCGCGATTGTCTCTGCATCTCGTCAGTGACGTCACAGGAGTCCTGACATTCAACATTGGATGCACTACTATAATAAATTTGAATCTCATTATCAGGCTTCTAGGCCCCCCCCCCCCCCCCCCCCCCGCCGTAACATAATCCATTCACTGGCATGAGGACATGTTGGTGTGAACTACAACTGCTCTCCCACGGTATGTACTTGTTGGGCAGACCTCCCAGAGGGGCTGAGGTGAGTGCAGCACTCAATGGGGAGAGGGCCAAACCTGGGCAGTACCCGCGCAGTGGTGGGGGGAAGTGCCCAGGCAGTGCCAGGATGCAGTACTCAGGCAGGGCAGTGCCAGGGTGCAGTGTCAGAGGAGAGCCTAAGGGGGAGGAGGGGCTGGGGGGGGTCTCCAGGGTGGATTCCATGTTAACTCTGTTCACCGGGGCAGTCATTAAAAATGGTGCCCCAATCTTTAAAATACAAAGTTCCTGATGAGGCGGACTCTGATTGCCGACATGAAGTCCTGGGATTCGCCCCTTGATGTTTTTTCACTGTGTTCCGAACAACATGATCCAGTCTCAGTTCCAATTTGGTCTGGGAGCAGAACAAAGCAAACTCAGCTCTGCTGCTGATATCTTTCGAACCATGTATATGGTGACTCCAGGGTGACGTGCTGCCTCTCTGGTGTCAGGGTTCGGAATGTCATTGAATAGCTACAGAGCTCGTGACCGGGGATGGTCATGAGGCAGAGGTCATTGTTCATTTTGGTACCAATGACATAGGTAGAAAAGGGGATGAGGCCTTGCATCAAGAATTCAGGAAGTTAGGCAGTAGACTAAAAAGCAGGACCACTCGGGCTGTAATCTCTGGATTGTTGGAGTGCTAGCGAGTACAGAAATGGGAGAATATCACAGATGAATGCGTGGCTTAAGAGTTGGTGCAGGAGGGAGGGTTTTAGATTCCTGGACCACTGGGACCGTTTGCACCACCGTGACAGGTGGCATAGTAAATTTCGCCACTTGCATGAGAAACTGTATCACTAGCAGGAAACAGCACAAAGATTCACAATGTTATGTTCAGAATCATGTACAAGGAACAATAATCTCCGTCATGGAGTACAAGAAAATGGAGGTTATGCTGAACAGTTAGACCTCAGCTGGAGCATTGTGTACAGTTCTGGGGCCACACAACATGAAGGATATGAACACATTGGACAGAGTTCAGAAGAGGTTTACAATAGATCCAGGGATGAGAAACTTCACTCATGACGATAGATTGGAGAGGTTGGGACTATTCTCCTTGGAGAGAAGAAGGTTAAGAGGACATTTGATAGAAATAATCAAATTCATTAGGGGGCTGGACAGAATAGATAAGAACCTGTCCCTGATCATATGAAAGGGCACTGATTTAAAGCGATTTGTAAAAAAAGTATATGTGATATGAGAAAAAACGTTTCACACAACGTGTGGAATTGTACCTTCTCCCCGTGTCTGCGTGGGTTTCTCCGGATGCTCCGGGTTTTTTTTTTAACTCGTTCATGGGATGTGGGTGTTGCAGGCTGTGCCAACATTTCTTGCCCATCCATAATTGCCCTAGAGGGGGCAGTTAACAGTCAACCACATTGCTGTGGGTCTGGAGTCATGTAGGCCAGACCAGGTAAGGATGGCAGATTTCCTTTCCTGAAGGACTTTAGACATAGAAGACATAGCATTAACAGTGCAGAAGGTGGCCATTTGGCCCATCGAGTCTGCACCAGCCCTTGGAAAGGGAACCCCACTTAAACCCACACCTGTAACACAGCAACCCCACCCAACCCTTTCGGCGATTTACAGGCAGCTTTAATAGCACTCCATCAGTCCACCAAAGAACAAAGGCAGAGCACCGTTGACCACGTTAAATGCCAGCGGAAGATAGATAAGCTCCAGTCGCTACTTTCAGTTCACAATGGTTTTATGTGTACCTTCGGGACAGATGAGGAAGAGATGGCAGATTGAGAAGAGTTAACTGAAAGCGCACAGATGTATGTTAAAGGAATGGAAAGTCAAAAGCAGCCGCCACACATCCCAAAAACAAATGCACCAGCAGCACTGGCTACACAGGTCACACCAACCCCCATGGCTGCCCCGACACCCATGAATCCAGTCACCACGGAAAGAAGGATAAGGGATCAGGCAGGTCCAGATATCACATACATCACCCCATTTCGGTAAGCCAGTTAAGAGGCGCTAGCACTAAAATCACTCCATTTCAGCCCACCGCAGACACGCATCGCTTCTTTGAGGAGTTGCGCCAGCAAAAGGTCATGTACGGATTAGATGAGATGGTGGAAGTAAAATTGATTGTAATGAGTCACAGCCAGTAATGATTTAAAGCGATTTGTAAAAGAAGTATATGTGATACGAGAAAAAACGTTTCACACAACGTGTGGAATTGCACCTTCTCCCCGTGTCTGCGTGGGTTTCTCCGGAAGCTCCAGGCCATAACCCCAAAATGTAGGAGGAGGAACCCTAGACAAAATGAAGGCTGCAATATTAGATGCTATCAGATATAACAAAGGGGATCCGGTAGAGGGTTTGAACAAATGCAGGCAAAAGAAAGGGAAACATCCGACTGCCTTTGCCTGACGCATCTGGAAACATTTCAAGGCAGTATACGGAAATTTAAACCGCGCTCACCTAGATGAAGAAGAAACCACTAAATGGTCTTTAGTACCTTATTTTTGCATGCCAGGGAAGCAGGAAAAAGGGCTTGCGCAAATTATGACCCGGCAGATATCACACATAATGAGATTTGGGTACTTAGACGCCTATCCAGGGCATGGGAACAGTCACTTCAGGATCAGATGGACCAGAACGGATTAGAAGCCACAATGTACGCAGTCAGAACTAGCCAGGAACCCACATGGATAAATGAGGGCAGAAGAGAGGAACATTACCATCGAGAAAAGCACCCCAGAGCACAAACCCCAGCCCACGCACCACAAGGTCCATGTTACAATTGTGGATAGGTAGGACATTTTGCCTGCAATTGCAGACAAAACCCCCCACACCACCAACGACCCCAACAGGCCAACCCCCGCCACCCAGAAACAATAGGCCAGACCACGATCGCCAGCCGCGATAGCTAGAAGGCGACGCTCGCCCCATGCATAACGTAAACACCCGATCAGATAATCTCGCTTAGAACTCCCTAGATTGACGGTGTCCAGAGTCTGCAACATGGGTGTGTGACACATGCTGGGATAACATCAGAAGACTAGTAGTCACAGGCACAGTCCGGGGACAAGCAGTTGATTTTTTTTGGGACACAGGAAGATCCCGAACCACACTAAACTCAGCAACCCTATTCCAAAAATCACCCTGGCCCATCACAGATACCATCACACTCAGTGGATTCACAGGCCACATGCAAGAGGGATACATCACAGCCCCTATATCCATCCAAATAGGAAACATAGCCACTACCCACCCCGTTGTTCTAGTAGACCTACCCCTGATTGCAGAACACATGCTAGGCATAGACTTTATGAACTCACATAACCTCTCCTTCAACCCCATAAACAAGTGTGTCTTGCGAATGTCCAAGACAGCTAGAGCCCCCGTCATGCTCTCAGTAGGAGATTACAAAAACAGGATTTCCTCAGTCGGGGACTATTGGTTTAATCCTTCAGCAATTAGCACAGACGACACCATTAGACGGGTATTAGCCACACACAAAGGTGCGTTTGTCCAACACAAGCACGACTGCGGGCACATTCCAGGTACGATTATGATCTCAGGTTCCGACCCCAAACCACAGAAACTGTATGGATTTCCACAGCAGGCTGAGGGCGAAATTTTAAAGGTAATTAACAGTCTGTTAAAACAAGGAGTGATTCAACTCATAGCTTCCACTAATAATGGCCCGATTTGGCCCGTAAAGAAACCAGATGGTTCATGGCGACTCACCATTGACTACCGTGCACTAAACAAAGTTACCCCTTTAACAGCCCCCACCATTGCCACGAGTCCCGTGACCGTGCTTAAGCAGGGAGTGCAAGCAAAGTATTTCACCGTGCTGGATGTCAGCAATGGTTTTTGGTCCATTCCTCTAGAACGGGCTTGCCAGTATGAATTCGCATTCACTTTTCAAGGACAACAGTACACGTGGACTTGTGTCTCCCCAAGGCTTCCATAATTCCCCCTCCATTTTCCACAGACAGCTAGCTGCTGGTCTTTCCCAATTCTACAGTCCCGAATGCCTAATTCAGTATGTAAACGACCTGAACCTGCAAACCAATACCAGGGAAGAGCATGTGGCTCTGTTAGCCGAATTACTAACGCTGCTCCAGTCCATCAGGTGTAAGGTAAACCCCAAAAATGCACAGATATTGAGGGAAAAGGTACTTTATTTAGGCACCACTATTACACACATGGCAAACCTGAAATTGGACAAAAACTAATTGACTCCATTGCAAAATTGACCTGCCCCGTTATGTAATTGCACTCCGCTCATTTCTAGATTTAGTGGGATACTGCAGAAATTGTGCAGATAGTTTTGCCACCAAGGCCACCCCGCTCTCAGAGCTTCTGAAAAAGAACACCCCATCGAATTGGCTTCCCCAGCACACAGACGCCACTGATGATTTAAAACGCGCCCTAGGTACAGCTCCCGCTTCACAAGTTGCCGACCCTGACTTGCCCTATGCCATAGAAGTAGCAACTACCGACCAAACCCTCTCGAGCCACGACCGATTAGGACCGGTAGCCTATGCTTCTAGACTTTTAGACCCCGTAGAACAAGGATTTTCTGCCCCGAGGAACAACACTTGCTTGCAGTCTTCTGGGCAGTCCAGTACTTTGCCTACATTACAGGCCTCAACCCAGTCACAATATTAACTGAGCACACCCCCACCCAACTGTTGTTGGACAACAAACTAAAAGATGGTTCAGTTAGCCAGATCAGAGCAGCTCGCTGGACACTCTTATTACAAGGCAGGGATATTTCTATGAAACGCACCAAGACACCTACACGTTCTTAGCAGACAATTTAAAATATGCAGGGACCCCACACAAATGCCAGATAATTACAGCCACACACCCCACAGGACCCTTTGTTCTCAAATCGCTACAACCATGTGTAAACGGTGAGACACCATGGGTGGGATTCTCCGACCCCCCGCACCAGGTGGGAAAATCGCCGTGGGTCATCGTGAATCCCTCCCCCGCCGTCCTCCTAATTCTCCCGCCCCCCAAATATTGCCCCGGCGTGAGTCGCACCGGCCGCCTCGGAGAATGGCAGGGTCCGGCACGACTCAATGGGCCCCGGGGCTGACTGAATTCTCCAGCCCGCGATGGGCCGAAGACCCGGTCATTCTTTGCCAGTCCCGCCGGCGTAAATTAGAGTAAGTCCCTTACTGGCAGGACCTGGCGGAGCGGGCGGGCTCTGTGGTTCCTGGGGGTCACGGGGTTTCTGGCCCCAGGAGGTGCCCCCCACGGTGGCTTGGCCCCGCGGTTGGGGCCCACCTATCTGCGGGCGGGCCTGTGCCGTGGGGACACTTTATTGTTCCGCACCGGAGGCCGTGGTTCTCCGCCATTCCCGGTGCGGAGGCGAATCCCTCTGCTCATGTGCGGGCGCTCCCGCACATGCGCCGACTCACGCCAGCCGGCGGAGGCCCTTCGCCGCCGGTTGGTGTGGCGCCAAGCTCCTTTCCCGTCGGCCGGCGGGACACCAACCACACCTTTGGGGTGGCCTGACGCCGGAGTGGTTCACGCCACTCCACCCCGCCAGGACCCCCCGCCCCGCCAGGTAGGGGAGAATCCCGCCCAAAGTTCCCAAGACACAGGGGACACAGTAAAGATCTATGCAGATACCTTCTCCACTGTTGAAGATGGAGTAAGAATCACAGGATGCGGGATTTACATGGAGGACTCACAGGGACGCCCACTAGATGAGGCATCTTTAAAATTACCCGGCCACTTGGGTTTCGCAAGCAGCAGAACTTGCAGCCATAGCTTATGTAATTGATCACTCAGACACCTTTCCAACGCCTGCGGACATACTCCGACAGCTTGTGTGTTTGCAACAGTCTAACAGAATTCCTTCCCCTACGGGAATCTCAAGGTTTTGTATCCGCCAGCGGAAAACCCCTACCCTCCGCCCCTTTACTGAAACATATTCTTAAACAAGCCACCGGCTGTACATACGGCATAATTAAACTAAAGAGCCATCACCGCACCTCTCCCCCCGAGAATCGCAAGGCCGACGGCTTAGCTAAAGCTGGATCACGCACTGGTCACTTCTGGCAACCCCCCGGGTGTGGACAGATACATCCAATCCTGGTCTCCCAAACCAATATTGAGGATTTATCTCAGACACAGAAAGCAGATGACTCCCTTAAACAGGTACTGAACGGCCCCTACCCAGCCCCCTATGATAAATGGAAGAACACACTCACAATACAGGACGGAATAGTGTTAAAGGACGGGATTTATGTGGTCCCCACCCAAAACAGAAACCAGTGAATCTACCAATTCCATGATGGACACGGACATCAGGGAATAGACACAACCATTGCCCATTTAAGACCCTTGTGCTGGTGGCCCAAATTAAAAAGCGATGTCACACTTTATGTCGAAAATTGCCTCATTTGCGTCCAGAACAATCAAGAACATTATTCAAAGAAGGGACAATTAAGATACAACCGACCTGCAGAAGGCCCCTGGACAAATCTGCAAATCGATTACATTGGTCCCCTCCCCACCTTGCAAAAACGGTTTCAAGTACGTGCTGGTCAAAATGGGTCGAAGCATTCCCCACACGTTCAAACACAGCAAAGGCCAGCGCTAAAATTTTGACCCATCAGATATTTATGCGCTGGGGTATTCCACGCAGCATTGAGTCAGATCAAGGCTCCCACTTCATCGGCAGAGTAATGCAAAAGATTATGACCATTTTCGGTATCAAACAGAAATTCCACAGAGCCTACCACCCCCAGTCCAGCGGCATAGTAGAGCGCATAAACCGCACTTTAAAAATGGCCATTAGGAAAACGGTACAGCAGAACAATTCCACTTGGGACACAGTACTACCCTTTGCTCTCATGATTATCAGGAACACAGTTTCCAGTTCCACAGGTTTCACCCCCTACACCCTTATGACAGGAGACCTATGAAAGGCATTGAATATTTATTAGGGCTTGATTTGGCAAATCCCACAGTAACCTTGCTCACCCACGAAAAAGCAGTCCAACAGGTCACAGAAAACATTAAAGTGGCACAACTAGCTGCTGCTGTATGACTAGGCGCTAGGAAAAAGCAGAGTAAAGCCAGCTTTGACAAAAAGGTTCACCCCATAGAGTATACAGTCGGCCAGCAAGTTATGATCTCGTTGTACAACCCCAGCTCCTTCCTAGCCCTTAAATTGCAGGCCCCTACTCCATCTCTGACAAAGTAAGCCCCTCTGTACAAGATAGCGTACCCCAATGGTAAAACTGGTTGGTTCCACATCAACCAACTCAAACTCTACGGATCACAACGTAGCCACGCCCACCACTTAGCCTTGGTAATGGGAGAGGATGAAGCTCTGCCCACTGACAACTCAGCCCGATGCCCACTCCCCCCTCCCCACTCCGGATGGCACTCTCCCCTAGACTCCGACCATAATCACAGGTTTCAACTTTGAACTTGACTCTGATGAGAGCCTCCCGGGTTTGACTCCCATCCCTAGCGACCTCCCCACCATCAGCTACCCTAACCCCTGGAACGACGCCTTGGATTTTTCTGGCCCCTTGTACGACCGTCCCTGCCCAACGACATTTCCTACGCCCACTCCCAGCAACATTGCTTCCACTTCCAGTACACCAGTTCCCGACTACCCTCCGTCACACGACAACCCTGATACTCCTTTTTGGCACCGTGACAATTCCTGCAGGTTGGTAAGACATGACGAATCGGATCACCCACAGGCCTATGCGGCTACAGCCCAGAATCTGCAGACACGAGTCTGGCAACCAGGAGAAGGTATGATTTAAGTGATGAGCCCCTTCTGGGAAATGATTTCACGGAACTGATGCACGCAAATATTTGAGGTGTCCAGATGATGAGAAACGGACACCACCTAAGAATTAAGGTGTCGCAATTTCTGATGGAGCCTGCCCGTCTTCTTGTTGTAACCTCCTTTACTCTCCAAAACATGGTTTTAATCTATGTCGGCTCGACACTCGGCTATGCAGCCATAACTACTCTTCTGCTTAAACCGTCAGACGCGGTCTACTGACCAATGGCAGTTGAGTGCACTACAATACGACTACAAATTCTTCCTGTTCATCCCGGTCACCCAGGTAGGGAGTCACGGCACTGATCCCACCCTACCTGAAGGCCCCAAAATTATCTGGTCAATCACGCTCGGGTAGTGGAATCATGGCACTGATCCCCGTCCTACCCGGGGATCCCACCCATTCTTCTCCCACAGCGGCCCACACGCACCCCATGTTTCTCATCATGCTCTCTGGAATGGTTTACTACACCCTTTGCTGCTTTGGGCAGGTCTTGAATCTTCCTTTCCGCTCCACATCTAAACCCTTGTTTCTTCCACTAGTCTTTCAGACCCCTTCGGGTCACTTCCAAATGCTATTTACACTTAAAACACTGGTTGCTGATCACTGCTGAAACCGCTGAGCCCCTGGGACGAAACTCTATAAAACTGGCTGCCTTGAAATTCGGCTGGTTAAGCAAAGCCTCAACATCCCATGGTTGCTAGTAAAGATGAAGAATGGTCGAAGAAAGCATCCGCCCACGCCTTGCATCGACCACACAAGCTTTGAGACACTTGAATACAGGACACTTGGATTAGTACCTCTCCAAATTTTTTTTAAAAAACAAAATGGGGGAGTCACACATGGTGACAATCATAAAGGGAAATTGGAACTAAGATAGAGAGACTAACACACGCAAATGTTAACCAACGATACTGACATGATACTATGCTTCATTCCCAAGGATTACACGGAAACCAGACACCACAGGATAAACCCAGCATCCATGAACTTCGTCTGGACAATTGACGCACTTACCGAACTCCGAGCACAAAATACCCAAGATCTGTGGTACCGTCCCCCAGATGTAGGGGAATGTGAGAGTGGCACCCTATGGGTGAGTAAGAACACAAACATCATTTTGTGCAGTAACCAACGGACAATTTACAGAGAGCCCAACGGGTCCACATCAGAATGTTACAATAGCGCAACCAGAACAGAAGATTGGTGGGAACTTACTAATGAAGCGTGCCCCAAAATTGGATGTTTAAATAAAGCTGCAGGGAACACAATGAGAATCTGACAAAATTGCCCTGGGACACCCACTAAAGTTAATTTAGCAATACACATATTTAGAGTAGGACCTAAACCAACCCCGAGCGACACCACCCCACAGACCACCTCCAGTCAGGATACCACACAACAACTGTTAGAGATAGAGACCGAAACCCCCACCTGGTGGGAAGACATTGCAAAATGGAACCCACTCTCATACTTACACATCTTACACATAGAATTTATGCAGAAGGAGGCCATTCGGCCCATCGAGTCTGCACCGGCTCTTGGAAAGAGCACCCTACCCAAGGTTAACACCTCCACTCTATCCCCATAACCCAGTAACCCCACCCAACACTAAGGGCAATTTTGGACACTAAGGGCAATTTATCATGGCCAATCCACCTAACCTGCACATCTTTGGACTGTGGGAGGAAACCGGAGCACCCGGAGGAAACCCACGCACACACGGGGAGGATGTGCCCATAATAGAGACCCTCCTCCTGATTGCAGTAATATATAGTGTAGTCCTCACATTCAAACTCCGTAAATGGAAGGAAAAAGCCTCCCGGTGTCCTATGTACTCCGTTCGAGCCCCTCTCTTTGGAATCAAATGGAGCTCTACTAAGAATGTACAACTTACAAAACTGTGATAACCGCTGCTAAATGGACCCTTTATACCTCTGTACAGATGAAATGTGATAAGAAGGAAAAATGTGGCGCTGCTGTTTAAGTTTTGTAGATTTTGTGTTGTAGATAAGTTCTTTATGTAAAAACAGCAACATGAGTGTAGCATAGAAAGTTTAGTTCGCAACCAACTGTTTAGTATGAATTTAAGTTTAATTACTTTATATGAATTTAATTTGATCTAAAATAGCCAGTTGCAGTGAATTGTTTTAATGAATGTATGTGACAAGGTATTAGGTAAAATTGTACAATGAATTCATTCAAGGACAGAGTGGAGTAGGACCTGAACTGACTGACCAGTGGCCGGCTTGATAAGGTAGACTATGGGATCAAGACTGTGATCCACCACGCTTCGCGGTCAGGATCAAGAGGACGGAATGTAGCCATGTAAAATGGCCACCTGCAAAGGACCATGGGAATTGTGGTCAATTTTGGGCACAGGTACACAGCCTCTGTGTATTGTGCAAAGAAACCAGACTTGGTTGAAACTTGCATCCATTGAGAATCAATTACCATTTTCCCGAAGACAATAGCATTCGCATCAAGGACCATCAACGATAGCAGACTAACCAGTGCCATCCCCATTATTTGGAAAAGGCCCATGTGCCTGGGACAATGATGGCTTAGACCTGCCCAGCCATTGAGGTATCCGCTCGCTAATTGACTAAGATCGATGAGGGTGATCGAAAGCCCTATCGAGCCATTGGATCTGGAGTAAGGACCGCCCAAAAGAGCGCGAAAGAGATGAAGGATAAAAAGCCCTGCGCACTAGAGATCGGTCTCTTTTAGACCGGCCTGTGTGCGACCAATTGCAGCATATCAACTCACCAAGTTCAAGGACCCGCGACCATTCCTGAAGGACGAGCCCAGCCGAGACGAACCTGAAGACTTCCAACCCACCAATTGGACCCGGATAAAGGCCTTATCTCGCACAGTGCCAGTCACTCGAAGTTAAGTAAAGGTCATCTTCATTGTTACAAGCAGTTTAGTACGGAGCCGTGTGTATTATTGCATAGAGATACAAGTTTTCTACTATTAATAAACTGTTTTTGAGCTAACATACTGTATGTGTGGTCATTTGGTCAATATAAGAAAAGCTTGAGGTTCACATAAAGGGTAAAAAGGCAACACAATCAACAAGGACCATCACAGGACTTTTAATTGCAGATTTCTATTGAATTCAAATTTCACCATCTGCAGTGGCAGGATTTGAAGCTGGGTCTCTGGATTACTAGTCCAGTGACAATACCACTATGTCACCGCCTCCCAGTTCAAAGATGTGCAGGTTAGGTGGATTGACCATGCAAAATTGCTTCTTAATGTCCAAAGATGTGGTTAGGTGTCATTATGGGCATAGACCGGTGAATGAACCGAGGTAGGGTGCTCTTTCTGAGGATCAATGCGCACTCATAGAACATAGAACAGTACAGCACAGAACAGGCCCTTCGGCCCTCGATGTTGTGCCGAGCAATGATCACCCTACTCAAACCCACTTATCCACCCTATAGCCGTAACCCAACAACCCCCCCTTAACCTTACTTTAATTAGGACACTACGGGCAATTTAGCAGGGCCAATCCACCTAACCCGCACATCTTTGGACTGTGGGAGGAAACCGGAGCACCCGGAGGAAACCCACGCACACAGGGGGAGGACGTGCAGTCTCCACACAGACAGTGACCCAGCCGGGAATCGAACCTGGGACCCTGGAGCTGTGAAGCATTTATGCTAACCACCATGCTACCCTGCTGCCCCTAACTCGATGAGCTAAATGGCCTCCTTCTGCACTAAAGGGATTCTATGGGTCAGGAATGCGCTTCCTGGAAGTGTGATGGAGACAGATTCAATTGAGACATTCAACAGGGCATTAATTGATTACTTGAATAGAAACAATGTGCAGGGGTACAGGGGAAAGGAAGGGGAATTACACTAAGTCATGGTGCTTGTTTGGAGAGCGGGTGCAGACACCAAGTACCAAATAGCCTCCTTCTGCACTGGAACAATTCTGCAATTCTGTGATCATTAAACAATTTCAACAAATTGGAACAGAACAGAGCTTTTATTATATTATAGCTGGAAAATATTTCCCACAACCCCATTTAAACATTTTGTTTTGCAATTATTGCATTGAATTCCAAAAAAATCAAATAATACAATTATGACTAGTTGACCTGAATGTAAAGTATGTCTCAGCATCTTACGGATGTGTTGGCATGAATAAACTAATTATCACTATCGATTTATTGGAATGACTTCTACTTTGACCACATTCTGCTTTATGTAGCCAGACATTGATTTTTAAGTAAGAAGTCTTACAACACCAGGTTAAAGTCCAACAGGTTTGTTTCAAACACGAGCTTTCGGAGCACGGCTCCTTCTTCAGGTGAATTCACCTGAAGAAGGAGCCGTGCTCCGAAAGCTCGTGTTTGAAACAAACCTGTTGGACTTTAACCTGGTGTTGTAAGACTTCTTACTGTGCTCACCCCAGTCCAACGCCGGCATCTCCACATCTTGATTTTTAAGTGCTGTTATACAATTTAAGGAATTTTCTTCACATAATGAAACATCATTAAATACATCAGGTCATTCACACAGATTGCTATTAGAATAACAGATAATAAAATATCAAACAGACAGGTCCACACAGCTGTCCACGATTATGTACTGCATGTTCTGATGTTCAAACGTGTGCTTTCAGTGCATCGGAGTTTTAAATGAAACTCGCTGATATCGTTTTTCTGGACAAATGACTTTTACAAACTGGGCCTCTCCAAAATCTCTTCAGCACTCACAGCTCTCCAACAAGACTGCGGCAGTAAGTTAGACTTTTGCTTTTATTACTATGTGTCATTTTCTTACTATTGTTGTTCTCTCCTCTTGTTCACTTTTGTTTCCTTTTGCTCTGCTCCTTTGGTTATATCTTGATGACTGTCCTTTCTAAATGTTTCTTCTCTCTGTTCGCCGTGGGCTTCTCTCACAGTTGCTCTGCGACCTTTGTTTTGGTCTTTCTCCATTAGTGTTGCTTCATACATCTTCTCGTTTCTTCTTTCCACTTCCCCCTTTCCTGTCCCCCCCCCCCCCCCCCCCCCAGGGACAAAATCTTATGTTCCCCTGCTGGCAGGTTTGTAAAGGGGAGGAGGACAGAAAACTGTTCACTTGGCCTTCCCACTGGACTCTCACGTGCCTGACCTCTCTGGATTTTACAGTGGGACGGGTGAGGCTTTGGTCCCATACCTGCCCTTGCCCAAATTGAGGCCCTTAATTAGCCAATTAGTGACCACTTAAGGCCGTTTCCAGCCTCAATTATCAGGCCAATAGGGGGAGTTCAGGGGCAGTGGGGAATCCTGAAAAATTACCATGCTCAGGCTTTGGGCGGGAAAGTGAGAAGAGGGTCTTTACCAACGGTCTCCTTTTAAAATCAGATCCCACCCCACCCACTGACCCCTGTAGTGTTTCCTCCCACCTCGCCTGCCCATCAGCACCACTATCCCTCAGATCTCAATGTAAAGCTGAAGTACTTCCTCTGCCCCCCAACACAGCAGACAGGGGGAAGACCCCTAACCCTCCAACCTCCCCGCAACCACTCAATGATTGAGTCACTGCCCCCCCCCCCCCCCCCCCCCACCAAACCACGCAGGCATCAGAGTGATCTGCCCCCCACTCCACATCTCCGCCGGCATCATGTTTTCATTCCACCCTCTCGCCTCTCTCCACCTTCGTCGGTATTGCAGCTTCATTGACCCCCACCCCATCTTTGCCAGCATAAGGCTAAAGTGTCCACCCGCCCCCCCCCCCACACCCCAGCATTGCCCCCCCTCACATAATGAGAACCACCCCATGGGTTTCTTGGCCTCTGGCCCTGCCAGTGCCTGACAGTGCAAAGTGGCAGGCAGTGCCAAGGCACTGGTTAGCCATGTCCCTCATCACTTGGGGAATATACTCACCTCTGAGTCTCCAGCACGTTCATCACGACTGGTTTCTGTTTGTGGAAACCAGCAGTGATTCCTGCCAGCGTGACAGGTGCCCCAGAAGCAAATTTAGGCCGTTTAAGCATATTTAAATGAATTCAAAATTATGCTCATCATTACATCAGTGGAGAGGGAATGAGAACATCGCGCTCTGAGTTCTCACCGGTGCAAATCCCATTTTTGGTTTCTTGTGAGATTTAACGCCCATTACGGGATTTGCACCAGTAGCTGTAGGCCCAAAACGTCAAGGCCATAGTTTTGCACCCATGATTTCCCTATCACTGAGTTCTTTTTTGTTATTTACATCACAGAAGGAGGTAATTCGGCCCATCATGTCCACACTAGCTAATAAAAGAGCTCCCCAGCTAGTCCCATTCTCCAGCCCTGTCTCCGGAGCCCTCTAAAATAATCACTTTCAAATTCCAACAATGATGGGGGCGGGGGTGGGAAATGAAGCCACAATGCCAGCGATGAGGAGAGGGGGGCAGGTCGCCCTGATGCCTGGGTGGCATTGGGGGGGGGTGTGGGTGAGGTGGGGTTGGCAATGACCCGATCATTGATTGGTTGCGGGGAGGTTGGCTCTCTGTTTGTAGGGTTTGGGGTCTTCCCCTTGTCAGCTGCTTGGGGTACCGATGTCCAGGGTGTGTGGGGGTGGGGTGGGGGAGGAGAGAAGATGCTGCAAATTAATCTCAGTCAAGCTGCCATGGGGGCATAATAAACATGCCCACATGCTTCCCATGATCAGCAATCAGTCAAACATTCCTTATTCTCCTTTGCACAGTCACATTTCATTTAAATCCCTAACAGACTTGGTTCTCTCTCGCTCTTGAGATCTCTCACCTAATGTATTCTGAACAGTGAATTGCCAGAGGGCTTCAGGAATTCCTTGCCAATGCAAAATGAACCTGCTCTTATTTCCATTAAAATTCCTGGTATAAGGAAAGATCCAACAGAATCATTAGCAACATGTCAGAATGCTACTATTTTAATTACCATATAACTATAATCTATACTGTCTCCCTGAAGCTGTCTGCAGGTATTCTTTTTCTTAAAAACTGGGACCTCCTAACAAATTTAAAATGTAAATATTAAATATTTTAACACTTTCTTACCTAGATTTTCATTTCAAGATTAATGGTTTTGCAATGTGGAAGGATACAACCAATACCAGTTAATAGTGAAGGGAATTAATATTCCTGATTGGCTTCCAGAACTATGCGCGGGATTCCCCGTCCATTCAGGGCAGCAGGATTCCCCGTCCATTCAGGGCAGCAGGATTCCCCGTCCATTCAGGGCAGCGGGATTCCGCGTCCATTCAGGGCAGCGGGATTCTCCGCCTATTCAGGGCAGCGGGATTCTCCGCCTGTTCAGGACAGCGGGATTCACCGCCCGTTCTGGGCAGCGGGATTCACCGCCCGTTCAGGACAGTGGGATTCACCGCCCGTTCTGGACAGCGGGATTTACCGCCCGTTCAGGACAGTGGGATTCACCGCCCGTTCTGGGCAGTGGGATTCTCCGCCCGTTCAGTGCAGCGGGATTCTCCGCCCGTTTAGGGCAGCGGGATTCTCCATCCATTTAGGACAGCCTTTAGGGCAGCGGGATTCTCCGCCCATTTAGGGCAGCGGGATTCACCGCCCGTTCTGGGCAGCGGGATTCACCGCCCGTTCTGGGCAGTGGGATTCTCCGCCCGTTCAGAGCAGCGGGATTCTTCGCCCGTTTAGGGCAGCGGGATTCTCCGCCCGTTTAGGGCAGCGGGATTCTCCGCCCGTTCAGTGCAGCGGGATTCTCCGCCCGTTTAGGGCAGCGGGATTCTCCGCCCATTTAGGACAGCCATTAGGGCAGTGGGATTCTCCGCCCGTTTAGGGCAGCAGGATTCTCCGCCCATTTAGGACAGCCTTTAGGGCAGCGGGATTCTCCGCCCATTTAGGACAGCCTTTAGGGCAGCGGGATTCTCCGCCCGTTTAGGGCAGCGGGATTCTCCGCCCGTTCAGTGCAGCGGGATTCTCCGCCCGTTTAGGGCAGCGGGATTCTCCGCCCGTTCAGTGCAGCGGGATTCTCCGCCCGTTTAGGGCAGCGGGATTCTCCGCCCATTTAGGACAGCCTTTAGGGCAGCGGGATTCTCCGCCCGTTTAGGGCAGCGGGATTCTCCATCCATTTAGGACAGCCTTTAGGGCAGCGGGATTCTCCGCCCATTTAGGGCAGCGGGATTCTCCGCCCATTTAGGACAGCCTTTAGGGCAGCGGGATTCTCCGCCCATTTAGGACAGCCTTCAGGGCAGCGGGATTCTCCGCCCATTTAGGACAGCCTTTAGGACAGCGGGATTCTCCGCCCATTTAGGACAGCGGGATTCTCCGCCCATTTAGGGCACCGGGATTCTCCGCCCATTTAGGACAGCGGGATTCTCCGCCCGTTTAGGGCAGCGGGATTCTCCATCCATTTAGGACAGCCTTTAGGGCAGCGGGATTCTCCGCCCATTTAGGACAGCCTTTAGGGCAGCGGGATTCTCCGCCCGTTTAGGGCAGCGGGATTCTCCATCCATTTAGGACAGCCTTTAGGGCAGCGGGATTCTCCGCCCATTTAGGGCAGCGGGATTCTCCGCCCATTTAGGACAGCCTTTAGGGCAGCGGGATTCTCCGCCCGTTTAGGGCAGCGGGATTCTCCGCCCATTTAGGACAGCCTTTAGGGCAGCGGGATTCTCCGCCCATTTAGGACAGCCTTTAGGGCATCGGGATTCTCCGCTCATTTAGGACAGCCTTTAGGGCAGCGGGGTTCTCCGCCCATTTAGGACAGCCTTTAGGGCAGCGGGATTCTCCGCCCATTTAGGACAGCCTTTAGGGCAGCGGGATTCTCCGCCCATTTAGGACAGCCTTTAGTGCAGCGGGATTCTCCGCCCGTTTAGGGCAGCGGGATTCTCCGCCCATTTAGGACAGCCTTTAGGGCAGCGGGATTCTCCGCCCATTTAGGACAGCCTTTAGGGCAGCGGGATTCTCCGCCCGTTTAGGGCAGCGGGATTCTCCGCCCATTTAGGACAGCCTTTAGGACAGCGGGATTCTCCGCCCATTTAGGACAGCGGGATTCTCCGCCCGTTTAGAGCAGCGGGATTCTCCGCCCATTTAGGACAGCCTTTAGGGCAGCGGGATTCTCCGCCCGTTTAGGGCAGCGGGATTCTCCATCCATTTAGGACAGCCTTTAGGGCAGCGGGATTCTCAGCCCATTTAGGATAGCCTTTAGGGCAGCGGGATTCTCCGCCCATTTAGGACAGCCTTTAGGGCAGCGGGATTCTCCGCCCATTTAGGACAGCCTTTAGGGCAGCGGGATTCTCCGCCCGTTCAGTGCAGCGGGATTCTCCGCCCATTTAGGGCAGCGGGATTCTCCGCCCATTTAGGACAGCATTTAGGGCAGCGGGATTCTCCGCCCATTTAGGGCAGCAGGATTCTCCGCCCATTTAGGGCAGCGGGATTCTCCGCCCATTTAGGGCAGCGGGATTCTCCGCCCATTTAGGACAGCCTTTAGGGCAGCGGGAATCTCTGCCCATTTAGGACAGCCTTTAGGGCAGCGGGATTCTCCGCCCATTTAGGACAGCGGGATTCTCCGCCCATTTAGGACAGCCTTTAGGGCAGCGGGATTCTCCGCCCATTTAGGACAGCCTTTAGGGCAGCGGGATTCTCCGCCCATTTTGTACAAAACTCTAGTACGGCCGCATTTGGAGTATTGCGTACAGTTCTGGTCGCCTCATTATAGGAAGGACGTGGAAGCTTTGGAACGGGTGCAGAGGAGATTTACCAGGATGTTGCCTGGTATGGAGGGAAAATCTTATGAGGAAAGGCTGATGGACTTGAGGTTGTTTTCGTTAGAGAGAAGAAGGTTAAGAGGTGACTTAATAGAGGCATACAAAATGATCAGAGGGTTAGATAGGGTGGACAGCGAGAGCCTTCTCCCGCGGATGGAGGTGGCTAGCACGAGGGGACATAGCCTTAAATTGAGGGGTAATAGATATAGGACAGAGGTCAGAGGTGGGTTTTTTACGCAAAGAGTGGTGAGGCCGTGGAATGCCCTACCTGCAACAGTAGTGAACACGCCAACATTGAGGGCATTTAAAAGTTTATTGGATAAGCATATGGATGATAATGGCATAGTGTAGGTTAGATGGCCTTTAGATTTTTTCCATGTCGGTGCAACATCGAGGGCCGAAGGGCCTGTACTGCGCTGTATCGTTCTATGTTCTATGTTTAGGGCAGCGGGATTCTCCGCCCGTTTAGGACAGCCTTTAGGGCAGCGGGAACGGAAGTCCCACTGCAGTGAATGGGAAATTTGGCTCAGCAGCAATTCTCTGTCCTTGCCCGCAACAGTCCCGTGCAGACGCGCAACACTGAAATGTGTTTCAAAATGGGGAAAATCCAAATTACAAAGCAAGACTGCATTGATGGTAATTGTTCAAATGATTTATGCGTTTCCATCCATCGGATGATTCTGGTGCTCACCAGATCACAAGATGCACCCATTTGCTTTCTTGATAGATTATTGATGAACTTCTCCTGTGATAGCAGACTAATGGCATGATTCAACCAAAATATTTTGAAGTGTGGTAGCGAGTGGGAACTGCCACGGGTTACCTGGTGATGAGACCATCAATGCACGCGACACGTGGTTAGAAGTGAACAGTGGTTTTAATTGTCTTACAATAAAGCCTACCTGTGACGAGATGAACTCTAGATGAACTGGCAGGCAGGCTCCGACTGCCAAGCTTTATACAACGAGTGGGGGGGGAGGAGTCATGGGCGGAGCCAAGGGTGGAGCCCAGTACAAACTTCCGTACATTCCCAGTACACCTCCCCCTAGGGGCAGAGCCGCACAACTGCTCGTGTGCCGAGCTTACAGAGGAATGGTACAACATGTGTGATAACAGTGTGAATTATGCTATTATGATTCACCACACCTGGCACTCGGCCCGGCGAGACCGTCACCGCAATAAACAATAATGATCCACTTAAGGAGGCCCTACGGGCATCACACCTCACATCAATGCTCATCAGTCGATTCACTGGGACTACGCTCGGCAGCCCCACGCTAACAAGGTAGAGCAGCACATAAACTGCCCTTGCACAGCCAACCCCACTCAGCTCGCAGCCATGGTGCTGAGGTGATCGGCGCCACGATTCTGGAGCAGTGGTGGACACCTTTGTGTGATACAATTAATAGACGTTTACCACAACCAGTATGATGCCTCTGTCACATTTCTCCGCAACACGGGCCGATCTCCGAACCCTTGCCCCTTCTCTCCAGGCATAGGGCTCCTGCCCCCCGGGCATGCCATGTGCAGGTGAGCAAGCACTCAGCAGGTAGGCGGGGTCAGACTACAGCATGGATTGAGAAGCTCCAACGGTCAGCTCTCTGCGGGTTATCGTCACACTCCTGCCCTCAACAGCGAATTCGCTGACACTACCGGCACAGTCTCAGCACCCTGGAGTGATATGACACATACCCTGGGAGGGTGGGAAATGGGGGGGAGGGCGAGACGGAGGGTACCGATGATGGACCAGACCATGTCCTGTGTGAAGTGGGCATGGATAAGGGCCTCTCTGGCTCTCCGGCTTGCCAGATCCTCCAGCCTCCGACTTGTCCTCCGGTTCCTCTCCGGCATGGTCCTCCGGCTACTGCAATGGTCCAGTGCCTCATCCTCATCCTCCTCCTCCTCGGAGGTGGCCACATGGTCGCCATCCTCCACCTCCAGCATGTCGCCCCACTGCTGTGCCAGGTTTTGGAGGACACAACAGACACCAAGAGCTGGCGACTCTCCGGGGAATGTATTGCAGGGCACCACCGGAGCAGTCGAGGCAGATCAAAACACTGCTCAGTGACAGTTTAGGTGGCCACATGGGCCTCATTGTGTTGGGTGTCCACATTGATCACCGGCTTCTCTACTGAAGTTATTAGCCAGGCCCTAAGCGGGTACACCTTAGCTCCAAGAGCCTGCCAGCCATCTTGGGGTGGTCCTCAAAGAATCATAGAATCATTGAATTTATAGTGCAGAATGAGGCCATTTGG
Organism: Scyliorhinus canicula; assembly: GCF_902713615.1. Classification (NCBI taxonomy): domain Eukaryota; kingdom Metazoa; phylum Chordata; class Chondrichthyes; order Carcharhiniformes; family Scyliorhinidae; genus Scyliorhinus; species Scyliorhinus canicula. Next base: position 163,065,490 of record NC_052150.1, on the reverse strand, counting down.
TCCATTGGGTCTGCACCAGCCCTTGGAAAGAGCACCCTACTCAAGCCCACACCTTGACCTTATCCCCGTAACCCAGTAATCTCACCTAACCTTTTTGGACACTAAGGGCAATTTATCATGGCCAATCCAACCTAACCTGCACATCTTTGGACTGTGGGAGGAAACCGGAGCACCCGGAGGAAACCCACGCAGACACGGGAGAATGTGCAGACTCCGCACGGACAGTGACCCAAGCCGGGAATTGAACCTGGGACCCTGGAGCTGTGAAGCCATAGTCCTAACCACTGTGCTACTGTGCACAGGGATGTCTGACTGCACCAGATGTAACTGTCCTGCACCCTCCCTAGGAAGCGTGCACACCCGTGCATGATCCTAAGGTGGTGGTCGCACACGAGCTGGATGTTCAGGGAGTGGAACCCCTTTCTGTTGATGGCACTCCCAGATTGCCCGGTGAGCGCAAGGTGACATTGGTGCAGTCTATCAGCCCCTGGACCTGGGGCACCTCGGCGATAATGTAGAATCCTGCTGCCCAGGCATCTTGTTTGGCTTGGTCTGTGTCAAAGCGTATATAGATTTTGGCCTGGGCAAATAGAGCATCGTGACCTCTGCGATGCACCTGTGGGCTGAAGCTTGTGAGATGCCACACAAGTCCCCGTTCGAGCCCGAGAATGAACCCAAGGCTATCGGTTAAGGGCTGCAGTGACACTGACGGCCAGAAAGAGTGATGTCCCCCTCCTCCAAAGGGTGCCAAGTCCTAGAGGAAATGGCACAGGTGTCGCACCGTTTGTTTGTTGAGGCGGAGCCTCCTGTGACACATGCTGTCCATCATCTGATCAAAAGACCAATGACCTTGTATACTCTATGCCACCATGGGTCTCCCCCTTCTGTGTCTCACCCTGGCCTGATGGGCGCCTGGGTCCTTAGGGTGTGGGGCAGGGCCCTACAAATGGGTCGCCAGTTCAAGCCTCTGTTGATGCTGTTGCTGCCACTGCCGCTGGCTCCAAAGCCTGGCCACCCGGCCTGACAGCAGCACCACTAGGGTAAGTTCTGCGGGGTCCAAAATATCATTCATTCCATTCATCCTCTGAAGGAATTGGGAGATCACGAGAGACTGACAAGCAGGCATGTCTTCCACCCCGAGACTTCCATTGTCTCATTGATCCTCCCACCTTCCACACCAGTAATGCCCTCCCCATGTACACCCCACTTGCCAGACCCTAGACCCTGTACCCCTGACACCCACACACGGTATTACCTGGACAGGGCGTTGGTCCCCTCCCTATTGCATTCACCTATCCTCCGGCCTGGACATGTCCCTGGGGCTGGGGCCCATCCACTGGGTGTTGGGATGTTGGCTGCTGCGTGTGTGGTGTTGTCTCCCATAGTGTCCAAGCTTCATGATCTGAGTGGGATGCTCAGCAATTACTCCCACATGCTAATTGGCACGACCACCCATGGAAGCCGGCTTAGGTTGTTTGAAGTGTTCATTCTACCATGATTGCCATTCTCCTATTAGCAATAGTCTTCAGCCAGACGGTCAGAGGCCTCAGCAGTGAGACTGAGGGTTATGGGTTGTCAGTGAGGTGGACAGGCAGGGATTAGGGTTATCCCCGGAAAGGGTACATATGATCCAGGTGTTGGCATGGCAGAGCCACGCGTAATTGTCCCCCGCCAACTCCGATACCTCCCCATGGCGGATCACCCCACTGAGGATGGAGCCCCCGGTTCCCCCCCCCCCCCCCGCCCTTCCGAGCGCAGCGGTTGCAAGCCCAGCGCCCCCAGACTCATTGCCCATAAGTGAAGGTGGCTACTCACCTACCTGGCCTCCTGCAGCAGCCCTTCCACCAGGTTCACATTTTTCAAAAGGAGTTCTAATCGGCGTCTGCATAACCACTTGCTGGTTAGATATGGAGTGGCTCCCATTAATTGTTTGGAAATAGGGCTTAAGTGGTGATTATTGGTTTCTCACTCTGATGGCCTGATTTATATTCCAGGAACACTTGTAGTTAAAGCCATAAACAATTTATGAACATTAACTGTGGGTCAAATATATAAAAAACATATGAATAATATTATGAACATGCACAAGCAACCTCTCTCTCAGCTCCCTAGTCAGTCTGAGATCACCTGACTCTAACATTCACTTCTATACTAATGAGAGTCCTCGTGGTCAATCGGTGAATTACAACACACCCATGATATCACCACACCCCACTTCCTTCGCTATAAATAAGGAATAAATTAATACATTATCATCAGTATATTTACATGTGATATCACTAGCCTGTGAGTCTAACAGTATTACTTTTTAAAAAAATTTAAAAACGAGTTTAACAAATAATATATAAATAGTCTAAACTACAAATTGAGTCAATCAGATTTTCTTCTGACGCTTGTTGATCTTCTCAAATTTTGACCTTGCTATTCAGAACTTGTAGCTTCAATGTTCTCCATGGTATTCTCATGCTCAGGAACTGCTGAGCTATCTGACACTGCAACTGCCATTGATTCTGATGCAGATTCGTCATCCGTCACATTGTTGTGAAAACCTTCTCTGGTTTTCAAGTGCGTGCGACAATTTCTTCTTAAAACCAACCCATCCTCTGTCTGTACATTGTAGGAACGAGATGTTACTTCTTCATGTACAATGGCTTTTCTCGAACAATTGCCTGAATCTCCTATCTCACACTGTCTCACTACTCAGAGGTGATAAAGTTCTAGACACCCTATCACAGAACTGCTTTTGTTTTGCTTCAACGTTTTGCATTTCCTGCAGTACCCCTGCATTCTCCTTCTTCTTTTCCAAGTATGGAAGTGGGATCTGCAACCTTCTATTCATGAATAACTCTCCTAGCAATCTACCATGTGACAATGGTAACGCTTTGTAACGTGATTTCACGAGATATGGATCAGATTGGCTGTCCATTGCTTTCTGTAATGATTGTTTTACAATATGTACACTTTTTTGTGAAGATCTTTGGGATCCATGCCCGTACGGGCATCACCATTTTTTGTTTCACACATACTATGGAATTTCTTCTAGGTTCTTCAAGAATAGGTTCTTCTATCTTCTTGATAACTTGCGGTTTTGTATCTGACACGGGTGGTAGGGTAGAAATGAGATTGATAAGCAGATCTACATCTTCAGCAATTTCACTCTTACTAGTTTGTATCGGTGCATTAGATAATGAATCTTCTTTAAATTGTATCTCGTTGGCGAATGGCAAAATTAGTGAAGACATTGCTGAACTTGCTGATCATGGGCGGAATTCTCCAACTCCCCGCAGAGTCGGAGAATCGCCCGGGGCCGGAGTAAATCCCGCCCCGCCGTGGCCGGAATTCTCTGCCACCCGGGAATCGGCGGGGGCGGGAATCGCGCCGCGCTGGTCGGCGGGCCCCCCGCGGCGATTCTCCAGCTCGCGATGGGCCGAAGTCCCGCCACTGTCAGGCCTCTCCCGCCGACGTAGTTTAAACCACCTCTAGTGCCAGCGGGAGCGGGCGGCGCGAGCGGGCCCCGGGGCCCCCCGGACCCCGGGGCGATCTGACCCCGGGGGGTGCCCCCACGGTGGCCTGGCCCGCGATCAGGGCCCACTGATCGGCGGGCGGGCCTGTGCCGTGGGGGCACTCTTTTTCTTCCGCCACTGCCACGGCCTCCACCATGATGGAGGTGGAAGAGACCCCCTCCACCGCGCATGCGCCGGGTGACGTCAGCGGCTGCTGACGTTCCGGCGCATGCACTGACTCACGCCGATCGGCGAATGCCTTTCGGCCAGCCGGTCGCGCCGGTCGGCAGGGCGCCAAAGTCCGTTACCGCCTTTCGGCGGAGCGGGAGCCACTCCGGCGCGGGCCTAGCCCCTAAAGGTGCGAAGAATTCCGCACCTTTTGGGGAGGCTCGACGCCGGAGTGGTTCTCACCACTCTGGCACGCCGGGACTCCCCGCCCCGCCGGGTAGGGAAAGAATCCCGGCCCGTGTTCTCAGAATCGTTGGAGTATTGATCCAGTTCTTTGTGGATGTTATGTACCAACTGCACTGGACCTAATTCTTCACAGGACTGATCTCCTAATAATGAATCCAAGTCCTCGGAAACAATGCAGAATAAACTGTGTTCTTCACCGCCACACTCAGGTCACAAGCACCATAACATTTAATGCTTGAACCATTATAATCTCTCAGGGATATTTTGTAATTTTTTCTAATCGACTGAATTATTAGGTATTTTAAATCAGTCATTCTGATTAAAAAACTTAAATTGGACCACTGTACGGTTCACTTCAAGTGGTAGCAGTCCTTGTCAACCGCATTTATTTTAAATGGAGTATCAGGTTGCAATTTTTTTAAGTGCTGGAGATGTTTTGATGTTTCCAAAAAAATTCTTCCTCTCTGTTATTACTCCAACAAACAATGATGATTCATCACTGGAGATTGTGGGCGGGATTCTCCGGTCGCGTTTGGTGATTGGCCGGAGTATCCCCGTTTGCACCGCAATTGGGGGCAGCGCCGCTTTTGCGATGCTCCACACCCTCCAAAACACGCTGCACGCCGTTGGGACAGCCTCAGGACATCACCTGATGCCCTACCCCGATGGGCCGAGTTCCTGACGGCGTGGGTCACTCACGCTATTTATTTTTGTGAACCCTTCCTGGTGGCTGCGGACTGAGTCCAGCGCCGCTACAGTGGGGTGGGAGCCATTCCGTGGGCAAGGGGGACATTGGCGGGGGGGGGCACTGGTGGGGGTGGTCCGGGGATGGCGAGTCTGGTCAAAGGGCGGCAGTTTTTGGTAGGCCGGGGTCGTGCCCGGCCAGTGCCCTGTTGCACTGCAAGGTCACTGCAGGCCACCGCCATGCGCAATGCGCCGGCACGCACCCGGCAATTCTCCAGCTCAATCCGCAGCTAAAATCTAGGGCTCTACGCTGCGTGCCTGTCAGCCCCCCCCCCCCACCAGACAGATGATCGGTGCAGCCTTTGCGCTGTTTTTTTGGTCTCAACATCATATTCAACAACTTCAGATGATAAGCTCTCCCCCACCTTGACCCATTTATTTTCACCCCATTTCATTTTAACTGTCTTTCACCAGTTCTCTCTTTCTTGTCTTTCTTGATGTATATTTAAACCCGCCCCCCCCATCTGATCAAACTTTCCGTGCCCTTTCTCCTCTTTGCTTCCCCCTTCCCCTCCCCCCACGTCTACATCTATCACATTCACCCTCTGATGTTAGTTTCTCTGCTGTTTGGTCTTTCACATCTTTTGTTCTCTCTGGGGACTGCCATTAGCACGCTTTCCCCTTGGTTTCTGTGGCCATTAGCACCCGGTTTCTCTGGGTTTCTGTGGCTATGACTCATCTTTCATTCTCACTCCACAGTATAAATATTCCCCACTTTCTCTGTCTGTTAGCTTTGACAAAGAGACATCGGACTCGAAACGTTCGCTCTTTTCTCTCCCTGCAGGTGTTGCCAGACCTGCTGAGATTTTCCAGCATTTTCTCTTTCGTTACAATTCCCCACTGACAATCATAGAATTTATGGAATTTACAGTGCAGAAGGAGGCCATTCGGCCCATCGAGTCTGCGCTGACAAGAGGAAGACATTTGTAGTTGAAACAATGACAGAGTGGCTGGAGTTTTTCCATGAGACCGGCAATCGCATTGTGCGGCCACCTTTGTGGGTTTAATGTCAAAAGCAGTTTATTGACCAAAGCAGCATAGAAAAGGTGAATACAATGGCGCATACCTCGTTACACCAATTTACCTTGTAAATGCACCCCTTGTTATAATTATGAAGTTCAAATTTAATCTTTAATTTAGTCTTTAATTTAGGGTAAAATGAAAAGGTCATGCGTCCTATTCTGACATCTGCCTAACAACAAGCCTTGGTGATGTGCCTGTTAGAGATTAAATGGAGGCTAGAGCTGTTTTTCCAGAAAGCAGAGTGTAAGGTGTTCGCACTTGAAGGAAATGGCAGCAACATCACAACAGCTTGACTACTGGCCTCTGAAGTCCAAGGAAGGTGCTGTTAATAGCTTGTTAACAGTTATGCTTCAAACTGTCTATTTACTTCCAAGATAAAAGAAAGTCAGGGTCTCAATATGGGGTTCACCATACAGGAATGCTGGTTGGACCTGAAACTTCGATTGAAAACATTAAATTCACGAGGATTTGAAACAAGGCTAGAAGATTGACCGAGTTTGTGCTAGACTAGTGAGAGAATCTTAAGGAAAATTCCTCGCCGTGAAAGAAAATTCTGGGGCTTAAAGTTACCAGACTGGGAAAGAAAAGAACCTCAAGAGCTAAGAATCATCTTGGACTAGATCCAGGAAAATCAAATGACTACTTAAAAGACAGTGGGCGGGATTCACCAACCCCGGGCTGGGTCCCATTAATGATCCCACACATGAACAGTGGCCGACCGGAGAATCGAGGCGCGGGTCGGGAGCCACTCAACGCAGCCCCAACCGGCGATTCTCATCGCGCAATGGGCCGAGTGCCCGCAGGGTTCGGCCGAGTGTTGCCGCCATCATTCTCGAGTGGTCCTAGTCGGCATTCATGCTGCGGCGGGCGGCCTGGTGGGGGTAGGGAGGATCCGACTCCAGGGCAGGGGGACTCCACGGTGGCCTGGTCCGTGATCGGGGCCTACCGATCTGCGGGTGGGTGTAACCCAGTGGGGGCCTATGTTCCTCCGCGCCAGGGCTCTGTAGGTCTCCGCCATTTTATGTAGGGGCCGGCGCAGAGATGGCAAACCATGCGCATGCGCGAACCCGCACCGGCCGTGGTGCGCATGCGCAAACCCGCGCCAGCCATGCTAACTCCGTTATCGACAGCTCGAGCAGTGTGAGACTCTCCAGAATCGCCAGGGGGTGGCGTGAATCCCGCCCCTGCTGGCTGCCGAATACTCTGGCGCTGGGGATTTGGTGGGGGTGGGAATCGTACTGTGCCGGTCGGCCTCCCCGGTGATTCTCCAGCCTGCGATGGGCCGAGTGGCCGCCCATTTTCGGCCGTTCCCGCCAGCATAAATTAGAGTAGGTACTTACAGGTGGTGGGGGGGGGGGCACGGGGGGATCTGGCCCTGGGAGGTGCCCTCACGGTGGCCTGGCCCCCAATCGGGGGCCACCAATCCGCGGCGGGTCGGTGCCGTGGGGGCACTCTATTCCTCCGCGTTAGCTGCTGTGGTTCTCCACAATGGCCGACACGGAGATGAACCCCCCTTGCGCATGCGCTGGCAGCACACGCTGGCGCTCCCACGCATGCGCCATCTCGTACCGGCCGGCGGAGGCACTTCGGTGCCGGTTGGCATGGCGCCAAGCCCCTCCAGCGCTGGCGGGTTTGGCACAAACCACTCGGGTGCCAGCCTAGCCCCTGAAGGTGCAGAGGATTCTGCACCTTTGGTGCGGCCTGACGCCACAGTGGTACACGCCACTCTTCAGTGCCAGGACCGACCGCCCCGTTGGTAGGGGAGAATCCCGCTGAAGTTTCCTGCAAATAAAGAATTTTGTTGGTAGTGTTTTTAGTTTCTTTGTATAGTGATAGTTTTAAAACGTGAAATCTTGTCGAGTCAGCCTTACAGCAATCAACTGGAAATTTGAATTTCAGTTTTGAATGCTATTGGTTTCTATGGAGAGCATAACAAATAGGGGCTTCTTGCAGGATTTTGAATCCACGAGTTTAGGGCGGCACGGTTAGCACTGCTGTCTCACAGCGCCAGAGACCTGGGTTCAATTCCGGCTTCGGGTGACTGTCTGTGTGGAGCTTTCACTTTCTTCCCGTGTTAGAACATAGAACAGTACAGCACAGAACAGGCCCTTCGGCCCTCAATGTTGTGCCGAGCCATGATCACCCTACTCAAACCCACGTATCCACCCTATACCCATAACCCAACAACCCCCCCCCCTTAACCTTACTTTTATTAGGACACTACGGGCAATTTAGCATGGCCAATCCACCTAACCCGCACATCTTTGGACTGTGGGAGGAAACCGGAGCACCCGGAGGAAACCCACGCACACAGCGGGAGGACGTGCAGACTCCACACAGACAGTGACCCAGCCGGGAATCGAACCTGGGACCCTGGAGCTGTGAAGCATTTATGCTAACCACCATGCTACCCTGCTGCCCCGAAGTGTGGGTTTCCTCCCACAGTCCAAAGATGTGCAGGTTAGGTGGATTGGCCATGTTAAATTGTCCCATAGTGTTCAAAACGATTAGGTGGGGTTACTGGGCTAAGGGTCAGAGTTGGGACATGGGTCTTGGTCGGGTAGTCTTTCCAAGGGTCGGTGCAGACTCGATGGGCCAAATGGCCTCCTTCTGCACTGTAGAGATTCTACGATTCCGCGAGTTGAAGCGGGCACACTGGGACTAGTCAAACTTTAAACAAAGAATAATTCACAAAGACTTTTGCTGCATTGATTGAAAAGTTAAAACGATCATGTCTATTGTAGAAAGAGAAGGCTTTCTTTTGTGTGCCTTGCAACAATTAACAAAGCTAAATTTAAAAGTAGTGGCAGAGAATATAGAAATAGATTTAAAAGTTGACACCAAGAGACCTGAAATAGCTGAAGCATTGGCTCAACACTTGAACTTTGAGGAAAAAAAAGGTCATCTTGCTAAAATGTGGGTTGAGATAGCCAGGATTTCGTTGCAAATAAAGAGATTTGAAATGAAAAATTAAATGAAAAACCTTGAGTTGAAAAAAGAGAGAGAAAAGAAAGAGACAAAGAAAGGGAAATGTGCAAACTTTGAACTTGAATATCAAGGAATGAGAGAAATGGAAAGCCTTGAACTGCAAAGAGAAAGGGAAGCCAGGAAACGTGAGCTCGATGAGGAAAGGCTGCAATTATATAGACAGGGTGTAGCCGCTAGAATTGACAATGATTCATATTTAACTCCTGGTTTTGATTTTGCAAGGAACAGTTTCCCTGTGCCTAACTTCAGTGAGGAGAACTTGAAATGCATGTTGTCTCATTGGAGAAAATTGCAATTAAATTAGATTGGGCAAAAGAAATTTGGATGATTTCACTGCAAAGTGTTTTGGAACGAAACGAGTTGGAGGTTTCATCACCCCTTACAGGTGTACAGTCTATACATTGTAATAAGGATAAGATTGCTGTGCTTAATCCTTATGTCTTTGTTCCAGAAGATTCTGGGCAAACATTTAGAAATCTGAGGAAAAGATAAAATCAGACCTTGTGAAACTTTCTCGGGATCGGGTTATGAAGATTTTGCAAACAATACAGACGTGTTGTTCATAAAAGCATTTGAACATAGTGTTCCATTTAGAATCAGGTTCCACCAAGAAGACTGTGAAGCTTTTATGGAAGGGAGGTGGCTCTTATGGCTGACAGTAATAAATTATCCCACAAACACAAAGTTCGCAGCAAACGTTTGTTTGGAAACCCACAGAGAAGCTAGAGGGACAAAAGAAGTGATAGCAAGCAGAACATTACTTACCATGAGGGGAAGACAGAATAGAAAAAACAGATGTTTCTCAGAGTAGTTAAAAAAGACCATGTGGGAGATAGGTATAATTCAAGGAGACCAACATGCTAATATTGCCAGAAGACAGGAAATGTGAAGGCAGGCAGCTTGGGAATTGAAAGCGCAGCCTATAGTTTTTAAAAACTTTATTTGTTCATTTATGGGATGTGGGCTTTGCTGGATAGGCCAGCATTCATTGCCTGGCCCTAATTGCCCTTGAGGAGGTAGGCTTACATTAACTTGAATCAAACCTGGGACCCTGGCGCTGTGAAGCAACAGTGCTAACCACTGTGCTGCAATGCCGCCTTCCGTTACACCTTTAGTGCTTTAAGTGAGGGAGTTGTGGGAATGCATGCTGCCCTCCCTGGAGATTCTCTGAGAATCCCGCCCCATGATTCTGAGCCCCTAACCTTCTCTTGTACCCACAGTATTTATGTGGCTAGTCCAGTTCGGTTTCTGGTCAATGGTAATCATCAGAATGTTGATAGTAGGAGATTCAGCAATGGTAATGCCACTGAATGTGAAGGGAAGGCGGCCATATTCTCTTTTGTTGGAGATGTTGCTTGGTGACTTTTTGCGAGCTCTCCTCCCCCAGATCTTCTACCTACATCTTTTATAATTGTTATAACCTTTTAAACCTTAATTCTAACACTAATATAATCACTACATCATGTATCTGTTGTGTGTCCTGTGTTTTCATGTATGGAGCGATCTGCCTGGACTGTACAGAGAAGAATACTTTACACTGTACCTCGATACACGTGACATTAAATCTAAATCTAAATGTTTATTGCCTGGCACTTGTGTGGCACAAACATTACTTGCTACTTGTCAGCCCAAGTCTGGATATTGTCCACGTCGTGCTGATTTGCACAGAGGCTGTTACAGTATCTGAGGACTTGTGATTGGTGCTGAACATTGTGCAGTCATCAGCCAATATCCCCACTTCTGACGTTATGATCGAGGAATGGTCATTTCTGAAGCAGCTGAAGATGTTTGGGCCAAGGATACTACTCTGAAGAACTCCTGCAGTGATGTCCCGGAGCTGAGATGATTAACCTCCAGCCACCTCAGCCATGTTCCTTTCTGTCAGGTACGACTCCAACCAGCGAAGCGTTTGCATCGCAACTTCCACTGACTCCAGTTTTGCTAGGGTTCCTTGACGACACATTCGGTTAAATGTTGCCTTGATGTCAAGGGAAATCACTCACACCTGAGTCTGGAATTCAGCTTTTTTGTCCATGTCTGAACCAAGGCTGTAATGAGGTCAGGAGCTGGGTGGCCCTGGCTGTACCCAAACTGAGCCTCATTGAGCAGGTCATTGCTAAGTAAGTATCGCTTAACAGTTATTGATGGCCCCTTCTGCAACTCCTACTGGTACTATCATGGGCAGATACATTTACTGCAAGCAGGTTGGTAAGGATGAGGTCAAGTATGTTTTCCCTCTTGTAAGGTTCCCTCAACACTTGCCACAGCCCTTGACACAGTCTAGTAGCTAGGTCCTTTAAGCTTCGGCAAGCTTGCTCTGTGGTGGTGCTACGACTGGGTCATTTCATAGGCTATAGGGAAAGTCAGCCACATTGCGTGGGACTGGATTCACATGCAGACCAGACCAGGTCAGGATGGCAGATTTCCTTCCTAAACGAACATTAGTGAACCAGATGTGTTTTTGTATGTATTCGAGTAACACTATTGGCTGGTGAAATGACACGTGATACACAGTGACATCAGTGGCCTACTTTACTACAATCTTTGCATTGGTACTCCTTATTCCAACGTTCTCCTGCTGAATGTCCCACCTGAGTACAATGATGACACGGGAGATTTTTCACAGCCAATGAGTGACTTTGGCATTGGCACGCTGACCAGTTATTATCTTCACAATGTGAATGTACAGAGTGTACATCAGAAATATTCACATTGGAGAGTATGGACAGTGGTACGACCGAACTGAGCTCTACTACTGCAGAAATGACTGAGTCTGTCACGACAGAGTTGACAGTACCAACAGACACAGAGCCTCTGTTAGTTTCTCAAGATGTACCACCAAGTGAACAGGAAGACACTTCCATGATCTCAAAGAACCAAATTCCTGAACACCAGATATTACCTAAACGAGGCAAATGTCCTCCATAGAGACCGTCTTGCCAACATACAGCGATATTAATGACATGATGGTGTAACTAATAAATATTGTGGTAGATCTGTTGTTTAAGTGTTTAAAAATAAGTCGTTGGTTCTAAAGGAATAAAGGAGGAGGGGTGTTACATATTAGTGCAACACCGTTTGCTGGTGAATTGTCATATTATTATTATTAAGTTTTTGCCAACTTAAAGCAGGGTGGAGAATCCCTTTTGACGCCAAAATCAGGGGCGGCGCCTGTTTGACGCATATTATGTATGCTCCGCCCCCTCCGTCATTGGGACGGCCTTAACGCATCATCTGAAGGCCCCCCCGATGCTCCCCCCCCGATGGGCCGCGTTCCGACTGCGCGGCTGATGTGTGGTCTCAGCGGTCGGGAACACGGCGTGGCGGTTGCGGACTGTGTCCAGCACCACCACAGTTGGGCGGCACCCGTGCTGCCGGCCGGGGGTGCTTCCGCGAGGGCTGTGGGTCTGGTGGGGGTGGCCAGGAGGTGTTGAGCGGATAGCCAGGGGGCACTATCTGGCAGGTTGGGTCTGCGCGACCACTGCAGGTCATCGCCGTGAGCATGCGCGGCCACGGACCCGGACATTTTCCAGGTGTTTTTATCGGGGGAACCGGGAGTTTTAATTCTGTGATGCGATTCAAAACCAGTTCCCCAGAGTATTAACCTGGGCCTCTGAATTACTAGTCCAGTGACAATACTAATACACCGCCATCTCCCCTAAGAGAGAGGCAGGGGTGTCTCGTGCGGTTTCAGAAAATACTAAATTAGTGAGTGAAACTTGTGACAAACTGATAAAATCTAATATATTTAAAGTGGGTATAAATCAGAACATAAAATAATAGGGCAGGTTTATATTTGAGGGGGAAGTAACTTTATTATTCTCAGGTAAATAGGCCAACAAAGATTGTTTTTCTGACAGATACATGGTTTGCTCAAAGCTTGATGTTAGTGAAAGGTGGCACAGTCTAAAGATATTGAACTCATTGTTGATTTCTTTCTGTGACTTTTCTCATCCATCTTATACCTTGTTCTTTTTTAAACTCATACATTTATTGTCTCAGTAGAATAACAATCCCCCCCCCCCCCCCCCCCCCCCCACCCACTCCAACCCACAACGGGCCATCTGCTTGTTTTTAATGTTGCTGCATCTTGTTGCAATCTCTCACAGCAACAGTTTAATATCTCACACATTTCTTCCCTCTCTATAGTTCTGACAAAAAGCCGAACGGTCTTGAACAGGGGCTGGTTTAGAACAAGGCTAAAGCAGACCACGGCAGGCCAATAGGTCAATTCCCGTATCAGCCTCCCCAAACATAGAACATAGAACATAGAACAGTACAGCACAGAACAGGCCCTTCGGCCCTCGATGTTGTGCCGAGCAATGATCACCCCACTCAAACCCACGTATCCACCCCATACCCGTAACCCAACAACCCCCCCCCCCCGCCTTAACCTTACTTTTTAGGACACTACGGGCAATTTAGCATGGCCAATCCACCTAACCCGCACATCTTTGGACTGTGGGAGGAAACCGGAGCACCCGGAGGAAATCCACGCACACACGGGGAGGACGTGCAGACTCCGCACAGACAGTGACCCAGCCGGGAACCGAACCTGGGACCCTGGAGCTGTGAAGCATTTATGCTAACCACCATGCTAACATTTTGCTAACCACCAGGCGCCGGGAATGTGGCGACTAGGGGCTTTTCACAGTAACTTCATTTGAAGCCTACTTGTGACAATAAGCGATTTTCATTTTCATTCAAATGTTTGCTCTGTTTTCTCTCCCTGTAGATGCTGCCACATCTGCTGAGTTTCCCAGCATTCTCTGTTCTTACACCAGGAAGGTTCTTCTTCAAATTAATTGTTTATGTCTATCTGAGAGTATTTGGGACCTGGGCTTCATGTCTTCTCCAAAAGGTGGCAACAGTACAGCACTGGGCTTTCAGAGGATATTATAGGGCTTAAATCTTTCAATTAAACCTAAACCCGTTATCGACTGATCCCAATGTAAGGGTGTTACCACTGAACCATGACAGACAAGATATAAGAAAAAGCTGATGCTGGCACTAAGTTTCAGGATAGTTTGTAACTTCACCCATCCCCATTATCTCTAAGACATTATATGCAAACATAACTCAGGTGACCTCCTATGGAGTTATGCGCTTGTGATTTCTGACCCTTTTTCTACTTTGCATCTATTCAACTACATTATGTGCCATCCTGTTCTGCATGCAGGAAAGTATTATTAAGGAGCTGAAAGTTGAGGGAACATACAGCAGCATGTTAGCACAAGTGGATAGCACTGTGGCTTCACAGCACCAGGGTCCCAGGTTCTATTCCGCGCTGGTTCACTGTCTGTGCGGAGTCTGCATGGGTTTCCTCCGGATGCTCCGGTTTCCTCCCACAGTCCAAAGACATGCAGGTTAGGTGGATTGGCCATGATAAATTGCCCTAAGTGACCAAAAAGGTTGGGAGGGGTTATTGGGTTACGGGGATAGGGTGGAAGTGAGGGCATAAGTGGGTCGGTGCAGACTCGATGGGCTGAATGGCCTCCTTCTGCACTGTATGTTCTATGTTCTATACATGGAATTAATTTGAAGCCCGTCTAGGGTCCCTGTAAATGATCATTCTTTTATAATGGTAACATGAGTGGAGAACTTTTAAGATGCCTGTGTGCCAAGATTTGCAGTCACAATGTGTAGCTCTGATATTGTTGTTATTATTATGCTGAAGCATCAGTAAGAACAAGTAACCAATTGTGTGGGGTCTTAATGTAGACAAGCATGTCAACAGATACAATACCATGGCTTTATCTTGATCCATCTAACTATTACAGTTTGGTGGTCTTGCTTTCCTGGTTTTTTAAAGCATGCAGTCTTGCCCCATACCTGTTCTCAGCTTCTGGGGCTAGGCCGGCGCCGGTGGGTTTGGCGCCATGCCTAACGGCGCCAAAGGGCCTCCGCCAGCCGGCGTGAGTTGGCACATGCGCGGGAGCACCAGCGTGTACTGGCGTCATCCCAGCGCATGCGCAGGGGGGTTCTTCTCTGCGCCGGCCATGGCGGACCATTACAGTGGCTGGCGCGGAGGGAAAGAGTGCCCCCATGGCACAGGCCTGCCCACGGTTCAGTGGGCCCCGATAGCGGGCCAGGCCACCGTGGGGCCACCCCGGTGCCAGATCTCCTGCCCCCCCCCCCGCCCCCCCCCCCCCCCCCCCCCCCCCCCGTCCGAGGGCTCCGCAGAAGGCCACAGCCACCCGCAGAGCCAGGTACAGAACTGGTTTGATTTACACCAGCGGGACCGGCCAAAAACGGGCTGCCACTCGGCCCATCGCGGAGCGGTGAATCGCCGGGTGGGCCGCCGACAACGGCCCCCGACCGACGCGATTCCGGCCCCCGGAGAAAAAACGGCGCCGGAGAATCCGGCAGCCGGCATCAGGGCGGGATCCACACCGCCCCCACCCCCCGGCAATTTTCCGGCCCGACGGGGGTTCGGAGAATCCCGCCGCAGATCTTTCCATGCGTCAGCCTGTGATCTCTGTGGAGTGTCTCCACAGCTGCAACAGGCTCATCATTGACAATCTTTTCAGGCGGCTCCTCACATTCATTCATTACCGGATGGATGAAGCTAACCAGGCTGGGCGAGCCAGAGCTTCATGAACATATAGATAGGCAACTACAAGGCCCAGATTTTGCTAGTCTGTGGACGGTACCCTGGCAGCTCACATGATGCCTACATCTTGTGACCCTCCCCCTGCCAATGCTGTTTGTGTCTCCAACTCGGCTGGATGTTTGGCTGCTGGTGACAAAGGGTACCTCTTGATAAAGTGGCTCATGATGTCAATCTGACACCCAAGGACTGAGGAGGTACAGGCACAATAGAAGTCACATCTCCACAAAGGTGATGGTATTGAGGACATTTGGGCAGCTGTAGATCAGGTGCAGTTGCCTGGACTAATCAAGGGGTTAGAGTGTATGTCACTTATAATCATTGTCTGCTGCATTCTGCACAATCTGGCTCTGGTAATGGGCTGCCCACTGGCAGGTGAGGATAGCTTCACAGGCAGCATCACAGGCTACAGAAGATGACTCTGGTGATGGATCTGATGAGGGGCTCAGGAAGGTACAGGACGTTGAGGTAGATGTGAGGAACCTTGAGGGAGACACCATGGGATTGATTCAATGCACCTTCAGCTAGGCTGCCATGGCATGGCATTATCTTCATGCCAAAGGGGTCAACTCCTTAACAAACATTTCTGAGGATGCAATCATATCAGCCCCAATGTGGAACCACAACCTCTATAACAAGGTGTGTAGCCCCTGCAGTCTCATAATCTACTGCACTGCCATACACGCATGGAAACCTTGAAGGGTACGGAGGGCATTAAAATAAAATCAATATTTATATACTGTACACAATAATAACAAATGAACATCACATTATAATGTGTTAAACGTCACACAGAAATCAAACATTACACGGATGGAAGTGAATAATGTCACCCGTGAAAATCCCCTTTGTGCTCACGGTTGTGGTACTGGGAACCGCTGACAGAGGGAAAAAGACCTATAGGGCGGGATTCTCCAATAACGCGTGAAAACCGGCGCAAAGTACTCCAGCGTCAATGGCCCCCGAAAATGAGGAATTCTCCCCTTTCTAGGGGGCTAGGTTGCCGCCGGAGTGGTTCCCGTAGATCCAGCCAGTGCTGAACGGCCCACGCGAGTTCGCGCATGCGCAGAATGGCCAGCGCTTCTCCAGACCGGGCAATATGACAGAGCCCTACAGGAGCACAGCGCGGAGTAAAGTAGGCCCCCACGGAACCAGCACATCTGCCGATTGGCAGGTTCCGATCGCGTGACAGTGCACTGTGGGGGCCTCCCCCAGGGTTGGATCCCCCCGTCCCCTTCTCCAAGACGGCCACTGCACACGTTCCCTCCAGGTCCCGCCGTGTGGGAGGTGAGTAATCCACGCCGGCGGGACTCGGCCAAACTCGTCGGCCACTCGGCCTATCGGGGCCTGGAGAATCGCCAGGGGGGCCCGCTGTCAACGGCCACCGACCGGCATGGCGGGAATCCTGCGGGCGCCCAAAAATTGACACCGGAGAATAGGGAATCCGGCGGCGGGGCAAGATTCGCACCTCCCCGGTGCAGGGTCGGAGAATCCCAGCCATAAGCCAAAAACAGGAAGTACCAAATAAGGCCCTGGCCAGAATCAATATTGCCTGTCTGCCAGACCACTCACAGAATCATAGAATTACTACAGTGCAGAATGGCGCCATTCGGCGCATTGAGTCTGCACCAACCCTCCAAAAGAGCACGCTACCTAGGCCCATGCCCCCATCCTATCTCCACAACTCAGTAATCCCACCTAACCTTTTGGACACTAAGGGACAATTTAGCATGGCCAATCCACCTAACCTGCACATCTTTGGACTGTGGCAGGAAACCGGAGCACCCGAAGGAAACTGCCTCAGACACGGGGGGCTTAATTCTCCCCCCCCCCAACACCGGGTGGGAGGATCGTGGGGGCGCCGGGCAAGTCCTGACACGCTGCCCCGGCACCCGCACGCGATTCTCCCACGCCACCCAAACCGGCGCGCCAAGATTTATGGCTGGCTGCTCGGAGAATCGGCGCTTGTCGTTTGTAACGGGCGAGCGGCGATTGTCCGGCCCAAATGGGCTGAGCGGCCTGCTCAATACGACGTGTTCCCGCCGGCGCCGACCACACCTGGCCGCTGCCGGCGTGAACAGCACAGGAACGCTGGGGGGGGCGGCCTGTGGGGAGGGGGGGGGGGGGGGATCCAGTACCGGGGGGCAGTCAAAAAGGGTCTGGCCCGCGATCGGTGCTAAAGGAGGCACTCCTTTCCTCCGCTGCCCCGCAAGATCACTCCTACATTTCTTGCGGGGCGCCCGCGGGGAGGACGGCAACCGCACATGCGCGGGTGACGTCATTTACGCGGCGCCGGCCTCGTGATTTATGCGGCGCCAAGGCCCAGCTGGAAAATGTTTACCCAATCCAGCTGGATCTCTTTTAGCCAGATTCTTCCCAATAGGCTCGGTCCCACGCCTTTCACTACCATTAAAGGCAGCCTGTGGCTCTCCATAAGCCACAGTTACATGTGTTGTGCCCAACACTCTCAGTGGTTCCCCTGTGTATGTCCTCAGTTTTGCTGAGGTCCTGGTTAGGAATAAGGGTTGGAGTCCAGTGCGAATTATATTGAATACTGTTTCCCCTATTACTGATATGGCTGCTCCAGTGTCGACTTCCATCAGTGTGGGACGTCCATTCAACCTTATGGATAATTTAATGGGTTTTGATTTCACCATCGTTACACAATTTAGTTGTTCCTCGTCGGAGGTAAGTAGGGCTTCTAGCGTATGCATTCTCCAGTACTTTGGCCTATGTGACCTTCTGCAAGATGATGGTTTTGGGCTTATATTTCTCCTTTCCGGCTCCGATCTCTGGCAACAACTACAATATTTTGCCGGGTGAAAGGCTGCAGGGGCTGCCGTCTGTCTGGACCTAATTTTCCCTTGCTTGGAAGGGCTTCTGCGAGTGGGCCTGGTTAACTTAGTATCCGAGTCGGAGGTTGAGGGGCGACCTGATAGAGGTCTACAAAATTATGAGGGGCATAGACAGAGTGGATACTCAGAGGCTTTTCCCCAGGGTAGAGGGGTCAATTACTAGGGGCCATAGGTTTAAGGTGCGAGGGGCAAGGTTTAGAGGAGATGTACGAGGCAAGTCTTCTACACCGAGGGTAGTGTGTGCCTGGAACTCGCTGCCGGAGGAGGTAGTGGAAGCAGGAACGATAGTGACATTTAAGGGGCATCTGGACAAATACATGAATAGGATGGGAATAGAGGGATATGGACCCAGAAAGTGTGGAAGATTTTAGTTTAGACGGGCAGCATGGTCGGCACGGGCTTGGAGGGCCGAAGGGCCTGTTCCTGTGCTGTACTTTCCTTTGTTCTGTACTTTTTTTCTTTGAGTCCTTCCTGAGGGTGGCTATGCAGTTGCCTATCCCCCAGCAGTAGTCCATTAACTCAGTTTTACTGGTATGGGTGTCTACCTCTATCGGAGTACCCTGTAACTCACGCGCTCCGCTTGCTGCTTTTTCTAAGGACAAAGCCAGCTGCAATGCTTGTTTGCAATCCAGCTCGGCCTCTGCTAACAGACGTTTCTGTATTGCTAAAGTATTTATTCCACATACCAAATGGTCTTGGAGCATCTCATTTAACGTCAGGCCAAATTCGCAAGCCATTGCTAATCGCCTTAATCTTGTTAAAAAATTTGGAACTGATTCCCCAGTATCTCGGAATGCTAAGTGAAAACTGGTACCTTTGCAAGGTCAGAGATGGCTTGGGGTCATAGTACTCTTTTACTAAGTCCATCAATTCCTGAAAAATTTTTGTATCCGGTGACTCCGGAAAAGTGAGACTGCGCATAATGGCAAAGGCTGCTGGCCCACACGCGGTCAGCAGAATGATACGTTGCTTTTCATCTGGAATTATATCATTAGCTCCAAAGAAGTACTTCATCCGCTCTACATATTGGGCCCAGTCTTCCACTGCAGGGTCAAAAGAGTCCAACTTTCCGAATAAAGGCATTTTGCCTGTCAGTGGCTCACCCTCAATATGTGTGTGGCAGCCTACCAGCAGGTTTCTTCGGGTCATTCCGTTTTCCTCGTCGCCACTATAATAAGTCCATGGACAATGAAATCCCGTCACCAAAATTCCTTTTACTTACAAACCCAACAGCTAAACAACCATGACCATTCAGTCTGCTGTCTACACTGGGAGTGCAGAGGATCTGACACTCCCTGTAATATACACAGAAAGGGGTTCCCTGATTGGGCCACTAATCAGGGAACTTGTATTCTAATTGGCCAATCTCAAAGGCCTGGCCTAACTCATTACACATTCACTCCGCTTGCACAGTAGGCACCCTTTGCATATCATTAGCAGGCCCGACCCGGTATTCTCCAGGACTCCGCGATTCTCTGCCTCTGATGGGCTGAGTTCCCGACGGCGTGGTTCACTCTGCTTTTAAAAATCATTAAACCAGCATGGCAGCTGCTGAGGGAGAGAGAGGGTACAGAAGGTGGCAAACATTGCCATAGTTTTCTGACATTTGTGCCGCTGGCTGGGGTGGGTTCTGCCAGGGCTGGGGGGAGTAGTCAGGGGTGGCCAGAAGGTAGGCTGTGGGACCAGAGTAGATGGACACAGAGCACCATTGCAGCAGCCAGCAAGGCAGCCAGGCAGCTGTGTACACCGATAATAACCTTCTTTGGACCTGGTGCCACGGGTCATATAGGTGTCCCACCAGGACAACCCCTGGGTGCCCTCTGGCCACATTCGACCCATCAGGTGTATAGACATGCTCCAGCAGAACCAGTGCCATTTAGTTGGCTTGGATACACGTGTGCGGTGTAGCCACCTGGGGTGGCCACTGCCCAACACAAAATGGAAGATTGCAAGGAATGCAGGGAAAATGGACATGTTGTAAAGCAAGCAGCTTGCAAAGCGATTGTATATTGGGACGACTGCAGAAACCAGTTTTGACTGTTGCAGAAACCAGACAGCACTGTGAAAAGAAACCAGTTAACATACTAATGAGGCGATACCGGGCGATCCCCAGATACAATGGAGACAAGTTAAACACAGATCGATACATTCTATGGAAGGCCAGACCCTTTGGAGCCAGAGAAGCCCAAAACAATAAGTCCCAAGAACCGCCCCAGCGACCGAGGAACTGCCCCATGATTGGGGGGTTCAAACATAATCGATTGGGAAGAGACCCAATCGATTCCAAGCAGGTAAGGGAGTCCGCCCAAAGGGGCGCGGATCCCCTGGGACCTATAAAAGACAGGTCCCACACATGGTTCAGTCTCCTGTCTCCTGTCTCCTGATCCAGCCTTCGGACAGCAGCCACCAACAAGTAAGTGCCTCCCAACGACCGCTACCAGAGATAGGCACTCCTGATTCCCTTTTTGATTGATACCAACCTGAAGTCTGCAGACCAGAGCAGAGCAAGAGGCCTTGTTCCCTGACCCAGCAGTTCCTCCGAGATAAGTATTAGTTATTTAGTGGTAGGAATAAGTTTAATCCTTTTAGCATGTGCATGGGTAGTTATTATAATTGTATTATATTAAACTCTAGTTGTTTGGACTTACTAATTGGTGTATGGTTTTATTGCTTTGAACTTCACCTTTGAAGCTTGTGGCGGTGTCTTAACGACACCTGGCGACTCCAGAGCTTAGACAAGAAACAGAGCCAAATTGAGTGATCAGCACACTCACACAGAAGCAGCAACAGTGGGGAGTGTAATGTGTATGTGCGGCTGCAGCTTGTCAGCCTCCCGAATGTCGATCACGGACACAGCGAATCCTGCACCATTTTTTCAGTGTGTTCCACATGACACCGGTGCTAACCCTCAATGGTAGCGGAATTGGTCCAGGTGCACGCTGGCTTTTTTGTCATGAGAATCCACAGATTCTGTACTGGCGTCAGCATATAGGGCTATATTCTCCGATTTTGAGGGTATGTCCGCAGCAAGTGTCTAGTTTTACAATGAAAAAGTCAGCTCCGCCCCCACACCGATGCTCCACCTGGTGGAGGTCTAGCAGCTGTGCCAAGTAAAGCCCCCTGCTTTACCTGCAGATACAGATCGCGAATTGCCGGGTCCGTGACCACGCAAGCGCACAGCGGAGACCTGTGGTGGCCACGCCGTACAACATGGTGCCGGCGGCACACGGACCTGGCCTGCCAGATAATGCGCCCTGTAATCCCCTCTCCATTGCCTACCACCCCCCCACCAATCCCCCCATCCCCCGCTGATGCCCCGGCGGCCAGTGGAATGCACCCCCCAACCCCCCCCGACCGTTGCGGCGCTGGACACAATCTGCAGCCGCCACACAATATCCCTGAAAACTGAGAGCACTCGCGACCGACGCCATCGGGAAGTCGGCCCATCAGGGGCGGAGCAATGGGGAGGGCCTCAGGTGATGTCCTGAGGCTGTCCCATTGGCGTGCGCCTATCTCAGCGATGATGCTGTTTTTGAGGAGGAGGAGCATACAAAAAATGACACCGCCTCCGATTTCTCCCCCTGCTGACATTTAGAAAGTCTTGCAACGGAATCTATCAGCAGCTTACAACTGACACCGTAGGACATTCTCAAGGTTTTAGCACTGAATGAGTACTTGCAACTTTGCAGTGTTGAAACAGGTATTTGTTTTCTAGGATGTCATTTTATATCATGAAAGGTCATGGACCTTAAGCCTTAGCTCTGTTTCTCTCTCCACAGATGCTCTCAGACCTGCTGAGAGTTTCCAGCATTTTCTGTTTTTATGTCATTCTACCAATACTTTCTACCAATACTGACTATAATGAGCATTAATATCAGGCGCCTGCAGACTTGGCTGAGGTTATGTTATTTTTTGCAAGGAGAGTTTTGTTTGATTAAAGCAAACGCTTTGTCTAATCCAGATTTATTTATTTATTTATTTTTAAAATGTTTTTTAAATTTAGAGTACCCAATTATTTTTTTCCAATTAAGGGGCAATTTAGCGTGGCCACTCCACCTACCCTGCACATTTTTGGGTTGTGGGGGTGAAACCCACGCAGACACGGGGAGAATGTGCAAACTCCACATGGACAGTGACCCAGAGCCGGGATCGAACCTGGGACCTCGGCGCCGTGAGGCAGCAGGGCTAACCCACTGTGCCACCATGTTGCCCTTAATCCAGATTTATAATTACACCGCAAAGACTCCACTTCACTTTTGCTTTAATTTGAAAAATTATTTACTTTTTGCTAAAAGGTTCAATTGTGTTTGCTGCAGTAATTCTGACAACTTTGGCGCAGAACTATCAGCCAAACAAGAATTACTTCTTTACTTTGATTTGCTGAAAAACAGAAAAGTGGGCCAGATAACACAGGTGAAGCAGATATGCACTGCGGAATACAATGATAATGGCAGCAGACTGCATCGCTTCTGGCTGTCTGACAACAGCTGGACATTTTAAACCCTTAACACTACAATTTATCTAGGTCACTGCTGTCTCCTGCCAAGAAAGCACAGTGAATATACAGCTGCTATCCCGAAAGCTGAACGATTATCTCATTATTTGTCCTTCAAAAATACATCGGCATTACACGGTCTTCAGTTTGTCTCCAAGAATGGCATTATATGTTGCATAGTTGGTCAAATGGTTAAAATGTCAGGAAACAGGAGTAACAATATTAAAATATATTAAATCTGAAAATGAAAGTGCTCAATCATGTGAAATATATACCTATAATTGACGTAATGCCAGCTCTAATCAGTATATACATATTTTAAAAAAGGCTTATCCTTTTTAAATTGGACAACATTATTGCTCATTTACTCAAATCACTTTTTGTAAATTTTCCATTATGCTGTTAAAACAAACATTAGCTTATGTTTACTGGTCATGTGTATGGGTGAGGCATTTTTTTAAATGAGCCTGCCTCTTTGTTCTCGAGAAATGAACAGCTGTGGGGGCTGCCCCTTCATTTTCTATAAGGCACACGAACAAAGAGGTTGACTCAGAACAAAATGCAGGTGAAGAAACAGCTGCTACCTTGATGTAATGGATCCCTGCAGAGCTATAAATATAAACAATCTGACTCATCGCTTTGACGTTCCAGTGACCTGTCGATCACGATGCTTTAGCAGACAATAGAGTGGAATTTCAATGTAAACAATCCAGTTCAAAGCACACAGCTTCCAAGCCATACGCAGCACCTTCAATATTTCAAAAGGCAATGAGATTGACTTTGTGGAAACCACTTGAAAGGTTTCAACCACTTAAAGGCATACCTCTCACGTCCATCTCACAGAACATTGAAATTTGGCATACTGACAAAGTTTTTAAAGGGTTTAGGGGTACAGATGGGATCACTTTCACTCTATTATGAGAAAACTTTATTTCTTATATACTGACTTACTGTTTAAAGGGTTTAGACATACAGATGAGAACATTTTCACTTTATTATTAAAGATGTGACTTTATGAGATAATGAGAGATTGTCTAAATAGTATAGATTTAGATTTATTGTCACATGTACCGAGGTACAGTGAAGAGTATTGTTGTACGTACAGTCCAGGCACATCATTCCATGCATAAAAAAACATTGGACATACAATAAATACACAATGTAAATATTCTGGGCGGGATTCTCCTCTACCCAAGCGGGGCGGGCCGTACCGGCACCAAGGAGTGCCGTGAGCCACTCCGGCGTCGGGCAGCCCGGAAGGTGCGGAATTCTCCGCACCTTCAGGGGCTAGGCCGGCGCCGGTTGATTCCCACCCATAGACATCAAGTGAAGCATGCAGAGAATAGTGCTACAACAGGAGAGATGATGTGTAGAGAGATCAGTTCAGTCACTAAGAGGGTCAGTCAAGAGTATGGTAACAGCGGGGAAGAAGCTGTTTTTGAACCTGTTAGTACATGTTCTCAACTTTTTTATCTTCTGCCCAATGGAAGAGGTTGGAAGAGAGAATAACATGGGTGCCAGTGGTTTTTGATTCTGCTGCCCACCTTCCCAAGGCAGTGGGGGGTGTAGACAGGGTCAATGGATGGGAGGCAGGTTCGTATGATGGACTGGGCTGTGTTCACGACTCTGTGTAGTTTCTTACCGGCTGTGGGCCATACCAGGCTGTGATGCAGCCAGATAGGATGCTTACTGTGGTGCACCTGTACAAATTGGTAAGTTTCAATGTGGACATACCGAATTTCCTCAGTTTCCTGTGGAAGTATAGGCGCTGTTGTGCTTTCTTGATCGTAGCATCGACGTGGGTGGACCTGGACAGATTGTTGGTGATGTGCACACCTAGGAATTTGAAGCTATCAACCATCTCCACCTCGGCACCATTGATGCAGACAGGGGTGAGTACGCTTCCTGAAGTTTCCAGCTCCTTCGTTTTCCTGACATTGAGGGAGAGATTGTTGTTATTGCACCATGCCATTAGATTCTCTATCTCCCTCCTGTATTCTGACTCATTGTTTGAGATGAGAGCCACTACGGTCGTGTCATCAGCAAACTTGTAGATGGAATTGGAGCTAAATTTTGCCACACAGTCGTGTGCATAGGGAGTATAGTAGGGGGCTAAGTAAGCATCCTTGCGGGGCCATGGCATTGAGGATTATCATGGAGGAGGTATCGTTGTTTACCCTTACTGATTGTGGTCTATGGGTCAGGAAGCCGAGGATCTAGTTGCAGAGGGAGGAGCCACGTCCTAGGTGTTGGAGTTTGGATATGAGCTTGGCTGGGGTTATGGTGTTGAATGGAGAGCTGTAGTCACATGAATAGGAGTCTGACGTAGGAGTCCTTGTTATCGAGATGCTCCAAGGATGAGTGGAGGGCCAAGGAGATAGTGTCTACTGTGGACCAATTGTGGCGGTATGCGCATTGTAGTCAATCAAGGCATTTTGGAAATATTGAGTTGATGTGTCTCCTAATCAACCACTTGAAGCACTTCATTATAATTGATTTTCAAGGCCACTGGATGGCAGTTGTGGAGGCACGTTGCCTGGTCTTCTTGAAGCGGGGTGACACTCTAGCACAGTGGTTAGCACTGTTGTTTCATGGGCTTGGGTCACTGCCTGTGCGGAGTCTGCACGTTCTTCCCGTGTGTGCGTGGGTTTCCTCCAGGTGCTCCGGTTTCCTCCCACAGTCCAAAGATGTGTAGTTTAGATGGATTGGCTATGCTAAATTGCCCCTTAGCGACCTTACTTTCTAGGGGCTGGTTTAGCACACTG
The DNA here is from genome assembly GCF_902713615.1 of Scyliorhinus canicula. Lineage (NCBI taxonomy): Eukaryota > Metazoa > Chordata > Chondrichthyes > Carcharhiniformes > Scyliorhinidae > Scyliorhinus > Scyliorhinus canicula. The sequence goes on along the minus strand of NC_052150.1, from coordinate 163,040,093 downwards.
GGTTAAATCGCTGGCTTTTAAAGCAGAACAAGGCAGGCCAGCAGCACGGTTCAATTCCCGTACCAGCCTCCCCGAACAGGCGCCGGAATGTGGCGACTAGGGGCTTTCATTGAAGCTTCATTGAAGCCTACTCGTGACAATAAGCGATTTTCATTTTTTAATTTCAAAAAGGTTAGGTGGGGTTACTGGGTTACGGTGATAGAGTGGGGGTGTGGCCTTAGGTGGGGTGCTCTTTCCAAGAGCTGGTGCAGATTCGATAGGCTGAATGGCCTCCTTCTGCACTGTACATTCTATGATTCTATGAAAGCAGGTGGGAACCTCGGAATGGAGTAGGGAGAGGCTGAAGACATCTGCGAACACACCCACCAGTTGGTCCCCCCAGACCTGACCAGGGACTCTGTTAGAAATGGGGCAGCAGGGTAGCATGGTGGTTAGCATAAATGCTTCACAGCTCCAGGGTCCCAGGTTCGATTCCCGGCTGGGTCACTGTCTGTGTGGAGTCTGCACGTCCTCCCCCTGTGTGCGTGGGTTTCCCCCGGGTGCTCCGGTTTCCTCCCACAGTCCAAAGATGTGCGGGTTAGGTGGATTGGCCATGCTAAATTGCCCGTAGTGTCCTAATAAAAAGTAAGGTTAAGGGGGGGTTGTTGGGTTACGGGTATAGGGTGGATACGTGGGTTTGAGTAGGGTGATCATGGCTCGGCACAACATTGAGGGCCGAAGGGCCTGTTCTGTGCTGTACTGTTCTATGTTCTATAACTCATTGTTTTCTGTCGGTTCACTTTCAAGAAGGCGGAGGTGGAGATGGTTCCTGGGTGTCACCATCACCAACAGTCTGTCCTGGTCCACTCATGTTGATGCAGAAGTCAAGAAAGCCCAACAACATCTCTACTTCCCACGGAAGCTAAAGAAATTTGGCATGTCTGCATCGACTCACAAACATCTACAGATGTGCCATAGAGAGCATCCTATCCAGCTGCATCACAGCTTGGTATGGCAACTGCTCGGCCCAAGACCATGAGAAACTGCAGAGTATGGTGAACTCAGCCCAACGCATCACACAAGCTTGCCACCCGCACATTGATTCTGTCCACACCTCCCACTGCCTCAGAAAGGCAGACAGCCTTGTCAGAGACGCCTCACACCCAGGCTTTGCCCTCTATCAGACCCTTCCATCAGGCAGAAGCTACAGAAGCTACTGAAGACCTGCATATCCAGACATTGAAACAACTTCTTCCCCACAGCTACTAGACTCCTCAACGACTCCCCCTCTGACTGATCTGTTCCCTGTAAGAACACTAGTTACGACATCCTATGCTTCTCTCGTTATCTATTTGCTTTGTTTGCCCTTGTTCCATATTGTAACCAATCACTGTTTGTCAATGTTGATTATTCTTTTTGTCTGCTGCATTCCCTTGGCCACAGAAAAATTATTTTCACTGAACTTCGGTACATGTGACAATAAATCAATCAATCAATCAATCAGAGTTCTGAGGCTGTGAAGTCCGAGGCTGTTGGAGCAGTTGACAATAGTTTATCAGCTTCCTGCTCAAAACGAGCATAGAATGCATTGAGTTAATCGGAGAGGGGTGCGCTGTTGCCAGAGATTCTACTCAGCTTTGCCTTGTGGCCCGTTATGTTGTTTCAGGCTTGCCACACCCGATGAGAGCCCGTGTCGTTAGTCTGTGACTCTTAGCCTGGTGTTGTCTCTTGGCATCCCCGATGGCTTTGCAGATGTCCTACCTATATTCCTGGTATAGGTCAGGGTCGCTTTCTCTTGAACACCTTAGAAATGGACTTCAACAGTGAGTGGATCTCCCGGCTAAACCATGGTTTCTGGTTGGGGAATGCAAGTACTACTTTGTTTGACACGCAATGATCGACGCACTTATTGATGACGTCTGTGAGGTTGGTGGCATACTTGTCTAGGTTGGCCACATGTCCACTAAGCCAAGCAGTCGCATAGGAGCTCTTCCGTTGTCTCAGACCAGCAGTACACAACCTTCTTAACTGTATTCTCCTACTTATATGCCGGGAGGAGTATCGTCTTGTGCTCCAATTTTCTGAAGTGTGGTTGTGGGGTGGGTCGGGAGGAGCCCTTGATGTTTGTGTTGCAGCGATCAAAGATGTTGGGGCCCCTGGTGGGACAGAAGATATGTTGGTAGAATTTTGACAGTACACTCTTCAGGTTGGCCTGGTTGAAGTCCCCGGCCATGCTGTACAAGGCCTCCGGGAATTCTGTTTCACTATTATTTATAGCGGTGTACAATTCGTCAAGTGCCTGCTTCACTTCCGCATGGGGTAGGATGTAGCTTGCCATGATGATGGCAGAAGTGATCTCTCGCAGAAGATAGTATAGGCGGCACTTCAGTCAGGTATTTCAGGTCCGGGGAGCAGTAGTTCACCAGGGTGGCCATGCCTGAGCATCAGGAGGAGTTGATGAGGATGCAAACCCCTCCACCCTTCGCCCTGCCCGATGCCGCCATACAGTCCATCAGGTGAATTAAGAAGCCCTCAGGTTATATGGCACTGTCCGGTGAGGCAGGGGTGAGCCACGTCTCTGTGAAACAGAGTACACAACAGTTTCTTACTTCCCTCTGAGAGGTAGGTCCAGCGTTAAGCTTGTCCAACTTATTTTTGATCGCTTGGACGTTTGCCAGAGTATGGCAGAGAAGATTTGAAACCGTGCTGTTTTAGACTCATCTGCAGACCGGTGTAGGGTACAGATTTTTAAATTTAAAAAATTAATTTATGCATGTGGGTATCGCTGGTTAGGCCAGAATTCATTGCCCATCTCTAGTTGCTCTTCAGAAGGTGGTGGTGAGTTGCCTTCTTGAACCGCTGCAGTCCCTGCGGTGTAGGTACACCCACTGTGCTGTTACGGAGGGAGTTCCAGGATTTTACCCCAGCGACAGTGAAGGAATGGCGATATATTTCCAAGTCAGGGTGGTGAGTGACTTGGAGGGGAACCTACAGGTGGTGGGGTTCCCAGGTATCTGCTGCTCTTCTCCTTCTAGATGGTAGTGATCGTGGGTTTGGAAGGTGTTGTCTAAGGAACCTTGGTGAGTTACTGCAGTGCATCTTGTAGATGGTGCACAAAGCTGCCACTGTTCTTTGGTGGTGGAGGTTTTGATTGTTGAAAGAGGAGCAATCAAGCGGGCTGCTTTGTCCTGGATGGTGTCGAGCTTCTTGAGTGTTGTTGGAGCTGCACTCATCCAGGCAAGTTGAGAGCATTCCATTACACTCCTGATTGTGCCTTGTAGATGGTGGACAGGCTTTGGGGGGTCTGGAGGTGAGTTACTCTCTGTAGGATTCCTAGGCCGGGATTCTCCCCTACCCGGCGGGGCGGGGGGTCCCGACGTAGCGGAGTGGCACCAACCACTCCGGCGTCTGGTCTCCCCAAAGGTGCGGAATTCTCCGCACCATTAGGGGCTAGGCCCACGCCGGAGTGGTTGGCGCCACGCCGACTGGCGCCAAAACCGGCGCCAATGGCCTTTGACGCCGGCTGGCGTCGGGGCTGGCCGAAAGGCCTTCACCGGTTCGTGCATGCGCCGGTACGTCAGCGGCCGCTGACGTCACCACCGGCGCATGCGCGGTAGGGGGTGTCTCTTCCGCCTCCGCCATGGTGGAGGCCGTGGCGGCAGCGGAAGAAAAAGAGTGCCCCCACAGCACTGGCCCACCCGCCGATCAGTGGGCCCCAATCGCGGGCCAGGCCACCATGGGAGCACCCCCCCGGGCTCCGATCGCCCTGCACCCCCCCAGGACGCCGGGTGACCGCTCGCGCCGCCACTCCCGCCGGCACCAGAGGTGCTCCAATTCCCGCCGGCGGGAGGCCGGTCAGCGTTGGGACTTCGGCCCATCGCGGGCCGGAGAATCACCACGGGGGGCACGCCGATCGGCGCGGGGGGCACGCTGGTCGACACGGAGTGATTCCCGCTTCCGCCGATTCCCGGGTGGCAGAGAATTCCGGCCACGGCAGGGGCGGGATTTACGCCGGCCCCGGGCGATTCTCCGACCCTGCGTGGGGTCGGAGAATTCCGCCCCTAGTCTTTGACCTACCCTGGTAGCCACAGTATTAATATGGCTAGTCTAGTTCAGTTTCTGATCAATGGTAACCTCCAGGATGTTGACGGTGGGGGATTCAATGATGGTGAAGCCATTGAAAGTCAAGGGGTGATAAGAGATGGTCACTGCCTGGCACTTGTGTGGCGTGAATGTGACTTGCCACTTGTCAGCCCAAGCCTCTATATTGTCCAGGTCTTTCTTCATTTGGACATGAATTGCTTCATTAGTCGCAAATGGAGCTGACTATGAACACATTTTCATTGTATTATGGGAAAACTTTAACTTTTACATACTTAGTGTCTGTTTAAAAGTTTTTAAATGCTGCAGAAGGGAGGAAAGCCAAAGGAGCTCCATCCCGGGAAGACCCTGACCTGCGCTCCTCCAGCCGAGCAGAAGCCCCCTTGACCCTCAGCTCCCATGAATGCCCCCCTCGGCACCCTAGCGGAAATTGTTGTGAGGGTATTTACCACCTCAAACTGCAAGGTGCCAGGTCCAGGCTTCTCAGGACTTGCATCAATTCACACCACTGGGACTCCCGGCTTGGGGGGGGCCGGAACATCCCACCTGGCTGGTGAATGGTGTGTCCTGCCCGCCAATGACATGGAAAGTAGCTCTAATTTGCATGGTCTTGTCAGGGCGGGAAGCCCAGCAGAGCCATCGGGAAACCTGCAATGGCAGCAGAGCATTGTAACAGGTCTGATGACCGGCTGATCCCGTTTTTCAGGCAACCCAATCATTCTCCACCTGATCGGGAATCCCAACACCAGCGTCAGCCAATGGAGAATCAAGCCCCTCTGAATTACACATTTTCCCTCAAGTTGGACATTGTGTTGTGAATTGATGGGCACCTTCACAATTTAGTCACATTTTTAGGGAATTTCACAGAGGTGGAGTACATGTTTATGAGATTGTTGAGATCTCTTTGTCCATAACTCCTGCTCTTGAGCTGGTTGGGCAGGCTGTCTCTGCAACTCTGAGTCTCAGGGTGCATTTGTCTGTAACCGTTTTGAATCTAACATGGCAGGTTTAATTTGGACTGCCAAAGTTTTAGCTTTTTCCAAAGTTGTATCATCATCCTCCATGAGAAGGTGTTCCCCGATTCGTGGAATTGAAGTCTTTTCAATTCACAAATTGCAAATCAATACAGTGGTTAATGTATCAAATTTACATATTGAAGCCAATTGCTACAATGTTGCCACATATTGTTTAACGGGCTCAGAATTTCCCTATCATCTCTGGTGGAACGAGCATCGTTCAATTAACATTTTTCTTTGGCATAAAGTATTTTTCGAGAGCACTTACCATGGAACCGAACATCGATGTGCTGTCCGTGAGCTACTTGGATATTTGCTGCCCCTTTGACGAGAGACAATGTACAGGAATGTCCTTCTCGCAGATCGCTGCTACATGTGAACAACCCATCCCAGTTACTGGCAAGTCGTCTTGAACCCAGAAAACCACCAATCCCACAGCGTAAGTGGATTTCCCGACAAAGAAAGAAATCGGTAAATTTAAACTTGCCTCCATCATCCTCGTTGCCGGTTTATTGTGTTCACAGGCTTGTTGTGTGTTTTTATCTCAGAACAATACAGATATGCTACACTTCGGGTTATATATAAATACAAAGTTTATTTGCAAGAAACTATCTCAGCAGCTACAAAATGCCTACACTCATGCTGCAGCTCGGAATTCCACCAACTTCTCAGTTTATTTATTTTACTCTGAGTCAACACCCAGGCTTAACCAATCAAGCACACTGAGCATCAATAGTAAGCAGACGTACGTAATCAAATACAGAGCAATTGAGCATTACAACTCCCAAGTTCAACGTTGAAATGGGCAGGTTGGAGCTGGCTTTCGAATAGGTTGACAAACTCAACCTCTACTCTGTGCCTCAGCTCCACATTAAATTTCTCCTCTACTCCCACTCCAATGTCATTGAAGTTAGGGCAGGTAACGGTTCATAGATAGGTTTGCTTGGTAGGTAACGGTTCATATATAAGCTTGCTTTTAACATTTGTTTTTGGAGTGTGGATGAGGCTGGCAAGGTCAAATTTATTACACATCTTAAAATAGCATTGCGAGGACTTTCTCTAACTTTGCATCGATAGATTTTATTTTATAATTGAATTGCTTCTTAGGCTATATCAGAGCATTAAGACTCAACTGTGTAAAATCGCTCTCGAGTCTTGCATAGGCCAAAGAGAAGTGAACCAATTGGATTTTTGCAATAGATTCCACAGGCATTTTTCTGCTGCAATCCAACCACATTTATTGACTTCAATTTCACAATTTGCCATGGCATGATTTGATCTCATGACCCACATGTTGCTATCCAGTACCATAAAAAGTACACTGCAATACCAAAATCAGACTAATTGCTAGAATCTAAAACTGCAGAGGAAGCAGGATGATCATTAATTTTCTAAAAGGCCATTTTTGCCTGTCTGTCCCAGGAAAAGGAGTTACAAAACAAGATGGACGAGAAAAGGAGCTGGCATAAAATCAGTTATGTTTGATCCCCTTGTCAGTGGCCATGAGGTGCTTGTTACTGGAAGGCCACCTCACTGGTTCTTTGTCTCTGCACAAGGATCTGTACTCTTTTCCCTTTCAAGAAGAGAAAACAGAGAGTAATGAGTGTTAGCGATGACTTGATTAGATTGCAGGCAAGCACAACATTTGTCGACACTGACTGTGAGGGGCCGGGTTAGCTCAGTTTGTTTGTGATACAGAGCAAGGCCAACGGAGTGGGTTCAATTCCTGTATCTGCTGAGGTTATTCCTGAAGGCCCTACTTTCTCAACCTTGCCCTTCCCCCTTAAAAGCCTATGATTATCTGGGACTATGGCGACCTTTACTCTAAGTTGCCCAACATTTGTCTCCAGTGACAGAGGTATAGCAGCAGTAGGATGTGGGTGATTGTTCGGCATTTGGATGGGGATGTGAAGCATCTGGGAAGAGGAATGTGTGCAGTACAAAGTTATATTCATCTGAGGAGTGCGGTGCAGTAGAATGCGATGAAAATCAGTGCATACGGCTTGGCACCAGAAATGCCATTCACCCTTAGCAGACTCCTCGGGCGGAATTCTCCGCTCACCACGCGGCGTGGGAGAATCGCGGGAGGGCCTCCTGGCATTTTTTACGCCCCCCCTGGCGCCCCCAGCAATTCTCCCCCCGCCCCCCCCCTGCCCCGGCTCGGAAAAATCGCCGCTCGCTGCTTTTCACGCCGAACGGCGATTCTCCGAGCCGATGGGCCGAGCGGCCGGCCCTTCACGCCCGTTTCACCACGGCAGCAACCACACCTGGTCGCTGCATTCGTGAAACGGGTGCCAGATGCCCGTTTGGGGCATCTCGGGGCCTGATTTGGACGGGAGCACCATGACTGTGCTCGGGAGGGGACAGGGTCCAAAACGGATGCACTCTTTCCCCTCCGCCGCCCGGCAAGATCAAGCCACCACATCTTGCCGGGCGGCGGTGGAGAAAGACATGCGTGGGTTCGTGCCGCCTGCGCGCTGATGTCACCCGCGCACGCGTGGGTTGGAACAGGCAACCCGCGCATGCGCGGATGACACCAGAAAAGCGCCGTTACCGTGTCATTTCGCACCCGGGAATGACGGGGGCCCGCTCCTCGCCCCCCGGGTGGGGGTGAATTAGGTGCAGGGAGCGGGCCCCGAGGCCGTCGTGAAGCTCGGCCGATTTCACGACGGCCATCACGATTTTTATCGGGAGCGTAGAATACCGCCGTCAGGTCCTGGATGTGGTTGTAACACAGGGAGCGGGATTCTCCGTTAGCCGACACCAAAATCGGGGAAGGCGGTTGGGTGGCGAATCAGTTCCAATGCCAAATTCTCAGCAGGCTCTGATTTGAACGCACATACAGCAGATATCGTTTGCATATCATTAGCGGGCCCATCCCGGTATTCTCTGGGGCCTCCACGATTCTCCACCTCCGATGGGCCGAGTTCCCGATGGCACGATCCACTTGTGCTTTTAAAAATCGTGAAACTGGCATGGCGGCTGCTGAGGGAGAGAGAGGGGGTACGGAAAGTGTCCAATATTGCCATAGTGTGATAACAGTGGTGCCGCTGACCGGGGGGGGGGGGGGGGGGGGGGCTGCTTCCAGGACTGGGGGGAGTAGTGGGGGTGGCCAGGAGGTGGAGCTGAGTGGATGGGCACGGAACACCATTGCCGCATCCAGCAAAGCAGCCATGCAGCTGCGCACACCGCTAACAGGCCATTTTGAACTTAGTACCACGTGTCATATAAATATGCCCCCAGGGCACCCCCCTGCATGCCCTCTGGCTCCAGCTGGCCGATGAGCTGTATGGGTCGCTCTAGCACAACCTGTGCCATCTTGTTGGCTGGGATGAATGTGTGTGGGGATTGTAATGTGTATGCGCGGCTGCAGCTTGTCAGCCTCCTGAGTGTCTATCACAGATCCAGCAACTCCCATACCGTTTTACATTGGAATTGATTGTGTTCCACGCGGCACCAGTGCTAGCCCCTCAATAGTAACTGAATCGGTCCAGGTGTGGAGCCACTTCTGTTGTGACAGTCCAGGTCTCTGGATCCTTTGATGCACTGTCTTCCAGTTTTGACGGGTCAGTCTCCTGTTGCTGACTTGGATTGGATTGGATTGGATTTGTTTATTGTCACGTGTACCGAGGTACAGTGAAAAGTATTTTTCTGCGAGCAGCTCAACAGATCATTAAGTACATGGGAAGAAAAGGGAATACAAGAAAATACATAATAGGGCAACACAAGATATACAATGTAACTACATAAGCACTGGCATCGGATGAAGCATACAGGGTGTAGTGTTAATGAGGTCAGTCCATAAGAGGGTCATTTAGGAGTCTGATGACAGTGGGGAAGAAACTGTTTTTGAGTCTGTTCATGCGTGTTCTCAGACTTCTGAATCTCCTGCCCGATGGAAAAAGTTGGAAAAGTGAGTAAGCCGGGTGGGAGGGATCCTTGATTATGCTGCCCACTTTCCCCAGGCAGCGGGAGGTGTAGATGGAGTCCATGGATGGGAGGCGGGTTTGTGTGATGGACTGGGCAGTGTTCACGACTCTCTGAAGGTTCTTGCGGTCCTGGGCTGAGCAGTTGCCATACCAGGCTGTGATGCAGCCAGATAGGATGCTTTCTATGGTGCATCTGAAAAAGTTGGTAAGGGTTAATGTGGACATGCCGAATTTCCTTAGTTTCCTGAGGAAGTATAGGCGCTGTTGCGCTTTCTTGGTGGTAGCATCGACGTGGGTGGACCAGGACAGATTTTTGGAGATATGTACCCTTAGGAATTTGAAACTGCTAACCATCTCCACCTCGGCCCCCTTGATGCTGACAGGGGTGTGTACAGTACTTTGCTTCCTGAAGTGAATGACCAGCTCTTTAGTTTTGCTGGCATTGAGGGAGAGATTGTTGTCACTACACCACTCCACTAGGTTCTCTATCTCCCTCCTGTATTCGGACTTGTCATTATTTGAGATCCGGCCCACTATGGTCGTATTGTCAGCAAACCTGTAGATGGAGTTGGAACCAAGTTTTGCCACGCAGTCGTGTGTGTACAGAGAGTAGAGTAGGGGGCTAAGTACGCAGCCATGCGGGGCACCGGTATTGAGGACTATTGTGGAGGAGGTGTTGTTGTTCATTCTTACTGATTGAGGTCTGTTGGTCAGAAAATCAAGGATCCAGTTGCAGAGTGGAGAGCCAAGTCCGAGGTTTTGGAGCTTTGATATGAGCTTGGCTGCGATCATGGTGTTGAAGGCGTAGCTGTAGTCACTAAATAGGAGTCTGATGTAGGAGTCCTTGTTTTCGAGATGCTCTCGGGATGAGTGTAGGGCCAGGGAAATGGCGTCTGATGTGGACCGGTTGCAACGGTATGCGAGTTGCAATGGATCAAGGCTTTCTGGGAGTATGGAGGTGATGCATTTCATGGTCAACCTCTCAAAGCACTTCATTACGACTGAAGTCAGGGCCACTGGACGGTAGTCATTGAGGCACGTTGCCTGGTGTTTCTTTGGTACCGATATGATGGTGGTCTTCTTGAAGCAGGTAGGAACCTCGGAGTGGAGTAGGGACAGGTTAAAGATGTCTGTGAATACCTCTGCCAGCTGGTCCACGCAGGCTCTGAGTGCACGACCAAGGATCCCGTCCGGGCCCGTCGCCTTCCGAGGTTTCACTTTCAGGAAGGCCGTTCTGACTTTGGAAGCTGTGATGGTGGGTATGGGTGAATTATGGGCTGCTGCGGCACTAGACAGCGGATTGTTGGTTACCTGCTCGAACCGAGCATAGAATGCATTGAGTTCATCGGGGAGGGGTGCGCTGCTGCCAGAGATGCTGCTCGGCTTTACTTTGTAGCCCATTATGTTGTTTAGTCCTTGCCACAACCGCCGAGAGTCTGTCTGTGACTCTAGCTTGGTTTGATATTCTCTCTTGGCATCTCGGATGGCTTTGCGGAGGTCGTACCTGGATTTCTTGTATAGGTCAGGGTCGTCTGCCTTGAATGCCTCAGATCTGTCCTTCAGTAGGGAGTCAATCTCACGATTGAGCCATGGTTTCCGGTTGGGGAATGTACATACTGCTTTCTTTGGCACGCAGTCATCCACACATTCGCTGATGAAGTCTGTGACGGTGATGGCATACTCAGTTAAGTTGGTCGCTGAGTTCTTAAATATGGATCAGTCCACTGTCTCTAAGCAGTCACGTAAGAGCTTTTCTGTCTCCTCGGACCAGCACTGCACAACCCTCTTAGCTGGATTCTCCTGCTTAAGTTTCTGCTTGTCTGCCGGGAGAAGGAACACTGTCTTATGGTCTGATTTCCCAAAGTGCGGTCAGGGGATGGAACGGTAGGCGCCCTTGATTTTTGAGTAGCAGTGGTCAATAGTGTTATCGCCCCTGGTGGGACAGGAGATGTGCTGGTGGAATTTTGTCAATACACGCTTGAAGTTGGCCTTGTTGAAGTCTCCGGCCACGATGAACAAGGCCTCCGGGTGTTCTGTTTCGTAGTTGTTTATAACTGTGTACAGTTCGTCCAGCGCCTTCCTCACTTCTGCCTGGGGAGGGATGTAGACTGAGGTGATAATGGCTGAAGTGAACTCACGTGGAAGATAGTATGGGTGGCACTTCACTGTCAGGTATTCCAGGTCTGGGGAGCAGTAGGTCGCCAGGGTCTCCACATCCAAGCTTTGCCTGATGATGCCGTGCGGGCCGCCCGGTGAATTGAGAAGCCTAAGTGACTTCCTCAGTCACTTGCATCCACATGAGCTTGGTCGAAGAGGCTGTTCAATTTTTTCTATCCTTGGGAGAGTTGACATCACTGGAGTCCCTCAGAGACTGCAGCAGGATTTCCAGGTCAAAGTGAGAGATCTGGCGAGCGGCCTTCCGGTATTTCCACTCCAGTCCTGTAGTTGCTGCAGCCTCGGAGATCCATGTCCTATTGAGTCATTGTAATCCATGCCACCGTCTCTTTAATTAGAATTCCTTTTTGCGCCAGATTCAGTGCGTCATCCCACCCATCCTCCATGCTTCACCAGGGAACCCAGAAGTGGAATTGTGATGTCGTGGCTCAGTTAAAGAGGCTGATCAAAAGTTGCTGATTAATCAAACGGATTCCTAACCAGCTAATGAATCCACTGCATCGGCAAGGACTCAGCTCAGAAAATCCCATCTGCTGATGGTGATAATTGTTGTCTTTGTGCAACAATGGGCTGGATTTCCCTGCCTCGTGTCGCTGGGCATGTGAATCACGATCGGGCGGAGAATTGGGCATTTGGCAAAAATTAAATTTTGCGTCCAGTGCTGATTTGTGATTCATGCTCCAGTCCCTCGCCGATGGCGAAAATGAGGTTTGCACCCTGCGCTGGCAAGGGCATGCAAAACCAGTGCTTGCATACATTTACATGTGATTAACGGGGTAGATACAGTATACTCCACCCTTTCGCGAATCACTGCAAGTATTTGCAAATGGGGACTGAGTGTCATGGCTACAGAGGGGGAGAGGGAGGCAAAAAAAACACTGGAAAGCCACTGAAAACTGTCGGGCTTGCTGGGGGGAGGCTGCCCAGGTCGGGGGCAGTAGCGAGGAGTGACTCAGGGTGTCCACTCAGAATCGGTGTGGTCTGGCTAAGACTGCCATTGCTGCAGTCTGTCTTTTAAACACACCCCTTCAGTGCTACTTACAGGCTCTTGGCTGCTCACACTGCTGAATTCTGCCTGTATCCTTTGAATGCTCAGAAGGCCGCTGGTCATTTATGAACCCACCCAGCCTTTCGCACATTTTGTTCTCTCTGGGGACTGCCATCAGCACTCTTTCCACTTGGTTTCTGTGGCTATTAGAACTCTGTCCCCTTGGTTTCTATGGTTATGACTCATCTGTCATTCTCTCACACCACAGTAGAAATATTTCCCACTTTTTAAGTCTTTTAGCTTTGACAAAGGGTCATCTGAACTCAAACCGTTAGCTGTTTTCTTTCCCTACAGATGCTGCCAGACCTGCTGAGATTTCCCAGCATTTTCTCTTTGATCGTAGACTGAGGGTTGGTTTCTGCCCCACACAGTGTTCTCTCCTCTTTGGATGGTCCTGTGTGGTTCACATAGCTCAGTCTACCAGCTGAATTGCCTTGTATCGGGTAAGATCACCTACAGCTTTTGGCTGTCAGAGAGTAAATCATCTGCAATATGCACCATAATTCTGTTTCAGATGAGCTCAGACTTTAAATCACATACTCCCATCCCTCTGCCAACCTGTAGAGATGATTTATGACAGTTCTCTGGGCAGTTGGGATCTCTTTTAAACACTTTACTGGATTTCTGGTTGAAATAAACATCAAAGGATGTCTCATCGATAGATTGCCATGAAATTATATTGTATGCAATTGCCCCATTGAGTAAGAAGTGTTTCAACTTGTTTTGCTTATGCTTTTTTCTTTAGGCCTGTAGCAATGCTGTATCTTAAAAATCTTTCCTCCAAAGACTCCAATTCTCTAATTGGTCCGTGCCAAGGGTTAATCCCAGTGGTGCTGGATGTGTGGAATTGTGATTCATTTAATAGTGTGGGTACAGCTTTAAGATCTTCACACACTTGCCGTTTTTCAGTGGCATTTCTAAAATGGCGACGGCGCACTTTGACCTGAAGAAGAAAGGTCCACAATGCTGCTGGGGTCAGCTGGCTGTCGACTTAATTTAATTAGTGGTGTAGCATTGCAAGTTGGGGTGCACTGGAAAGAATTTCAGGCTTGCTGTTTAGGAAATCATACAGTTGAAAGATACCGAAGTAGATTAAATTAATTACTGATGCAATGTTTTTCTATTTGCTGAACGTGGGAGTCATATGTTGAGACTCAGAGTCACGGATTGAGATTAACGATGGGCTTCTTTTAAACGGTGCTTCTGACTGGATGAATGAAAACGGGTTTCTCAGGATTGGCTGGCCTGGAATTTGAAACAAATCTTACCCTTGCAAGCTGTGAGCTCTGCTGACTGAAGCTGGACTCCCAAGGGAGAATCAATGGAATCTTATGCTGAAGTAAAACTTATAACTTTTCGCTTTCAGGCTCTTCTCTCTCTGGAACTTTCTCTTTCTGGCAAACTTTCTCCACGTCTCAAGCTTTAGTTGAAAATTTGTTTCCGTTCAGAATCCATTGAAGTTGTCCTTTTTCTTAGTTTATCTGTATTTTTGTGAGGATAAGGGTTTCTGATCCTGATATTGCCACCATGAAGAATCCTGCTTAGAACACCATAAAATAGGCTTCATAGCCTTGAGTATATTAACAGCAAGTCTTTATTAACGCATAAATAGATACACATATACAGTAGCAGGCACAGGCATGGAGCAGATTCCATCCTATGTCTTTATACATCTCTAGACTTACCCTGACTCTGGGTCATGAGCCTTCTTACTTCTTACACAATACCACATTAATCCTGTCTGCACTTTCTCAACGGTTTCAGCGTGGGTTTCCTCCGGGTGCTCCGGTTTCCTCCCACAAGTCGGGAAAGACATGCTGTGAGGTGAATTGGACATGCTGAATTCTCCCTCAGTGTACCCGAACAGGCGCCGTATTGTGGTGACTAGGGGCTTTTTACAGTAACTTCATTGCGGTGTTAATGTAAGCCTACTTGTGACAATAATAAAGATTATTTTTTAAAATAAATTTACAGTACCCAATTATTTCTTTTCCCAATTAAGGGGCAATTTAGCGTGGCCAATCCACCTACCCTGCTAATCTTTGGGTTGTGGGGGTGAAACCCCCGCAAACACGGGGAGAATGTGCAAACTCCATACAGGCAGTGACCCAGGGTCAAGATTCGAACCTGGGTCCTCAGCATCGTAGGCAGCAGCGCTAACCACTGCGCCACCGTGCTGCCCATAAGATTATTATTATTCACGCACAATCCCATCTTCACTTCTCTGTCTCTTGCACATAACTGCTGATATCACTGTTAAATCATGATACACATCACGGCCTTGTAACCATATCTACTAACTCATTATTCTCCACCACGATCATATTGTAACAAACTCCGATACTTACCTTAATCGGCAGTCGGAGATGGGCGGGTTCTGAGACCAGACGGGCATCAGGACCTCTGTGCATGTGCCGGTTGGACAATGGCCGCACATGCACAGTTACTGCTTTATCATGTCTTCAGGCCAGGAATGGCCCTGCATATATACACAGTTTGTTTCCTTAGCTCTTTAGGTTGTGAATGAATCCTATGCGCACTCATAAGAGAAAAGGAGTAAAAAAGAAAAGCGAAGCAGCTGGAAAATGTATGTCAGGTGACCTGAAGCAGAGTGCCATTCGAGAGAGGTTTTCCCAGGGAGCAGGACATAGGGAGGGAAACAGGGAGAAGGTCTAAAACCAAGAAGAAAGTCCCAAACCAGGGAGTGGGATAGAATACAGTCCAAGGAAGTGAATACGGCGGAGATCAGAAACAGATCCTGTTAAGTAAATTTGAGGGAAAGGAGCAGAGAAAGAGGATCCAAGCTGCGTGGGTTTCCTCTGGGTGCTCTGGTTTCCTCCCACAAGTCCCGAAAGGCGTGCTGTTAGGTGAATTGGACATTCTGAATTCTCCCGCTGTGTACCCGAACAGGCGGCGGAATGTGGTGTATAGAGGATTTTCACAGTAACTTCACTGCAGTGTTAATGTAAGCCTACTTGTGACACTAATAAAGATTATTATTATTATGTCCAAATGCAGCAATACCTGGACAATATCCAAGCTTGGACTTTCAAGCAGAAAGTAACATTCGCGCCACACAAGTGGCAGGCAATGACTATCTAACAAGAAAGGAGCTCACCATCGCCGTTGACATTTAATGGCACTGCCATTACTGAATCCCCCACAATCAACATCCTGAGGATTACCATTTATCATAAATGAACTGGATTAGTCCATATTAATACTGTGGCTACCACAGCAGGGCAAAGACTACGAACCTGCTGACCCCCACGAAAGCCTATCCACCATTCTTAAGGCACAAGTCAGGAGTGTAATAGAATATTCTTCACTTGTCTGGATAAGTGCAGCTCCAACAACACTCAAGCTTGACAACATCAAGGTCAAAGCAGCCGCTTGATTGCTCGCCCTTCCATAAACATTCAAACCCTCCACCACCAACGAACAGTGGCAGCCATGTGTGCACCATCTACAAGATTCACTGCAGTTACTCGTCAAAGTTCCTTAGACAGCACCTTCCACTATCTAGAAGGACAACAGCAGATACCAGGGAACACCACCACCTGGAGGTTTCAATCCAAGTCACTCACCACACTGACTTGGAAATATATTGCCGTTCCTTCACTGTCACTGAGGCAAAACTCTGGCAGTCCCTCCCGAACAACACTGTGCACGTACCTACACCTCAAGCACTGTAGTGGTTCAAGAAGGCAGCTCACCACCACCTTCTGAAGGGCAATTAGAGATGGGCAATAAACGCCGGACTAGCCAGCAATGCCCACATCCCGGAAATGCATTAAAAAAAACAAATTAGGTCAAGGAAGTGGAAACACGCCTTGAAAATTCGCCTCCATGAAATCTTGTCATAATTTTAATAATTACTTTTTGGCTTAGTCTGTGGAAAAATACTTTGTTTGGGTAGAATCTCTGCATGGCTCCTCTGATCTCCAACTGTAACTTTGATGGAAGATCAATGGAAGCCTCAGAGAAATTATTAAAGTAGCCATTTATACCTTTTTTATAGCAAGAGATTAGGGCTGATTTTGGCACCACAGCTACATTCTCTCTCAGTGGTCTTGGTTCTCCGCCCCACCACATTTTTGTGTCAACCGGTCGGCGGGATTCTCCGTTACGCCGGCTGATCAATGGGTTTCCCATTGTGGTGCAGCACCACGCCGCTAGGAAACCCCTGGGCCGCCGGCAAAATGGAGCATCCCGCTGGTGGAGAATCCAGCCCAGTGTACCTGAACAGGCCCTGTAGTGTGGTGACTAGGAGATTTTCACAGTAACTCCATTGCAGTGTTAATGAAATGAAAATCGCTTATTGTGAAAAGCCCCTAGTTGCCACATTCCGGCGCCTGTCCGGGGAGGCTGGTAAGGTAAGCCTACTTGTGACAATAAAGATTATTATTATTATTCATAGCTCATTCCACAGATGTAACACTCTCTGTGTAAAAAGGTTGCTCCTCAGATTCCCATTAATTCTTTCCCCCTCTTAACTTAAACCTATGCCCTCCAATTCTAGATTCCTCAACTCTGGGAAAAGAAACTGAGTACATTCACCCTGTCCATGCCTCTCATGATCTTATACACCTCTATAAGGTCACCCCTCAGTCTCCTACACTCCGAAGAAAAAGGTCCCAGCCTGTCCAATCTCTCCCTATAACTCAGTCCCTTGAGTTCTGGCAACATCCTTGTAAATCTCTTCCACACTCTCTCCAGTTTAATAACATCTTTCCTATAGCAACATTCCTGGGGTATGTCTCTCAAGTTTGGATTGCAAACGGCATTGCTTGAAAGATTGCCCTGATTTCCAGGTCCGCACATAACCAATTTGCTGTTCAATCTTTTATTGGGGCCTTAAGGGAGGGAAAACAGCCGAGGCGGAATCCAATACTTAACACACTGAAGGACAGACATGTTTCTATGCATCTCAAAAAGGCAATAAAACAGAAAATCAAATAATGTACTGAGTATGGTCAGAATTATGTAATTGATACAACTTCCCAATTCCCATAGATCGGAAAAATTTAAAGAATAACTAAAACAAGGAATATCTACATTAAGAGGGTTCACGATGAGCATTTGAAGGGTTTTGAGCACACTATACTCCATCAAGCATTCAATTATTTAATGATCTGGATATTTGAAAAACCATTAACTCAATGACTGTAAATCTTCCCTCGATAGCAGAAAAACCAAAAAACTCATCAAATGAAAAATACAAAAGCTTCATAGATTTATTGGTAAATGTAGTGCAAAGTAAAATTCCACAGAATAAAAAAAACACAGAATCTGAGGTGGGATTCTCCAGTCCCCCAGCCGTCTGTTTCCCGGCAGTGAGCTATTCGCTGACAGCAGGATTCTCTACTCCCGCCGTTTGTCAGTGGGATGTCCCATTGAAGCCACTACACGCTGCCGGGAAACCCGTGAGCAGGGATATGCTGCCAACGGATTCCAGCTCAGATTTAAAAAATCAAATGCAACCTGTGTAATATATGCCGGGATTCTCCACCCTTGTCTTTCGCGGGTGAGAAAGCTGGTGGGGGTGGAGAATTCAATGGGAGTCCCAAATGGCTTTTACGTCAGCTGGATTTCCCTTTCAACGTGTGTCCCTACCACCCCGCCAATGGGGACCCTGCCGTGAAAGGTCAGGAACCCCATTATTATACATTTGCAATCTCATTAGCAGCTTCCCCATTGTATTATCCCCACACATTAGGAATTCCGCTCCCTCCCCCACACCGGGGCAACGTCACATGTATGGACCAACAGTGACCTGGCGCATGTTTCCCACTGATGGCACATAGGTAGTTACAACCCCCATGGGGCAGAGAGTTATGCCTGGGCAGTGCCCTGACAGTGACACGGGAGGGGGGGGGGGGGGGGCGGCTTCCATTGGGGAGGTTCGGTTCGCGGGGGATTCCCTGCGGATGGAGGTCCCATGTCCCTGGGGGGTGAGTTTCCTGTCCATTTGGCGGTGGCGAGGGGTGAGGTTCAGTTGAGACTTTGGGTAAAATCTCTACCTCCCGAGCTGTGTTTCTTGGCAATGAGTCGTCATTGGCAGTGAGATTCTTCATTCCCGCCACTGGCCAATGGGATTTCCCATTGTAGCCACCCCAGGCCACAGGGAAACCTGCAGGCAGGGGTGTGCTGCCGACAGAATGGAGAATCCCGCCAGATTGTCTTTTTGTTCGTTTTTGATCAGGTTGCTTGAGGAGCAGACTCATTCAGAGCATGGCTCACCGGGATGATTTTGTGGGACCCACCCCTTAATTTCTTTTTCCTAAGTCTTTGCAACAGGAACACCCAGCAAGGCAGCTTGTGGGCTGCCCTCATCTTTTCCTGCTGGTAGCAATACTTCAAAAGAAAAAGAGAACATTTCATCCATAGTTGTTTGAGTGATATTATAGAATGCTATTCAGCAAGAATATTATGGTACAGGGATACAGTTCCTTGAAAACTGCACAAGTTATACAAGCAACATCATGCAGGAAAGCATAAAAGAAAGCGATTGGTAACACAAGTATGGCAGTCTTGGACACAGGTTTTTCAAAGTCACAGGGTGAAGCGCAAAAGAAGAAAGACGCCGGCAAGTAAACCAGTCTCCAACGAGCTGGGCAACAACCCGAAGGAATGAGAGCTATACAAAAGAAATGGACATCTGTCAGGCACAGCATGTTTATGGACACTTTAGTAAAACTCGTTCACTTTACCAGGCACATATAATGAAGGTGTAAAGTTTAATGTTTAATATCATTTGTCAAAAAATTATCTTAATGTTTTGTGAGGAAGGGGGATGTGGACATGCCTATGGGCTGTACCATAGTTAGAAGGTGTGCAACCTCCATCCAGCAGGTGGAGGTACAGACACCCCATGCGGTCTCCAGACCTAGGTCATGTGACCTGTGACTCTGATATAAGGGGAGACACATCCGGCCATCTTCAAGAGAAGATTAGAGGGCAATAAGCCATACATGTGAATGGTCAGTGCTAGGTGCAAGTTCCAGAGGAGTAGTTAGCAGATTCCGTGATAATTTGCTCTGTATCAGATTGCTGTCTTACCACACGAGACTCAATAAAAGATTCTGGTTTGAACAAGTTGCAGTGTTTTGTGGGTTTCTTTGTGAGGTACAAAGGACCAAACACAACATCCCCTGGTTACCGAAGCCCCCTGTCAGTGAGAACAATTTATCTCTATTTACTCTTCAAAGCCATTCCTATTTGTAGCAACAGCTGTGACCACACAACAGTTGGATAATATATTCACACTCTGTGAGGATGTAGCTATTTTAGCCTTGAAAAACCATTCGCATAAACCACAGACCTCCAAATGTATTTCTGAGTTACTCTGTGATACCACCTCATGCCAATTTTGTAAAAATACACTGGGCATTTTTCGCGCCAGTCACTGATTGGTATGTCACGGTAGCATGTTGAAAAAGCAGAAAACAATCTACTGCTCCACAACTGCTTGAGAAACAAAGATTGGTGATAGCTTTAAACAACACCAAAAGTACTGTAAGATCAAACAACTCAACTCAGTATTTTAAAATATCTATGTCCCTTTGTGGATTTATTATTCCCTACACCAGTTAGCTGTTCTCTCAGCTTAGCTCTTAATAATAAATATAGAAAACAAATTGCCAGTGATATACAATATGGATGGAACATTCACGGCAACAATATTTCTGATACTAGGATTAATCCTTATCGATGCAATGGAGAACATGAATATCCATTATTCGGAATGCACAGGATGAATGTGTTGCTCTGTGTCCATGATCAGAGTCTACTTCTTTATTTTGGAGGTTATCGGTTTTGTGGGGGTTCGAGGTTGGCTCTGGGGAGACTGACAGGCTGCAGCCACATATAAGCACTCCACTATCCACACACTCTCACTCCAGTGAAGAAGATGCCACCCCGGAGAGCGGCCCTGTGATTCGCAGATGCAGAATTGGAGATATTGCTGGATGCCATGGAGGGAAGGCAGCTGGAACTCACCGATGTCAACCGGGCCTGGGTGCAGGTGGCAGAGGCTGTGGGCACCGTAGGGCATACCGCAAAGCTGCACAACCCCGTCAGGGCGGCCCAGATGAATCACCACCTCCGTGCCGCTGGCACCACCCCTGGCCCATACACCCCACCCTGTAGTGATAGGCATCACTGTATATACACAAGGGGTTAATGTAAATACACTACAACTAACTAACCACTAGAGGGAGCACCAGAGATGTATATGTACATAGACAAACAGGACATAGCCTCTCTCTCTCTTCACAGGAATGGCAGCTGGTGAGCAGGACACAGACAGGCAGCTCAGATGTAACACAGTCTAAGTGCCTGAGAGAGAACGAATTCACAGAAATAAAGCATCTTCTTCAACGATAAGACTACGAGATTTATTCAAACACAAGGAATAACACATGGTACCAGGACCAGATGACACCAGAACGCTTACTAGAAAAGTTACAAAAGATGCAGATAAAGCACGATCGAAAACAGAAGAAAACACGGATGTGGGGAGACTTCGCTGAGTCGATGCAACTCGTTGGAACCCGACTGCACCTGAAAACAACCGGTAATTTAAGTCAGAGATGAAAAATCTTTAAACAAACGTTCGAATTGTATATCGTATCTAATGAGTTGAGCGCAGCCTCAGAAGAAATGAAAATAGCACTTCTCCCAGCAGGACATGAAGCTAGAGAAATCTAACTGCTTTAATTACTTGAAAGGTGAAGACAACATCAAATTAGAAGTAATACTTAAAAAATTTGAAGATTACTGTAACACCAGTAACAATGCTGCTTTAAGACATTCAATACTCAAGAGACCAAATTGCACAGGGAATGCAAATTTGGTCTGCGCATGCGCAGAAAATGGCAGCCGCGCATGCGCAATTGAAAAAAATAAGTTTTGGGCGCAGATCGTTCTGCGCATGCGTAAGCCACGCATGCGCAGTTGAACAAAAAGAGCGCACAGCTCGAAGAGGGATCTGCGCATGCGCCAGTCGCGCATGCACAGTTTGCGAAAAAGCACACAGTAAAGGAAAAGTGATTTGTGCATGCGCAATCAATTCCTACTCTTTATGTCACGAGCGTCATGGCGTCAGAGGCCTGGGACCACGCCTACTTAAAGGGGAAATGTCCGAAAATTGAAAAAAAGAGTTTTAAAGCTACAAAACGCAATTCTTTCACCTTGAAAGATGGAACAATGCCGGAACTTCGACCAGCAGTTGAAAATAACCCCCACAGCACCCTGGAACAAGCAGTTTGCACCACCTGAAGTGAAGAGAATAATGACAAATCTGAAACCAAAGAAGATGATTTGTTCATTGAACATGAAGAGCACGATGACAAATCCAAAACAAAAGAAGATGATTTGTTTATCGAAGAATACTATTTAAACATAGCTGAGTTATTCGGATATGATGATCATAAAAACATGAGCGCCACGGTTGAAAAGCTCAACACGACTCTACTCATGGTAGATGAATCCAATACCATGATGCAATGGCAGATCGTTGATACATTGGATGACAGCAACCTGTCAAATACCCAAGAAGAAAACAATGTCACACAGTGAGTACTGAACAACTCCGCTGGGTGAGCAGAGATTGACTCCACAGAGAGACCACTGCATGACTCCACACAGAGAGCCATGAACGACTCCACAGCGAGAGCGATGCAAACCTCCACAGAGAGCTCGTTGACAGACTCCACAATGAAAGCAGCTCAAGACTCCATAGTGAACACCATGCATGAACAAGATCATGAAGGTCTATCAACCTTATCTGAGCAACCAGCAGCAGACTATGAACGTCTACCAAGCTCACGTGAACAACAAAAAGGCTATGAAAGTCTACCCAGCTTATTTGAGCCACCAGAAGAAGACTATGAAAGTCTACCCAGCTTATTTGAGCCACCAGAAGAAGACTATGAAAGTCTACCCAGCTCATATAACCAACAAGAAGACACTAAATGTCTACCCACTGTATGTGAGACAAGTGCCGAAGAAATCACGATTCCCATATAAGATGTGCAAGATCACAGCGAGACTGACAGATCTCAGCTCGTATGTACAGAAGCACTCAACAATCAAAGTGAAACTACTCTTGAGTCCAGTGAGACCATGTCAATTAAAACCTCACCTACTCTAACCTAGCCACAAGAAAATGAAACCTTGAAGATCTTTACTCCAGAAGAGGAGCATCAAGAAACCAAAGATGATTCAAGCGAACCTAAAATGACTCCAAAAGAGGAACGGCAAGAAATCAATGATAATTGAAGTGTGCCTGACATGACTCCAAAAGAGGAGCACCAAGAAATCATTGGTGATTCAAGTGAACCAGAAATGACTCCAGAAGAGGAGCAACAAGGAATAAAAGAGGAATCACATCAACCACAAATGACCAAGATCAATGCAGTATCGGATAATTCACACAATCCTCAATGAAACATCAGGTACCACAAAGGACACTGACACAAATAACTTTGAGAATGACTCGAATTATGCACACGGAACAGTCATTGAGCACAACAACAACAGCAACAACAATAACAACAAGAAGCACAACAAGAACAACAACAAAAACTACAAGCATAACAACAAAAACTACAAGCACAACAACAAAAACAACATGAACAACAACGGAAATAACAAAAACAGAAACGACAAAAACAACAATGAAACAACGACTTGTATGACATGGTATAACTCTGCACATGAAGGACAATGTAACAGCAGAACTCAAACCAATGGCAAAGTACAAACAAACCATGGCATGACAACGAATCTCACAAATTCACATTTGCTCCACAACAAACATGCAAACCAGCTTTCAAGGCAGATGACACACAGAACCAATACCGCAAACACAGGAAAAAGTCCAGGTCAGACAACAAAGATGACATAGAATCAATACCGCAAACACAGGAAAAAGTCCAGGTCAGACAACAAAGATGACATAAAGAATCGCTACCACAATCAGACAACAAAGTGATTCAACCATTCGAACACCTCATAATGACTTCTTGGTTACTTAAACACAAGCACACTGATGACGTTCACAAAGAAATTACAATATCAACATCACCACTTCAACAACAGAAGAAAGCAACTCAACCGAACAAATTAATAAAGTTTGGACTCATAATTCTTTTTATTAAGATTGGACTCATAAATATTAATTGGCTTTGTATAATCATTAATATCATCACAACTTTTCATATCATCATTTATCTACCTGTTTTGTACAATTTTCTTTTACAGAAGAAACAGAACATATGTAACAAGAAAAAAGGGGGATGTAGTGATATGCATCACTGTATATACACAAGGGGTTAATGTAAATACACAACAACTAAGTAACCACTAGAGGAAGCATCAGAGATGTATATATACATAGACAAACAGGAAGTATCCTCTCTCTCTTCATAAGAACGGCAGCTGATGAGCAGGACACAGACAGGCAGCTCAGATGTAACATAGTCTAAGCACAGGAGAGAGAACAAACTCATAGAAATAAAGCAGCTACTTCAACTGTAAGACTACGAGCTTTATTCTGACACAAGGAATAATACACACCCCACCCCACCCCACCCCTGCGGCCCGCACCAGACAAACCAGGGGCAGTGCTGGTTCTAAATCCCTAGAACGGGACAAGCACAACAGCTGGGTTTACACCCCCTCAGATCTTTGATCAGCATCAATTTCATTCATATCAATGTGAAATTGATTTTGCTAGGCTGTGATTGATAGATTGCACAAAGCCAGCTTTCTGAATTGTTTAATCGAATTTTCCTGCTTGAGTGGATCTCAAGTAGCCTGCTATGAAACTAACCACAGTGTTTATAAACATCAAGCTATAATTGACAGCTCTTAGACCACATCAAAGGCAGTTACGTGCTCTCACTTCCTTTTTCTTTGCAGAAAGCGCTTGATCTTTGCCGGCCCAGAACTCATTCCAGGCATGGAATCCAATTCTGCCCAGATCACTGGGAAGCTTTCGGTAGAGGAATTCTGATATTTGGAATCTCGGCCAAGCCTTTGTTGATGACCTTGTCAGATTCCCAGAAGGCGGAAGGTGTGAACAATGGGTAAACCTGTTGACAACAGCGATTGTTGATCCTGCCGCCAGCCAATAGCAGGCTGCCTCCATCAGCACAAAACACGCCTCCGAGGGTGTGGTTGGGGAGGTGCTGGAAAATCTTACCATTGCTCTTGTTATTTTTTTATTGGGATTCATTTACATTAAAATATTCTCAACTTGAAATTAAATAAAATGAAAATCGCTTATTGTCACAAGTAGACTTCAAATGAAGTTACTGCGAAAAGCCCCTAGTCGCCACATTCCGGCGCCTGTTCGGGGAGGCTGGTACAGGAATTGAACCGCGCTGCTGGCCTGCCTTGGTCTGCTTTAAAAGCCAGCGATTTAGCCTTGAGCTAAACCAGCCTCAGTACCAGCCACTTGTGTAGATGGCAGCTGATAATGCCATACAAATAGCTGTATATATAGGAACTGTTATATTTCTCACCTGACATCAATGGAATGCGCTGGAATATAAGTCATATTTCTAGTCCATAGTGCAAAGCAGTGAAAAATGATTAGCACCTACTTTTATTTTACAGTAAATGTGGCACAGCTTATCATGCAGTAATTAGCACAAAGAAATAAACTATTTTTCCTGCATCTGTTTCACACAAATTGAACATTCTGGCTTGATATTTCTTTATCAAAGTGCGATTAGAAGAAACATTTGGCATTTGCAGAAAAAACTTTTGGTGTCCTGTGAAAATGAGGTAAAGAAAAAGTATTGACGTATTTAATGGAATTAAAAGCCAACAAGTTGCCTGGATTTGATGGCCTAAGGTTCTAAAGGAGGGAACAACAGAGATAGTGGTTGCACTGCTTGTAATCTTTCAAAGTTTATACATTTTGGAATGGTCCCGCTGGGTTGGAAGTTAGCAACTGTAGCATTGCTTTACCGGAAAAACAGGAGAGAGAAAACAGAGAACAAGTGACTAGTTAGGCTCCGCCAATCATCAGGAAAATGCTCGGAGCTGTCATTAACGTTCTGGTAACAGGGCACTTCGAAAATCATTAGATAATTATGCAGAGTTGACGTGGTCTGGAGGAAGTCAAAGGGCGGGATTTTCAGGTCCTATCCAACGTGAGAATCGCCACAGGGCGCGGAAAATTTGATGGTCCGGCAAAAGGTCAGTTGACTTTGGGCAGGAATTTCCGGTCCAGTTGTATCCCGGAGGGGGTTGATTAGTCAGGGTATGGTTCAATCAGGTGGTTCAGTCAGATTGGGTCCGGGGGTGGGGGGAGGGGCAGGGTGGTGAGTAGCAGGGGGGTCGTCAAATGGTCAGGTGTATTCAGATTGGGCCGAGGCAGGTGTTGGTGGTCAAGGGGTAAGTTGGGTTGGGCTTATTTAGATAGTCAGGGGTAGCTGGGTCAGGCCAGGCTGTAGTCGGATGGTTGGGGATAGTCGGGGTAGTCAGGTCAGGTAAAGGGGGTAATCCAGTAATCAGGGGATATTGGGGTTATGTTATAACCTGCCTGCTTACCACTGGTTGGGGACTAATGACAATCCCACAATCCTGTGGTACTATGAGCTTCCCCAATGAGGGGGGCGGAGAAATCATTAGCAGACTCCCTGCATAAATAAAGCTGGCCAGTTTGGAACCAGCAGAGAGAGAGGAGTGAGCAGCAAGGGATGTTGCTGCTGCTGTTGTATATATATATGTTATTGTAAATAAATGTTATTTCTTTGTATCCTGAAGGCTCGTGCTGGATTCTTCGTGGCCTGCACAAAACTGGCGACCAGGGTTAAAAGTGAATAGCTGTCTACACTGCTGAAGCCACCTCCCTGGATTTTTGTTGGATACAGGTTGGAAGTTGTTTTCTATTACACCATGCCTCTGAATGGACGTTTGGATGTTTTTGATGCTGCGCTGGAAAGCTGGAACCAGTACGCACATGGGATGCGTTACTATTTCTGGGCAAACAACATCACCGAAAACGAGCGGCAGGTGGTCATATTGCTCACCGCCTGCGGCCCGCATACGTTTGGGGTGATTAGGAGTCTTACGTACCCAGCTGCGCTGGACACCAAAATGTTTGATGAACTTGTGAACTTAGTGGGGCAATATTTTAACCCAACCCCATCCATGATAGTCCAACGTTACCGGTTTAAAATCACTGAGAGGACCCCAGGAGAATCCCTTGCCGACTTTCTATCCAGGCTATGCAGGATTGCGCAGTGCTGTGACTATGGTGAGACCTTGTCAGAAATGTTACGCGACCGTTTGGTTTGCGGTATTAACAATGGGCCACCCAGAGAAAGTTGTTAGCCGAGCCAACATTGACTTTTCAGTAGGCCATTCAAATGGTATTGTCCCGAGAGAGCGCAGAACGAGGAGTGCAGGAGCTACAGGGAATGGAGGTGCACGCCTTGGGGCGCAACCCCTTCCGTCCGAAAGCGTCCCCCTGCACCCCTGCGGTACCTTGGGCAAGGCGACGTCCAGATCGACACCTGTGGCCTTGGGACATTCCTCCCCGAAGGGAGCCTTCTCCAGAACCAATGGATGAGGAGCCATGTCCGTGTTAGGCTTGTGGGCGGCGACCCCGTCGCGGACGCCGGTCCTGGGGGCGCCAGAAGTACCGTCGTTCCAACCGAAATTGGGGCCAGCCCAGGGCTGTACCTTTCATTTGGATGAACCTGCGGCGACTATTCCCGAGGACGTGGAGACGGAGGATGACTGCCTGCAGCTGCATTGTGTGCCAGCTCCCCATGTGGCCCCCATTAAAGTGACAGTACGGGTCAATGGTCACCCGCTTGAGATGGAGTTGGACACTGGCGCAGCGGTCTCCGTGATTACCCAGAGGACATTCGACCACATCAAGCAGGGTATACAGACCCTTACATTAACCAACACACAGGCCAGGTTAGCCACCTACATGGGGGAACCATTGGACATTGCAGGAACTACGATGACCCCTGTTGTTTATGGACGCCAGGAGGGGCGTTTCCCACTTATCGTGGTGCATGGCCACGGGCCCAGCCTGTTGGGTCAGGACTGGTTGCGCCATTTACGGCTGCAGTGGCAGCACATCCTCCAAACAGGTTCTGGAGGGTTGACTGAGGTGCTAGGACGATACCCAGATGTATTCCAGCCCAGTTTGGGGAAAATAAAAGGGGCTGTAGCCCGTATCCAAGTCGAACCAGGAGCCACGCCGCGCTATTTCCGGGCGGGCCCGGATGCCTTACACCTTGCTCGAGAAGGTAGAACATGCCACGAAATTGGAGGTATTTAACGCGAGCTTAGAGGATTGGACAGAGGACGCAGAACACATGCGTTACTCTTTTCCGGGCAAACACTATCACAGATGCCGATTGACTGAGTCAGCACGGCTTCGTCAAGGGGAGGTCATGTCTGACAAATCTGTTAGAGTTCTTTGAGGAAGTAACAAGGAAGTTAGACAAAGGAGAACCAGTGGACATGATTTATTTAGATTACCAGAAGGCCTTTGACAAGGTGTCGCATAGGAGACTGTTAAATAAGTTAAAAGCCCATGGTGTTAAGGGTAAGATCCTGGCATGGATAGAGGATTGACTAACAGGCAAAAGGCAGAGAGTGGGTATAAGGGGGTCTTTTTCAGGATGGCAGCCGGTGACTAGTGATGTACCTCAGGGGTCGGTGCTGGGACCACAACTGTTCACAATGTACATTCATGATCTGGAGGAAGGAACTGAAGGCACTGTTGCTAAGTTTGCAGATGATACAAAGATCTGCAGAGGGAGAGGTAGTATTGAGGAAGCAGGCGGGCTGCAGAAGGACTTGCACAGGCTAGGAGAGTGGGCAAATAAGTGGCAGATGGAATACTATGTGGAAAAGTGTGAGGTTATGCACTTTGGTAGGAGAAATGGAGACAGACTATTTTCTAAATGGGAAGGTGCCAAGGAAATCAGAAGCACAAAGGGACTTGGGAGTCCTTGTTCACAATTCTCTTCAGGTTAACATGCAGGTTCAGTCGGCAGTTAGGAAGGCAAATGCAATGCTCACATTTATGTTGAGAGGGCTAGAATACAAGATCAGGGATGTACTTCTGAGGCTGTATAAGGCTCGGCTCAGGTATTATGGGCCAGGGTTTAGAGAACACAAAAGTATAGAACATAGAACACTACAGTGCAGTAGGGGCCTTCGGCCCTCGATGTTGCGCCGACCTGTGAAACCATCTGAAGCCTATCTGACCTACACTATTCCATTTTCATCCATATGTCTATCCAGTGACCACTTAAATGCCCTTAAAGTTGGCGAGTCTACTACTATTGCAGGCAGGGCGTTCCACACCCCTACTACTCTCTGAGTAAAGAAACTGCCTCTGACATCTGTCCTATATCTATCACCCCTCAATTTAAAGCTATGTCCCCTCGTGTTGGTCATCCGAGGAAAAAGACTCTCACTGTCCACCCTATCTAACCCTCTGACTATCTTATATGTCTCTATTAAGTCACCTCTCAGCCTTCTCCTCTCTAACGAAAACAACCTCAATTCCCTGAGCCTTTCCTCGTAAGACCTTCCCTCCATACCAGGCAACATCCTAGTAAATCTCCTCTGAACCCTTTCCAAAGCTTCCACATCCTTCCTATAATGTGGTGACCAGAACTGCACGCAGTACTCCAGGTGCGGCCGCACCAGAGTTATGTACAGCTGCAGCATGACCTTGTGGTTCCGAAACTCAATCCCCCTGCTTATAAAGGCTAGCACACCATATGCCTTCTTAACAGCCCTATTAACCTGGGTGGCAACTTTCAGGGATTTATGTACCTGGATGCCGAGATCTCTCTGTTCATCTACACTACCAAGAATCTTGCCATTAGCCCAGTACTCTGCATTCCTGTTACTCCTTCCAAAGTGAACCACTTCACACTTTTCCGCATTAAACTCCATCTGCCACCTCTCAGCCCAGCTCTGCAGCTTATCTATGTCCCTCTGTATCCTATAACATCCTTCAGCACTATCCACAACTCCACCGACCTTCGTGTCATCTGCAAATTTACTAACCCATCCTTCTACACCCTCTTCCAGGTCATTTATAAAAATGACAAACAGCAGTGGCCCCAAAACAGATCCTTGCGGTACACCACTAGTAACTGACTAGTAACTAGTCACTAGTATATCATGGAGTTCACCTGACCCACAATTTTGAATAGATTTTGGTTATGGGGAGCACAGGGGCCCACTTTACAGGTGTGATGCAACAGAGAATTACAAGTATTTTAAAACAAAATTAATGTTTTATTCTATGAATCCAGTTAACATTTTATAAACACACAGTAAACATCTTGGGCAGGATTCTCCCCTAACCGGCAGGGTGGGCGCTACCATCGCCGAGGAGTGGCGTGAACCAGTCCGGAGTTGGGCCGCCCGGAAGGTGCGGAATCCTCCGCACCTTCAGGGGCTAGGCCGGCGCCAGTGGGGATGGCGCCACACCAGCCAGCACTGAAGGGCTTGGCGCCAAAGGGCCTCCGCCGGCCGGCATGAGTTGGCGCATGCGCGGCAGCGTCATCCAGCGCATGCGCAGGGGGCTTCTTCTCCGCGCCGGCCATGGTGGACCATTCCACCAGCTGGCGCGGAGGGAAAGAGTGCCCCCCAGGGCACAGGCCCACCCGCGGATCGGTGGGCCCCGATCGCAGGCCAGGCCAGCATGGGGCCCCCCCTGGGGCCAGATCCCCCCGCGCTCCACCGAGGACTCTGCAGGCCGCCCACAGAGCCAGGTCCCGCTGGTAAATACCTGGTGTATTTCACACCAGCAGAACCCGCCGAAAACGGGCGGCCACTCGGCCCATCGCGGGCCGGAGAATCGCCGGGGCTGGCCACTGCCAACGGCCCCCGACTGGCGCGGCGCGATTCCCG
Source organism: Scyliorhinus canicula (assembly GCF_902713615.1). Classification (NCBI taxonomy): domain Eukaryota; kingdom Metazoa; phylum Chordata; class Chondrichthyes; order Carcharhiniformes; family Scyliorhinidae; genus Scyliorhinus; species Scyliorhinus canicula. Next base: position 163,009,923 of record NC_052150.1, on the reverse strand, counting down.
CCCCCTGCCAAAAAACCGGCGCCGCAGAATACGGCAGCCGGCGTCAGGGCGGGATTCATGCCGCCTCCCCGGCGATTCTGCAGCCCGGTGGGGGGGGTCAGAGAATCCCGCCCCTAATCAACTACCAACACTGATAACCCCCCAAAAAAATACAGTACTCTATAGGTCACCATTAGTAACTTTCCGAACAACATCCAGAAGTCAAAAAACCCTTTTTAACGAAGATAGTAGGTTTTAATTCTCTACACAAATAGTTATCATTTTTAAATTAGCAAGTGATCTAAACACGTTGTTTAACATACCGAGACACACCAGTGTACATCTGCTTGGTTTGAATGCAGCTCTCCAACTGAAAGCAAAACTAAAACACAGACCCAATGAGAGCTTCAAGCGTCACCCACACAATGACATCACTGCAGCCATTTGATAATTTTCTTAAAGGGACATTCACATGACACTGGTCAGACCCCATTTGGCGTATTGTGAGCAGTTGTGGGCCCCGTGTCTAAGGAAGGATGTGCTGGCCTTGGAAAGGGTCCAGAGGAGGTTCACAAGAATGATCCCTGAAATGAAGAGCTTGTCGTATGAAGAACGATTGAGGACTCTGGGTCTGTACTCGTTGGAGATTAGAAGGATGAGGGGGGACCTTATTGAAACTTACAGGATACTGCGAGGCCTGGATAGAGTGTACGTGGAGAGGATGTTTCCATTTGTATGCAAAACTAGAACCAGGGGACACAATCTCAGACTAAAGGGATGATCCTTTAAAACAGAGATGAGGAGCAATTTCTTCAGCCAGAGAGTGGTGAATCTATGGAACTCTCTGCCGCAGAAGGCTGTGGAGGCCAAATTACTGAGTGTCTTTAAGAAAGAGATAGATAGGTTCTTTATTAATAAGGGGATCAGGGATTATGGAGAGAAGGCAGGAAAATGAGTATGAGAAAATATCAGCCATGATTGAATGACAGAGCAGACTCGACGGGCCGAGTGGCCTAATTCTGCTCCTATTTCTTATGGTCTTATGGAAAAGGTTTGGCACCCAAAGGAAGTTTTGCTGCAATTGTAGAGAGCTTTGGTGAGACCACAGCTGAAGTACTGTGTACAGTTGTGGTTGCTCTGCCTAAATATACCTGCAACAAAGACTCGTCAGGGATGAGAGAGTTGTTCAATGAGGCGTAATTGAGTAGAATGACGCTACCTGAAGATTAGAAGAATGAGAGTAGATGTAGAAAGGCTGTTTCCCCTGGCTGGAGAGTCCAGAATTAGGGAGCATTGACTTCGGATTAGTGGATGGTCATTTAGAAATGAATTGGCACACATTTCTTCCTTCAAAGTGTTTTGAATCTTTGAAGTTCAGGATACCATATGCCATTTTAACCACTTTGTTAACCTGCACTGCCACTTTCAATGGTTTGTGCTGTCATGTGAGAGTACCTTTAAGAAGTGGGTGTTTATAAATGGGTATGTATATAAATATCTGTAGTGAGAGTACCTTTAAGAAATGGGTGTTTATTACTGCAGTGATGTCAGAGATTGGATGGAGCTGGGCTGTCTGTCAGCTTTTTACTTTTGTTTTAGGCTATTTGCTGCAGGGTATGTTTTAGTTTTATTTTCAGTGTTGGAGCTGAAGCCAGACCAAGCAGGTATACTGCTGTTCTCTGCCATCAAAAGACTATCTCTTGATCATTTGGTGAATTCAGAATTATAAATGTTCTCAGTAGTGAATGTAAACCCAATGTGCTTCTGTTGAAAGGTGTTCTGTCTTCTGGATATTGTTTGCGAAGTTATTAAGGATTACTTAATGTTGTATTCTTTGGGGGTTGTATTTGAATTGATGGTTGCTAAGATGTTCACTGTATGTTTTAAAAAGGTTAACTTGAGTTCATAGAATAAACATTGTTATGCTTTAAAAAGTACTTTTCCATTTCTGCTGTACCATGCCTGTAGAGTGGGCCGTGTGCTCCCCATACCACAATCTATTAAAATTTGTGGGTCAGGTAAATCCATGATACACTTTGGGGTTTTCAAAACCCTGGCCAATAACAGTGCACTTATATCCCAGCTCTCTCTGTTCATGCACCTCCTTTTTATATTATCTCTCCCAATTATTCTATTTTGTTTATTTATCCTTTCATGGAATGTGGACATTGCTGGCTAGGCCAGAATTTATTGTCCATCCTGAATTGGGGCAAGATACAAATGCATCATTTATCACTTCGCTGCATTAAATTTTAACAACAACATATCTGCCCATTTCACCAACCCATTGGTGTCCTCTTGAATTCTATCACTTTCCTCCTCACAATACTTCCAAGATTTGTGTCATCTGCAAATTTTGAAACTGAGTCCTGCACACCCAAGTCTAAAAAATTAATTTTGATCAAGAAAAGCAGTGGTGCTTGTGTTGCTACTCGTGTCTTAATAAAGCTCGTAGTCTCAAGTGTGGAGAAGATGCTTTATTGTGAGTTTGTTCAGTTTCCAGAGCTCGACCTAGAACGACCTTCCAGTGCTAACTACCAGCTTTGCTTGCTGTGTGTGTCCTGCTTACCAGCCCGCCTGCTGTGAAGTGTCCTCACTTCCTGTCCTGATCTATTTATATGGCTCTCCCGTGCTCCCTCTAGTGGTTGCTCAGTTGTGTTGCATCTGGTTAACTTGTGATCACCACATCCCCCTTTTTCTCTTAACATATTTTCTGTACATCGTTAAAGAAAATTGTACATCCTGTCCCGGTGTATTTGTAGCTCTCCCGCTCGTGTTTGCTCTGTTGTTCTGTATCTAGTCAATCTACGATCACCACATCCCCCTTTTTCTCTTTACATAGTTTCTGTACATCATTAAAGAAAAATTCTACAACACAGTAACTTATGATATGCGTATCTATACAAGTGATGGTGCTATTGCCTTAGTTAACAAAGCCAATGTATTTATATGTCCAATCTTAATAAAAACATTTATGAGTCCAAACTTGATGAATTTGTTCAGAGCTTTTTTTTCTTTTTGTTGTTGTTGACGTGGTGATATTGATATTGCAAGTCCACTGTGAATGTTGTTGGTGTTCCTTGTTATGTTAAGTACCCAATGCGTCATCCCGAGGTGTTTGCATGGTCACATCACTGATGTTGACTGGCATGGACTTTTTTCTGTGCTTGTGGTGTTGATTTATTGTCTCATCCGCCTTGGATGCTGGTGTGCTTGCTCGTTCTGGAGCAGACGTGTGTTTATGCGATTCGTCGTCATCCCATGACATGTTTGTAGTCTTGTCATCGTTTTGCCATGCGCTGTGGCATTGTCCGTCATGTGCCAAGTAGTGCCATTGTGTACAAGTCGTTGTTTCATTGCTGTTGTTTCTGTCGTTCTTGTTTTTGTTGTTTTCGTTGCCGTACTTGTCGCTGTTTTTGTCGTTTCCGTCTTTGGTGTTGGCACTGTCGTTGTTCCAGACTTTGTTGTTCTCGTTGCCGGTCTTGGTGCTGTTTTTGTCGTTTCTGTCTTTGGTGTTGTCGCTATCTTTGTTCCTGACTTTGTTGTGTTTGTTGCCATTCTTGTTGTTTCTGTCTCTGTCGTTGTCGCTATCTTTGTGCCTGACTTTGTTGTTTGTCTTGTCGCGCTTCATGTTGCTTTTATTCTTGCTGTTGTCGTTCTCGTTTCTGCTGTGCTTCTTGCTATTGTTGTTGGTCTTGTCGCGCTTCATGTTGTTTTTGTTCTTGCTGTGTTTCTTTTGACTTTTGTTTTTTTTGTTATACTCTATGAGTGTCCCGACTGGATAATTTGAGTCATTTAGCATTCCGTCTCGCGAGTGGTGCGAATGATCTGATGTTGCATCGGTGCAGGTGACATCAATCAGTTGTGGAGAATTGGATTCCGCATCTTTGCTTTCTTGGTGCTCCTCTTCCGGAGTCAAAGTCTTCTCGATTACATTTGACGCGGTGTCTGTGGACTCTTGCCGCTCCTCTTCTGGAGTCAATACCTCCATGATTACAATTGACGTGGTGTCTGTGGACTCTCGGCGCTCCTCTTCTGGAGTTAAAATCTTCATGATTTCTGTTGATGTTATCTCACTGGACTCCAGGTGCTCCTCTTCTGGAGTCAAAATCTGCATGGTTTCTTTTTGTTTGGTGTCTCTGGACTCCAGGTGCTCCTCTTCTGGAGTCAGAATCTGCATGGCTTCTTTCGGCGTTGTCTCTCTGGACTCCAGGTGCTCCTCTTCTGGAGTCAAAATCTGCATGTTTTCTTTCGGCATCGTCTCTCTGGACTGTTGGGTGGCCCGACTCTGTGCTTCTGTACAGACAAGCTGAGAACTGTCAGTCTCACTGTGATCCTGTACGTCGAGTGCGAGCACCTTGTCACTGTTTGCGCTCTGTGCTTCGGTACAGGCAAGCTGAGAACTGTCAGTCTCACTGTGATCCTGTACGTTGAGTGTGATCACCTTGTCACTGTCTTCGCATGCAGTGGGCAGAGGTGCATTGTCTTCTTCTTGTTCATGTGAGCGTGTTGGACTTTCATAGTCTGCTTGTGGTTGCTCAGATACGGCAGGTTGACCTTCATGGTCTTGTGCATGCATGGTGTCAGTGGTTAGATGTACGTTGTCTTCTTCTTGTTCCTGTGAGCTTGGTAGACTTTCATAGTCTGCTTGCGGTTGCTCAGATACAGCGGGTTTACCTTCATGGTCTTGTTCATGCTTGGTGTCCGCCCGGGAGTGTTTGCTTGCATCCCTGTTGGCGTCTTTCATCACTCGCACTGTGGAGCCTGTCATCGCTTGCTCCGTGGAGTCTTCCTGTGCTCTCTGTGTGGCGTCGTCTTCGTCTTGGGTATTGCTGTCATCCAATGTATCGACGAGCTGCCATGGCACCATGGTGTTGGATTCATCCACCATGAGTAGATTCGTGTTGAGCTTTGCAACGGTGTCGCTGATGCTGTGATCAGCATGTCCAAATAACTCCTCCATGTCTGAGTAGTATTCTTTGAAAGCCATTTCATTTTGGTTGGCTTCTTCTACCACGAGTTGGTTCGTGTTGAACTTTGCGACCGTGTCGCCGATGCTGTGACTAGCATATCCGACTGACTCAGCTGTGTCTGAGTAGTATTCTCCGAAAACCAAAGCATTTTGGTTGGATTCATCTACCACGAGTTGGTTCGTGTTGTACTTTGCGACCGTGTCGCTGATGCTGTGATAAGCATATCCGACTGACTCAGCCAGGTCTGAGAGGTAATCGTCGAAAAACAAATCATCTTTTGTTGTTTCGGAATTCTTTTTGTTCTCTTCACTGTGTGTGGTGAAGGCAGCTTTTTTTAAGGTTTTGTGCAAGTTGTTTTTCACTGTTGGTTTAAGTTCAGGCATTTTTCTGTGTTCTGAGGCAAGAGAATTTGGTTTTACCACTTTAAGTGTCTTGTTTTTAATTTTCGGGCATTTCCCTTTTAAGTGGGCGTGGTCAGGATGCTCAGACGTCATGACGTCACGCGTTGGCATGACTTGCGCATGCGCAAATCAGCTTTCCTCCTTCACTGTGCGGTTTCGTTCCCATTGCGCATGCGCGGCTTGCGCATGCGCATGACTATCCGCGACGACTTTTTTTGACTGCGCATGCGCATAACGATCGGCGCTGCGATCTTTTTCAAACTGCGCATGCGCGACTTCCGGTTCCGGCGCATGCGCAGACGCGATTTGTAGTTCTTTGCTTACCAGAGACTGCAAAATGTGCTCCGACGCCATTTTTGCGCGTTTTTCGCGGATTTCAGGGATTCTCTTTGCCCACCAGGCCTCACGTTCTAAAACCTGTAAGTATTCTTCTCTTCTCAATCTGGACAGGGTTTCAGCGTTTTGGCTGTGTGAGAAATTCATGTTATTTCTTCTTTTTGATCTGTACTTTGCATTCGCGATTTCTAGTTCTTTTTGTGATTTTTTTTTAAGTTTCGCATCACTCAGTCTCTGTTCAGTTTGGTCTCTGAGCATGTCTTGCCGTTCAAATTCCTTACAGTACTCTTCAAATTTGTTTAATATTGTTTGTAAGCTGTTTCTGTCTTCACCTTTTGAGTATTTAAATCCATTATAAACTTTCCTAGCTTCATGTCCTTCGATGAGGATTGCTATTTTAATTTCGTCTGAGGCTGCTGCTGCATCATATGCTATGATACTAATATCAAACATTTGTTTAAACCTTTCCCAGACACTTCTTACTTTTCCAGTCGTGTCCAGGTGAAGTGGGTATCCAAGGCACATCCTCTCATCAGCAATGTCTTCCCAAGTCGAATGTCCAGTAGGAGATTTCCATGCCATTCTTGGTTGAGATTTCCATGCCATTTTTTTGTTTTCTGTATCTGCAGCTGAGTTGTCCTGTCATAAGCGTCTGAAATCACTCCTGGAACCATGTGTTGCTACTCGTGTCTTAATAAAGCTCGTAGTCTCAAGTGTGGAGAAGATGCTTTATTGTGAGTTTGTTCAGTTTCCAGAGCTCGACCTAGAACGACCTTCCAGTGCTAACTACCAGCTTTGCTTGCTGTGTGTGTCCTGCTTACCAGCCCGCCTGCTGTGAAGTGTCCTCACTTCCTGTCCTGATCTATTTATATGGCTCTCCCGTGCTCCCTCTAGTGGTTGCTCAGTTGTGTTGCATCTGGTTAACTTGTGATCACCACAGTGCTCATTCTGACCAATGAAGAAAGCAGCTGTATAACTTCCTCTGGTTCAAAAGCAATTAGAAATAAAAAATAAAATATAAAAAATAATCTTTAGTGTCACAAGTAAGCTTACATTAACACTGCAATGAAGTTACTGTGAAAAGCCCCTAGTCACCACATTCCAGTGCCTGTTTGTACACTGAGGGAGAATTCAGAATCCTTCGCTGGTACGGGAATTGAACCCGCGCTGCTGGCCTTGCTCTGCATCACAAAGCAGCTGTCTAGCCCACTGAGCTAAACCAGCCCCTCACCAGTACTCTACGTTTCCTGATACTCACCAACTTTGTATCTATGCTCACACTGTCCCCAGTTTTCCTTAATTAATTTACATTGTTCTTCTATAGATGTTTTGAGAAGGGCCATATGGATTGAAACATTGGCCGGAATTCTCCAGCCGTTGGGAGTCTCTATACCCTCTGGCACCATGCCCCTGCCCATGGGTTTCTCGGAGGCATGGAGTGGCTTAAATGAGAAATCCCATTGACAGAGAAGAGAGAATCCTGCTGCCAGAAAATGGCACACCACAGATAAATACGCGCCTGGGTGATCAGAGAACCCTGCCCGTTATCTTTGTCCCTCTCCACAGATACTGCCAGACCTGCTGAATTTATCGAGCATATTCTGTCTTTATTTCAGAATCCCAGCATCTGCCGTAATTTGCTTTTCTATCAAGGATTTACAAGGTGATATCAAGTTGGTGAGTTATGGGGAGGAGGCAGGAGAATGGAGATTAGAAAAATATCAGCCATGACTAAATGGCGGAGCAGGCTCAATGGGCTGAGTGGGCTAATTCACCTCCTATGTTTTATGGTCTTATGGAGTTGCCTCAGTGCATCTCAGAATAGTATACACTCTACTATTTGTTGATGGTGGAAGGAGTGAATGTTTAGGCTGGTCACTGGGATGCCCAACAAGTGGGCTGCATTGTCCAGCTTCCTGAGTGTTGTTGGAGTTGAACTCATCCAGGCAAGTGGAGAGTATTTCATCACACCCCTGACTTGCTTTTGGGGAGTCAGAAGGTGAGTGACTTGGTGCAAAATTCCAATTTCCAATCTACTCTTGTAACCATAGCATTTGTTTGGCTGGTGCAGTTTTAGACAACCCCCAGCATGTTGATGGTGCGGGATTCAGTGATGGCAATGCACTGAATGTCAATGTATACTGGCTTACAGTTGCACTGTGCTCATTGGGATCTGGACTGAGAATGCCTAAACATATTTTATATATAAACGTGTGGCATCCTTCCATCGATAATCTTGTGCAATAAAGTCAGTGAGAGCAGTAACTTAGAAATCCCATGTTGTGCTCCCAGCTGCATTTGGGTTTTCGGGCAGATATCAGGAACTCAACACCTAGCCCATCTGGAGCCTTGAGCTCGGCTGTGTCCTCAATGCACCCACTAAGCATCCGATGGGGAGACGGCCTCCTGAATGCTCACCTCGGTGCTTGCTATTCCATTCAGGATGATGGGAAAACGCATGGTGGTGTAAGCTCACACTCTGGGAGGCGCTGCAGTGGTGTTGAACTGGAGAACTGATGTCAAACTCCCAGCCGGAGAGGTGAGCACTGCCGAGGCAGGGAGGTGAGTGCAAGGGCACCTCAACATGACGATTATCTCAGCTGCTTGCATGCAAGTGATAAATTAAAAGGCCTAAAATGTCACCACATTCGAGGGAAAGCCCCTCCTCTGGTTTATTCAGAGAAAGGGCTGCGATATTTCATCCCCGGCATCCAATCAATGATGTATTGAGCTTCCCACTCTGATATCCCTTTGTCTGCTGCCAGGAAATTACCTCAATTTTGCTGATGTCATCTACACACAGAAAGGGGTACTGTAATGCTGGTAAAATATTAGCACTGCTGTAAAATGGTCCCTAAGTGGGACCTTAATTGCCCTAATTGCTTGCCCATCTCCATGGAGCACACAGCCAACCTAGTTCCCAGCCCAGCCCTGGAAATGTACCCCGGAGGTGGGAATGCATTGGGGTGCTGTCCCGACAGGGCTTCCTGCTATTTTCCCAGCCCTCCCCCACTTTAAAGTCCATCTAGAGAGGCTGGGAAAATCCAGTCCAAAGAAACAGTGTATTAACCCCCGCACCACCCAATTTCTAATACAGTTTCTGTTGGTAACTTACAAGCATTTCCAAATTGAAAACTGCATAGTGGGATACTCTCAGCAATTGTTTGAGCCCAGGTACCAGAGAAAGGCGGGTTTCAATCTGTCGTGCTCCCCCAGAGCCTGGTGAGTTACAAGAGTGTTTATAATTGACTGCGGCCCAGAAGGAAACTGTTGACACCAGAAGAGAAGCAGAAAATGCTGTATATAAAGTAGCATCTTTGCTAATATAAAATTTATCTCAGTTAGAACAAAAGCACAACATAGTAGGATTGACTTCATTTATGTTTTGAGTGACTCCTAAGTGGGCAGGATAGTGTCAATTTTAGTTTATGATGAATGATGAATGAGCCTCAGGTACTGACAGTGGCCTTGGAGAGAAGCAGCTGTGGACGCTTGAAATAGCTAATACATAATATGTGCATACTAAATAACTTTTAGAGACTTCAAATAGCTGATGGCGAAGGCAGTCTCAAAGCAGGAAGGTGGTGGAGCAACCACAAAGCTGATATAGTGCCCTCAAATTGGGAAAGAGCACATGGTAAAATCGAGCAAAGATATCTTGATCCAACCATCTATCTTTGCAAGTAGTTTACAGAGAGATATTCATTAGGGTGGATATTGCTGTTGCAACGACAGTGAAACTGTCAGCAGTTGCAGGTATTACTCCTGAGTCAGAAAGTAACATCTTGGATCCATGGTTACAGCAGATAAATACGGAAATCAAGTCATTGTTGTCCGTGATTACCTGTTCCTCCATAAGGTGTGCTGTGGATCGACTGAACCAGAACTATAACCTTTTTAATTTTAAGAAGATGCGGAAAGATCGATTCGTCCCAGGAGTGAAAATATAAGAAATAGGGCTTGGTTATTTTATAAACATAATTTATTAAAACAAGAGAAAAGAAAACAATATTTAAACATTTGTACTTTAAACCTAACAATAACAGATTACATGTAGTTTCATAAACTTAACACACTAGTTCCTATTAAATAGCACTTCAAAATAAACATGCAGCTCTCATTCTACTAAGCAAGCAATGCTAACCTGTTGCCAGGGTGCCAGGAGGCAGTGCCAGGTCAGCGCTTCCAAGGGACGGTGCCGAAATGGGACTCAGTGGGGACTGAAGGTGAGGTACTGATGAAGTGATGGGGGGTCTTTGCTGACTAGAAGGGGTGGGATCTATAGAGTTATTTTGAGATTGGGGCACTCCTTAAAAACAGCACTGTGATCTTTGACGATCCAGCCTTGCCGGCATCTTCGGGTCCCATTCATCACATTTTCGGCACAAATCATCCCAGGCACCAAATAAAATTACTAAGTGTGGCATGATCACGATGGGAATCATGCCACAACAGCTGGCATGACTTGCACCGATGTTCCCACCCAAAATTATACTTAGGCATCTTTTCGGACAATTCCACCCATTATTTTGCCCCATTTATGTGAGGGATGAAAGCCCTCTTTCATTTGCTCTCAATTATATCAGTCAAACACTTCAAGAGCAACTATCGGTCAAAACTAATGACATTTAACTTAATAACCTTTACTGTCACAAGTAGGCTTACATTAAAACTGCAATGAAGTTACTGTGAAAATACCCATGTCGCCACATTCCGGTGCCTGTTCAGGTACACAGAGGGAGAATACAGAATGTCCAATTCACCTAACAAGCACATCGTTCGGAACTTGTGGGAGGAAACCGGAGCACCCGGAGGAAACGCATGCAAACACAGGGAGAACGCACAGACTCCGCACAGACAGTGATCCAAGCCGGGAATCAAACCTGGGACCCAGGTGCTGTGAAGCAACAGGGCTAACCACTGAGCTACCGTGCTGGCCATAACCTTTGTCAACCAGCTAAACTGGGTGATGTAGGATTACTCACTGTGGCGACTAGGAGCTTTTCACAGTAACTTCATTGCAGTGTAAATGTGAGCCTACTTGTGACAATAATAAAGATTATTATTATTATACACTGCTCCTGATTTTGTAGTGGTTCCCCTTCATTCAGCCTCAATGTCAGACAAAGTTTTAAAGAGCAGTTCCCACTGCACCAATGTGGCATTTTGTATATTCTCACTGTTACGAACTGTCTGAGTGTGATTGTTCACTACTGTTGAAGCAAGGTCCACATCACCTACATACAACACAATGGGCGGCATTCTCCCGCAATCGGTGGGATGGCCCAATGCTGGCGCCAAGAACCACCGACCCGGAAGGAGCTAGCAGCTGCGTGACGCCAATCGCGACGGTGTCACCCATCACAGATGCGTGCTGGAGCACAAAAGACGCCAAGGTTCCAGGAGCGGGACATCGAGGTGTTCCTGGACACAGTGGAGCAGAGGAGGGAGGCCCTGTACCCGGGCACAGGCCACAGGGTCACACCACGCCTCAGCCGGTGCCTGTGGAGGGAAGTGGCAGAGGCCGTCAGCGCCGTGGCCATAACAGCCAGGACAGGCATCCAGTGCAATAAGGTCAACGACCTAGTCAGGTCAGCCAGATTGAGTACCCCCAACACTCGCTTATTGCCCCCCCACCCCCCACTCCCCCAAGATGGGTGGCACAGCCCTAGCTGCAAATGACATGGCTGCACCTACCCATGCAGGCTGCATTGGCAGAATGGGGTGTGAACCTCTGCCAACATACACACAACGACTGGGCTGCATATACATGTCTGTCTAACACTGTTGCCCTTTATCCCTGCCACCTTCCCCCTGCCCCTCCTCCCCGCAGGAGAAATACGCCTTTAACAACCGGGAACGTGAGAGGACCGGAAGTGGTCCACCTGAATTGCACTTCCTCACCGTTGATGAAGTGAGGGCCCCGGACCTTGCAGGCAGACCTGAGGACCGAGAGGTTGCGGATGCAGAGGTCGGGGGCACACCACAAAATGAGACCCCCCACTGCCTGCGCTCCTTTTCCCCCATCCCCCTTCACCATCCCTGTCTGTTTGTCTAACCATGCATGCTGTATTGTGTATTGCAGGACCAAACGTTGACCCACCCGTCCCTGCGGATGCCGACCGTCCCCAAGATGTGCCAGGGCACCCACAAGACAGGGATAGACTCGGCCTGTCAGGCATATGACACCCCCACCCAGTGCCAGGGCGGCCACGAGCCAGAGATAGACCCGGAGCATCAGGCATATGCCGCCCCCATCTAGTGCCAGTGCGGCGACGCCGGAGGGCCACACCCAGCGACAGGGAGAACAGCCACTGCAACAGGCCCCCGTCCCAGTCAACCCAGGACACTGACACACAGGACACAAGCACCCTGGAGACCCAACCAGGGCACACCCAACCAGGACACACCCACCCAGGACACACCCACCCAGGACACTGACGACCAGGACGCTGCTGCACAGTGCCTGACACACAGGACACTGACGCACAGGACCTGACGCACAGGGCCTGACGCACAGGGCCTGACACACAGGACCTGATGCACAGGACACCCACACACAGGATACACCCCCCAGGACACCCGCACACAGGGGACGGACGGGCAAGAGTCACCACTCCCGGAGAGCCCAGATTTCGGGTCGGATGAGGAGCACGACATAGCGCCAATGCTATCTCCTACACCCTCCACCTCGATTGAGCACGTTAGCAATGAGGCATCTGGGACACTAACTGGGGCGCACAACACAGCCGTCCCGGTACAGCATGTGGAGGTAGGAGCAGCCGAGGGGCCGGACGGTAGGAGGGCAGCCCAGCCGCAGCAACCAACTGCCGCCCAGACAGGTCCTGGGTTCCTGGAGTTACCACACCCACCCACAGACCTGATGCAGTCACGGACCCAGGGGCGATCGAAGGGGGTGATGGCCGGCTTGCGGCAGCTGAAGACGCAGGTGGAGGAGTCCACCCACATCCAGGAGCAGGGAGTGGTGCTGGTCATGCGTGCCACCCAGGCCGACACTGCATGGGTGGCGTCTGCGGTGGAGGCAATGGGGGCGATGGTGTTAGACATGGGTCGCAGTATGCAAAGCCTGGGGCTTTCCGTGCAGGCGGCGTCTGTGGCCCAGGACATGGCTGCCCTCTCACAGGAAACCATGAGCCAGAGCCAGTGGCAGATCGCAGAGGTGCTCAACGGCGTGGCCCAGTCTCAGCAGGTTATTGCTGAGGACATCGGCGCCATTGCCAAGGTGCTGGCTGGCGTCGCCCAGACACAGACAGGGATGGCCAACTCCCTGAGCTCCATGGCTGCAAACTTGCAGACCTTTGTTGATACAAGGGTGGGCCTCCAGGACTTGGCACGCCAGGTGCCGGGGGGGGTGGTCGTCGGGTGCTGGATCCGTTCGCACCCCAGACCCATGGAGAGGCCCGGGGACCATCAGGTACCCCGAGGGAGGAGGAGATACTGGGCCCGTTCCGGGTCCCCCTGCAGGGGAGGTCTCGGATGACCGCGACAACTTGAACTCCCCCTTCCATCCCAAGTACATCTGGTGGGCAACGGGCAGGACAGGCTGGTAGCTCGCCATCCCAGTTGCCCAAGCCGCAGCCTGGCCCATCCAGGCCGTGCTGCCCCAGGAAACAGCCGCCAAAGGGGTCCCTAGTCACAGGGCAGAAATCACAGGAGTCCGCCTCCAGTTCTGCTGTACCGTCTGGGGAACACCTAGCTGTAGTCATAGGGCCCATAAGGCCAGAAAACTAGACACTGAGTAAGTTGGCACAGGTGCAGGGCACAGATTAGTTATAGGAGCTAGGGCACGTGTATGAACTGTTTGTCATTAAAATCACATCCATACCTACAGAAGCTGCCTCCGTGCTCTGTCCGATGCGTGCGGGGTTGGGATGTGAGGTGAGCGGCAGTGGGTGTGTGAGGGGTGATAGTACCTCAGGCTCAGTTAAGTGTGGCCCCCCACCCCCCTCCCCCCGGGGTCGCCTTTGCCATCTCTCCCCTGTGCAGACAACGGGACCGTGCGCTGCAGTATCAAGGCCGCATGCAGGGACGCTCCAGGTGGAGGGTATTACTGTGTCCATTAGTCAGACATTGTCCAACAATGTAGAGCCCGGAGCTCATCGCAGAGAGGGTTTTCATCATCCTCCATGGTATGCAATAGACGTGCTTCCACTGGCGACCATTTGAGCCCTGTCCGTTGCGCCGCAGGTGAATGTGCAATGGAGGGGTGTTGTGCATGCGGGTGATGCTATGGTGGGCGAGGTGAGGGTGGTTGGTGGTGGGCGGGGTGAATGTGGTTGGTGGTAGGTGGGGTGAGGGTGGTTGGGTGGGGTGAGGGTGGTCGGCTGGTGCCGTACTGTGCTGTCCATGCCCATACTCGCCGATTCCCATTTCCCCTAGTCTGTGAACCGGGCGGCTATCAACCCGTCCCGTGCCCGCTGGCCCAGCCGGTAACTATGGGCAGCCTCCCATCCATGTCCAGCCCATCTGTACTGTACATTGCCCCCATCCTCCTCATCTGGGGAGGCCTGTCCTTCGTCGTGTTGCTCCTCCCCACTCCCCCTCCTCCAGCACATCGCCCCTCTGCCGGGCTATGTTGTGCAGGATGCAGCAGATCACAACGTTGCGGCCGACGCGCTCCGACGGGCACTGGAGGGCCCCTCCAGAGCGGTCCAAGCACATGAAGCGCATCTTCAGCAGCCCAAAGCACCTCTCCACCACACCTCTGGTCACTGCATGGGCATCATTGTAGCGGTTCTCCGCGTTGGTCTGTGGCCTCCACATAGGCGTCATCAGCCATGACCGCAACGGGTAACCCTTGTCGCCCAGCAACCAGCCTCTCAGACCGGGGGGGTTCCCTCGAACATTTTGGGGATGAACGATTGTGCCAATATGAACGAGTCATGCACACTGCCCGGGTACCGGGCGCAGACGTGCAGGATCCTCATGCGGTGGTCACAGACCACCTGAATGTTAATGGAGTAGGTCCCCTTCCTGTTTGTGAACAAGGCCCTGTTATCCGCTGGTGGCCACACAGCGACGTGCATCTCATCGATCGCCCCCTAGACCATGGGCATCCTGGCCACAGCAGCGAACCCCCCGCTGCCGGGGCATCCTGGCTGGCCCGGTCCACAGGGAACTGGATGTAGCGTTCCGCAATGGCATATGGGGCACCTGTCACTGCACGGATGCACCGGTGCACTGATGTCTGCGAGATGCCGGACAGGTCCCCACTCGGTGACTGGAACGACCCCGTGGCAGAGAAGTTCAGGGCCTCCGTAACCTTGACGGCCACAGGGCGAGGGTGTCCTCCCCCAGTCCCAGGCGGTGCCAGATGTGCAATCAGGTGGCAGATATGGGCGACGATTTCCCGGCTCATCCGGAGTCTCCTCCTGCATGCCCTGTCCGTGAAGTCCTGGTACGATGAGCGGGGCCGGTACACACGGGGCCTCACCGGGTGTCTCCGCCGCCGTAGCACCACCACCACCTCTTCCTCCACCTCGTCCTGTCGGGCGGGCGGCTCTCTAGCCAGGGCAGCTGCCACCTGTCTCTCTGCGGCACGCTCCTCTGCGGCAGCCTCCGACGCCTCCCTGGCACGATCCTGCCCCAGCGCCCACAGGGCAACATGTAGAACAGCGGCTCCTGCCACGATGGCCAACATCGCTGGGTGATGCCCGAATATAACAGTCTGCAGGGGGTGGAGATTGACGACATATCATTGCCCATACCCCCCTCCACAGCCAGGTGCCATGGCCTACATGGTCGCGACTGTTGCCAGCTGGCACCTGGCCAGGCAAACCCCCTCCCCCACCCCGGCACCCCCCCTCCCCGGCACTCCCATCCCCAGCCCCCCCCCCCCCCCCCCCCCCGACACTCCCATCCCCAGCCCCCCCCCTCCCCGGCACTCCCACCCCCAGCGCCCCCCCCCTCCCCCGCCCAGCACTACCCTCCCCGGCACTCCCATCCCCAGCACCCCCAACCACAGCCCCCCAACCACAGCCCCCCCCCCACTCATGGCACCGACGACCATCATCGACACGCACCCTCGGCCCTGGGGAGCACCCCCCACCGGCACCCGCGACCCCCCCCCCCCCCGACACTCCCATCCCCATCCCCCCCCTCCCCGGCACTCCCCCCCCCCCCCCCCCCCGGCCCGGCACTCCCCTCCCCGGCACTCCCATCCCCAGCGCCCCCCCGACACTCCCATCCCCAGCCCCCCCCTCCCTGGCACTCCCCTCCCCGGCACTCCCATTCCCAGCGCCCCCCCGACACTCCCATCCACAGCCCCCCCCCTCCCCGGCACTCCCTCCCCCCCCTCCCGCCCAGCACTCCCCTCCCCAGCACTCCCATCCCCTGCGCCCCCCCGACACTCCCATCCACAGCCCCCCCCTCCCCCGCCCAGCACTCCCCCCCCCGACACTCCCATCCCCATCCCCCCCCTCCCCGGCACTCCCCCCCCCCCCCCCCCCCCCCCCCGGCCCGGCACTCCCCTCCCCGGCACTCCCATCCCCAGCGCCCCCCCGACACTCCCATCCCCAGCCCCCCCCCTCCCTGGCACTCCCCTCCCCGGCACTCCCATTCCCAGCGCCCCCCCGACACTCCCATCCACAGCCCCCCCCCCTCCCCGGCACTCCCTCCCCCCCCTCCCGCCCAGCACTCCCCTCCCCAGCACTCCCATCCCCTGCGCCCCCCCGACACTCCCATCCACAGCCCCCCCCTCCCCCGCCCAGCACTCCCCTCCCCGGCACTCCCATCCCCAGCGCCCCACCCCCCCCTCCCCCGCCCAGCACTTCCCTCCCCGGCACTCCCATCCCCAGCACCCCCAACCACAGCCCCCCCCCCCCCACTCACGGCACCGACGACCATCATCGACACGCACCCTCGGCCCTGGGGAGCACCCCCCACCGGCACCCGCGACCCCCCCCCCCCCCCCCCCCCCCCCCCCCCCCCCTACGCCCGTGCATTCTCCTCTCCGGCGGCTGCCCCATGCCGACTCCTCCCTCCGCGCTCGCCGGCACCAGCCAGCACGGCTGGTTGACGCCATTAAAAAGGTTGTTTGATTCACGCCAGCGTGACCTATGGTCACGTCGGCGGGACTTCCGCCCACCCGGGCCGGAGATTTGGAGCAGTGCCGGGGCCCATTGCGTCACGCCGATTCGCGCCATTCTGCGAGGCACGATTCCCGTCAACGCGATTTTTTGACTGCCGGAGAATATGGCGGCCGGCGTTGGAGCGGCGGGTCGGGATTCACGCTGCCCCCCAGCAATTCTCCAACCTGGCGGGGGGGGGTCGGAGAATCCCGCCCAATATGTCTGTTCAGTCCCCCATCACAAATCCAGATAGATAGTAATTCACAGAAGGAGCGATGGCATGAAGTGCTCAAAGCATTTGACTCCTTAACTGAGCAGGCAGGCTGTAGTTAAACGCTGTTACTTTGAAATTGAAGGTTGCAGAAATCGAAACTTTAAATAGCAGTTGACAAGGTAGAAATTACGAAGAATGATATTATTGCACAAACAATTAACACTTTTGAATCAAATTCTTCACTTCGCAATCTTAACAAAGGTATGAATCCATTCATTTTGAATAAGCTGTTGCCTTCAGACTGAAAATTTGTAGCCTGACATTTCTTAGGTTTTAAACTGGTCAGAATTGTTGTATTGGTTTCCTTTATTATTCTTTATTTTTGTTCATCGCTTTTACATTTTAAAAGGGTCACAGTATGATACCTATGTCGCTAAATCTGACAAAGGATTAATTTGCAACAAATTGCCAGCAGATGTTAAAATTTAATAACATAGCAATGACTTTTATTTACCTGGAGTTGTTTAAACAGATACCAGCAGCTGATTCCCCACCCCCAGCAAATTATGTGCAATCAGTATGACTGCAATTAAAATACATTCAGTACCAAGGTAATAATCTGTGGGGGGCAAATTAAGTGTGACATTCTTCTGTATAATTAATAGCTTTTTCATGGAAACCTCCTTTAACACAAGTTGCCTTCTGTTGCGTGCAAAAACGTAAATCATAGAATCATAAAATCCCTATAGTGCAACCATTCGGCCCATCGAGTGTGCACCAACCCTTCGAAAGATCACCCTACTTATGTCCAATCCCCCGCCTTTTCCTGCAACACCGTCCGAAGGGGCAATTCATTTGCCTGCTTAAGTGAACAAACTTCCACTTACCTGTTTGTGAGCATGGTCATAGGAATTTATGTGATTGTCAAACTCCTGATGTTTGTGGTACTGCTTGTCACATAATTCACAGTAGAAATTGGCTTTCAGGTCCTCAAGAGCCTTAGCTATGGCCTTCTCCTTTCCAGCATAATCCTACAGGGATAAAATTAATATCTTATAATATCATTTCCAATAAAGACATCAGTGGATAGAAACAATGTAGACCGAAGCAAAAAGTGGTTTCTGTGGCAACTGTTCTCAAGAACACTCAACTGGAGGGAAAAGCCAACTAAGAAATTGGTGTCTATCATCATTTTTTTGGCTCTGGGGAGTCTTCGAGTGGAGCAAATAGAGGGTGGCTGAAGTGATCTACTATAGATAATGTCAAGCTTCTGTGGATCATTATAAAATAGAATAACAATACAATATCCCACAATGCACTCTGTTCTAGTGTACCTTCATCCGCACAAAGAGAGAGCTGTTAGATGTGCATTATAGCTTCCCACTTGGGGAAGTGTTCATGATTCATGAATGAGGAAGGCAAAGATACCCTTCAGAGGGACAGATGAACCATAAGTATAGCTGTGTCTAGGAATTTCTGGTAAGGGCTGCTCGCGAATGATGTCTCTTTTTACTTTCCCATTCCTCTATCATTTCTAAAAAACATAAAATGAAATGGCATCAGCATTGTCAGGATCCATTTATTTCTCTGAGCTTTTTTTGATAGTAACCAATGCAATCAGGAATGATGTTTGGGCATTTTCCCTCTCAGTTGATTTATTATATTTTTGGTATAGCTAGAGACTTCCATTTGCTTTTAATCTTTTATAAATTTTCAAATGTTTGTACATGGCCAATATTATTGAAATTGGGAGAATACCATCAAATATGGGGACATGGCAGATTTAAGGAGGACCACAGATAGTTTGGCAGAGTCAGCAAATCGGTACGGAGCAAGTTCAATACAGAGAAATGTAAAGCAACATATTTTTAGCAAAAAAGAGCAGTTATTGGAATTATAGATTAACTGAAAGCAATGCCAAAGCTTGTTAATTCAGCTGTGGAGGAATCTTTTTATGGAAGGTTTCTGAAAAACAGTAAAGAAAATCCTTTTAACCAAAAAGCCCCCTGTATACTGATAACATTTGCTAACCAAACCTCTGTTAGGACAGTATTGAATATGAAGATGTTGAGAATATATCATTGAAAGTCTCCATTTTCCATAGCTACCTGGGGATCCATAAAAAGTTGCAGGACTCCTTGTTAGGGGCAAAGATGACATCTGATTAGAGGCACATGACAAGTCTAGAATATTTAAATTAGTTATTTGTATTGGTGTTTAACAAGGAGGAGGAATGTGACAAAATAGCAGCTAACGCAGAGTTAAGTGGATAGGGTGAGAGAGAGAGAAAGAAAGGCTGACTACACCTCGAGTAGATAAATCATATGGTCCAGATGCATCACAGGCTGTGAAGATAGTGGAAGAGCTTGCTTTACCCATCCACTCTTCCCTCCATATGGGGGAGGTGCCAAGGAATTAGAGAATGGCTAATGTGACACCCTATACAAGAAAGAATGTAAGGACAGTCCTAGAAACGAGAGGTCCAATAGGATTTAGAAACACACGTCAATAGTGGGTAAGGTTTTGGAGGGAAAAGATTAAGATGCACTTGGAGAGGTTTGAGTTAATTGAGGATATCTAGCATGGATCTGTAAAAAGGCAAATCATTCTTAGG
The DNA here is from genome assembly GCF_902713615.1 of Scyliorhinus canicula. Lineage (NCBI taxonomy): Eukaryota > Metazoa > Chordata > Chondrichthyes > Carcharhiniformes > Scyliorhinidae > Scyliorhinus > Scyliorhinus canicula. The sequence goes on along the minus strand of NC_052150.1, from coordinate 162,990,316 downwards.
AACTAGAATTTAGTAGCAGGAGGGGGACATTCAGCATTTTGAGCCTGTTCCACGATTCAATAAAATCATGTTTTATCGAGTTGTGGCCTCAACTCCACTTTCCTGTTTGGCCCAGATAACCCTTGATTCCCTGGCCACCAGACATTGTTTGAGATACAACAGGCTTGGGTTTGAAACATGCTGTAAGGTTGTGCGACAGTCAAAGACTGGTTTTTCCCTATATTTGCTGCTGTTGGGCAAGCAGTGACAAGGGAAGGTTTCAGTTTCAGTTTAAGAACATAGAACATAAGACTAGGAGCAGGAGTAGGCCATGTGGCCTCTCGAGCCTACTCCACCATTCAATAAGATCATAGCTGATCTTTTTCTGGACTCAGCTCCATTTACCCACCCGCTCACCGTAACCTTTTATTCCTTTACTGTTCAAAAATCTATATATCTATTTTTGCCTTAAAAACATTTAACGAGGTAGCCTCAACTGCTTCACTGGGCAGGGAATTCCACAGATTCACGACCCTTTGGGTGAAGAAGTTCCTCCTCAACTCAGTCCTACTTCCTCTTATTTTGAAGCCACGCCCCAATTCTAGTTTCATCCGCCAGTGGAAACAACTTTCTTGCTTCTGTCCTATCTATTCCCTTCATAGTTTTATATGTTTCTGTGAGATTCCCTCTCATTCTTCTAAATTCTAATGGGTATAGTCCTAGTCTACTCAGTCTCTCCTCATAAGCTAATTCTCTCAACTCCAGAATTAACCTAGTGAATCTCCTCTGCACTCCCTCCAGTGCCAGTACATCTTTTCTCAAGTGAAGACACCAAAACTTACACAGTAGTCCAGGTGTGGCCTCACCAGCACCCTATTCAACTGCAACATAAACTCCCTGCTTTTAAACTCCATCCTTCTAGCAATGAAGGACAACATTCCATTTGTCTTCTTAATTATCTGCTGCACCTGCAAACCAACTTCCTCCGATTCATGCACAAGGACACCCAGGTCCCTCTGCACAGCAGCATGCTGTAATTTTTCACCATTTAAACAATAATCCTTTTTGCTGTTATTCCTACAAAAATGGATGAACTCACATTTATCAACATTGGACTCCATCTGCCAGACCTTTGCCCACTCACGTAATCTATCTATAGCCCTCTGCAGACTTCCAGTGTCCTCTGCACACTTGGCTCGACCACTCACCTTAATGTCATCTGCAAACTTTGACACATTACACTTGGTCCCCAACTCCTGATCATCAACGTAAATTATAAACAATGTACCCAACACTGATCCCTGAGGCACACCACTAGCCACTGATTGCCGACAAAAAAACACCCATTTATCCTCACTCTTTGCTTTCTGTCAATTAACTAATCCTCTATCCATGCTAATACATTACCTTTATCGTATGCAGCACCCTTTTGTGCGGCACCTTGTCGAATACCTTCTAAATCCAGATACACCACATCCACTGGTTCCCTTTTGTCTACCGCGCTCGTAATGTCCTCAAAGAATTCCGCTAAATTAGTCAACCATGACCTGCTTTTAATAAACCCATGCTGCGCCTGCCCAGTGGAACAATTTCTATCCAGGTGTCTCACCATTTCTTCCTTAACGATAGGTTCAAGTATTTTCCCCACTATAGAAGATAAGCTAACTGGCCTATAGTTTCCAGCTTCTTGGGTCAGGAGCGGGAGCAGGGCCCACCAGAGTGAGAGATTGTGATTGTGTGTATGAGAGAGAGAAAGAGAGAGAGAGTAAGAGAGGGTGCATGAGAGAGAATCTGAGAGAGTGTGTGAGACAGAAAGGAGAGTGACGCAAGCGTCAAGGCCCGGCGGCCGAGAATGACGCGATGGCGGCTCCTATGTGACGTCAGCCGCGCATGCGCAGGTTGGCCGGCTCCAACCCGCGCAAGCGCGGCTGACGTCACGACGGCTCCAAGCTGCGCATGCGCGGTTGCCGTCTTCCCCCCCGCTGCCCCGCAAGACGTGGCGGCTTGATCTTGCAGGACGGCGGAGGGGAACGAGTGCGTCGCTTTGAGACGCAGGCCCGACGATCGGTGGGCACCGATCGCGGGCCAGTCCCCTCCCGAGCACGGCTGTGGTGCTCACTCCCCTCTCCGCCCCCCACAAGCTTCAAATGAGCATTTGGCGCCCATGCTCACGATGGCAGTGACCAGATGTGGTTGCCGCCGTCGTGAACCGGTCGGGAACGGCAGGCCACTCGGCACAGCTGGGCTGGAGAATCACCGGTCGCCGTGAAAAATGGCGAACGGCGATTCTTCCGAGTGGGGGGGGGGGGGGGGGGGGAGAATCGCGGGGGGCACCAGGGGGATGTGTCGCGAGTCGCCCGCCCCTCCCGCGATTCTCCCACCCGGCGTGGGGAGCGGAGAATTCCGCCCAGTGTGTGTGAAAAAGTGTAAATATGTGAATGTCTGTGAGAGAGATGTGTGTGTGTTTGCAGAGGAGAGGATGTGTATGCGTAAGAGAGAGAGAGGTGGGTATATGTGAGAGGGAGAGAGAGAGAGATACAGAGATAGATAGAGAGAACATGTGTGTGTCAGTTTCAGGGTTCTCATTCAACCTCACAACTCACATACCACCATGCACTCTCATTTTGCTCTTCCTTCAATGTCACTGGGTTAAAGTCCTGCAGCTACCTTCCTAACAGCACTATGAGTGTTCCTACATGACATAGGACGTGATGTAATGGCCTCGTCGCGCCTGACTCGGGACGCGACAAGGCAAGTAAATCTTGTGAGAGGCCTCAAGCGAGATTTATGCCACTCCTTATGCCTTGCGAGATCGAACAAGATCTTGCATGGCTTCGCAATCTGGATCCTGCCCTAAGCTGACCCGGGCATGCATCATTTAGCACTGATTTCCACAAACGTGGACCAAGCATATCAGCACTTGGGGGAGGGGGTGGGGGTCTCCAAGTAAATCGGAGGCCCCCGGGTGGTTGGACTCCGGGCAGGGTGGTACTCCTGATGCCACCGAGGCACCACAGAACTGCCAGCCTGGCACCCTGCCAGTGCCACCCAAGCACCCCGATAGTGCCATCCAGATGCAAACCTGGCAGTGCCAAGCTGCCCAGCTGGTACTGCCAGGGTGCCAGGCTGTCGGTGTCAAGGTTCCCAGGTGACTGGGCCTGGGGGTGAAAAGGTAGTGGATATTTTGTTTTGGGTTTTTTAAGCGTCATTGGCTGACTATGGTCTGTACCCTGCCTATTATGAACAACTGAAGGAACATGTTGTTGATTTGATCAACCAATCATGTGAGCCACAGCTGCCAATCTGGCATTGTTTTTTAACATATCCATGCATACAAAAGCAAAATCATAGTGAAGAAAAGCATATAGGATGAGATTTTCCCACCATTATGCTCCCAGTACCCAAGTTAGCACTGCAAGGGTGCCAGACTGGCCCTGCCAGGCTGCCTAGGTAACAATGGGAGTCCAGGGTACTACTCTGCCTTGTCCCCGACCACCGGGGGGGTGGGGGGTGTCTCTAATTACATGCGAGAACCCCCAAGGTGCCATCGCGCTTGGGGAACCGGTGCCAAACAGCTCCTGGTCGAGGTGTCGCCGGCGCGGCCGTTGGCTCTCGGGCACTGGGTGAATATGGCGCCTTGGTATTTAAATAAATATTGTTATCGGGAACACGCCCTGCAAGAGCTTGATCCAGATTGTGCCGGGCAGAGCGAGTGGGGTGACTCGGCGTGACCACGGTGGGGAGACCGATTTAGGGATCTCACGGGATTTGCCCGTTTCACCCGGCTCTGTGCTGGGTGCAACGTGGTGACTGAATCACACCCTTCGTCATTTTTTGGGTGAATTGCACCCTCAGAGTAATACATTTTGAAAGTACGAATCGGGAAAGAAAATGCACTTTAACTGTCTAAGATTTTAAATGGAATAGAAGGTCAATGAAGTCTTGGTATCCCACTGTGTGAATAATAAAAGGTTGCAGCACATGTAAGTCATGCCATAAACAAATAAGCAGGATAATTATTTTTGTACTGACAGTTAAACATAAACAAACAAAAAGGTAATATTTGCACACCCTTTTATTATGCTGCAGGCATGTAACGATTTAGGCACTGAGAAGAATATAAATGCAGTGGAAAAGATTCAGTGTAGATACACTAGAATGTTGCCAGAGATAAGGAATACAGTTATGAAGACAGAGTTTAGAAGCTCGGAGGGTGAAATTAGTCTTCACCCGCAACGTGAAACAGATTATAGTGAATCTTCAGCTCATGAAACACTGAGCTCGAATTGGAAAGCTGATCAGCCACGGTGAAGGCCAATTTCACCCAAAGGATTTTTTTTCATGAGCATTGAGAAGGTTAAAGGCTAACCTTATGGAAGGTTTCAAGATTACTAAAGATCATAATATTTTTTGCAGTTTTTGTGGCCTAGTTATTTTGATAGTCACATTCAAGGTCACCATCATCATTGAGCCTCAACTCTCCATGTTTTTAAGAATAGATTTTCTAGCCTTGAGATGTGATAAGTGTAGCACAATGAAGGAAAAATCTTCTGTTCAATACTTTTAGCTGCTGGTTTTGTTCCATTCCTTCATACAATCTCTTTCATCTTTAATGAGTAAATTGAACATTGCACCATCTGACCATATTTTAACTTTAAAAGTCATTTTCTTTTTAATGAACAGTCAAATGAACTAAAATCACACCGGAATATATTTACACCACATATGTTCTATTGCCTAAATCATTGTGCATACAGAATAATGATGACAAGGACAGTTTTTGATGAGAGCATGATTCTGCTGGTTGATGGGCAGGCTATCTGCTCCACCTGCCCAATGACGTTAGTGTGAGGCCTAAACTATTTTCATGATCGGGACTTAGTACAATAATGGACTGGATTTTGTAGTTGTAATGACAGCAAAACTGTCAGCAGTCCCTGTCAATCCTATGTAAAACTGGCATCAGCTTCTGGCACCTGCACAAGGTCCCTGTCGAAAGGCAGAAATACAAAGTCACTGTCAAAGACAGAATCCATTATTGCAATTGTGGCCGATGGAATTACCAGAGTTCAATGCATTGGTTTGAACCTGGCCTAATTGTTCACTTGATCTGCATTAAAAGAAGATAGAAATATCTGAGGAGACACAAGGGATGCTGCCTTGCCATATTTACTGAAATCAGGGGGGCGATTTTGAGCTCGCACTTGCCATGTCCGGCATCAGCGACACAGGCACAAAAATCCTTTTAGAATCAGCTTTCCCGATTTCCCCAGCCCATTACTGGCAATGTCACACCTCATTTAAATAGGCTTTAATAAATTTAAATATTATCAACAGGCCCCCCACCACATGGTTCCCCCTCACTCCATATTCACACTTTGCCGACATCTAGAACAGGTCTGGCCAAACCAAGATCAGTCGACGGGATTCCTCCGGGAGCACAGAGAAAGTATCGCCCTGAGGGGCGAGGGACATGCCCGGTCGCTGTCTTTGCACTGCCCTGGCACAGGTTGCCATTCAGGTTGGCAAAGTGCCAAACTGGCAACCGCACCTTGTGCCGGGGCAGTGCCAGTGGTAGGTCCTAGTGAGAGCCCATGGAGGTGGGGGGGGAGGGCGTGCTTATTTATGTGTGGTGGGGAGGGCATGCACTGAAGGAGGAGGGGATGCCTTTGCTACTTCTGTGGTGAGGGGTTTGGGTGGGGGTGGGGGGGAATGCCAGCGATGATTGTCGGGCGGGGGACATGTTGGGGAGGGGGAAGCCCCTGATAGCTCCATGGTGGGGGCTGGGGGCTGTTAGGTTTCAGTTCTGATCAGGGCACCCTTTAAAGAGGCCGTCCCGATCTCTGAGGAGCCAGTTGCTGTCTCAATCAAGGTCCGTCCTGCCAGAGTGGCAGCGTAAACCACACCTAATCATTTTATTTTAAAATTGCTCAAGATCTGGCGTGAAAACTGGTCTGTGCAACTGGAGAGTTACACGCCAGTTTTCAGTCTTAGCCTGACACGTTTCCAAACTCTGGTAAGATTCTGCCCCAGGGTTCGACTAAAAGGACATTTATTATATGGAAGAAAGTTAGACCAAACGCTTGGGAGACCCAAGAATCTGGATTTTTCACATTCTTTCCAGATTGACTTGATTTTTTCATTTTTAATAGTTTTGTGACATATGTCCTGTTTTTGAGGAAGGCTGTGAGTATTCAATAAAGAAAAAACTGCCTTTTCCACCTCGGGTCGCAATGTTGTATGTTTTGTTCTGAATGGGAGTTCAATGCAGGGTCAGGCACCAGGCCGGAGGTTGATAATGAGGAAATCTTACTCACCCAGAGAGTGTATAGAGGGAGATTGTCTTTTGAGATTGTGCTGGAGAAGGTATTTCAAAGGCATTTATGAATCAACCACATTGCTGTGGATCTGGAGTCACATGTAGGCCAGACCAGGTAAGGATGGCAGATTTCCTTCTCTAAAGTACATCAGTGAACCCAGATGGGTTTCATGAAAATCAACAATGATTTCATGGCTGTCATTATAATTTTAATTCTGGCCTTCTACTGAGAGCACTTTCCTCCTCTCCCGATGTACTACTTCCCCTCTCTGGGTACCATTTCCATATTATGTTCCAGCGTAATAGGCTGCACCTACAGCCACCCTAAATTAAGCAGGCTTTATTTTGGTAGAGCGGAAAACTCCTCTAACCTTCTCATCAAGCTCCAATATCCCTACCGTGAAAATCCAAAATGTGAGCAAAATCCCTCCACGAAAACAACACCGTACTTTTGCAAACTCTGTTCTCACTAAAGTAAGAGTAAAACACTTCACCTGAAACTTGTATGGTCAGACCTTTCAATAACAGCAGTAAATGTAGAGGGGAGGAGTCCCTCATGCTGATGATTATGAGATGGCATTAACTGGAGCTGCATGGTCCAAGTGGTGCTGCAGATCAATGTTAAATGCCATTTGATGTTACAGTCTGTCCACCCTGCATGCTCCTGGCACACATATGGCCTGTCTGTGCAAGTGCCCTGTTAGCCAGGATGCACTGTGCCAGAAATGGCATATGTTGCGACCTCCATTATTTCACTTGGATGCCTCCATAATACCAGCACAAGCAGCACTACTCACTCCAATTTCCAGCCTTACACCCTGAATAAAGGAAAAGCAGGAAAGGAGACAATTTAATTTTAATACATTGCTGAAGTATTGTGCTTTACCATTTAAAAATATGACATTTTAACCAGAATAAGAAAGATGTATAAAGTCATTGCTTAAATCATCTAATATAATAATAACAATAATCACGTATTGTCACAAGTAGGCTTCAGTGAAGTTACTGTTAAAAGCGCCTACTCACCACATTCCGGCACCTGTTCGGGGAGGCCGGTATGGGAATTGAACCCGTGCTGCAGGCCTTGTTCTGCATTACAAACCAGCTGCTTAGCCCACTGTGCTAAACCAGCCTGGAATTCTCCGGTCTCCAAAATTCTCTTTTCCCACTGGCAGTGCGTCCCTGCCAATGGGTTTCCCGGAGGCAAGGGGTGGCTTGAATGGAAAATCCCATTGACAAACGGCAGAAAGAGAGAGTTCCGTCGCCAGCGAACGGCGTACGGCCAAGAAACACGCGGCTGAGGGAACCAGAAAATCCCGCCCTTGATGATTTCTTCTTATTAAATGGTTTTGAATACAGGTTTTGAGACACACAGAGAAAGGCAGGACAATTAATAAAAAATTGTATCTGTGTTTAAACGTTTACACACAAAGTTGATAAAGCAACTTACAAACATTGGGTGAAATTCTCCGTTTGAGAGACTAAGGGCTGGTGCCGGGACTGAATCACAAATGTTCTATGTTGACAAAGTGGTTATGGTTCCGGAGCAATTCAGGACCTATTAATGGGCGACAACCAGCCCCACGTGGAACTACTGCAATTCCAATGCATGGCGGCATCTAATTCGCTGAGTCAGGACCGGCACTCGAGAGTCTGACAAGCTGCAGTTGCATATAAGCACTCCACTCCCCACACATACTCATTCCGGCCAAAAAGATGGCACCCCCGTAGAGTGGCACCCATTTTGCCAATGCAAAGCTTGAGACCTTGCTGGATCCCGTGGAGAAGAGGAAGGGTATCTTGTTCCATGGGGTGGGAAAGCGAATACCACTGATGGACATCAACCGGGCCTGGGACTAGGTAGCAAGGCTGGCCAGCACCTTCTCCACAGGGCATCTAGGATGAGTAGTCAGCCCCATGTTCCTGGCACCACCGGTGTCCCACACCTAGAGACCTCTCCCCATGTGGCCCCCACTAGGCGTACCGGTAGGCAGTACTGGGCATGGGTGGGCAAACCCCCAGGCCAGCCAGGGTGGGCCACCACCATCCCCGTCCTATAAAACCACAGCTTTCCAACCATCCCTAAAGGGCAATCCAACCACACCCCCGGCAGGTGGCCCAGACCCACCCACACTACATGCCAACAACCATACCGTCCGCGAAGACCGGGTGCTCTGCACACATACGCAACCAGACATAGACACCTGTAATGCCCATATTCGAGTGTTTCACACTGTGAATTACCTGTTCCCCAGGAAGAAGCAGTCCATAGCCAGAGAGAGAGAGAGAGCAGACCGGAGGGGGCCCACTGGACCAGCGACCCCTCACCACGCTGAGCAGAGGGGGTTGGACCTGGTCGGTGGGGCCAGAGAGTGGGCAGTCGCCCAGAGGCGAAGGTCAACATTGGCGAAGCAAGTGAGCTCCTGATGGATTGTGGGTGTCCCTGTGGCATGTGTGGCATCCCCACCTCCCCCATCCACCACCAACCCTCCCAAGTGTGATCGAACTATGCGTCTTGTCTTGTGTCTTGCAGAAGCACCTGGCGACGAGGTGGGCCCATCCAGCGCCCTCAGCCCTCACCCCAACCTCAAGACTCATTAAGCGAGGAGTCAGGACATGCTGACATTGCATGCCCACAGCTGTAGCTCAATGACACCCCGGAGCACATTTTGTCATCAACACCCTCCACCATCCCAGAGATACTCACCTCAGTTGGGCAGGTTAGTGAAGAGGCTCCTGGGGCACTATTGCACCACACAATGGTTGTGATATTTCAGGTGGAGGTGAGAACCCCCGAGGGGGAGGGCAGCCCGACCCCAGAGACTAGTTGCCACCAAGATGGGACTCAGGCATCTGGACCCATCAATGTTGGAGATGCAGGAGCAGAGCCAGGGATTGCATGGGGGGTTGTCCACAACCATCCAGTCCCTGCTGGTGCAATTAGAGGAGTCCAACGACCTTAGGGGCAGGAGGCGATGCCGACAATGCATGCCACCCAGGCCAAGACTGCACAGGTAGCATCTGCAGTGGAGGCCTTGGGTGCAAAGGTATTGGCCATGGGTCAAGATATTCAAGGCCTGGGGCACACTGTGTGGGTGGTGGCCAAGGCACAGGACAGGACAGCCCTGTCGCAGGCAGCCATGAAACAGGGTTACATGGACAATGCTGCGGCGCCCCAGAGCTTGGCCCAGTCACAACGGGCGATAGCCGTGGGTCACCTGAGCTCCATGGCCACTGGCATTGAGCCCCTGGTCGAGACGAGAGCGGGCCTCCAGGGCTGGCAGCACCAGGTGGCTGGAGAGCCCCCAGCGATTGCTCCAGCCAAATCCTCCTCATCAGGCACCTTGAGAGGGGAGCGGGGCAGAACAGGGTGGCACCATGCCACCTGGGAGACCCAAAAGACTGTCAGGCCCGTCCAGGCCTGGTTACTCAAGAGGACAGCTGCTGAAGGTGACCCAGGTTACAGGGCATGATTCGCAGAAGGCCGCATCCACTCCTGAGGTTCCACCTGGGGACCCACCTGGGGTTAACGCCCGTACAGTCAGAAAGCTAGACAGCACGGGTGCAGAGGATAGGATATTGTTAGGGGCTAGGGCACATGTATATATCACAATAAACATCTCTGTACATTAACTTTCCAACCTGCTTTGGTGCTCTGTCTGCAGGATGTGAGGGATGGGCTAGGCTAGGAGCCGAGCGTATGTCGGGTGGAGAGGAGGCTGCTGGTGGGGTGTGTGGCATCAGAGGTAGGCAGGGACCAAGGTCCCCAGCCCTACGCCCTCCCACCACCCATTAACACTCATTTGCATTTATTTACATGCTCCCACTGCCGTGCGGCATGGATCCCATTCCCACTGCCATTGGGGGTACCAGCATCGGGCGCCAATCCCGATATTCCCCCGATGCCCGATTCTCTATCCCATCGGGGAACGCATTCCGGCCATGGAAAACCCCGCCCATTGTTTTTGTTATTATATTTTATGCTTTAAAAGTTGCAGTTGTGCAAATTAAATTGAAGCAGGTCTGTTTGAAAAGGTTTGAAGAAAGAATGATCAAAGAACTCAACACTCAAGAGGTTTGTACAAAATGCTGCATGCAAGGCCATGTGCAGTGATGACTTATTCATCCACTATATATTAATAATTCCTCACAATTTATGAGTTATGAAATACCATCAGCTGCAGCTATTTAATTGTAGAATTACCAGAATTAATACAGTCATTCGCAATATTAAGGAAGCAGGTCACAAAAATTAATGGATCTCATGCTCATCTATTGTAAATGAATAACTAGCAAAAAGTGCTGATAATTCCATTGTGGAAAGCTGGGAATACAGTAATGAAGGAGCCATGCAATAGAGACGATGATTTCACTGAGACAACAATTCATGCAGCCTATTACAACTTGATGTTGTTTTGTAATCCCTCCCTCGGCATCAATTAATCCTGTGAACTCACCATTGTCTACTAATTCCGAAGAAACTACTTCGCCCAAAGAGTAGTGAGAATGTGGAACTCGTTACCACAGGGAATGAATGAAGCAAATAGTATTGATGCAATTTCATATGCGATACGCATATGAGGGAGAAGGCAATAATGGACCACAGTAATAGATTTAGATGAGAAAATATGGGAGGAAACTTGAATAGAACATAAACACTGACATGGCCTGTTTCTGTGCTTTATATCCTGCTTACCCATATGTAGAAAACTTGCCGCAAGCCTTGAAATGAACAGGAAGCGGTGAAGTATTTGCTTCCAAATAGAAATGACCCTACTTCGCCTGGTTAGTGATTTATTTTTCTCTTCGCTGCATGTCGTGGACAAGACGTTTGACAATTTAAAAATCCAGGGTTCTCTTTTTAAGGAGGAAACAAGACTGAAAATTACCTCAAGTGTCAGCAAATCTCTCTACTTTGCAGAAACTGATGGACTATTTTTAGCAGAATCTGCTTCAAACTGTAGGCTTTAAAAATTCTCTGTGTGAACCTGTGAATGCTGACATAGCTCTGGAGAATTCAGGAGGTGATTTTTATCATAGAATCCCTACAGTGCAGAAGGAGGCCATTCGACCCATCGAAGGGCACCGGCCCTACGAATTCTACTCAAGGAATCTGTACAGTGCAGAAGCAGGCTATTTGGACCATCCAGTTTGCAAAGAACATTCTACTTGGTCCAACACCCCTGCCTAATCCCAGTGGCCTTGCATCAGTGATCTTTCTTTTATAATAATAATAATCTTTATTGTCACAAGTACATGAACACTGCAATGAAGTTACTGTGTAAAGTCCCTAGTCGCCACATTCTGGCGCCTGTTCAGGTACACTGAGGGAGAATTGAGAATGTCCAATTCATCTAACAGCTCGTCTTTCGGTACTTGTGGGAGGAAACCGGAGCACCCGGAGGAAACCCACGCAGACACAGGGAGAACGTGCAGACTCTGCACAGACAGTGACCCAGGCCAGTAATCGAACCTGGGATCCTGGCGCTGTGAAGCAACAGTGCTAACCACTGTGCTACCAGATATCAATTCAATTCCCTTTTGAATACTTCAATGAATTCTGCCTTCCTCCCACCTCAGCAAGTTGGGACCAGACTCCAACCACCTTCTGGGTGAAATAATTTTTCTTCACCACTTCTATTCCTTTTCCCCATTATTTTGAATCCGTGCCCTCTAGTTCCTGACATACTCTTGCAGTTTCTCACTATTTACCCTGGCCATACGCCTCAGGATTGCCCACATATAGGAAACAGCATTGCCCTGCTGCTGTTTGCAATGGGCAAGGTAAGGACCATATCGAACCAGCCTGTGCTTGCGAACCTTAAAACGCAGGGCGGAATTCTCCGCAAGGCCCGACGCTGTCGGGAAACCCGGAGAGGTTCACGACGGCGTCGGAGGCCGCTCCTTGCCCGCTTTCTCCCCCCGGCGGGGGGCTAGGAGGGCCATGCCGTGATTCTCAGCCGCGGGGCCTTGTTGCTGGCGTCAAGGCCAGGTGCGCCGAGAATGAAGCGGCCGACGCGCCTTATGACGTCAGCCGCACATGCGCAGGTTGGCCGGCTCCAACCCGCGTGGCTGATGTCACGATGGCTGATGGCTCAAACCCGCGCATGCCCAGTTGCCGTCTTCCCCTCCGCTGCCCCGCAAGACGTGGCACCTTGATCTTGCGGGACGGCGGAGGGGAAAGAGTGTGTCCCGTTGAGATGCCGGCCCGACAATCGGTGGGCACCGATCGCGGGCCAGTCCCCTCCTGAGCACGGTCGTGGTGCTCACTCCCCTCTCTGCCCCCCACAAGCCACAAAACAGTTGCTGGTGCCATGTTCACGCTGGCAACGACCAGGTGTGGTTGCCGCTGGCATGAACCGGTCGGTAACGGCCGGCCGCTCGGCTCATCCGGGTCGGAGAATCGCGGGCAGCCGTGAAAAACGGCGGCCCACGATTCTCTGAGCGGCGTGTTGCAAAATGCGACACGCCATTTTGGGGGGGGGGGGGGGGAGGTGGGAGAATCGCGGGGGGTGCCAGAGCGGCCCTCCCGTGATTCTCCCACCCGGCGTGGGAGCGGAGAATCGCGCCCGAGGTGTCCAATATTAGATATGATTCCATGATTGGACAGCATTTGTTAAATAATCTTCGATGCGCTCAGAATTACGCTGACAACCAATTTAAAATTGCCCGTCAGACTGACAGTGTGGTGTATTTGCGTGGACTGAAAGTTACATATATTAACACATAGGGCTCTGTTCTTCAGACAGAAAGAACACGCATTTACATTGCATCTGTTTCAGCGAAACAAAATAAGTGACAGCCATTTGCTGGTTCTTTCCTCAGAGCAATGCCTTGACCAATCAGAGTCAAGTTGCCTGGTTTATATTTCAGACAGTTAATTATCAGTAATCATTAACTGGTGCATTCTCCATGGCAACGCCTTTAACAATTAGATGCCACTTGCCAATTAATAAGCACTCTCTTCTCATACAGTATAAATTGGTTGACTTCCCTTACATTGTATCCTTGCGATTGTCGTGATGAATGAAAGATAAAAGGCTTTTTAAAAATCTCTTTTTCATCAATACTTGTGATATGTTCTGATAATTACTATCAGATTCATTGGAAAAATGTGCTGTGAGTTAAATGGTAATTATTTGCAAGGAGAAATTGTTTTGTCATCATTGAAACTAGTAAGCTTATTAGGGTGGAATAAAATCATCACTATTATCCATAAGTTAATAGTTAACGCATTTCACAGGAGAAAATATATCTGTAGTATAATATATTGATCTAACTTCATTATTTATTTAGCATCAATAAACGTAGCAAATAATAGAAATCCTTACTCATATGAGTAAGGTCAAATCTATTTAAAGTTGGGGATTTTAAATCGGGTTCCTTGGGCGGGATTCTCCGACCCCACACCGGGCCGGAGAATCGCCGGATGGCCACCATGAATCCTGCCCCCACCTGCTGCCGAATTCTCCGGTGCTGTGGATTTGGTGGGGGCGGGGGCAGCCGCTGGCAGCGCCCCCCCCCCAGCGATTCTCCAGGCCCGTGATGGGCCAAGTGGCCGCCCGTTTTCGGCCATACCCACCGGCATATATGACACCAGGTATTTGCTGGCGGGACCTAGCTGTGGCCTCCGGGGTCCTCGGGGGGGGGCGCGAGGGGATCTGGCCCCGGGATATGCCCCCATGGTGGCCTGGCCCGCGATCGTGGCCCACCGATCCGCGGGCGGGCCTGTGCCGTGGGGGCCCTCTATTCTACCACGTCGGCCGCTGTGTTTCTCCACGATGGCCGACATGGAGATGAACCCCCCACTACGCATGCGCTTGGATGACGCCAGCATACGCTGGCGCTCCCGCACATGCGCCAACTCGCGCCAGCCTGCGGAGGCCCTTCGGCACTAGTTGGTGTGGCGCCAAGCACCTTCCCCGCCGGCCGGTGCGGAGCAGACCACTCCGGCGCCAGCCTAGCACCTTTGGGGCGGCCCGATGCTGGGGTGGTTCATGCCACTCCTTTGCGCCAGAGTTGCCCGCCCCGCCGATTCCTGCAGAATCCCACCCCTTGTTTCGCTCAAGGTTTCCAGGAGTTGCCAAGATGATCAGATATCTCACTATCTGTCATCAGGGGCTGGATTCTCCACAGCCCCGTGCCGAAATCAGTTCGGCGTGGGGGCGGAGAATCCACTGTCATGCTGAAATCGGGCCCGGCACCGGGCCAGCGATTCTTCTGGGACCCGAGAATCGGTGTGATCATGGAGTACGGCACGAGGCTGGGGGCCCACTGACAGGGGCCATCTCAGCGATCCTCCACTCCCGACTGGCCGAGTTCCCGATGGTGTGGAACTAACCACCTATTGCCGGTTGGGATGCTGGCGTGGCGTCTGCAGACTAAGTCCACCACCAACCTGGTGGGGGGCTGGGGGATTGGACACTGGGGGGGCGGGGAGGGGAAGCACTATAGGCGGCCGGGGGTTAGATCTGCGCAGTTAGATGCTCAGGTGAGCAGCCAGGATTGGGGGTGGTTGAATTTTGTGTCTGGCTCCACGGTCCGAGTCTGCCATGGCACTTGGCGCGGCCACTGGAGGCCACTGCCCTGCGCGTGTGTGCAGACTCCGAACAGGAAGTGTGGGGGCCCGTATCCGCAACTAAAGCTGTGTGAATTACTCTGGATCCCTGCACGCCCCCTGAATTATCTGATATTTTTTCCAGGAATCTCTGGAGTAAAACTCCAGCGTTCTTACTCTGACATGGGGACATAGTCCCATTTTGGAAGAATCCAGATTCCTGAAATTTGCTGAATTTGTTGACTTACTGGCAAATCAATTTTGCTACAAAGCACAAATAATGAAGCATTTACTACAATCACAGTACTGCTTTTCTTTCTACAGTTGGCACTGGGATAGCAGGTGATGAACCATGAGAGAGGCTCCATTTCTACCAGCCACCAGGCCAGTGCACCTTCTACTCACTATCTGGATCTATCCTACCGGTGTGGGATCTCTGGCGTCCTATCACGCAAAAATTGGCTCTGAACCCTCACCGTTTCTGGGATCGGTGAGGGGCCAGCAGCGACGCCGGGTAGAACTCTGGGCTACTGCACCAAAAAAGCCCAGAGAATGGCCGGTTCCATGGCCGCACATGCGCATGATGACAACCTGCAGCAGTCGTGCCGTACATCATGGTGCCGGCTGCGCTTGTACCCGACCTGCCAGATAGTACCACCCTGGACCGCCCTTCCCTACTCCAGGACCAGGGCCGGCCCAAGGTACCGGCAACTCGGGCAGTCGCCCAGGGCGCCACGTGCTAGGGGGCGCCAGAGACTCGGGTCCCGCGCATGCGCAGTTCGGCCGGTGCCAACCAGCGCATGCGCGGTGGCCGCCCTCCCCAGGGCGGCCCCCTCCGCCCCCCCCCCCCCGCCCCCGCGGCCCCCCCTCGGCCCCCCCCGGCCCCGCCCCCCCAGGCCACCCAGGCCCCCCCCCCCCCGCCTCGGTCCCCTCCCCCTCCCCTCCCCGCCCCCTGCCCCCCCCTCCCCTCCCCCCGGCCCCGCCCCCCCCGAAGGGCGCTGAAGTTCAGCTTGCCCGGGGCGCCAGCAACCCTAGGGCCGGCGCTGTCCAGGACCACGCCCACCAGTCCCCGCCAGCTTTTGCCGAAGCTCCACCCGGCTAATGACACAAGTCCCCCCCACAACTGTGGTGGCGCTGGACACAATCCGCAGCCGCCACACAAGGTTGAAGAAAACTGACAGCACAAATGATCTGTTCTGTTGTGAACTCGGTCCATTGGGGGCGGAGCATCAGGGGAGTGCCTTTAGGTGATGTCCAGAGGCTGCCCCAATGGTGTGCGGCGCACTCCCCGATGCCACCGTTTTGGAGTGGGCGGAGCATCCAAAACAGGCGTGAAAAGGAATTCTCTGCCTGATCGCTGATTAGGATATTTGCGTTGGGCGACAGAGAATCCAGCCAACAGCCTATGAACCCCCTTTGATTATCTGGTAGGGGGCCTTTTATTGGGACACAAACTTTGGGCGGGATTTTCATGCCCTTCCCACCGGTAGAATCTTTGGATCCCGCTGAAATCAGCCTCGCTGAGGGATTCCTGGTGGAAGGACAGGCAAGCCATGTAAATTGCGACACCAGAAGGAACAGCTGCCAGCCAGTAGCAAGCCACCTATTACTGCAGGCACACCCTCAGGGAGGTGGCTGAATAATTTGAATTTTGTTCACACCAAGACCCACAGAAACCGTGGGCTGGAGTTTTAGGTCCCAATCAGCGTGGGCATGGTGGTGGGTGGCTGTTAAAAAGTGCTGTCGGGGGAATGGATGGGGTGTCGCCAGGACTACTGGCTGCAGCAGAGGATTGTCTTTTGACCTTGCTGATCGCCACTTAAAGCCGATTGTCAGAGGCCGGCTGGGCCTTTTCAGTCGGTCTCCAGGTCTTTCCTTGCAGCGGGGATCGTGCAGCTGACTGACAGCTGCAGCCAAGGGCCAAACAGGTTAACTGTTTGCCTACACAGGCATCCTTTCTAGCAGGCTTCATGGGATGCCCAGCAGAAACAGTTGATTTCCCCCAAGGTGCTGTTAATCTACTCCGCCCTTTAACGATGTGTCAGTTTCTACCTACAGATACACATTCTTCATTCTAATAATTTTCTAATTTTTTACTCACCTCCTCATCCTCTTAGTGACGAATTTAATTTGATCATTCGTTATCACCAATTCTCCAACTAAAGGAAATAGTCATTACCTATTCACCTAATCAAGAACCTCTCCTTCTCCAGCAGGAATAATCCCAGAATCTCATTTCTTTTCCATATAGGTTCCTATTTCTGGTGAATCACAGTGGACCATCAGAGCAGTGCGCAGCTACATGGCAGCCTTTCCGGCTGCAGCATCTGTTTTCCGTGCCCATGAATCCCGACTCCACAGCCCACCTCCTGACCACCCCCCGCTACGCCACCGGCCAGCGGCACAACTGTCAGCAAACTATGATGATGTTTGCCACTTTCCGTTGCCCCTCTCTCACCCTCTGCAACCACCACACCGGTTTCACGATTTTTAAAAGCACCAGTGAACCGTGCCGTCAGGAGACGGATAATTGCCGGGTCCGTGGCCGTGCATGTGCACGGCAATGACCTGCAGTGGTGACGCTGTACAACATGACGCCGGCCTTGCGCGGATCCGGCCTTGCCAGATAGTGTCCCCCTGGACACTCCCTCGCCACCCCACAGCCACCCCCCACCAGTCCCCCCAGCCCTCGCCGAACCCCCCCCTCGGCCAGCAGCACGGCTACCGCACGACAGTGGCGGCGCTGGACACAGTCCGCAGCCATCACAAGTAGGTTGTGATGTTTCTTGCAGTTGAATATCTCAGAGGTTGGGAGTTCCCGCACAGCTGGGACCACACGTCCTCTGCGCCGTCGTGAACTCGGCCCATCAGAGGCGGAGCATTGGGGGAGGGCCTTCAGGTGACGTCCTGAGGCCGTCCTAATGGTGTGCGGTGAACGCCGCGATGATGCCGTTATGGAAGTGGCCGAGCATGAAACCAGCATAAAACAGGTGCCACCCCCGATTCCATCGTAAAAAGGGATTCTCCGCCCGATCGCCGATTACACAATCGGCGTCGGGAAACGGAGAATCTCGCCCACGATCTATGACTTGAGGTAAGATTTCTACCACAGAGTCAATTGTCATATCCTGTATAGGCAATTCATATTCTAAACTTTCAGTCGGTACTTTTCATAGTTGGACACAAGCAAGCTGCTAAGAAGGCTGCTGCAAATGATGAGATTTTTGTCATTTGGACTACAGACAGTATCAAATCTGCAGGGAATAATTAAATAAATATGGTCACAGGTGAAGTTGCTTCACAGCCATTTGTGGAATCCACACATCCCACTGTTTAAGGATGGGTCAACACCTAAAGACTATGCAATTTCCAAACTGCCTGCTCCCATGTTTCATACTGGACAAAAGGGAAGATCAAAACTCTACGGCCACCATTAACTTACTAGTATATACCATGGCCTCTCCCATACAAACCAGACTGGGTGGGCCTCAGAACTGCAGGCTAGCAATCACATGATTAAAGTTGTTTTCAGGAACTGCACCCTTATTACTCCAGGACCAAGCAGATCCATCAGAACTAACAGTTGGCAGCTAATCTCAGAAGCAGAGTCTGAAACTAGCTGCAAAACATCAAACAGCCAAAGTACTCAACCTGCTTGAGTTCCAAAGTTCACCTGACTGCCAACCTCTGAGATATTCAACTGCAAGAAACATGTTATTGAAACTTACAGGATACTGCGAGGCCTGGATAGAGTGGATGAAAAGGATGTTTCCACTCGTAGGAAAAACTAGAAGCAGAGGACACCATCTCAGACTAAAGGGACAATCCTTTAAAACAGAGATAAGGAGGAATTTCTTCAGCCAGAGGGTGGTGAATCTGTGGAACTCTTTGCCGCAGAAGGCTGTGGAGGCCAAATCCTTGAGTGTCTTTAAGACAAAGCTAGATAGGTTCTTGATTAATAAGAGGATCAGAGGTTATGGGGAGAAGGCAGGAGAATGGGGATGAGAAAATATCAGCTATGATTGAAGGGTGGAGCAGACTCGATGGGCAGAGTGGCCCAATTCTGCTCCAATGTCTTAGGGTCTTATCAAAACCTACTTATGAACCCTTCACTTTACAAGACCCTCACTTCAAACTTTAAATCATCAAATCCATTCAAGAAGCATGAAGACTGACCAGAAATGGTACATCAGAGACTGAATTAACTGTAATCTGTAAAAGTGTTGTGTTTGTTTGTAGGAGAGGGTGGGAGTTTCTCCCGTGGCTTGATTCTGGGTGGCAGAGGTGCACAGCCAGATCTTCTCATCCTGGCATTGTCACGGGGCTTCCCATTCTATGCAACCCCTCCCCCCTTGCCACCGGGAAGATCCCACCGCCGAGAATTGCTGGAAAATTCCGGACAGCGCGTGTGATGTTCAATAATTTGGTTCACTAATGTCTTTTGAGGGAAGGAAATGGTGTTCCTACCTGGTCAGGTTTATTAGTGACTCCAGGCACACAGCAATGTGGTAGGCTCTTAACTGCTCTCTTGAAAGGACCAGGTGAGCCATTCAGTTGTGGCAAATAAGCATAGGCAACAATGCTGCCTCGCCAGCAATGCCCACATCCCATGATGGAATATTTTAAAAAAGCCAACTCCGAATGCCAGCAGGAATGTCGGAGTGACATTCTTCCACCCCGATGGAGGCGATTAAGCCTTTAAAGGACCAAAGAGCAAGTTATTTACATGTTTAGCTCCACAGGAAAATACTCCAGGATTTCGCGCTAAGTTTTGGGATCTTTCCTGCAGCCTCATCAGAACTTCTCAAGCTCCTTACAGGTAGAATTCTGGTGAAACTGGGTTCTGTCCCATTTTGCCATAATTCTACTGTTATTGTTCCCATTTTCTCAATTGAACTGCCTCTTCATTTTGAATATTTTTGATGTGTTACCCTCCATGACTGTCCTCTTTTTAATGAAGTTTTATTCTTTTAGAATTTCAATTGTACTGCCCACAGAAGCAATATTGATGAGGCATTTATTATCACCAGGTATCAAAAACACCTTCCAGATAAGTGACAATCAGCACTGTACAATTAAAGACATGCTGATTGCAAAGGCAGGGTCATAAATTCATGCTTCGAATACTGGATATCAGATTTCCTGAGTACCGATGCCGTACCGATGCACGTGTTTTGTGAGACTAGACATGCATATCAAATTAACCTAAATTAGTTATTATCTCATGTATTTTAATTTGGTTAATTTACATAAAATCAGTTTCAGCTGAGAAGCGTGAAGTTTCATGCTTTGAGCCATTAATTGCATTTCCCTTATGACACAGACATTAATTCTCACTTTTCCCCTGGTAGGTGCATCGCCTATTTCCAGTCTCGTGCCTTTCACTGCTGCAGGAGACTGAGAACAGTGCTCTGATCTAACTCTCAGACTAATAATGTTTCAGACAATAATATGGTAATGGCTGATTGTCTGAAAGTGGCAATTGTAGAGCCAGTCCCACATCATTTTTACAGTGAAAGCACCTCCAGCTGTCGCGTTCAGATCTTGCAAAACTCATTAAAGTAAATAGGTGGAATCGTACCAAAGTTTGGAAAAGTGTCAATCCGATGGGAAAACCAATGCTAATCTCGCTGGAGCCTGTGGCGGGAAATCACACAGAAATGCCAGGATCTCCAACAATTTACTTTTCCATCACCCATCACTCGTGGTGGCTCCCATTGACTTGATCGCCCTGGGGTAACTTAATCAATGCAATCAATGGGGAGCACCATCTGAATGTGACCCCAGTACTCCTCAGCACTTGTTACAGATATATTCGGGGGAATGGCTGCCAGGAAGCCTGCACCTAGAGTCTCTGAGGGAACCTTCACTGTGCAGCAAAGGCGAGACCTCCTGTACCCATGTTCCCACAGCTGTCGGCATGATGGCATAGTGGTTAGCACTGCTGCCTCACAGCGCCTCGGGTTCAATTCAGGCCTCAGGTGACTATCTGTGTGGAGTTTGCACGTTCTCCCCATGTGATGCACTATCAATTACTACAAAGACGAGAATAGAGAATAATCGAGGCTTTATTGAGCTGAGATGTGTGGCCTCCTGTAGCTGCTACCAGAATGGGAGCAACTCCGATGAGCACACACATTTATACTCCGCCTATTGGGCGGAGCCAGCAGGCAGGGATTTACCCCCGTACCTCTAGTACAGGAGCCTTACCGTACTGCATCTAATATATGCATCTAATATACAGTTAGTGCTGACTACCACACCATGTCTGCGTGGGTTTCCTCCGGGTGCTCCGGTTTCCTCCCACAGTCCAAAGATGTTCAGGTTAGGTGGATTGGCCATGCTAAATTGCCCCTTAATGTCCAAAAGGTTAGGTTAAGTAGATAAGTAGAACAGTACAGCACAGAACAGGCCCTTCGGCCCTCAATGTTTTGCCGAGCAATGATCACCCTACTCAAACCCACGTATCCACCCTATACCCATAACCCAACAACCCCCCCCTAACCTTTTACTTTTTAGGACACTACGGGCAATTTAGCATGGCCAATCCACCTAACCCGCACATCTTTGGACTGTGGGAGGAAACCGGAGCACCCGGAGGAAACCCACGCACACACGGGGAGGACGTGCAGACTCCGCACAGACAGTGACCCAGCCGGGAATCGAACCTGGGACCCTGGAGCTGTGAAGCATTTATGCTAACCACCATGCTACCGTGTTGGTTCACTGGATTACAGGGAGGTGTGGGCCTAAGAAGGGTGCTCTTTCCAAGGGCCGGTGCAGACCCGATGGGCCAAATGGCCTCCTTCTGCACTGTAAATTCTATGATTCTATGATTATGTCCTTCCAGCAAGCGTGGAACTTCCATGAGCCACAGCCAATTAGAGGAAAAACTACAATTAGCATGACGAACACATCCCTAGAGTGCACCTCATTCTCCAAGATCACAAGAGCCACAGAGTGGACAAGCCTTCCTTCTGCACTGTCAATTTTATAATTCTATGATCAGCTACAGCCATCTACCCCAATACTAATTCCTGACAGTCGACCCTCTCTGATAAATGGATTTGACCTTCCATGCACCTTAATCTCTCTGTTCTCATAGTGCTGCCTGAGTGTGGGGCTCAACTCACACTGCAGTCATCCTCCCACAAGTGAGAATGTCTTTATGCCTCTTGAGGCAGGGGTGCAACTCATTCTGCCCTTACAGCCTGGCCTCTCATGGAACACCACCCAAGAACCTCAGAGTCTCTCCAAATGCTGACCCTCTGTATTCACCTCCTCCCGCCCACTTTCCTGCTCCGACTAAGGAAGGGCACCGTCTCAGCAGTGATTTGGGCACAAGCCCAGCAAGGAGCACATAGTAAGCGATGCCTGTGTGCCAGCTTTCATATTCCATTAAAGCAAGAAGTGCTAGGGCAGCACAGTGGCACAGTGGTTAGCATTGCTGCCTACGGCGCTGAGGACCTGGGTTCGAATCCTGGCCCTGGGTCACTGTCCGTGTGGAGTTTGCACATTCGCCCCGTGTCTGCGTGGGTTTCACCCCCACAACCCAAAGATGTGCAGGATAGGTGGATTGGCCACGCTAAATTACCCCTTAATTGGAAAAAAATCATTGGGTACTCTAAATTTATTTTTAAAAAGCAAGAAGTGCTCCGACATGAAGGGACAGTAAGACCTTTGGGTAACTCCTCTCCCCAAAAACTGAACCCCACCCCCAGCCCAAGTTGAACTTATCGGTGTCCCCTGCGTCCTCTCCAGTGCACTCTGAGCACTTAATATCCTGGGGGGTGTTGGCTGACTGTGACTCCTCGGAGGTGGGGACACCAGGTTCATGTTTGTCTAAATATTTTGTAAATGACGACGGGATGTCATGCTGCGCCTGCTGAAGATTTAGTGAGGGGGGGGAACTCCTGGAGGAAGGGCTCACTAACGACATGCTAATGTATTAAAATTAGGTTCCTGGGCTCCTGCAACATGTTTGCGTTATTCCACCGGCGAGGGGGTGGGGGTTGAAAATCAAAAATCACAATCTCGTCGGAGAGAAGCGCGTTTTCCAAATCTCTCCAGATTTAGCACCTCTGCTGCCATTCCCACTGATGGCCAGCAGGGGCTCAAAGTGACCCCCAATATATCCGATTGATCTTGCTACGTGGCTGTGTGGCAGTTGCCAGTTAGTACTTGATGCGACCATCAATTCACTCAGAGACACGAGTTGAAGTAAACTGTGGCTTTAATTGACTTACAACTGAGCCTGCCTGCGACTAGCTGAACTGAAGGCAGGCTCGCAAGACCGCAGCACTTTATACTTCCGGTTGTGGACGGGGACATGGGCGGAGCCAAGGGCGGTGCCCTGTACAAGCTCCTCATCTCCCACTGTGGGCAGAGCCGCGCAACGGCTCACAGATGGAGCCCACAGGGACACAGTGATATACAGTTTGGATTTATATATTATACATTCACCACAGTACTCCTGAGCCCTACTGCTAGAAAGATAACAACCAGTTTGATTGTTAAATACAGACACTTTCTTAGCCACTTGTTTGGATCAACCTTCTGGTCCCCTTTGCTTGGGTAACATTTCCATTGGGATTGTACCCCTGGGCCACTCTGTTTCCAGAAGAGTCTTTGGTCTTTCTGAGGGAATCCCATTGAATGGGGATAAAGTTTGGTTACAGTATGTCTGGTAAATGGAGGGGATGCTGCAATCTTTAGGTAAAAGAGCTAATGTTAGTACCTAAGGGTGGGGATTTGCTGGGCAGATTCTTCCCGGGTGCAATCCCGTTATGGCCGCTAACTCTTGTGAGAGGGTCATAATGGGATTTGCTTGAGGGAGATCTCAGAAGGAGGGCCGGGATTCTCCCCTACCCAGCGGGGCGGGGGGTCCCGGCGTGTTGGAGTGGCGTGAACCACTCCGGCGTCGGGTCGCCCCAAAGGTGCGGACGTCTCCGCACCTTTAGGGGCCAAGCCCTCACATTGAGGGGCTAGGCCGCGCTGGAGTGGTTGGCGCTCCGCCGGCTGGCGTGGACGGCCTTTGGCACCATGCCAGCTGGGGCCGAAAGGCCTAAGTACGCGCCTGCACCGGAGCATCAGCGGCTGCTGACATCATCCCGGCACATGCGCAGGGGAGGGGGTCACCTCCGCCATGGTGAAGACCATGGCGAAGGTGGAAGGAAAAGAGTGCCCCCACGGCACAGGCCCGCCGGCCGATTGATGGGCCCCGATCGCGGGCTAGGCCACGGTGGGGGCACCCCCCAGGGCCAGATCGCCCCCCGCCCCCCCCCCCACCCCCGCCAGTCCCGCCGGTGTTTTTATTCCCGCTGGCGGGACCGGCATGACAGGGGTGGGACTTCGGCCCATCGCGGGCAGGAGAATCGCTGGGTGGGGGCGACCGTCGACCGCCGCGAGTCCCGTCCCCACCGGATCTCTGGTGGCGGAGAATTTGGGACGCGGCGGGGACGGGATTGACGCCGGTCCCCGGCGATTCTCTGACCTGGCGAGGGGTCGGAGAATCCCGCCCGAGATCTTTCCAGGCCACTGGTGATGTAATCAGGAAGAGCGTGAGGCAGCACTGGTTTCCAAAAACAAAAAACAGACGTAATTACCATGCCTGAGGCCTCGGAGGCCTTTGGATCCCCTGGATTGTCAGGGACAGGGCACAGCACTGTCACGGCACTGCCCGCTGACACCCTGGCAAGGCCAACCTGGCAGGGTACAAAGCCGCACTGCCACAGGGCGGGGAATGAGAGGGGTCATGGCCATGAAGGGGAGGGGGAAAGAATTGGGAGGGAGCCTGAAGGGAACACATTGAGGTGGTGTGGCCTGAAAGGGGGAGGGGGGGGGGGGGGCGAAAGGGGAGGGCTGAAAGAGGAGGCCTGAAAAAGTGGGGAATGAATGATTGTTTTAAAAGGGGTTGACTCTTGGTGACCCTTGGTAACTCATGGCAGGTTATTGTTCCATTAGGGGTGGGGGCCCGATGCGCCATTGTTGTTGAGGGTGGATTGGGGGGGGGGGAATCACCCTCATGCCTGCATGGTGGGGGGTGAGGAGATGGGGCAGGGGGTTGATGTGGATGTTTATTCCGAGCTCCTCGGTGGAGGAAATGATGCTGAAGTGCGGTCTCGAGGTGGGGGTATTCTCCGCCTGGGGGCCGAAATAGCAACCAGGCACCATCAGAAAGCCATGTCATTCCCACTGAATGGGCTCTGTTTTTTTTTAATTAAATTACAGCCAAGTCAATTTTGGGGAGAATCACCACCAATGTTTATGACTAAACATTAGAATCAAAGGAAACATTCAAAGCTACAAAACAGTTCCTAATTCCCAATAATCTTGAAGTACTCTTTAATCATCATCTTATCATTTTTATTTTGGTTATCAGTCCAGGAATTACCCTTCAGTACTCAAATCCATGCCATTGTATAAGGAATAGATCTAATAGGTCACTTGCCTCATTGAGTATGCTGTACCACTTTGTTGGCTTTTTTAATCCAAATCCACTGATTTTCCTGCAAACCTAAATTTCAAAGTAAATATTGACCTCCCTTTTAAACACTTCAGCTAATTGACTTTTGTGTGTCCTACATTCTCCAAACCCTTTGTGTGGATATTTCTTGGGTTTATTTTTAATCCTCCTTCATTCCAGATTCATTATTATAAGGACAGTGATGTTTCCTAATTGCACAGTGTGAAAGGGCATCAGTGAGTGTGGTCCCTACGCACGTCTGGATCGCTTTATTTGTAATTTACTGAGGTACTGACTTTATTCTAGCCAATTAACAAGTGCAGTGCTAAAGCATGTCACATGTGGGGTGATTTTGATGTCTC
Organism: Scyliorhinus canicula; assembly: GCF_902713615.1. Taxonomy (NCBI): domain Eukaryota; kingdom Metazoa; phylum Chordata; class Chondrichthyes; order Carcharhiniformes; family Scyliorhinidae; genus Scyliorhinus; species Scyliorhinus canicula. The sequence goes on along the minus strand of NC_052150.1, from coordinate 162,964,634 downwards.
TTACCCAGTGGGAAAGTGGAGGCGGGAAGTGCCAGCCCAAAAACAGTGAATGAGTCATTTGCTGCTTCCTTCCCATCAGGCTTTCTCTGTGTTCTCCAAGGTCTAAAATGGTGGTGATCTGGGCACTCAAATTGGAGGGCAAGTCCTTTTAATATGCAAATTGGGATCCAGTGATATGCATATGACCCTGATTGACATTATTGCACATTACTGGATGGAGCTTGAGCTCTGCAAAGGGAATCTACCCATGGAGTGCAATGATGACACGTATGGCAAGCTAAGTTTAAGCTGCAATATTGCAAAAATACCTCTCTTTACTTGTTGTATTTGGATTTTATGCAGAAATCTGTATTTTCAAGCCAGCAAATTTTGTGGTCCACTGGTCTACTAAAATTAATTGTAATCCACCTGTTAAAACATTTATAGGGTCAAGTATCCCATATCAGTCAATCCACGTAATCCTGAACTAAGAATGTGGCCTATTCTCTGAAAAAGAATTTCAATTTTTAAAATATTAATTTATGGGATATAGTCTTCAAATAAGGCCAGCATTTATTGCCCATCCCTAACTGCCCTTCTTGAATAAAACTGAATGATTTGATAGACCATTGCAAAGGATAGCGTACAGGACAGTATCTGAAAATTAGTATTAACTCATCTAGGTGTCAGATTCTAGAGATATGAGGAGTCTTTTTTCTTAACTTCTTTCCTTTAACCTGGGATATGATGGAACTTATGGTGTGTTGGTATGTGATGGGTTGAGGTGTGGCATGATGGCTGTGTTAGCATGGCATGTTGCGATGGGGAAGGGTACTATCTGGTATGGTTGACGTGGTGATTGGGTGGATAATGCAGGCTGGGAGTAGGTGGGATGGAATACAGAGGGTGCAGTACAATTGGATGTGGTGGGCGGAGGGTAGAGTGGGATGTGCTGGGATGAGGTCATGTAGTGTGGGGTATCCTCAATTGGGGTCAACAGGTTGGGATGTAATGGGAGAGATGGATAGGGTCAGATGGACAGCGGTTGGGGTGTTTGGGATACAGTGGATGTGGTAGACGGGTTGGGGTGGATTGAGTGAAAAGAATAGAGTGGAACCAATGGGCTGAATGGGTAGGGGTGGTGTAGAATCTGCCAAAGTAGCACACATGGATCAAGCAGGTAGAAAACAAAAGTAAGTTTATTTACACTATACAAGAATCTCCGCTCCACGAAGGGGCTCCCTCCTTCACGTGCACCCAGTTTGGTGTTTTTATACCAGTGAGCTTGTCCCTTACTGAGGAGGTTTGTGCTCTGTGGAGACAATGGGGAATCTGATAGTTCTTATGCTGTGACCTCTGTGAGGGTTAGAACAGGTGGGGAAAAGAGCCACTGATGGTTGCAGATTTTAGTTTCATGTGCAAATTTTGGGAAAATGTGGATCTCAGTCGTTTCCTTCTCCCCCCCCCCCCCCCCACCCAATTACTCACAATAACCTTCCTCCTCTGCTTTAATTTTCTTCTGTAAATTCTCCTTGCTACCTCCCCCTCACTCCTACTGCTAAACGTACCTTGATGAATGAGCCATTCAATCCACATATCCATCTATGCTCCACTAATACGTATTTCATCCTTAACCATTAGCCATTACCAGATACTCACCTCATGGTTGTTTCCTAAGAGGTTAGTGGATCTCTCACTTTCAAACTTCTCCTCTCCTATCTGCTCCTTTCAAGAAGTTCTTGTTTGCTTTTAAAATATATCTTTTTTTAAAAATGGAATCAAATTTGAATGAGATAAAATGCCTGACTTTGATCCAGATTTTTCTGGAGCCTTCTCCAAAACAGCACCCAGATTCCGGATCCCACCCACATTTCAGCAGGGGAAAGGGGGCAGAGTGTGATTCACACACTAAGGAACCTTAGGGCAGGGCAGGCACCACTTTTACTGAAGCATGATCCTAACAAAAGTAATAATAATCTTTATTAGTGTCACAAGTAGGCTTACATTAACACTCCAATGAAGTTACTGTGAAAATCCCCTGGTCGCTACACTACGGTGCCCGTTCGGGTACACTGAGGGAGAATTCAGAATGTCCAATTCACCTAACAAGCACGTCTTTCGGGACATTTTGGGACTTGAACCTGGGTCCCTTATCCCGCAGTGTGTGACTTAGGATCTCTAAAGGATCCTCTTGTATCCAAAATCCAGCACTCCTTGACACTAAGACTGTGTCAAATTCCAAAAGTCCTTAGATTGTGGAAGGGTCCCAGCAAATTAGAAAATAGCTAATGTAACACCTTTATTTAAAAAAAGGATAGAGAAAGAAAGCGGGAAACTATAGCCAGTTAGCCTAACATCTATCATAAGGAAATTGTTAGAATCTATTATCAAGGATGTTATAGCAGGATACTTAGAATATCATAATTTGATCAGGAAGAGTCAATGTGGGTCTGTGAAAGGGAAATGGTGTTTAACTGAGTTATTATTAGTTGTCGAGGAGTGAGGGTTAGAGTGTTTAATGTTCAACGATGCAAATGGGAAAACGTCCCAGAGTACTGAGGCAGGCCTTTTGGCAACTTGGTTGTTGGCAGCTTCTAGAACATAGAACATTACTTCGGCCCTCGATGTTGCACCGTCCTATGAAACCCCTTTAAAGTCTCTCTACACTATTCCCTTATCGTCCATATGCCTATCCAATGACCATTTGATTGCGTTTAGTGTTGCCGAGTTCACTACTGTTGCAGGCAGGGCATTCCACGCCCTGATGTGCCATCAATTGTACGAGAGACGAGTTGCTTTACAAAAGTTAGGCTTTAATAAACTAGAACTTAGCCCTGCGGTCGTCTACAATAAAATGGACGACCGCCGGACGTTTGACTATTTATACCTCGGCAAGGAGGCGCGGTTAACTAAGCCTCTCGACCAATCGGTCGAGAGGCACATGACCGACCAGGGCCAATGGTAAGCCGGTGTTCTGCCCCAATGGCAGACAGGTATGCAAATCGTATCACCACACGCCCTTACTACTCGCTGAGTAAAGAATCTACCTCTGACATCTGTCCTAAATCTATCTCCCCTCAATTTAAAGTATGTCCCCTCGTGGTGGACATCACCATTCGAGGAAAAAGGCTCTCAATGTCCACCCTATCTAATCCTCTGATCATCTTGTATGCCTCAATTAAGTCAACTTAATTCTGTTGCTGCTCCAAACTATTTCTTGGGATGGTGGGCCAAACTCCAGCATGGACGTTCCCCACCGAATATAGATCCCATTATTCGGGCCACTTTTTCTCAGGGTGGGTTCAGTGAGCTGGAAAATAAGCTGTCACTGAGCACCCACCTCTGAACGACACCTTGTCTCAATTTATGTCAGTTTCTGTCACTCTATCTCAGATATACACAATTAGCACTGACACTTTCTGTCATCAAAATACAGGTGGTGAGAATAGCTGATTTCAGTGGCTGATATCCATCATATGTGCTCACCCATCACTCCTGTTCTCACTAATTGGCATTGGCTCTTCGTCCCCCAGACCACAAATTTAAAATCCTCATTTGTGTAAAGGGCAGCACGGTAGCATTGTGGTTAGCACAATTGCTTCACAGCTCCAGGGTCCCAGGTTTGATTCCCGGCTTGGGTCACTGCCTGTGCGGAGTCTGCACGTTCTCCCCGTGTGTGCGTGGGTTTCCTCCGGGTGCTCCGGTTTCCTCCTACAGTCCAAAGATGTGCAGGTTAGGTGGATTGGCCATGATAAATTGTCCTTAGTGTCCAAAATTGCCCTCAGTGTTGGGTGAGGTTACTGGGTTATGGGGATAGGGTGGAGGTGTAGATCTTAGGTATGGTGCTCTTTCCAAGAGCCGGTGTAAACTCGATGGGCTGAATAGACTCCTTCTGCATTGTAAATTCTATGATCTAATTCTATGATCTGTGTGTTTAAAATTCATCTATACGCTCTCCCCTGTCAATCACTGGAATTCCCATCCAGTGCTGCAACTCGCCAAACTCTGGCATTTCTTTTGCCCAAACTTCAAACCTATGCCTTCAGCAGCCCAGCTCCCGTATTTTTGGAATTTCTTCATGTAAATCGCACCATTTCTTTATCTCCCTCTCCTGTCTTCAGACCCTTCGGCCGGGATTCTCCAAAAATGGGGCTATGTTCCAACGTCCGCCGGAAAACGGGCGAGAATCACTCCAGACGTATTCCAAACAGTCCTGAGTGATTCTCCAACTTCAAAAGGGATAGCAGGGCCCCGGCTCCTGCTGCTGATACGGGGTCCTGCTCTTCCGGACGCGGGTCCGCCCATGCGTGCGGCGGCCGGCTGTGGGTCCACACATGCGTGTGGCGGCTATTTTCGCGCCGGCCCCCGCGCAGCATGGCGCAGCCACACAGCAGGCCAGCACGAAAGAAGATAGGCCCTCCCGGACCGCGCGCGCCCGCTGATCGGTAGCCCCCGATCACCCCCCCGCCCCCGGAGTCTGATCCCCCCGCCCCCCACCAGGATGGCCTCCCGCCAGGTGAAACCATATGGGAACCACGCCGGCGGAACTCGGTGGCAACCCGGCCGGTCGACAGCGGAGAATCACCACGTGGGCCTCTTTCAATGGCCCGCGACAGGCGCCACGTCAACCGCTCGCACGCGACTGGTATCAATTCTCTGGTTGCCGGAGAATGGCGTCCCGGTGTCGGACCCGGTCACGGGTCTGAGGCCCCATTCTCCGCCCCCGCGACGAGCGCGATTTCGGCAAGGGGGCTCAGAGAATCCCGGCCTTCATCTTTCTCAGTATCTCTGTCTTTCACTCTATGTCTATTTTCATTAGTACCTCTTAACTGCGATTGGTTATTTTCCTGTATGAAAGATATATAAATGAAAATTGTTCAAAATTAGATTTTTAATTTTTGCAGCAATAATTTAAGAAAGCACAATATTAATCTCTTCAACACACAGATCTGATTTCAATTCTTCTCTCTCTCACAAACACACAACACTCTCCTCTTAATTTCATGTCAATTAAAATTTGCAGAACATAAAACTAAATTCCCAATCCGGGTGGCATGGTGGCACATTGGTTAGCACTGTTGCCTCACACACCAGAGACCTGGTTCAATTCCGACCTTCGGTGTTTGTCTGTGCGGAGTTTGCACGTTCTCCCTGTGTCTGCGTGGGTTTCCTCCGGGTGTTCCGGTTTCCTCCCACAGTCCAAAGAAGTGCAAGTTAGGCAGATTGGTCATGCTAAATTGCCCTGCAGCGTCCAACGATATGTAGGTTAGATGGGATATGGTGGGGGATTGGGCCCAGGTAGGTTGCTCTTTCAGTTGGCCGGTGAAGACTCAATGGGGCCTCCTTTTGCAGCATAGGAATTCTATGGTTCAACTGTGTTTATTTAGAGTACTGTTATTTTGTTCTCTCAGATAGAGCTTTTGGTTTTGAAGAGAAAATGAGCAATGCTGAATATAAATTTGACTTTGAGTAAAGCTTTTGATATTTCCCACCTTGTTTTTTCCAAACAGATTTTAAGAAAATCCACTGGACATTAAATGCTGGAAGGTCAAGAAAAATATCAGCAGAGGTAACTGAAAAGCACCAACACATCCCTGAAGAATAGTTTCACTGCATGTGCGCTCATAACACAAATCAGCTCACAGTCACTGCTCCAGACAAAATTATTAAATCTAAAGTCTGAGATTTTGGGAGAGGTTGATGGAATGAAAGGTTTTTTAAAGCATTAAAAGACACACAAACATTTCAATGGTAAACATAGTTATATTATTGTGAAGTATATATTTTTTTCTGTTTTGAATATTAGAAATACCAAGGGCTGGATTTTCTGTTTCTGGGAAAATGTCCTGAAGCCGTCGTAAAAATGGTGGCATTTCACCACAGAAAACTTGCATCAAAGGGCCATATATTCTAAGCCTTCCAGGGGCTAGCAGTGACCCGTTGGGGAGCTCACAGCTTTTGCTGCAGATACGTGCCCACCGAGTCGGAGGCCGCGCATGCGCACGGTAGCGGTCTCCAGGGGTGGAGCGTGTCTCCAGCAATAGCCCCAAGTAGTGTGCCACTTTTCGGGGCCGGGAGAATCGGCGAACGTGTGCCGGTCCCAATTTTGTGCACGAAACTGGATTCTCCACCCCGGTGCCGGCTGTGATTTTGGGGTGCGGAGAATCCAGTCCCAAGCTTTTGAGAAAAAGCTATGACTGAAAGAATTTTTGAGAAAATATTCTGAATGATTTATGGAAGTGCAAAAATATGTTATTAAACCCCATGAGACTCGCGGAGATTAATCTCCCCATGAGCCTCGTGGAGTATGTGCTCCCCCGTTAAGGAGCGGAGGCCATCAGTTGACTCGTTAATTCATAGACTTAAAAGCCGGCTTCGGGAAGAGCCAAGTTGCAGAGTAGTCCCGACTGGGACTGGGACTATTACTTGGAAATACTTTCCTTTGGAAATAAACCATTTTTTGACTCTCCTTTCCAGACTCCTCCATCACTACTAAAAAATTGCACAGCAATGCCGCTCACAGTAATCCTCATTCTCTGTGAACTCTGCAACCTTTGTCATGGTCAGCCAACACTCTTCCTCCCCAAATTCTCTCTGAGATGCTTTGCTGATCTGCCATTGCTTGATTCCACTCTCACCCCTCTAATCAAATGTACATTATCTCCAGCAATGGTCTTCTTTTTCCCCGAAGGCTCCCAAAGTTGAATTATTGACCCTCTTATCTTCCTCATCTACATACAACACTTTGGTAACATCATCCAGAACAAGGCAGCAGCGCGGGTTCAATTCCCGTACCGGCCTCCCCGAGCAGGCGCCGGAATGTGGCCACTGGGGGCTTTTCACAGTAACTTCATTGAAGCCTTCATTCACAGCCAAAAAGAACAGCTTACAATTGCCATCTGAAACACCAATACTCAATTTTCCATCAAACAACAAGAAAATAAACATACAGAACTCAATCTATCTTACTGTGAGAAATTGGGGACTCAGCATCAGGCAGATCAGAAGGTAACTCCTCTCGCCCAAGTTTCTTCATCAACTGCCTCTCAAATGCTTTCAAAATGTCTCTCTGCCTTCCTTCGCTCCAACCAGCACTAACCTCATCTCCCCAAACTGTAGGCTGCAAAGCACATTAACCTCCCTGGGGTTTTCCCTGGCAAACTACTGTGCATTAACCCTCACTGAAAAATATATTCCATCCTCAATTTCATCTGCTGGCTGCAAAAACCACCCAGGTCCGGCAGACCAAAATTATTTTTAAACGAACACATTCTAACCTCAGGCTTTTGATCATGAAATTGCCCACTGCATTTAAAATCCACTTTTCCTCACATCTTCCAATCGTCAGACCATGAAGTAGTAGATAGCGGGCTGGATGCTCCAGTCCCCCAGTGGTGTATTTCTTGGCAGCGTCCTGTTTGCTGGTGATGGGATTCTCTACTCCTGCTGCTTGTCAATGGGATTTCCGATTGAAGCCACCCCACACTGTTGGGAAATCCACAGGTAGGGGTGTGCTGTCAGTGGGAACAGACAAGCCCAATAGATTGAGAATTCTGGCCATTAGTACTATTGAGGTGCCTTTCCTTTGAGAGATCCAGGAACCAAGTGGAAGCTCCTGGAGTGCTGATATCCTAGTTACTAGAAACAAGATACGCTCTAAATTAAACACAGGTATCGTTGTTTCAGATCCTTCTAATGCTGAACCATCATTGGAGGAAAATCTTCTGCAGCCATCATGCAAACATTTACATGGGCCAAGATGTGTAGAACGCAAGGTCACAGGACAACTGAACGTAATCCTTCAATATATAGAGACAAATCACTCAAACTTTATGTGTGATACTGAACCAGAGTTGTTCACTTTAGGAAAGCCTCTCCCAATTTACACCATTATCCCGACAAGACTAATAACCAAACTCTGCAACCTTAGACTTGACCCCTCGCTGCTCAGCTGGATCCATGACTTCCTGACCAACAGACTGCAATCTGTCAGGATAGGTAACCGCACCTCCTCCCCAATAGTCCTCAACACCGGGACCCCGCAAGGATGTGTGCTCAGTCCTCTACTGTACTCCCTATACACACACGACTGTGCAGCAAGATTCAACTCCAATTCAATCTATAACTTTACAGATGATACGACTGTGGTGGGTCGTATCTCAAACAACGACGAATCAGTTGACTCACTTGCTGCATGGTGTACCAAAAACAACCTCCGAAGTGGAGATGGTCGATTACTTTAAGTTCCTGGGGGGTCACCATTACTAACAGTCTGTCCTGGTCCACTTACGTTGATGCAACAGTCAAGAAAGCCCAACAACATCTCTACTTCCTTCAGAAGCTAAAGAAATTCGGTATGTCTGCATCAACTCTCACAAACTTCTACAGATGTGCCACAAGGAGAATCCTATCCAGCTGCATCACAGCCTGGTATGGCAACTGCTCCGCCCAAGATCGCAAGAAACTGCAGAGTGTGGTGAACTCAGCCCAACTCATCACACAAGCTTGCCATTTTCCCTTTGATTCTGTCTACACCTCCCGCTGCCTCAGGAAGGCAGACAACATTGTCAGAGACCCCCTCACACCCAGGCTTTGCCCTCTTCCAGACCCAGGGTGGCAAGGACACAGACTATACTTTGGGTGGGGGACTTCAATGTGCATTACCAAGAGTGGCTTGGTAGTACCACCACAAACCTAAAGGACATAGCTGCTAGACTGGGACTGCAGCAGGTGGTAAGGGAACCAACAAGAAAGAAAAACATAATTGACCTCATCCTCACCAATCTGCCTGCTGCAGGTCCTTGAGAAGACAAAATTCTGTCTTCACATTGAGGATACCCTCCATCGCATTGTGTGGCACTACCACCATGTTAAATGGGTAGACTTCAAACAGATTTAGCAATACAAGACTAGGCATCCACAAGGCGCTGTGGGCCATCAGCAGCAGCAGAATTGTACTCAATTACAAACTAACCTCATGGTTCAGCACATCCCCCACACTACCATTACTACCAAGCCAGGGGATCAACCCTGGTTCAATGAAAAGTACAGGGGAGCATGCCAGGAGCAATACCAGACATACCTAAAAATGAGGTGTCAATCTGATGAAGCTACAACACAGGATTACTTGCGTGCCAAACGCATAAGCAGCAAGTAATAGACAGAGCTGTGCGATTCCACAATAAACGCATCGTATCTAAGCTCTGCAGTCCTGCGAAATCCAGCCATGAATGATGGTGGACACTTAACCAACTCACTGGAGGAGGAGGCTCCAAATATCCCAATTCTCAATGATGGAGGAGCCCAGCACATTTGTGCAAATGACAAGGCTGAAGCAATCACAACAATCTTCAGCCAAAAGTGTTGAGTCCAGAGATCCCATGCATCATAGATGTCAGTTGTCAGCAAAAATGATTCACTTCATATGATATCAAGAAATGGCTGAAGGCACTGGATACTGCAACAGTTATGGGCCCTGACAATGTTCCGGCAATACTATTTAAGACATGGGTTCCAGAACGTGATGCACCCCTATCCAAGCTGTTCTACTCTCAGCTACAAGACTGGCATCTATCTGGCAATGTGGAAAGTTGCCGAGGTGTGTCCTATACACAAGAAACAGGACAAATCTAACCCAGCAAATTATCACCCTATCAGCAAAATGATGGAAAGTCATCAACAGTGCTATCTAGCATAACTGGAATCAGGGTGCAAACTCTCTGCTGGTTGGAATCACTGGGCACAAAGGAAAATGGTTGTGACGGTTGGAGGTCAAGGATCTCAGCTTCAGGACATTACTGCAGGAGTTCCTCAGGGTAGTGCCCCAGGCCCAGCCATCTCCAGCTGCTTGATCAATGACCTCCCTTCAATCTTAAGGTCAGAAGTGGGGATATTTGCAGATGACTGTACAATGTTCAGCACCATTTGCTGCTCCTCAGATAATGAAGCCGTCCATGTCCAAATGCAGCAAAGCCTGGACAATATCCAGGCTTGGGCTGATGAGTGGCAAGTTACATTCATGCCACAGAAGAAACAGGCAATGACCATCTCCTACATAAAAATCTAACCATCGCCCCTTGACATTCAACGGCATTACCATCGCTGAATCCCCCACAATAAACATCCTGTGGGCTACCATTCATCAGAAACTGGACTGGGCTAGCCATATTAATACTGCAGCTACCAGAGCAGGTCAAAGGCTAGGAATCCTACAGCGAGTAATTCACCCCCCAATCCCCCCCAAAGCTTGTCCATCATCTACAAGGCATAAGTTAGGAATGTAACGGAATGCTCTCCACTTGCCTAGATGAGTGCAGCTCCAATAACACTCAGAAAACTGCAACCCATCCAGGACAAAGCAGCCCGCTTGATCGCTACCCCTTCAACAAACATTCAGTCCCTTCACCACCGCCGAACGGTGGCAGCTGTACACTGCAGATACACTCCAGAGGCTCACCATGGATCTTTAGATAGCACCTTCCAAAACCACTCCAATCTAGAAGGACACGAGCAGCAGAAACCTGGGAACCCCATAACCTGGAGGTTCCCCTCCAAGTCATTCACCACTCCGAATTGGAAATATATTGCCGTTCCTTTGCTGTCGCTGGGTCAAAATCCTGGAACTCACTCCCTAACAGCATGTACTTACGCCAGAGGGATTGCAGCGGTTCATGAAGGCAACTCGGGATGGGCAATAAATGCTGGTCTAACTTGCGATACCCACATCTCGTAAATTCATTTTTTTTAAATCTGAGCAACTTATTTCTGAGTAAGTGCCACTTGATCGCACCTGTCGTTGATACCTTTCATGAATTTGCTGATGATTGAGAGTAGACTAGCATAGCAGAATTGTTTGGATTGGGTTTGTCCTGCTTTTTGTGTGCAAAGCACAGAACATATCTGGGTAATTTTGCATATTTTCATGGAGATGCCAGTGTTGTGGCGAGAGACGCAGTTAGTACTAATCTTCAGTACTACAGCCAGGATGTTGGTGAGGTCTTTTCTGTATCCATATGATCTGAAATGTTAACTTGCCTGTTCTCTCCAGAGGCACTAACTAACCCACTGAGCATCTCCAACAATTTTTCTGTGTTTAGTTTATGATCCCTTTCTTGTTTAGTTATTCAAAACATGAAAACCCAGTTCAGCAAATGCCCAGTTTGTCTAAACTCTTGGGGAGGTAAGGGGAAAGTTCTACTTTTTGAAATTGGGCTGTTAATCTCATCACTTTTTTTGGTTAATTTTAACGGCAAATAATTGAATGCAAATTACTTCAGTTTTCCACTGGGAAATTTTATGGAATCTTCTTGGCCTTTTCAACAAAAACCTGGCCAACCAGACTCGCCTGCAATAATCATTTCATGCCTCTCAAGTGGATAAGAGCAATTTAGCCAGTTAAATAGCAGCTAAAGATATATATTCAGCTCAGGAGAGCAGGAATCTATGAAATTAAGTAGTGTAGCAAATCTGTGCAGCCCAATTTTGTGACACAATCATTCCTAGGTCGCTGATTCAGAGATGAAATACCAGAACCACAAAAGCTATCAATTAAGTTCAAAGCTTTGGAAACTCAGGGTAAGTTTTTTGTACAAATTTACCCTGGGTTCATACAAGGGTATTCCAGGGCCGGTTTTGCTCACTTGGCTAGACAGCTGGTTCGTGATGCAAAGCGAGACCAGCAATGCAGATTCAATTCCCGTACCGGGTGAAGTTATTCATAAAGGCCCGCCTTCTCAACCTTGCCCCTCGCCTGAGTTGTGGTGATCCTCAGGTTAAATCACCAGCAGTCAGCTCTCCCCCTCAAAAGGGGAAAGCAGCCTATGGTCATCTGGAACTATGACGACTTTACACTTTACACCTCCACAGGCAGATCAGGGCCGGGATTCTCCGCTACCCGGCGAGGCGGGCATGAAACACTGGCAGAATACTCCGCACCTTCAGGGGCTAGGCCGGTGCCGGAGAGTGTGGCACCGCGCCAACTGGTGTGGAAGGGCTTGGCGCCATGCCAATCAGCGCCAAAGGGCCTCTGCCGGCTGGCGCGATTTGTAGCATATGCGGGAGCACCAGTGTGTGCTGGCGTCACCCCAGCACATGCGCAGGGGGGTTCCTCTCCACACCGGCCATGGCGGAGATGGAAAGCGGCCGGTGCGGAGGGAAGGAGTGCCCCCACGGCAGAGGCCCGCCCGTGGATCGGTGGGCCCCGATCGTGGGCCAGATCCCCCTGCGCACCCCCCCCCCCCAGGCCGCCCGAAGAGCCAGGTCCCGCCGGAAAGACCTGTTTGTAATTTACGCCGGAGGAACCCACCCAAAACGGGCGGCTACTCGGCCCATTGCGGGCCAGAGAATCACCGGGGGGGGGCCCGCTGCCTGCGGCCGCCAACCGGCGCGGCGCGATTCACACCGCCTCCCGCCGTTTCTCTGGCCCAGCGGGGGTCGGAGAATCCCGTCCAAAGAGTCCTCACAGTCAGCTGAACAGGCTCAGCCTGACATAAAAGATCCTGTGATAAAATACAAAAGGCTCAGAGAATTTCTTCTGGGCGGACGGTACCAGGTGGCATGGTAGTGCAGTGGTTAGCACTGTTGCTTCACAGCTCCAGGGCTCCAGGTTCGATTCTCGGCATGGATCACTGTCTGTGCACAGTCTGTACGTTCTCCCTGTGTCTGCGTGGGTTTCATCCGGGTGCTCCGGTTTCCTCCTACAGTCCAGACGTGTGCAGGTTAGGTGGATTGGCCATGATAAATTGCCCTTTGTGTCCAAAAGGGTTAGGTTGGGTTACGGGAAAGGATGCAGGTGTGGGCTTAAGTAGGGTGCTCTTTACAAGGGCCGGTGCAGACTCGATGGGCCGAATGGCCTCCTTTTGCATTATAAATTATATGATTCTATACGAAAGAAACAGATTGAAGGGCAAAAAACAAGTGACAGCTGATACTTGTGTGGAAGTGACATCAGAGTGGTGGTAAGTACTGAGTGGGGTGCTCTCGAAAGATGGAGCCAAATTTTCATATTCCTGATCCGGATCAAACAGAGGTGATGCTGGGAAAAATGGCCACCATGCAGCATGCAACGATATCCAGCCTCTGATTCCGCCCTTGTCCATGGGTGGGGGACGGAGCTGCACCAGCAACTACCCACTTCTGTTAAGGAGGTAATCGGGACTGCTGGGGGCTTATTGGGAGCTGGTCTTCAGTAAATGTTTTAATTTTGATGGAGGTGGCAGACATTAGCAGTTGTTGGGTTTTACACCAGCTGTTGGGAGGCATGAACCATGGAGTGGAGATGGGAAAAAATTTGAAGGTAAGTGAAATGGTTTTTCCTCCTTTACAGTTCATCATTAAATGCTAAAGCATGAGATGTATATGTCAGTAAGGTGAGTTATGACAGTGCCATGATTGGAAGATGTAATTTGAACCATATGTTGCCAGATCATTACTTCCGCGATTAATGACCTAACAAAGTCTTTCAATTAGTTAAAAAGTTAATCTAATGGATAAAAATCCTATTTCATCCTATTGAAAGGTAACTTATACTTTTCCAATTACTTTTATGTTTTCACCTTAAACATCTGCTGAGATAGCAGTACTGAGGCCAATTTATTTAAATGGGGAGTTTTATGGGCTCTTGGCTGCAATTCAACTGCTGACTCATTTTACAAATGCTTGATTCTGGGTGCGATTTAACGGAAATGTTTGGTGTTATATGGGGCATGATCTCCCAAGTGCTTTCCGAAAGCTGAGCCGATGAGACTGCGGCCTGCATTAATGGCACTTAATGCCGGAAATGATCTCCCATGAGCTTCATGGCGGAATTGGCTATCCTGCCAGCTGATTCGCCGGAGCCATGCCCAGCAGCTCCCCGTGAACAATGGGGAACTGCTCATAAACGCTCCTTCCAAACTAACTCCCTGGTAGCACACATAGACCTGCTCCACGCTTTGGGGCTGCCGATCTGGCCAGGCTGCTGAGCACCATGGAGGTGAAATGGGATACCCTCTTCGCCCGAGAAGAGTCAAGGATCAGCAACAGGCTGTCAATGCTGACTGGGAGGTGTTGGCAGTGGCCATCAGTTCGGGCAGCGTGACGAGGAGGACCGCCGTACAATGTTGGAAGCAGACCAATGACTCTATCGGGCCATAAGTGGAAGCATCAGTCCCACCTGCCACCCCTCTGACCTATGCCTCTGTCCCCCACCCTCCAAAAATCCACTGGGTGGCACCTCACCACAGCATATTGCCGTGTTTGTGCCACAGCATAACCTGGCACTCACTAGCACAATGCCCAACCGCCACCAGCCATAGACCCTTCTTACGCATCAAGCGACGGCTCACAATGCCTTCTCTCTGTCCCTGCAGCAGAAATTGTTCCATAACAGGCGGATAAGGGCTAATGTGGGCGGTAGTGTTCCAGACATCAGGGTCCTCACCACCTATGAGGAACGAGGTGAGGATCCAAGGCCCCTTCAAAAATATGACCTGTCTCAAGTGAGTTGCTCATGCCACATAGAATGATCCTTCCCGCTAACTGACCACGGGCGGGATTCTCTGAAAATGGGATAACGTCCCCACACCGGCGGGAAAACCGCTCCAACCACTCCGGCATCAACAGCCCGTGAAAGTGAGTAATTCTCCAATTTCTCGGGGGGCTAGATTGATGCCGGAGTGGTTCCCGCAGCTCCAGCCGGCGCCGAAGCGGGTTCACGCATGCGCGGAATGGCCAGCATGATCTCGCGCATGTGCAGACCGCCAGGCGTATTTCTGCTCATGCGCGGGGGTTTCCTTCTTCACGTCGGGCAATTTGGCGGAGCCCTATAGGGGCCTGGCTCGGATCTGTAGGCCCTGATCGTGGGTCAGGCTACGTTGGGGCCTCCTCCCCGGGGTCGGATCCCCCTGCGCCCCCCCCCAGGACCGCCCCCGCACACTTATCTGCCAGGTCCCGCCGTGTGTGAGGTGAATAATTCACGCTGGCGGAACTGGGCAAAACTTTATGGGCACTCGGCCCACTGGGGCCGGGTAATCGCCGGGGGGGGGGGGGGGGGGGGGGGGCGCTGTCATGGCCCCCAACCAGTGTGGCAGGAATCTTGCTGGCCCACGAAAAACGGAGAATAGGGCAGCCAGCATCCAGCGGTGGGACGGGATTAGTGGGTGGGATTCTCCGACCCCCCGCCGGGCTGGACAATCGCCCGGGGGGGGGGGGTGAATCCCGCTCCGCCGCTGGCTGCTGGATAGACTGGTTTTTCTGCGGGGGCGGGAATCGTGACGCGCCGGCCGGGGGCCGTTGGCAGTGATCCTCTGCTCCGCGATGGGCCAGCTGGAGCGACACCAACCCCTCTGGCGTCCACCTAGCCCCGGAAGTGCGGAGAATTCGGAAGTGCGGAGAATTCCGCATTATCAGGGGCTGTTGATGCTGGAGTGGTTTGCGCCGGCTTTCCTGCCGGCGTGGGGCATTAGCACCCGGAAAGGAGAATCACGCCTTATATCCTAACGTTTATATTCTGTACCTCTGCCAATAAAGGAGCGCATTCTATATGCTTTCTTTACAGCCTTGTCTATGTGCACTGCTGCCTTTCGGGACCTGTGTACTTGTATGCCAAGATCTCTCACTACATCTACCCCTCTTAGTATATTCCATGTATTGTGTACTCCCTATAACTGTCTGACCTTTCTAAATGCACAACCTCACATTTCTCTGTATCAAATTCCATCTGCCACTCCACCAAACCATCAATATCATTTTGGAGATATCATTATCCCTATTGCCCTGCAAAGTATTTATCCTATGCCCCTTTGAAAGTCGTGACTAATTCTGCCTCCAACATCTTTTAAGGCTGTGCATTCCAACTGAAAACAACTCACTGCATAAGGCTTAACTCTGCCATCATTATTATTAAACAGCAGGAGTAAACTATTTGCTGATGCATAATTTAGCAGCTGGGTTATAACCTACTGCCACTTGCATCTTGTGTCTGGTCTCCAGGAGATCACGTGTACACAGATTTCAGCTGGCATAAGAGTAAATGCTAACCCACCCTGCCCTTAATCTGTTTCTGATGGATCCTGAACCATCCTTGGTGATTCAAAGTGGAGAATGATCCAGAAAGTGTTACCCACTGTGTTAACATAGGCAACAACAATCTGCATTAACTTCAAAAAGGTTTTCGTTCATTGAAAAATGTTAATTATTTTTCAAGTAAATATATAAATGAAATTAGAGACAATTTACAAAAAGGGCAACACAGATTGCTTGAGAAGTTTGACACATCAATGGTAGAAACAAATGATCAGATACTGTTTTTAAAAATATGCTTACGATAACAATCCTGTAATTGTGTGATAATCAAGCAAGAACTAATTTCGTTAAATCAATGGACTGTCTCACAGCATTTTATAGTGGCAATTTTCATTCCGTGAAACTGCTTTTTCAAATACATAACAAACACATTTCTGAATATGAGAATTACCATTAGAAAGGCAGCATGTTCATCCCCTGAGCTAACATGTAATCTTCAGATAGGATCCAGCATGGTGCAATGAAAGCACATGTGTTGCGAGCACGTGAGGCAACAGACCAGAGGGAACATAATCTAATAGAGATGCATAGTCAGCAAACATAAGCGGTTGCATTAAAAGTACGTTAAGGAAAAGCTATCTTGAGTGCTTTTGGATTCAATTAAGTAGTACATTGAAATGACTTGTTGGATATGAAATTCAAATTGGAGTGGTCATCACAGGTTGTCATCTTTTACCAAGTTGAAAACTAGATAAAGGGCAAGGATGGGGTGGATTACGTAAGAACATAAGAACTAGGAGCAGGAGTAGGCCATCTGGCCCCTCGAGCCTGCTCCGCCATTCAATGAGATCATGGTTGATCTTTTGTGGACTCAGCTCCACTTTCCGGCCCGAACACCATAACCCTTAATCCCTTTATTCTTCAAAAAACTATCTATCTTTACCTTAAAAACATTTAATGAAGGAGCCTCAACTGCTTCACTGGGCAAGGAATTCCATAGATTCACAACCCTTTGGGTGAAGACATTCCTCCTAAACTCAGTCCTAAATCTACTTCCCCTAACCCGCACATCTTTGCACTGTGGGAGGAAACCGGAGCACCCGGAGGAAACCCACGCAGACACGGGGCGAACGTGCAAACTCCGCACAGACAGTGACCCAAGTTGGGATTTGACCCTGGATCTATGAAGCAACTGTGCTACCGTGCTGCCCCTTATGCAGCTAAAAAGAAGCAGAGTGGGACAGGAAGGGAGAGAGTGTTTTACAGTAATTGTAGAACAGTGAGTAAGGTCCATGCAGGGAATAGTAGTACAAAATGAAACCGAATGCTATTTCTCTGAATGTATAAAGCATCTGCAACAGGATAAATGAACAAATGGCACAAATGGTGATAAATGGTTATAATCCAATCATCATTACAGAGATAAGATTAAATGGCGACCAATGTTGGGAAATACATTTTCCAGGCTCCACAGTACTTCAAAAAGAGAGAGAAAATCACAAAGGAGGATAGCTCTGATAGTAAAGAATTACACAGGGAGAAAGACCTTGAAATAGAATCAATATTACATAAGAATGTAAGAACTAGGAGCAGGAGTAGGCCATCTGGCCCCTCGAGCCTGCTCCGCCATTCAATTAGATCATGGCTGATCTTTTTTGGACTCAGCTGCACTTTCCGGCCCGAACACCATAACCCTTAATCCCTTTATTCTTCAAAAAACGATCTATCTTTATCTTAAAAACATTTGATGAAGGAGCCTCAACTGCTTCACTGGGCAAGGAATTCCATAGATTCACCCTTTGGGTGAAGACGTTCCTCCTAAACTCAGCCCTAAATCTACTTCCCCTTATTTTGAGGCTATGCCCCCTAGTTCTGCTTTCACCCGCCAGTGGAAACAACCTGCTCGCATCTATCCTATCTATTCCCTTCATAATTTTATATGTTTCTATAAGATCACCCCGCATCCTTCTAAATTCCAATGAGTACAGTCCCAGTCTACTCAACCTCTCCTCGTAATCCAACCCGCTCAACTCTGGGATTAACCTAGTGAATCTCCTCTGCACACCCTCCAGCACCAGTACGTCCTTTCTCAGGTAAGGAGACCAAAACTGAACACAATACTCCAGGTGTGGCCTCACTAACACCTTATACAATTGCATACAATAAACTCCCTAGTCTTAAACTCCATCCCATTAGCAATGAAGGACAAAACTCCGTTTGCCTTCTTAATCACTTGTTGCACCTGTAAACCAACTTTTTGCGATTCATGCACTAGCACACCGAGATCTCTGCACAGCGGCATGTTTTAATATTTTATCATTTAAATAATAATCCCTTTTGCTATTATTCCTACCGAAATGCATAACCTCACATTTGTCAACATTATATTTAATCTGCCAGACCCTAGCTCATTCACTTAAACTATCCAAATCCCTCTGCAGACTTTTGGTATCCTCTGCACTTTTTGCTCTACCACTCATCTTAGTGTCATCTGCAAACTTGGGCACATTGTCCTTGGTCCCCAACTCCAAATCACATATGTAAATAGTGAACAATTGTGGGCCTAACACTGATCCCTGAGGGACACCACGAGCTACTGATTGCCAACCAGAGAAACACCCATTAATCCCCACTCTTTGCTTTCTATTAATTAACCAATCCTCTATCCATGCTACCACTTTATCCTTAATGCCATGCATCTTTATCTTATGCAGCAACCTTTTGTGTGGCACCTTGTCAAAGGCTTTCTGGAAATCCAGATATACCACATCCATTGGCTCCCTGTTATCTACCGCACTGGTAATGTCCTCAAAATATTCCACTAAATTAGTTAGGCACGACCTGCCCTTTATGAGCCCATGCTGCGTCTGCCCAATGGGACAATTTCCATCCAGATGCCTCGTTATTTCTTCCTTGATGATAGATTCCAGCATCTTCCCTATTACCGAAGTTAAGCTAACTGGCCTACAATTACCCGCTTTCTACCTATCTCCTTTTTTAAACAGTGGTGTTACGTTTGCATCTGTAGTAATTTGTTTTATCTTCGTGCTTCCCCAATCAGACTACCCCATCACAGATCCCCCCCGCCAGAGATCTCCCCACTGGAGACCCCCAATTATAGATATCTCCACCAGAGACCCCCACCATAGACTCCCAATTACAGAGACCCCCATCAGTGACTCCCCCCATCAGAGACCCCCCTATCAGAGACCCCCCGATCAGAGACCTCGCCTTACAGCGACCCCGCCACCAATTAAAGAGATCCCCAACAGGGACTCCTAATTAGAGACCACCCCAGCAAAGACCCCGCCCATTAGAGTCCCCCATCAGAGACCCCACATCAGTGACTCCCCCCATCAGAGACCCCCCTATCAGAGACCCCCCCGATCAGAGACCTCGCCTTCCAGCGACCCCACCACCAATTAAAGAGATCCCCAACAGGGACTCCTAATTAGAGACCCCCCAAAAGAGACACCCCACCATTTGAGACCCCCATCAGAGACCTCCCCCACCAGAGACCTCCCCTTCCAGAGACCTCCCCTTCCAGAGACCCCGCCCCCAATTAAAGAGATCCCCACAAGAGACTCCTAATTATTGAGATCCCCACCAGAGATCTCTCGTAAGAGATACCCCTGCCTGGGTGTTTTGCATTTCAAAGGTTGTCAAAGGATTTTAAAAAAAAAAAATTTAGAGTACCCAATTCATTTTTTCCAATTAAGGGGCAATTTAGTGTGGCCAATCCACCTAGCTTACACATTTTTGGGTTGTGGGGGCAAAACCCACGCAAACACGGGGAGAATGTGCAAACTCCGCACGGACAGTGACTCAGAGCCGGGATCGAACCTGGGACCTCAGCGCCATGAGGCCGCAGTGCTAACCCACTACACCACCGTGCTGCCCCGCTGTCAAAGGATTTAAAGCCCTTTCAAGCGCACTTGGCTTTTGAGGAAGCCTCTGATACAGGTAACAGCTGCTGCTTTAAACACTTCTCACAGAATCACAGATGAATACAGCACAGAAGAGACCCTTCGGCCCATCGAGCCAGGCCTCACCTGAGGCTTGCGAGGAATCAAAAATTTGGTTCAAAGCGCCTGCAAACTGTTCACTAACTTTCCACAGCATCCTGGGACGCAATTCATCCGGACTTGAATATTTGTCCACTTTTAAGAATGCAGGAAAAACACCTGACCTGCCTACCTAATCCCATTTGCCAGTACTTGGCCCATAGTCTTGAATGTTATGTTGTGCCATGTGCTCATCCAGGTACTTTTTAAAGGGTGTGAGCAACCCGTCTATACCACTCTCCCAGGCAGTGCATTCCAGACCGTCAGACCGTTACCACCCTCTAGGTTCAAAGGTTTTTTTCCTCAAATTCTCACTAAACTCTTGCCCCTGACCTTGAACTTGTGACGCCTCGAAGCTCACCCTTCAACTAAGGGCGACTAGGAAAACCGCTCAAACCGACAAAATATCAGGATAGTGGGCCTACCAGAGGGGATCGAGGATAGAAACCCCATTGCCTCTGTGGCCGAGATGCTGAGCAACTTAGTGGGGAGGGAAACTTTCCCCGACCCACCAGAAATGGACAGAGCACACTGGTCGCTGCACCCGAAGCCCAAAGCAGGGGAGCATCCGAGGGCAGTTATAGCCAAACTGCATTGGTACAAAGACAGGGAAACAATCCTGCGCTGGGCCAGGGATAACAGAACTTGCAAATGGGAAGGACAGTTCATTAGAATTTCCGAGGACATCGGGGCAGACCTCATCAGGAGATGGGCCGAATTTAATAGAGAGAAAGCAGCTCTTAACAAGAGCAAAGTGTGTTTTGGTATGCTGTAACCAGCGAAATTCTGAGTCGCATACCAAAAAAGAGAGTATTTCTTCACAGCACCCGCCGAAGCAAACAAGTTTATCGAGGAACACGGGCTGGAAAAACATCAGTGAGGGTAGAAATACGGGGCCCCAGGCAAGGGGAAACAGCACGCCGACGGAGGAGGGGGGAGGGGCGAGGCAATGCCAGCCCCCCCCCACCCCTATCAGGGCGGGCGCACCCTGATCAAAGAGAAAACCGCTACCTGAGGGATCACCACAGGTGGGAGACCAGGCCCCAGCACGAGGGAACGAGAGCAGCGGAGAAGGGGGAGCAAGCGAGGAGAGCGCAGGGTAGGATGGGGGAAGAGCAGGCAGAAAAACGCAGAGGCTAGGCAAAGGAGAAGCGAGACAGAAACTCCCGAGAGGGGGTTCACCGCACTAGCAAGAAAGCTAGCGCTGGGGACATGCAGCAAAGCAGGGCTGCAGCGCGCCCCCAACAGGAGGGAAGGCGCCAGGCAGGGAGGGGGGGAACTACTCAACAGAGGTGGGAGAACAAACGGGGAGTTTTCATCAGCATACCTCACCCAGCAACATGGGGATAAGCATCGGCCCGTGGCATATTACTCTTCCAAACTTGATCCAGTGGCGTTGGGCCACCTGTGTGCAACCAGATCCTGGCAGCGATATACAATAGTTTACAGGCTGCTGCCAATATAACTCTCCAACAGGATATTACGGTGGATAGATCCCACTCTGTCATCACACTACTGGGGCATCTGCAGACCAAGCATCTTACCGCAGCTCGTCAGAATAGGTTTGAAATATACCTTTTAAACAATCCACGCCTGACATTTAAATATTGTACCACTATCAATCCAGCCTGTTTTCTTAGCGGTCCCCCTGATCATGAAGAAGCGCCTGGCTACGACTGTCTAGCCCTGATTCAGGAAGCTATTACAATAAGGGAGGATTTGAGCTATATTCCGCTGGATCAAACTGACATGACCATGTATGTTGATGACAGTGCATTAATAAACCCCGCCGGCCAGAGACCGTTCGGTTATGCAAAAGTGGATCAGGATGGCCTGACCCCAGAAGCGGCCACTTTTCAGGCCCCTTATTCAGCCCAACAAGCTGAACTTTCCGCCCTTACCCGCGCATGTATACTTGGGGTACATCGCGGAGTAAATATTTATACAGACTCACGACATGCCTTCGGGGTGGTTCATGACATTGGACAACTCTGGAAGAATAGGGGATTCCTTTCCTCGGCAAGCAAGGAGATATCCCACCGGGGCTTAGTTAATGACCAACTGCAGGCCCTCTCATGTCCACGCAGATTTCCATCATTAAATGCGCTGCCCAGACAACCGGTAAGACCCCGGTTGAAAGTGATTAGAAATTAGAGAAATACAGCACAGAACAGTCCCTTCGGCCCACGACGTTGCGCCAAACTTTTGTCCTAGGTTAATCATAGAATTATGGACAATTTTTCATGGCCAATCCACTCAACCTGCACATCTTTGGACTGTGGGAGGAAACCGGAGTACCCGGAGGAATCCCACGCAGTCACGGGGAGGATGTGCAGACTCCACACAGACAGTGACCCAAGTCGAAATCGAACTTGGGACCCTGGAGCTGTGAAGCAATTGTGCTATCCACAATGCTACCGTGCTGCCCTTAAGAAGTTAACCTACACTCCATTATTCTACCCTAATCCATGTACCTATCCAATAGCCGCTTGAAGGTCCCTAACGTTTCCGACTCAACTACTTCCACAGGCCGTGCATTCCATGCCCCCACTACTCTCTGGGTAAAGAACCTACCTCTGACATCCCCTCTATATCTTCCACCATTTATCTTAAATTTATATCCCCTTGTAATGGTGTGTTCCACCCG
The DNA here is from genome assembly GCF_902713615.1 of Scyliorhinus canicula. Taxonomy (NCBI): domain Eukaryota; kingdom Metazoa; phylum Chordata; class Chondrichthyes; order Carcharhiniformes; family Scyliorhinidae; genus Scyliorhinus; species Scyliorhinus canicula. Next base: position 162,941,942 of record NC_052150.1, on the reverse strand, counting down.
GGGAAAAAGTCTCTGACTGTCTACTCTATCTATTCCCCTAATCATCTTATAAACCTCTATCAAGTCGCCCCTCATCCTTCTCCGTTCTAATGAGAGAATGCTAAGATCCCAAAGAAGGTCTTACAAAAAACAAAATCCAGAGGGGGGGCTTGCCCTCCCAAACCTACAATTCTACCAGTGGGCGGTGGCGGCCGAGCAAATAAGGGGATGGATCAAGGAGCCAGAAACCGAGTGGGTGCGCGCAGAAGAGGCCTCCTGTAAGGGGACCTCCCTCCGGGCCCTCGCCACGGTGGCATTCCCATCCCCACCCAAACAACATTCCAGCAGCCCGGTGGTAATAGCCACCCTCCAGTCCTGGAACCAACTGCGGCAGCAATTTGGTCTGACCAAAATGTCGGGTCAAGCTCCCATCTGTAACAACCATAGGTTCACGCCAGCATTGACTGATGCCACCTTCAAAAGGTGGGGACAGGACAGAGGGACACTGACCGTCAGGGACCTATACACGGACGGCAGGATCGCAACACTGGGCGAACTGACTGAGAAATTCCAGCTGGCCGGGGGAACGAGCTAAGGTACCTGCAACCAAAAAAACTTCCTACGAAAGGAGACAAGGACATACCCACAATCACCACGACAGATACTACTGGAAGAGTTACTGGATGCAAGCATACTAGATAAAGGAAACTGTAGCGACATGTACAACCGATTGGTAGAAGGGGCCGTCACTGTACTGGACGCAACAAGAATGAAGTGGGAGGAGGACCTGGGGATCGAAATAGGGTGGGGACTCTGGAGCGAAGCACTGCATAGGGTCAACTCCACCTCCACGTGTGCAAGGCTCAGCCTGACGCAACTAAAAGTGGTACAGAGAGCCCACTTAACAAAAACCCGTATGAGTAGGTTCTTCCCGGAGGTGGAGGACAGATGTGAACGGTGCCAAGGAGGCCCGGCCAACCACACCCACAGCTTCTGGTCTTGCCCCAGACTTGTGGAGTACTGGACAGCCTTCTTCGAGGCTATGTCCAAAGTGGTGGGGGTGAGGGTGGAGCCATGCCCGAAAGTAGCGGTCTTCGGGGTTTCAGACAAGCCAGATCTATTCCTGGACAGGAGGGCGGACGCCCTTGCCTTTGCCTCCCTGATTGCCCGCCGTAGAATCCTGTTCGGCTGGCAGCCAGCAGCACCACCCAAAGCTGCAGACTGGCTGTCCGACTTCTCGGAATCTCTCCAAATGGAGAAAATCAAATTCGCCATCCGAGGGTCAGATGACGGCTTCCACAGAATGTGGGAGCCATTAACCCGACTGTTCCGGGACCTGTTTGTGGCCAACAAACAAGCAGAAGAATAGCCAGGTAGCCAAGAATCAGGGGAAAGTAGTCAAAGCATGAGAGGGAGAGATAGACCGGGAGAGGGACAGGTAAACCTAGGAGGAAGGAAAGGCGAACCATAGAGGGGGGGGGGGGGCGGCAGAGGCGGGGAGAGGGGGGGTAGAGGGAAGAGGCAGGGAACAATAGAGGCGAGCCAGGGAGGGGGACGGGGGACGGGGGAGGCAGGGAAACGTTAACAAACTTGGCATCCACAGGAACAGAGAAAATGGGGAAGACGGGAGGGCCGCAGAAGCGGAAGTGCGCACGAGACGACAACGGCAGCGAACTCCGTCCGGGAGAAGCAAGGGACAACACCACGAACGGATGCCTACATATGTGTGTAAATAACTTTGCCAAGTGTACAGAGCTGCTGCTGTTGAACGGGGGCATAATACCGTCCGTTGACTTCTTGGGGAAAATAAAAACGTCAGCAGCAGCAGCGATCCATAGGGGGGCGGGGGAGGGCGGTGAGTGCCCCGATGGGAGGGTGTGGGAAGACTGAGGCGCGTGGGGTAACGTCTAGTTAATTGCTGTTGTATATTCTCTTTCTGCACTATGTTAATGTTCACTCTAATTTGCTGTGTTAAGATTATTACTATTTATAATGAAAAATTTTGCAAAACCTTAATAAAAAAATACTTTTTTAAAAAATCTAATAGTTCGGTAAGGAAAATGTATCACAAGGCAAAGACAAATACATACAAATAAAGCAAATTTTGAGTCATCAATTCTAACAAGTTAGGTATGTGCCCAAATTTTGATTTGATCTTCACTTCTTAGCATCGGAAATGCAAAAACTGAAAATTTACCTGACTGTTGCAAAAGTAGTTGCTTTACTTAAGTATTTTCAAAATGATTTCGCAGGAGACTTACCTTTAACACAGTGAATGATACAAATATAATGTGAAATGTTTACCGTAGAAGCTTTCAGGCTGCTATTGAATCTTTGAACACCTTGATAGAAAATGTCTGCACTTTGGGCACCATTGGCAATATCTGATCATTACAATATTTGTCAGTTTGCAAACAAATACTAATAGCATGGCAAATTCCAAATAAATTCCAAAGGATAATAGCTCTTTTTGTAGTGTCATTATAGTCAAAATAAATATTGCTATTCTTAGGCCTCTTATCTCTCCTGCCGACCTATAGCCCATCATGGTATCATCTCCAAGAATAGGATAAGTTTTCATGCATGTGACAATTACACTCGACTTCACCTTACCACAACCTCGTGTTGATTTCTCGACTGTGTTAGTTTCATCAGACTGTTCATCCAGCCTTGGATAAATTTCATCAGTAAGAGCAAAGCCATTGGCCCGGATTTCATGGTCAGCAGTTAAGTAATGTGCTCAACGCTGACCTTGAAGCAAGCTGCCCACAAAAACCCAACGATTATTGTGGGGGGGACTTGCTCTTCCTTACCCGACAGCAGATTCCAGAGGTTTCCGCCGGTTTTAGCGTAGTAATGACAGTGAAACCCCCCCCCCCCGAAATCCTGGCCATCATGATACCCAATGCCAATTATGCAACATTCCAACTGGGAACATCCTTCCCGTACATGGGAAGCTCCATTAAAGATACTCACTTTTATAGTCCAGGATGGTAATTAATCAAACATTCTTTCTGGGTCACTGTTTCTGCCACATTTTAATGTCTGGGTAGTAGGTCATTAAAATTGCACTGGGACCAAACAAGGACCATATTAATATCTATCATCCAGATCCTGCCTGAGTCAGGTGGACCCCTCAATGGCACCAAAAAGGGGCAGGTGAAGGAAAGTGTAATAAGTTCTTCACTTGGCTCCCATTTGCTTTTGGTTTCTGCTAGGCAGAGCTATTTAAAATGTTTCTTACAGCTTCTTCAATTCACTGGATAAAAGAAAATTACTGCGGGTGCTGGAATCCGAAACGAAAGAGAAAATGCTGGAAAATCTCAGCAAGTCTGGCAGCATCTGTAGAGAGAGAGAAAAGAGCTAACGTTTCGAGTCCAATGACTCTTTGTCAAAGCCCAGCTTTGAGGGCTCCCTACCTTTGGGCCCTTCCAATCAGGCCCATCCCTTTTCAGGAGACCCCCACTCATCCCCTCCAACCTTCATGACACCCCTTCATACCCTGCTCACAACCCCCCCATTTCGCAGGCATGGCTCCCCTCAGGCTCTGCATCTTGGCAGTACCAACCTGGCACGCTGGCACTGGCAACCAGGCACCCTGTCAGTGCCAGGGTGCCATGAGCTGCAAAGGCCTCCGAGCCCTCCAGCATGGCCAACATGCCTGATCTTTGCTTGTGGAGACCAGTACTAATCAGCACTGGGTGAGGCCCCACCGGTGCAGCTGGTGACACCTGGGGACCGGGAGAATGCAGCCAGGCATATTTACATGAGCCGAATGACTCATTTAAATATGATCATCTGGATTACGCCCAAAGATTGGGCCGGGAGTGGCTTGACACCCAGCGCAATGCACGTCTTGGGCCTCTCCCGTAATGCACCCAGTGCAATGGAATCTGCACCGAGCACAACGTGGTGGGAAAATTGCACCCTCAATTTCTTCAGGAAGCTGATTTTAAGTAACATAGACCCTGTGTTAACTGAGAACTTTGGAGTCACCAAATAATTCCGTTCTGCTACTCCATTAACACAGTTTTGCCTCCTATTTGCAGAACAGCAATGTAATACTGTCCAAAGATAATTTGAATCATTTGATTTAGGGATATTAAGAAAACCAACCAGGCTGGAAATAGGAACTTATATCTATCTGTTTCCATAATGTTGTAATCAAAATAAGAAATACAATATATAAATCATTACCTGGGCGAGCACCAATATGAATGAGATTTTACATTATTTGCTCTTCAACTGCAGGTCCTCTCTCTTCCAGAATTCCTTTGCTAACATTCAATTCGGTTGTTCGATCATGAGGGCAGAGAAGTTTAAACTCCTGAACCAATTTTTCTCTCGATGTCAACGGTGAGGTACACCTTAACCTCAAACTGATTTGCTTATCACTTACAGGTGACTATTAGGATGGCTAGCTGAGAATAAAATCACTGGTGTGCAATGCTCAGCATTTGTTCAAAGCCAATTCATCTCTCAGTGAAAGATATGCAAACGTCATTACCTAGGATTGAGTCATTTAGTCACTGCCTCTTGGTGATGCTTTACAGTCATGCTGTGTTTGTTGCGTTTTAATGCTTAGGGCTTTGTTTTCATCTTTTACTGGATTATGTATGAATAGCTTTCTATTTTGAAGCATTTACTGGAGCAATTAGAATGCAGGTGCACACCATTGTGCCTGTATGATGCCTGTGATTTGTGAACAAACCAGACCTATCTGAAATAAAGCTTTTATTGTGCAATTTTTGAGTTTGTATGAAACCATTTAATTGGTGAAGTATTTTGTTCATCCAGCTGTATAATGTAAAGTTCTTGAAGTGACGATATTCCATAAATCAAGGTTCACTAATTGGGCCCCAGTTATTCTTCCAGCTAGTTTAATGATGGGGCCTGAGGCTATTTGAGTCAAGGGAGAGGAGGTATAATCAAGACAGCCTGTGCACCTTACACAATATAGCCAATGAGGTGAATTCAGATAAACCACCATTTGTTTTCTGGGAGAGGTTCTGCCAAAGATGCTGTGCTTGGAATGAAACAAAAATAAGTTCAGGCAAGACAAAATAATTTTCTTAATAGTTACACAAAGAACAGCTTTGACCAGAGGTGGCTTTTCTAAAGTGGTCCGTAACCATAAATGGACTCGAGGCATTTACTTGATTAGTACACAGACTGCAGTCACACACTGGCATTTACTAATCCGTTATTTATTAGTATTATACCTACAGAGGTTACAGAGTAGGCATGTTGCTCTGAAGCATAGCGTTCAAACCTCTCGCGTCTCTCTCTCTCTCTCTACAGAGTCTAACACATGACTGACCAATGCCAGTAGTGCATTATCACCTTTGTCATTTATTTGCATCTGTTAACCCTGTATACTACATTCCGTCCCAAGCGTATGACCAATATGCAACAACAAACTCTCTTTAACTCCATTCAATTACATTGTGACCAGGATTTTACACCTCTTTCCCCGGTTGGTCTTAGGGTCGGGTGGGAGCTTGAAACGGAAGTGTCGGGAAAGTTAAGAAATGGGATTCCCTCAGGGTTCTCACATGCCCTCAACTGTGCAGTGATTTTAAACTGCGATGGGCAAGGCCTCGGAGGGGCTGCCAGTCCTGGCCCCAGCTGAAGCTACTTAAGGGCCTTTCCCCACTCAGCCTCAACTTTTAGGCAGGTGATAGGGTTCCCCACTTCTCCAGGCATGGGAGAAGCGTGAAAATGAGCGGTCTTCGGAATTCGGTGGGAGTATGGAGGAGGTGGAAGGGGGCGGGGGTGGAAGGGGGTGGGGGTGGAAGGGGGCGGGGGTGGAAGGGGGCGGGGGTGGAAGGGGGCAGGGGTGGAAGGGGCGGGTTGTGGGGGGGGTGGAAGGGGTGGGCTGTGGGAGGGGGGGTGGAAGGGGCAGGTGGTGGGGGGGGGTGTGGGGGAGGGGGGTGAATTGAGGGGGGGCGGTGGAGTGGTGCCTCCATCAGGAGCCATTTAAGTCAGGCTCCCCTTGGATTGGATTGGATTTGTTTATTGTCACGTGTACCGAGGTACAGTGAAAAGTATTTTTCTGCAAGCAGCTCAACAGATCATTCAGTACATGGGAAGAAAAGGGAATTAAATAAAATTCAAGAAAATACAAAAAAATACATAATAGGGCAACACAAGATATACAATGTAACTACATAAGCATTGGCATCGGATGAAGCATACAGGGTGTAGTGTTAATGAGGTCAGTCAATAAGGGGGTCATTTAGGAGTCTGGTGACAGCGGGGAAGAAGCTGTTTTTGAGTCTGTCCGTGCGTGTTCTCAGACTTCTGTATCTCCTGCCCGATGGAAGAAGTTGGAAAAGTGAGTAAGCCGGGTGGGAGGGATCCTTGATTATGCTGCCCACTTTCCCCAGGCAGCGGGAGGTGTAGATGGAGTCCATGGATGGGAGGCAGATTTGTGTGATGGACTGGGCGGTATTCACGACTCTCTGAAGTTCCTTGCGGTCCTGGGCCGAGCAGTTGCCATACCAGGCTGTGATGCAGCCCAATAGGATGCTTTCTATGGAGCATCTGTAAAAGTTGGTAAGGGTTAATGTGGACATGCCGAATTTCCTTTGTTTCCTGAGGAAGTATAGGCGCTGTTGTGCTTTCTTGGTGATAGCGTCGACGAGTGGACCAGGACAGATTGTTGGTGATGTGCACCCCTAGGAATTTGAAACTGCTAACCATCTCCACCTCAGCCCCGTTGATGCTGACAGGGGTGAGTACAGTACTTTGCTTCCTGAAGTCAATGACCAGCTCTTTAGTTTTGCTGGCAATGAGGGAGAGATTGCCCTTGCCCCTCTAGATTTCCCTGACAGCTGGGCTTCCCTCACTCCCAATTCTCCACCCTTCCCTGGCCTCTCCCCAACATCTCAATCTTCCACCTTCCACATTGCCATATCTTCCCTACCCTCTGAACCCTGGGACCCCAGAAATGCACCTTACCATCCAGTCCCAGGACTTAGGGTCTGTCCTCTTCATGCATTTCCTTTTCTATCTGCTTACACCTCCTGTCACAGCAGAGAGCTGTTGCCCAATCAGGTTGGCCTGCAAATCTCCAAGGTGAGACTTTTGCCCAGCAGCCAGTTGAGCTAATTTGAGTGTGAACTGGCTGCAGAGAAGGCTGAGCTGGCAGTACGTGTTCTTCACAGACACTTTGGAAGGCAGGATGGTAAACCCCCACCACCTGAAATCTGAGGCCTAAATGTTGCTTAACCAGGAGCCAGTGCAAATTAAAGATCACAGCTGTGAGGGTTAACAGGACATAGTGCAACTTGAGACACAACAAACAGAATTTTAGACGACTTCAAGTTTACCAAGGATAAAATATGGGAGGTCAGCCAGATGTGCTTAGAATGGTGAAGTATAGAGGTAACAGAGGCATGAATGAAGGTATCAGCAGCAGATGAGCTGAGGCAGGGTTGACTTCAGGCAATGATATTGAGGTGGTAATAGTCAGTCTTCGTGATGGTATGAATACCTGGGCGGAAACTCATCTAGGGGCCAAATATGATGCCAAGGTTGCATACAGTTTGGATTAGTCTGAAAAAGTTGCCAGAGAGAGGGTTGGAGTCGGTAGCTAGGCAATGGATTTTGTAGTGGTGTCCAAACATAATGGGGGTGATTCCCCAGCCTTGTTGCTCCCCAGCGCACATCCTGCTATGACGGAAGAGCTGTGGGATAGTCCTGAAATGGGATTTGTGCCAATAAATCAGTTTCCAATTCTCCCAGCTTGATCCAGCTGGCATGATCAGAACCTCACCCATGAAGGGCGAGAACCTGGTCACAACTCATTTGCATTCATTTAAATCTCATTAGTGAGATTAAAGTTGAATGCAGCGGCCTCCTGGTATTTGCCCACCGCCTCCGCAGGAAGTCACCCGAGCACGAATCACTATTGGCCCCTAGAATTGGGGACTGGGCACTAGGGTCATCAAGGGGGAGTAAGGATGTTAGTATCTTCTCTCCACTTACTTCCGGGGTGCCGAGGAGGCTCCCTCAGGGAGGTGGGGGCTTGGGGTGAGCTGAAGGGGCTCAGGTTAGGGTCTTTCCTGGGATGGGGGTCATGTGGTAAGCCTTCCCTCTGTAGCATTGAAAATCTTTGATGTCTCTCACACAATGTCAAACTCAAAGATCTAACAGATGAGGGTAAGTGTTTCCTCTGATGTGTTGGAAATCATTGAAGTGCTTTGTCACATTCAATTTCCTTCCCCTTTAACTTTTTCAAGCCTCTTGGCATGCTGAGAAACCTAATAGCTTTGAACTGTATTACTTACATTTAATTTAATGGTCCAATATCTTTACAAGCCTCTTGATTGACAAGTCCAGGCTATTTCAAAGGTGGATTAGCTTTGTTTATTTTAATGGCTCTTCATGGTTCACAAACTCTGAAATGTTTCCTTTTTTGAGCAGGTGTTGATTCTAACCGTAGTTTTTTCATAGAAGCTGTTTTTTGTTCTGAAGACCTTCCCAGGAAGACCAGGGGCGCCCCCCCGCTGGGTCGGTGAATCACCGGGTGGCGGCGTGAATCCCACCCCCGCCGTCGGGGATTTGGCGGGGGTGGGAATCGCACCATGCCAGTCGGCAGCCGCTGGCAGCGGCACCCCCGGCGATTCTCTGGCCTGCGATGGGCCGAATTGCCGCCTGTTTTCGGCCGGTCCCGCCGGCGTATGTTATGACAGGTACTTACCGGCAGAACCTGGCTCCGCGGGTGGCTTCCGGGGTCCTCGGGGGGTGAGTGGGGGCGGGGGGGGATCTGGCCCCGGCAGGTGCCCCCATAGTGGCCTGGCCCGCAATCGGAGCCCACCGATCCGCGGGCGGGCCTGTGCCGTGGGGGCACTCTATTCCTCCACGCCGGCCAGTGTAACGGTCCGCGATGGCCAGTGTGGAGATGAATCTCCCTGCGCAGGCACTGGGATGACGCCAGCACACGCTGGCGCTCCCGTGCATGCGCCAACTTGTGCCAGCTGGCGGAGGCCCTTCGGCGCCGGTTGGTGTGGCGCCATGCCCCTTCCGTGCCAGCCGGCGCAGCGCAAACCACTTTGGCGCCGGCCTAGCCCCTGAAGGTGCGGAGGATTCCGCACCTTTGGGGCGGCACAACGCCGGATTGGTTCACGCCACTCCCTCGCGCCGGAGTTGCCCGCCCTGCCGGTTTCCGAAGAAACCCGCACCAGGTGTTCTGTTTCTTTTTCATTGTGGATTTCTTTCAGCCTCTTACACCAGAACAGCATGAATGTACTGGAGTTTTATTCACCCATTGTAGAAGCTGGCACAACTGAGAAATTAAAGTTCAAGGGTTCCCATATGAGAACCTTGCCATAGCCAACGTTTGTTTTTCTGGAGAAACGTTATGAACATGCCGAGGGCTCAGAGATCTTTGGAGCCCCTGGGTAGCCAGGGTGCCGGGGGCAATGCCAGATTGGCACTGCCAAGGGTTGAGCCTGAAGGTGGCGGGGACTTTGCTGATCCCACAGCGGAGTGTCTCTTTCTTGTGGGGGGGGGGGGGAGGAGGTGGACTGATGTTGCCGCTGACTGATTGGGGGGGCAATGCTGTCTCTTACTGATGGGGGTGAAGAATGATGCCTCTGACTGAGTGGGTGGAGAAATTATGTCTCAGACTGGGGTCAGGAATCGAGTCACCCACATACCTGGTATGGTGGGGGTGGATGACCCTATTATTTAGTGGTGGCGGAGTGGGGGGGGGGGGTGGAATTTTTCGCTCTATGGAAAAGTGTGGCGGTGGTCTCCTTGTCTGCAGGGCGAAGGAGTCTTAATGCTCCTGGGGTGGGGGCCCAATCTCTTTCTGGTCTCTTTAGTCTGAGATCGGGGTGCCCTTTCAAAATGGCACCTGACCTCTGAGAACTGGACCTGCTGCGATGTTTAGGTCCCATCCCTCTCCGAGTTCAAAACTTGCTCCCCCCCCCAAAAAAAATGACTATGTGTGGGTGGATTGCGATTGGGATCATACACACCCACACCCACAGAACGGGAATCGCACTGCGCTTCCTGCGGAGATAACACTCAGTCATTTTTTTGGGAGAACTCCACCCAATGGCTTTTGTCTTCCTTAAATTTCAACTGAAGAAAATTTCTGCTCATCCAGCGCTGGATGTTGGACAAGCAGTCAGGCATATTAGAGACAGTGGAGGAGTTAGGAGAGGTGTTGGTGAGATAGAGATAAGTGTTGTCAACATACATGTGGAAACTGATGCTATGCTTTTGGATGATGTCACCAAGGGGCAGCGTAGAGATGAGAAACAGATGGGGGCTAAGGATGAATCTTTGGGGGGTACTAAAATGTCATGGCGTTGGGAGCAGAAAGAGATGGCATTGTGGGTCATCCCGTGGCCCTGATTAGGTAGACATGGAACCTGAGGAGTACCGTGACACACAGTTGGTAGAGAGGTGTTGGAGGAGGATGGTGTGATCAACCATGCCAAAGGCTGCAGACAAGTCAAGAAAGATGAAGGGGGATATTTTAGCATGTCGTAGTTATAAAGAATATCACATATGGCTTTAATAAAAGCCATTTCAGTAGCGTGACAGGGATGGAAACTTGATTGGAGAGATTCAAACATGCAGTTCTTGGAAAGAGGGGCGCAGGTTTGTGAGGAGATGGCATGGACTTGGAGAGGAAAGAGAGGCTGCAGATAGGTGCACAGATTTTCCAGTCCTGGAATCTTGAAATTCCTACCCAAAGTCAATGGACCTTGCGCTGATCCATCAAATTTTCCATTACACTCGCGATGATTCCCGCCATGGGCAGAACCAGAGAATGCTAGCCTGGGTCTTCGCTTACATGGATAGAAGGGTCAAGAGTTTGAGTTTTTATGATGGGAGGGTGACGACGGCAGATTTGAAGGAGCAGGGTGGCATCTGAAGGATGGGAATTGTGAACAATATTGGCTAATGCGACAGCCAGGAAGGGAAATTGGGTGAGAATAGGGTTGAGGGTGGAGGAGGTGGATGTCATAGACAAGGTGGGCTTGGAGAGGGTGTGAGGGAAGATAGGAGAGAAAAATGAGAAAGATTAAAGTTCAGGTGTGGGCAAACCTGGAGGCAATTTGACATAAGTTGTACTTAAGTACTTTATAGATTGTGCTCAGAAAAACTATCCTCAATATGCATGTCATATTAACATCTCATCTCTCTCTTGTTGTTTAGTAGTTAGGCTATATGGGCACAACTTAACAGCTGAAAAATAACATTTGAAGCAGAAAATAGTTAAATGACGATGCAAATGTTGAAATTCTCTTCTGATTTTCACAACTCTTCAAATGTCTAAATATTCTGCTGTTGGAACTACATTCGTATTTTAAATGAAATATTCATTAAGGTAATATTTTGGGCTATAAAACAATCAGTTTAGTGCCACCTACTTAAAGGAATTAATGTTGAGAGCCAACACGCATTGACTGAATATCTTCTCAAATAGTAGTGACATCTTAAAACATGTTTTCTGACAGTTTGAAATAAAATCGAATATTCTAAGCTGCAAGCGGCCAAGTCGTTCATTAATTTCCATGAGTTTCTGATAAGCTTCATGCATTATTAGCACAAAGTGCCTGGGGTAGTTTGCCTTAATGAAATGCTCAGTGAATGCTTTGACACCAGATGGGATTGTAAGCTTATAACCTCAGCATAACAACCACCTGACAGCCTCAGTTGCTTCTGCTTACACTCCAAGTTGCAAAACATTGAATATAATGGTCTGTCTTGGAACACTTTGAAGAATAGTGTTAATCATCAATTGGTTTCCTGGGTACAAGTTGTATTTAGCAGCCTCCTCGCATCAATGTGCAAGGAAGATTTTTTATAGTTGCATGATATACTGGACAGACCACAAAATAACGACCAACAGGAAAAAAAGACGAATAACCTGGAACTTTCTCTACAGATTGGGGGGAGGGGGGGGGGGGGGGTAAATGGTACAATTCCAATAAAATCATGGAGGATTAGTGGATTTTGTGTAAGCTCCAAAACGCACAACAGTCAGCCCATTGTGTGTGTGAGCTGAATGGTTGAAACATATTTAACTCTCTTCAGCAGCTACTAAAACTGCAGTGTTCTCTTGAACAAGAAGGAAGAGTTTGCTGCAGCCCAGGAGGCACATGTGGCCTTGTTGTCCTGAGCACATCTCTTAACATCTGTATCACCCTCACCAATTTTTATTAGCATGAGCATATGTACACACATGTACAATTAAATAGAAGGTGAGGTTGAAAGGACAGCACTGGATGAGCACAAGTAGTGAAGACCACTTGAGCAGCCACAAACTGCCCTGAAAAGTAGTTTCTTCCTTTCCTTCAAGGAATATGAGCCTCAGTGCGATATCACAGTATCAGTGTCACCTTGGTGTGGTATAGTATCTGACTGGTTTGTGAACGGGCTAGTAATCCAGAGGTTGGACTAAAGATCCGGAGACAGAATAAGGCATGATGGATCCAATTTTAAATCACTGCACCTGGATGGATTTTGAATGGGTTAAAAGTAGGCCCATGAGTTTGAATCCCACCATGGCAGCTGGGGAATTTAAATGTAATTAATGAAATAAATCTGGGATTAAAAGGCTACCATCAGTAATAGTAACCATGAAACTACTGGATTGTTTAAAAAAACATATACTTTATTGATGACCTTTAGGGAAAGGAATCTGGGATCCTTACCTGGTCTGACTCATATGTGACTGCATACTCACAGAAATGTGTTGACTCCCAACTGTTCCATGAAAAGGCCTAGCAAGTCACTCAGTTGACATCAAGAAGGTGGCTTATCATTACCTTCTTAAGGGCAACTAGTGATGGGCAATCATTGCTGGCCTTGCCAGTGACACCCATATCCTGTGAATAAATGAAATATCTAAAGACATGTTTCTGAGGTAAAATCTGAGTCAGCTGAGGTTGACAAAATACCCCGCAAGGTCAGGCAATATGGAGAGAAAAATCTAATTAGCCACATTTGTTGTTGGAAGATATTTGTCAGCACCACAATCAGAGTCTATGGAAGGAATGGGATGAATGTTGGGAGAGGGGGAGGGCAGGGTGAAGTGGGAAGGAGGCAGAGGGGGTTGGGGGGGGGGGGGGGGGGTATGTGTGGTTATTGTGCCCAGTCTATAAAATATTTGCTGAGAGATCCCTTGGAGTGAACCTAGCAGCAGTCGCACACACCCCCTCCCCCCGCCCCGCCACCATCTGTTCTTCTGGTCTGTTCCTACACCGATCCAATGGACATGCTTTGGGAATGCTCAGCAGAACCACAGTGATAGGAAGAATAAATTAGGCTGCTGTCTCTCAAGGCAATGTCACACTTAGTCCATCTGGTCTTCCAACACAAATAGCTATATATGCCTCAGGAAGTAGGAAGGACACGCCGGGTATAAGATAGAAAGTTCCCTGGCCCGAACCATGAGGTACTTACAACACTCACATAGCTTTCGTGGACTATATTTCATGGCGCTAGTTTAAAAATATATGTTTTCAGATTCACACCTTACGATGAAATTTGAACCGAATGTACAATAATACCACAGGAAGAGACACTAGTCCATCTAGTCCATCTCATATTATTACCTTCTGCATCACAATACTCCCAATCTGACCAAAGCCAGGTAATCACCTGCATGTGGCAGAGAATAAATAAAATAACAAAAAAGGGAAAAGAAATTGAGAACATTTCTTTCCAACCCTCTTTGGCAATCAAAATCAGTGCAAACAATCATATAGATCTTGGTTTATACCAAAGGATATCTAATTTTGTGCAAAGTGGGCACTGCTCCATTTTGGAATGGGTCCAGACTTCTCTAACAGGAATATAGCAAATCAACATTCACCGCAAAGAGTTGACAATTGTTCCACAGGTCCGCTATATTTTAGGAAAAGAAGGGTCACCTAACAACAGGCAACCCAGTTCTGCCCCTGTTTGCTTGTAGGTGGAACCCTTGAACCTGTATAATTTATTTGACTGAAACAATTAATCCACACAAATATAATTCAATCCAACAAAATGACCATTACACAACAGTCATAAACAAGGCAGTGAAAAAATAACATCATAAATAAGGAATGTTATTATTTAGAGTTTTTATCAGTGAAGTAATATCTGGTAGAATAATAAAATGTCAATAAAAGTTTCTGGCTTTGAGAAATGTTTTATTAAATATGTCTGGGAACAAACTTTTCAACAATTATGCTAAAATCGGTCAAATATATTTGCCAAAGTAATGCTGATAAAATTGGAGGCAGTGCTATATCTGTCTCATAGTTCTGGGGACAGTACTGACAGAATATTTGCTATTTCTGTACAGTGACCTACTTTTCACATTTCTAAAATATTATTATGATTTAATTGAATTCTCTAAATATCCAATGTGCGTATTTATAATGGATTAAAAGGTTTAATTTATTTTCCTACTTCCTACTTTGGTTTTGCTTCTTCATATTAAAATACAAATGAGCTGCAAAATAAATTTGCTTCAATAAGTTTATAAAGGATATGGATGGGAAAAGTCATCATTTATTTATTTAACTTTATCTTAACAGTGTTTAATGATTTGCAAAAGAGATCATATTGGTGACTAGCGTGACACAAAACTCAGTTGAATTTGTTGAATAGGAGCATCTCAGGCAAACAAATTATCTCTACAAATAGAGCAAAATAACACAGATGCTAGAAATCCGAAACAAAAGCAGAACATTCTGGAAAAACTCAGCCGATGGAAAGAGAAAGAGTCAGGTTGATGAGCTTTCCCGGTGAGCATTTCCAGCATTTTCTGATACTATCCTCACACAGAGTGAGATCACGGGGAAACCAATGAAGCCATGGAGATACAAGATCACGAGAAAGGGCATGACTGAGAGCGGGGCCAAGAGATAAAAGAGTGTGAGCACGGTAGCACAGTGGTTAGCACTGTTGCTCCACAGTGCCAGTGTCCCAGGTTCTGTTCCCGGCATGGGTCACTGTCTGTGTGGAGTCTGCACGTTCTCCCCGTGTCTACGTGGGTTCCCTCCGGGTGCTCCGGTTTCCTCCCACCAGTCTCGATTGATTAAGAAGAGAAAAATAGAGTACAAGTGTAAGCTTGCAAGGAACATAAAAACTGACTGTAAAAGCATCTGTAGGTAACGTGAAGAGAAAAAGATTGATGCGGATGCGATTGGCCAAAGGCCCATTTCTGTGCTGTAGACCTCTGTAACAAATGTCCCTTATAGACAGAAACAGGGGAATTTATAATGGGAACAAAGCTATGGGTGAACAATTGAATGCATACTTTGGTTTTGCCTTCACAAAGGAGGACCCAAATAACATACCAGAAAAGTAGCAAAACCCAGGCTTTAGTAAATTCCAAGCACTAAGTACATTCCAATCACTCAACTGTGTGATTGCACTTTTCTTTCATGTGGTCAATGTTTGTAAACATTGGGGTTTCACCGCATAGGTCACTGAACCATGAAGGGAGATGAATGAATCATAGCTGCAGATGGTTTGCAGAAGCTGTCAATCACAGACCACTACACTACGAATATCTTTCAGCTAATGGATCTGTGGGAATCAGACGCAGGTCGCAGCTATTCTTCTTCGAGGAATGGACACGTGGGGCTGGATTCAGCGCATCCTGCTGCCAAAATCGCGTTCGGCGATGGGGCGGAGAATCCAGTTTCACGCATGAAATCGTGACCGGTGCCGGTTCGCGATTCTACCCCCCCTCCCCCAAAAAGCGGCATACTCGGGGAGTATGCTGCGCCGAGTATCCACCACCTGAGGCCATTACCTAAGGCCCACCCCGCTATTCTCCGCCCGCAACCGGCCGAATTCCTGACGCCGTATTTCTAATCTGATCCTGCCATTCGGGATACTCACAAGGCAGCTGCGGACTCAATCCTTTTATTGTGCTGGCGGTCTGAGTCGTGAGCACGACTTATCGGTGGCACTATTTCCACGGTCCAGGTCCACGGTCTGAGTCCACCATGGAGCATGGCACGGCTGCTGGAGGCCGCCACTGTGCGCATGTGCGGCCTCTGACCCGGAAGTGCTTGGGGCTGTATCAGCAGCTGAAGCTGCGAGCTCCACGACAGCTGCCTACTCGCCCCCCCGCAAGGCTCTGAATCTGTGGCCTTTTGACACCAGCTTTTCTGGCATAAAAGACCACAGTTTTCACAACGGCGTGGGGACATAGTCCCTGAAGCGGAGTATCCAGCCCGTGGAGCTTCAAGGTAAGTGTTACAGGTGTAATTCCTCTCACTGCCCCTGTCTGGACTGTTCCCTAGTTTCCAGGTGGCGATCTGTGTGGGGGAGGAGTCTGTGGGGTGGCCAGCAGTTCGGATGTGGGGTCGGGGTGGACAGACACTGAACACCATTGCTGCATCCAGCAAGGCAGCAATGTAACTGCGCACACCGCTAACAACAAACTTTGAACTGAGGGCCACAGGTCGTATGGGTGTCCCCCCCCAGGCCACCCCCCGTGGGTGCCTTCTGGCCACAGCCGACCCATCAACCGTATGGGCGCACTCCAGCACAACCAGTGCCATCTTATTGGCTGGGATGAGTGTGTGTGAGAATTGTAATGCATATATGTGGCTCCCGAGTGTCAATCATGGACCCTGCGAATCCCGCACCATTTTCCATTGGAATCGATTGTGTTCCACACGGTGCCGGTGCTAAACCCTCAATAGTAACAGAATCGGTCCAGCTGGGGTGCCAGTTTCGCTGTTGTGAAAGTCCACATATTCTGCGTTGGGGTTAACAAATTGGGCTGGATTCACAGGGTTCCCTGGGGGATGGGGGATGGGGGGGGGGGGGGGGTCAGTCTTTCTATTGCAGATCCAATATCATGATTCCCTCGGGAATCCCTCATATTCCATACGGAATTTGGAATAGTTTGCCGGTTTGTGCTCTCAAGGGGGATTGTGAACCAGTTGCAATACAGCTGCAGCGAGAGAACAGAGGGCGGGATTCTCCGTTTCTTCGTAATCGGCGATCGGGTGGAGAATCCCTTTTGATGCCTAAATCGGGGGCGGCACCTGTTTGACACCGGTTCTGTATGCTCTGCCCCCTCCAAAATGGCATCATCGTGTCGGGCAGCGCACACTGTTGGGACGGCCTTCCACCAATGCTCCGCCCCTGATGGACCGAGTTCCGACCTTGCGGTTGACATGTGGTCTCAGTGGTTGGGAACCCGGCATGGCGGCTGCGGACTGTGTCCAGCGCCACCACAGTTGGGCAGGAGGCATGCTGCTGGCGGGGGGGCTTCCGCAAGGGCTGTGGGGACTGGTGGGGGTTGGCCAGGGGGGCACTATCTGGCAGGTCGGGTCCGCACACGACCAGCGCCATGTTTTATGGCACGACCACTGCAGGTCATCGCCGTGCGCAGGCGCGGCCACGGACTCGGCCATTTTCCAGCTGTTTTTATCATGGGAGCAGGGAGTTTTATGGCTGCTAGCCCCTCACTGGTTGCAGGATCGATGAGGGGATGGTGCCTATTTCTTTGACGTAAAATGCCACAGATCCTCCGCACTTCGGCTCACAAACTGTGAATCCAGCCCAATTTGATAACCCCAACGCAGAATATGTGGACTTTCACAGCAGCAATACTGGCACCGCAGCTGGACCGATTCTGTTACAATTGAGGGGTTAGCACCGGCACCGTGTGGAACACAATCGATTCCAATGAAAAATGGTGCGGGATTCGCCGGGTCCATGATTGACACTCGGGAGGCTGACAAGCTGCAGCCGCATATATGCATTACAATTCTCACACACTCATCCCAGCCAATAAGATGGCACTGGTTGTGCTGGAGTGCGCCCATACGGCTGATGGGTCGGCTGGGACCAGTGGGCACCCACGGGGGGGGGGGGGGGGGGGGAGGTGGCCTGGGGGGGGGGACACCCATACGACCTGTGGCCCTCAGTTCAAAGTTGCTTGGTAGCGGTGTGCGCAGCTGCATTACTGCCTTGCTGGATGCAGCAATGGTGTTAGGTGTCTGTTCACCACGACCCCACATCTGAACTGCTGCCACCCGCCACTACTCCCCCTGGCCCTGGCACAACGGTCAGAAAACTATGGTGATGTTGGACACTTTCCGTACCCCTTCTCTCTCCCTCAGCAACCACCACGCCGATTTTTAAAAGCACACATGTACCGCGCCGTTAGGAACTCGGCCCATTGGAGGTGGAGAATCACGGAGGCCCTGCAGAATGCCGGGTTGGGCCCGCTGATGACATGCAAACGGTGTTTGCTGTACGTACGTTCCTGAACTCATTGGTGACGCTGTCAAGAAACGCGATTTGCCATCAATTCGGCACCTGCCGTGATTTCGGCGTCGGAACCGATTCTTCATCCAAACGCGTTGCGTGATTTCGCCATCGGCCAATGGAGAATCCCACCCATAACCTCCCAAATGGAGAATCGATCCCTGTACGTTTTCAAGAAAAAGTTAAACAACATTCTAAGGGCTAAAGAGATCAAAGGATGTGGGGGAAAGTGGACCAGGTTACTGAGTTGGATGATCAGCCATGGTCAGAATGAATGGCAGAGCAGGCTTGAAGGGCCAAATGGACTACTCTCCTATTTTCTATGTTTCCATGATTCTATTAACTAATTGTTTCTATCGGTTGAATTTTATATCTCTTTGAGGGTGGGTTGGCGGGGGGGGGGGGCATAAAATTGGGTGCAATGCCATGGGCACCATTTTAGGACCTTCCCGTTAGCCCCCACACCTGCTGCAATTTTATGCATGGCAGGAGGAGGTTGACGCAAAATGTGAATCCTTTACTCCTCATCTTGTGAAGGGAAAGGGCAGAGGCACACTCCTCGACAGACCTCCTGGGCCCATCATAGGCTACCCCCACCTACAAGCTCTTTCCCTCACAGCCCCTTTGATTTCCCTCCCAACCCTGGCTGGTCCACCATTGCCCTCCAAACACTCGCATAGCCTGCTGGCTCTCCAGGTGCCTGCCGACCCAGTCCTCGCGATTAATCCCTCCCTCTACACTGACCTTTGCCTCCGACCCCATCGATAATCACTGCTGGGGTCTGGATGTAGTGATCACCGTTGCTAAGACCTGAAAACTGCAAACCAGCTGATTGGCCAGCAGCTCTTAGAGGCAGGACATCCATCCTTGATGGAAGTAGAATGCCTGCCTCAAGCCAATTAATGATCCATGACCATTAAATGGCTGTGGGAGCAGTTGGCAGTGTGGAAGCGGGGACGGCATTTAATTTGCAGGTCGGGACTCTGGCTCAATATAAAGTCCAGACCCACGAAATAAACTTATTTCTTAGCATAGAAATTGAATTAGCACTTAAGCAAATGGACACGTTTAATTATAGTGCTAAGCATGATGTACCCAATGATCATCAGGAACTATGTGGCAGACTTATGGGGAGTCGCAATAACGTTTCCTCAACAGAAAGATGAAAGACTGAAAGATTTTTTCAGTACCCTCCACGGTATGACCAAGTTTGACCAAAGGTGATTGTCACTAGGATGGTTACCTCCTGAAATAGTGATTGTTGACAGTGCAAAGGGTCTCAGAGAATTTGGGCTGAGGTACCACACTGCCAATTCATGCTCTTGTACTCCTAATTCACATATTGACAGTTAATATGACTACTGTTATTTAAACTGTTGATCAATTATGTGGACAAGGTCATTGTAGTGTTCTACCAATCTACACCTTTATATTAAAAGTGTTGTGCAATGATGTTCATCTCATTTATTTTTCCTCATTTACATGAACCTCATTATATGTGCTTGGCCCCTGGTCTTGGGTGTTCTGGGGCGGGATTCTCCGATCCTCCTTGCTGGAATTGGGCCCGGCGCAGGGGTGGAGAATAGCCATTCATGCCAGAAATCCGTCGAGACGGCGCTTCCGCGATTCTCCGTGGACCCGCCAGTCACACACTCGCGGTCGACACGGCGCCGGTCAAGGGCCGTTGAAAGCGGCCCCTGCGGCGATTCTCTGTGCTCAATGGGCTGAGTGCCTTCCGAGTTCAGCCGGCGTGGTACTTATATTGTCCCACCCGGCGGGACCTCGATGTTCTGGCTGCGGGAGCCGTCCTGGTTGGGGGGGCGGGAGGGGAGGGGGGGGGGAATCCGACTCCGGAGGAGGCCTCCACGGTGGCCAGGCCCGCGATTGGGGGCTGCTGATCATCGGGCGCACTCATTCCGGGGTGGGGGGGGGCCTATGTAGCTCCGCGCCGGGTCCCTGTAGGGTTCCGCCATGTTGTGTAGGGGCCGGAGCGGAGGCTGCTGTCGCGCGCATGCGCGGACCCGCGCCGGCCGTGCAGGACCGCCTTTCGGCACCGGAGCAGCATGTAGCTCTCCGGCGCCGTGCCAGCCCCCTGAACAGCGATGAATTGCTGGTCCAGGAAGCCCGTTGATGCCGGCGTACACCACTCCGGTGTTTACGCCGATGTCAACACTTAGCCGGGAGTTCGGAGAATCCCGGCCCTGGACTCCCAGATCTTGTTAAACGTAATCATTCTGCGATTACTGCCGCACGAAGAGCCACAATTTCTTGAACATTTTATGGGTCATTTTCAAATACCAGATCAACATAAGGATTGTCTCCCCTGGCTTCTTCCCAGTTCAAATTAAGTAGATGAAACTCTCCCTTTTAAATAACTTTCCTCCCCTCACATATCCGTTCTAATACTTCATAGTGTAAAGTTTACTTCTTATACTGACTCGGCAGTTTATAGCATATCCCTCGAGTAAGTATGGATTTCTTCAGCATGAGAGATGTATAACCAGAAAAGTTTCTTTTAAAGCTTTCCAGTTCCAACAAAAACAACTTATTTTATCTATCAAGTACGTTCTCTTTTATCCAAACTGTAATTTTAAAGTACTTTATACCCCGACATATTGCATTATTTTTATAGATCGGAGAATCCCTGCAGTGCAGAAGAGGACCACGAGGCCCATCGAGTCTGCACCAACCCTCCGAAAGAGCACCCTACCCAGGCCCCCGGACCCTCCCTATCTCCACCTAACCTTTTGGATGCTAAGGGGCAATTTATCATGGTCAATCCACCTAACCTGCATATCTTTGGACTGTGGGAGGAAACTAGAGAACCTGAAGGAAACCCACGCGCACATGGGGAGAAAGTACAAACTCTACACAGACAGTGACTCAAGGCCGGAATTGAACCCGGGTCCCTGGCGCTGTAAAGCAGCAGTGTTAACCGCAATGCCACCATCCTTCAGTGCCTTCGGTCCTCAGATTTGGCCACATTAATAAATCTTGCTGTTTAAAATAACTTGTTTTATGCTAGCATAAAAATAGTCTCACAAAATGATGTAAGAGTATGCATGCTGGCATTCAAACGTGACGTTTGGTGATCGGAATATCTACTCTATACAGTTACATCAGGGAGAATGATTAACATGTACATATTCACTCCTGAAATCCCACACAAAAAGAGTCTGTTAGACATGGGTCAATGAGCAATCTCATCTGAGCAAGACATTCAGATAAATAGTCTCTTACCATACTTTCCCATATCTCATGTGCACAACAGTGTGAAAATTATGTTTATCCACAGCTGAAAAGGGAGCTTGCAAGCAGCATTTTCTGGTTTGTCTGGAGGAGATGCTGACAAGCACTAGTTTCCCAAATAATTGCATGATATGTTTTAACCTCAGCAAGGGTTGTGAAACTGGCTGTTGTGACCTGGCCCTCTGTTATACATACTGCTGCATTTTCCTTTCCACAGCATTAGATTAGGTGGGTTGGCCATCCTAAATTAGTCCCCAAAGATGTGCAGGACAGGTGTGGTTACTGGGCAGTGGGCCTAGGTAGGGTGCTCTCTTGGTAGCGTTGGTGCAGACTTGATGGGCCGAATGGTCTTCTTCTGCACAGGCGGGATTCTATGAATTGTGTGCACAACAGGCAGCTGATCCATTCCCACTGAAATTGAAAGCTGTCCCAGATGCAGCTGATTTTGGGGCCATTTGCAAGGCAGAAATGATGTGCTAACACCCAGAAACACGTGGAGAACGATTGACTCGGAGTCGTTGTAGACCAGCTTAATACGTAATCAGGATCCTACAATATTCATGTGACCCCAATTACTATTTACAAAATAGAAGGTAGATTTATGCTGCTTATGTTCTACCGCTGGGTCACTATCTGTGCGGAGTCTGCACATTCTCCCCGTGTCTGCGTGGGTTTCCTCCGGGTGCTCCGGTTTCCTCTCACAGTCTAAAGACATGCAGGTTAGGTGGATTGGCCATGATAAATTGCCCTCAGTGACCAAAAAGGTTAGATGGGGTTATTGGGTTATGGGGTTACGGGGATAGGGAGGAAGTGAGGGCTTATGTGGGTCGGTGCAGACTCGATGGGCCAAATGGCCTCCTTCTGCACTGTATGTTCTATGTTGTACCTGATATCCGCTGGTGCTACAGCCAAAGAAGAGACTAGCAGATAAGCCATTAGTTATCTTTGTGGTGCCAAGCATAATCTTCCGGCTTCACAAAGCAACATGTGTTACATGAAGATGAATTTTACAGTCCCTTCGCTAGCACATTTGAAGGTGGATCGTGTTATGGGAGCGGCATTTTCAGAACCCCAAAATGTATCATGGAGTTCAACCAACCTCTCCCTTTAATGTACTGTTCCTTTTGAAGCACACGGCTTGGTCTCCAGGTGTGGTATTACAATTATGGACACGTGGGTTTTTAAACACAAAACAATGTTTATTCCATGAATTCGACTTAACCTTTTTACATAAACATTAGATCCCTTCACACCCCTTACTTCAAAGATAACCCTGAAAATAATACAACACTAAATAACCCCTCAAAATGTTCATTCAAGCCTCCAAAAGACTTAACACCTTTAAACAGAAACACATCAGATTAAAGACATTACTATTATGAGTTTAAATCACCAAAATGATTCAGAGATAGTCTTTCCTGGCAGAGATCACAGCAGATCCAGCTTACTGCAAAAACACAGACACACCCAAGCTCTTTTTCTCAAAACTGAAACTAAAACTCCCAAAAAGCAACAGTGAGCTCAACTCAGCTACCCCCACCCTCTGGCACCACTTCAGTAATATGAGCTGCTCCATTTCTTAAAGTTACATTGCTTAAACATCCATTTCTTAAAGGTACTCTCACATGACAGATGGGACTTGCAAAATAAAGCGGGCGGTCTTCCCACCATCTCCCATCCACTGCTATTCTGTCTCCTATATTAGAGTGGATGGAAAAGGTGTTGCATAGTCCACCCAATCAATGGCCACATAAGCACTTGATTCCACCTCCGCAGTTATGTTCCTTGCAATAGGGAAAGGCCGAGGCAAGATGCGTAGCCTGGAAGCTTTTGTGACATGGGCTGCTGTCGGGCAGGAAGAGGGGCAGCCTCCTTTTTGGCAGAGGGGTCCACTGTGACCATTGGAGGCACTTCCTACAAGATCGTATCCATTGACCTCCCAAGCCGAGCACCCTTGTCCGCTTGCTGAGCTCTGCCAGCCAGCCTTGTCCAAAATCCCAGACTTACTTTTAGGTCCAGGCTCCATCAGATGTCTTCCTTGGCGGCTGCCTGTAGTTCCAGCAGTGGTCACCGCTCAATCCTGGTATTGCTGGGACTGCAGAGCTGCCAGCCAGTCAGATGGACCAGCAGTGCCCTTGGGCAGCATGTCCTCCCAGATATGGGCAGAAGTCCCACTTCGAAACAATTAAGGTTGTCTCAGCTTAGTATTCCTTTGGGCAGCTGGGTTACAGGTGGGCGGGCTGACAACCAACCTTTAATGAAGCCCCAGGGAATATGGCATTCCATGAAATCAAGCTCATAGTTTGCCCGTGTAAGATGTCAGCTGTGGCTCAATTGGAAACACTACTGAGTCAGAAGATCCTCCAGGGCTTGAGCACAAAACGTTAAGCTGACGCTCCAGTGCAGTACTAAATGGGTGCCACCTGCAATTAAGCCGGGACCCGCTGCCTTCTCCCCATAACCCCGATCCCTTATTAATCAAGAACCTATCTATCTCTGTCTTAAATACACTCCGTGATCTGGCCTCCACAGCCTTCTGCGGCAAAGAGTTCCACAGATTCACCACCCTCTGGCTGAAGAAATTCCTCCTCATCTCTGTTTTAAAGGATCGTACCTTTAGTCTGAGATGGTGTCCTCTGGTTCTAGTTTCTCCTACAAGTGGAAACATTCTCTCCATGTCCATTTCCAAGGCCAGCACATCCTTCCTTCGATACAGGCCCCAAAGTGGCTCACAATACTCCAAATGGGGTCTGACCAGAGCCTCATACAGCCTCAGAAGTACATCCCTGGTCTTGTATTCTAGCCCTCTTGACATGAATGCTAACATTGCATTTGCCTTCTTAACTGCCGACTGAACCTGCACATTAACCTTAAGAGAATCGTGAACAAGGACTCCCAAGTCACTTTGTGCTTCTGATTTCCTCAGCATTTCCCCATTTAGAAAATAGTCTATGCCTCCATTCCTCCTTCCAAAGTGCATAACCTCACACTTGTCCACATTGTATTTCATCTGCCACTTCTTTGCCCACTCTCCTAGCCTGTCCAAGTCCTTCTGCAGCCTCCCCTGCTTCCCCAATACTACCTGTCCCGCTGCAGATCTTTATATCCGGAGCACATCGGTCTCTGGAAGGAGTGGGTCAGATGGACAGGACAATCCCAGGGTCTCCTGTCCACCTGCGGGTAAATGGTTACCCTTCTCTCCTCCATAGAACCAACATCCGTGCTCGGGCACACTCTGTGAACTATGGAGCTGGCTTTCTTGCTGTTATCCTCTTGACTGGACTGTGAGCAAGTGTTCCGGAGCCATTAAATGCACTTCCCGCTTGAATGAACTGCTCAGATGCCCCGAGGTGGCTGATACTGACACATGTTGCCACTTTATTTCCATTTTAAAAAATTCTTTCCAAGTGCCTAACAATTCCAGTCCAAATCGCGTTTATGCGCCTGGTGGGATTCACTCCAGTTTTTGTGCCAAAAATTACACTTAGCCATATTTTGGGCTGATTCCGCCCCTGGTGTTGTCTTTCAGTGTCATTTGTGAAGCTTCCCCACGACCTCGCCCCCCACACTCTCAACAGGTGCACGCACCACAATGGAGTATGGAGGGAGAAATGTGTGGCAGGCTTTCACAGCCTCATGCAAGCACTGTCCCCCACACACGGAGCCTTCATCAATCACACTCATCTGACTGTCCTGAGCTTTTCCATTTTTCCAAATGGTTACCCTGCATCCTCCTACAATACATCCTCTCCTTCCACCCCAGTGTACCCCTCCTTCAAATTTTACCCCCCCCCCCCCCCCCCACCACCCTCCAGCACCCCTCCTATCCCTCGACTCCGGCATCCACCCTCACCCTCCACTCCAACATTGACCCTCACTCCATCCTCTCCCTCTAGTCCTCCGCTTCCTCCTTGATGCTGACCTCCACCTCCAGTCCTTTGTCCTCCTTTACCCTGTCCTTTCCCTTTGTCTTCAGCAATCCTGATTCCTTTTTCTACCTCTTTCTCAACCACTGCTCCTCCAGCGCGCAACCGCCCCCCCCCCCCCCACTCCATCATCCATCCTCAGTGCTACCTCATCCTCTAGTCCACCATATCCCTTACCCCTTGTCTCTCCACCCCCCCCCCCCATGCCTTTGCCATTCCTTACACCTTCCCTCACTCCTACCTCTTTCGCTACAACTACCCCCACAACCCTATCTCTCTCTGCCACTATCTCGTTCTCCAGCCGGGCATCCTCATCCCTCCATAACACCTCCCAAAGCCCTTCTCCCATTTAAACCCTTCTCCCATGGCCCCCACCTCCACCCTTACCCTCACATCCCTCTGGACTTCCTCCCTCCTTCCCCCACAGGATTTTCCTTCTCCCCCACGACCCCTCCATCCACCCGGATGCCCTGGGCACTCCACCGCCCTGATATCTTTGTCTTCGTCCTCCCAAACTCCCGCTGATGTTTTCGGCCCCTCCTCCTTTCCTCACCTCCTCACTTCTCCCCTCCACACTTCTCCCCTGCCCTGAGATCTTTGGCCCCTCACTCACGCCCCTCTTCATCAAATACTTACCTGTGGTTCGCGTGGAGTTTCAGAACATGTTGGAGAATTCAGCGAAGGCTTAGGAGAATGCTGGAGGTTTGGAGGCTGCTGTGTGGGAATCCCCCACCCCTGAGAGCTGCATTGAGTTTGCACCATTGTGGTGATATAACCACTGTAGTGATGTGTACTTGCAATAGGGGGATAAGACATAGGACCATAAGACATAGGAGTGGAAGTAAGGCCATTCGGCCCATCGAGTCCACTCCACCATTCAATCATGGTTGTATGCCTGTACCTGTAATACAAGTTCCTCCGGTAAGCCCCTGCCGGCTAGCTCCACCCACAGAGAGCTTGTGTATAAATATGCGTGTGAGTCACTCAGGACCCTAGTCTACAGTTGCAGATGGAGGAATAGCATCGCACAGCAATAAAGCCTCTATTGTACTACTCTCTCGTCTTTGAGTATAATTGTTAGCGCTACAATTTATTGCTGTGTGATTTTCCGTTCACCATGGACATCAGAATCAAGCCTGACCATCTGCAGCTGGATCCGCAGTCGCCTCATGCCAGAAAAGACTTTGATCACTGGCTGGCAGTCTTTGAGGCCTACATCTCTTCAGCGGACCCTCCCCCGACGGAGGCTCAGAAAAAGCAACTCCTGTACTCCAGACTTAGCTCCAGTGTCTTTCCGCTAATTCGAGATGTGAATGACTACACCACAGCTATGGAACTGCTCAAGGAGAACTATGCACATTCGGCGAACACCCTGTTTGCGAGGCATCAACTCTCTACTCGCGTCCAGCAGCCGGGTAAGTCAATTGAGGACTTCTGGAGGGCCCTTATACCTCTGGTACGAGACTGCGACTGCCGGGCCCTCACAGCCACGGAACACTCTGACTTACTCATGCGCGATGCCTCCCGTAGTGTGCGATCTTACTCCGCTAGCCACTCGGCCCACCCGTCCTACTCCTCGTGGACCCCGCAAACGGCCCCCCAGGCCCACCCGTCCTATCCCTCGTGGACCCCGCAAACGGCCCCCCCAGCAGCTGCCCCCGCGCATTACCCCTGCGCTGCTCGCTGCATCACGCTCTCTGGGGGTCCCCACTGTTACTTCTGCGGTCAGCAGAAGCACCCCCGCCAGCGCTGCCCGGCCCGCACCGCGACCTGCAAAGCTTGTGGCAAGAAAGGCCACTTTGCGGCGATGTGTCAGTCCCGGACGGTTGCCGCCATCGCGCCCCCGGTCCCCTCGCCTCAGCCGCTCGCTCAATGGGCCCTGCCGTCCGCTTCCCCCGACCCCATGTGCGATCAGTGGGCGCCGCCATCTTTCTCCACCACCGTCATGTGCGTTCCATGGGCTCCGCCATTTTGTCCCGACCCCACAACGTGCGCCCCATGGGGACCACCATTTTACCCACAGGTACTCCAGACGCCACCATTTTGTCCTCCCCCCGGGACGGGGCCACGGGACACGGGTCACTACTGCTCCTCGCCGGACTCATCTGACTCGACCGTCGATCGCCTGCTACTCGCCTCCGTTACGCTCGACTAGTCGCGTCCTCGCAACCTGGCACCCTCTTCCACATCGGTGCTGGTCAACGGCCACGTGACCTCCTGCCTCATTGACTTTGAGAGCACCGAGAGCTTCGTCCACCCCGACACAGTAAGGCGCTATTCCCTTGCGGTCCATCCCACCAACCGGCAGATCTCTCTCGCCTCCGGGTCCCACTCTGTCCCGATCCGGAGTTTGTGCCTGGTTAAACTTACTGTACAGGGCGTGGAATTCGACCGTTTCCGTCTGTACATTCTCCCCAACCTCTGCACGTCACTCTTACTAGGCCTGGATTTCCAGTGCAATCTCCAGAGCCTCACCCTCAAATTCGGCGGGCCCCTACCTCCCCTCACCGTTTGCGGCCTCGCGACCCTCAAGGTCGAGCCTCCCTCACTCTTTGCCAATCTGACCGCAGGCTGCAAGCCCATCGTCACCAGGAGCAGACGGTACAGCACCCAGGACAAGGCCTTCATCAAGTCCGAAGTCCAGCGGCTGCTTCGGGAGGGTATCATCGAGGCCAGCAACAGCCCTTGGAGAGCCCAGGTGGTAGTGGTTAAGACCGGGGAGAAGCACAGGATGGTCGTGGACTACAGCCAGACCATCAACCGGTACACGCAGCTCGACGCGTACCCTCTCCCTCGCATATCTGATATGGTCAATCAGATTGCACAGTACCGGGTCTTCTCTACTATTGACCTGAAATCCGCCTACCACCAGCTCCCCATCTGTAAATCGGACCGTCTCTACACTGCCTTCGAGGCAGACGGTCGTCTGTACCAATTTCTTATGGTTCCCTTCGGCGTCACGAATGGAGTCTCGGTATTTCAACAAGAAATGGACCGAATGGTTGACCGGTACGGACTGCAGGCCACCTTCCCGTACCTCGACAATGTCACCATCTGCGACCACAACGCCAACCTTTCTAAATTCCTCCACACCGCATTGCTCCTTAATCTCACGTACAACAAGGAGAAGTGCGTGTTCCGCACAGACCGCTTAGCCATCCTCGGCTATGTAGTCCAAAACGGACTACTGGGGCCCGACCCCGACCGCATGCGCCCCCTCATGGAGCTCCCCCTCCCCCACTGCCCCAAGGCCCTCAAACGCTGCCTTGGGTTCTTATCTTATTACGCCCAGTGGGTCCCACAATACGCGGACAAGGCCCACCCACTTATCCAGTCCACACATTTTCCCCTCTCAGCCGAGGCACAACAGGCCTTCGCCTGCATTCGATCTGACATAGCCAGGGCCGGGATGCACGCAGTAGACGAGACACTGCCTTTCCAAGTAGAAAGTGATGCTTCAGATGTCGCACTTGCCGCCACACTGAATCAGGCAGGCAGACCCGTGGCAGACCCGTGCCTCCACGCCTCCGAAATTCGGCATTCCTCTGTTGAAAAGGAGGCCCAGGCAATCGTTGAAGCGGTGCGGCACTGGAGGCATTACCTGGCCGGCAGGAGATTCACTCTCCTCACTGACCAACGGTCGGTAGCCTTCACGTTCAACAACACGCAGCGGGGCAAGATCAAGAATGACAAAATCTTGCGGTGGAGAATCGAGCTCTCCATCTTCAACTACGAGATCTTGTATCGCCCCGGCAAGCTCAACGAGCCCCCAGACGCCCTCTCCCGAGGTACATGTGCCAGCGCACAAGTGAACCAGCTCCGTGCCTTGCACGAGAGCCTTTGCCATCCGGGGGTCACTCGCTTGTACCATCAAATCAAAGCCCGCAATCTGCCCTACTCCGTCGAGGAAGTACGGACAGTCACCAGAGACTGCCAGATCTGTGCGGAGTGCAAGCCGCACTTCTACCAGCCAGATCGCGCGCGCCTGGTGAAAGCGTCCAGCCCCTTTGAACGCCTCAGCGTGGACTTCAAAGGGCCCCTCCCCTCCACCGACCGCAACATCTACATCCTTAGTGTGGTCGATGAATTTTCTAGGTTCCCCTTCGCCATCCCATGCCCGGATATGACGTCTGCCACCGTCATCAAGGTCTTGGATTCCATTTTCGCCCTGTTCGGTTTCCCCGATTACATCCACAGTGACAGGAGATCCTCATTCATGAGCGATGAGCTGCGTCAATTCCTGCTCAGCAGGGGTATCGCCTCCAGCAGGACGACCAGCTACAACCCCCGGGGAAACGGGCAGGTAGAGAGGGAGAACGGGACGGTATGGAAGGCCATCCAGGCCATCCAGCTGGCCTTACGGTCCAGGAACCTCCCAGCCGCTTGCTGGCAGCAGGTTCTCCCTGATGCGCTCCATTCCATTCGGTCGCTACTGCGCACCGCAACTAACAGTACACCCATGAACGTGTTTTTGCCTTCCCTCGGAAGTCTACATCCAGGGTGTCGCTCCCGACGTGGCTCACGACTCCGGGCCCAGTCCTTCTCCGTAGGCATGTTCGGCATCACAAGGCGGATCCCCTGGTGGACAACGTACGCTTTCTCCACGCCAACCCTCAGTATGCCTACGTGGAGTTCCCCGACCGCCGCCAGGACACAGTCTCGCTCCGGGACCTGGCTCCCTCAGGTGCCGATCCCATGCCCACACCCCCTTTTCCCCCCGCACCACCCTCCTTTTCCCCGGCACCCCCCTATTCGTCCCCACCAGGTCCATCCCTCGTCCCCCTGCCCACACTGGAGGACACGGAGTCATCCCGCCAGCAGCCAGCACCAACACCACCAGCACCTGCACCGACGTCGCCACCACAGCTACGCCGATCACAGCGGAACATTCGACCGCCGGTTCGGCTCAACCTGTGACCTGCTGACCGGATGGACTCTTGGTTTTCTTTGTTTGGACCCTCTTGTAAATAGCTCATCCTTTGTTTTATAGTTACACGTCACCCCCGCCGGACTCATTTTTCTACAGGGGGTGAATGTGGTGATATAACCACTGTAGTGATGTGTACTTGCAGTAGGGGGATGTATGCCTGTACCTGTAATACAGGTTCTTCCGGTAAGCCCCTGCCGGCTAGCTCCGCCCACAGGGAGCCTGTGTATAAATATGCTTGTGGGTCACTCAGACCCTAGTCTACAGTTGCAGATGGAGGAATAGCATTGCACAGCAATAAAGCCTCTATTGTCCTACTCTCTCGTCTTTGAGTATAATTGTTAGTGCTACAACCATATCTGAAGATCTACCCACCATTTGGTGTATTGTGTTGCTCCAGGGCCTAGTAACGCAGGCCTTCAGTATGATCTCATCCACAGATGTCCATGATCTTGGCAGGGTCTAATAAAGATAGGTCCTAATACCTGCACGCCACAATGTTCTAAACGCGTTTCCCGCCGGTGTGTTTTCCTGCTGGTTTTGCAGAGAATCTTCAATGTGGGGGTTTTCCAATCGGGCCTTCATCTGCATCCTATTAATGGGATGCAAATGAGGTTAACCTGGCCTCTGGTGGGCTTCCTGACACCAGCGAAGGACCCCACTCTAAATCCGCGCTGGCATGAAACGATTTCTAGGCCTCTTGCCATATTCTCCCACCATGCCGCTATCGAAGAAACTGGTGGGATCTCGGGAGAATTCCAGCCAGTAATTCTATGCTTGTATGATTCCATGATTCAAACAATAGCAGCCATTTCTCAAGATAATGCCCTGATAAATATTTGACAGAATACCATCTTTCTCTTTTACCCAACATGCAGCTTTTTTATCTGACCGAATTTTGGAGTCAGTTGATAATCTGTGTCGCATTTCTAGTACTTAATTGCACAGTGGGGCATCATTATTTCCGAAGAGCAATATTTATGAAGTGCATATGCAGCAGCTTATCGTTAATTCTAATGTATTATTAAGCATAAAGTATTTCTTCTACAAATGCTTAGACAAGGCCCCAAGCCCAAGCAAACACAAAATATGTACCAAGCAGTCACCTGAAACATGATATACCTGGTTGCTATGAATTAAACAACAAGATATTAACACCAATCCACAGGGTGCAGTACTGAAGGTTCCACTTTGTTATTTTCTGTTCCATCTTAATTCATTTCCCCCTCACATTTTGTGATTGAATCACTGTTAAAGACATCTGAGACATTTGTCTCCACATAAATCATAGTTACTTTTGCAAGCACCCACGATGCCTGCATTATTTTCAAAGAATATATTTCACACAAGATCCAGTTTTCTCAGGTTTTTGATGAGCTCCCAGGTTTGACAAGAGCAGAAAGGCCTCATTTCCTCCAGTCCCTGGTTCTATTATAAAAAAAACAGCTGCAAAAGATTAGAGCTACATTTATAAATCCACTGTAACGACGTTCTTAACTCATTGAAGTAGTCCTGATGTATAATTTGATCATAATTTTGCCATACCTGTATCATCTGTTTAAGAAACTCAAGGTCTGAGATTCACAAGCGAAGCCCTGCAGTTTTTGGCTGAAGGGCAGCATAGAAAATAAAAAAAACACAGATGCCTGAATCACTGTCAAGTACATTTGCTTGGTGGATTAAGTCGTGGAAGATTACTGCTGTGGCAGCGCTTTATTTTCCGAGTAAGTAATGGGAGATCTTCTGTAATATACCGTTTCCAATGAGGATAATTGATCAACAAAACAATCATCCTAACACGGTCTCCAAGGCTTACAGAAATAAACAACTATTGTATTTTATCTGTATAACCGTACGGATACCACTAACAGTCAGTCAGAATAAAATAATCACATGCGATATGATTGCAATGAAGCTCTGCTGGTCAAACGCAGACAAAAGATTAAGAAGAATTAATACTGACAAGTAAAATCCATTAGCCGACAGACAGCCCAACACTGCTGTAATCAGATGATTATGACTCATCTTGTCGATCAACAGCTATCGCTGCCTTTTATCAATGGAACACTTGACAACTGGGAAAGCTCACTGGCCAAGGTTTGTTACAAACACACAAAGATCTCCAATCATCGCAGTTATAGACACCGGTTTCTTCGAAATAATTTATGACATGAACTAAAATTGGGTTCTGCAGCTATTCTTCTGGCTCCTGTAGTGAGGGTCCTGTCACCCAGAGTGGTGGGCTGGCTGCTTAATCTATTTATTAATTAAAGAGCTAAAGTACTTGGAGCGAGGCTGCCTCTACTTATTTCACACAATCAATTAATCCTGTCATTGCTTTGCTGATGGGTGGACGGATGTTGTTGGAACTCTAATTGTCCGGGTGGAATTTATCCTGCTTTTGGGAAAACCTAGGGCAGAGCATGGTGTAGTGGTATTGTTACCATATTAGCAATCCTGAGGCTCAGACTAATGTCTTGGGGATATGGGTTCAAATCCCACCACAGCAACTGGTGGAATTTAAATTCAAGTAATAAATCTGGATTTTAAAAACTAGTTTTGGTAAACATGATCATGAAATCATTGCCGATTCTCTCAAAAATCCCAAATGCCCCAAAAAAGGAAGGAAATCTGCTATGCTTACCTAGTCTGGGCTACATGTGACACCAGGCCCATAGAAACATGGTGGACTCTTAATTTTTTTAAAATTCATTTACAGGATTTGGCATCGCTGGTTAGGCCAGCTTTATTGCCCAGCCCTAGTTGCCCTTCAGAAGGTGGAGATCAGCTGCTTTCTTGAACCGTTGCAGACCTTGAAATTAAATGAAAAATGAAAATCGCTTATTGTCATGAGTAGGCTTCAATGAAGTTACTGTGAAAAGCCCCTAGTCGCCACATTCCGGTGCCTGTTCAGGAAGGCTGTTACGGGAATCGAACCGTGCTGCTGGCCTACCTTGGTCTGCTTTCAAAGCCAGTGATTTAGCCCAGTGTGCTAAACAGCCCCAACTGTGCTGCTGGGGAGGGAGTTCCAGGGTGTTGCCCCAGCGACAGTGTACGAACAGCGATATATTTCCAAGTCAGGGTGGTGAGTGACTTGGAGGGGAACCTCCAGGTGGTGCGCTGCCCAGGTATCTGCTGCTCTTGTCCTTCAGATGATAGTAGTGGTGGGTTTGGAAGGTGCTGTCGAATGAACCTTGGCGCCTTACTGCAGTGCATCTTGTAGATGGTACACAAGGCTGCCACTGTTCGTCGGTGGTGGAGGGTTTGAATGTTTGTGGGAGGGGGAGCAGTCAAGCGGAGGCTGCTTTGTCCTGGATGGTGTCGAGCTTCTTGAGTGTTGTTGAAGCTGCACTCACCAAGGCAAGTGGAGAGTATCCCATTACACTCCTGACTTGTGCCATGTAAATGGTGAACAGGCTTTGGGAGTCAGGAGGTGAGTTACTCGCCGTAGGATTCCTAGCCTTTAACCTGCTCAGGTCGCCACTGTATTAATATGGCTAGTCCAGTTCAGTTTCTGATCAACGGATTTTGATTGTGAAGGATTCACGTACCTCTGGGTGCAACGGTTTCCTCCCACAAGTCCCGAAAGACATGCTGTTAGGTAATTTGGACATTTTGAATTCTCCCTTCGTGTACCCGAACAGGTGCCGGAATGTGGTGACTGGTGGCTTTTCATGGTAACTTCATTGCAGTGTTAATGTAAGCCTACTAGTGACAATAAAGATTATTATTATTAATGCCATTGAATGTCAAGGGGCCATGGTTAGATCCTCTCTTGCATGAGATGGTCATTGCCTGGCATTAATGTGGCGCGAATGTAACTTGCCACTTGGCAGCCCAAGCCTGAATGTTGTCCAGGTCTTCCTGCATTTGGACATGGACTGCTTCATCTGAGGAGTCACAAATGGTGCTGAATATTGTGGAGTCATCTGCAAACTTCCCCACTTCTTTTTTAAAAACCTTAGAGTACCCAATTCATTTTTTTCCAATTAAGGGGCAATTTAGCACGACCAATCCACCTACGCTGCACATCTTTTGGGTTGTGGGGGCAAAACCCATGCAAACACGGGGAGAATGTGCAAACTCCACATGGACAGTGACCCAAAGCCGGGATCAAAGCTGGGACCTCGGTGCCGTGAGACAGCAATGCTAACCACTGCGCCATTGTGCTGCCCTAAACATCCCCACTTCTGACTTATAATGGAAGGAAGGTCATTGATGAAGCAGCTAAGGTGGTTGGGCCTAGGACACAACCCTGAGGAACACCTGCAGTGATGTCCTGGAGCTGAGTTGAATAACTTCCAACCACCTTCCTTTGTGGCAGGTAAGACTCCAAACAACGGAAAGTTTCCCCCCCTGATTCCCACTGACTCCAGTTTAGCTAGGGCTCCTTGATGTCATACTCGGTCAAATGCTGCCTTGTTGTCAAGGGCAGTCATCTCACCTCACCTCTGGCATTCAGCTCTTTTGTCCATGTTTGAATAGGCTAGCAAGTCACTCAGTTATATCAAAACCTAAACAAAACTGATAAGTAGGAATAAAACCCGATACTTCACCCAGCATCGAACTAGGAACCGGAAACAACAAAAGCAAAATCATCCCAATCGACCCTGCAAAATCCTCTTCACCAACATTTGGAAACTTGAGACAAAATTCTGAGAGATGTATCACAGGCTAGTTAAGCAATAGTGATGCTCACAAAATCATACCTAACAGACAATGTCCCAGACACCACCTTCAGCATCCCTGGGTATGCCCTGTTTCACCGACAGGGCAGCCCCAGCAGAGGTCACGATGCAGCAGTATACTGTTGGGAGGGAATTGCCATAGGAGTTCTCAACATCGACTCTGGAATGCATGGCATTAGGTCAAGCATATAGGCACTGTTTATTTGCTTATTACCACCTACGACACCCCTCGCAGCAGATGAATCAAATTGAACTCCGGGTTTCGGAGCTCGAGCAGCGGCTGGAGTCGTTGACATATCTGTGTGAATGAGATCTATGTGGATAGCAAATTCAGAGAGGTGGGTGTGTCGCAGGCTAGGACCATTGAGGCAGAAAAGGAATGCATGGACATCAGAGCATTGGTTCCTCAGAGGAGTGTAGTTGGAGAAACGTTTGTGTCCTTTGGATCAAACGCTATGTCATTCACACATCAGACACTCAAGAAAGATATAATTAAAGAAGGCAGTGTACTTCTACAAGCATGAAACCAAAAGAATCATTATGAGTTTGAGTGCCTTTGAGAGTCTAAGATGGAAGTTTATCACACTCGTCACTTGTAGATTAGATACATTCAGATGGCTGGGGGTCAGGATATTAGGATTAATTTGAAGTGACAAATATTCAGCAGGTCATGAAGTCAGGCACCCATGGGTGCTATATCAGGAGCTCCAATGTCTTTACAGCAGAACGTACAGCTTTTGAATCAGACTGGGTGGATATTTTACAAGACTTTGAAACCTCTGAGTTCTTAAAAGGCAAAGATGGCACAGCCTTTCTCTGCAGCTCTTGTCTTGATGGTGGCATCCTCAAGACTGCCCTTTGTCTCGTCTGAGTGTAGGGGTGAAATGATAACCAGTTTCAGTCACATGGCCAACAACCATGTGTTATACATCAAAGGTATATGGTGATCTTTCACCATGGGATCCAGGGCAATTTGGCAAACTGGATCCAAAACTAGCTTTTTTGTTTTGTTTTGGTGCTTGGAAACCTGAGTCCAGTGGTGTTCTGCAGGGATCAGTGTTGAGTCCTCTGTTGTTTGTAGTATACATTAATGATCTAGATGTGAATGTAGGAGGCATGATAAGTAAGTTCACAGGTGACACAAAAATTGATGGTGTGGTAAATAGTGAGGAGCAAGGCCTTAGGTTACAGGACGATATAGACGGTTAGCACAGGGCTAAATCGCTGGCTTTTAAAGCAGACCAAGGCAGGCCAGCAGCGCGGGTTCAATTCTCGTATCAGCCTCCTCGAACAGGCGTTGGAATGTGGCGACTAGGGGCATTTCGCAGTAACTTCATTTGAAACCGACTTGTGACAATAAGCTATTTTCGTTTCATTTCATTTTTCATTTTCAGAAGACTGACAAATGGAATTTAACAATGAAAAGTGTGGGGTGAAGCATTTTGGAAGGACTAACAAGGCAAGGGAATATAGAATGAATGGTCAGACCCGAGAAAGTACAAAGGATCAAAGGGACCTTGGTGTGCATGTTGACGGCTCTCTGAAGACAGCAGGGTAGGTTGATCAGGTGGCTGAGAAGGTCTACGGGATTCTTGCTTTTATTAACCGAGGCATTGAATGTAAGAGCAGTGAGGTTATCCTGGAGCTGTGTAAAACACTGGTTAGGCCCCAGCTGGAGGACTGTGTGCAGTTCTGGTCGCCATACTATAGAAAGGAAGTGATTGCACTGAAGAGCGTGCAGAGGAGATTCGCCAAGATGTTGCCCAAGCTGAATAGTTTCAGCTATAAGGAGAGACTGGATGGGCTGGGTCTATTTTCCCTGGAGGAGGGGGGCTGATTTGAGAAGTATAATATCATGAGGGTCAGGGAGAGGGTAGACAGCAAGGTACTTTTCCCTTCAGAAGAGGGGTCAAAAACCAACGGGCATAGATTTAAGGTAATGGGCAAGAGGTTTCACCCAGAGGGTGGTTAAAATCTGGAACTCATTGCCTGAAAAGGTGGCTGAGGTAGGAACATTCACAACGTTTAAAAAGTATTTAGATCAGCAGTTGAAATACTATTGCAAACAAGGCTACGGACCAACTGCTAGAAAGTGGGATGAGAATAGTTCAGTGCAATGGTCCAAAGGGCCTCTTTCTGTCCTGTAAATGGCGCGATTCCCCATTTGGGAGACTACGGTCTGGATTCTCTGATTCTGTGGCTCTGTCCGCAGGATCCGTCTGGTCTTATGATCAAAACGTCGGCATCGCCTCCGCACCGATGCTCCGCCTGTTGGGGGGGCTAACAGCCGCACCATGTAAAGTCTCCAGCTTTACCTGTCGATACGCATACAGAATTGCCGGGTCCATTGCCGCACATTTGAAAGGCGGCAGCCGTGCCGTACAACATGATGCCGGTCACGCAAAACTCAGCCTGCCAAAAACTGCCACCCTGTAACCTCCCTCATCATCCCCGGACCACCTTCCGTCTTACCCGACTCTGCCGAAGCACCCCCTGCCAGTGAAACGCCCCCCCCACCCTTGACTGTGGTGGCGCTGGGCACATTCCGCAGCCGTCACGCCAGGTCCCCGAAAAGTGAGAAGACATGCACCACATGACATTAGGGTTCCGGCCCATTGGGGGCGGAGCATTGGGGGATGCCCTCAGGTGACGTCCTGAGGCTGTCCCAACAGCGTGGGCCTATGCTGTTTTTGAGGGGGCGGAGAATCGGAAATGCAGGTCGAACGCAGAATCCATTTTTACACCGGAATCGGGGGCGATTCCGGTGTAAAAATGGATTCTGCGTTCGAACACGATTTCGGCGTTGCTGATTGGAGAATCCCGTCATATGTTCTCCCGCCACAGGAGAATTGCAACTGATTTACTTTCCCCCCAGGAGTTCAAATCTGAAAGCAATTCTGTATCCCTTGCCATGCAAATTTATGCATGGTGAGGAATACAAATTATTCCCGAGGGAATCCAACTATCAGGCCGCCATTTGGAGCACTCAACACCATAGCGAAGTCCCACGGTTGGCCATACCTCCTCCTCCCCCCCCCCCCCCCCCCCCCCCGCCCCCAGCACCGCAAAGCAGCCCTACACCCCGGATTGCCTGGGCGGCCCCTCCTTCCCCTGAGAATGGGGGTGGACAGCTCCACCCCACCAGGGGTTCCACTTAATAGGGAAACTCCCCTAGGGATCCCCTTAACTGGGAGATGCTCCCCAGGGATACTCTGAAGAGGGAGACCCCAGGAACCCCCTTAACAAGGAGACACCCCAGGGACTCCATGAATAGGGACACCCCCCGGGGACCCCCTCAACAGGGAGAAGCCCCAAGGGTCCCATGAATAGGGAGACCGCCACCAGGCACCTCATGAACAGGGAAACTCCCGGTTGCCCCTAACTGAAGGAACCCCCCCACCCACCCCACAGAGAACCCCTAACTGAATGAGCCCCCCACAGAGACCATCTAGCTGAAGGGACACACCGCAGGAATCCCTTGTCTAAAGGGATCCCCTCTAAGACTTCTGCCACGCCCCTCCACAGAAAAGAGATCCATGTGGAAGCTATAGAGCAGTCCAGACATAGGCAGTGAAAGAAATTACAGCTGTAACACTTAACTGGAAGCTTCACATGTCCATTCTTGGAAGGAGAACAGCTATGACCTATGTTTCAATCCTTAAGATCCATTTGCTGCAAGACATTAATTCCTTTCCAGTAATCAAATCACTAAGTGCATTCCAAGCACTTAAGAGAGTGATTGGAATGCACTTACCACTTACCACCCTTTGATGTGGTTGATGTTTGTAAACATTGGTGTTTCAGCACTTAACAGTCGCTCATCTATGAAGGGAGATGAATGAATCAAGGTGGCAGCTGTTTTGTGGACGCATTCACTCATAGCGCACTACTAGAAAGGAATTAGTGCCTTGCAGCTAATGTATCTGTGGGAACCCAATACAGGCCACAGCTGTTCTCTTTGGAGGAATGGACACGTGGAGCTGTAAATTAAGTGTAATTCTCCTCACTGCCCATCCGGACTTCTCTCTGGCTTCCAGGCAGGGGTCTTATTTCTGGTGGAGGTGGGGGGGGGGGGTTCAGTCTGGGGAGGGTGGTCTGTGGAGGGTCCTTCCAGGCAGGAGATCCCTGTGGGGGGGGTCCCCCTAACTCAGAGGTCCCGGGGGGGGGGGGGGGGGGGGGAGGTGGTCAAATAGAGGTGTGGACAGGCAGTCCGGGGGAGGTGGTCAAATAGAGGTGTGGACAGGCAGTCCATTGTTGGGGGGATGTCCCTCAGATGACCTTAGATGAACTCTACCAGCATGGCCCTGGTGTGTCGGACCACGCAGTGGACCAAGGGGACAACCATTACCCCCTTGGCCCACCGTGAGGTACACTACACCAGGGCCATGCTGGTGGAAACTACAAGTAATCCGCTCCCACGTCATTCACAGCTATGGGGACCGTAGAATCGCGGGAGGCCGGAACATAGGCTGCCCGGCCTACTAAATAGATGCAAATGGGTCATTAAAACACATTTGCATTTATTTACATCCTCCCGCTGGCGTACTGCGTGAGCCTCGTGCGCCAATCCTGATTTTTCCCTGGCGCCTGATTCTTCGTCCTGTGAGGGAACGCATTCAATAGAGAATCACATCTATCACCACTCGTTCTTCTAAATTCCAATAAATAGACTCCCAGCTTTGAGTAGGGTGATCATTGCTCGGCACGACATTGTGGGCCGAAGGGCCTGTTACGTGCTGTACTGTTCTAAGTTCTAAGTTCTAAGCTTATTTAATCTTTGCCCATAGGATCACCCTTCCATACCAGGGGGCAGCCTAGTGAACCTTCTCTGAGCTGCCACCAATAAAATAATGGACAAGATTCTCAGTTTGGGAGATAATGAGCTGGATTCTCTGCACCCCGACACCGAAATCGCGTTCGGCGACAGGGTGGAGAATCCGTTTGCGCGCATGAAATTGGACCGACACCAGTTTCGCAATTCTCCGCCCCCGGAAATTGCCGTTCTCGAGGATTACGCCACACCAAGTATCCACCGCCACATGCCGTTGCCTGAGGCCCACCCCGCGATTCTCCATCCCCGACTGGCTGAATTTCATGGTTCTAACATGATCCCACCGTCCGTGATCCTAGCGTGGCGGCTGCAGACAGTGTCCGGGCGCCACAATCGGGGGAGGGTTGATTGGCGGGCGGGGGGGCTTCATTCAGGACGGGGGCTTTGTGTGTGCGGGTGGTCTGGGGCATGGTACAGGTCCGCGGGCTGAGTCTGGAAGTGTGGGGGGCCGTATCGGCAGCTAGAGCTGCGAGCTCTACAACAGCTGCAAGATGGTGAATCTGTGGCCTCTTG
This sequence comes from Scyliorhinus canicula, assembly GCF_902713615.1. NCBI lineage: Eukaryota > Metazoa > Chordata > Chondrichthyes > Carcharhiniformes > Scyliorhinidae > Scyliorhinus > Scyliorhinus canicula. The sequence goes on along the minus strand of NC_052150.1, from coordinate 162,901,568 downwards.
ACGCCAGTATTTATGACGGTGTGGGGACATAGTCCCAAAAACGGAGAATCCAGCCCAATGTTCTCCTGTCAAATTAGGAAGCAATTCACAATCCTTAGCCATGCAACTTCATTTATGGCAAGGATTGCAAGGGATTCCCGAAGGAATCACACTATCGGGCTACTGATTAGAGTGGGCGGTCCCATGGCTGGCCACGTCCTCCCCCACCACTTCACAATTCAGCCCCACCGACCCACATTGGAATGCAGTCACCCCGCCCACAGTGCACTTCAACACCCCCCACCTCTGGATTTTCTGGGTTCCCCCTTACCCTAGTACCGGGATTCTCTGAGCCTCCGCGCCGAAAACACACTCGGCGCAGGGGCGGAGAATGGGGCCTCAGACCCATGATCGGGTCCGATGCCGGGACGGGATTCTCAACAGACCGGAGAATCACCGCCAGCTGGCGCGCGTGCGTGCAGTCGACGCGGCGCCAGTTGGGGGCTGTTCAATGAGGTACCCACGGCGATTCTCCGTGGTCAACCGGCCGAGCTCACGCCGGCGTGGTTCTAACATGTTTCCACCCGGCAGGAGCTCAGACTTGCGGCCGCGGTGGCCGTTCTGGTGGGGGGGGGGGGGGGGGGGGGGGCGATCAGACTCCGGGGGGAGCCTCCACGATGGCCAGGCCCGCGATCAGGGGCTCCCGATCGACTGGTGTACGCGGTCCGGGGGGGTGTCTACTTTCTTCCGCGCTGGCTGCTGTGTGGCTCCGACATGTTGCGTGGGCCCGACGCAGAAGCAGCCGCCACGCGCATATGTGGACCCGCGGCCGGCAGTGCAGGGCCGCGTATCGGCGCTGGAACTGCGTGGAGCACCGTGCTGGCCCCTTATTGGCTTCAGAATCACTGGGCCAAAAGCCTGTTGATGCAGGCGTGAAACACTACGGTGCTTACGCTGGCGTCAACACTTAGCTGCGTTTTAGCAGAACCCCGGCCATGATTCCCAACCTAGAGGACCAGAGAATCACTCGGGCCTGGAGAATATGGCGTCCAGCCTGTTAAGTGGGTGAAAATGTGTCTTAATGACCTTAATCCTCCCAATGGCATGGGGCGTGACCCTAAACCCCAACACCAGTAGGGGACTGGAACATCGGAAACGGATTGGCTGCAATCTCGTTTTCTCCCCGACGCTGGATTCTCCACCTCATCAGTAACTCCGCTACCGCCGGCGCGAGGTGAAGAATTCAGCCCATTCCCATTCCTTAAAAAAGGGGACCAAAACTGCTCACAGTTCTCCAGATGTGTTCTCACCAGTACCTTGTACAATTGCAGCCAGACTTCGCTATTCTTTTACTCCAACCCCTTGAAATAAGGACCAATATTTTATTCGACTTCCTGATTACCTGCTGCACCTGCGTGCTAGTTTTCTGTGTTTCATGCACAAGTACGCCAAGTCCCTTTGTGTTGCAGCTTTCTGCAGCTTTACTCCATTTGAATAATACTCTGTTCTTTTGTTCTCTTTAAAAAAAATACAAATCCATCGCTGGAAAAGAGTTTGCAGAGAAAGTAACTCTAGTTAATTGTCATCAGTAGAAAAGGAACACAAAAGCGAAAATGCTCTTTATGTGGGCTCATTTAGCTATTACTCACTTTGAAATAAATCCCTGTGTAAACCAGGAATTTGCGTTTCGATTGACATTTTGGGAAACTGAAAGAGTTCCAGTTTCAATCATAGTCAACATCTGCTGGATCTGTGCAACCTCAATGAAGGGAGGTCTTTACCATCTCGGTGTCAGTAAATGCAAATCTCCATTCAAAAACAGTAGCTGTGATTAAAATTTCTTTGTCAAACAGAACAGAAAAAAGAGGATTTTTCATTGAAACACCTGCTTCCATTGCAAAATGCAGGAAGCAAGCTGTGGGTCAAATGTATTTACATGTGAAAATTATTATGTCCAAATGGATTGAACAGGTTAGTTTCTCGGGCCCATCCACCAGCTGAATTTCTTTTTTACTTGACCGATTGCAATAAAACTCATTGAGGAAAATTTGCATTACCTTAGATATCCCAACTGGGCATAACTCTACCATTTCACTGGCATTCCCAAAGGAGATAAAATTCTGGCATTTCACAGAATTGTTCTCACATAGCAAAATTCAATGTTATCTTACTTTTCAAAAAGCCAAACATTACACTTTCTCTCCTGGCATGATTTCCTCCGCACCCTACAGGCAACAAATTTGTAAACCTGTTTATAGAGAAAGCGTATATCAGAAATTATTCATTTAAAATGTCTCTTCCCACCTCGAACAGCAAATGAATTAAATTTGGTGCATCATTCACAAATTCAGCATGTAAATCTCATTTGGCAAGTCTTCTCACCTCCTCCTTGGCTTCCACCTCCCTCCACAACTGGCTTCATAATTGAAAAATATAGCTGACAGATCAAGTGAAAATTTTGATTTCCAATAATACCATTGGTGTCCACACTGGGACACATCTCCTCAGGAAGACTTCTGAATTATAAATGAATGATTTTTCTTTCTTGGTATTGACAGAACCTAGAAAATAATACTCCTGATTAAATTGCCCGTCAAACCGGTACATATGTGGAATAAAATATGAAAGAATTTCTGGTCTCTAATGTAATTATGTTTTTGTCTTTTGATGTTGGTTGACACCTCTTTGATTAAAAATCTACTATAAAATATTAGAAACTGCAAGCATTCAATGCCTTCAACCCCTCAAAATAACAGACTTTAATAGGTAATCAATATTTAGTTTGAAAGATTCCTATTGCGAACAAGCATGTACAATATTGTAAAGAATGTATCAATTATTTTCTTGTAGAAACACTAGTTTGTATTTGAAGTTGTAACTATTTACACAAAGTGCTTTGTAAGCACTGGAGAAGTACCACGAATGGTGCCTTTGCATGATCCTCCAAATCCAGTGGCAAGAAAGCGGGTCAACAGTGGCATCCTCCCATATGCCAACTTGTCCAGCAAAATGGCACTGAACACTCAAATCCAGCTCCACTGGGTGGGATAGTATGCCTAATACCACACTCCCTGGGTGGGATAGTATGCCTCATACCACAACTGCTCTATTCAGGGCTCAGTTGTGGCAGAAGACTCCCATGATGACAATGAAAACACAGGATGTCCTCAAAGCCTCCCTGAAGAGATTAAACAACCCTGCTGACTCATAGGAGTCTCTAGCTTGGGACCGGGCAAAATGGAGAAGGTTCATCCGGGAATGCACCAAATGCATAGGCCTAAATCTTCTGGCCCTGCCCACCCCGGAAATCATCATGGGCGGGACGGAGAATTCGACGGACAAGGAAAAATCTGTTGACCTCAGGCAGAAGCTTACAGTCCTGGGGCAGGTGGGACTGGAATATCGCGCCCATTTCATGACATTTTCTGGAATGTACAGAGGCAAAGGCAAGGCATTGGAGGAAGCATACAGATCTCCAAACAACCCATCTACCCAACCCTTCAAGCACCACCTTATCAGAGGCCATTGACCCTGAGTGGGAGCAAGTCACCCTCGATCCCGAGGGACTGCCAAAGAAGAGGAAGAGATTTACATCAACAGTGCAATCATTATTCAGGCACAAGTGGCAGATTCTATTGTTGCATTTTCCAAGAAAAATTCAAATTCAGATTATTAGAGGCCATATTCCTGATAATAATTTTGATGTTTGTAGACTGGATGATTCACTTCTTTGGAATTTCTCTTTTTGGCCAATTTCTTCCTTTTGGAAACCAATTATCATCTTGGCCACCTTTCTCTATAGTACTGGCAGCATCTTGGTTATGCTGTTTTTTGTAACCATTGTCATGATTAGTTAACAGTGAATGCAATCCACAAGTAGAATGATGCCTTGCTGAGACATCACATGCACAAGGTTTTGCAGTTCATGGTAAAACAAATGAAAAATGAAACCCATTTGGCCTGGACTGGCAGATTTGGACCAGGTTTCGCACCAAGATTCAAACCTCTGGATGTTTGGCAGGCTGCACACTTTCACATTTTACACGGAAAAACTCAACGGTTCATAACTTTTGAAAGTATGCACTCAAATCATTTTAAGGTGCAGGTCCTTATAGAACTGTTGTCCTGGACAGTAAAAGTATTATCGGCCTTATCTGCATTTACACGGAGGCTCCTAATTCAGTTCTGTATCGGACGTGCTGATACTCTAAATTCAATTCCATGTTGAAAATAGTACAGCTTCCAAATATCCAATCAATGGTCTTAAATTCATTATGAAGTAAAACAGTTTGCACTGAATCTGTGTAAACAGACCGAGCAGAGTCCCAGCTGTACAGTACACACATTAGATTACAGCTGACACATGCACTGCTTAAGGGATAAGACGTTGTGTAAATGCAGACAAAGATTCAATTTTATAGTACTATGTAAACAAGATATTGCATTTCCCTCAGGAAAGGCATTTATTAATAACTTTTGTTGTATGATAAAATCCCCCTTCCTTGGACCATGGCATATTTTGAAGTTTAGAACAAAACTCTTTCAGATTAAGTGGATTTTGATGAGTAGGCTTAGACTTAGAACAGTACAGCACAGAACAGGCCCTTCGGCCCTCAATGTTGTGCCGAGCAATGATCACCCTACTCAAACCCACGTATCCACCCTATACCCGTAACCCAACAATCCCTCCCCCTTAACCTTACTTTTTAGGACACTACGGTCAATTTAGCATGGCCAATCCACCTAACCCGCACATCTTTGGACTGTGGGAGGAAACCGGAGCACCTGCAGACTCCACACAGACAGTGACCCAGCCGGGAATCGAACCTGGAACCCTGGAGCTGTGAAGCATTTATGCTAACCACCATGCTACCATGCTGCCCAGTACTATACAGTAGATTCTGAGGACCCCGTTTAATCTTATAACCACTTTTATACTTTGTCAATTATGCATCTATTTTTTCGTTGAACTTTAGTTGTCACATCGCACACTTTACACCAATAATTTACACAAAGATTCTTCTAGTTTGCCATCTATTTCCCTGCTTTTAAGAACAACTACAAAACCCTATCCTTCCCCTCAACAATGTAACATTGGTTCTCCTTTGCTACCCTCATGATGTTCATGTTTCCCTTTCTTCTCCAGCTTGGGTTCCACTGTCTTCTCAGGTTAAGTGTCTGACACATCTTCCTGCACTTGAAAAGTCCTTTTGGAATGTATGATGTAGGAATGATGCCAAGCTTTGGTGTAAAAAAAAATAGCATGCATATTTTAACACTTATGGACATTAATTATTTTCTCCCTTTTTAATACAGTTTATTGTTGTATCAATTCTTAATCATTCAAAAGGTGTTTGGGGCTAAGTATTGGTACATAAATCTTGAAAGACGTACTTGTTAGGTGAATTGGACATTGTGAATTGTGTACCCAAACAGATGCTGGAGTGTGGTGACTAGGGGATTTTCACAGTAACTTTATTGCAGTGTTAATGTAAGCCTACTTGCGATACTAATAAAGATTATTATTAGAGGACTTCCGGTGACGGCGGGCGGGAGGTGGTCGCGCAACGGAGGGCTCCCGACTTTAAACGGCATTTTCGGGGCTTTAAGCCCGGCCCCAAGGTCCACGGAGGCGTCAAAGACACAGAGAAGGCACAGAGGAGGCACAGCAGAAGAGGATGTCAAGGGTCGGTAAGAGGACGGCCGTTAAAAGAACAGCTGAGGGCCCGTTGGGGAGAGGAGAGGTCACCAGGGAAAAAGGAGGCTGGAGCACCAGGGGAGGCCACATTGTTGAAAGCTGAAGAAATAACCAAGGTAATGGCTGCAGAATTCGAAAGGCAGTTTACAAAGCACATGGAGGCGATGAGGGAGGAGATGAGGGAGGTTTTGAGTGTGCTGGTGGAGGAGGCGATTTCCTTGGTGACGACGGTGGTGGCGAGTGAAGTGGCGGAGGTACGGGCGCAAGGAGAGGCGCTGAAGGTAGTGGAGGAGACGGTGGCGCAGCACGGTGATCAACTTACCTCGATGGGGAAGGAGATGCGGAAGGTGATGGAGGTGAACAAGGATCTGCGAGGAAAATTGGAAGACCTGGAAAACAGGTCCAGGCGACAGAATTTGAGGATTGTGGGGCTGCCTGGAGGAGTTGAAGGGTCGAGGCCGACGGAGTATTTTGCCGCTATGCTAGCGAAGCTATTGGGGGAGGGGGAAGATCCCTCCCGATACGAGCTGGATCGGGCTCATCGGTCAGGGAGGCCTGTACCAAAGGCGAGTGAGCCGCCAAGAGTAGTGACCTTGTGCTTCTGTAGGTACTGCATGAAGGAGAAGGTCCTGTGCTGGGCCAAGCAGAAGCGGGTGGTGCAGTGGGCTGGAGCTGGTATACGTGTATACCAGGACTTTACGGCGAAGCTGGCGAGGAGGCGGGCTGCTTTCAACCGGGTGAAGAGGGCACAGTACATCAGCAAGGCGCAGTGCGGCATTGTATATCCAGCGAAGCTGAGGGTCACTTATAAGCTCAAGGACTTTTATTTTGGAACGGCGGAGGTGCGGAGGAGTTTGCGACGGCAGAAGGACTGTGGCAGAACTGAGAAGTTGAGATATGGCCATGTGCTGATGTAACTTCAGGACTGTATTTTCTTCATTTTGTCTCTTTTTTGTTTCACTGTATGGTGTATACACTCAGGTGTATGGGCTAATGGAGCCAATGGTGTATATATTTGGACAAGGGAAGTGCTGGGACTTGCACTCGAAGTGAGGGCTCTTTGGGGTGTAGGTGGATATGCAGGGTTTGTGTGCTAAAAGGGGATTTCTGGGCTTTCCTAGGGCCGGGCAAGGGGGAAAGGGACCCGGGTGGGGGCCTCTGCGCTGGCCTATTTAAACTGGTCAGTGAACGGGAGTGAGGTGGGGGGAGGGGCTGCGGCCATCGGAGCCTGGCAGAACAGGTTCTGAGTGGTCTAGCCGGGGTGGAAAGTTGGGGGGAAGGAACCGAGGTTGGGGGAGGAGTTTTACAAGAGGCAGTGGGCGGGAGGAGTTAGAGGGGAGGGTTTACAACTCTTGGGTATCACATACGGTACTTTTTCAGAGGTTGGACTGCGTTGAGTATGGGGGGGGGGGAGGGGATTCTAGGGTGACCATGGGCGGGGGGGGGGGGGTGGGGGAAGGGAGGAGTGGGCACTATGGTGACCATGGGCGGTCCCCGACTCTTTTCTCTTTTGTTTTTTGTTTCCACCGTGGGAGGGTTTGTTTCATTGGATACATATAGTGATAGGTGGGCTGTTGTTTGGGGTGGTGGGAGGAAGGGATCGTTATTATTGTTAAGGGGATTGACTTTGTATTTGTTACCGTTTACTGTTTGGGGGTGGGGGGTGAATTTTGGGGAAAAATGTGAAAATGGAGAATAAAACATTTTTTTTTAAAAATTATTATTATTAGATTATTATTAATAAAGGCTTGACTTTCTCTTTCCATTCATAGGAAAAATGGTTATTTTTTGTTGTTATCTATGAGCAGGGCAGGATAGTGGAATAGCGATTTGCACTGCTGCCTCACAGCACCAGAGACCCAGGCTTGATTCCAACCTTGGGTGACTGTGTAGAGTTTGCACGTTCTCCCCGTGTCTGCATGGGTTTCCTCCGGGTGCTCCAGTTTCCACTCACCGTCCAGAGATGTGCAGGTTAGGTGGATTGCCAATGATCAATTGTCCCTTGGTATCCAAAGGTTTAGGTGGTATAACAGAGTTATGGAGATGGGGCGGGGAGTCAGGTGCTCGTTCAGAGGATTGGTGCCGAATCTTCTCCTTCTGCACTGTAGGAATTCTATGATTCTATGAGCCCCTGTGCAGAAGTGATTTACTGGAACAAGGACGAGGAACATCAGGCATGTAGAGAGGCTAGAAAGTTGGGAATATTCTTCTTGGAACAGAGAAGGTAAGGGAGATTTATTCAAAATTAAGAGGTATTTTTATCGCGTAAATAAGGAGAGACTATTTCCATGTGGAAGAAGGATCGGTTATCAAATGAACAGATTTAATTTAATTGACAAGAAGAGCCTGAGGGACAATGACAGGATACTTCCTTATGTAGTGAGTTTTTATGATGAAGATTCCAAACTGAGAGGATGGTAAGAGAATTGGATAACTACTTGACAAGGTCAAATTTGCAGAGCTATTGGAAAAGAGCAGGATAGTGTGACTAATTTGATTGTGCGACTAATTTGATTGTGCTTTCAAAGAGCCAGCATAGGCACACTAGGTCGAATGGCCTCCTCCTTTACTCTGTGGATCACCGATGAGCGCACAATTGTGCAATGTGCAATTCATGATAATATGGAGTAATTAACAGCAAAGAAACTATCTAAGCTAACCATCTAGTGAGGGAAGGGTAATCAACAGTGCCATCAAGCGCAACTTACCCAGCAATAACCTACTCACTGATGTTCAGTTGGGGTTCTGCATGGGCTACTCAGATCCTGGGCTCATGACAGTCTTTAGTTCAAACATGGACAAAGGAACTGAACTTAAGAGGTGGAGGGAGAGTGACTGCCCTCAACATCAAACATTTGGCTGAGTATGGCATCAAGAAGCCCCAACAAAACTGAAGTCAATGAAAATCGAGGGGAAATTTTCTACTGGTTGAAGTTATACCCATCACAAAGGAAAATGGTTGTAACTGTTGAAGGTCAATCATCTCAGTGCCAGGACATTGCTGCAGGATAGTGTCCTAGGCCCAACCATCTTCAGACCTTTCTTCTATCATGCGTTCAGAAGTGGAAATGTTTGCACAATATTCAGCACCATTCATGATTCTGCAGGTACTGAAGCATTCCGTATCTATATGCAACACCTCATCCACCACCACATTCACTCCCTCCACTGCTGACTCACAATAGCAGCAGTGTGTACTATCTACAAAATGCACTGCAGAAACTCACCATGGCAACTACAAGAGCATCTTAGAAACTCGTGACCTGCATGACCTAGAAGGACATAGACAGCAGATGCATGGGAACATCACCATCTGTACATTTCATCTGCCCATGCCATACACGATCCTGACTTGAAACTATAACACCATGCTTCACTATCAGTGGGGCAAAATCCTTAAACTCCCTCCTGAACAGCACTGTGGGTGGAGCTACACCATATCAGCTGCAGCAGTTCAAGACCCCAAGGACAATTGGGATTAGCTATAAATGCTGACCGAATTAACCACATCCACGACCTGTGAATGAATAAATAACAAAAACCCTGTGATAATCCTTCTCAAGCCACTAATAGCAATTAACTGACATAATTGGTGGAAAGTCCATTCATGCAACGGTGGTTAGAATGATATTTGTGCATAATTGTTTGACCAGAAAACATGGAAAGTTCCACAGATCAACCAGAACCTGTGAACAAGATCTTCTCGGTTCCACGGTGGCAGGCTTGAAGGCAGAACTCAGAGGAAGATCGCGCGGAAGGGCGTCAGGCCAGCCAATGAGGTCTTTCCTCTGGCTGATTTTGTGAATGGTGGTGTGCAAGCTGCCAAATAGTCAATTTGCATGTGTAATTGCCCACTTGTGGGCATTTAGGGGGCACAGCCAGTAAGATCCCTGTGGCAACTGGGCCCCTGCTGATTCAGGGCAAAGCTCAGCATGGTGCCTAGAGATATCCTGCCAGTGGCCTGCCAGTGACCTATGTGCCCACCTGCATCAGAGTCACTTCTGACACAAGGCTACAGCTGGGGCTGCAGGCCATCCCGTGGATGGGGACCCCTCCTCAAGGATTGCCTTGGAGCTGCGACCATAAATATTTTTTAAAGTTTAACACATCATCCAAGGGCACCTCTACCTTGAAGCACCATGCCTACTGCAGCAACTCAACTCCCCAGTAGGGCTACTGTCAGGACAAAGCTATAGGCCCTCCATTGGGCTAGCCGTGTGCCTGTCCCACCCACTTCCTTAATTGGATGGTGGCACGCTGAGCCAACATCTTAATCATCTGCCTCTGATAAGATCGACAGGAGGTTGGCCAAGTATTACTAGCAGGGTCGGGTCGGGACATGCTTTTGGTCCCGATGGAACTTTCCGAGCATCAAGGTGCTAATCACTCAAAACCAGCTTTGCTGAGCGGGATCTTTTGTTTGTATACTTGACACCATATTCACAAAGCAACGATTCTACTCAGAGCTCAGTTGCAACAGAAAACACCCAGGAGCAAAGCGGAACTGCTACTGGGATGTTCGCAAAGTGAGCTCAAGCATACCCATTGACTCATGGCACCCTGACTGCGTTAGGATTCTGGCCCAGGCACCAACTTTGTTAGAATACCGAACTAGAACCCCAAACATTTTTTATATTTGTAAAACTGTGAAGAAAGGTAACTTCACCCCTGGAGTGATGACTCTGACCAAAAGGGATCTTTTGTGTTGAAACAAACTTTAATTTAAACACAGAATTAACCACATTAACATCAAAGAAAATAGCTGCAGTTAAACAATCTTAAACACAAGGAAAAAATTAAACTTACTATCTATAGCTGCAACTAACTCCAGTTAAGTTACCCAATTCAGTTCATTTGCGACTTATAAATAAAGTTAACAAACAGATTACTTGCGTAGTTACATGGAGACCTTTGGAGAGAGAGCCCCTTTCAGGAGCAGAACCAGTGCACTTCTGCTCAACCTAACAGCATTAGGCAAAAGTGCTGTTCAACTTAAAATTCTTCTGGCTTGTCAGGCTCAAATTCGAAGGCAAACTGCAAAACTACACACAGACCTGGCTCCTCCCATTAATTTCATCATCTGCATATCACATGACCTGCTTATCTTGGACTAATTGCAATCTCTCAGAAATGACCAACTTTTCATTCATCATCAGCAATCATGAAATTGTTCCATTCACCATCTATATGTAAACAGATAAATGGTTAGAATCAATCATAATCTAATATTTTACGGCTTTCTAATTACAGCTGTAGCAGACATATAGTCTGGTTACCTTAAGCTAGGTTCTTTAATAATATTATTGCAACAAATATATATCTTCACCCTGGTTTTTAAAAACATTATTGCAGCAAATATAAAATATAATATATATCAATTTCTACAATTGTCACATTTGTGACCGACCAAAACAGAATGGATTGGATTGGATTTCATTTGTTGTCATGTGTACTAAGGTACACTGAAAAGTATTTTTCTGCATTCAGTCCAGACAGATCGTTCCATAAATGTAAAAACATAGGACTTACGATAAAGTTAAGGCATTGGAGGAAAGGCACAAACTCCAAACTATTCATCTACCCCCCCTTTAAGCACCACCAAGCCCACGTGCAGCAGGATCTGCAGATTGCCCATTGAACTTATCAGCTATTACAGAACACATCGAACCTTGAGTGGGAACAAATCATCCTCAACCCCTAAGGACCCCCAAAGGAAGAAGGATAATCTTTGTAAGGAAGCACTGAGATCAAATTTATTCTGAGGAGCGCAAGTCGACCTTTGATTTAAGAATGGGGGGAGTGGGGTGGGGAGGCATAAAATGGGGCGAACCATTCGAAAGTCCATTGACTTCGACAGGACCGGAACATTTTAACGGCATAAAATTAGACGCAAAGAGTGAATCCTATTTGAACAACTTGGACAACCATATAGGTCAGGGAAAAAAGTATACAGCTTGTGTTGACTAGATTAGTATGTTTGTGGCAATGTGAACATAACCTGTAACACTACACTGTGCTTATTTGTAAACGGCTGAGCACAGCCACATGCCTGAGTGCATCTAGCTGCACACTTTTTGATTGACCTTCCTAATGTCAGTCAAAATTCCCAATCCTCCCTGAGTCACAAAGCAAAGCCAAAGAAACTAAAATTACCAAAATATTATGTTAAACAAAGATGCGATTATCATATCAATTGCTGCTATATAATTAACAAAACTAAGACCACTTAAGAGATTTAATAACTGAGGGATCATATCTGGACTTCAATTAGAATGGGCAGTAAATTCATGAATATTAGATAAATGTTCTGTATACTTGAGGCACATCAAGGGAGTAATTCTTATCGTTCCTATATTGGCACTGATCCATCATCTTATGTAAATTACTCATGTATGGTTTGCTGTCGCTGTATCTTGTTTAGCTTACTCAGAACTTAATAGGAAAACTAACCACATGACTAAGTTGGTGTCAGTCACTGAAATGTGCAGGGGTGCTGTTTGTAGGTAATGTTGGCAATGACAGCACTGCGGATGTTTGATGAGAATTAAAATAAAGACAGAGATTGAGGAGGCATGCAGTGAATGCACAAACATGCAATGACTGCTTGGGATACCCAGAGACGGCTCAGGTGTTGCCGATAGATTTGTTGTCATGCAAACAAGATATTGCAAATGAAGATTAATTATGAAAATACATCTGATCCTTCATTTGTATCAGAGTGCATTGATGATAGACCAAACCTCAAAGTAAATAAGTTTGGAGAACATCTAACTTTACATGAAACCACTGTTTCACATAATTTTCTATTTATATTGTTGATCTTGGTCATTTTATTTTATTGCCCAATTCAAGGTTTAACCACAGACAATTTACAGAATTTACAGGAAGAGACCGTTCAGCCCATCCTGTCTATGCTGGCCATAAAAAGAAAGAAAAAACAGTAGCTGTCTATTTCGTCCAACTTTGCAGACCCGATCCGTAGCCTTGCACGTTACAGCACTTCAGGTGCAGATCCAGGTAGCTTTTAAATGAATTAAGCATTTCAGACTCGTCTTCAATGCAGGCAGTGAATTCCAAGGCCAGGATTCTCCAAAATCCCGGCTAAGTGTTGACTCCGGTGTAAACACCGGAGTGTTTCACGCCGGCATCAAAGGGCCTCTTGGCCCAGCGATTCAGTGGCCCACTGGGGGCCAACACGGCATCGGAGTGCTCCACGCAGCTCCGGCGCCAGAAAATGGCCCTGCGCTGCCAGCCATGCTGTTTACGCGCCGGCGCACGTGCGTGGTAGCTGTTTCCGAGTAGCGACACAGCGGGCCCGCATGGAAGAAGGTAGGCCCCCCCCTCCCAGATCGCGCGCGCCCGCCGATAGGTAGCCCCCAATCGCGGGCCTGGCCGTTACGGAGGGCCCCCGATGGAATCTGATTCTCCCCCCACAGCGGGACAGCCACCACGGCCACGGGTCTGAACTCCTGCCGGGTGGTAACATATGTGAATTGCGTCCCAGCGTCTAAGCGGCTTGGCGGGAATTTGTGGCGTCAACGGTGATTCTCCAACCCGGCGGGGGCTCAGAGAATCCTAGCCCAAATGTCAACAATCCTTTGCGTTGAAAGATGTTTGCCTTAAATTCCCTCTAAACTTTCTCCCAATCACTTTAAATCTATGCCCTCCGGTAATAGACCCCTTAGCCCAAGGAAACAGCGGCGGATTCTCCGACCCCCCCCGCCAGGTCTGAGAATCGCCGGGGGGCGGCGTGAATCCCATCCCGCCGCTCCGACACTGGCTGCCGAATTCTCCGACACCGGTTTTTGGGCGGGGTGGGGATCGCGCCGGTCGGGGGGCCAGTGGCAGCAGCCCCCCCCGGTGATTCTCCGAGCCCTGATGGGCCGAGTGGCCGCTCGTTATCAGCCAGTCCCGCCGCCAGGGATTAGACAAGGTCCACACCGGCGGGACCTGGCTTTGAGGCGGCTTGCAGAGTCTTCGGGGGTCGCAGGGGGTCCGGCCCCGGGAGGGGGGGAGGCAATCGGGGCCCACTGATCTGTGTGCCAGCCTGTGCCGTGGGGGCTCTCTTTCCCTCCGCGCCAGCCTGTGTAAGGCTCCGTGATGGCCGGCACGGAGAAGAAACCCCCTGCACACGCGCAGGAATCATGGCAGCGGTTCTGCGAATGCGCCAATTTGTGCCAGCCGGCAGAGGCCCTTTGGCACCGGCTGGCGCGGCGCCAACCACTCCAGCGCTGGCCTAGCCCCTGGAAGTGCAGAGGATTTCGCACCGTCTAGGTGGCCCGCGCCGGAGTGGTTCACGCCACTCTTTGGCACCGGTACGGCCCGCCCCGCCGATTGCGGAATAATCCCTCCCCAGGTCTTTCCTGAATACCCTGTCTGTGCCCCCTCATAATTGTGTCCACCCTGAGTCTCCTTTGTTCTGAGGAAAACAACCCTAACCTGTACAATGTTTCCTCATAGCTGCAATTTTCAAGCCCTGACAACATTCTTGTAAATCTCCTCTGCACCTTCTCCAGCGCAATTATGTCCTTGCTGTAATGTGATGACAAGACTGTGCACAAAATTCCAGCTGTGGCCCAACCAGCCTTTTATACACTTCCATAAATACATCATTGCTTTTGTATTCAATACCTCACCCAATAAAAGAATGCATTCCATAAACTTTCCTTACTGCCTTAGCAACCTGTCCAGCTACCTTCACGGACCTGTGGACTTGCACTCCAAGGTTTCTCACTTCCTCAATCCCTCTCTGGCTTTCTTTGCCGTCCCCAAATGCATTAACCCTTTTTTCCGGATTGAATTCCATTTGCAACTTTTGCACCCACTCAACCAAACCATTGATATAATTCTGGAGACAACAAAAAGCCTCTTCACTATCAACTACAAGGCCAGTTTTTGTGCCATCTGCAATTTTCCGAATCATGCCTCACAGATTTAAGTCCAAATCATTTCTATATAATGACCAGCAAGAGCCCCAAGACTGAGCCCTGTGAGACGCCATTGAGAACCTCATTCCATTTGCAAAAACATCCATCCACCCTTTGTTTCCTGTCACTGAGCTAATTTTGGATCCAATTCCCATGTATCCCCTGGGTTCTGACTTCACTGACTAGTCTGCTATGTGGGACCTTGTCAAATACCTTCTCAAATTCATGGAGACAAAGGGCGCGATCTACCCGAATGGGAACAGAGTCCCGTAGCTCGCGCGTTTAGTTGGCTGTTTCCTGGCTACCGGAGTGCCAAGAAATACTATGCTATTGAACACACATTCAGGTAGATACGGGGCTTCAGCAGGTAATGCCCTAACTAGGCCACACTTAGTCCCGTTTTCTGCACTGAGGAACTACGCTCGCCATTTTTAATGGTGTCCCGATCCCTTGACCTCCCAACGCGACCCCCAAACCCTTCCAAAGCCCGAACTAACCTATAAGGAGATCATCAGGCCCCCCCCCCCCCCCCCCCCCCCCCCGCACCATCACAGGGCATCCCCAGGCCAGATCTGCAGAGGCGCTGTCTGGATGCCAACCTGGCACTGCCAAGTGCCCAAGTGGCACTACTAGTTGTGCCAGGCTGGCAGTCCAAGTTGGCACCAGCAGTGCCGGGGTGCCACCCTGCCCAGAAGGCAAGTTCCTGGGGACCCGCTCCCCAAGGAGACCCCCATGAGTACTGTCTATCTGGTCCACATTTGTGGGCATCAGCACTGAACGGCGTTTGCCCGAGATTTCCAAGGCAAGGAGGTTAGATCCCACGCTTTGGGTAGATCATGGGAATGCATATTAGAGTGAGACCAGCTGTCTGATCGCCCCACGGCGAAGAATCACTGAAACGACTACACAATGACATCAATAGGTTCCATCCCACCATCAGACTCACCATGGACTACTCTCCAGAATCGGTTGCATCCTCAGACACATATCTCCATTAAGGACAGTCACCTCAGCACTTCACTTTACCGCAACCCCACGGACAACCTCATGATGCTCCACTTCTCTAGCTTCCACCCTAAACACATTAAAGAAGCCATCCCCTATGGACAAGCCCTCCATACGAGGAGGAGCGTAAAAGACATCTACAGAGGCTGAATGATGCCCTCGTACGAGCAAGATATTGCGCTCGGCTTATCAATCGACAGTTCCAATGTGCCAGAGCAAAAAAACCGCACCAACCTCCTCAGAAGGCAAACACGGGACACAACCGACAGAGTACCCTTCGCGTCCAGTACTTCCCCGGTGCGGAAAAACTATGACATCTTCTTCGCAGCCTTCAGTACGTCATTGATGAAGATGAACATCTTGCTAAGGCCATCACCTCAGCCCCACTACTTGCCTTCAAACAACCGCGCAACCTCAAACAAACCATTGCTTGCAGCAAACTACCCAGCCTTCAGAATAGCGGCCATGACACCACACAACCCTGCCATGGCAATCTCTGCAAGACGTGCCAGATCATCGACACGGGTACCACCATTACATGTGAGAACACCACCCACCAGGTACATGGTACATACTCGTACGACTCGGTCAATGTTGTCTACTTCATATGCTGCAGGAAGGGATGGCCCGAAGCATGGTACATTGGCAAGACCATGCAGACGCTGCAACAACGGATGAATGGATATCGTGCGACAATTGGCAGACAGGAATGTTCCCTTCCAGTTGGGGAACACTTCAGCAGTCAAGAGCATTCAGCCTCTGATCTTCGAATAAGCGTTCTCCCAGGCGGCCTTCAGGTCGCGCGACAACGCAGAATCGCTGAGCAGAAACTGATAGCCAAATTCTGCACACATGAGTACGGCCTCAACCGGGACCTTGGATTCATGTCACATCACATTCATCCCCCACCATCTTTCCTGGGCTTGCAAAATCCTACCAACTGTCCTGGTTTGAGACAATTCACACCTCTTTAACCTGGGATTACCCCTCTCTCTGGATCTGTAAAGACTTAATTACCTGCAAAGACTCGCATTCAAAGTATCGTCTTGCATCTTTGACTTTGTCGATATATATGTTTGTGGAACCTATCTCTTCATTCACCTGAGGAAGGAGCAGTGCTCCGAAAGCTAAAAAAAATAAATAAAAGGTGATTCGAAACAAACCTGTTGGACTTTAACCTGGTGTTGTAAGACTTCTTACTGTGCTCAAAGAGGAAAAGCAGCCTGTGGTCATCTGGCACTATGGCAACTAATGGAGTGCTCAGCTCAGATTAAAAACCTAAGGAAAGCCCTTATTAGCAGTCATACGCATTTAATGTTTTCCATTTTCCTTGCAATTAACAGCTTGCCTTTGAACAAAAATCTTCAAATTAACACAAAATATTTTTCTTCTACATGCCATATTATTGATCGATAAGCCTCGCACACAAACAGAAACTGTGGAATACTTCTGGTTGGTGGTATAGGCGGGTAATGGAGAGGCGGGAAAGGGGCTCGGTGAGCAAGGGCTATAATCGGTCAACTTTACAAACTACCTGAATCGTTATGCATTTCAAAGTTATTTTAGTGTGTATATTCTTTTCTTTCATGGATAGGATGGGTATAGAGGGATACGGCGCAAGGAAGTGCTGAGAGTTTTAGCAAAGGTTGGTATCATCATGACCGGTACAGGCTTGGAGGGCTGAAGGGCTGTATTGTTCTTTGTTCTTATTATTTTGATCTCTCTGAATGTTGGGCAACAACAATCATTGTCTTATTGGACATATATGAAATAATAGGAAATGCAGAATTCTTATCCTATCCCTGCACTCTATCATTGTTATCTGAACTTGGTGACTGGATTGATTGAGTGCTTCTAATAGGCGCAAAAAACTGACCCACCTGCATGATAGCCTGCCAACATTCACCCATCACCAATACTCCTGCAATCATCGACCACCCTTCCAATACTGATTCCCCGTCTCTGATCCCCAATCTCTGACTCTTCCCAGCCCCATGACTCCCCTTGTCCTTCCCCCAATCTCTCACGCTCTCTGAACTTTCCCTGACCTCCACAGATCTTTGACCACAGAACAATCATGTGTGACCCTTCCAATTGTAAGTATCCTGTATTCCTTCCTGCCAAACTAGCCACTAAGTCCATCAATCAGTCTGGCTTCCTGGTCAGGAATCTGTTTAACAAGAAATACACATGACAATGAGTTGAAACACCACGGCGTTTGGGGACAGTCATAGCTTCTCCTGATCTATTCTGAAGCTCCCACCCTGGTAAATATCGAGGCTATCTATTCTGTTTTGCAATGAAATGTTCTGTCCAGCCACTTGTCAAGAATGATCAATGCTTGATGGCCATTTAATGGAACAAAAGGGAGGAAGCTCCAGGTTTGGTTGCAAAATCCGTGGCAGGCAAACTAAAAATGCTTCAAACAAAAATAATCAGTAAAATAAGGAAGAGCACCAGACAATGCAACAACGTTGAGATAATTCGAGTGCAGGCATGCAGAGAAGAAATTTTAAAAAATAATGAATGTTCAAAGACCAGAGGTGGGGGACAGGCAATATACTTTGTGCATTTACTTCTGTGCAATGTTCATCTTTCACCTAATCTTTCACACACCTACAATGAAAGAGTTTAATCAAAGGCTGACAAATAACTAAACTACAGGGTCCTTTCTTCATGTGGTGACAGCCTCATTTCAGCTCCTGACTCTTGGTGGTCTGGTCTGAAGATATCACTGAGATCCCAAATTTACTTGAAGAGGAAACATAAAATTTTAATCACAACAGCATGACAAATGTGCTACACATCCGAAACCACTCAATCGCATTATCACAGAGATTGAAGTGCCATGGATGCACAGAATTAACCTTGTCTAGCCTATCGGAAACTAAATAATATATTTCCATATATTTCCAGTCCTGCAAGTCAGGTGACCCTGACCTAGACAAGAAATTCAGGTACGACCTCCACAAAGCCATCTGAGATGCCAAGAGAGAATATCAGATCAAGCTAGAGTCACAGACCAGCGTTACAGACTCTCACCGGTTGTGGCAAGGCCTAAACAACATAACAGGCTACAAAGCAAAGCCGAGCAGAATCTCCACCAGCAGCGCACCCCTCCCGAAGAACCGAATGCATTCTATGTTCGGTTCGAGCAGGAAACCAATGATCTGCTGTTGAGTGTCCCAGCAGCCCACAACACACCCATACCCACCGTCACAGCTTCCGAAGTCAGATTGGCCTTCCTGAAAGTGAACCCTCAGAAGGCGACGGGCCCGGGCAGGATCCCTGATCGTGCACTCAGAGCCTGCGTGGACCAGCTGGCAGCTGTGTTCGCGGACACCTTTAACCATTCCCTACTCCACTCCGAGGTTCCCACCTGCTTCAAGAAGACCACCATCATACCGGTACCATAGAAGAACCAGGCGACAGGCCACAATGACTACTGTCCGGTGGCCCTGACATCAATCGTGATGAAGTGCTTTGAGAGGTTGGTCATGAAGCACATCAACTCCATACTTCCAGAACGCCTAGATCCACTGCAGTTTGTATGCCACGCACCATCTCCCTGGCCCTACGCTCATCCCTAAAGCATCTCAACAACAAAGACTCCTACATCAGACTCCTATTAATTGATTACAGCTCCATCTTCAACACCATAATCCCAGCCAAGCTCATAGCAAAGTTCCAAAACCTAGGACTTGGCTCCTCACTCTGAAACTGGATCCTCGACTTTCTAACCCACAGACCACAATCAGTAAGAATAAACAACACCTCCTCCACAATAGTCCTTAATACTGGGGCCCCGCAAGGCTGTGTACTTAGCCCCTGACTATACTCCCTGTACACACACGACTGCGTGGCAAAATTTGGTTCCAACTCCATCTGCAAGTTTGCTGATGACACAAGCATAGTCAGTCGGATCTCGAATAATGACGACTCAGAATACAGGAGGGAGATAGAGAACCTAGTGGAGTGGTGCAGCGACAACAATCTATCCCCCACTGCCAGCAAAACTAAAGAGCTGGTTGGTCATTGACTTCAGGAAGCAAAGTATTGTAGACACCCCTGTCTGCATCAATGGAGCCGAGGAGAAGATGGTTAACAGCTTCAAATTCCTAGGAGAAGACATCACCAAAAATCTGTCATGTTCCACCCACGACGACGCGACCACCAAGAAAGCACAAACCTGCCTATACTTCCTCAGGAAATTCGGCATGACCACACTTACCAACTTTTACAGATGCGCCATAGAAAGCATCCTATCTGGCTGTATCCATAGAGCCTGGTATGGCAACTGCTTGCCCCAAGGCCGCAAGAAACTTCAGAGAGTCGCGAACACAGCCCAGTCCATCACACAAATCTACCGCCCATCCATTGACTCCATCTACTCCTCCCACTGCCTGGCGAAAGTTGACAGCATAATCAAAGACCCCTCCCATCCAGCTTTCTCACTCTTCCAACTTCTTCCATCGGGCAGGAGATACAAAAGTCTGAAAACACACACGAACAGACTCAAAAACAGCTTCTTCACCACTGTTACCTGACTCCAAAATGTCCCTCTTATGGACTGACCTGATTAATAATACACTGCTGTATGCTTCACCCGATGCCGATGTCTATGTATTTACATTGTGGACCTTATGTTGCCCTTTTATTTATTTCCATTTTATTTCATTTCATTTTCATGTCATCATTAATCTGTTTGAGCTGCTCGCAGAAAAATACTTTTCACTGTACCTCGGTACACATGACAATAAACAAATCCAAATCAGTGCAAGGTCCAAGTTTCTCGTTGAAGTGAACTGATTGTTCAGCAATGTATTCTTTGATTCCTTGATCACTCACAAACGTGGTTGGAAACTTAAATTTATAAAGAATCAGTCTTGCAAGTAAATTTGCAGGGGTGTGGAAATAGCATACAATTTCACTGCAATAGTAAAATTGAGAAGGGGGAATAAAATGGGGCTTGTAATGCTTTCCATCATGATATGGGAAACTCTATGACTGTCATCTCAATTATCATACCCTTTCATGTACAGTAAATCTCACTCCAACCACTAAAGGAAGGAACTTGCATTATTTTATTATACCTTATTATGTCCTCAGAATGTTTCAATTGCTTCATGTACAATTACTTTTGAAATGCAGTATGTGTCGTTGTATGATAATTGCAGCAGCCCATTTGTACACAAGTGTGCACAAACAACAAATCAGAATGACAAGTTAATTTGCTTACACTAAGCGAAGTCATTGCTCTTCTTGAAATAGTCCCAAAGTTTGGTATACTTTGTCGAGTATAGTAGGAAGCCTACACCTTGCTCACATGTTTCCTCTGAACTCTTCCCCGCCAGATGAATGTGTAATGTATTTCTTTCAGTAATCCACTCTCGGAAAGCCTGGTTTCTTGTAGGAATAAGACAAAGGAGCAGAATTAGGCCACTCGGCCCATCGAGGCTGCTCCGCCATTCAATCACGGCTGATATTTTCTCATCCCCATTCTCCTGCCCTCTCTCCATAATCCCTGATCCCCTTATGAATCAAGAGCATATCTATCTCTGTCTCAAAGACACTCAGTGATTTGGCCTCCACAGCCTTCTGCGGCAAAGAGTTCCACAGATTCACCACCCTCTGGCTGAAGAAATTCCTCCTCATCTCTGTTTTAAAGGATCATCCCTTTAATCTGATATGGTGTCCTCTTGTTCTAGTTTCTCCTACAAGTGGAAACATCCTCTCCACTTCCACTCTATCCAGGCTTCGCAGTATCCTGTAAGTTTCAAAAAGAACCCCCCTCATCCTTCTAAACTCCAAGTACAGACCCAGAGTCCTCAACCGTTCCTCATACGACAAGTTCTTCATTCCAGGGGTCATTCTTGTGAACCTCCTCTGGACCCTTTCCAAGGCCAGCACATCCTTCCTTAGATACGGGGCCCAAAACTGCTCACAATACTCCAAATGGGGTCTGACCAGAGCCTTATACAGCCTCAGAAGTACATCCCTGGTCTTGTATTCTAGCGCTCTTGACATGAATGCTAACATTGCATTTGCATCTAACATTGCATCTTAACTGCCGACTGAACCTGCACATTAACTTTAAGACCCTCTACAGGTCTTTGTATCATTTGCAAACTTAGTGCAAAACAGTGCCTTCAGTTCCTTCTTCCAGATCATTAATGTATATTGTGAAAATTTGTGGTCCCAGCATCGACCCCTGAGGCACACCACTAGTCACCGGCTGCCATCCTGAAAAAGACCCCTTTAGCCCCACTCTGCCTTCTGTCAATTAGCCAATCCTCTATCCATGCCAGGACCGTACCCTTAACACCATGAGCTCTGAATTATTTGTGCTCTGTCAATGTTCAACCTATCAAGTTCCATGTCGATTGCAGCTAACTTCCATGTTTTATTGACCAATTTTATTGACCAGTTGCAAGTCGTCTGTCAATCTCATGCACAAGGTCCTGATGTTCCAGCTTGCCAGTCGAAGATTTGGCATCTTCTTTTTTTTTTCCTACTGTAATTAATTCTGGGAGTCCCCCAGGCCCTACGGGCACCATCAGGGAGGAGGTAGCACTGGAGTACAACCAGGGGCTGGCACCAAAGAGATGATGTCGGTCTCCATTTCTTTCGAATATCCCCCTCTTGACACCGGTGCATATCAAGGGCAGCAGGAAGAACAGGGTGGCACAGTCATGCCAGTGACACCGGTAAATCCCGGAGCCCTCCGGCTCCGGAGCCATCCGGCTCCAGGCCCTCCAGAGAATGTCCACCAAGGGCATCAGAGGCCACAGGATGTGAAAAATAGCAGGCTGCCTCCACCTCTAATCCGTATCCTGGGGACACACCAAGATGTAGCAGTAACCCACCTAAGATCAAGAAGAATGAGGATCACTGAGTAAGCACCGGGGGGGCGGGGGAGGGGGATTGCCACAATCTGTAGCAAGGCGGAATGGAAATGCCCAATATTCACTATTAAAGCATGTTACACTTGATACATGTGAAGCCTCTGTCACGTTAATCTTCACAGCGGACCTACCTACACCTCCACCACCTCTGCTTCCCCCCCCCCCCCCCCCCCCCCCACACACACCCCCGTCCCCCTGCCACCCCAGGCACAATGGGCCAAGAGAAAATTCCCCTAATGCAGACCCCGTTCAGAGGATGGGTGTGAGTGGAGTGTGCTGTCAGCAGAAATATAAGATTCACCCTTTGGCATAAATTGAGGAGCACAAGAGCTTACCTCACAGCGAGTGATCATTTTGACCCACAGAGAGTGCTGACAGAGGCCCATCACCCTGGGGTGATGTTACACAGACGCTTTAACGGTGGAACAGAGTAGTCGGGAGTGGGGGTAGGAGGTACGGGGAATGGGGGGAAGGAAGGGAATGGGGGGGTGGAGAGGCGGAGATGATGTTTAAGACCTCGTTCAATGAGAAGTGGACAAGGATGTGGGCTTCCCTAATCCTCCGGGCATGTCGGACCCTTGTCCTCCACCTCCGGCCCCACCTGTGGCTCCTCCCTGGGCTCGTCCACTATCCCTTCCTGGTTCAGCTCCTCCTCCTCCACAGATAAGGCTGTGTGCTCCTCCTCCACCTTCAGCATGTTGCCCTGCTGCTGTGCCATGTTGTGGAGGACACAGCAGACCACTTTGTTGAGACACCGTCTCCTGCGGCACATGCTGTCCTGCATCTCCTCGAAAAACCAACTACGCCTGGACACCTTCGGCCATTTCTGATGTCCCCTTCTGGGTTCTTCCTCGGCCTGATGGGTGGCTGAGTCTTCAGGGTATGTGGTGCCCCCCGCACATGGGTGCCACCTCCAGCATGCATCTGGTTATCTGGGCTACCACCAGCTTCATAAGGGCAACCTCTGCAGGACCGAGATCACCATCCATTTTGGTATGTGTAAGAAATTGGACAATCGGTTGGGCTTCCACCCAGGGACCCTCAAATCCCCCAAGCCACCCCCACCCTTACCTGTCCCACCTTAGAAGATCCAATTCAAGAGCGAACTATACGGTAAATGAAAAAGCCCTGGGGAAAATTGATGTACAGAGAGATCTGGGTGTTCAGGTCCATTGTCCACAGTCCCAAGATGAGGAGGTTAGGAGGATCAGCCATGCTAAATTGCCTCTTGTGTCCAAAAAATATGTGTAGGTTAGGTAAGAGGATATTTGGATCGGACAGGAGACTGAGTTTGGTGGAGTATAATTTCAGAGGGTTGGTGCAGACTAAATGGGCCGAATGGTCTCCTTCTGCATTGTTGGGATTCTATAACTCAGGCACATCCAGATAGCAGAAGTACTGGCTGTACTTTGCCTGCTGGATAATGGCACCGTCTCTGGATCCTTGCACTTCCTTCTGGCCCTGTACCCCTTCTACCTGCCTCCTTCAGTTCATAAGTCCAACTCTGGGCTATGTCTCATCTCACTTCTAGTCCTCTTCTTCCTCTTAGAGGAACACAATGCCCATTTTTGTGCTGATATTACCACAGGTTTCTGTACTGAAGGGGTTTTTTGGCAGAATGTCTCTGGAAATGTTAACAAATCAGAGTTCTCCAGAACAACACAAAAATACCAGAAACTATCTATAAACCAGCTCCAAACCACACACAGCCAAACCCCTAACTACACACCCTTTTTCTCTCCCTGTAGGCCTTATATCTTGCCTTGGATATAGACTCCATTAAAAACCTGAAGGCTGACGAGATGAATGGCCCATGCACCAATCTTAATAGAGCACAGGTCAATTTCCATTTGAATACCTTGAATGCCATTGAATGTCAAGGGACGATGGTTACATGCTCTCTTGTTGGAGATGGCCAATGTCTAGCACTTGTGTGGATGAAGTTCAAGCCGAGATATTGTCCTGCTCTTGCTGCAGTTTGATGTGTACTGCTTCAGTATCTGAGGAGCCATGAATGGTGCTGAACATTGCGCAGTCTTCAGCAAATATCCATATTTCTAACCTTATGATGGAAGGGAGGTCATTGATGAAACAGATGAAGATGGTTGGGCATAGGACACTACCATAGAGTAATAGAATAATATAATTTATAGTGCAAAAGGAGGCCATTCTGCTCATTGGATCTACACCGGCTGTTTGAAAGAGCACTCCATTTAGCCCAAGCCTTCACCCTATTCCCATACCACAGTAACTCCAACCAACCTTTTGGACACGAAGGGCAATTTAGCATGGCCAATCCACCTAACCTGCACATCTTCGGACTGTGGAAGGAAACCCGAGCACCCGGAGGAAACCCACGCAGTCACGGGGAGAACATGCAAACTCCACACAGACAATCACCCGAGGCACAAATTGAACCCGGGAACTTGGAGCTGTGAGGCAGCAGTGCTAACCACTGTGCCACCGTGCCGCCCTGAGGAACCCCTGAAATAATGTCCTGGAGCTGAGATGATTGACCTCCAACCACCACAACAATGTTCCTTTGTGCCAGGTATGACTTCAACCAATGAAGGCTTTCCTCCCTGAATCCCATTAACTCCAGTTTAGCTAGGGCTCCTTAATGGAATACTCAATGAAATGCTGGCTTGCCGTCGAAGGCAGTTATTCTCACTTCACCTCTGGAGTTCAGTTCTTTTGTAATAATAATAATAATCTTTATTATTGTCAAAGTAGGCTTACATTAACACTGCAATGAAGTGACTGTGAACAGTCAGTAGTCGCCACACTCCGGCGCCTGTTCGGATACAATGAGGGAAATTCAGAATTACAAATTACCTTAACAGCACGTCTTTCTGGATGTGTGTGCGGAAATCGGAGCAGCCGGAGGAAACCCCCGCAGACACGGGGTGAACGTGCAAACTCTGCACAGGCAGTGACCCATGCCGGGAATTGAACCTGGGATGCTGGCGTGGTGAAGCCACTGTGCTACCCACTGTGCTACCGTGCTGCCCTGAAGAATGGAGCTGAGATGAACCAAGGCTGTAATTACCCTGGTGGAACCCAAACTGAGCATCCGTGAGTAGGTTATTGCTGTGGCTGACTTTTATCTGTCCTCTGAAATGGTGTAGCAAACCACTCAGTTCAAGGACAATTAGGAATGGGCAACGAATTCTGGTGCTTGCCCGCACCGCCCACATCCTATGAAAGAATAAAGAAATAAAGCATTGTCAGCATGGCTTCTTGAAGGGGAACCATGCTAGAAAATGCATTTGACTTCTTTGAGATGTTAACGAGCAGGGTCCGTATATGTCATATGGATTTCCAAAAATCGTTCGAAAGTTACTGCACAAAAGGCTGCTTAATTAGATAAGAGCCCATGGCTGGCTAACTGATAGAAGACAGAGAATTGAGATAAGATAGGCTTTTCTCAGTATTCTTAGGGAGCTTAACAGAGTAGATACTCAGAGGTTGTTATTCCTTGTGGGAAAGTCTATTTTCAGAGTGAATAATCTCAAAACACGGAATCACCCATTTAAGACAGAGGTGAGGAAAAATGAAAAAAATCTTCTCTCAGAAAGCAGTGAATCTGTGGAATGTTTTTACCACAGAGGGCTGTCGAGGCTGGGTAAGTTTGGTAAGTATGCTCTCGGCTAAGAAAGACAGATTTTTAATCAAGGGAATCAAGGGTTATGGAGATACAATGGGAAGGGGAGTTGAAGATTATCACATCAGATCAGTGATGATCTACTGAATGTCAGAGCAGACTTGATGGACCAAATGGCTTACTTCTGCACCTATGTCTTATGGTCTATGGTCACCTCTTGAGTTTAAATCTTTTGTCCAATTCTGGACCGAGGCTGTATGAGTCCTGTTGAACACAAACTGAAGATTGATAAGCAGGATGTTGCTAAGTAAGTGTGGTTTGGTAGCACTATTAATGACACCATCCATCACTTTGTTGGTGATTGAGGGTAGACGGATGGGGCAATGACAGGCTGGATTCGATTTCTGACTTTTTTGTGCACAGGGCTGGCCAATTTTCCATATTGTTTAATACATGCTAGTGTTATAGCTGAACAGGAACAGCTTGGCTAATCACACGGTTTGTTCCAATATGTTGACTCTGCCATTTTAATCATCTACGTACATGTTTCTCCAGTCTCTTTGGACTGCCTCTGATTCTAGCTTTTCATCATCCAATGCAACAAAAATAAGAAGTAGTCAGTTTGGGTGCGATAATTGGAAACTGCCATCAGCTTCCAGAGGGCACCGTGTCCACTGCAGATTGGAGTAAAATGAAGCTGGTGCCTATTTCTTAACCTGTGCCAAAGTATGACAACAGTAAGAAGTCTTACAACACCAGGTTAAAGTCCAACAGGTTTGTTTCAAACACGAGCTTTTGGAGCACAGCTCCTTCTTCAGGTCACCTGAAGAAGGAGCTGCGCTCCGAAAGCTAGTGTTTGAAACAAACCTGTTGGACTTTAACCTGGTGTTGTAAGACTTCTTACTGTGCTCACCCCAGTCCAACGCCGGCATCTCCACATCAAAGTATGACAAAGTATGCAAGACCAAGTATGACAAAGGACAAATGATGCCTGAAGTGTGACAATAAATGCGGCTGTATAAGTGGTAGATTAGATCCTCTGGTTGTTTGATTGACAGGTCAATTAAGAAGTTGGAGACAGTATGGAATTTGTAAGCTGTTGAAGAAAAGGAGCTGATATTCACAGTAATTTAAGATTGCTTTACACTGTTTAGGGAGAGAATGAAATCGAGAAGGACAAAACTTGCTTTGACACGGTACATCATGGTAGACTGGTACAAAAGGTGAAGTCACATGGGATCAGAGGAGAGCTGGCAGGTTGGATACAGAACTGGCTTGGGCACAGAAGACAGAGGGTAGCAGTAGTAGGGTGATTTTCTGAACGGAAGGCTGTGACTAGCAACGTTCCACAGGCATCAGTTCTGGGGCCTTTGTTGTTCGTAATTTATATAAATGATTTGGAAGAAAATGTAGCTGGTCTGATTAGTCAGTTTGCAGATAACACAGAAATTGGTGGAGTTGCGGTTAGTGAAGAGGATTGTCAGAGGATACAGCAAGATAAAAAGCAAATTACTGTGGATGCTGGAATCTGAAACGAAAGGGAAAATGCTGAAAAATTTCAGCAAGTCTGGCTGCATCTGTAGGGAGAGAAAAGAGCTAACGTTTCAAGTCCGATGACAGCAGGATATAAACTGGTTAGAGTCTTGGGCGGAGAAATGGCAGATGGAGTTCAATCCGAAAGATGTGAGATAATGCACTTTGGAAGGTCCAATGCATAGTTGCTGCAATCCAGGGCTGGTTTAGCAGAGTGGGCCAAACAGCTGGCTTGTAATGCAGAATAATGCCAGCAGCGCGGATTCAATTCCCGTACCGGCCTCCCCGAATAGGCGACGGAATGTGGCGACTGGGGGTTTTGCACAGTAACTTCATTGAAGCCTACTTGTGACAATAAGCGATTATTATTATGTAGGAATTAAGCAAATGGTAGAACTCTTGCGCGTATTGACAGGCAGAGCAATCTGGGCACGCTTATCCATCGATCACTGCAAGTGGCAACGCATATGGATTAGTTGGTCAAGAAGGCATACAGCATGCTGGCCTTCATCGGTCGGGCCTTGAATATAAAAATTGGCAAGTCATGTTGCATCTGTATGGGATCTTAGTTAGGCCTCATTTAGAAAATTGTGTACAATTCTGGTCGCCACACTACCAGAAGAATGTTGATGCTTTGGAGAGGGTACAGAAGCGGCTTACTAGGATGTTGCCTGGTATGGAGGGCATTAGTTATGAGGAGAGGTTAGATAAACTCGGTCTGGTCTCACTGGAACGACAGAAGTTTAGTGGCGACCTGATAGAGGTCTACAAGATTATGAGTGGCATGAACAGAGTGGATAGTCAGATGTTCTTTCCGAGGGTAAGAGAGTCAAGTGCTAAAGGACACAGGTTTAAAGTGTGTGGGGAAAAGTTTAGAACAGATGTGCAAGGCAAGTCTTTTACACAGAGGGTGGTAAGCATATTGAACGTGCTGCCTGGGGAGGTGGTGGTAGCGGCATTTAAGGAGCATCTCAACAAATATACGAATAGGGTGGGAATGGAAGAATACGGACTCCGTAAGTGCATACGGTTTTAGTTTAGGCAGGTACCATGGTCGGCCCAGGTTTGGAAGGCCGAAGGGCCTGTTCATGTGCTGTATTGTTCTTTGTAAAATATCCACCTTGTAAATATCATTTTGGGCAAGAAGGCAGCGGGGAGGCCACACGGGGAATTTTATAGGTCCCTGCCCTTCTGTAAGCCCACTAGGGAGAGTTGTAAAATTCTGCCCAAGAAGTAATTATGAATTTAATATATTTCTAAATATCCAATTACACCTCATTCTACAAAGTGTAACTGTTTCTAAGGGCTGGACTTCTGATTATCAGGCTATCCATGGCGTTTTATGTCAAATAAATCGGCGCCGCCTCAGCATCGATCCTCTGACCGGTGTGGGGCTAGCAGCTGCACCACGTAAAATGCCCGCCCTCCACTAAATAAACGGCTGGAGAATTGCCGGGTCCATGGCTGCGCATGCGCACTGTGGCAACCT
The DNA here is from genome assembly GCF_902713615.1 of Scyliorhinus canicula. NCBI lineage: Eukaryota > Metazoa > Chordata > Chondrichthyes > Carcharhiniformes > Scyliorhinidae > Scyliorhinus > Scyliorhinus canicula. The sequence goes on along the minus strand of NC_052150.1, from coordinate 162,872,428 downwards.
GTAGCAGTCGCGCCGTACAACATGGCGCTGGCCATGCACAGACTCAACCTGAGAGATAGTGCCCCTCTGGACGCCCCCTTGCCACCCCCGAGCCATCTGCCACCCGTCCCCCCAGCCCTCGCTGAAGCCCCCCTCCCCGGCCAGCAGTATGGCTCCCGCCCGACTGTAGTGGCGCTGGACACAGTCCACAGCTGCCTTGCTGGGTTCCCGACCGCTGAGACCATGAGTTAACTTGGCTCACTGGGGGCAGAGCATTGGGGTAGGGCCTTCAGGCGATGTCCTGAGGCTGTTCCGAGGCGTGCACCGCGATTATGCCATTTTGGAAGAGGTGGAGCATGCGAAAACAGGCACCCCTCTGGTTCCATCGTAAAATGGGATTCTCCGCCCGATCGCCAATTAAAAATCGGCGTCAGGGAACGGAGAATCTAGCCCAAGGACCCAAGGAGGGAGACTAATATTGTATAAGGGCCAGTTTTTGTCAGGTCTCTCAGTTAAGTTTGAGTACCTAATGTTTTGCCATCATTAATACTGCAAAATCTGGGCCTATACTTTTTGCTACTTGTTTATAGTCTGCTGTCGCTTGATTGAAAATGAATTTAAAAATTGAGTAAGTGATGTGGAAAAAAATAGCTGATAGAATAAATTTGCTGAGGTTGGAATAACTGTGCCTAGCAAACTGGCTAGATTAGAATGAACTTGCTTATAACATGGAGTTATTGTACAAATGTACCACAGGAAGTATGCAAATGGCACACACACACAGAAGATCTCCCCATTCTTCAGCAGCAATTAGACCAAACGTATTTCCAACTGCCTGCCTAAGGGCAGCTCATTGTGATTTTCAGGTAACCAGCTCTGCTATAAGGCAGGAACCTCATTATATCACATACATTGAGATTATATAAAATAAGCAGGACCTCAGTGACATGTTGGTGGAAGACAGCACGGCATGAACAGAGGACTGGATAATCTCACGATATTAAATGTGGAATTGCCAAAAATATCAACCCCTATAAGTCTCTGGAAGTAGATGTGGTAAAAGATAAAACACTTTTATGAGCACTTTTTAGGCTTTAGGATGAACGTAATTGCTCGACCATTTTCTTGATGTCAGAGTAGCACATCTCATTAAATCTTTATCTCTGGCTGCCTACCTCGCACAACTGACCCAGACCTCCCCTCTGTGGCTGGGCTGATGGATTGGCCTACCCCTTCCCTCTCTACCCAAAAGAATGGCAAGCTGCCTATTAGCACTAAAGGTGACCGAGGCATCTCTGCAATTAAATTGAAAGGAGGCGGGACCACCAAAAAGGATTCAGGTTGCTCACTGATAGTGTTGTATGTGTGTTGCGATCGCTCTGCCCTCTGTCCACATGAAAGTCCAAAACCAATGCCATCCATTCTGTTAAACGGTATATAGGAGTGATTTTTATCTCATTATTATCCCATTGGAACTCATAAACAATATGTTGTTGGCTCCCAAATAAAGTGGAGGACAGTGTTATCTATTCACCACTGTGTTCATGTATGGTCTGGTTTATCAGGGGAACTGTCTGTTGTCATTCAGTGTCCTCTTCCAGAACAGGCAGAAAGCTCATAAATATATACAAAGAGGGATTGTAAGATGTGTTTTTCACCCTTACTGCCTGACTACCGCCAGTTCAAGCTCCCGTTCATTGGTCATGGGTGAACCATGTTGGGAATTATGTTCAGAGGGATTGTCAGCTGCTATCAGCTAAATCTGTCTTGAGTGTTCAGAGATATTTGTTCTGCAGTAGTTTGTTTTTTCACCCTTAAATAATTGACACTGTAGAGAACTCACCAAAGCTCATATAGCAAGCGCTACCATCTTCAGTTTTAAATTCCAAAGAACTTTGGTCGTATGAAATGAAATAAAAGTATCTGTTCAAGACATTCTAATCTCGGGAGTTCTGGGGATTTTTACCAATGTTTTAGCTTAATTCTTGTAATATATCATAATCACAAGCTCAAGTTCCTGCACTTCCACCTTTCCCAATGACCCTCTACTGATACTGAATTAGAAACTAATTGAAATACCTGTTTCCGCTTCTCTTCTATAGTTGCTTGCATCTCCAGTACCTGAATGTCAGTCTCGTAAAGGCTTCATAAAAATGTATTACCTTAAGTTTTGCAAATCAGGGTGGCTGAAAGGTATATGGGTTGTGATAAGGAACCTCAGCCATCACACAGAATTTAAGTTCATGTCCTTATTATTTGTCATATATCTTCAGATCTGCTTTACGGCTTAACCACCACTTCTCAAACCTATAGGCCCAAAAGGTTCAAGAAGGATAAATAATAAAATTACATTTCGAAATAGACAATATGATTTGAGTTGCCTGGGTTTTGAGAACTACATTTGACCCTGTGGTTTCTGCTTTTTCAGCGACTGAAGAATATTTGCTCACTTTTATTCAATTCATTCTATTTGAGTGCACACAATTGATTTTTCATTCGGTTTTAATATTCTTTTGTTCAATATTGATTGCCTATTTGCAACTTACTCACAAATTGCACACATACATTTTGCCTGGATGAAGAAACATCAATCAGATCAGTTCCTTTTTCATTCCAATCAAATTGTGGGAGTCAAAATGGTAGAAGTGTAACGGTAGAACTCCGCATTAGAAAAGTCAAAACCATACTAATTTGATAGAATGAGCAAATACCATTGCCATTTTGATTATAAGTGCATTAAATATCAAGAGAAATGTAAAATGGCTGCCAATGGCAGCTTGTTATCACCTACATTTCACTATCATAAAAGAATCAGGATTTACCCATTTTTTGCTTCAATACAAGTCCATTTACTGTTGGATGTGTCTGTTGTCTTTCAGCTGAGATATTAAACCATTTCTCTATCTGTCATCTCAAGTTGATTTAAGTGATCCCATGGCATTGCCCACAGAAAGTTTGCTGTTGTTGTGGCCAGTGTTTCTCTTAATCAACACCAGCAAAGCAGATTAACTGGTAGATTAACAGTATACCTTTATTGGCCTGGCACCTCTCTGTACAGAAAGATGTCAGATGAACCCTGTCTATTGTATTTCAACTGCAAAGTGCATTTAAAACGTTTGTGGAATTTTCCTCTGGGTAATTTTGTTGTTATGTTTACTTTCTTCAGCTGTAAAGCAATTTGTGATGCTGAGGGTGTGAAAGGCATGATAAAGCTCTTTCTTTGTTAAATTGAAGTTCCTGGTTTTATAATCGAAGGCTATAATTGTTTTACAGTCTAAGGCTATCATTATTCTCAATTTTTGTCACAGTGAAACTGTGGAGTCAGATGGGCAATCTATCTCCATAGTGATTAAAGCAGAAGGTAAGAAAATGTGAACCATTGGTGCTTTCAACCCTGCTTTCCGATTTTCAGACAACAATATAATTAATAGTCCTTGAATTGATGTGTACAGCAAAATGCTAGGTGAATCCCCAAAACTGTCATTCAACAGGAAAGTATATTTTAAACATTGCCTGATTATTTTGTACATGTAGCTTTGCATGTTCAGCAAATTTTCATTTTTATTTTTATTTGCTTTTGGTCTGTGTAAAGACTGCAAAAAGATGGATGTAATTTCTTCCATGCTGGGTCAAAATCCTGCAACTCCCTGATGTATTATCTGTGTTGGTCTAACATCGACTGCAATTGGATGCAGTGAAACAAGAAACAGGCTTCCGACACAGGAGATGGTCCAACACTGTTTTATTGAACTTGCTGGTTGCTGCACATAATCTGCTGTGGGTTGGCACTCTATTAACCTAACTGATAACCTCCTACTGGCTTGACTAGACTGGCTCTCCACCACATGGTGATGATGCTCACTGGCTTGTACACTGTGACTATCTCAGTAGCCGTGTCCTGTTAGAAAGGGAGAATCTTAATGCCCTGTGGGCTTTATAGTGGTGGTGTCCTGTCTGGTGATTGGTTGTTCTGTGTCGTGTGTGTTCATTGGTTATCCTGTGTGTCAATCACTGCCTGTCTGCATCTCATGATATACATGAGTGGATATTATGACACTCCCTTCCTGCCAGCACTGTCGGTGTACTCACATCACATGGATCACAACTGTTTAAGGTGGGAGCTCACCACAGTCTTCTGAAGGGCAATTAGGGATAGGCAACAAATGCTGGCCTTGCCAGTAATGTGTATCCCTGCAAATGATTCAAAACCAACATTTATGTACCAAATCTATGCTGATGATGTCAGGTGGTAACACTCTTTGAGTTAACATGTTGTGCGTTCAATTCCCCGTCCAGATACTTGAGCATAAAAGTCAGAGCTGACACTCCACGCCACTGATGGTTCGGCATCGAGCTGCTAATCCAATTATCAATAGAGAAACCACCACAACATGCTGATTTATCCATCAGATTCAATGCCTCAGTTTATTTTCACCATGGGTTATCCTCCAAAGGCGGGCACAATTTCTAAAACTTAATCTACTCCTATTTGCTATGATAAATTGCCCTTCATGTCCAAAACGATTGGGTGGGGTTACTGGGTTAAGGGGACAAGGTGAAGGCATGGGTTTAAGTGGGGTGCTCTTTCCAAGGGCCGGTGCAGACTCGATGGGCCAAATGGCCTCCTTCTGCACTGTAAATTCTATGATTCTATTAACAATGCTATTCTGGTATGCATATAGTACAAATGACCAAAATGGTACAACAAATAATTTGTCAGATGGCAGCTCCAGGCTGCTTCTTATTAAAGCGTCAGTAATAATGGGCAGAATCTTTTTCTCTGAAGCCCATGTTTGGTTGCAGGCACGGAAGTGCGAATGATTCCCACCGGGAGTCAGGAAGGCTGAACACGAGTGATGTTGCACTGTTCAGCTCAATATTTATGATCCATGTGCAGCACAGTAAATCTTGTGCCGGCGGTGGGGGAAGGGGGGGGGGGGCAGGAAGTTGCTCTCCCCACCTTTACCTCAAAGGTATGAAGGTCTGGGAACCATATTTAAAGATTAGCTGTACAGTCTCCCTTCCTTCCTCCCCTTAGCTTACCTCCCAGGTCCAGCCTGTGCTCCACCCTTTCAGCACAGCTTGTGCTACTGGCATCCGATACGAGTGAAGATTTGAATGGCCTCTGACATAGTGAAAGCAGCATCCAGTGACATCAAAGTCATGGAAGAAATGAAGGTCGCAGGGTGCACGCCAATTACACACAATTGTAAAAGTCAACGTTCTAATTTTCCGTTGGAGGGTAACTCCATTTGGATGGGGAACCTAATTTTGGCAAGGTGGCCTTTTCATGAGCATGCATGACATTTTAATGAATTCAAAAGAGCTTCCTGACATTGTTCGTCATGAAGCTCAACCGATCTTTAACTTGTCTTTAAAATTCCGAGAACAGCATTCTGAAAGTTCACCCCGATGTCAGGAAACTAATTTTTGGCCACCCGCCAATTTATGTTCCCCTGCCCATCACGTTTCTTGCTGCTGGCGGCACACTTATTGTACAAAAACATGTGATCGTGGCTATTGACTGCACTCACATGGTATGCTTATGGACAGCTGCTGCCAGCATGAAAAGTGGCCACCAGCAAGGTTAACCTTTAACCCCCGCCACATATGTACACAACTAAAATAGTTCTATCTGACTATCTATAAAAGGTATGAAGAAATTGTAGTGATATCATGGTTGTGTTGTAATTCACTGACTGACCACTAGGAGTACCATTAGTATATCAGTGAATGTTAGAGTCAGATGACCTCAGACTGACTGGAGAGCTGGGAGAGAGATTGCTTGTGCATAACCTTACTGTTATTCATCTGTTGTTTTGTATATAGTTTACCCACAGTTAATATTAATAAATCGTTGATAGCTTTAGCTACAAGTGTGCTTGTAATATAAATCAGGCCATCCGTCAAGAACATTACAGAAATCATTTCAAAGGTTGTAGCTGTTGGATAGCTTTCATTGTTTGGTTTAAACTATGGCTGGAACATTCAGCCCATCTGCGGGTTCAAAAAAATGCTGAACCTTGAAGTTTCAGGATCATTACTGCCAATTAAACACCTGCAGGAAGTTATTGTTTTTTAAAAATAAATTTAGCGTATCCAATTCATTTTATTTTCCATTTAAGGGGCAATTTAGTGTGGCCATCCACCTATCCTGCACATCTTTGGGTTGTGGGGGCGAAACTCAGGCAAACACAGGGAGAATGTGCAAACTCCACACAGACATTGACCCAGAGCGGGATCGAACCCGGGACCTCAGCACTGTGAGGCAGCAATGCTAACCATTGCGCCAAGAGCTGCCCTCTTGTTTTATTTTTAATCAAGTGAAAAACAGCCCCTCTTTCTGACAAAAGTAAAATAATGGTTACCATTGCTGCACATATCATTTACCGCACTTGCCATACAGATGTGATGAACCAGTTTTGTACATGTTTTCAAAAAATATCTAAACACTGATTATTCTCTGTTCTGGGTCCTTCTCTTGAAATAATAGCAGACACTTTTCACTGTTAGAATGGTTCATGGCATCAATAAATGTCCAATCCCCGCTGAGCTAGTGTCTTTTGATGACGCCCAGCAGCTTTGCTACAATTTGTCTTCCATAAATTCTTGTCAGCATACAATAGCAAACTGAATGCTTGGGTGATCAATCAGCAAAAATTTAACATGTACCTAAGGATAGAATATAGGAATTGTCAGATAACTGATCAATTTATCTACATACAATGAGGATTTTTAAAATCAACGATTTTGTTTGGGCAAACTGCACCTAAAACAAAAATGGTTTGGATATTGTGGACTGCCTATACCTTTAAATGGGTGGATAATCGTTAAGTGATGGAATCAAATTTATAGCTGCTATTTTTTGCACACAAGATTTTTCCTATTAAAGAAGCACTGCCTTGTGGAAAACGTGTGTCATAGACTTTTGATTAGAAAAGCAGACAACTGAGGATGATGGCCTGTGACTTCTTCAAAGTGACAATCTCCAGTGAATTGTCACTCTCGCCAGACTTACCCACGCTGGGAAACTAAAGCATTTGACTCGCCCAATCTTCCACACCCAGGCTGGGTGAGACAGGAGCAGCGAAGCACGCCCCCAGCAGCATTGCTGTGAAGTAACTGGGACACAGAGAAGTAAGTCACTCTGCCTTTTTACAGCAATAGCTGCCGGAACGGTTAGGTTTAAAGGGACCATTTATAGGGTATGGGGGGGGGGGTTTCAGTTTTAAAGTTTAGGGAATGTGGAGGAGTGGGTCAGACCTGGTGGGTGGTGGGGGCGGTGGGGTTGGTGGTGCTAGAGTCACGATCAGGGTAAAACTGGCAGAATATCCAAAGTTAGCGATTTATATTTCTTCTGTCAGATGGTTCCCAGTCCAGCGTAATTGTTCAGGGGAAGTTGGCACCTCTGGGCAATTGCCGGGTAAAGCAGTTCGTGGGAGATTCCTGCAGGGATTCCCCAGCACAACACCGGGATACACCTAAATGAGAGGCTGGGGAATGGGGAAGTTATGAGGCAATGGTGCAAACAAGTCAAGTGACAAAGCATTCCATTTATTGCCTGATGTGTTTCAACATAAGTGAAGAAACGATTTCCCAGACAAGGTACTAGGGTAGAAACTATTGGGGGATAAAGGTAGTTGTGTCTCTCTCCTTATTTTAACTGAGGCGTTATCCATTTATTTTAAAGTGGTTGGCACCTCAGTCAAAGTAGGTTAATTCTGCTTGTGGTTACTTTACATGCTGGTGGCTAATGTCTGTGCACTTGTCATCTCAGTGCACCTATTGCCCTTGATTCATAACGACATTTCTGCAGTGGAAGTCATGGTTTGTGACATGATTGCTGAAGGTTCAACAAGAAGCAGAGGAAGTGTAGATAAATACATAGACATTACAACACCTAATTTTTTAAATTTTAATTGGTCATGGGTTGAAGGGTTATGGAGAACAGGCAGGACAGTGCAGATGAAACCATGATGGGATCAGCCATGATCACTTGAAGGTGTTTAGTCTCGGGAGGCTACATTGCCTACTCCTACTCCTAGATCATGTGTTCCAGGGAGGAAATGCTCTAGCTGATTTTGCAATCCAGCTCTTGGTCTGTAGCACTGTAGGTAATAGATGAGGAACATATCAGCCATGATAAAATGGTGGAGCAGACTTGATGGGTCGAATGGCCTAATTTGGCTCCATATATCTTATCAACTCATAAATTGCAGATATATAAAACCTTAGTTAGGCTGCATTTGGAGTATTGTGTAGAGTTCTGGTCATCACGTTATCAAAATAACGTGGAAGCTTTGGAGAGAGTGCAAAGAAGGTTCACCAGGATGTTGGCTGGTCTCGAGGGTGTTCTTGGCTATGAGGCTAGGTTGAATAAATTAGGATTGTTTTCACTGGAAATATGGAGGCTGAGGGGAGACCTGATAGAGGTCTACAAAATTCTGAGAGGCATAGACAGGGTGGATAGTCAGAGGTTTTTTCTAAGAGTGGAAGTGTCAATTACAAGGGGGCATAGGTTCAAGGTGAGAGGGGGAAGGTTTAAGGTAGATGTGCGGGGTAAGTTATTCACACAGAGAGTGGTGGGTGCCTGGAATGCGCTGCCACAGGATGTGGTGGAAACAGGCACATTAGCAACATTTAAGAGGCATTTGGATGTGTACATGAATAGGGAGGAAATAGAGGCATACGGACCGAGTAAGGGCAAAAATGTTTATTTTAGTTAGGGCATCATGATTGGCACAGTCTTGGAGTGCCAAAGGGCCTGTTCCTGTGCTGTACTTTTCATAGTTCTTTGTTCTTGACATTGCAACCTCGAGACAAAGGTTGCTTCTATCTAGACTCTTTAATCCTTTCATTATTTTAATCACTTTGATGATATTGCTTGTAATCTGCATTGTTCCAACAAAACAAAATCAGTTTCAATTCTATTTGCATTTCCTCATTCCAAGCATCTTCTCGACCATATAAATAAACCTCCTACCATGTGTTGTACAGGTTTAGCCCAGTAGAGAAGGTCCTGTACCTCCTCTCTCTGTTCCTCAATCTGTTCCATGTCTCTGTAGTTATGCAGCCCAAGGATCTGGATCTATAATGCCCATGAGTGATAGCAGACTTGCTACTCGCAGGCCTTTAAACTCTACTGAACTCCTTGGAAAGGTCCACCAACGCTCCTTTCTAACTCCAGTAACCTGTGGCAACAGCTCCAAAAACACAGTGCACAGGACATCCAATAACTCTGCCTCAGCAAAAGAGAGTTAAGAGCACCTCACCCTAAAGCCCCATGCTGATCATTTTAAATATTACTCCTGGTGGAAGGAGGAGGGGAACCTTCTACGTCTGAACTCATGGACCCCGCCAGTATTCAAGAGAGGGCATTAACAGGAATTTCAAGACCCAAAATGGCAGATTGCGCATCCTATCAGTGTTCGATGCTGAGTAAAGTCACAGGCTACCCACTTTCCAAGCTTCCAGCAGACAGCACATCCACACATTTATCATTCCTAAAATGGCAATCCCCATGGGCCATGTCAGAAGTGGCTGGAAGCATATTGCCTGCAGGTTTATCCTCTCCAAGTTCCCATAGCTCCGATACCAACAGTAGTACAGAGCCCAATTTTGTGATCTATGAGCTACCTTTCAGAGCCTTATCAACCCCGGGTGCTGCCTTTGATATCCTCCAGCCCCAGCATCAAGTCAATGTCCATTCAGGGTAAATTACTGCTTTTTTTTAAAACCAGATGCAGCACTTTACAATTACTGACATGTAGAAATGTCATATGAACCTGCTGTGTTTACTTGCTATGATTGCTAAAAGCAATCTTTATGTTTGTACCTTTTTTTTCATAATTTGAAATCAATTTTGCAGAATACTCGGCTACCTCTTTGAAACTATTCTATGGATTATTTCAGACATCAAAGACTGCTTATCATCCAGGCCAGTTTCAATTGTGTGCAACAAACTAATTCAGTGAGCATGTAAGCTGCGGTTCCGTGAACTGAGGGCAGTGTCAATTTTTATTTCTACCAATCCATCCCAGGAAATTTATTTTCATTCGTTGGAATTAAAAATACAAGGTGGTACGGGGGGAATGACAGAATTTTATGGAGCCCAAAGGGAAGGAAATGTCACTCAATTAAGGTGGGATTGGAAATTAAAATTTTACGGCAGATTTAGATGCAGAGATAAAGCTTGCAGCGTGTTTGCTGAATGTCGGGTTTTACTCCAGCCTGTGGGAGGTTCATATTTGTAATAATATTGCATGCCATGAAGACTCATTAATGTGAAATTTCAAAATTATGTCCTGCTGTAATATCCTGCATGAGATCTACGGAATGATTGTCTTCCCTGTGGTCCTTGCAGAGTACGAGCTCACCCCCAGGGGCGGAGATCTCCATGAACTAATGCGTAAAAGATCAGCAGGTAAGGCGCCACTCTCAGGGAGAGTAACCCGGCAGGGATCTACTTAGTATTGTATATATCATTGGTAAATAAACCCAATTCTTGATTTCACTCGGTATGGACGCGGTACATCATTGCTAAACTGGCGACGAGGAGTAAACTGGTTTGCGGTCGACGTTGCAACCTACTCGCCTGAGCCACCTCCCCAACATTCTGTATACAGGTTGGAACCACTTATTTCACCATGCCTCTGTTTAGGCGGCTGTGTGTATCATCTACAAGATACACTGCAGTAACTCCCCAAGGTTCCTTATCAGCACCTTCCAAACCCACGACTACGACCATCTAGAAAGACAAGAGCAGCAGATACCTGGGAACACTCCAAGTCACTCACCACCCAGTCAGGCAAGCGGAGAGTATTCCATAACCCTCCTGACTTTGTAGATGATGGACAGGTTTTAGGGAGCAAGGAAGTGAGTTCATTGCTGCAGGAGTCTTAGACTCTTACCTGCTTTTGTAACCACAGTATTACTCTGACTAGTCCAGTTCAGTTACTGGTCAATGGTAACTGCCAGGATATTGATAGTGGGAATTAAATGATAATAATGCTCTTGATTGTCAGGACGTGGTGGCTGGAGTATCTCTTGTTGGAGTTGGTCATTGTCTGGCATGTGTGTGAATCATAGAATCACAATAATACAGGAGGAGGCCATTTGACCCATCAAGTCTGCATTGACCCTATGAAAGAGCACCCTACCTACCTTCACTCATGCCCCCACCCTATCCCCATAACCAGTAACCTCATCTAACCTTTTGGACATTATAGGGCAATTTAGCATGGCCAATCCACCTAACCTGTACGTCTTTGGACTATGGGAGGAAACCGAGCACCCAGAGAAAAACCCACGCAGACATGAAGAGAACATGCAAACTCCACACAGACAGTGACCCCCAAGGCTGGAATAGAACCCGGGTCCCTGGCACTGTGAGATAGCAGTGCTAATCACTATTACCGGCGAATGTTATAAACCCAAGCCTGGATATTGCACAGGTCTTGCCGCATTCGGGAATGGACAGCTTCAATTTCTGAAGCAGAATCATAACAATTACTGCACACAAGGTAATCATTTGGCAACATTGTTTGCCCTATCTGTTTCACTAAAGCCGTGTACTCCTGCCCCACTGAGCTCTTCACTAGTGTGAAGGGTTCAAATATGAAGTAAAGTCAAGAGAAACGTTTTTTCCAAAATATTTTCCAGGTAATACAACACAGTATAAGGTATCAAAAACAACTATTAAAACAAGTAGGATAAACATTTTAGAGGTATGCTGACATGCAGATTACAATCTAACAAAAATAAATGGAGTTATTGGGTCTAATGGTTCTTCACTGTTTCGGAGAATGTCTTATGCTAAAATATATAAATTAAGAAGGTTTTTAAAAATTAAAATTTAAATAATGTGAATTTTCTCAGCAGCATACCTTTCCCTATCTCATAAGTGGAACTGAGCCCCACTACTGCTTTCACTCTTTTTTTCCATTTCGCACACAATTGGAATTGAAATTCGAAGCACCCGTCTGTGTGCAAAACACGCTCAATTTTGCGATAGTGGAATCTTTTCACTGGTGAAACCCTACATCAGCTGACAATGAGTTTCTACAGGTGGCTTATCAAAGAGCTCCCACCTTCAAACATGGCGGTTCTGCATCATGGCCACAACCTTCCTGCCCAATTCTATTGTCATCAACATAAGACTTGAGAGCACAAAGGTGGTATGGGTGTTCTTCAAAATTAAATTTCACTTCTCAGTATTTCACATAACATTGGTCCCACCTCATTCTTGTATACTAGATTGGTATTTGAGACTAGTTTAATCAGAGAGGTAAATGTACTAGCATGCATCATGGTTGGCACAAATTGATGGCTACTGAGGAGTTAGGGACATTTCCTTTATTTTAGAAGAAACAATGTTGTGTTTCTGCATTCACTCTTTATTGAATGTTGATATTTTATGCTCTGTGGGACATAGCTGCACTTGCAGGCTCAGCTAGCCCTCCTTTCTATGCATTATAAAGGACATTGTCCGAGATCACTCTCAACGGGGATAATTGAAATGTTGTAGGTGAATTCAAAGCCCTGTTAGGACTCTTCCAGCCAACATCCTAAAATGGACACACATTTGGGTAACTTTGACAATGCCCTTTAGGCCCCTCATTTTGTGCCTTGATTAACTGTCCCTACAACTGCCCCCACTACACATCCAGGAGACCTGGCCCTTCCCATTTACTTTTTTATGGCCTGGCCCCACCATCTATCCTTCCCATCCATAAACATTCACTCCCTCCACCACCGCCGAACAGTAGCAGCAGAGGGTACCATCTACAAGATGCATTAAAGGAACTCACCAAGGCTCATCAGGCAGCACCTTCCAAACCCAGACCACTACCATCTAAAAGGACAAGGGCAGGAGACATACAGGAGCACCACCACTTTGATGTTCCCCTCCAAGTCACTTCCCATTCTGACTTGGAAATATATTGCTGTTCGTTCACTGTCACCGAGTTAAAAACCTGGAACTACCTGCCGAGAAACCCAAGGCATTCCAAATGGGAATATTAATGGCTTTGGAATTCTTCAGGGTCTGTGCCATTTCCAGAGGTTCCTCATTGACTTGTAAGGTATCAAAGTTCGGGCTACCTCTTCCACGACAAATGACAGGCAGGGGATGCGATTTGCCTCAGCTAGGAATTACTGTTCATGATCCAGTTGGATTTTCATTGTGACTGGTGCACTGATTGAGTGTACGATTTCCGTAAACATATATGTGGCACCAACGATGGGGTTTAGGCCAGGCAAGGTACAAGGCCCAAAACACACTATTTTATTTTTTAATATTGGCCCCTTTGCAGGAGGCTAAAGAGTTACTGGTTGAGGTCAAAGGCCACATTCCCCACCCGTGAACAAGTTGGTGATCATGTTTCATGTTCAGGTAGGCACCACCTGAGCTGACGCATGGGCACACCTGGCCCATGCTAATCAGGTGCCATCCACTGACCACACACTCTCAATTGGATGTTGCCAGGTGGATGAATTGTAGGGCTACCAAGTCTCCGTATTTTCCCCTTCAAAAGAATATTCAATTGAGACTTGGCTCAGAAGTTTCCTATTCAAGCGCAAACAATAATGAAAATCTGCAGACTGCGCAAGTTATAATAAGGTCATCCATCATGAACTGTAGCACATTAATGCCGTAGCAATTCAGTCTTGATTGAAAGTGAATTCATAAAATACAACAGAGCACATGTAATTAGTAGAAAGTAGGAATCATTTTGTAGTTTTATCGGTTCAGTGACCCATACAAATAAAGACAGGAAAACTGTAAGATCATGCTGGAATAAAACTAGATGGTGTCAAATTGCGGGTCACTGCATTTCACCCTGGAGACTAGTTGAGCTATAGTTAAAGGTTCATGGTGAGAATGATGAGTTTTCTGACTACTGACTACAAGAGTTGCATGCAAAATGGTTTTGACTTAAAATTTCATGTTCAGAGTCAACCAAATGTAACAGTATGTGAATATAAAATTGTTAGGCTGTGACTTTAATTATCAAATATAAAAAACGCAGCCTTCATTAACCAAGTTTGAGTGGGAGTCAGGAGCGTAGTGGATTGGGGTGCTCCAGCTGCCTGCCTCAAGTTACTAATGAGAGGCCTGAGGCAATATGATGGTGTGGCTTTGTCTGAGTGCCATTGTCATGTTGCCCACAGGTTTCCAATTCCAATAGGCACCCTGCAAAGTTTGGGGGTGGCATTTTGCACCTTTGTCTATTTAAAGAGTGCTTGCAACTCTTAAAGTGAGGTGTCATATTTATACCGTGAAAGGAGACATCTAGCTGCTGGTGACCCATTCTTGTCACAATCAAGAGCTCTGAGATGATGGAGAAAAGGAGATTCTGGTGGAGCAGGCGAGGATCCACAAACAGGTTTTCTTCCCCTGCTTTGGCAAAAGGTGACCATGGAAACACAACAATGAGTGACATATCAGAAAATGTGTAGATTTGAAGCATTCACCAGCACCTGGATGCAGTTGCCATTTTGCATGCAATCCCACGGCACCTTCCAATCTTACTCGAAACTGGCTGCTTCTCCATCTCAGCATTCACACTACAGGAAGCTATGTCACACATCTACATACAACTGCTTACATCGGTCATGTGCAAACTCATTGCCTCCCTTTATGAAGTACAGGTTAACACATACCAGCCTTAAGATTACCAGGCACCAATTCCCCTATCAGGACCGAACGAAGGTGGGACCATGCAAAAATGACCACTGAGAAATGGGCCAGGAGGTCCCGACTCCATTTCTACTGTCATCCATTTTCACAGGAGTGGAGGAGGGACTAAACTCTGGAACTCACCCATGCCTCTCAAGGAGCAAATTGACAACATTATGGGCCTATTGAAAATCTGTCTTCAGTAAGGCCGCTGGACTTCAGAGGCTGTTGGGCTTTACAGCAGCTGCATAGAAGCACAGACCTTGGATTGGACACAGGAAGAGTTTAAAGGTAGGTAAAATAGTTTTCACTATATTAGCATTAGTTGCATCTGTGTTCAGTAAGGTGAATGATAACAGTGCTGGGTGATGTAACTACCCACTAAACAATATGTTTGCCAGATTGCTACTTCTGCCAGCTGGCAATTTAAAGATCAACATTGTAAATGTGAAAATGTCTTCTGTTGAATTGCAATGTTTATCCAATAGATAAAAAGGTAGAATACATTTCACACGAATGAAAAGATATCCTAGTAAGGTAGCCAAGTGTAAATGTTTGATTTTTCTCCCATCTTTGACTTCAGATATATGCCAAGATATCAGGTCAGAGGTCAGTTTGTTTGCCTGAGGAATTTTATGGGTTCTTGGCTGAAATCTAACCACCCAATTATTTTGCAAATGCTTGACTCCATTTTACGTTACTAGTTTGGAGAGTCTGTTTGTTTACTTGGGGAATTTTATGGGCTACCAACTTTAATAATAGGGTTCGTAAGTTGTAATCATGAATTGGACAATGGGTGAGGCAATGAGATGGGTGAGAGTGAGGAATGTGAGAAGGCGAGGGATAACCTCAAACTTATCCACGTAAAATTTAATCTGCCAAATTTTGGCCGACTCACCTATCCTGTCCATATCAATTTGTAAATTTCTTATTTCCTCATTGCAACTTGCTTTCCCACCTATTTTAGTGTCATCTGAATACTTGGCTATAATACATTATATCCCAGCATCAAAGTCATTAGTACAGATTGTAAAGATTTGGGGTCCGAGGACCGGCCTGTGGCGCAAGTAGATACAGCTTGCCAATCAGAAAAAGACTCATTTATCCCACTCTGCTTTCTGTTAGTCAGCCAATCCTCTATCCATGGTAATATAGTACCTCAAATCCTGTGTGCTCTTACCTTGTGTGTTAACCTTTTGTGTGGCACTTTCTGGAAGTCCAGAAACACAACATCCAACAGGACTCACATTCACCACTTTGCCTGTTATATCTTGAAGAACTCGAACAAATTAGTAAAACACAATTTACTCTTCATAAAACCTGTACGCCCACTGGAGGTGCACCGGTAACTGGAGCCCCCCCGAGGGCGGGAGGAGGAAAATGACTGGACAGTATCCTGGCTCTGGCTCCTGGCACTTTCTGTCATCACCCCAGCACTTCGTCCCGCAATGTCAGGAGGCAGTGTCAAAGGAGTCCCCCCTGGGGAGCTCTATTTGGAAAGGATTCCCCTATCAGTGGGAGGGTTACCTTATGTGTGTGGAGGTGGGAGTTCTTTATTTTCTATTGGTGATCGGGGTACCCTTTAAAAAAGATACCTCAAATTCCAGATCCCAGTGTTGCTGTTTTTTTCTGCCCCGTCCTATCAGCGGGACTGCATGGGCCTTTCCTGCAGACTTCATTTCCACAAGTTGCTGCACAACATGGCAAACTGGTTTTCTCGCCTCAGCCAGTACAGTATACAAAAAAGAAAAATTTCCACCCTTTGTCTTTATTTATAAACCCCATTGAAAGCTCAGGTTGCAGTTTGCCATACTTTACAACGGCAGCTTTCTCAGGCGATTACACAAAACTTGGTTGTTCACATTATGCAACCAGCTGTGCTTCTTTGAACCTGACTGGATGCAATGTCTGGATAGCAACTTCAAAAAAAAACATGAAACTCACAAGCACCACAAGCAACAATTTCATGTATAAATGAGAGTATTTTGAACTTACAGTGAATGGCACAAAACAGTTAACCCTGAACTGCAGGACATGCAACAGTTAACCCTGAATTGCAGGACGTGAAACAGTTAACCCTGAACTGCAGGACATGCAACAGTTAACCCTGAATTGCAGGACGTGAAACAGTTAACCCTGAACTGCAGGACAAGCAACAGTTAACCCTGAATTGCAGGACGTGAAACAGTTAACCCTGAATTGCAGGAGATGCAACAGTTAACCCTGAATTGCAGGACGTGAAACAGTTAACCCTGAACTGCAGGACATGCAACAGTTGACCCTGAACTGCAAACATGAAACAGTTAACCCTGAATTGCAGGACATGCAACAGTTAACCCTGAATTTCAGGACGTGAAACAGTTAACCCTGAACTGCAGGACATGCAACAGTTGACCTTGAACTGCAGGACAAGAAACAGTTAACCCAGAACTGCAGGACATGAAACAATTAACGGTGAACTGCACAACAGGAAACAGTTTACCTTGAACTGCAGGACCTGAAACAGTTAGCGCTAAACTGTAGGACGTGAAACAGTTAACCCAGAACTGCAGGACATGAAACAGTTACCGCTGAACTGCACAACATGAAACAGTTGACCTTGAACTGCAGGACATGGAACAGTTAACGCTAAACTGCAGGACGTGAAACAGTTAACCTCGACACACAGAGGGAATGAGTTAGATGATTCATGATTGATTTCGAGAGTAAGAGCAACTGGACAATGGCACAGGTTAGCTGTAATTACGAAATGTGAGCAGTTTCTGCTGAGAATGAAAGGAACATTTGCATCTAAATAAGCAACGAGCAAAGCGACCCTCACCGTGGGAAGAAAATCATATTATCCCTGTATTGCGTAAACAGCAGGAAAATTGTCTATGCCCTGCAGATTGGCACAGCTCAGGACATTAAATGCGCCAGAACAAAAAGGGTGCAAACAATGGGAAAATCAGTTCACAGAATGTACCTCTGAGACTCAACTGCGTGGCAGTGTGAGTTGAACTGCTCTTTAAAAAAGGGCCAATATCAAAGTGTGGTTATTGCAGTCAAGAGAAGGACAAGGACCAGTCATCTCCAGGTCCAGGCCTACACCAGTAACAACCAGCCATGTGGGTGGTTGTAAGTTTTAGTTTCCATTTCAGTTGAGACGGCACGGTGGCAGAGTGGTCAGCACTGCTGCCTCACAGCACCAGGGAACCGGGTACAATTCCGGTCTTGGGTGACTGTGTGGAGTTTGTAAGTTCTCCCTGTGTCCACGACGGTTTCCTCCCACAATCCAAAAATGTAGATTGGCCATGCTAAATTGCCCCTTTGTGTACAAAAGATGTGCAGGTTAGGTGGGGTTACGGAGATAGGGCGGGGGAGTTGGTGTAAGTAGCGTTCTCTTTCAGAGGGTCGGTGCTGATTCGATGGACCAAATAGCCTCCTTCTGCACCGTGGGGATTCTATTCTAAATCGTAAAACGGTTTGTACGGTGGTCTTGTGGGTTCAATTAACGAGCAAACCTTAGACTGAGCCGAACCTTGTTTTGAATGTATTTTGTTCTCAGAAATCTGGGGTTTGAGAACCACTGTCAGCAGAAAAGGAATAGAATCCCTTGCAACAGTAACTTATTCTATTGGGGCTGGTTTAGCTCACTCGGCTAAATCGCTGGCTTTTAAAGCAGACCAAGCAGGCTAGCAGCACGGTTCGATTCCCGTACCAGCCTCCCCGGACAGGCGCCGGAATGTGGCGACTAGGGGCTTTTCACAGTAACTTCATTGAAGCCCACTCGTGACAATAAGCGATTTTCATTTCATTTTTCATTTCATTATTGGTGAATGATGCCTGGTTTCACTTCCAAGTTTAAAAATGGCAAAACGTTCCAGTAAATTAGCATCAACCTATTTACCTGCAATCATGTGCTATTTCTATCCACAAAAGTGGGCTTTGTTAACAGAAAAAATGCACTTTACATTGAGTGATAAATATTGTCTCATTTTAAATTGAAATTAACCACAATAACTGATGCCTCAAGTGCAACATCAGAGATCAAGGGTACTGCAGATGCTGGAAATCTGAAATATAAACAGAAAATGCTGGAAATACTGAGCAGTCCAGGTTGCATCTGTGGAGAGAGAAACAGACGGCAATTCAGGTCCACGATCAATACTAATTCTGATGAAGGGTCACTGATCTGTTTCTCTCCATACAGATACTGAGTCTTGCTCAGCATTTCCAAAAAATCCCATTTCTATTGGAGCAAAAATAAGCTTTTTACAAGCTCTCCAAAAATCAATCAGACTTCATGCGAACCTTTAATTCCCCTTCAGCAAGAAACCCTGCAGCAGCTGCCTGAAATCTGGTTTTGCACAACATTAAACATGCATTCCAAAAAAAGCTAAAGTGCAAAGAAATCATAAACAACACGCTGAGCAATAAAAATCAATGTCAAAACAATAAATTGGTCATTTCAAAAAATTAGTCATAAAAATAACCATTAAAAAGGGCCAAGCAGCAGATCTAACTAATTAAACTTTTTTATTGTTTGTTTCAGAATCAGAGATAGAGAAGGGCAGGCTATGCCCCATGTCCTGGTCAATAGAGAAGGAGAAAGAGACTGAGGCCAAGCTAAGATATCGGGTTAGATTAACACAAAACTTGCGACCACGTCTGGTGGCGCACAGTCTGAGCTGGCCGAGATGGTATTCATATGAAAATGGGGGTCAGAAGCAATTTGCCTTTCAGCCTGGAGTTTCCTCCTCTCTCATCCTTTTATGTGCCTAGGATTTGGGGAGAGAAGAAGAGGGATAAGTAGAAGCAAATTACACCAAATGCTGGAATCTGAAACAAAAACAGATAATATTGGACAATCTCGGAAGGTCTGACAGCATCTGAGGAGAGCAAAGGGAGCTAACGTTTCGAATTAGGAGGGGGGAAAAAGGGGAGGCATGGAAGTGGCGGTGTGTTTTTATAAGCCATGTTGGTTAGGGTTTGGGTTTGGGGGGAATGATGGTTATTTTGTTGTGTGTTCTGTTGGATGTTATTGTTGAAGTGTTAAAATTATAAATGCCTCAATAAAATATTTTTGAAAAAAAAAGCAAGAACATCCTTTCTCATTTAAGGAGACTAAAACTGCCCACAATATTTCAGTTGTGGTCAAACCAAGGTCCTGTATAATTGCAGAAAGGCATCTTTGTTCCTGTACTCAAATTCTCTTGCTCTGAAGGCCAACATACCATTTGCCTTTTTTACCGCCTGCTGTACTTGCATGCTTACTTTCAGCGACTGGTGTATGGGGACATCCAAGTCGCATTCCACATTCCCGTCTCTTAATTTATAGTCATTCAGATAATAATCTGCCTTCCTGCTTTGCTACAAAAGTGGATAATCTCATACTTATCAACATTATACTGTATCTGCCATTCACTTGCCCACTCACTCAGCTTGTCCAACTCACACTGAAGCATCTCTGCATCCCCCTCACAGCTCGCCACCCCACCCAGCTTTGTTTCATTTACAAATTTGGAGGTATTAGGCAGGTTTCACCACCTGTTTTATGATGCGGCACTCCCCACCAGCAGTGGGATTCTCCGTCCTGGCAGTTGGCCAATGGGGGCCGCGATTCTCCGATCGCAGGACAGAGTGTCCGCGCTGTTGTGAATGCCATCGTGTTTCACGATGGCGCGAAACGGGCGGGGGCACTAGTGATTCTGGCCCCAACAGGGAGCCAGCATGGCGCTGGAGCAGTTCACACTGCTCCAGCCTCACTTCCTGGTGCTCACTGGGGGCGGCGCCAGCCCGCGCATGCACGGTGGCTTTACGGAACGTGCCGGCTCCAACGCAACATGGCGCAGGGGTTCTGGGGCTGGACGCACAACAAAGTAGGCCCGGGGGAGAGAGAGGCTGGCCCAGCGATTGGTGGGTCCCGATCGCGGGCCAGACCTCATTGGAGGCCCCCCACACCCCCCACCCCCTGGCCGGGGACGGAGCCCCTCCCCCTCCCCACAGGCTGCCCCCTGACCCTTTGCGCAGAGTTCTCGCCGGCAGTGACCAGGTGTGGACAGCGCCGGCGGGACTCTGCTTTTTCAGCGCGTCTGCTCAGTCCATCCGGGCCAGAGAATTGGCGGCCCAGCCTTGTACAGTGGGCCGCGACTGGCGCCGCGTCAAACGCACTGAGCAAATGGCGCCGATTCTCCGTAGATTACTAGTTACATCCTTAACGAATTCCAGTAGATTTGTCAAGTATGCTTTCTTCTGAGAGGGCCACGAAGAACCCTGCATGAGATTTGATGTACCATCAATTCGACTCAAGACACAATTAGGATCCGAACTGTGGCTTTAATCAGCTAGTTGTTAGCCCGGTGGTCGACTACAGAGAAAGGCCGACCGCCGGGAACTGTGGGTACTTATACCCCGCCTCGGAGGCAGAGCCTACTTTCCTCTCGACCAATTGGAGAGCAGTCGCATGACCAGCCAGAGCCAATGGGAAGCCAGTGCTCTGCACCACTGGCTGTGCTCATATCCATACCACCACATTCACCCCTTGTGGAGAAAGAAGGCGGGGGGGTGTGTAAGGGGGAGAGAGGGGGGTGGGTGGGTCCGAGGACTGGTGGTATGAGCAGCGAAAATCAATAAAGGTGGGCTGCCCACCTACTCGTGGCAAAACAATACTACTACTACTAACAACAGAATAACACAAAATGTCCAAAAAAGTCCAATGGCCACATCAGATGGACACGATCAGCTTGTCAGGTGCCCATGGTGTTCTGGAGGACCGTCGCAGTGGAGCCGGTGACGTCGGGTCAATGGTTGTCCTTGCTTCCGGGAGCGTCAGTCATAGATGTGTCTCCGTACCCCGGGCCGGTGGTGGAGACGCTGTAATCGGGGAAGAGGGGGCATGTGCGCTGGGTCGTGGGGGTGCAGGGGGCGCTGGGGGGAATTGGGGTTGGGGGGGGAGGTGTTGATGTAGGGGGAGAAGGCCGCACGCCGGCGGGTGCCAGGTCCCGAAGCAAGACCGTATCCTGCCGACCGTTGGGATACTCCACATACGCGTACTGTGGGTTAGCGTGGAGTAACTGGACTCGCTCAACCAACGGGTCGGACTTGTGCACCCGCACATGCTTCCGAAGCAAGATGGGCCCAGGGGGTGGCCAGCCAGCTCAAGAGAGGGGATCCTGAGGACGACTTCCTGGGGAAAACAAGAAGACGTTCATGAGGTGTTTGATTAGTGGTAGTACAGAGGAGACACCGGATTGAATGCAGGACGTCGGGGATGACCTCTTGCCAAAGGGGAACAGGGAGATCTCTGGACCGTAGGGCCAGCAGGATGGTCTTCCAAATGGTGCCATTCTCCCGCTCGACCTAACCGTTGCCCCGGGGGTTATAACTGGTCGTCCTGCTAGAGGCTATGCCCCTGCTGAGCAGGAATTGACGCAGTTCGTCGCTCATAAAGGAGGACCTCCGGTCGCTGTGGATGTACGCGGGGTAACCGAACAGGGAGAAGATGGATAGGAGGGCTTTTATGATGGTTGTTGTGTTCATGTCGGGACAGGGAATGGCGAAAGGGAAGCGGGAGTATTCGTCGATAACACTCAAGAAATAAGTGTTACGGTTGGTGGAGGAGAGGGGGCCCTTGAAGTCTATACTGAGACGTGCAAAGGGGCGGGATGCCTTGATCAGATGCGCTTGTTCGGGGCGGTAGAAGTGCTGTTTGCATTCGGCGCAGACGTGGCAATTCCTCAACGGAGTAGGGCAGGTTCCGGGTCTCAATAAAATGGTAAAAACGGGTGACCCCTGGATGGCAGAGGTCCGTGTGGAGGGAGCGGAGGCGGTCAATCTGCGCGCTGGCGCAGGTACCGCGGGATAGGGCATCTGAAGGCTCGTTGAGCTTCCCAGGACGATACAAGATATCGTAGTTGTACATGGACAACTCGATCCGCCACCGCAAGATCTTGTCGTTCTTGATCTTGCCCTCTGTGCATTATCGTACATGAAAGCTACTGACCATTGGTCTGTGAGGAGGGTAAACCTCCTGCCGGCCAGATAGTGCCTCCAATATCGCACAGCTTCGACTATGGCCTGTGCCTCCTTTTCCACCGAGGAATGGCGGATTTCGGAAGCGTGGAGGGTTCGTGAAAAGAATGCCACGGGTCTGCCCGCTTGGTTCAGGGTGGCTGCCAGAGCTACGTCAGACGCGTCGCTCTCGACCTGGAATGGGAGGGACTCGTCGATAGCACGCATCGTGGCCTTTGCGATATCTGCTTAGATGCGGCTAAAGGCCTGGCGGGCCTCCATCAACAGGGGAAAGGAGGTGGACTGGATGAGGGGGCGGACTTTGTCTGCGTAGTTGGGGACCCACTGGGCGTAGTATGAGAAGAAGCCCAGGCAGCGTTTGAGGGATTTGAGTGTGTTAGAGAGAGGGCGTTCCATTAGGGGGCGCATGTGTTCGGGATCGGGGCCTATCACTCCGTTACGCACTACATAGCCAAGGATGGCTAGATGGTCGGTGCTAAACACGCACTTATCCTTATTGTAAGTTAAATTAAGGAGTTTTGTGGTTCGGAGGAATTTTTGGAGGTTGATGTCATGGTCCTGCTGGTTGTGGCCGCAGATGGTGACGTTATCGAGGTACGGGAAGGTGGCCCATAAACCGTGCTTGTCGACCATTCGGTCCATCTCCCGTTGGAAGACCGAGACCCCATTTGTGACACCGAATGGAACCCTGAGGAAGTGGTAGAGGCGCCCATCTGCCTCAAACGCGGTGTACTTTCAGTCACTCGCGCGGATGGGGAGCTGGTGGTAGGCGGACTTGAGGTCCACCGTGGAAAAGACTTTGTATTTCGCGATCCTGTTAACCAGGTCGGAAATACGGGGGAGAGGATACGCGTCCAGCTGCGTAAACCTGTTGATGGTCTTACTGTAATCAATGACTATCCGGTTTTTCTCCCCAGTCCGAACTACCAGCACTTGGGCTCGCCAGGGACTGTTGCTGACTTCGATAACTCCTTCCTTAATGAGCCTCTGGACCTCGGACCCGATGAAGGTCCTGTCCTGGGCACTGTAAGGTCTGCTCCGAGTGGCGACAGGTTTACAATCTGGGGTGAGATTAGCAAACAAGGAAGGGGGGTCCACTTTGAGGGACGCGAGGCTGCAGACAGTAAGGGGGGGAATAGGGCTGCCGAATTGGAAGGTCAAGCTCTGCAGGTTGCACTGGAAATCCAGGCCCAAGAGTGCCGGAGCGCATAGACGGGGGAGAATGAGGAGTTTGAAGTTTTTGAAAACCCTCCCCTGTACCGTGAGGTCCGCTATGCAGCACCCGGTGATTTGGACGGAGT
Source organism: Scyliorhinus canicula (assembly GCF_902713615.1). Taxonomy (NCBI): domain Eukaryota; kingdom Metazoa; phylum Chordata; class Chondrichthyes; order Carcharhiniformes; family Scyliorhinidae; genus Scyliorhinus; species Scyliorhinus canicula. The sequence continues at coordinate 162,848,455 of NC_052150.1, read as the reverse complement.
GTGAACCTGAGGCCAATTCAATTTTATGTTTAACTGGATGGATGGGGAGCGCGCAGCGTCTTACTGTGTCGGGGTGGACGAAACTTTCCGTGCTCCCGGAGTCCAGCAGGCACCTTGTTTTGTGTCCGTTGAGCTGGACCATTGTCGTAGTCTTGGCGAGCGTGCGTAGTCGCGACTGGTCGAGTTTGATGGAAGCCAGTCATGGTGAGAGTTCCAGATCGCCCTCGGTGGCAGAGTAATCGCTGGCAGGGCCTTCCGTGTTGGCCCAAGATGGTGGCGCCCAGGACCCGCACGTGGATTCGGGGTCCCAAGGTGGCGGCACCCAGGACCCGCACGTAGAGCCAGGGCCCCAAGATGGCGGCGCCCATGGCCCGCACATGGCGTCCGGGGCCCAAGATGGTGGCGCCCGTGGGAACCTCGTGACGACTGGGGGCAGTGTCAGCGGCATCTGCGGGCCGGTCGGGGCAGCCGGGAGCGAGGGTTGGGAGGCCCGTGGGGCCATTGCGTGGGCCGGGAGGCGGGCCGGAGAGGTTGGTGCGTGGCGCTGGGCCCTAGGGGGGACCGGGGGGGGTGGGGCGATCCGCGGTCGCTGTGCGGAACAGCAGCGACCGACTTGGTCTGGCAGACCACCGCGTAGTGGCTCTTCGTCCCGCAGCTCTTACACAGAGCGGAGCGGGCCGGGCAGCGCGGGCGGGGATGCTTGGAGAGGCAACAAAAATAGCAGCAGGGCCCCGCTAGTTTGTCGGTGCGACCCGCAGCGCAGGCTTGGGGGGTTCGGGGTCCACGGAGGATCGGGGTGGCACGTGCCACGAAGTCCAGGGGGTTGCCGCGCGGCCGGGGGTGTATGCGCGGGCGTTCAGGTCAGCAACCTCCAGGGAGGTTGCAAGAGTCCGTGCCTCAGCTAGGCTGAGGGCGTTCTTCTCCAGCAATCGTTGGCGGATAGAAGGGGACTGCATACCAGCAACGTAAGCGTCTCTAATTAAAAGTTCCATGTGCTCAGTCGCTGAAACTTGGAGACATGCGCACGTTCTCCCTAGTGCTGCGAGGTCCTGGTAAAACTCGTCGAGTGACTAACCAGGGAACTGTTGTCTAGTCGTCAGGAGATGCCGTGCGTATACTTCGTTGACAGGCCGGAGAAAGTGTCCTTTGAGAATCTCCATGGCCGCATCATAATCGCTTTCGTCGTCAATCATAGAGTATATCGCTGTGCCCATGCATGAGTGAAGGATGTGGAGTTTCTGCTCCTTGGTGGGCTTGCCGGCTGCTGTCGTCAGGTAACTATTAAAACACACCTGCCAGTGTTTAAAGATCGCAGACGCATTTGCAGCATGCGGGCTGGTGCGGAGGCAGTCAGGCTTGATGCGTAGCTCCATTCCAAAATTCTAGCTGATTAAGACACAATTGGGATCCGAACTGTGGCTTTAATCAGCTAGTTGTTAGCCTGGTGGTCGACTACAGAGAAAGGCTGACAGCCGGGAACTCTGGGTACTTATACCCCACCTCGGAGGTGGGGCCTACTTGCCTCTCGACCAATTGGAGAGCAGTCACATGACTAGTCCCAACCAATCGGATGAGAGGCACATGACCAGCCAGAGCCAATGGGAAGCCACTGCTCTGCACCAATGGCAGTACTCATATCCATACAACCACAAGATTGTCGAGTCAAAAGGAATAACTTTATTTACAATTACATATATGCAACAGCAGCAGTACTCCACCACTACTCTCTCCTCTCTAGCTGGTTCTAGACTCCCCAGCTCTATTTGTTCAGGTGACTCTGCTAATGACTTCTCTGCCTTCCTCATTGGGAGTGCTCATACTCACTAAGGATTTTTGGATAGGCAATAGTCCCCAGCCCAGTCCCCAGTAATCAGGCAGGTTATAACACTTTCCCTTTCGTAAATCCTTGTTGACTCTGTCCAATACTACCACTGTTTTCTAAGTGCTCTGCCATAAAATCTTTGATAATGGACACTCTGATTTTCCCCACTATCGACATCAGGACAACTTTCCATAATTCCCTGGTTTCTCTTTACCTCCCTTTCTAAATAGTGGGGTTACATTAGCTACCCTTAATCTATAGGAACTGTTCCTGAGTCTATAAAATCTTCGAAGATGACCACCAAGACATCCAATATTTCTAGAGCCACTTCTTTAAGTACTCTGTGATGTAGATTATCAGACCCTGGCTATTTATTAGCATTCGATCCTATCAACTTCCTCAGCATTATTTTCCTGCTAATATTGATTTCCTTCAGTTCTTCTCTCTCACTGGGTTCCTCAACATTTCTGATATGTTATTTGTGTCCTCCTTTGTGAAAACAGGCCAAAATATGTATTTAGTTGTTCAGCCATTTCTTTGTTCTCCATTATAAATTCCCCTGTTTCGAACTGTAAGGAGCTTCACCAACCATTTTCTCTTCACATACCTATGGAACCTTTATAGTTAGTTTTTAATGTTCCCCGCAAATTTACACACTGACTCTTATTTCCCCTTCTTAACCAATCCCTTGTATTCTCCTTTGCTGAATTCTAAACTGCTCCCAAACCTCAGGTTTGTTGTATTTTGTGCCAGACAGGAATAAACACTCACTCACTCTCACATACATACATTCACTCACTCTCACACACTCACTCATACATATATTCACTCACTCACACACACTCACTCTCACATACATATTTTCACTCACTCTCACTCACTCTCACATACATACATTCACTCACTCTCACACACTCACTCATACATATATTCACTCACTCTCACACACTCACTCATACATATATTCACTCACTCTCACACACTCACTCATACATATATTCACTCACTCACTCTCACATACATATATTCACACACACTCACTCACTCTCACATATATTCACTCACTCACACACACTCACTCACTCTCATACATATATTCACTCACTCACACACTCACTCACTCTCACATACATATATTCACTCACTCACACACACTCACTCACTCTCACATACATATATTCACTCACTCACACACACTCACTCACTCTCACATACATACATTCACTCACTCACACACACTCACTCACTCCCACATACATTCACTCTTATAATGCACTCACTCATTCTCACATACACTCTCAAACACTTACTCTCTCACACACACTGGCTGGGATTCTCCCCTACCCGGCGGGGCTGGGGATCCCGGCGGGACGGAGTGGCGTGAACCACTCCGGCGTCGGGCCTCCCCAAAGGTGTGGAAATTCTCCGCACCTTTAGGGGCTAGGCCCGCGCCGGAGTGGCTCCCGCTCCGCCGGCCGGCGCGGACGGCCTTTGGCGCCCCGCCAGCCGGGATCGAAAGACCTTCGCCCGGCCGGCGGAAGTCCACGCATGCGCCAGCGCGTCAGCGGCTGCTGGCATCATACCGGCGCATGCGCAGGGCAGGGGGCCTCTTCCACCCCCGCCATGGTGAAGGCGATGGTGGGGCAGAAGAAAAAGAGTGCCCCCATGGCACAGGCCCGCCCGCCAAACGGTGGGCTTCAATCGCGGGCCAGGCCAACGTGGGGGCACCCCCCGGGGCCAGATCGCTCTGGGGCTCCCCCCAGGACCCCGGCTCTCGCCCGCGCCGCCAATCCTGCCAGCACCAGACGTGCTTTGATTCCCGCCAGTAGGAAAGGCTTGTCAGCGGCGGGACTTAGGCCCATTCCAGGCCGGAGAATCGCCGCGGGGGGCCCGCCAACCGGCGCGGCGTGATTCCCACCCCTGCCGATTCCCGGGGAGTCGGAGAATTCCGCCCACTTACTCTCATACACACTCGCTCTCACACAGACACAATGCTCTCACGCACACATTAGCTCTCACACACACATACTTGCTCTCACACACACTCGCTCCCAAACACATTTGCTCTCAAACACACATGCTCTCTCACACTCACACACTCTATCACACTCACTCTCACAATCATTCACTCACTCTCTCACATACTCACCCACTCTCTCACACACACTCTCACAATCATTCACTCACTCTCTCGCACACTCATCCACTCTCTCACACACTCACTTTCACATATGCTCACTCACTAATTGCAGCTTGAGTGAAAAAGCCCAAACTTCTCAAGTTTCTCTTCCTAATTCTGCCTCATTGTCCTTCAATGGTGAACCGACAATACATCCTTTCTATTACATTTTTGTTCTTTCTGCTTGATTACACATTAATCCCAAGTGCTGTCTAATTATGGCTCTGTAAAATTCCAATGTTGTTTCCTTTCCTTTCTATTCTGTTTTTCTAGAAACACCAAGGACTTGTTTATCTATTTTTATGGCCTTGTGCTCAGTCCTCTGCTTCATTTATATTTTTGAGGTCTATATTTCTTTTCTCTATTCCTACAACGGCCCAATCTCTCATCCTTTCTATACCCTAATAGGTCCTGCTGGATGCTTATGACCTGCATCTTCTTATGTCTTATGTCTTCTTCTCACCCGCGGATGGGAGCTTTGGAGATTAATATTGCTGAGGAGGAGTTGGGAAGGATTTGAAAATGGCAAGATGTGCATCTTCTCGGCCCTGCGGCCCCACGCTTCATTTTAACCACCACCAAAATGTTGGAAAAGGTTATAAGAGATAGGGTTTACAATCATCTTGAAAAGAACAAGTTGATTAGCGATAGTCAACACGGTTTTGTGAAGGGTAGGTCATGCCTCACAAACCTTATTGAGTTTTTTGAGAAGGTGACCAAACAGGTGGATCAGGGTAAAGCGGTTGATGTGGTGTATATGGATTTCAGTAAGGCGTTTGATAAGGTTCCCCACGGTAGGCTATTGCAGAAAATAAGGAATTATGGGATTGAAGGTGATTTAGCGGTTTGGATCAGTAATTGGCTAGCTGAAAGAAGACAGAGGGTGGTGGTTGATGGCAAATGTTCATCCTGGAGTTCAGTTACTAGTGGTGTACCGCAAGGATCTGTTTTGGGGCCACTGCTGTTTGTCATTTTTATAAATGACCTGGAAGAGGGTGTAGAAGGATGGGTTAGTAAATTTGCAGATGACACGAAGGTCGGTGGAGTTGTGGATAGTGCTGAAGGATGTTATAGGATACAGAGGGACATAGATAAGCTGCAGAGCTGGGCTGAGAGGTGGCAAATGGAGTTTAATGCGGAAAAGTGTGAGGTGGTTCACTTTGGAAGGAGTAACAGGAATGCAGAGTACTGGGCTAATGGCAAGATTCTTGGTAGTGTAGATGAACAGAGAGATCTCGGCATCCAGGTACATAAATCCCTGAAAGTTGCCACCCAAGTTAATAGGGCTGTTAAGAAGACATATGGTGTGCTAGCCTTTATCAGCAGGGGGATTGAGTTTCGGAGCCACAAGGTCATGCTGCAGCTGTACATAACTCTGGTGCGGCCGCACCTGGAGTACTGCGTGCAGTTCTGGTCACCACATTATAGGAAGGATGTGGAAGCTTTGGAAAGGGTTCAGAGGAGATTTACTAGGATGTTGCCTGGTATGGAGGGAAGGTCTTACGAGGAAAGGCTCAGGGACTTGAGGTTGTTTTCGTTAGAGAGGAGAAGGCTAAGAGGTGACTTAATAGAGACATATAAGATAGTCAGAGGGTTAGATAGGGTGGACAGTGAGAGTCTTTTTCCTCGGATGGTGATGACCAACACGAGGGGACATAGCTTTAAATTGAGGGGTTGTAGATACAGGACAGATGTCAGAGGCAGTTTCTTTACTCAGAGAGTAGTAGGGGTATGGAATGCCCTGCCTGCAACAGTAGTAGACTCGCCAACTTTAAGGGCATTTAAGTGGTCACTGGATAGACATATGGATGAAAATGGAATAGTGTAGGTCAGATAGGCTTCAGATGGTTTCAGAGGTCGGCGCAACATCGAGGGCCGAAGGGCCCGTACTGCGCTGTAGTGTTCTATGTTCTATGTTCTATGTTCCTCGCAGCCTCCTCATTTTGACTCTGATAGTTTTGTGCTTTACTGTGCCATTGCCTGCATGGGAGGGTGAGAACGTGGCTAAGGCATGACTACTTCACCAAGAAGGCACCTGCGCTGCCAAAATAATGGCCACATGGACTTGGATTCCCGCTCCAGGTCAATTGGTTCATCGAACACTGGAACTTTGTCCCAGAATGGAGTGTTCCCTGCTTGCTTCTTTGCAACCATATTGGTGCATGAGATAGCCACTTGAGATGATCTCAGGCTCCCTGAAGGAACGAGTCCTAGTTATTAGCACCATGTGCAGCCCCTTCCCTCGGGCTCTGTGGCCATCTCATGGTTCAACTGTGCAGAGGAGGGGTCGCTGAAGATCACTGCATTCCTGACCTACCCGGCCACCATTGTGGAATATGGGGCGCTCCCAGCTACCTGGTAACACAACTATATGGGCGCGATTCTCTGCTCCCCACGCCAGTTGGGAGAATCGCGGGAGGGCCGGCCGACTAATTTCATGCCCCCCTGGCGCCCCCCGAGATTCTCCCACCCCCCGCTCAGAAGAGTGAAAAACGGCGAGCGGCGATTCTCCGACCCGGATGGGACGAGCGGCCGGCCATTCGCGACCGGTTCACAATGGCGACAACCACACCTGGTCGCTGCCATTGTTAACATGGGCGCCAAAGGCCCGTTTGAAGCTTGTGGGGGGCAGAGAGGGGAGTGAGCACCACGGCCGTGCTCGGGAGGGGACTGGCCCGCGATCGGCGTCTCAAAGCGATGCACTCTTTCCCCTCCGCCGCCCCGCAAGATCAAGCCGCCACGTCTTGCGGTGCAGCAGAGGGGAAGACAGCCACCGCCCATGAGCGGGTTTGAGCCATCAGCCGTCGTGACGTCAGCCGCGCATGTGCGGGTTGGAGCCGGCTGATGTCACGGCGGCTCACGGCTCAAACCCGCGCATGCGCGGTGGCCGTCTTCCCCTCCGCTGCCCCGCAGGACGTGGCGGCTTGATCTTGCGGAGCGACCAGGTGTGGTTGCCGCCGTCGTGAAACGGTCGTGAACGGCAGGCCGCTCGGCCCATCCAGGTCGGAGAATCGCCAAGCGGCGATTCTTCCGAGCGGGGGGTGGCAGAATCACGGGAGGTGCCAGGGGGGTGTGAAATGTGTCGCCCGGCCCTCCCGCGATTCTCCCACCCGGCGTGGGGAGCGGAGAATCGCACCCTATATCTTTTGGTTAAATATTTTTATTGAGGATTTTTTGTAATATACCAAACAAAAGTAAGAGTGGATATACATTGGAAACAAAGAAAAATAAAGACTAATATATATCCATGGGTTGTCTTCCATTATTTACATTGGTTATCTTTCGCCATTTACAATGGTTACAGCTTCTTGTTCTTTATTTTCTGTTAGGCATTTAGGTCTAGTTGGGTCCCCTGCTCCCCTCTCCCTCCTTTCTCCATTGTTATACCATGGCTACCCGCTCCCTTCCTCTGGCCTATTGGCTGATGGCTACAAAGAGGTCTTGGAACAACTGGGTGAATGGCTCCCATGTTTTGCATGTATCTTAGCTCGTTCTCCCCTGTCAGCTGCAAACTTTCTGTTAGTTCCTCGAGCTTTGACAATCTTTTGTCAGTGTAGATGTCTCGAACTATAAGCCCCCCCCGTCCTGTCTCTTTTATCCACCCCTTTACCCTGTCTGCAATTGCCGCCCAGTCATAATATTGCACGTTTGGGAGGGCTTAGGCCCCTCATGATTCTCGCTCTCTGTAGCACTCTTTTCGGGATCCTTGCGTTCTTCCCCCTCCACACAAATACCATGATCAGTTTTTCTAATGAGTTGAAGAAGGTCTTGGGGAAGTACAGCGGAATGGATCTGAATAAGAAGAGGAATCCGGGCGGAATCACCTTGATCGTCTGCACTCTCCCTGCCAGGGAGAGTGGGAGTTTGTCCACCTCTGTAGACCTTCCTCCATCAGGCTTGTCAGGATCCATTTGTGGATCCATGTCCAGTCATGAGCAATTGCGATCCCCAGGTAGCGGAATTTGAGCCGGGCCTGTTTAAATGGCATTCCCTCCAGCTCTGGCCCTCCCCCTTGCGGGTTCAACGGGAAGACCTCACTTTTGCCCGGGTTGAGTTTTACAGCCTTTAAAGGCTCCAAACACTTTCAAGAGTGTCCTGATTCCATCCATGCTGCTTTGCGGTCCGAGATGTAGGGGAGCAGGTCATTGGCATAGAGCTGGACTCTGTGCTCTCTGTCCCCTCTCTGGATCGCCTTCCAATTCTCTGCCACCCTAAGCGCGATCGCCAGTGGTTCGGTCATTAGGGCGAACAGCAGTGGGGACACCGGGCATCCTGCTTTGTGCCTCTGTGCAGCTGGAAATAGTTAGAGCTCGTGGTATTCATCCATATGCTCGCTGTGGGAACGATTTACAGGTGTTTTATCCAGACGGTGAACCATGTTCCAAGCCCGAACTGCTCCAGTACCTCTATGAGGTACTTCCATTCAACTCTGTAGAAGGCCTTTCCTGCGTCCAGGGAGGCAATCACCTCAGATGTTCTCTCCCCGCATGGGGTCATGATCATGTTCAGGGGGCAGCACGGTGGCGCAGTGGGTTAGCCCTGTGCCTCACAGCACCGAGATCCCAGGTTCGATCCCGGCTCTGGGTCACTGTCGGTGTGGAGTTTGCACATTCTCCCCGTGTTTGCGTGGGTTTCGCCCCTGCAACCCAAAGATGTGCAGGGTAGGTGTATTGGCCATGCTAAATTGCCCCTTAATTGGAAAAAAAATGAATTGGGTACTCTAAATTTAAAAAAAAAATCACCTTCAGCAGGCGCCTGATGTTCAATGTTAGCTGTCTACCCTCAACAAAATCCGTTTGGTCTTCTGCTATCACCTCTGGTACACAGTCCTCCAGTTTTTGGCCAGTTATTGCGTCTGCGTTTAACAGTGGGGTGGGTTTGTAGAACCCACATTCTGTTCGGTCTTTGTCTTTCTTGGGTATCAGCAAGATTGAGGTTTGTGCTCGCGTAGGCGACAGGGTACCCCTTACTAGTGAATCTGTGAATATCTCCCGCAGATGCGGGGCCAGTGCTATCGCCAATTTTTGTAGAAGTCTGCCGGGAATCCGTCTGGTCCCTGGACCTTCTACGCCTCCATGACTTCTCTCAGTTCTAACAGTGCTTCCAGCCCCTGTTTCCTATCCTCCCCCACGATTGGCATGTCCAGTCCATCGAGGAACTGCTCTATCCTAGTCCCTTGCTTGAGGCTCGGAGGTGTACAGCCTCTGGTAGAAGGCCTTGAATGCTTTGTTCACCTTTTCCAGCTCCGCTACTAGGTTTGCAACCCTAATCTGTGCTATTTTCCTTGTGGCCGCCTGCTTTCTCAGCTGGTGAGACAGCAGGTGGCTGACTTTGTCTCTGTGCTTGTACAGGGTCCCCATGCCTGGCAGAATTGGTGTGTTGCTTTCCTCCTGGAGAGCAGGTCAAAGTCCATTTGTAGCTTTTTCCTCTCCACCAGGAGCTCTACGGTCGGGGCCTCAGCATGGAGTCAACTAGCTGTTGCATAGCCACCCTCTCTTCCCTATCTCTTCTTGTTTTGTAGGCAATAATTGCACCCTCGCTCACAGCCTTCAGCGCCTCCCATAACGTGGAGGGTGAACCTCCCCATTCCGGTTATTAGTAATATACTCGTCTATGCACAACTAAATATCTGACAGCCACAGGTCAAGTGGCACTGAGTCAGATTGACTTGATTCCAACAGTGAGTGAGTAGTTGCAATGTTTTGATCTTGCTAGTATTCATTCATGTTTGTCACCTCCTAGAGGGCTGTCACACATGCAAAAGGTGTCAGTGTACGTTGCAAACAATGATTTCTCAGTGGAGCTCACACGTTCTGAATGTGCACAGTTGCTGGTCTCATGCAGACCATGCACCAGCTCAGATACTCACACTTTGGTGGCATAAGTAAGTTGGATGGGAAGGTTTTCATCTGATGACTCAGATAATTTCACAAGTGAGCAAGAACAGATGATAGTGCTGGGAACAGCTGTGGTGAGGTACAGCCCTCTCCAAGCTCTGCTCAGCTGGACACAGATGATGTGCCCCAGGGGCCATCAATGAGAAAGATAATCATTGAGCAGCCACAGAGAATATGCAACACATTGACGCAGTTACTGCAATTGCAGAAGGACAGGGGAAGTCGGTCTCAAGCATCCCTGATGTACAGAACACTGCATTGATATGTTCTTACATGGATAAACTGACCAACTCCACAGAAGATCAAACAACACAATCACACACGTCCATTCAAGTCCTGAGCAAGGGCTTGCAGTGTCCGGTTTTCACTGACAGATACCCCAGCGTTGACTGCTGAGTTGCACAGAGAGTTCCCTTGCACAGTGGCAGCAATGAAAGGGGACATGGGATGGAGACTCCACTGTAATTGAAAATATGGAAAGATGTGTCATTTGAAACATGGAAGTCTGGCAATATCTGGTCTGAGAAAAACATGAGAGAATACAGGGCAAGATCCCACAAAGAGTTAATAGCAGCTGCAAAGAGCAGGATTATAAAATGCAGATTCTTTCTCCCAAGCAGGCTTAGCAAACACAGGATCTTTGTATGAAGCTAAAAACAATGGCTCACACCTTCATTGAAAGTAACTATCTTAGCAAGCATCTGGAAAAGCATGGATGAGAGTTTCAGTTGAGTTTAGTGATAAATGTAAACCTTTCAAGTTATAACCAAGTGGATTTTAGCATACAGCTAAAAGCAATGTTTCACACCTTCATTAAAATTAACTATCTTAGTAAACAGCTGGAAAGGAAAGGATGAAGTTCATTTGAACGTGTTGACAATTCTAAGTGTGAAGTTCTGCCGATATCAAGTAAATTAAAGAAAATTGGAGACTATCAGTCTACAAGAAACATAATTTAAAGTCAAAATCAAAGTCAAAATTATGAGCTGAGGACACAATTAGAAAATAAAACTATAGAAATGACAGGAACCAAACCAAAATTCACACATCTATTGAAACCAAAGCATTTTTGAATATCACAAAGGAAACAATGTAATCAGATCTGAGGGCTGAGGCCATGCCCAAAATGAATACTTAGTTGTATTAGAATGTTTAGATCAAAGATACTTTTTACAATCAAAATGGAATAATAGTTACTTTACAATAAGGCCATCAAAACTTAATACTGTTAGAAAGAGAATATAAACCCAGAGACCAGAGCAGGAACTACCAGAACCAGAACTCAGGGAGAAGGAGAGAAGGAACAAGAGAAGCAAGAATATTCAGCTTAGTGAAATGAAAATGAAAATGAAATGAAAATCGCTTATTGTCACGAGTAGGCTTCAATGAAGTTACTGTGAAAAGCCCCTAGTCGCCACATTCCGGCGCCTGTCTGGGGAGGCTGGTACGGGAATTGAACCGTGTTGCTGGCCTGCTTGGTCTGCTTTAAAAGCCAGCGATTTAGCCTGGTGAGCTAAACCAGCCCCTAACAGCTCAGTCATGGGAAAGATAAGACATAATAGCCGAGCTAAAACAGTTAATACATCTAAGGAAGACTAGAATTTAAAGAGGAGTCAGAGTCAGCTGAGGGATAGCCAGCAGAGCCAGCTCTCATAGCTCGGTACATGGGAAAGATAGGAGATAGCAACCGAGCTCACCAGCGAATACATCTAAAGAAGACCAGACTTTAAAGAAGATTGATTGTCAAGGTCCCTTCAACCAACCAGGTGGATCCAGAAGATCTTTTTACCTTTCTGTAAAGAAAGTGATTGCAGCTTTTAAAAGAAAAAATATAATAATAAAATAACTTAATTTAACCTGAAACAGTGGTTTATTCCTAAATCTACTTTACTTACTAAGCAACGCGGGACCCAGGATCGATGCTACTAAGTGGTAAGTAGATGAAATCTTCGGTGAAGGTATGGTTTATACTGGGGGATATCTTGAAAATATAGTTTGACCTGAATAGCACCCACCGAAGCCTGCATCGGAGTCAGGGAGTGAGAATCCCTGTTCACCATTTAGAATATCGGAATATCGACCCTTTTTGGTATAGGGGGAATTCTAAGAATAGTGGTGAGTTTTCAACAACACCATTCAAAGAGATTCCACTTCTTGCCCCTTTCCTCTACCTCAGTTAGTAACCATATTTTGCTTTGTGTCTTGATGGCAAAGTCTCCCCCTAAAAGTCTGAGATAGGAGTCTTTTCTGGGGCTCTCATTGGTTCCAAAACCCAAAGAACTTTGGTCAGGAAAGCCTCAACTGTCAGAGCAGAGGTGTGATCAGCCTGAGGTAGACTTTCCAATTTTTAGGGACAAAGTGATGGTCTGCTCACTGGTTTACACGACATGCAGCACAATGATCTGGTCAGGGCAGCCATTATTCTGCAGGCTGTCTTTGATGCGGCCTACTTTGGCATTAAGCTTACACGGTGAGCAAATGGCTTGCGCCCAGTCTACCTCAAATTACCTTGGAAGGACAAGGTATCTCAAAGATTTCAGCAACAGGTGAATCTAGCCATTGCAAACTGCTACTCTGCAGTAGCAACATGAATGATATTCGCCATGAATAGGATGGCACACCATAAGTCAAGAAAGACATTCTTCCCATCACACAAATGAGTAATGTGATATATGAATTTCAGAGCGAATGTGATGCTAGATATATAGGCTATGCATCCCAAAGACTGGTGGATCATACCAAACAGTATGGGTGCGATTCTCCACTCCCCACGCCGGGTGGGAGGATCGCGGGACGACCGGGCAAATCACAACACGCCGCCCTGGCACCCCCTGCGATTCTCCCACACCCCCAAAATGGCGTGTCGTGGAATCGCCGCTTGCCGTTTTTCACGGCGACTGGCGATTCTCCAGCCCGGATGGGCCGAGCGGCCTGCCGTTCCCGACCGGTTCACGACGGCGGCAACCACACCTGGTTTCTGCCGGCGTGAACATAGCGCGAAAGGTAAGTTTGGGGCCAGTGGGGGGCGGAGAGGGGATCGAGCACCACGGCCGTGCTCGGGAGGGGATTGGCCCGCGATCGGTGCCCACCGATCGTCGGGCCGGCGTCTCTAAGAGACGCACTCTTTCCCCTCCGCCGACCCACAAGATCAAGCCGCCATGTCTTGCGGGGCAGCGGAGGGGAAGACGGCAACCGCGCATGCGCGGGTTGATGCCGGCCAACCTGCGCATGCGCGGCTGACGTCACTTAGGCACCGCCATCACGTCATTCTCGACGTGCCGCTTTGACGCAACCATCAAGGCCCGGCGGCCAAGTTTCTCACAACGCCGCTCCTAGCCCCTTGGGGTGGGGTGAATAGAGTGCGAGGAGCGGCCTCCGACGCTGTCGTGAAACTCGGCCGAGTTCACGACGGCCTTCCCGATGCCGCGCGGGAGCGGAGAATCACGCCCCATATCACAGCTGCTGTTCGCAACGAGCAAATTACAAACAGTCCTTGCATCCAAACAGTCCTTGCATCCAAAGCTTAAAACAGAGGGCGTGATCAAACAGCCTCGCTGCACTCAAAATGCAGCTTGCCGCAGCGCAGCATGGCCGATAAAAGCTGGGAGACCCCGCGTACGGGATCTACCCAGCTTGCAATGCCTCGCAAGATCTAACGTGACCTTGTGGACCGTTGCGATGTAAATCCTGCCCGGGATCACTTTTTAGCAAATCTACATATGAGAGCAAGACAGATAGTCTCCCGAGTAACCAAGGCAGTATACAAAGAGCCATATGTTTCTCGGCACTGCGAGCGCCGGGAAACATGCAGCTAAATGAACTCACTGTGGGATTTTGTTCCCAGTTAGTTGAAATGCGCCCACAGTGTCTAACATTCGATCTAATTCCACGATTAGACAACATTTGCATTTGCTAAATAACCCTCAGTTTGCTAAGAAACATGCTGACACTCAAATTAAAATTGCCAGTATGGCTCTCAGTGTGGTACATTTGTATGTATTGGAAGCTACATGTATTAATACACAAGGTCCTATTCTTTACAGACAGAAAGAACATGTAGACACATTTTGCATGTTTCAGATGTACAAAATTAGTGATAGCCATCGCTGGTTCAGTCCTCAGGACAATGGCCGGGATTTTCCTGGAATCGGCGGGCCATCCTGTACCGGAGCCAAAGAGCGGTGTGAACCACTCCGGCGTCGGGCCGCCTAGAAGTTGCGGAATCCTCAGCGCAGAGGGTTTGGCGTCGCACCAACCGGCGCCGAAGGGCCTCTGCCAGGGCAGGACCACCAATGTGGTCTGGCACATGCGCAGAACCGCTGGCGTGTTTCCTGCACATGCGCAGGGGGTTTCTTCTCCGCGCCGCCCATGGCGGATCCTTACACAGGCCAGCGCGGAGGGAAAGAGAGTCCCCACGGCACAGGCTGGCCCGCAGATCGGTGGGACCCGATCGTGGGCCAGGCCGCCATGCCCCCCCCCCCCCCCCCCCCCGGGCCGGATCCCCCCGATGGCTCCGCTAGCCGCCCTCCAAGCCAGGTCCCGCCGGTATGGACCATGTCTAATCCACACCGGCGGGACTGGCTGAAACCGGGTGGCCGCTCGGCCCATCGGGGCCTGGAGAATTGCCGGGGGTGGGGGGGGGGGCGCTGCCAACGGCCCCCGGCCGGCAAGGCGTGATCTCCTTTCCCGCACGAAAACCAGCGCCAGAAAATTCAGCAGCCGGCATCGGAGCGGCGGGGCGGATTCACGCTGCTCCCCCTCCCGCCCCCCCCCCCCCACCGATTCTCCATCCCGGCGGGGGGTCGGAGAATTCCGCCCAATATCTCGACCAACCAGAGTCAAGCTGCCTGGTTTAAATTTTCAACAATGCTCGGCTGTTAATGATCAATCACCGTCAACTAGTCCATTCTCCATGGCAACACCTCTACCAATCAAAGTCCATTTGCCAATCAATCAATACTCTCTTCTTATACAGTAGAAAGTTGTTGTTTTTCCTGACATTGGTATTTCTGTGATTGTCCTCAAGAGTGCAAGATGAAAAGCTTTGACAAAACGTCTTTTATCAGCAATACTCAAGTCCTGTACCATGAAACAATGAATGAAATATGCATTTTAAAATATCCCATTCGATTAAGTAGTCAGTCAGTGGGTCCAATCCTGAGTGCATATCCCATTCATACCTCAAACCCCTTTTAAAAGTTCACACAGAGAAGGGCACAAATGAATTCAGGAACCAATTTGTTCTACTCCTTCCTCCTGCTCCTGGGAATCATCTGAAAGAACAATATGCTCTACAGCTTGACCTCCCTGCAGCTCCAAATTTTCCTATTGTGTAGGGTGCAGCACATCATGACCATTCTCTCTGACTGGTGTAGACTGAAGGGCATCTTCAGATCTGTCAAATCGCATGAATCAGACCTTCATCATGCTGATGGCTTGTTCAAAGGCATATCTGGTGGTGGTGTCGCATTGATCACCATGCCCTAGGGTTACGTTGTTCAGCTTTCTGATGGTGTCATCAAATGAGTTATTCATTGTTTTGTGGCAGCCATTTGTTAATTCTGTTTCCAGGTGTGAAGACATCAGAAAGGGTAGACTGGCACAGGATGAAAGCATATTGGCAGCTGCCCAGAAATCCTGTCTACACTTGCATGAAGATCTCTTTGTGGTTGCCCATCACAAGGCTGTACTTTGATGGTGTGCCCAGAGTTGTTAGAGAATACACCTGGGTAATCTGGGGTCTCAGAATTGCCACATGTGTGCGGGCAGTGTTACTCTGCACCTGTGGGAAGCTTGCCAGAGCCACAAATTCAAGTGCCCATCTATTCTGATTGACATAATTGCGGGCAAATTTGGCCCAATTGGCATCCTGGAAACAAGCCATCAATCATCTGTCTATGAGTGACAACTGTGAGATCCTGCAAATATCTCTGGCAGATCCCCTGAATGATCCAAAGGTAAAATAATTGATGATGATGTTGATTTTGATAGCCAATCATAAAGCATGGACCCCAGGGTCGCAGGGATTCTGTGGATCCTGTGTGGCAGCTATATCCTCCTGTGGGCTGAATTTCTTTGTTGCTACCTTCTCTGCTGTGCAGCTACAGGTCTGTGACCAGCAGACTGCTGCTACTTTTGCTCCTGTTTCTGGTTGTCTTGTTCCTCACCTGAGATCCAAACTAAGGCATTATAGGTGGACGTGACCAATCAAACCATCGAAGTGTTGAAATTCAACTCTCAACTTTACTGTCGACACCTTTCTCACTCGCAGATAGGAAGGCAGCTGTGAGTACTGAGTACATAATAGCATATTTCCCTGACATTGATTTACCCCTTAACTGCCGCTGTGTTTTTCCCTTGCAAGTTCCAGGAAGCCCAGGATATCCATGGGAGCCAAATTTGAGCACAAAAATGTAGGTCAAAATTGCTCTAATGGAGAAAATAATATTAATTGCCAAGACACTTCACCCAAGGGGGTGGCTCGCAGCAGCCTGGTGTAGTGGAGTGAAACCCAGAAGTTAGCAGTTAAAGCTAACTTCCTGGAGTGCTGTGAATTTCATCAGCTTGAACCTACGTGCTCCTCCATGGTAACATTAGCTCAACTCATAAAGTACTGTTCAAAGTTTTTATTTACACTGACTACTTTTCTCTGTTCTCTTTGTACATTGCTGAGCATTCATCATGTCTCTTTGCCTCAAGTATTCTCTGACTCAACCTGTACACCCTCAGATTTATTTTCTTTGGTGTGACACCTTTGCTGATCTACAAAGATAATATGATGTACATCACATATTACAGATGCTGATTAATGTTTTGGGGGTGGATATTTTATTACCATGGGCTTGAATTTGCCTTTATAACAGTCTAAAAATAAACAATCATTATGTGATGATAGAAAAATGCGTCTTATTCTGTGATGACCAATGCAGGAAGAAAATCTTAATGATATTTGGTTGAAGGCGCAAAAGTATAAAAATAGCGACCAAAGGAATACCAGTGGCTCAGGTGAATCATCTTTCCCTTGCTGAATAAGTAATGGTCTTTTATAACCTCAAGGATTAAAAGGAAAACCAAGCACCGAGTGTAATCTCAGATGGTGTCAAAATGTTTCATCATGCATTTTAAGTCCAATTTGAAGTCAGCTGCCAAGCTGTCTCTCGCACTTTCTTCTGCATCTCTGATATTACAAGCAGCTGATGTTTCAGTAAGATACAGTTTGCCATTCCCCCAGTCAGTGTCGCCTCTATAAAGCCTACCCGGTTGCCCAAGACTGAGATATTGCTTTTCTGTCAGCACCTGCCATTCAAACTGATGAAAAATTCTATAATTGTCACAGCTATTACAGCCCTTCAAAGAGTGACACAGACTAAGCCAATTTTGAAACTCATCAGATTACAGAAAGAGAAAAAAACGACTTAATGCAGCAGAGGCATGTAGCCAAAATGACTACAGTGCTTTCACTGGCATCTCAGTAACAGAATTGTACTTTATCTTATCAATTCTTCCATTCTGACCTCAAATACTATATTTGTTATGAACATTTCTAAATTACATACTCCAAGAAATTTGTCTTCAGTGGCACAGCCTGATTTGGTGAGCAAGGAATAATAATATAAAGAGCCCTAATGTGCTACTGATCTTCCCACACAATAAAGATTTTAAAAGATATGTTGTAAAGCTTACTGAGGCTGAAAACCGGAACAGGAGGAGGGATGCCCCCTAGTGTAACAGTGATATGCAGCCATCCAGAACCACTGCCTCTGATCCTGCCAAGATTTGTGGAGTCATTGGGGTTGGTCACTTCATCTCCCTGCCATTGGCAGTGTCTGCTTTATAACGGATGCAGCTAGCCTTTCCCAAGATGCTGCAAAAGGACCCAAAACTGGGACGAGGAGACTCCTAGAACAGGGTCAGATTGTACTGAAATCACAGAATTGTTATGGTGCAGAAGGAGGCAATTTGGTCCCTCGTGTGTCCTAATGTTCATTTCCCCTGTACCCCTGCACATTTTTTCTATTCAAATAATAATCTAATACCCTTTTGAAAGCCTCAATTGAACCTGCCTCCACCACACTTCCAGACAATGCATTCTAGACCTGAACCACGCATTACATGAAAAGGTTTTTTCTCACATCATATTTCCTTTTCTTGCAAATTGATCAGTACCCTCTTGTTTTCAATCCTTTATCGAGCAGGAGCAGTTTCACCCTATCTACTCTGTCCACCCCCCTCATGATATTAAACATCTCTATCAGGTCTCCTCTTAGCCTTCTTATCTCCTCAGAACTGAATTTTCTCATCCCTGGAACCATTGTTGTAAACCTCTTCTGCATTCCCTCCAATGTGTTCACATCCCTCCTATAGTGTGGTACTCAGACTGTACATAATACTCCGATTGAGGTCTAACTTGTGTCTTGTATTAAGCTCACCATAACCTTTATATCTTGTACTCCTATATGCTCCTATTAATAAAGCCTAATATACAATATGCTTTATTAACTGCTACCTCCACCTGTCCTGCCACCGTCAATGATCTATGCACATATCCACCTCTGCTCCTGTGCCCCCTTAATGATTTCATCTCTTATTTTATATTATCTCCCAATGTTCTTCCTAGCAAATGATATGACCTCACATATCTCCACATTGAACTTCATCTGCCACCTATCTGCCTACTCCACCAACTTATGTGTGTTCTACACTGACCTCTTCACAGTTTACAATACTTCCAAGGTTTGTATCTTCCTCAAACTTTGAAATTATCTGCCGTACACCAAACTCTAGATCATTAATGTATATCCGGAAAAGCAACACCGACCCCTAGGGGAACACTACTACAAACCTTCCTCAGCCCAAAAAATATGCTTTGACCATTACTCTCTGCTTCCTATTATTCAATTTTGTACCCACATTGCTTCTGTCCCTTTTATTCAGTGAGGTTTGTTTTATCTCACAAGTCTGTTGTGTGGCATTGTATCAAATGCCTTTTGAAAGTCCATGTACATCACATCAAGAACACTACCCTTATCAATCCTTTCAATTATTGCTCAAATAATTCCTTTCGAAGTTCATGCTGGCTTTTCCTAATTGGCCCACATTTTATCATGCGACTACTAATTATATCCCGAATAATTGCTTCTAGAAGCTTGCCCACCACTGACATCTTTGTTCTTTGATGTTAAACTGACAGTTCTGTAATTTCTGGGGCATTCCTTACAAACCTTTTTGAACAAAGGCATTTGCAATTCTCCAGTCCTTTGGCACCTTCCATGAGCCTAGAGAAGACCAGGGAAGTATTGCTAGCATCTCTGCAATTTCCATTCTCACTTCCTTCAATATCCTTGGATGCATCTTATCCATTTCTGGTGCCTTATCAACTTTCATTAATGACAGTCCATTGAACACTTCTTCCTCTTCAATTTGGAACCCTTCTGGGGATAGTTTCCTTGTCTGTCACCATGATTGGGTAGCACCTAACTCCTTGGTAAAGACGGGTGAAAAGTACTACTTTAATACCTCAGCCATGCCCTCTGCCTCTAAGTGCAAATTCCCTTTAAGGTCCCTAATTGGCCCTACTCCTCCTTTTACCACCCTGCCTATTTATCTGCCTACAGATTACTTTGAGATTCCCCTTTTCTTTTCTCCCAATCTCTCTTTGCTTCTCTAATGAGCTTTTTATAACCCCTCCAACCTTCTGCATTCCTCTACCTGACACCTGTAATAAACACATTTTTTCCTTCCTTATATTAATTTTTATCTCCTTTTTCATCAAGGAAGCTCCGGATTTGTTTGCCCTACCTTTCCCTTTTAAGGGACTATATCTTGGTTATGTCTGGACCATTTCTGTTGAAGGTAGTCCATTGTTTAGCTACGGTTTATCCTGCCACCCTTTCGTTCCAGTTTAACTGTCCCGCTCCATTCTTGTCCCATTGAAGCCGATTTTCCCCCAGTTAATTACTTTTACTCTAGATTGCCTATCTTGCTTTTCTATCATCATCCTAAACCTATGATACAATGATCACTGTCTTCTAAATGTTCTCCCACTGATACTTGATCTACTTGGCCCACCTAATTTCCAAGAAACCGGTCCAAAGGTGCCTCCTCTGCTGGACTGGACACATAATGCCGTAGATAATTTTACTGAACACAATCAAGGAACGCTCGCCCCTCTCCGCCCACTACCACTGTCCTGGTCTACATTCTCGTAATTAAAGTCCCCCATTGTAACTATTCTATAATGTTTGTATCTGTCTGTAAGTTCCCTAAAGATTTGTTCGACATCCTTCTCATTAGTTGGCAGTCTATAGGCTGGCAATCTATATGAGTAATGTAATTGTAGCCTTTTAATTTCTGAGTTCTAGCCAAACTGATTCTGTCTTTGAACCCTCTGGGACAGTCCCTTTCTCCAGCATTGCAATGCTCTCCCTAACCAACACCGCTACCCCTCCTCACTTTCTTCCTTTCCTATCTTATCTGAACACTTTGTACCCAGGAATAGGTATATCCAGTCCTGTGTTTACTTCAGCCAGGTCTCTGTTATTGCCACAATATCATATTTCCACAACACAATCTGTGCCTGTAACCCTCCCAGTCTTATTTACTGTGCTCTGTGCATTCACATTCAGTCATGCACAGTAACCCTGACTTAGACATCATTATTTTCACCCTTATTCCGACTTCACCTATAAACTTACTATTTTCTGTACGAGGTCTTCCTGTCCAACTCAGCATGTTGTGCATCCTGGTATTCCTCACTAATATTTCCTCTTGGTTCTCATACTTTTGCTGAGTTTGCTGAAAGCTCCCTAACAACATGAACAAAACACCCCTCAAGGAACTCCGTACTCGCTCTGTTCCCATCCTGCTTGTACAGGCACCATCTCTCCCAGAGCCAGACCCAGTGTCCCAGGAATCTAAAGCCCTTCCTCCTGCACCATCTTTCCAGCTACGCATTCATCTGCCTTATCCTTCTATTTCTGTACTCACGTGCATGGGGCACTGGGTGTAATACAGAGATTGCGACATTTAAGGCTCTGCTTGCTAGTTTTCAATCTAACCCCCTAAATTCTGATTGCAGGAGACTATCCCCCTTCCTACCTAAATCATTGGTATCAATGTGGACCACAACTTCTGGCTGATCACCCTCCCCCAGCAGAACGCCCTGCAGCCATTCTGTGACATCCTTGACCCTGGCATCAGGGAGGGATTATACCACCCTGGAGACATGTCTATACCACAGACTCTCCTGTCTGTTCTCCTAACTAATGGACCCTCAATCACATTTGCTCTTCCCTTCTTCTTCCTTCCCTCCCATACAGCTGAGCTGCTCCTGATGCCACAAACCTGGCTCCGACTGCGCTGCTCTGGGGAACCAACAGCCTCACCTACTTCGAAAATGAGAAAACTGATTTCTGAGCAGTGCCCCAGGTGATGCCTGCCACCTAATTCTCTTGGGCTGCCTGGAGGACACCCATTCCCTCTCTGCCTCTCGGCCCTTAATCTACGATGTGATCCCCTCCCTGAATGCTATCCACGTAACTCTCAGCCTCCCGGAAGTGCCACAGTGACTCGAGCTGCTTCTTGAACTCCAAGACCCGGAGCTCAGGTTTCTGCAGCTGACACCACTTCCAACACAAACTGTCCAGGAGAGCAGCAGCATCCAAAACGTATTACAGGGCACCCATTTAACTCGGCTGAGGTGGACTACCATGTCTTAACTTTACTTCCCTGATGTTAACTTTACTCTATGTTGGACTACTTATATTACCTAATTATATTGGTCCTAACTTTCGCTTATTCCAGACGCCCTGCCCCTTACACTGCGCATTTACCGGCCAAACGATTTACTAGTTCCTGTGATATCACTGTTCTTGTCCTCCCATCCCCATTATTTATAGGTCATCCTCAGCTCTCTATCTCCTGCAGCTCCACACTGACTCAAGCCGCCATGCAATCCCTGGGTTTTATTCTTAGCTGTCCCTCAGCTCTGTCGTGTCACCCACAGCTCTGCACTAACTCAGGCCGTACTGCAATCCCTGGGCTTTATTCTTAGCTGTTCCTCAGCTCTCTCCTATCTCCTGCAGCTCCACACTGACTCAGGCCACCATGCAATCCCTGGGTTTTATTCTTAGCTGTTCCTCAGCTCCGTCCTGTCGCCCACAGCTCTGCACTGACCCAGGCCACACTGCAATCCCTGGGCTTTATTCTTAGCTGTTCCTCAGCTCCGTCCTGTCGCCCACAGCTCCACACTGATTCAGGCCGCACTGCAATCCCTGGGCTTTATTCTTAGCTGTTCCTCAGCTCCGTCCTGTCGCCCACAGCTCCACACTGATTCAGGCCGCACTGCAATCCCTGGGCTTTATTCTTAGCTGTTCTTCAGCTCTGTCCTGTCACCCACAGCTCTGCACTGACTCAGGCCACACTGCAATCCCTGGGCTTTATTCTTAGCTGTCCCTCAGTTCTGTCCTGTCACCCACAGCTCTGCACTGACTCAGGCCTCACTGCAATCCCTGGGCTTTATTCTTAGCTGTTCCTCAGCTCCGTCCTGTCGCCCACAGCTCTGCACTGACTCAGGCCGCACTGCAACCCCTGGGCTTTATTCTTAGCTGCTCTTCAGCTCTGTCCTGTCACCCACAGCTCTGCACTGACCCAGGCCACACTGCAATCCCTGGGCTTTATTCGGAGCTGCTCTTCAGCTCCCTCCTGTCTCCCACAGCTCCGCACCGACTCAGGGCGAAAAGGCCACACTGCACTATGACTCACCGTAGAATCAGGACAGCCCAACTACCTGAGTAATTAGGCATTCCCTGAAACAACTATTAATTCTGATCATCAAATCAAACAATGGGCACAATCTAATGATAAGGGCGCGATTCTCCAGAAAGATTTCTGAGTGTTGTAGGGAGCGGGAATTGCTGCGGATTCCTGCCGCTCAGCCCAGTGAGGCCGGTAACGCTATTCAACGTTAATTGGTCCATTTAGCAAGACCCCATGGGCTTCTCACTGCAAATGAAGGCCCGCCAGCCGAGTTGCCGGCATTACGCTAGTCAGCCTCCTCTAACAAGGTTGAGCAGCACTTAAGCTGCAATTGCTCAGCCAACCCCAGCCAGCCCGCAACAATGGCGCCGAGGAGACCAGCCCCAAGATTCGGATATGCTGACCTAGGGAGGCTCCTAGAAGGCATGGGGGTCAGGAGAGATGTCCTGTTTCCCTGAGGGACCCAGAGGGTTAGCCGTAGGGCCGCCAGTGCTGCCTGGGATGAGGTAGCGGCAGCTGTGAACGCTGGGAATGTGATCAGGTGGACTGGCCTCCAGTGCCGAAAAAAGGTCAATGACCTATACCGGATGCACAAGTGAAAATACACCAATACCAGCACCCCTCCCCCCCCCGAGACGTGATCACCAACATGAGAGCATCCACCCCTCAACTCCCCATGCAGCCCCCAACCCTGCTTCCACCCTCCTCACCCTTAAACACGCCAACCCTCCCTTCACACATAGACATAGAATTTACAGTGCAAAAGGAGAATATTCAGTCCATCAAGTCTGCACCGACCCTTGGAAGGAACACCCCACACCTCCACCCTCTCCCCATAACCTAGTAACCCCATCTAACTTTTGTTTTTGGACACTAGAGGCAGGAGTTTCCCCCGTAACAGGACCACATGACCCATGGATTGGCATGGTGGACACTTGAGCGCTGAGACACCCTTTCCCACCCCCAGCCCAGCCCAGCCCATGGGCTGCCACCACCCCTCCCCCCAATGGCGGCCCACCCCAACCGAGGCTGGCCCCTCAGGGGCCTTCCTCTGAGCACCGGGGTAACAACCACAGTTCCCACGGGCTCATTGCCTGTGAGCGATGATGGCCACTCGCCTCCTTGGGTCCCCGCAACAGCCCTTCCACCAGCTTCATGTTTTTGAAAAGGTGTACTAATCAGCGCCCACGTGACCACTTGCTGGGGGCCATTAGATCACGGGGGCTGTTAGATAGAGGGTCGTTCCCATTAATGATATGGAGATTGGCCTTAAGTGATGATTATTGGTTTCCCGCCATGCTAAGGTGGCTTTCTGATTTTGCCAATGAGAACGGGACAGTGAGATCGCAAACAGATCGGCGGCAACCGTGTGGTTCTCGATTTTGGCCTCTCCTGCGATTTCTTTTTGTTAATTTAGAGTAGCCAATTCATTTTTCCAATTAAGGGGCAATTTAGCATGGCCGATCCACTTACACTGCACATACTTGGATTGTGGGGGCAAAACCCATGCAACCAAGGGGAGAATGTGCAAAATCCACACGGACAGGACCCAGAGCCGGGATCGAACCTGGGACCTCGACGTTAACGTTTCGGCCTCTCCTGTGATTTAACGGCCTTGTCGCGCTCTCGCTTAAGCGCATTGCAGCCATTAAATCATGCCTTTAGAATTATTTTCATCACTGGGAAGCTGAACTCGCTGGCCTGACCAGTTCCTTAGAGATCGGGCCACCATTTTGAAAGGGTGCCTCGATTTCCAAGTGGGCGTAAGGGTCACCACCATCCTTGGGCAATGTTACGCCCCACACATACGGGCATTACCCCACACCTCCCCCAAGCGATGACATCCCACTATGGAGTCCCTGAAAGACCCCATTTTCAGGCCTACTCACTTTTAGGTCCCCCTTCCAGGACTCCCACCCTCCATTCCCTCCAACTTTCCAGAGGCCACTTCACATCCGTCCTTCACTCCCTCCACCCTTCATAACACCCTCCACCCACCTTTCATGGGCATCGGACCCTCAGGCCCTGACCCTTGGCAGTGCCACCCTGGCACCCAGCCACCCCGGTACTCTCACCCTCGCACCCTGGCAGTGCTTCTACCGGCTTTGCAGTGCCGCATGGCACCCTAGCAGTGCCAAGGTGCAATATTGGCAGTGACAAGGTGCCCACGTTGAAAGGAGAGAGCCAGGTGGCCACTCTACCCTGTCCCTGACTACCCAAGGGCTTCTGATGTCCCCAGAGACCATTGGGTGCCGTTCCACTTGGTCCAGGTTTGTGTGGACCTGTACTGAACGGTGCCCAGCTGGGGACATCCTGGGGAGGCCATTGGAGGACGGGAGCCTGATAGATCCCAGGTCAGCACTAAGCGGGTTTTTAAACCTACTGAGGCATGCAAGGCTTGGTCGGGCGATTGTGGCCGGGATCCTGATCGCGACGTCTTGTCAGACCTGGGTAGATATCGCGAGGCATACTGGCTGTTAGGAAACCTGCGAGTGGCCTCTCCCAGCATCTACTGACTGCATCGTGCTCCTATTCAGGCACAACACGGCCAGTGGATTGCGGCCAACATTTATTTCACTGACTACTCTGCAAGTAAAAGAAAATTAAATAAAAGTGAATGCCATTGTATATCAATTACCGAGTGGTTTAGTTTCAGCTATCTTGAGTGTTTGTTGGCATTCTGCAGCTCACAAACATGATCCTTAACTGCAGAAAAATTAATTGAAAATAATAATTTGCTAATTACCACTTGAAGTTTCAGTGGTTCACACCAATTACATGGTCCACAAGGTGTCGTAACAGTGAATTACTTGAGAGTGAGATTCTCAATGTGACCAGGGTAAAGGTCTAATATGCCTTGTCTCTCGTAGCCAAGTTTGTCAACTTTGGCCAGTTTCTCAAATGGAGGGATTTTTATATTGAGAGATTATCTCGAGACTATCTAAATGCAGATGTTCCTGGGTGAACCCATTTTGACCATCTGATTGGAAAAAAATCTATCATACATGGAATTATATGTAAAAGTTAGAACATGGAACAGCCCAAATTCATGTTCATTCTCATAAGAACATATGAACATAAGAACTAGGAGCAGGAGTAGGCCATCTGGCCCCTTGAGCCTGCTCCACCGTTCAATGAGAATCATGGCTGATCTTTTGTGGACTCAGCTCCACTTTCCGGCCTGAACACGATAACCCTTAATCCCTTTATTCTTCAAAAAACAATCTATCTTAACCTTAAAAACATTTAATGAAAGAGCCTCAACTGCTTCACTGGGCAAGGAATTCCATAGATTCACAACCCTTTGGGTGAAGAAGTTCCTCCTAAACTCAGTCCTAAATCTACTTCCCCGTATTTTGAGGCTATGCCCCCTAGTTCTGCTTTCACCCGCCAGTGGAAACAACCTGCCCGCATCTATCCTATCTATTCCCTTCATAATTTTATATGTCTCTATAAGATCCCCCCCGCATCCTTCTAAATTCCAATGAGTACAGTCCCAGTCTACTCAACCTCTCCTCATAATCCAACCCCTTCAGCTCTGGGATTAACCTAGTGAATCTCCTCTGCACACCCTCCAGTGCCAGTATGTCCTTTCTCAAGTAAGGAGACCAAAACTGAACACAGTACTCCAGGTGTGGCCTCACTAACACCTTATACAATTGCAGCATAACCTCCCTAGTCTTAAACTCCATCCCTCTAGCAATGAAGGACAAAATTCCATTTGCCTTCTTAATGACCTGTTGCAGCTGTAAATCAACTTTCTGTGACTCATGCATGAGCACACCCAGGTCTCTCTGCACAGCAGCATGCTTTAATATTTTATCATTTAAATAATAATCCCGTTTGCTGTTATTCCCACCAAAATGGATAACCTCACATTTGTCAACATTGTATTCCATCTGCCAGACCCTAGCCCTTCGCTTAACCTATCCAAATCCCTCTGCAGACTTCCAGTATCCTCTGCACTTTTAGCTTTACCACTTATCTTAGTGTCATCTGCAAACTTGGACACATTGCCCTTGGTCCCCAACTCCAAATCATCTATGTAAATTGTGAACAATTGTGGGCCCAACACGGATCCCTGAGAGACACCACTAGCTACTGATTGCCAACCAGAGAAACACCCATTAATCCCCACTCTTTGCTTTCTATTAATTAACCAATCCTCTATCCATGCTACTTTACCCTTAATGCCATGCATCTTTATCTTATGCAGCAAACTTTTGAATGGCACCTTTTCATAAGCTTTCTGAAAATCCAGATATACCACATCCATTGGCTCCCCGTTATCTACTGCGCTGGTAATGTCCTCAAAAAATTCCACTAAATTAGTTAGGCACGACCTGCCCTTTATGAACCCATGCTGCGTCTGCCCAATGGGACAATTTCTATCCAGATGCCTCGCTATTTCTTCCTTGATGATAGATTCCAGCATCTTCCCTACTACTGAAGTTAAGCTCACTGGCCTATAATTACCCGCCCTCTGCCTACCTCCTTTTTTACACAGTGGTGTCACGTTTGCTAATTTCCAATCCACCGGGACCACCCTAGAGTCTAGTGAATTTTGGAAAATTATCACTAGTGCATTTGCAATTTCCCTAGCCATCTCTTTTAGCACTCTAAGATGCATTCCATCAGGGCCAGGAGACTTAGTCTATCAGTCACTGGCATGTTATTTGTGTCTTCCACTGTGAAGACTGACCCAAAAAACCTGTTCAGTTCCTCAGCCATTTCCTCATCTCCCATTATTAAAACTCCCTTCTCATCCTCTAAAGGACCAATATTTACCTTAGCCACTCTTTTTTGTTTTATATATTTGTTGAAACTTTTACTGTCTGTTTTTATATTCTCAGCAAGTTTACTCTCATAATCTATTTTACTCTTCTTTCTAGCTTTTTTAGTAGCTTTCTGTTGCCCCCTAAAGATTTCCCAGTCCTCTAGTCTCCCACTAATCTTTGCCACTTTATATGCTTTTTCCTTCAATTTGATACTCTCCCTTATTTCCTTAGATATCCACGGTCGATTTTCCCTCTTTCTTCCGTCCTTCCTTTTTGTTGGTATAAACCTTTGCTGAGCACTGTGAAAAATCGCTTGGAAGGTTCTCCACTGTTCCTCAACTGTTCCACCATAAAGTCTTTGCTCCCAGTCTACCTTAGCTAGTTCTTCTCTCATCCCATTGTAATCTCCTTTGTTTAAGCACAAAACATTAGTATTTGATTTTACCTTCTCACCCTCCATCTGTATTTTAAATTCCACCATATTGTGATCACTCCTTCCGAGAGGATCCCTAACTATGAGATCATGAATCAATCCTGTCTCATTACACAGGACAAGATCTAGGACCGCTTGTTCCCTTGTAGGTTCCATTACATACTGTTCTAAGAAACTATCGCGGATACATTCTATAAACTCCTCCTCAAGGCTGCCTTGACCGACCTGGTTAAACCAATCGACATGTAGATTAAAATCCCCCATGATAACTGGTGTACCATTTCTACATGCATCAGTTATTTCTTTGTTTATTGCTTGCCCCACCATAACGTTACTATTTAGTGGCCGATAGACTACTCCTATCAGTGACTTTTTCACCTCCCATACCATCCATTCTGACCATCCGAATAGTTTGATACCCTTGGATATTTAACTGCCAGTCGTGACCATCCTTTATCCATGTTTCAGTAATGGCCACTAAATCATAGTCATTCACTATGATTTGCGCCATCAACTCATTTACTTTATATGCTTCACAGCTCCAGGGTCCCAGGTTCGATTCCCGGCTGGGTCACTGTCTGTGTGGAGTCTGCACGTCCTCCCCGTGTGTGCGTGGGTTTCCTCCGGGTGCTCCGGTTTCCTCCCACAGTCCAAAGATGTGCGGGTTAGGTGGATTGGCCATGCTAAATTGCCCGTAGTGTCCTAAAAAGTAAGGTTAAGGGGGGGGGGGTTGTTGGGTTACGGGTATAGGGTTGATACATGGGTTTGAGTAGGGTGATCATTGCTCGGCACAACATTGAGGGCTGAAGGGCCTGTTCTGTGCTGTACTGTTCTATGTTCTATGTTCTATGAATACTACGAGCATTCAGGTAAAGTACACTTATGTTCATTTTTTTTTACCTCTGTTTTGAATCTTAACATCTCCAGTTTTATTCCGTTTAGTATTACTGGACCTATTCACTGAGCTCCCCTCATTCACTGTACCTTGTACAGTCGCCCTTTTTGATTTATGACTTTGGCTTCTCTGCCTTACACTTTCCCCTTTACTTCCTTTTGCTTCTGTCCCTGTTTTACTACCTTCCAACTTCCTGCATCGGTTCCCATCCCCCTGCCACATTTGTTTAAACCCTCCCCAACAACTCTGGCAGACTTTAGGACATCGGTTCCAGTCCTGCCCAGGTGCAGACCGTCTGGTTTGTACTGGTCCCACCTCCCCCAGAACCGGTTCCAATGCCCCAGGAATTTGAATCCCTCCCTCTTGCACCATCTCTTGAGCCACGCATTCATCCTATCTATCCTGACATTTTTACTCCGACTAGCTCGTGGCACTGGTAGCAATCCTGAGATTACTACCTTTGAGGTCCTACTTTTTAGTTTAACTCCTAACTCCTAACTCCCTGAATTCAGCTTGTAGGACCTCATCCCGTTTTCTACCTATATCGTTGGTGCCTATGTGCACCACGACAGCTGGCTGTTCACCCTACCCCCCCCCCCCCCTCCCCCAGAATGTCCTGCAGCCGCTCCGGGACATCCTTGACCCTTGCACCAGGGAGGCAACATACCATCCTGGAGTCTCGATTGCGTCCGCAGAACCGCCTGTCTATTCCCCTTATGATTGAGTCCCCTATCACTATAGCCCTGCTATTTTTCTTCCTGCCCTGCTGCGCAGCAGAGCCAGCCACGGTGCCATGAACCTTGCTGCTGCTACCTTCCCCTGGTGAACCATCTCCCTCAACAGTATCCAAAACGGTATATCTGTTTTGCAGGGAGATGACCGCAGGGGACACCTGCACTGCCTTCCTACTCTTGCTCTGTCTTTTGGTCACCCATTTTCTATCTCCCACAGTAACTTTCACCTGCGGTGTGACCAACTCGCTAAACGTGCTATCCACGACCTCCTCAGCATCGCGGATGCTCCAAAGCGAGTCCATCCGCAGCTCCAGAGCCATCAAGTGGTCTAACAGGAGCTGTAACTAAACACACTTCTTGCACGTGAAGGAGCCAGGGACAGTGGACGTGTCCCTGAGCTCCCACATCGTACACGAGGAGCATGACACGGGTCTGGGATCTCCTGCCATGTCTTAAAAGCTTAGGTAAACTTATACAACTACAATTTCAAAACAAACGGAAGAAAAATAAATAAATTAGACAATGAAAAGAAAAACTACTGACCAGTCACTTACCAGGGTTAAAAAGCACCTCCTCCCCACCCAACTTCGAATTCCCAAACTCACTCTTGGTTGTACCTCACGCTGGCTGTGTCTTCTCTGACTCACTGGGAGAACTCACCCAGGGACTCAGATGCTCCCTGGTTCTCTCTCTTTCCTGATTACCTCACTGCACCAAATTACCAAGTTCCAACTTCCCACTCTGGTTGTGCGTCACTCCGGCTGTGTCTTCTCGACTTGCGCAAATATTTCCAATCACGTTTACCACACACTATTCGCAGAAATCTACAAAACCACTTTCTTTCATCCACTTATCTAATTTCATTTATCATGTTCTTTTATACTTTAGACTTTGACGTACACAGGTGAAAGCCTCAATTTAAAACATCCACCACCATCCCTCCTCCAGCCACTCTGTCACACACCAACCATCCTCAAATCACAGACAGCTGGTAATCCATGGCAATCGAACCTGTCAATTTATAATATCTACAGTCAGCCATTTCCACCTTTTCATTCACAAACGCACATGCACACACTGACATGTTCACACACACAGACATGCTCACACACATACACACGCACGCATGCTGGCATACACACATTGTGACTCACACACATGCTGGCACACACACGCTCACTCTCTCATACACACACTCACTGTCACACAAACATGCTCACTCACACATAAACACACACACATGCTGACATACACACACACACAAGCTCACTCTCTTGCACACACAAACACTTACACACGTATGCTAACATACACACATACTGATTTTTGCACATGCTGGCAAACACACGCTCACACACAAAAGCTCACACATGCGTACATACACTCACTCTGACTTTACTCACACATACTGGCGTACACACAAGCTTACTCACACACATGATGATTTGTACACACACACGCACTGGCTCACACATGCACAGTGGAATACACGCAGATGACTCAACTGCATACATGTGCACACACTGACACATACGCTCACTCACACACACGCTCACTCTCACACACATTCTCACAGCATGTTAACTCACACATGCATGCCCACTCTCAGACATACATACAAACATACACATTCACACTCACTCGCATACACATGCATGGAGTATGTTCTAATAAATGCAAATATTCCATATGCCTTCTTTTTTTTAAATGTTTCCAATTAAGGGGCAATTTAGCATGGCCAATCTACCTACCCTGCACATTTTGGGTTGTGGGGGTTGTGATGACATGCCTCAGCAATCTTGTATGTAAAAATGTGCACGACCTCTGACCAGCAGGTGACAGTGTAAACCTACCATGTGCCTCTGTGCCGAGAGGAGTTGGGAGTAAGCCTTCTTGGTGGATAGACGTATTTTGCAGTAGCTATAGATTAATTAGTTAGTGTTAGTAGTTTATATTATATTTATTCCAGTTATCTTTTCCAACGCATTTGTTTTATAATAAATTATTTTAACTAGTCAAGAACTAAATGTTCTGTAGTGCATGATTCATATCGGCCAGTTTACAGAACATGACATGGTACCAGGGTTCAAGATCGACTAAGAACAAGAAGATTCTGCAACGATCTGAACAATTATAGAACTATGAATAAGAAGAAGGTACAATAAGAAAACTAACATTTTCTACTAACCTCGTGAGCTACTGGCAACTAGTGCTCAATGCATGGTAAAAGTTCAAGCCCAGGATGGAAAGTCTAAAGACACCTCAACAGCTTTCAGTTACAAGTAAAGTAGACAAGAATTGGTGGGTGGTCAAGCTGCAGTTCAAACTCTATATTGCATCCCGTGGTCTGCTGGCACAGCCTGACAAGAGGTGGATTGCGTTGCTGCTCACTATAACAGATCCTCAAGCAACTGACATGTGTGTCTTCGATAACAAGAACTTTGATGAAGTTCGCAAGCAATTTGAGCGGCATTGCTCTCCTAAAAAAAACCTTTGAGCGCTATATATTTTGCATGCGCACCCAGAAATCGGGAGAGGCATTTGATAATTTTCTAACCGACTTGAGGTTGAAGGCACAGTCGTGTAATTTCAGTACCCTCCGGTCGTCGATGAACCGCGATCAGATGATGTTCGAGATCTCTAGCGATAAGGTACGCGAGAGGCTTCTAAGAGAAAATGAGCTTCAACTTGATGATGCTATCAAAATATGTCACGCCAGCAAGCTTGCAACAAAGCAGATTATCAGATTGAATCTCCAGCATTTTGGCATGAAGGTAGAAGAGGCGACCAACGCCATTAGTGTAGTGACACACTCAAATAAAAAACGCGGTACCAGTGTAGAGGGCAATTTTGAGTGGCCGACCCGATCCTCCATTTCATGCCACAATACGGCAGACGATATTTACCATGACAATGTCCAGCATTTGGAAAATATGCTCCAACTGTAAAAGCAAAAATAATTTTGCGGGACAATGCTTTTTCAGAAAAAAAACGGAACAAACAATTGTTATTGACAGAGTTGATGACATGTGCATTGAAGATACATTCTCTGTTGACTTGATTTTTAGTGAAGACAAGGATCGTCAAGACATGCAAAATGACACTGCTTTCGTGACAATTTGCAGCAATAATGAATTAAATGCAACTACTACAAAAGACAAATGGACAGTGCCATTAATAATTAATGATACACTTATAAACTTAAAATTGACACAGGTGCGAGGGCCATCCTTATCAAGTTGTCAGGTTTAAAAGAGCTGAAAATTAAATTGCAAGTATTAAACAAAATGGGGCGGCTCATGGCACAGTGGTTAGCATTACCGTCCACAGCGCCGAGGACCCGGGTTTGAATCTCGGCCCTGGATCACTGTCCGTGTGGAGTTTGCATATTCTCCCGTGTCTGCGTGGGTTTCACCCCCACAACTCAAATATGTGCAGGATAGGTGGATTGGCCACGTTAAATTGCCCCTTATTTGGAAAAAAATAAATGGGCACACTAAATTTCAAAAAGAATATTTAAAAATGGAGTAAACAAAACAGCAATTTTAAGAAACTACAACGGAAATGAAATTACAATGTTAGGAGCATGCAAAAAACAGAGTTCACACGTTAAGATTCTCCACTGCAGTGGCAAATTTCTGTTTAGAAGCGTGTGAGGAACAGCTTGTTAAGCGGGTTTACAGTGCAGACAACTCTGCAACAAGCTCACATGCCTCAGTAGACTCCATACTGAAGAATTTTCCTGAGATATTTCAAGGCTTTGGCACTTGACCTTACACAAATAAAAACCAATTAAAGATGAATGCGAAGCCTGGAATGCACACAGCAAGATATATACCAGCTCCATTGAAAGACAAATTGAAGGCCGAGATAGAAGGATGATAGCTTCAGGCATAATAAAATGCAGAGAAGAGCCTACAGATTGGATGAATTCTATAGGTTGTGTCAGAATAAAGGAAGAAACCACTAAAGACACAGTCTTGCAAAAGGTGAGAACATATCTCCACGAGGGATTTATTTTTGTTACTTTATCAGAGTTCCAAAGCCAGAGCTCAGAGAGTGGATGGGGCGAACCCTTAATTCAGCTCCTTGTCTGCTCCAAAGAACAATTCAAATTGAATCCAATTCGTGGTCCCCACGAGAGAGACTTACCAGATCCAGGCATTACATCTGACCTCACGTTCATCTTTGCCAAAAGGCTGAGAAGCGATAGCTCCACGAGGGATGGCCCAAAGTTTCCTGCTTAAGTTTCTTGAACGTACAAGCAGAGTTAAGTGATGCA
The DNA here is from genome assembly GCF_902713615.1 of Scyliorhinus canicula. Classification (NCBI taxonomy): domain Eukaryota; kingdom Metazoa; phylum Chordata; class Chondrichthyes; order Carcharhiniformes; family Scyliorhinidae; genus Scyliorhinus; species Scyliorhinus canicula. Next base: position 162,814,679 of record NC_052150.1, on the reverse strand, counting down.
AGTGAATTTTTGCTTCAAAAACAAAGAATTGTAATTCCGCACTCATTGAGGTTGGTGATTCTTAGCAAAATCCATGAAGGGCACACGGGAAGAAAAAGGTGCAAGAAAATAGCCAAAGACACAGTCTATTGGCCGGGCATCATCTGAGAGATTGAAGCAATGGTAACACATTACTTACAGTGTAGGAGAATGAACAGCCGCACAAAGTGCGGGAAGCTAAAAACCTGCACACGGTGTAGAAAGCTTCAGATCATTCAGCCGCAAGAGTCCGTTAATCCAAGTTTAGAGAGGAAACCCAAAAAGTAGGCAAAAGGAATTTGAGGACAAATCCACAGAGATTTGATCACAAGTCCAAAAAGAAATTTGACGATAACTCCAACCATTGCAGCCAGATTACACAGTCAGACTGGAAGTTTCCAAAGGGAATGGATGGGCAAAGTATGCGAAGGTACAGCGAAAAGGAGGTCCAAATTCGGATCTCATCATTATGGATGATGGAGTAGTCTTAAGAAGAAAGAGAAGAGCTCTGCTGAAAGTTCAGCAACCTTTTGTAATGCAGCCACCAGAAGATGTAGGTAGCAGTCTAAGACAGCTGAAGAAGATACAGTGCAGTATACAGAGCCACAAAAACAAGATAAAGACACAATGATACAAGAAGAACAACAAGCAGCATCCAAAAATACAAAAGATGAAGTAACTTCACAGATTCAGCAGACACTCAGAAGATCTAGAAGGCAATGACGTAAACCTGAGAGAATGTATGTGATGGACTGTAAATAATGATTTATGCATATCATATTGAATTGTAAAAAATTAAGTAGGGATTGTAAATAACTATATATCCAAGGAAAGGGGATGTGATGATATGCGTAAGCAATCTTGTACATAATACTGTGCACGACCTCCGACCAGCAGCTGGCTATGTAAACCTACCATGTGACTCTGTGCGTCGGGGAGTTGGGAGTAGACATGGAATGGATGCTTTCTCTTGTGGGGCATTCTAAAATGAGAGGTCATAGTCTCAGGAAAAGGGGTAGAAAATTTAAAATGGAGTTGAGGAGAAACTACTTCTCACAAAGGGTTGTGAATCTGTGGAATTCACTACCCCAAAGTGTGGTGGATACTGGGACAGTGAGTAAATTTAAGGAGGAGTAAGACAGATTTTTAGTTGGTAATGGGTTGAAGGGTTATGGAAAATGGGCAGGACGGTGGAGTTAAGGCCAGGATGAGATCAGCCATGATCTAATGGCGGAGCAGATTCGATGGGTCAAATGGCCTCATTCTGCTCCAATATATTATGAATTTAAGGGGCTGGATTCTACGCACCCCAACACTGAAATCGTAACTGGCGCCGGGGCGGAGAGTCTACTTCCGCGCATGGAATTTGGACCGGCGCCGGTTCCCTGATTCTCCGAGCGCCGAAATGTGGCGTACCCGGGGAGTACACCATGGTGCGTACCCCCTAACGCGGCCATTGCTGGAGGCCCACCCCATCATTCACCCACCCCCCCCCCCCCCCCCCCCCCGACCGGCCAAAGTCCTGATGTTGTGCATCTAATGTGCTCTTGCCGTTTGGGATACTCGCGTGGCGGCTGCGGACTCAATCCGCAGCCGCCATGGTCGGGGGCGGGCCGATCGGAGGGCAGGGGGGACCTCATATGGGACAGGATAATTTTTGGGCGGGCGGTCTGGGTTGGGAGCGCGGCCGATCGGGGCACGATTTAGGAGGTCCAGCTCCGCAGTCTGAGTCCCCCATGGAGCACGGAACGGCCGCTGGAGGCTGCCGCCGTGTGCATGCCCGGCCTCTGACCCGGAAGTGCGGGGGCCCATATCTGCAGCTAAAGCTGCGAGTTTCCCGATGGGTCACTGCGAGCCCCCTGCAGGGCTATGAATAAATGGCCATTTCGTGCTAGTTTTTCTGGCATGAAAGGCCACTGTTTTTACGACGGCGGAGGGACATTATCCCAAAAACGGAGAATCCAGCCCATGAAATGTGGCAGAATTCCTTTCTTTTTAGTTTGGCCAGAATTCTCCGGCCGTCGCGAGTCTCTTTTTCCACTGGCAGCGCATCCCTCCCTCCGGTTTCCAGCAGCTTAGGGTGACTTCAATGGGAAATCCCATTGACCAGCAGCTGGAAGAGAGAATTCCGCCGCCAGCGAACAGTGCGCTGCCAGGAAACACATGGCTAGGGGACCGGAGAATCCTGCCCCTTATTATCATGTGTGTGTTTGGGAATGGGAAGGTTGGGATTTGTGCCTGCAGGGAGTATAAACTTACAGGTGCGATACTTGAAAGTAGTGAAACTGGGCCAAATGGCACAAATTAGTGAAAACTGCAATGCAGAGTTATTTTACATTTATTTTGAGAATATGTGCTCATTAAGCAAACTGAAAGAGGTTCTCAGTCCGAGTCTGTAGTCCTTCGATTATTTTCAAATACCAGTCAGAATATAGTGAAAGAATTAGGAAATATTGTAATCATGTTCCTACTTTGCGTAAAATTGCACCTTGGAATAATCTTTTTCAGCATTAAATGGGTGTTAACTAGAAAATGATGATTTTCTTGTGAATAAACAGTTTGTCTGTTTACCTTTCAATTGAATATGCATTGCAGCCACATTGTCAGCACTGTCTCAGTGGCCAGTACTCTTTGGTGGGATTTTCAGAGCCACTCGTTCCATGCTACGTGTTCCATGCCAATGGCTAGCGATGGAATCTTCTGGTCCAGCCAGGGAACCCACAGTGGGGGTGCCCCATTGGCGGGACCGGAAGTTCCCACCAGTATGAATGGCTGGAAAGCTCTGACCCTTGTCTCTAAATCGCAAGATTCTAGCTTCAAGATGGGCTGGTCAGATGAACAGAAGTGGCAAATGGAGTTCACCCGAAAAGCGTGGTGTGATGCATTTTGGGAGTAATGCACAATGGACGATAGGATACTAGCAATTACAGAGGAACAGAGGTACCTTGGAGTGTATGTCCAAAGATCCCTAATGGCAGCAGGATAGATAAATAAGGTGGTTAGCACTGCTGCTTCACGGCGCCAAGGACCTGGGTTAAATCCCAGCCCCCAGGTCACTGTCCGTCTGGCGTTTGCACATTCTCCCCATAGGTGGGTCACACCCCCATAATGTTCTGTAGACCGGCTGGTATGAATGATGCACTGCAGAATATCTAGTTCTTGATTAGTTAAATTCATTTATTATAGAACAAATGTGTGATAAAGATAACTGGAATAAACATATAACAAGCTACTAACACTAACAAATTATTCTGGAGCTACTGCACTCTCATCCATGCACACACTAACTCTCACCCACACACACTCACTCTCACCCACTCTCACACACACCTACACACTTACTCTCTCAGGCACACTCACTTTCACACACACACAAACACTCTCATGCACACACAAACACGCACTCAAAAACACTCTCCCACACAAACACCTTCTTGACACACACACACACACTCATTCACTCATATTTACAATACTGGCATTTACCCAACAGAGTGGAAAATTGCCCAGTTATGTCCTGTACACAGAAAGCAGGACAAATCCAACCCGGCCAATTACCACTAGTCTACTCTCAATCGTGAGTAAAGTGATGAAAGAGGTCTTCAACAGTGCTATCAAGTGACACTTTCTTGCCAATAACCTGCTCACTGACACACAATTTGGGTTCTGCCAGGGTCACTCAGCTCTCATGGCAGCCTGGTTTAAACATGGACAAAAGGGGTGGGCCCCAGAGGTGAGTTGGGAGTGACAACCCTTGACATCAAGGCAGCATTTAACCGAGTATGGCATCAAGGAGATGTAGAAAAACTTGAATCAATGAGAATCAGGGGGAAACTCTCCACTAGTTGGAGTCATATTTGGCACAAAGGAAGATTATTGTGATCATTGGAGTCATCTCAATCCCAGGTCATCACTGCAGGAGTTCCTCAGACTAGTGTCCTCGGCCCAACCATCTTCAGCTGCTTCATCATTGGCCTTCCTTCCAACATGAGGTCAGATGTGGGGACTACATAGTCATAAACTGAACTGGACTAGCCATATAAATATTATAGTTACCAGAGCAGGTCAGAAGCTAGGAATCCTGCAGCGAGTAATTCACCTCCTGACGCTCCAAAGCCTGTCCATCACGTGCAAGGCACAAGTCAGGAGTATAATGGAATACTCTCCACTTCACTCGGTAAGTGCAGCTCCAACAACACTCAAGAGGCTCGACACCATCCAGGCCAAAGCAGCCCACTTGACTGACACCCCTTTCACAAGCATTCACTGCCTGCACCCTCGATGTACATCAGTGTGTACCATTTACAAGATGTTCTGCAGGAACTCACCAAGGTTCCTCAGGCAGCACCTTCCAAACCCACGACTACTACCATCTAGAAAGACAAGGGCAGCACATACATGGGAACCACCAGCTGGATGTTCCCTCCAAGTCACTCACTTGGAAACATATCGCCGTTCCTTCACTGTCACAGGGTCAAAATACTGGAACACCCTCCCTAACAGCACTATGGGTGTACCTACACCACAATACTGCAGTGGTTGAAGAAGGCATCTCACCATCACCTTCTCATGGACTATCAGGGATGGACAACAAATGCTGACTTAGCCAGCGAAGCCCATATCCCGTAAAAAAAAAATTTTTAAACTACAGGTTGCAGAGAGTGGCCTGCAATCACTTGGCATTGTCACCTTTCTGACATAAGAGGAGTAACGCATGTTGACACTATTGGGAGTACAGCTGAGTGCAAAGAAGGGAGAACAGTTCTCAGATGTTCAATCCAGTGATGACAAGGAATAACATCTTCAGCAACAGTCTCAGTCATGATGAGGGCAATGGAGAGGAATAGGAGGCAGGAAAGAAACAGACTCCATATCCTCAGCACACAATGTACCACTGAAGACAGGGATGCTTGCCCATGTTGGAGAAACAGTGTCCCAGTCGATTGTAGCCAGAAGAGTCAAAGAGGCCGATAATGATGGTGCCCATGAGGGCTAGCACCCCTGCAACCCGTGCCCAAAATCTTAAATCTGTGTCCCCGGACATTGTACCATTAGCGAAATGGAACGGCTTTTCTCAGTTTGCCTTATCTAAACCTGTGAACATCTTGCACACTTCTATCAAATCCCCCCCAATCTCCTTTGCTCCAAGTAGAACAACCCCATTTCTCCACCCTAACTCTGTAACTAAAACCCCCTCAACCCTGGAAGCATTCGGGTAAATCTCCCCTGCTCCTTCTCGAGGACTCTCACATCTTTGCTTAAGTGTGGTGACCAAAATTAGATTCAATATCCTGGTTGTAGCCTAACCAAGGCTTTAAGAAAGGTGGTTGCTGAGATAGAATTTGCACAACCATCCAACAAAATATATTTTTGACCAAAAATAGCAAGAATTAAGTTTCTTCTGTCACTCAGTAAGGGAGATGTGCAGCATTTTAACTGGGAAACAGGCTTTTGGGCAACTAGATCCTTTAAGGTGAGTGACATTTATTTTTCCTTAACGTGTGTTTGTTCAAGTGCAGCGTTTGGTTCCCAAAAGAGTATCTATTCTGAATGTCCAAAACAAAATAGAGGAAAGGGAATAAACCTACCGAAAAGATGACAAGCATGAATTATTTACAGGTTGTCAATGGAATATCTGTGAGCTGGCCAGATCTAAACTGCAGAGAAAGCACACAAAAAAGACCCTACATCTTGTCAAAGGAAGACCATAAGGCAGCACGGTAGCATTGTGGATAGCATAATTGCTTCACAGCTCCAGGGTCCCAGGTTCGATTCCAGCTTGGGTCATTGTCTGTGCGGAGTCTGCACATCCTCCCTGTGTGTGCGTGGGTTTCCTCCGGGTGCTCTGGTTTCCTCCCACAGTCCAAAGATGTGCAGGTTAGGTGGATTGGCCATGATAAATTGCCCTTAGTGTCCACAATTGCCCTTAGTGTTGGGTGGGGTTATGGGGATAGGGTGGAGGTGTTGACCTTGGGTAGGGTGCTCTTTCCAAGAGCCGGTGCAGACTCGATGGGCCGAATGGCCTCCTTCTGCACTGTAAATTCTATGATCTATGATAATTAAGGAAGGTTTTACACTGTGAAAACAATACCTTCATTATATTAGCAAAAGAAGGGATGGCACAGAGGCTCAGTGGTTAGCACTGCTGCCTCATGGCGCCGAGGTCCCGGGTTCGATCCCGGGTCACTGTCCGTGTGGAGTTTGCACATTCTCCCCGTGTCTGCCTGAGTCTCACCCCCACAACCCAAAGATGTGCAGGGTAGGTGGATTGGCTACACTAAATTGCCCCTTAATTGAAAAAAAAATTTAAAATATTAGCAAAAGAATAATGGAATAAAAGATAACAGAGGTACTTTACCCCAGTTAATGAGTGAATGGAAATTAAAATGTTGAACGATTTAAAATGGGTGGCTGAGCCAATCCCATGGGATAGGTTAATATTACCCCAAGTTTGTCATCCAACCAGAAAACGCAACTTGATTACTTACCTCTGGCCCCTCGGTGGAAAGTAAAATGGGTTTGAAGGGAATCTATATAACTTTATGTGGTCTTCCTAATATCCCATCAACAGAGATGAAGCAAGGGTTTTCCATTCAGAACAGGATATACAACTGGTGAGAAATTTGGGATTCAACAGAGTGACTTTGGGATAATTATTTTCATTGCTGGATTCACTACTGGAATCGGCAACTTTTCATAAAGCTGCCCAATTGTAACACTTCAGAACAAATATAAGGTCTGCGGCTGGTGCTTTTTATGGGTACAAATCCCCAAATTTTAAACCTCCTGGGTTCACCTGCGATCCGACAAGAGGGGACCCAGCTTTTCTGCCAAAATAAAAATGACTTCCTGGATCCTTCTCTACTCCCCTCAAGGCTGAGGCCGTGATTCAAAATGGTTGTCTGAAATCTTAAATGGCTCAAAATATTCTTAAACATATCTTTTGCGCACTCAAAAACCTATTCAATAAGTCTTCAAAAAAATTTCTAAAACTATAAAATAGAATGTAAAGAGAAAATTTAAATACTTCCCTTTAATTCTGGTCTTCACCAATATCACTGACGCGTGTGAGTACAAAGAGTGAGTACCTGGTGGCTACTGAACAGTAAAAATGGGAAATGTCGCCCTGTGTCATGCCCCTTCCCATAAGACCATAAGACATAGGAGCAGAATTAGGCCATTGGGCCATTGATTCTCCCCGCCATCAATCATGGCTGATATGTTTCTCATCCCCATAACCATTGATTCCCCTATTTTTTTTAAATAAACATTTTGTTGAGGTATTTTTGGTATGGGACAGGGTTTAGAGAACCCCAAAGTGTATCATGGAGTTCACCTGACCCACAACTTTTAATAGATCGTGGTATGGGGAGCACACAGCCCAGTCTGCAGGTGTGGTACAGCAGAAATGGAAAAGTTTTTTCTTAAAACAAAACAATGTTTATTCTATGAACTCAAGTTAACCTTTTTAAAGCATACAGTGAACATCTGAGCAACCATCACTTCAAATACAACCCCCAAAGAATACAACACTAAGTCATCCTTAATAACTTCCAAACAAGACAAAAGACAGAAGACAAAAGAAACACCTTTTAACAGAAGCACATCAGGTTTACATTCACTACTGAAAACATTCATAATTCTGAATTCACCAAATGATCAAGAGATAGTCTTTTCATGGCAGAGAGAACAACAGTACACCTGCTCTGTCTGGCTTCAGCTCCAACACTGAGAACAAAACCAAACAAACACAGACACACCCAAGCTTTTCTCAAAGTGAAAGTAAAAAACAGAGCCAGAGCTCAGCTCCACCCACACTCTGACATCACTGCAGTAACATGAGCAGACAGGCATTTCTTAAAGCCACATTCTCTTGACAGTACATGAAAGTATAAACATAGTGCAAAAGCCGTCTCCCTCCCTTACAGGTCCCACCTTTATTAACCCCCTACTCTAAGCTAAACTAACCCCCCCCCCCCTTCTGCTGACGATTAATTTTTCACGAAGATGTCGACGAACGGTTGCCACCTCCAGGTGAACCCTAACAGTGACCCTCTCAAGGTGAACTTGATTTTCACCAGAGAAAGCTAACCATGTTCAATAGCCAGGTCTCCGACTTCAGGGGCTTTGAGTCCCTCCAAGCTAATAGTATCTGTCTCCGCTACCAGGGAAGCAAAGGCCAGAACGTCTACCTCTTTCTCCTCCTGGATTCCCAGGTCTTCCGACACCCCGTAAATCGCCACCTCTGGACTCAGTGCCACCCTTGTTTTTAACACCGTGGACATGACATTTGCAAACCCCAGCCAAAATCCCCTAAGCTTCGGATATGTCCAGAACATGTGGACATGGTTCGCTGGTCCTCCCGCACATTTTGCACACCTGTCTTCCACCCCAAAGAATCTGCTCATCCAGGCCACTTGTCATGTGAGCCTGATGAACGACCTTGAATTGTATCAGGCTGAGCCTGGCACATGTTGCGGACGCGTTGACTCTACTCAACACGTGTGCCCATAGACCATCCTCTATCTCTCCTCCCAGCTCCTCCTCCCACTTGCGCTTCAGCTCCTCGGTCTGTGTCTCCTCTGACCCCATAAGTTCCTTGTAAATGTCAGAGACACTCCCTTCTCCTACCGACCCTCTGGAAACTACCCTGTCCTGGATCCCCCTTAGCGGTAGGAGCGGGAATGTTGATACCTGTTTACGTACAAAGTCTCCTCGCCAACCAAAATTCTCCTCCAGTGCCCTCAAACTCGGAAAGCTCCCCTATATAAACATATCCCCCATCCTCTCAATCCCTGCTCTCCGCCATATCCGGAACCCCCCATCCATACTTCCCAGGGCAAACCGGTGATTATTACAGATTGGGGACCAGACCGATGCTCCCTCTGCTTCCACATGTCTCCTCCATTGCCCCCAGACTCTCAGGGCCGCCACCACCACGGGGCTGGTGGAGTACCGTGCCGGCGGGAACGGCAGAGGCGCAGTTACCAACGCCCCCAAACTGGTGCCCTTGCATGAAGCCGCCTCCATACGCTCCCATGCCGACCCCTCCCCCACCACCCACTTCCTGATCATGGCTATATTTGCCGCCCAGTAATAGTTACTAACATTTGGCAGTGCCAGCCTGCCCTCTCCCCGACTCCGCTCAAGCATTACCTTCCTTACCCACGGGGTCTTGCCCGCCCAAACTAAGCCAGTGGTCACTTTGTTGACCTGTTTTAAAAAGGGCCGCGGAATAAAGATGGGGAGACATTGAAACACGAACAGGACTCTCGGGAGGACCGTCGTCTTCACCGTCTGCACCCTCACAGCCAGTGACAACGGAAGCTCGTCCCGCCTCCGAAAATTGTCCTTCATGTGGTCTACTAGCCGGGCCAGATTTAATTTATGCAGCCGGTCCCATTCCCGCACCACTTGGATGCTGAGGTACCTAAAGCTTCACTCTACTAATCTAAACGGCAGCTCCCCCAATCGCCTCTCCTGTCCCCTCGCCTGGACCGCAAACATCTCACTTTCCCCCATATTTAGCTTATACCCCGAAAACTGGCCAAATTCCCCTAGAATCCTCATGATTTATTCCTTCCCCTCTATTGGGTCCGATACATACAGAAGCAGGCCATCTGCATAAAGTGAGACTCTGTGTTCCACTCCCCCCCCAGACCAGTCCCTTACAGCCACTTGAGGCTCTCAGAGCAATTGCCAACGGCTCTATACCAGCGCGGTCAACAGTGGGGCAAGTGAACATCCCTGTCTCATCCCCTGGTGCAGTCTAAAATAGTCCGATGTTGTCCTATTCATTCGTACACTTGCCACAGGAGCCTGATACAGCAACCTGACCCAGTCAATAAAGTCCCGCGCAAATCCGAACTGTCCCAGTACATCTCACAGATAATCCCATTCTACCCGATCATTGCGATCACTAGCCTACCTTCCTACCTTCCAGGGGCATCATGATCACATTCAACAACCTTCTTACATTGACCACCAACTGCCTACCCTTGATAAACCCTGTCTGGTCCTCCCCAATATAGTCTGGAACACAATCCTCAATCCTGGAAGACAGGATTTTGGCCAGCAATTTGGCATCCACATTCAACAGGGATATTGGCCTGTAGGTCCCACACAGCTCCAGGTTCTTGTCCCACTTCAGAATCAGCGAAATCGTGGCCTGTGACATCGTCGGGGGCAGCACCCCTCTTTCCCTTGTCTCATTGAACATCCTCAACAACACTGGCCCCAATATCCCAGAGAACGTTTTATAAAACTCCACTGGGTACCCGTCTGGCCCCGGGGCTTTACCCGACTGCATGGCCTTCAGACCCTCGACTATCTCTTCCAACCCGATCGGGGCCCACAGCCCTTCTACCAGCTCCCCATCCATCTTTGGGAAATTCAGCCTCTCCAAGAAGTGCCTCACCCCCTCCGGCCCCGTAGGGGGTTCCGACCTATACAGCCTACTGTAAAAATCCCTACATTATTCACCCCTGCTGAATCTCCAACCAGGTTCCCATCTCCGTCATTTACTTTCCCTATCTCCCTGGCTGCCTCCCTCTTTCTAAGCTTCTGTGCAAGCATTCTGCTGGCCTTCTCTCCATACTCATAGATTGCCCCCCTCGCCTTTCTCAGCTGCTCCACCGCCCTCCCTGTGGTTAACAAGCCAAACTTCACCTGTAGCCTCCGCCGTTCCCTTCAAAGCCCTGCCTCTGGGGTTTCCGCATACCTCCTATCAATCTGTAGTATCTCCTTTACCAGTCGGTCCGTCTCTGCCTTGTCCACCTTCTCCCTATGGGCCCATATTGAGATCAGCTCCCCTCTGACCACCACCTTCAGTGCTTCCCAGACCATCGCTGCTGAAATTTCCCCCGTGTCGTTGACCTGCAGGTAGTTCTGAATACATTTCCTCAGCCGCTCGCACACCCCTTCGTCAGCCAAAAGTCCCACATCTAACCTCCAGTGCGGGTGCTGGTTACTGTCTTTACTAACCTGCAGGACAACCCAGTGCGGTGCATGGTCTGAGATTGTGATCGCCGAGTACCCCGTGTCCACCACCCCTGCCACCAAGGCCCTGCTCAAAATAAAGAAATCAATCCGGCAGTACACTTTATGCACGTGTGAGTAGAAGGAGAACTCCTTCACCCTCGGCTGCCCAAATCTCCATGGATCCACCCCCCCCCCCCCCCCCCCCCCCCCCCATCCTCTCCATGAACACTTTTAGTTCCTTTGCCATTGCTGGCACCCTGCCCGTTTTCGAGCTTGACCGGACCAAGCCAGGGTCAATAACTGTGTTGAAGTCCCCTCCCATGACCAACCTGTGCGAGTCCAGGTCCGGTATCTTCCCCAGCATCCTCTTTATAAACTCCACATCACCCCAATTTGGCACATTTACATTTACTAATACCACCTGCACCCTGTCCAATTTCCCACTGACCATAATGTACCGGCCTCCCACATCCAAAAATTCCTACCCGCCTCAAACACCACCCGCTTATTGATCAGGATCGCGACTCCTCCAGTCTTTGAATCCAGACCTGACTGACCAAGCCTTTCCTCAGTCTAATCTGGTCAGTTACTCTAAGGTGAGTCTCCTGCAACATTACCACATCCGCCTTCAGTCCCCTAAGATGCACAAACACACGTGCCCTCTTGACCGGCCCATTTAACCCTCGAACATTCCAGGTGATCAGCCTAGTTGGAGGGCTCATTGACCCCCCCCCCCTTCGCCGATCAGCCATCCCCTTTTTTGGGCCTGCCTCCAGCCCATGCTCTGTACCTCCATCGGCCAGCCCCCAGGCGGCATCCGCCCCCAACCTCCCCTCTGTCCCTTAGCCCAAGTCCCTCCCTCGTCAGCAGAACATTTTCCCCCCTCCCCCCAGTAACAACACTCTGTAACGCAACCCCTTTAATAAACCAAACATATGCACACCCCCCACTGCGCTTCCATGAGCTAGCCCGCCCAGCTAGCTTGGTGGCCCCCATCCCTGGCGCCGGATAGTCTCCCACCTATTGTTCCCTCCTCACCCCCCCCCCCCCCCCCCCGGCTCCTACAAACATACTCCAACATCAAACAATCCCCACACAATTGCCCGACAGAACAACATCAAGATCTAAACAAGCACACCTCCATCCCCCAACAGTGCAAATGAAAACCTTAACTCACTCAGCTCTGCCACTGGTCCCAAATCAATACAGAAGGCATTACAAACAGCTTCCACAAAATGAAAAAGGAGAAACTTTTAAAAAAAGAACAGAAAAAAAAACGTGCGTTGCAGCAAAGATCAAAAGTTTTCAGTACACCACCGGTCCTTTATTTTTCACGAAGTCTAGCGCGACCTCAGGAGACTTGAAATAAAAGTGCTGTTCCTCATGCGGGACCCAGAGACAGGCTGGATACAACAGTCCGAACTTCACCTTTTTCTTAAAAAGGATTGACCTAATCTGGTTGAAGCCTGCTCTTCTCCTGGCCACCTCCACACTCAGGTCCTGATAAACCCGCAGGATACTGTTGTCCCACTTACAGCTCCGTGTCTGCTTGGCCCACTGTAGAATGCCCTCCTTATCCAAGTACCTGTGGAATCTCACCACCATTGCCCTCGGGGGGTCTCCCATTCACGGCTTCCTTGCTAGTGCTCTGTGGGCCCTGCCCACCTCCAAAAGCCGTGAGAATGCCCCACCCCCCCAGCAGCTTCTCAAACATATCTGCGATGTATGCCCCAGCGTCCTCTCCTTCGGACCCCTCCGGGAGCCCAACGATTCTCATGTTCTGCCGGTGGGACCTATTCTCTAGGTCCTCCACCTTCTCCAGGAGCTTCTTCTGCTGATCTCTCAGCATCCCCACCTCCAACTCCACCGCAGTTTGATGTTCCTCCTGCTCAGCCAACGCCTTCTCTACCTTCTGGATCGCCCGATCTTGGGCGTCCAATCTAAGCTCCAGCCGCTCAATTGACTCTTTTCTACTTAGCAAAGCCTTCCTGAATAACTTGCATCAGCTTCTCCATTGACCGCTGGGTCGACAAACCAGAGGTCCAGTCCTCCGCCATGCTGACTCCTGCTGCAGCTTCAGCCCAAGCCTTCTCTGTCTTTCTGTTTCTGCCTTTACGAGCACTTCTAGTCCTCTCCGTGCACCGATGTGGGAATTCAGTACACAATTGCCTCTGTCATCAGTTTTGCAATTCAAGTCTGGTAGAAAATCGGGGGAAAAGGTGCAAAAGTCCGACCGGGCGGGAGCCACCAAAAGTGCGACTTACTCCTTCATAGTCGCCACCGGAGGTCCCCCTTAACCCCCCCCCCCCCCCCCCCCCCCCATATTAATAAAGAACCTATCCATCTGTCTTAAAGATACTCAGTGATTTGGCCTCCACAGCCTTCTGCAGCAAAGAGTTCCACAGTGAGATGAAAGTACAAAGGTAGGAGGTTTCTACAAATCCTCAGTGAGTGGAAGCAGATGTCTTGTCCACCCCTAGTGAAAGGAGAGTAGGCCCCAAGATGCGGAATTCAAAAAAACAAAGAGATCATCCACTATCTTATTGAATGGTGGAGCAGGCTCAAAAGGCCAAATATATGTTTGCAGGATGATCTGTTAATACATTTTTTGGGAAATAATGCAATTGGGCTTCAACTTCTGACTTCCCTCCACTGATGGCCAGACACACTGACACAAGGGTAACTAAATGGAAGGAATCCGGCCCACCCTCCTTTAAGATCTGCATCAATGCCTAAACAATTGCAAGAGGCTCTGATATATTTGCCCTTATTACAGATGTGATGTGCATGATTAAAAATACAATTTTCCATGCTGACAACTTTAGATTGCAAGTAATGGCTACTTCGTATGAAGATCCAATCAGTGGAAAGGTGCGGAGATAAATCTCCATTTGGAAAGACAAGCCTATTAGGCAGCAAGAAAAGTTCTTGTACCAAGCAAGAAAACAAAGGATGAAAAATCGATTAAGAACACCAGTGCTTATTTCCCTATTAGGCTATGATGGTAATCTTTTTGTTCTCTACTAAAGGAAAAATCTTATTTTGTTAGTTTGTATCAGACAACTGAACTATTTAGGCCATGCATTACTTTCTCCTCCCCCCCCCTTATTTATTGTAAAATAGACAGCGCGATCTAACTGGAGAAGCACTAAGTGCGGTAGCGAGCGTGACTTTCTGTTGCTTCCTGATTGCTGACCCAGCGAGACCACGACCGGTATTTAACGTCAATTAGGACTGGTAATGATCGCCCACGGGCTTCACGGTGGCAATGGCTGACCCGCCAGATAATTTGCCTGGACCACACCTTGCGGATCCTTGCTAACGAAAGGGAGCAGCACGTAACCTGCTCCCTCTGTGATGTACCGTCAATTTCCACAAGACGAGAATGGTGGAACAATCGAGGCTTTATTGAACAAGATGTTGTGCCTCCTGTAGCTGGAACCAGAATGGCTGCAGCTCAGGAGAGCACACACGTTTATACACCGCCTGCTGGGCGGAGCCAGCGGCCAGCAGGCAGGGATTTACCATCATACCTCTAATACACGTGCAGTGCCGTAATACATACAATATACAACTAGTAGTGTTCACCACACTGTGAGCAAACCCCAGACAGTACGCAGCCATGCCACCGCGTAGACCTGCTCCATGTTTCGGAGATGCCTTCACCAACATCACCCACAAGTGGGTACAAAGAGCATTCTCAGTACTTGGGTGGCGATTGTTTCGGACTGTTGGATGCTGCAGAGTTCAGATGGGGAACACTGTTTCCCCGAGGGTATCCGAGGGCCAGCCATAGATCAGCCAGTGCCGCAGCTGTCAGCTCGGGGAGCATTACAAGGAGGATCCTCAGTCCAGTGGCGAAAGAAGCTTAACAGCCTCCACCAGGCCCACGGGTGAGTTGACATAAGCCTCCTGGCACTGATCCCACATGCCACTCCAGGCCCCCCCCCCCCAATTAATTGGAAGCTGGCACAGTACACACCCACCCCCAGCACAATACCATGCCTGCGCCGCAGCACACTCTGGCACCCACCAGCACAACCCACCCATACCCAGCAGCGGTGTCCACTCCTGTCTCCCGCCATAGGCCCACCCATCTGATGCACGAAGCGTGTAGTTCACAATGCCCTCTCTTTGTTCCCGCAGGAGAAGTTGCCACAAGCAGGAAAGGGCCCAGATGAGTAGCAGGGTGCCAGACATCAGAGTCCTCACCGCCTATGACGAACGGATCCTCGAGATCGCGGGGGTGACCGAGGACAGAGCAGTCACCAATAGCGAGGTTGGCCAGCACTGCAGAGGTGAGCATCGGCAGCTTCCCACCCAGATAACCTGTCACAAGTGAGCTGTTCATGTCAGACATAATGATTCTTCCCTCTCACTGACCACATGTCCATTCTCTTGCAAGATCTCCATCTGTTGGTGCTGGGCCATCTGGAGTGACCTCCCTCCCAGCCTTCCAAAAGAACACCTCAGAGGAGAGCTCTGGAAATATCCACCATCGATGCGTCATGATAGTCATGCGCACCCTCCACCAACACAGAGGCACACACCTCGGTGGGTGACATTAGTTCACAGGCTTTTGGACACAATCTGGTGAGCACTACACCGATGCTGCTGCACATCAGGTGGAGGCAGCAGTCGGAGATCTGCTGGATCCCAGGACCCAGCTGGGTCCCAGTTAGATACCAAGCCTCTGATCAAGGTAATCACAGAGTTGATGCAGATGTTAGGGTGGGGCCATGATATTCAGGAGGGGATGTCAGCGACACTCCAATGGGCCCATAGCTGATTGGAGGAGTCCCAAAGGCTATGGGCACAGGAGATAGTACCGGCAATGCGTAGCACCGAGGCCACCACTGTTAGGGTGCCAATTGCAGTGGAAAACCTGTAGCATAAGGTCAGCATCATGAGTGGTAGTGTCCAAGGCATTACTCAGTTAGTGACAGCCATGGTTAACCACCTCAACAACATTTCCCAGTTGCTGGGGAACATAAGAACTAAGAGCAGGAATAGGCCATCTGGCCCCTCGAGCCTGCTCCGCCATTCAATTAGATCATGGCTGATCTTTTGTGGACTCAGCTCCACTTTCCGGCCCGAACACCATAACCCTTAATCCCTTTATTCTTCAAAAAACTATCTATCGTTACCTTAAAACATGTAATGAAGGAGCCTCAACTGCTTCACTGGGTAAGGAATTCCATAGATTCGCAACCCTTTGGGTGAAGAAGTTCCTCCTAAACTCAGTTCTAAATCTACTTCCCCTTATTTTGAGGCTATGCCCCCTAGTTCTGCTGTCACCCGTCAGTGGAAACAACCTGCCCGCATCTATCCTATCTATTCCCTTCATAATTTTAAATGTTTCTATAAGATCCCCCCTCATCCTTCTAAATTCCAACGAGTACAGTCCCAGTCTACTCAACCTCTCCTCATAATCCAACCCCTTCAGCTCTGGGATTAACCTAGTGAATCTCCTTTGCACACCCTCCAGCGCCAGTACGTCCTTTCTCAAGTAAGGAGACCAAAACTGAACACACTACTCCAGGTGTGGCCGCACTAACACCTTATACAATTGCAACATAACCTCCCTAGTCTTAAACTCCATCCCTCTAGCAATGAAGGACAAAATTCCATTTGCCTTCTTAATCACCTGTTGCACTTGTAAACCAACCTTCTGTGACTCATGCACTAGCACACCCAAGTCTCTCTGAACAGCGGCATGCTTTAATATCTGGAACATGTACCAGACGCATGTGGACCTTGCTGAGGCGTTGTGTAGTATGTCCCAGTCTCAGCTGGACATTGCCAAGGCACTTCAGAACTTGTCTCAGTCGCCGAGGAGAGTGTCCCATGCGCAGGTGGACATTGCCGTGACATTCCAGAGCTTGGCCCAGTCATAGAGGAGCATCACTAAGGAGGTTGACATCATGGTGCCGATAATGGGGAGCCACCAGGGCTGGCAGAGTCAGGCAGCATCGGAGCCTCTGGAGCTCACTCCAGCTGCCACTCCATCCTAAGATGAACGACAGGGCCCTACAGGAGGACAGAGCACCAGAGGCCTACCCAAAGCCTTCCAACAGGGAGACTACAGCGGTCTCCAGCTCTCCTGAGAATCCTCTATTGTCAATGTCATCTCTCAAGGTCAGCAGGCAGAACAAGGTGGCACATCAAGGCAAGTGCCACTTGGAAGGCTGCTGGGACCCTCTGGCCCCAGGCCCTCCAGAGGACGCACACCAGGGACAGAAAAGGCCACACGGAAAGCAGCAGACTGCCTCCACCTCCAATGTGCATCCTGGGGACACACCTAGAAGTAGCAACAGAGCAGGGAGGGCTAAGAAGATTGAGGCTCTCTGAGTGGGCACTGGGGAGGGGGGTACCATCGATAGCTAAGGACAGTTTTGGTTTTGATTGTGCACTATTAAAACATAGTACACCTGAGACTTGTGAAGCCCCGTCACATGATTCCGCATTGCGGACTGACCAGCACCCCCACTCCTGTTGCCCTTTGCCCCCCCCCTGCCCACAACCCCCCCCCCCCGGACATGGTAGTGCTAGATTTGGGCCCCTGAGACGTACCACATGAAGGTGATGTGAAAGGGGGAGAGATAGTGAAAGGGGGAGAAGCTGTGAAAGGGGGGGAGAGGCTGCGAAAGGGGGGGGAGGCTGTGAAAGAGGGGGGGGGTAGGCTGTGAAAGGGGGGAGGGTGTGAAAGGGGGGGAGGCTGTGAAAAGAGGGTGTAGCGCTAACAATTATACTCAAAGCCGAGAGACTGGTACAATAGAGGCTTTATTGTTGTACGACGTTGTCCCTCCATCTGCAACTGTAGACCAAAGGTCTGAGTGGCTCACATGCATATTTATACACAAGCACCCTTGGGCAGAGCTAGCCGGCAGGGGCTCACCGGAGGAACCTGTATTACAGGTACAGGCATACATCCCCCTACTGCAGTACGCATAACTACAGTGGTTATCTCACCACAGAGGGGGAGGCTGTGAAAGGGGGAGAGGCTGTGAAAGGGGGGGAGGTTGTGAAAGGGGGGAGGTTGTGAAAGGGGGGGAGGCTGTGAAGGGGGGGAGGCTGTGAAAGGGGGGGGAGGCTGTGAAAGGGGGGAGGTTGTGAAAGGGGGAGGCTGTGAAAGGGGGGGGAGGCTGTGAAAGGGGGGGGAGGCTGTGAAAGGGGGGGAGGGTGTGAAAGGGGGGGGAGGGTGTGAAAGGGGGGGAGGCTGTGAAAGGGGGCCGGCTGTGAAAGGGGGGAGGCTGTGAAAGGGGGGGGAGGCTGTGAAAGGGGGGGAGGCTGTGAAAGGGGGAGAGGCTGTGAAAGGGGGGAGGCTGTGAAAGGGGGGGGGGGAGGCTGTGAAAGGGGGAGAGGCTGTGAAAGGGGGATGCTGTGAAAGGGGGGGAGAGGCTGTGGGGTGGAGAGAGGCTGTGAAAGGGGGGGCTGTGAAAGGGGGAGAGGCTGTGAAAGGGGGGGAGGCTGTGAAAGGGGGGGAGAGGCTGTGAAAGGGGGGAGCCTGTGAGGGGGGGGGGCTGTGAAAGGGGGGGTGGCTGTGAAAGGGGGGGGAGGCTGTGAAAGGGGGAGAGGCTGTGAAAGGGGGAGGCTGTGAAAGGGGGGGGGGGAGAGGCTGTGGGGTGGAGAGAGGCTGTGAAAGGGGGGGCTGTGAAAGGAGGGAAGCTGTGAAAGGGGGGGAGGCTGTGAAATGTGGAGAGAGGCTGTGAAAGGGGAGAGGCTGTGAAAGGGGGTCAGGCTGTGAAAGGGGGGAGGGTGTGAAAGGGGGAGGCTGTGAAAGGGGGAGAGGCTGTAAAAGGGGGAGAGGCTGTGAAGGGGGGGAGGCTGTGAAAAGGGGAGGCTGTGAAAGGGGGGGATGCTGTGAAAGGGGGGGGAGGCTGTGAAAGGGGGAGAGGCTGTGAAAGGGGGAGGAAGGCTGTGAAAGGGGGAGAGGCTGTGAAAGGGGGGGAGGCTGTGAAAGGGGGAGAGGCTGTGAAGGGGGGGAGGCTGTGAAAGGGGGAAAGGCTGTGAAAGGGGGGGGAGAGGCTGTGGGTTGGAGAGAGGCTGTGAAAAGGGGGGGAGGTTGTGAAAGGGGGGAGAGAGGCTGTAAAAGAGGGGAGAACGGCTGTGAAAAGGGGGGAGGGTGTGAAGGGGGGGGGCTGTGAAAGGGGTGGAGGCTGTGAAAGGGGGGGAGGGTGTGAAAGGGGGAGGCTGTGAAAGATGGGGGAGAGGTTGTGAAAGGGGGGAGGGTGTGAAAGGGGGAGAGGCTGTGAAATGGGGGAGAGGCTGTGAAAGGGGGGAGGGTGTGAAAGGGGGAGAGGCTGTGAAAGGGGGAGAGGCTGTGAAAGGGGGAGGGTGTGAAAGGCGGGGAGGCTGTGAAAGGGGGAGAGGCTGTGAAAGGGAAGAGGCTGTGAAAGGTGGGGGAGAGGCTGTGAAAGGTGGGGGGAGGCTGTGAAAGGGGGGAGGCTGTGAAGGGGAAGGGATCAGTTTTAATTCTGTGAACAAAGGGATGCTCAGCCAACAGGGAGGCAGTGAACCTGAAGTCACTGAGGTAATGAATTCCTTGCAAATTAGTGGGGAGTCTCTAGCTTGAGGCTGCATCTGTTCAGGAGCTAGTGTTACTGTATGGAACAAAATGTAATGGATGCTATTGTAATGAACATTGTTTTAATTGAATAATTCAATACTGAACACTTTTATTTCATATGGTTTACATTTGTGTTATCATATCCCGTACCAGCCTCCCCGGACAGGCGTCGGAATGTGGCGACTAGGGGCTTTTCACAGTCTTGACAATAAGAGATTTTCATTTTCATTTCATTTTCAAGCGGTTCACACACTGTGAATTACCTGAGGTGCAGTGGATGTGTGAAAGTCAAACATGAGCAATCATTTAACATATACTAAGCTCCCAAACAGTAATGAACAACTTACATTTTTGAATGTTTCGTATGATCTGAGGCCATCCCAATGTACTTCAAAGTCAATGGCCAGAATTTTGTGCTCCCCCCAAGTGGGTTCGGAAGGGGTCGGGGTGTGTAAAATTGCATGGACAGGATTTCCCCCGGGATCCTGTTTGCCCCGGGATCCCGTTCGCCCCAACCCAAACATAATTTTACTGTGGGATAGGAAGGGCCTTGGGTGAGAAACCCACCTGCTCTTTCTCCTATTAAGGCACTTAAAGAACATTTCCCACCGAGCTTCAATTTGTAGGCTGGCAGTTGGGTATCAGAGCAGGGTGAGAAAGAGAAAAACAATCAATTCTCCATCTTGGGCAGGAAGGTCCCTTTAGATTTGGGGTGTCCTCTCCAAGACCTGGGACCTCTGGTCCTCCCTCTCAGCATTCCCGCTTCCACCCGCCCAAGGCATCGCCTATCCTCTCACGCCAGAACTCCTGGGGCTTATCTTAAGAAGGGTCCTTAATATTTAGCTGCAGGCAGAGCACTGCAGTATTACTTCTGGCCACTGGAACGCTGTGGCTGATCAGATTGGCCAACAGCTCTCCAAGGTAGGACGTGCTTCCAAGGGCAGGTGGGTGTCCTTCGCCCACTGCCAATCAGACTCAACTGAGCGTGAAATGACAGTGAGCTTCTGAGA
Organism: Scyliorhinus canicula; assembly: GCF_902713615.1. Taxonomy (NCBI): domain Eukaryota; kingdom Metazoa; phylum Chordata; class Chondrichthyes; order Carcharhiniformes; family Scyliorhinidae; genus Scyliorhinus; species Scyliorhinus canicula. The sequence goes on along the minus strand of NC_052150.1, from coordinate 162,794,102 downwards.
GTCGGCGGGAGCCTATTGCCTACCCACTCTCAGGATGGCGAGCAAGTTCTGCCCATTGAAATGCTTTGGAAGTATCATCGCTGTTGCATTGAAGGAAATGTCATAAGGTAAATGATTAATTAATTTACAGGAATCGAGGACTAAAGAACAGAATTTAAAATTGGAACCAGATAATTCAGGAATGAAATTAGGAAACACTTCTACACACAAAGGATGAATGAAGAACTCTTCTGCAAACAATGGCTGATATCAAAAGATCAATATCAATGCTAGATAATTCGTGAAATTTAAATCTCAGGTGGAGATCAGAGGTTCAGTAAAAAGGGTAGCAAACACCTTTGTTAACATATTCCAGCTTTGTGAATAGGCGCTGAAAATGCATTTGAGTTCACCAGTCTGTTGACAACATGTTTAGGGTCCTGGGTTTTGTGTATACAAGTCTGCGTCAGTTATTTTGAAAAAAAACTTTTGTTGCTAACTCATGCCTATTGTTTTCTTGTGTAAGTTTAAGTACAGTAGTTAACAGGAAATGTATGTTTTCCTTCTATAGTGTGGGTTTATATTTAATAGAGAGGTGATGATTATTAACATTGTGGGGAGGGGCAGCACAATGACGCAGTGAATAACATTGCTGCCTCACGACGCCGAAGTCCCAGGTTCGATTCCGGCCTGGGGTCACTGTCCGTGTGGAGTTTGCACATTCTCCCCGTGTTTGCGTGGGCTTCACCCCCACAACCCAAAGATGTGCAGAGTAGGTGGATTGGCCACGCTAAATTGACCCTTAATTGGAAAAAATGAATTGGGTACTCTAAATTTATAGAAGAAAAAATTAAGGTTGTGGGGGATAGGGTGGCGTAGTGGCAATATGACTAAACCAGTAGTTCAGAGGCTCGGATTAATGTTCTGGGGAATGAGGGCAGCACGGTGGCACAGTGGGTTGGCCCTGCTGCCTCACGGCGCCAAGATCCCAGGTTCGATCCCGGCTCTGGGTCACTGACCGTGTGGAGTTTGCACATTCTCCCGGTGTTTGCGTGGGTTTCGCCCCACAACCCAAAGATGTGCAGGCTAGGTGGATTGGCCACGCTAAATTGCCCCTTAATTGGAAAAAATAATTGAGGAACTTGGGTGGTGGAACTGGTGGAATTTAAATTGAATTAATAAGATCTGTAAATGAAAGTTTGTCTCAGCAACGGTAACCATAAAACGATAATTGATTGTCGTAAAAGCTCATTTGGTTCACTGGCGTCATTCAGACAAGAAAATCTGTCATCCTCATCTGGTCTGGCCTACATGTGACTCCAGTTCCTACAGCAAAATGGTTGACTCTTAACTGCCCTTTGAAATGGCTGAGCAAGCTATTCAGTCCAGGGCAATTAGGGATGGCCAACAAATGCTAGCCTCGTCAGCAATGCTGACATGAAAGCACAAAAAAAATCGTTTCTGCTTCTGCGTGAGTTTAAATGTTCCATACGCCATGCAAAAGAAATAAAGTACCCATATGTTTTAAAAGACACCCTCGGTAAAACCTTTGAATAAGTAAACATGTCGAAAGTACCTGAGGTTTTACAGGTAGAACAACAGGTTAGGGATCCAGATATCTTTCCCTGAAGAACATCAGTGAACCAGATGGGTTTTTCTAACAATCTGTCTGTTCACCATCACTGGTATTCATTTCTTATTTGAATTTCATTCCACAGCATATATGGTTGGATTTGAACACATGCTCACTGATCATTTATCTGTCCCTCTGGAATGCTACTCCCATAATAACATAGCTACTGTGCTATCAGTCCCTAAATTTTGAGAAAAAACTTTAATGGAAGAACAGGATTTCTAGGCAGAAGGAGGTATTGTCCGAGGCCCAACCATCTTCAGCTGCTTCATCAATGACTTTTCTTCCAATCTAAGGCCAGAGGTGGGGATGTTTGATGATGACTGCACAATGTTCAGCACTGTTCACAACTCCTCACTTGCTGAGGCAGTGCCTGTCAACATGCAGCAAGGCCTGGACAATGCTCAGGCTTTGATTGATGAGTGGCAAGTAACATGCGCACCAAACAAGTGCCAGACAATGATCATCTCCAAAAGGAGAGAATCGAACCATATCCCATTGACATTCAGAGTCATTACCATCAGTGAATCTCCCACAATCAACATCCTGGGGTTACCATTAACCTGAAACCTTACTGGATCAGCCATGTAAATGCTGTGGCTGAAAGAGCAGATCAATGCTGGGAATTCTGCTGTAGCAACTCTTGGAAAGACATTGCTGTAGTGATAATGTCACTTGACTAATAATCTACGGGCCCAGACTGGTGCTCTGGTGACATTTGTCTAAATCCCACCATGGCAGCTGGTGAATATAAAGCTAGTCTCAGTAACGAATCGATAACCATGAAACGATAATTGTTTGTTGTAAAAGCCCATTTGGTTTACGAGCATCGTTCAGACAAGAAAATCTGCCATCCTTACATGGTCTGGCCTACATATGGCTCCACAGCAATGAAGTTGACTCTTAACTGCCCTCAGTTCAAGGACAATTAGGGATGGGAAACAAATACTGGCCTTGTCAGCAACACCCATTCTCATGAAAGAATATGTAAAAACAAACCCCCTGACTCTATCAAGCATGTCCAAAATTTACAAAGTACAAGTCATGCGTATGAGGGAATACTCTCCACATGTCTGGGTGAGTGTAGCACCATCAGCAATTAGCTTAACACCATCCAGGACAAAGCAGTCTGCTTAACTGGCATCGCATTCATCACCTTCTCCACTATCAAAGCACAGCGGCAGAAGTGTGTACCACCACCACGTTGCATTGCAGAAACTCACCAAGGATCCTCCAACAGTAGCTTCCAAACGCACGAGGTCTAAAATGCAGAAGGACAAAGGGAGCAGACACATGGGGCTGGATTCTCAGATTCTGAGGCTAAGTGCGAACTCCGGCGTGGGAACTGTGGCGTTTTACGATGCCAAAATCGGCGCTGAACCCTCACTGATTCTGGGACTGATGAGGAGATAGCAGCAGTGCCAGGTAAAACTCCCGCACCAAAAACGGCTGGAGAATGGTCGGGTCCACGGCCACACATGCGCACGTGTGATGATATGATCTGCATACTCGTCTGCCATTGGGCCAGAACGTCGGCTTACCATTGGCCCTGGTCGGTCATGTGCCTCTCGACCGATTGGCCGAGAGGCTGAGTTAACCACGCCTCTATCAACGAGGTATAAATGCTCAGAAGCCTGACGATCGTCCCTTTCCACTGTAGACGATCGCCAGGCTGTGTTCTAGTTAATTAAAGCCTGACATTGGTAAATCACTCGCCTCGCGTGCAATCGATGGTGCATCAATTTAATTAACTACAACTTTGAAGATGGAGTTCCGCATCAAGCCCGAATGCCTCTGCATCAGCCCGCAAACTCCGAACTCTACAGAACTTTTCAAACTCTGGCTGACTTGCCTCGAAGGGTTCCTGGCATCTACAACCACCCCCCCCACCGGGGCACAGAAGTTGCACGTCCTCCACTCCAGCGTGGGTATTGACGCTTACTCAATAATCGAAGACGAAACAGATTATGATGACGCTATACGGAAGCTAAAAGGACAATTCATCAAACCGATCAACAGGGTATTCGCTCGACATCTGCTGGCCACCAGAAAGCAGGTCCCCGGTGAGTCTCTAGACCAATACGCCCGGGCCCTCTATGCCCTGGGGAGAGGTTGCGCCTGTGAAGCGGTGTCCGCTACAGAGCACATGGAGCTACTCGTCAGAGACGCTTACGTGGCTGGGATGCTGTCTCCCGTGATCCGCCAGCGGATGCTGGAAAGAGACGAACTCGGTTTAACGGAGACGCTGACTCTCTCCGCCTCCCTGGAGGTCGCAGATCTAAGCGCTCGCACCTATGACCCTGGCCAGGCCGCCTCCTGGCACGCTTCCCACCAGCTACCCACCGCTCCCGGCCTCCCTCAGGCTTGTGCCGCGGGGCGCCCCGATAAATCCGCGGGGCCCCGCTGCTACTTTTGTGGGTACGCTAAGTACCCTGGCTCGTGCTGCGACGACCTGCAGCGGTCGCGCCATACAACAAAGCGCCGGCAGTGTGCGAACCCAACCTGCTAAATAGTACCGCACAGGGAAACCCCTGGCCACCCCCTGCCCATCCTCCACCAGTCCCCCCAGCCCTCGCTGAAGCCCTCCCCCGCCCCACCCCCCCTCCCTCCGGCCAGCAGCACAGCTTCCGGTGACTTGGTGGTGTTAAAAATGTCCGCAGCTGCCACGCTGGATTCCTGACCGTTCAGACCACACGTTAACTGCGCAGTTGGGTACTTGGCCCATCAGGGGCGGAGCATCGGGCGAGGGCCTTCCGATGACGCGTCAATGCTGTTGCAATGGAGTGCGGCGCGATGTGGTGATGCCATTTTGGAGGGGGCGGAGACTGTCAAACAGGCACCGCCCCCGATTTGGGCGTTGGAAGGGATTCTCCGCTCGATCGCCGATTACGATATCGGTATCAGGCAACGGAGAATCCCGCCCACTCCTCCACCTCCAAATTTGGCTCCAAGCCAAACTCCATCCTGACCTGGAATATATCACCAATCCTTCACTGTCCTTAAGTCAAACTCCTCTACCTGCCTTCCTAAACAGCAATGTGGGTGTACCTCCACCACATGGACTTGATGGTCCAGCTACCCAGCCATACATTGTCACCGGCCACAAAAACACTTTGTTGTAATCAAGATGTTGTGGCTACTCTATACCCTTAAGTGCGATCACAGTGCCTTTACCCTCGTTAGGTTTAGCCTGAACCTCTTTGGTAGACTCTGCATCTTGGGTGATGATTGACCCAAGATAGCGGAAGAAACCAACCTGTTCATGCTGAAATCTGTTAATCAGAATCTTGAGGGCCTTTCCACCCGTCCCCATCACCTTTGTCTTGTCAACATTAATCAGGAGAGCGCATTTCTGGTTAACTTGTTCAAGGTGACCCACCAGCCCTGTAGCTCCTCCACCGAGTTAACGAGTAGAATAAAGTCACCAGCATATCAAAGATCTGAAACTCACCACCTGCCAATCGGTATTCCACCTTTGTATCCATCAAATGTCTCTCTCATATGCGTATGGCTTCACATTGTTGTTGGGCCTCAACTACATCATTGGAGCCCGATCTGCATTGTTAAACAATGACCTGAACAGCTTGAGGTATGCATCCTTAGCTCTTGCAGTTTAAACTTGCAGTTGGCTGGATCAAGGCATTAAACCAGTGGTTAAGTCTCTCGCTCCGTTTCAGCTGCCCATTGCTCGGTTTCTGCTGACAAGTTATGATCAGATGAAGTTGCTGAGCACAATTTTATGATTTTCGATTGAGCAGAAGAAAAATTGGAAGCCATGCTATTCTCGGAGCAAGTAGCTTCCTGGGATTCTCAGTCATTGAAAGGCTTCAAGTGGGGGGATTTAAAAAATGAATTGTCATTTTCTTCAGCATCAGAAAATTATACTCTTCACAATAGGAGGTCTCATATCAGCAGCAGTTCACACAGGTTTAATAGATTACTGGGAAAGTAGAGGGAATATAAAGCAAGCCATTTCATTTTGGTATATTAAATGGGAAGAAATTGAAGATTCACAATATGTTGCATAAAAAAATGTTTGATGGCCTTTCACAAACAAGATATTGATGATTTCATTGCTTCATGAATATCATGGGGTGGATTCTCCATTGAAAATGAAATGAAATGAAATTGCCCGATGCTGGTAGCTGGTTTCCGGAAGGGGTGGATTTTGAAGCTTCAGCCATTGTACGCCACCTGATTGATTTCCCCCCCCCCCCCAACTGATACCCCAGCCCCTCCCTAAGAACCACATCTCCATTAGACCCCCCCCCACCCCCGCCCTCATCGGAGACTCCCATCAGAGATCTCTGTTTCTAAGCTGAAAAGCAATCCAGGCAGCAGAGCAATAGAGTAACAGAGGGTGCCTCAAAAGCCAAAGAGGTTTAAATCCCCTGATAGCCTTTGAAATGTAAACCTTCCATTCAAGTTCACATAGCAATACATTACATTAGCCCGTGTTACCACTTTTATTACTCCAGAGACAGGTGCTTGGTGGATCGTTGATCTATCTTTTCCTTCATGCTTGAATGCATCTCAGGTACCTTGCTTTGATGCTAACCAGAATGTTTATAAACACTCTTGCTGTGATTGACAGTTCCTCACCACAACAAAAACAGTTAAGTACTTTCGCTTCAGTAATCCTTCACGCCTGTGGTTGGGAGGCGGGGTTGGTAGAGGATACCCCTACATGTCAGCAGGGGAGGGGGGAGCTCAAAATGACAGCTGGACACCAGGATTCCAAAGGAATCTGGCGAGTACTCCTCCATGCATAAATTAGCACGGTAAAGGAGAGGGAATCTAACCTGGGTGCCACTCCAAGCACCAGTAGAGACGAGTAGTGAGTCTCCACTGGCGGGATCACTTTGTACCCAGAACTGTGAATCCTGCCCCATGTTATTAAGACAGGGATAGATCTCTGTAAACATATCAATTTGAAGCTAGCTAAAATTAAATGCAATTAAATTATGCTGACACAAGCATTATCTCTGGAAAATAATAAAGTCTTGACATTTTTCATGACAACTTAAGTGTTTCAATTAACCTTTCCAACTCTTAATTTTCAAAATATAACATACTTTATGATTAGAAGTAACTGCTAACCAAAATGGAACAATATTATTAAATTTTCTGAAAACTTAGACAAGGCTCCGCTGACATTTCTCAATGTTTGGTTCGGTCACTCTTGATTAAATGAGGGTAACCAAACCGCAGTTTATTCCATGATTTTACTATGGGGCAGGGCAAGGATCCAGGGCCCAAGTCTACCTTGGCCAGAGCTGCACATTGTTGGCATCATTCGGAACCATACACTAGGGGCCTCGCCCATGAAGCTAACTGGCACCCTAATTACAAAAGTAAGCAAATTAAATGCTTGTTAAAATTAAGTAAGTTCACTGCATAATTTAACAACAATCTCTTTGTACACAATGTATTGCCATTCTGGTCACTGATAATCCTTTTAAAATTCATAAATAATTAAAATAGTTTGGCTGCATAACAGACTACAATAGCAATAATTGATCACAAAATTTGATGAAAATTACAAACCGATCCATTGTGTGATCGAATGAAATGGTAAACATTAAAAAGATCAAAGCATATTATATTTCACAGCTTCCTGAGACAGGAACCTTTCTATGAAGAAATGGAAGTGATGACTGCTTCTGCGGGATCTCTTGAGGGTATTCAAACTCAAAGCTAAATTGTAAAATATCTGCCAAGATTTAACGGGACTGCAGCCTGATAAGATGACTCATTGCAGGTAAATTAAATGGAGTTCCAACAGGTTCATGTTAATAATTCATTCTATTATCAAATATACACCAAGGCAAACGTCTTTTATCGCTTCACCTTTGGGATAATTGGCCGGGGTTCTCCAGTTCCCCCAGCCGTGCGTTTCTTGGCTACGTGCCTTTCGTTGGCGGTGGGATTTTAATTTCCTGCCACTTGTCAATAGGATTTCCCATTGAAACTACCCCCACACCATCTCGAAATGCACTGGTGGGGGGTGCCACCAGCGGGTAAAGTGAATCCCAACAAAAGGGAATTCCGGGCACTGGCTATACTTACCAGAGTAATGTACAATAAACTTGCATTAATGCACTTAAATACTAAAGTGAAATGACTGTATATGCCAAGTGTCTGTGTGTGAGGTAATGTCTTTTTAATTTTCTGGACAGCTACAAACATTGCTTCTTTTCAATCCAGCTGAATGAAGCCAACAGTAGCTTAAGAAAGGCCAGCAAATAAAGGAGCTTTTATGTCTTAGTTCCAGTGCAGAGAAACGTACATATGTGGTTGTCAGTACAGGAAGAGCAGCAATCCAATTTCTGAGTGAAAATGGAATGGAGGAGTGCTGTTCTAATTAAATCTTCAAAAGATATACTAGAAACAGTATGAAATAAATTTAGACCGAACTAATACAGTGACAGAAAATATTTGAAATGACCTATGTAGCTCAACATTAAAAACACCCTGCTTACCAGCTTTCTCTCAAATATCACAATTTGCGGTGTATTTTCTATTCTCTAAAAGTCAACCCATCGTCCTTGCTTAATCCTTTGCATGGCCGAGTGCTACAAAGCCATAATATCTCAGTGACTGCAGCATGGATGGTGGAAGAGCAGAAAGGTGGTGAAGAAACACCATCACTCGATCGCACGCTTACAGCCAACATCTCAGATACCGACACTGTGCATAATTTACAGGAAAATTTAGAGGTGGAATTGCTACCTGGTGAGACACTGGGCATGAGTAGCTGGGTAGGGGACAAATGTAGCAACCTTCCAGAGTGTGAGATTGTACCGTACAAGCGCTGCTGCAGAAGACTGAGATGAAGATTTCACTGAGGTGGTGTACAGAAAAAAGCCGATTGGTATGCACACTGAAATAATTGATACATTGGCAAGCTGGCTGGAAAGTCTATGGTCACTGTCAAGGTGCATGGAGGAATCTGTCACCGACTTGGCATAGGCTTTGCACAAAGATTGGTGTCCATGCTTTCCAGCTTTGAATGGTCAACAATGGAGCAGCTGACGGTCAATGTCTCAACCTTCATTGCAGCACAAACACACCAACATCCTGGTGCAGCCACCCAGGCTCAAACTGTTGCTATCATGGTTATGGTTACCAGTGTTAAAGTGGCTTGCAGGGCATCACAGATGTCCACTTACCTGTCCTACAATACTTTGCTATGATTGTTGAGGCACTGCCCTCGCCTAGGTGACAATACTTGGCATCTAAAAGGAGAAAGGCATAAGGGTAAGATAGTGGTGTAGGGAGGGGAGAGAGCAAGATTACTATATTTGCAGCATCTGAAGCTCGTAATTGAGATAAGATTGTGGGTTGAGGGAGAATTGGGACATGAGGAGGATTAGATATGAGCATATCACCACGTTCAATGGTTTTAGCCCCACCACTGGTCACAGCCTCAGTATGGCCACTCCATTAATGGTGACAACCATCCACTGTGGAGGGGAGGCCTGTTCCATACTGTTAAGAAGCCTTTGAAAGTTATATTCATGCAAAGGGAAGGAAAGTGTTTCAGTGAGTAAAGTGCAATATGTTTAGGCGGTGTGGCTCTCATGGTTGAACACCCAGCAGTATGTGCAAGCTGTGAGTGTGAGGCTTGTAGCAGTGCTAATTGTGCGAGGCCGGGCAGCATGGTGGCGCAGTGGTTAGCACTCCTGCCTCACGGCACCGAGGTCCCAGGTTCGATCCCAGCCCCGGGTCACTGTCCGTGTGGAGTTTGCACATTCTCCCCTGTATTTGCGTGGGTTTCGCTCCCACAACCCAAAGATGTGCAGGGTAGGTGGACTGGCCAGGCTAAATTGCCCCTTAATTGGAAAACATGAATTGGGTACTCTAAGTTTACAAGAAAATATTGTGTGAAGATGATGTGAAGTTATAAAAGTTGCCTCGGCATCGTAATTGAGAGAATTTGCTGGTGGTTGATTGGTGGAGGTTTTATGAAGGTTGAGATTGGTGGGGTCATTTAGTAGGTTAAGGCATTTGAAGGTAGGTTTGCTTAACTGGTGTGAGGCCACTGAACGTTTGGTGGCACGTATCCAGATCCTTAGGGCTAGACTGTTGACACTGACCACAATGGCTGTCTGATCCCACTATCTGTCTGGAGGACTGGCCTCCTGTGAGCAGAGGATATCTCTTCTTCCCTGCAGCTTATGCACCAAGCCTCCAGTGCAGCATCAAAGAAGCTTGGAGCAGGATCTCACCCATGTTGTGTCATTCGTAGGACTTTTAGCAGGTCAGACTGTCCTCCCCAGAGACTTACAGTACTTTCCCCTGCTAGAATGTGCCTCCCTTGTTAGGGGTGAAGCTGGCTTTCGGCAGTATTCCAAAGCCATGGATTACCCTGAGCCACTTGATGAGGCGTGCTATCATTCAGCAGCACATTTGGTGTTGAAGGCTGCAAGATACAATCATGCAGCATGAAGTTTGCATATTGCTTGCATCAACTGAAACCGAAGTACGTTCATCACATACTGTATTGTGACCCTCACACCCATTTTCAAGGACTATTCAATGTTCTCCCCAATATGTGAGAGATAAAGTTGGCAGACTCAGTCAGCTAGCCAGCACTATTAAAGGTAGTGAAACTAGTTTCATGGTCACATCATGGTGGAGCACAAGGAAGTACAGAACAGACAAAAATGCAAGGCACCTTGACAGTCAACAAACATGAGCAACCTCATTCCCTCCCTCCACGGGGGAAAGCAGCAAAGAGGAATGCTAATTAGGTACATACTATTGTTACCAGGGTCAAAAACACCCAATACAAAATAGCCAGGTCTTAAATTAGCATTGCTCGCCCCAGGAGCCATCCTTCAAATCAGACCCTTCCTTCAAAAGAATTGACAGTCTTAAAATAAAAGAATTGTCACTGCTGCTTTTGAGAAAGAAAATGTGAGTGCCTTATCCACATTTCCTCCCCCCTCCCCCCACCCCCGGGATATTGGGGCTGTGGAGAACATATGAGAAGAAATTTGTACAAGGGGAAATAGCGCCAAATATGAAGCTACATCGTATTTTTCGATCTTCCAAGAAAAAAAACATACCTGCTGATTCACTCTCACCCATTAATTTAATTTAATCACCATCTGAAGGAACTGCACAGCATTTGTCAGGCATGACCAGCTGCTAAAAAGATGCTGACTGCCCTTCACATCTTCTAATATAATAGGAACATTGATGTTGCCGATAAAATGTTTTCAAATGTCCTCTCCACCACTAATGAAAAACTGAGTGTGGAATTATCCAGACTGAAGGAAGAAAGACATCTTTATTGGACTCTATAAACATTTGAGGGATAAGATAATCTACCTGGCTTTCTTATCCAACTATCCATTCTGATGTTAGAAATATTTCAGCTTGCGGAAATATCTGACATCAAATCAGAATTTCTGTGCAGAAAATGACAATGAACAGCTGAAGTGACGAGAAGTAAGCTACTTGTCCTATGCAAGGATTTGTTTGCCTTCCCTCAATGGAGAAAAAAGTGGTGTCCACAGCAAACAAGCAGGAAAAATGAAAATTGTCCACATTGACTTTACATAATAACCTGTTCACGAACGCTCAGTTTGGGTTCCGCCAGGGTCACTCAGCTCTTTACCTCAGTACAGCCTTGGTTCAAATGTGGACAAAAGAGCTGAATGTCAGAGGTGAGGTGAGAATGACTTCCCTTGACATCAAGGCAGCATTTGACCGAGTCTGGCATCAAGGAGCCCGAGCTAAACTGGAGTCAATGGGAATCAGGGGGAAAATTCTCCATTATTTGGAGTCATACCTGGCACAAAGGAAGATGGTTGTGGTGGTTGGAGGTCAATCATCTCAGGTCCAGGACATCACTGCAGGAGGTCCTCAGGGTAGTGTACTAGGCCCAACCATCTTCAGCTGCTTCATCAATGACCTCCCTTCCATCATAAAATCAGAAGTAAGGAATTTTGTGGATAACTGCACAATGTTCAACACCATTCATGACTCATCAGATAATGAAGTAGTCTATGTCCAAGTGTAGCAAGACCTGGATAATATTCAGAATTGGGCTGCCAAGTAGCAAGTTACATTCACACCACACAAGTACCAGGCAATCACCATATCCTACAAGAGAGAATCTAACCATCACCCGTTGACATTCATTGGCATTATCATCGCTGAATCTCCCACAATCAACATCCTGAAGGTTACCATTGATCAGAAAATGAACTGGACTAGCCATATTAATACTGTGGCTTCCAGGGCAGGTCAGGGGCTAGGAATCCTACGGCGAGCAACTCACCTTCTGACCCCCCCCCCCCCCCCCCCCAAAGCCTGTCCATCATCTGCAAGGCACAAGTCAGCAGTGTAATGGAATAAGGGCGGCACATGGCGCAGTGGTTAGCATTGCTGCTACAGCGCTGAGGACCCGGGTTCGAATCCCGGCCCTGGGTCACTGTCCGTGTGGAGTTTGCACATTCTCCCAGTGTCTGCGTAGGTTTCATCCCCACAACCCAAAGAGAATTGACTACACTAAATTGCCCCTTAATTGGAAAAGAAATAATTGGATACTCTGAATTTTTGGGGCAGCACGGTAGCATGGTGGTTAGCATAAATGCTTCACAGCTCCAGGGTCCCAGGTTCGATTCCCGGCTGGGTCACTGTCTGTGCGGAGTCTGCACGTCCTCCCCGTGTGTGCGTGGGTTTCCTCCGGGTGCTCCGGTTTCCTCCCACAGTCCAAAGATGTGCGGGTTAGGTGGATTGGCCATGCTAAATTGCCCGTAGTGTCCTAAAAAGTAAGGTTAAGGGGGGGGGGGGGGGGGGGGGGGTTGTTGGGTTACGGGTATAGGGTGGATACGTGGGTTTGAGTAGGGTGATCATTGCTCGGCACAACATCGGGGGCCGAAGGGCCTGTTCTGTGCTGTACTGTTCTATGTTCTAATACTCTCCACTTGCCTTAATGAGCGCAGCTCCAACAACACTCAAGAAGTTCGACACCATCCAGGATAAAGCAGCCACTTGATTGCTCCCCCTCCACAAACATTCAAACCCTGCACCACCGATGAACAGTGGCAGCCTTGTGCACCATCTACAAGATGCACTGCAGTAACTCACCAAGGTTCCTTAGACAGCACCTTCCAACCCCATGACCTCTACCATCTAGAAGGACAAGAACAGCAGATACCTGGGAACTCCACCACCTGGAGGTTTCCCTCCAAGTCACTCACTACCCTGACTTGGAAGTATATCACCGTATTTTCACTGTCGCTGGGGCAACATCCTGATATTCCCTCACTTTCAGCACAATGGGCATAACTACACATCAAGGACTGCAGCAGTTCAAAAAGGCAACTCCTCCTGAAGAGCAATTAGAGATGGGAAATAAATGCTGGCCTAACCAGCGATGCCCACATCCCCTAAATGAATAAAAAATAAATAAAAATATAATGTGGAACAATTCACAAAATCACTACTCTTTCCCTGGACTCATTATCAATGGCCACAGTGGTTCTCAATGGCTAAAACATAACTATCACAAAAACAATCGGCGGGTGAAATTTTCCGCCTCGCAACACGGCAAATGCGAACAGGGATTTGGCGGCGAACACAAGCGGCATGGTAGCACAGTGGGTAGCACTGTTGCTTCACAGCTCCAGGGGTCAGGTTCGATTCCCGACTTGGGTCACTGTGCGGAGTCTGCACGTTCTTCCTATGTCTGCGTGAATTTGCTTGAGTGCTCCGATTTCCTCCCACAAGTCCCCATAGACGTGGTGTTAGGTGATTTGCACATTCTGAATTCTCCCTCTATGTACCTGAACACGCGCTGGAGTGTGGCGACTAGAGGCTTTTCACAGTAACTTCATTGCAGTGCTAATGTAAGCCTTCTTGTGAAAATAAATATTATTATTAATAGGGTATCCGGCCAAAATCAAGGTCCACGTCAGCACTTGGTGCTGATCACCAAGTTTGCACCCCACTCCGGGTTGCAAAACCGACATTTGCATTCAGTTAAATGTGATTAGCGCGTTTGACCCATTATGCTCCATTTTCAAGTAGCTAAAATGTCCAACAATTACAGTACATATCAAAAAAAAATGTAAAAAACATGTAGCTCCAATCACATATACCAGTGTTCTTCAAACTCGGGGGCACGACCCGCGGGAGGGTCGCGGAGCCGTCCTTCGCGCAGCGCTGCAGATCGCGCGAATCAGCCGCAGCAGCCGGCTTTTAATAACGCCGGCTGCAAGCGGCCTTCAAAATGGTCGCGAATATATAGTTTTGCGCATGCGCACCAATGATTGGGCGCACATGCGCAATGCGGCTGATTTTTTAAAATATGTTCGCGGCCATTTTGAAAGCCGGCTTGTGGTGATACAACCACTGCAGATATGTGTACTGCAGTAGGGGGATGTATGGCCATACCTGTAATACAGGTTCCTCCGGTAAGCCCCTGCCAGCTAGCTCCGCCCACAGGGAGCTTGTGTATAAATATGCGTTAGCTTCACTGAGATACTATTCTACAGCTGCCGCCGGAGGAATAACATCTCACAGCAATAAATTGTGGCACTAACAATTGTACCCCTAGCCTCTCTTGTACTTCACTCGAGTCTTTGTGTACAATTGTTAGCGCCACACGGCTTTTAATAACGGCGGCTGCTGCAGAGACACAGAAGATTTTTTTACCTAATCTTCCTGCCTAATGGGAGGCAGAGGGAAGGTCATGCCCCCCCGAACGCCGACGTCACGTCCTTTGGGTGCAATTGCGACTCCTCCATTTTGTTAGCAGCAAACAAGCAACAGGACAGTAAAATTTAAAATGGATCGTTTTGTTATAAGGAAGAGAGAACCAGAGACACAAACAGGCCAGGATCTCACAACTAAACCTGTTGGAAGAGAGTGGCTCAGGAAAATCCACAGCAGCACAAAGCAGTGTTGGTGTGAGCTGTTCAGGAGGGTCCACACCAGGACAAAGCAGTGCTGGTGTGAGCTGTTCAGGAGGGTCCACACCAGGACAAAGCAGTGTTGGTGTGAGCTGTTCAGGAGGGTCCACACCAGGACAAAGCAGTGCTGGTGTGAGCTGTTCAGAAGAGTACACAGCAGGACAAAGCAGTGCTGGTGTGAGCTGTTCAGGAGGGTCCACACCAGGACAAAGCAGTGCTGGTGTGAGCTCCAGGGCCTCTGGTGAACAGCCCATTAAGAAGAAACTGAAATCAGGCACAAAGCAGTATAAAGATGATTTTTTAAGGTATGGATTTATTAATTGTGCCAATGCAAATCAGGATGCAAGGCCCATGTGCATTACATGCAGGGAAGTGCTGGCAAATGAAAGTTTAAAACCCTCAAAACTTCAAAGGCATTTGAAGACTAAACATGGCGAGTTCGAGGAAAAACCTCTTGATTTTTTTCTGGCGCAGAAAGTTTTGAAGTTTTGAATAATTTTGTGGTTGGAAAGTGCGGGCTCGACTGGGGTAATTGCAAAGGAATTACAATTGATGGAGCAGCCAACATGACTGGGAAAAACAGCGGAGTTAGAGTAAGGAGTAAGGAGGTAGCACGGTAGCATTGTGGATAGCACAATCGCTTCACAGCTCCAGGGTCCCAGGTTCGATTGCGGCTTGGGTCACTGTCTGTGCGGAGTCTGCACATCCTCCCCGTGTGTGCGTGGGTTTCCTCCTGGTGCTCCGGTTCCCTCCCACAGTCCAAAGATGTGCAGGTTAGGTGGATTGGCCATGATAAATTGCCCTTAGTGTCCAAAATTGCCCTTAGTGTTGGGTGGGGTTACTGGGTTATGGGGATAGGGTGGAGGTGTTAACCTTGGGTAGGGTGCTCTTTCCAGGAGCCGGTGCAGACTCGATGGGCCGAATGGCCTCCTTCTGCACTGTAAATTCTATAAGGATATTAATAAGAACTAGGAGCAGGAGTTGGCCATATGGCCCCTCGAGTCTGCTCCGCCATTCAATGAGATCATGGCTGATCTTTTGTGGACTCAGCTCCACTTTCCGGCCTGAACACCATAATATTCAAAAGCCCATCTATCTTTATCTTAAAAACATTTAATGAAGGAGTCTCAACTGCTTCACTGGGCAAGGAATTCCATAGATTCACAACCCTTTGGGTGAATAAGTTCCTCCTAAACTCAGTCCTAAATCTACTTTCCCTTATTATGAGGCTATGCCCCCTAGTTCTGCTTTCACCCACCAGTGGAAACAACCTGCCCGCATCTATCCTATCTATTCCCTTCATAATTTTATATGTTTCTATAAAATCCTCCCTCATCCTTCTAAATTCCAACAGTCCCAGTCTACTCAATCTCTCCTCGTTATCCAACCCCTTCAGCTCTGGGATTAACCTAGTGAATCTCCTCTGCACACCCTTTAGCGCCAATGTGTCCTTTCTCAGGTAAGGAGACCAAAACTGAACACAATACTCCAAGTGCGGCCTCACTAACACCTTATACAATTGCAGCAGAACTTCCCTAGTCTTAGTTCCATCCCTCTAGCAATGAAGGACAAAATTCCATTCGCTTTCTTAATCACCTGTTGCACCTGTAAACCAACTTTTTTGTGACTCATGCACTAGCACACCCAGGTCTCTGCACAGCAGCATGTTTTAATATTTTATCATTTAAATAATAATCCCTTTTGCTGTTATTCCTACCAAAATGGATAACCTCACATTTGTCAACATTGTATTCCATCTGCCAGACCCTAGCCCATTCTCTTAACCTATCCAAATCCCTCTGCAGACTTCCGGTATCCTCTGCACTTTTTGCTTTACCACTCATCTTAGTGTCGTCTGCAAACCTGGACACATTGCCCTTGGTCCCCAACTCCAAATCATCAATGTAAATTGTGAATAATTGTGGGCCCAACATTGATCTTGCAACTAGAGAAACACCCATTAATCCCCACTCTTTGCTTTCTATTAATTAACCAATCCTCTACCCATGCTAATTTACCCTTAATGCCATGCATCTTTATCTTATGCAGCAGCCTTTTGTGTGGCACCTTGTCAAAGGCTTTCTGGAAATCCAGATATACCACATCCATTGGCTCCCTGTTATCTACCGCACTGGTAATGTCCTCAAAAAATTCCTCTCAATTTGTTAGGCACGACCTCCCTTTTATGAACCCATGCTGCGTCTGCCCAATGGGACAATTTCTATCCAGATGCCTCGCTATTTCTTCTTTGATGATAGATTCCAGCATCTTTTCTACTACCGAAGTCAAGCTCACTGGCCTATAATTACCCGCTTTCTGCCTACCTCCTTTTTTAAACAGTGATGTCACGTTTGCTAATTTCTAATCCGCCGGGACCACCCCAGAGTCTAGTGAATTTCGGTAAATTATCACTAGTGTATTTGCAATTTCCCTAGCCATCTCTTTTAGCACTCTAGGATGCATTCCATCAGGGCCAGGAGACTTGCTTACCTTTAGCCCCATTAGCTTGCCCATCGCTACCTCCTTAGTGATAACAATCCTCTCAAGGTCCTCACCTGCCATAGCCTCATTTCTATCAGTCGCTGGCATGTTATTTGTGTCTTCCACTGTGAAGACCGAACCAAAAAACCTGTTCAGTTCCTCAGCCATTTCCTCATCTCCCATTATTAAAACTTCCTTCTCATCCTCTAGAGGACCAATATTACCTTAGCCATTCTTTTTTGTTTTAAATATTTGTAGAAATGAATGTTGTTTGGAATCATTGTTTTATTCACCGTGAGGCACTGGCATCAAAAGGAATTCCATCCAATGTTGAAGTGGTGTTGGAAGGAATAGTGAAAGTTGTGAATTTCATTAAACGTAGCCCACTCAATACCAGACTTTTTGACATTCTGTGTTCCGATATGGGGGCTGTGCACACACATTTATTGTTCCACACAGAAGTACGTTGGCTGTCAAAGGGTCGGGTGCTACTCAGAGTTTACAAACTGAGGTACGAAATCAACGCTTTCCTCCTTGAGAAATTGTCCCCTCTGGCTGATTCGTTTGCTGATGAAACTTGGATGCTAGCAATTTCTTACCTTGCAGATATTTTTTCAATTCTAAATGAACTGAACCTCAAATTGCAAGCAAAGAATGATGATGCTTTTGACACTCTGAAGAAATCGAGGCTTTCCAAATGATACTGAAAGTTTGGCAATTGCGAGTGCAAAGCCAGAACTACTACATGTTTCCCACACTGCTATGACATATTGACATATTGAAGAAAACCGCATTAGTAAGGAAACTGTAAATGGATTGGCAAGCCTTATTGAGTTGCATTTCATTAGCATACATGCAGTTCCTTCTCAGCAT
The DNA here is from genome assembly GCF_902713615.1 of Scyliorhinus canicula. Lineage (NCBI taxonomy): Eukaryota > Metazoa > Chordata > Chondrichthyes > Carcharhiniformes > Scyliorhinidae > Scyliorhinus > Scyliorhinus canicula. The sequence goes on along the minus strand of NC_052150.1, from coordinate 162,776,204 downwards.
AAACGTTCTTGGTCTACAATCAGCTGCATCAGTTTTGAGTGGCTCAGTATTTTGCTCCCAAGGCGGGTAGCTCGACTCGGTACTTGGGGCACTACCCGTGGAAGCAGAGTGTAGGCAGCCATGAGGGTGACTACATACCAAGGCAGGCTGATTAAAAGCCCTACCTCGATGCTCTGAGAATTGTGGCAATTTAGGCTCTCAACCTATCACCCCTCACAGCCCATCCACTTCCCGTACCACCCCATGGAACTCACGGCCCCCACCCACACCTCATGTCACCTCCCTGCTAACTTATGCCACCCACCCCATATTCTTTTATAGGCTCATGCCACCTGATTGCCCCAGCAATCCCTAATCGTCCTTCATATCCTACATGCCAACTCATGGCCCTTTCATGCCCATTCAACCAGCATACATTATGCGCAGAACCAATTAAACCTGTAGTAACAATGGCATGTGTGAAACTGTTAAAAAACACCCATTTACAAATATTAATAATAATCACTTATTGTCACAAGTAGGCTTCAATGAAGTTACTGTGAAAATCCCTGAGTCGCCACATTCCGGCGCCTGTCCGGAGAGGCCGGTACGGGAATTGAACCCATGCTGCTGCCTTGTTCTGCATTACTGTTTAGCCCACTGTGCTAAATAGTGGGGGGGAGGACATGTGGGGAGGGGGCAATTTCTTTAAAGGCCCCTTGCCCACACAGGTGTCCCCCACACATCCCATTACTCCCATGGGCACTCCCTCCCACACACCCCAGCCTCTACATCAAGACCCTCATCCCTCTCTCCCCACCCGTTGGGTCTCATTTACCCTCCCCACCATGAGATGTCCCCTCCCCCCCACCTATCTGGTCATGGACACCTTAGAACCTGTGGACTGCTTGTAGTAACAGTCCTGGCCATTGCTGTCAGTAGTGCTGCTGATACTACAGAACTTTCAGACAATCTGCTTGGCCAGCAAAACTCTGAGGCAGGATTTCTCCTTTCACTCAGGCCAAAGACCTATTTCCATCCAATTATAGTGTAATAATGACTGTGGGGCTGCTGTGAGCAGTGCAACGTGTTTCAAACCAACTCTTTGGGTTGGGTGGCTGGGAAGGAAACCCCTCCATTCAAAAAATCCTGCCCACAGTGTTTGTACGTTTGGAGCTTTCATCATGAGATGTATTTCACAAGCCCTCCAGAGGCACGGTTTTAAACCATCTAAAGGTTGTCTGGGGGTCTTTCAGAATTTGAGGATTGATCTCTGACCTAGATCCTCTTTCAACAAACTGGAGAAAGATTTGCCAGCTCACCTGGCAACAGCCATTGCTCTCTCTGAAGCAGTGCAGTTATTTTTGTTGCTAAGTCCTCACTGAAAAAGAACATACAGTGCAGAAGGAGGCCATTCAGCCCATCGAGTCTGCACTGACCCACCAAAGCCCTCACTTCCACCCTCTCCCCGTAACCCAATAACCCCTCCTAACCTTTATTGGTCACTAAGGCCAATTTATCATGGCCAATCCACCTAACCTGTACGCCTTTGGACCGTGGGAGGGAACCGGAGCACCTGGAGGAAACCCACGCAGACATAGGAAAATGTGCAGGCTCTGCACAGACAGTGACCCAGCGAGGAATCGAACCTGGGACCCTGGTGCTGTGAAGCCACAGTGCTACTGTGCTGCCCTAATAATAATCGCTTATTGCCACAAGTAGGCTTCAGTGAAGTTACTGTGAAAAGCCCCTAGTCGCCACATTCCGGCGCCTGTTCGGGGAGGCTGGTACAGGAATTGAACCCGTACTGCTGGCCTTGTTTTGCATTACAATCTAGCGGTTTAGCCCACTGAAACAGAAATGATGGAGTAACTCCAACAGTGTCCATGCACAAAGCACAAAAAGCGAGTTGAGTGATTCGGTGGTGCAGAGTGGACATCTAACAACATCTCTGCACCCTTTGGCTTTTTGTAGCAGGTATCAACAGGATCAGATACAATGTGATCAAACCTCCAAGAATAAGCCAAACGAGAACTGGCCACACCATCCAGAGGTAGTGTGTAGTTGACAGTATGAACATTTTCATTTTTGAAAGAAAATATTTTATTGAGGCATTTATAATTTTAACAAATTTTAAACATCAGGTTTCAACAAGAACAAAACAATATAAACAACCTTCCCCCCCCCCCCCACCAAGTAACAAACCACAGTCAACATGGCTTACACAAACAGGACCAGCTTCCCCATCCCCCTTTCTACTGGTTCTCCTGCCCTTAGTCGCCCCCCACCCCCCCCCCCCCCCCGCACTGTGATGAACCATCAATTGAACGCGAGACGAGGTGCTGTACAAAAGTAAGGCTTTAATAAGCTAGATGTTAGCCCTGCGGTCGACTACAGTAAATGGACGACCGCCGGGCGTACTGGGTATTTATACCTCGCCCTGGAGGCGAGGTTAACTCAGCCTCTCGACCATTCGGGGAGCCGTCACATGACTGGTCTCAACCAATCGGCCGAGAGGCACATGACCGGCCAGGGTCAATGGTAAGCCGGTGTTCTGCACCAATGGCAGTCAGCTATGTTAATCATACCACCACACACTGCTGACAGCCTAATTTTTCTCGAAGAAGTCGATGAACAGCTGATACCTCTGGGCAAACTCCTACCGCGATCCCCTCAAGGCAAATTTAATTTTCTCGAGTCTGAGAAACCTTGCCATGTCACCAACCCACACCCCCGACTTCGGGGGTTCCGAGTCCCTCCAACCTAGTAAGATCCATCTCCAAGCCACCAGAGAGGCAAAGGCCAGGACATCAGCCTCTCTCACCCCATGGGCTCCCGGGTCTTCCAACACACCAAAAATCGCCATCTCGGACTCGGCACCACCCTCAGCTTTAATACTTCTGACGTGACTTCAGCAAACTTCTGTCAGAAGCCCCTCAGCCTCGCACATGCCCAAAACATATGGACATGGGTCGCAGGACCCCCGCACAGCGCCCACACCTATCCTCCACCCCCTCGAAGAACCTGCTCATCCGGACCACCGTCATTTGCGCCCTGTGGACCATCTTAAATTGTATCAGGCCAAGCCTGGCACACGACGAGGATGCATTGACTCGCCTCAGAGCCTCCTCCCATAATCCAGCATCCAAATCACCACCCAACTCTTCTTCCCATGTGTGCGTGGGTTTCCTCCGGGTGCTCCGGTTTCCTCCCACAGTCCAAAGATTTAGAATTTAGAATTTAGAACAGTACAGCACAGAACAGGCCCTTCAGCCCTCGATGTTGTGCCGAGCAATGATCACCCTACTCAAACTCACGTATCTACCCTATACCCGTAACTCAACAACTCCCCCTTAACCTTACTTTTTTTAGGACACTACGGGCAATTTAGCATGGCCAATCCACCTAACCCGCACATCTTTGGACTGTGGGGGGAAACCGGAGCGCCCGGAGGAAACCCACGCACACACGGGGAGGACGTGCAGACTCCGCACAGACAGTGACCCAGCCGGGAACCGAACCTGGGACCCTGGAGCTGTGAAGCATTGATGCTAACCACTATGCTACCATGCTGCCCTTAATGTGCGGGTTAGGTGGATTGGCCATGCTAAATTGCCCGTAGTGTCCTAAAAAAAAGTAAGGTTAGGGGGGGGGGGGGGGGGTTGTTGGGTTACGGGTATAGGGTGGATACGTGGGTTTGAGTAGGGTGATCATGGCTCGGCACAACATCAAGGGCCGAAGGGCCTGTTCTGTGCTGTACTGTTCTATGTTCTATGTTCCCACTCTTTCTTCACCTCCCCTATCGGGGCTCCCTCCCACTCCATCAGTTCCCTGTAGATCTCTGAAACCTTCCCCTCTCCTACTCCTGTTCTCAACACCACCTTATCTTGTAGCCCTCGGTGCGGCTGGTGCGGGAAGGTTCGACACCTGCCTTTGCATAAAATCCCTCACTTGCAAATACCGAAATCCATTCCCACCTGGCAACTCAAACTCCTCCTCCAACTTCTCCAAGATTGGGAAGCCCTCATCAATAAAGAGATCTCCAAATCTCTCAATCCCCGCCCACTGTCACCTCCAGAATCCCCCATTCAGCCCCCCCCGGAGTGAACCGGTGATTACCAGATATTGGTGCCCACACCGATGCACCCTCCAACCCCATATGCTGCCTCCACTGTCCCCATACCCTCAGGCCTGCCAATACTACCGGGTTGTGGAGTACCTGGTTGGCGGGAATGGCAGAGGTGCCGTTAACAGTGCCCCGAAACACGTGTCCCTACATGGAAGCCGCCTCCACCCATTCCCACTCTGACCCCTCCCCCATTACCTACTTCCTGACCATCACAATATACACTGCCCAATAATAATTTATAACATTTGGAGGATCCGGAACCCCCTTCCCCCCCCCACCGCCCCCCCCCCCCCCAACCCCCACTCCACCGCCGCCCCCCCCCACACACACACACATGCACACTCCAGCAGCATCTTATTCACCCGCAGGGTTTTACCCACCCAAGCAAATCCCGAGATCGCCACATTTACTTTTTTAAAGAACACATTGGGGACAAAAATTGGGAGGCTCTGAAAGACGAACAGAAACCTCGGGAGGACCACTGTTTGTACCCACCGCACCAATGACAACAGAAGCGCATCCCACCTCCAAAAGTCCTCCCTCACCTGTTCCACCAACCCACCCAGACTCTGCTTGTCCACCTGCTCCCACTCCCACACCACCTGGATGCCCAAATACAACCCACCACCAAGGACTGCTTCTCACCCAATCTCTTCTCCTGCTCCCTCGCCTGAATCACAAAGTGCTCACTCTTACCCATATTCAATTTATACCCCAAAAACCGATGGAATTCCTCTAATATCCCCATAATCCCTCCAATTCCCCCCAGCGGGTCCGATATAAGTAGAAGTAAATCATCCGCGTCAAGCAAGACCCTGTGCTCCACTGCCCCCCCCCCCCCCTCCACCCCCCCTATACTAACCCCTGCCAGACCCTCAATGTTCTCAGTGTTATTGGCAACGGCACTATAGCCAGGGCAAACAAGCAGTGGGCACCCCTGCCTCGTCCCCCGGTGTAACCTAAAATAATCTGATCTCACCCAGTTTGGCTGCACACTCACCAGCGGTGCCTGATACAACAACTGGACCCAATCCACAAAGCCCTGCCCAAACCCAAACCGCCCCAGGACCTCCAATAGGTATTCCCACCTATTCGATCAAAGGCCTTTTCTGGGTCCATGGCCACCACCTCGTGAACCTCTGGAGGCAACATGATGACATTAAGTAACCTCCTGATGTTGGCCGCCAGATGCTCCCCTTCACAAACTGTTCCTCCCCTATTATCCCTGGCATACAGGCCTTGATCCTCGAGGCCAAGATCTCTGCCAATAGTTTGTCATCTACATTTAGCAGGGAAATAGCCCAATATGACCCACATTGTTCCAGATCTTTATCTTGCTTTAGAATGAGGGAGATCGATGCCCGCGACATCAGGGGGAGTACTACCAGCAATTTGCCTCACTGAAAGCCCTTACCAAAAGTGATCCCAATACCCCTGAGAACTTCTTCTACAATTCCACAGGGTACCCTTCCGGAGCCGGGGCTCCGCCTTCTCCCTATGTGCCCGAATCAAAATAAACTCCCCCTGATCACTGCCTTCAGTGCCTCCCAAACCATAGCTGCCAAAACCTCCCCCGTGTCATTAATCTCCACATATCCCCGGTTGGTCTTCCTTACCCGCTCACACACATCGTCCTCCGCCAACAGCCTCACGTCCAACCTCCATTGCGGGCACTGGGCCCCCTGTTTGCTCACTCGTAGGTCCACCCAGTGCAGGGCATGATCTGACACCACTATTGCCGATTACTCAATATCAACTACCCATCAACTACCCCTGCCAACGTCTTGACAAACACAAAAAAATCTATTCGGGAGTAGACCTTGTGTACATGGGAGTAGAATGAAAATTCTTTCACCCTCGGTCTCCAAATCTCCACGTATCCACCCACCCGCCCCCCCTTGTGCTCCACAAAACTGCACAGCTCTTTAGCTGTTGCCGACACTCTCCCCGACCTCGACTGGACCTGAGGATCCAGGACCGTATTAAAGATCCCCCCATAATTAACCCTCGCCAGCACCACGCCTCATAAATCCAACATCGTCCCAGTTCGGGGCATAGATGTTTAATAACACCAGTTTCCGCTCACCGTAACAAACCTTCCCCCAGAGTCCACCAATGTACTTCCCCCTTCAAACTCCGCCCACTTATTGATCAATATCGCCACCCCCTTCGTTTTAGAGTCCAATCCCGAATTACATACTTGCCCAACCCACTCTTTCCTCAGTCTAGTCTCGTCCGCCACCTTCAGGTGGGTCTCTAGTAGCATGGCCACATCCGTATTTAATCTTTTAAAATGTGTGAACCTACGGGCCCTCTTGACCGGCCCATTCAACCCTCGCACATTCCACATGATCAGCTATTCCGAGGGCACCCAATCCCCCCCTTCCAAACAACCATAGTCCCTCTTGGACCGGCCTCCAGCCCGCGTCCTGCACCTCTTCAGGCCCACCCTCGGGCGCCCACCATCATCGATCCTCCTCCTATTACATTTTAAAAGCCTTTCCCCTGTCAGCAATATGTCCCCCCACTCCGCCCAGTCCCCCAAACAACCACCCCTACACCCATCCCCCCACTAACCTTCTGCTCACCCCCCCCACTGCGCTTCCGTGAACTAGCCCGCCCAGCTAGACTGGCAGCCCCTGACCTTGGCACCTAACATCCTACCCCCCACTGATTCCCCTCCCCCTGCTCAATGATCCTGCTAATGGAAACAAAAACAACCCCACCCCAAGCCCAATCGAAGAGAACAATCCCCCATCTTCCAACAGAAAACGAAAATCAAACCTGAAGCTGAAAAATGGCCCCAAACACAAATTAAACCCAGCGCTAAAGCATCTCCACCAAAGTTCAATGTCCTAATTCTCCTGCCAGTCCATTGTCTCTGATAAGTTCTATCGCCTCCTCCGACTTCCCAAAGTACAGCTCCCGGCCTTCATAAGTCACCCACAGGCATGCCAGGTACAACATCCCAAACTTCACCCCCTTCTTGAAGAGGGCCCCCTTGGCCTTGTGAAACTCACTCTATTGGCCAGCTCTGCACCCAGATTCTGATATCTTCAAAGTTCACTGCCCTCCCAGATGCAGTGCCTAGTCTGCCTAGCCCACCTCAAGATCCGATCCTTGTCCAGGAAACGGTGCAAATGCACCACCATCGCCCTCGGCGGCTCGTTCCCCTGGGGCCTCCTCATTAGTGCCCTATGCGCTCGACCCACCTCCAGAGACCGTGCGAATGCACCCTCTCCCAGCATCTTCTCCAACATCTTCCCCACATGTGCGCTGGCGTCAGCTCCCTCTCTTCCCTCCGGCAGGCCCACAATCCTAATATTCTGCCTGCGTGACCGGTTCTCCAGGTCTTCGACTTTCTTCTGGAGCTGTCTTTGCTGATCCTAAATCAGCCCCATCGCTGCTGCCATCGAGGCAAACTGCTCCTCATGTTCCGCCGCCACCTCCTCCATCTTCTGAATTGCCTGACCCTGGGCCTCCAGCCTTATTTCCATGCGGTCGATCACCACCTTAATCCCCATTCAGGAAGCCCACCAGCTGCTCTGTTGACCACTGAGCTGGCAGGGCCGCTGCCTGACCCTCCGCTATCTCCACATGCGTTGCAGACACCACACCAACTCTTGCAATCTGATCCCCTTTTGCGACCGCTTCTGGTCCTCAGCTCTATACGCTAGTGGGGCAATATCTTCTACTAACTCTCCTACACCATTTTGCCTCCTCACATCCACCCATTTTCCGGGGAAAAGGTCCAAAAATAAAAACACCAGGAGCGGGAGCCACCAAATAAGCGACCACTCATACCATAGCCGCAAACCGGAAGTCCCATAGTATGAACATTATCCTCAGTTGGATCAGCCTTTCTGCCTGAGGCTAAGCTGAGCCTTTGGGCAGCCAATAAAGATCGGTTACAAAAATGTCCATTGCTTGTCTTTACAGATCTTCCCTAGCCCTGAGGAGGATCCCAGTGGATAGAAAGCAAGCTGGAAAGTGCTTCTTTCAAACTCTGCACAATCTTACATGAAATACACACTGCTGTTACTACAGTGCTATGAATCCACTCCAAAATAACAATGAAAATCAAAAGCTAAAGAAAAACTAGAAATGCCTGAGATCTGAGGCAAAAACAAAACATGCTCAAATACACAGCAGGGCTCTCTCTCTCTCTCTCTGTCTTACACTCAGCAGGAGGTCACAAATAATTTTTTTAACATGCTGGCCAGAAAAGTAGCATTCTCTGAAATAATTTTAGGTTCAGCTGAAAGCGCAACCTGTCTCTGGACTCTGATATTCCTTTTCCCTTTCCTTTATCTGACAACCCATCAGAAATGGTCTACATCCTGATGACGCGTTGTACCCAAAACATTGACCTGGTTATTGCCTTTACAAGTGCTAAAGAACCTGCTGTGTATTTCCAACATACTTTGTTTTGGTCTGAATCAATAGATTTTGAAGGACCAGAATGCAAAGCATTGCTTGAAAGCTGCTTCTAAACACATGGCATAAACTGGAATGAGGTTCATCTAGATTCATAAGATATATTTTCCTACTGTTTCTGTATCACTTCAGTTTAGTGCTACTTTTGTTTTATAAATTGACAAGCATGAAGCACTGATAGAACTTGATCAAACCAGTTTGTTTTTAATCCGCGCAAGTGCCTGACCTATTCATTGTGATGTGGCGCATAATTGTCAAAGAGCAGATTGGTCCCTTGTATGTATGATTCAATGTCATTCCTCTTACCCCCTTAAAGGGTTAATGCTGAGGTCTTTTGGTTGTTGTTTTTGATTAGAGATTGTGGGCACGATTTACCGGCTGAGTCCAGCCTATAATGGGCGGGACCCAGTCTTGCAGAGTTAAGTGAGTTTATAAACCAATTTCGCTACGCTGACACTGGAGCGAACTGCTACCCATCATCTACCAGACTTGCCAAGGAGTCTCCAGCTGGGCGGCATATAGCACTGATCCCCACGGGGACCAGGCAGAATGGCACTTGGGGGGGGGGGGGGGGTGGCACCATGCCACTGTTGATCCCACCTGGGCACCTTGGCTGCCAGATTGGCAGATTGGCACCCTGGCACTGCCACCTGGGTGCCAGACCTGCATTTTTCTCATGCCGGGGTGCCCTGCCCTCGTGAGGTGCGGGGCGGGGGCTCCCGAGGTCCCCCTTATAGGCAAGTTGGGGCATTGGGGGGGGGGGGGGGGTTTGGGGGTCGTGCCGAGAGTGCTAAGAGATCTGGGTGCCATCTCTTCCGGAAAGCGGAGCTCCTCCTGACACTAAATACAGCATCGGGGATGTGTTCCCTGCCAGGGCCCGAAATAGCGGAAGAGTGCCGTCAGACAGCTGGGCCATTTCTGGCGCTTGCGAATCTCGCCTAGAACCGATTCTGATTTTTTTGGTTACATCGAACCCATATCAGACAGCTCTTAAAGCTACTGCAGGTCTCGGTAGTGGCAGCAGACTTGCCTCTTCCATGTCTAGATCTCTGCTGGAAGCCTTTTTCCCATTTACAACCCAGGTATTGGGGCCCCAGGAAAATCAGCTGTTATGCTCATCGCTGATATTTGTGGACAGATTAATTAGTCACATGGATAAAGTCAAAGAAAGCAAGTAAGCAAACCTGAGGAAGAGTTAATTGATCAAGAACATCAGCATTGTTGAGTATATTTGCACCTTTGTACATCACTTAGCTGAAGTACAACTAAAACTAAAAGATCATTCTCCTGCATGCACATTGCTCATTTTGGATGCATTGAACATTAAAAAAAAGATGCTTTCCTCTGGAGATTAGAAAGTACTATCATGTTCAAAACAAACTGTTTGCTCAAGAGATGAAGTTCTGGCAAAAGGACACAGCCATAATCCCTGGACACACAAGGCAGAGATGATGCTGAAAACCCACTCAAGCCACATTTGGACTGAAACTTGTCTGTGCTAAGCCAAAGATGTTAATACAATTCCCGGCATGAACGCTGGAATCAAAGACGACATCTCTGCATGTGACATTTGTAATATCAATTACAAATCACAGACCAAAGAATCTTTGATGCCACATGATGCCCCTGACAGGCTATGGTCTAAACTGGAATATGAGCACTGCCTCAAGAAACCCATCTACTACATAAGCAGAAACTAGATTAAAACTGTCAGCCTCAACAGTCATAGCGGGTCTCATTGGTAGAAGAAGTCAAGAGAAATCAGTCATCCACCCTGTGTCACACAGAAGGAGTGAAATCACCACGTGCCAAAACCTCCATTAAAGTTGAAGCAATTTTTTTTGTGTGAAGTGTTTGCAGTAAACTAAACACAAGAAAGCTCGAAAAGATGTTGTTTATAAGATTGTGGGGTGCGATTTTTACCCACCTGAGAACAGGGTGGTAACAGGACTAAAATTACAAGTGGAATAAGCATACTGGCTTGCCACTCGTTACACATCTATTTCAATTTTCTGACTGACTTTGGTTTAGGCAAGCAGTATTCCCACTGGGAAGAGGAATAATTGCAAAACAGTCAGACGAATATAGAAAGAAACAGATACCTTCCATTCCTTCTGTGAACTCAACGTGACCTCAGGTGGATCCGATCTCGGATTTCTCTTGATTTACTCTCTCGATGAGACCTGCTGTGACTGTTGAGACTTTACAGCCAATGACGTACTTTTGAAGTGTACTGACTGGTGCAAGATGGGAAACACAACAGCCAATTTTCACACAGTAAGATCCCACAAACAACAAATGAATTGTTGCTTGGTGGTACAGAACCCGAGTACTCCTGAAAAAAGAACACTTTTCACCTTGAACTCATTTGGACAGATGCGAGAATACCAAATTTCGACGGGAACAATAATTTATGCTGAATAGGAAAAGGGTGCTGGCTTGTTGGCAAGTCAAATCTGATTGGTTGAGGCTTTGTCATGAAGAATGCACCAGGAAACTATTGCTCGCCATGCTTTTGTTTAATTCAATAAAGGCACAAATGCCCGGACATTTTCCTTTTGTCCGTAGAAGACAGATCTCTGATTATGGATATATGTGGCTTCCAGCAAGCAAAATCGAGCCATATTGCTTGACTTAGTGATAATCCTATATTGTTATGATGTGGAGATGCCGGCGTTGGAATCAGGTGAGCACCGTAAGAAGTCTTACAACACCAGGTTAAAGTCCAACAGGTTTGTTTCAAACACTAGATTTTGGAGCACTGCTCCTTCCTCAGGTGAATTTGAGGAAGGAGCAGCGCTCCAAAAGCTAATATTTGAAACAAACCTGTTGGACTTTAACCTGGTGTTGTAAGACTTCTTACTTAAATTGTTAGTTTAACTCTCAGCACACTTGAGATTGTTCAGTAAGTGCTATTCATTTGCAGAATCACATCTAACGTTGATGTTCTATGTTTTGCAGGCACGGGCTGGCTGAGTAGAGTCAGTACTCTACGAATATGGGGCGGGATTCTCTCAGCCCGAAGCCGGGCTGGAGAATCCCCGCGACCGGCACGAATTGCGCCACGCCACCCCGACGCCGGCATGTGATCCTCCGCAGAGCGGAGGATCGGCGCCATTGGTGCCAGCATGGTTGGCGCGATGCCAGTCGGGGGCTGCTCTCCGTGGCTGGCCCACCGATTCTCGGCCCGAGATGGGCCGAGTAGCCATTGTAAAAAGGCCGAGTCCTGCCGGTGCCGTCCACACCTGCTCTCAGCCGGTGGGAACTCGGCATGTAAGGGTCGGGGGCGGCCTATGGGAGGGGTGTCCGACCCCGGGGGGGGGGCAGCATCTGACGTGGCCTGACCCGCGATCGGGGCTAACCGATCGGCGGGCCGGCCTCTCTGGCTGCCGACCATCTTTCTTCCGCGCCGGCCCCTGTAGTCACGCGCCAAGTTGCATCGGGGCCGGCGCGTTGAAGGAAGCCTCTGCGCACATGCATATTGGCAGTGGTGCCACTTCACATGTGCGTGTTGGCACCGGTGCCACTGCGCATGCGTGGATTCCGTGACGCCCAGTTCACGCCGGGATCAGCGGCTGGAGCAGCATGAATTGCTCCAGTGCCATGTTGGCCCCCTGTAGGGGCCAGAATTGCTGATCCTGAGGCCATGTTGACGGCGTTTCCGACGGCGTCAACACTTAGATTCAGGATCACAGAATCCCGCCCATGATCAGCACCATTTTATCATGTGGTATAAATTGTTGCTTTCTTTGAAATTTGACAATCTTGCATTTGTCCTGATGAGTGCAAGACAGAAATCTTCGGCAGTCTGTCTTTTTCCTCGGCAACTAAAAAATGAGCATGTAGTCTGTTTGAAATATTGGCTAATGTATGAATATTGGGCAAGACTGGGAAGAATTACCTTGACCTTCTTTAAAATAGTGCCTGGGTATCTTGCACTTTCACTCAAGAGGGCAAATGGACCCTTAGTTTAAAGTTTCATTTTAAAGATGTTGTACTTCTGACTCTGTGATGTAATTTTCACCTCTGTCCGATTCCCCATCCGATCCACTAAACATGGCTGGCAAAATGTAAGAGCTGGACCTTTTCAGCATACATTAAAGGAAGCATGCAGTGAGGAACAACTGAAAGCTGCTGTGCTGCACTCACTTGTGGGGTTTGAGCCCGAAGTGGGGCAATTGAAATAATTTGACATTAAACATTAATAGCTTTGAAGTAGGTTCATGTAGCTATGAGCATTAATGGCTTTAGAGCCCTTTTTCAGCATGCTGGTGTGGGAAACAAACTTAATGACCTTCGCGGGATTGGTAAGCAAATATGTGCTAAGCAACACTGAGTAAAAACAGTTAACTGTTCCAGATGGCAGCAGGAAATGCTAAAATGGGTCAACCTGACAACACAGTGACGCCAAATGGAGAAACCAAGGGCCTGACTCTGTCCAGATACAAATGAGGTATGTTGTGTTTTTCTTCTACCCCCTGGATTTGTTTGCCCAACTTAGATCACAGCAGTCAGTGACCGAGCTGCTGAGTTTCACAAGATTAACGATGAAGTAATCAGTGCCTCCACAAATTCTCACTTCAGACACTTGGCCTGGACTAAGGCTCCTTGTAAACAGGGTGGTATGGGTCACATGGATATATCACTGACCAGAAAAGTCCATCTCCAAAGACTATAGTATTCTGAAGGAGGACGAAGAAATTGCTCACAGAGGATTCTTTATTATTGATGGTAAAGGAATTCTTTAAGGCAGCAGATTTCAATCAATTACCTTCCAGTTGCCTATTCAGTGGATAAGACTCTAAGGCTGGTGCAGGCTTTCAATTCATTGACAAACATGGAGAGGTTTGCCCTGCTGGTTGGAAGGCTGGCCAGGACACCATTAAGCCTACTGTGAATGGCAGCAAGGAAGCTTATTCGAGAAACATGCCTAAATATTTGGTTAAATCCTAGTGCTGAGGTTTACATAAGAGAAATTGTTGTTTTTTTGCTTTTCAGACACTTGGGAAGACCGAATGTAGATTGCTGTACATTAGGGTGTTTTGTCAGTATTTCTTCATGCTTCTGTGCTCCAAGTGATGAGGTCCACTCATACTCCTGTAAATGTTTTCTTTTTTAATGTGACAGAATAAACTGATTGAACGAGCAAAAAAGGCAGACTTCAATCATCTGTTAGTTAAATTACAACTGCAGCCAGTATAATGTTGCCTATGAGACTTATTGTGTAAGGTTGATAACCAAAGATATAAATATGTTACATAGCCTTGGTACCAGTCAGACATTTTGTAGGGGCAGAGCTGTGTCTCTCAATTATGTTTCTGCATAAAGTCTCAGTTACTGCACTTACTGACTTGAGTGATTTCTATCTTTGACCACAACATGCCTTAAAGGCATCCCATTTGACACCTTGCTTCTGCAGATGATACACACATTTCTCCTGATGTTAGAAGTTGTTGCTCTGTTTGACTCCTTATGATTTCAGCCCATTCTTCAAGGCATTGTTTCAGCAAAACTAATTGCCTTGCAGGTTACTAGCCACCAGATCAGTGAGTTCCATACAGAGTGTGTTTCATGCTGAGACCTGAGATGTTTAAATGCAAAATTAAAATGGCTTGGAGAACATTCGAATCCTCCAGGCAGGCAGAGAGCCTGCTCCTGTCCACTGCTCATTCAATTAACATGATGGGCGCTGTTTAATGGAGGGAATGGGATCTTCCCCCACTGGCTGAGGAGGAAAGCCCACTGCATTGAGTGTCATACAAACGGATAACAGTGGGCCTTCCCCAGGATCAAGGACCCTGGGGGCAGACGTTCTGCCCGAATTGGGCAACAGCTCTATTGAGCAACAGCACCTCTGGATAGGCAGTGGCTGCTGCATGTGCTACAGCCACTCCAGACCTGGTATTGTTGCTGGATTCCAGGCCAGTGTTGAGAGATGGTGGGAAGGGGATTATGTACTGGAGATAATGGGGGGGGGGGGAGAAGGACAGTGGGGTGCCTCCCTAAGCCCACCCCCCACTTTCCGATGCCAGTTCTCGCGATTAGTCACTGTGTGCTTTTGAACAAGGGATCCACGGCATTCCTTATAGATTTAAAACAGAAGGTTGACTGGTTTTCATGTTTTTCAAGAATTAAGCCATTCTCCTTTCTTTTCGAGGCCAGGAAGTCCCTTTGCAAAGTAAGGAGAGTGATGAACCTGCAACACATGTTGCTGTTCTTGTTTCTGCATTTTGTGCCAGGAAATAATCTTCCCCCAGGGACAAATCTCAGAATTTGGCTCTCTTATTGCCTTTGATAATGCTTCACTTTTCAAGTATACTCCTTAAATCTAGCAGGAATTTCTGTTATTTGAAATAGCCATCCAAGGGAGGCAGTGGGGCTAATTGTAACAGTAATTTCACAATAATTTAATGGAGAACACTCTGACAGAGGACCATGAGAGCTATCATGGGATTAGTCAAGCTGGCAATGCCAATACCATCTCCACTGTTTCCAATGGTTAAATCCAATTCTTTCACCAGTTCTACACACCATTTTAGCAGATAGCCAAAAAGCAGAAACTAAAGAAAGAAATGCACACAATGATCCAAAAGCACTCATACATTTTGCTTTGCATTGGATAGGCATATGGACGATAAGGGAATAGTGTAGAGAGACTTTAGAGGGGTTTCACAGGACGGCGCAACATCGAGGGCTGAAGGGCCTGTACTGCGCTGTAATGTTCTATGTTCTATGATCATTTTATGAACAAATGCACAGAAAATCTCAAGCACACACACAGAATCAATGTAAAAAGTTACATTGCTCAGTTTTAGCTACTATTCAAAAACGCGCTTTTCCATCTTTGGATTCCTAATTAGCCACCTGTAGGTAGTGGCTAAAGCACTGGACAAGAGTGACCTCACAGACTTCTCTAATGTATCAGAAATGTTGCACAGAGAAGGCACTACTTTGGTTCCAAACATCTGTCTATTTCAAATGTATGTTTGTCTTCGCAGTCCATGCTTTCAAATCCATCATCATAAACATACAAATAATTTTCTTCTAAATCCGTCATTCACGAGATCCACTATTCGTATAATGACATGAAGCAGTTGCTGTCCTTTTCAGAAAATGAAATTACAGAATCATTGGCCCTGCAATTTCACAAGCTATAGTTTCGCCTGTTGCTGCACTGACGTTGCAATGTCAGTTTCCCTCATCCTCACAGAAAGCAGCCAAACGTGACCACTCAAGCTGCCGCCACCTCCCCTCCCACCCCCTCCCCCCCCCCCCCCCCCCCCCACCTCCCAAACACTTCCCTCACTACCTCTCACTTTCTTTGATAGAGTATGAACTGCTGAACCAATTGCTCGGTAGAATCCAGGATTTGAACCTCGTTCATCATTCAGCAGATAAGTACACCAGGTCTCAGCCAGCGAACTGTATACTGACAATCCTCTTGTTGAGAGGGTAGCAATGGGCTGTAGTCCAAATGTTTGGCCTGCGTCCCCAACCATACACACACTATTCTTTGGGGAGGCTGGATACTCCTCCATTCCTGAAATGAGCCTGGATATGACCTAACTTGCAGCCGTAAATGGTGCCTTTCACTCGATTATGAAGAAAATATGTGTACATTCCATATAGGCTTACAACGTTGCATTAATGGAAGGTGACAAAGTGTGCTACTAGCTTGGCTGAACGAGCACAGTCATTATTTAGGGTGGTATGGGAGCACAGTGGTTAACACAGTTGCATCACAGCTACAGAGTCCCAGTTTGATTCCCTGCTTGGGTTACTGTCTGTGTGGAGTCTGTACGTTCTCCCCGTGTCTGCGTGGGTTTCCTCCGGGTGCTCCGGTTTCCTCCGACAGTCCAAGGATGTGCGGGTTAGGTGGATTGGCCATGCTAAATTGCCCTTATGTTAGGTGGGGTTACTGGGTTAAAGAGGTAGGGTGGAGTTGTGGGAAGTAGGTGCCCTTTCCAAGAGCCAGTGCAGACTCGATGGGCCGAATGGCCTCCTTCTGCACTGTAAATTTTATGATTCCATTATTATCCTCTCCCTATGTCTCTCTGGGTATACTGCATGCTGCTGATTACATTCACGCTGGTGCACATCTCTGTGAATTTTAGCTTGGGCTGCTCTTGTTAGGCATCTCATTGCTGAGAAAGGGCCCCAGTTAAGAACATAGATCAATATAGAACATAGAACATACAGTGCAGAAGGAGGCCATTCGGCCCATTGAGTCTGCACCGACCCACTTAAGTCCTCACTTCCACACTATTCCCGTAACCCAATAACACCTCCTAACCTTTATTGGTCACAAAGGGCAATTTATCATGGCCAATCCACCTAACCTGCACGTCTTTGGAATGTGGGAGGAAACCGGAGCACCCGGAGGAAACCCACACAGACACAGGGAGAACGTACAGACTCCGCACAGACAATGACCCAGCAGGGAATCGAACCTGGGACCCTGGCACTGTGAAGCCACAATGCTAATCACTTGTGCTACCGTGCTGCCCATGGTGATGGGCATGGTGATATCTGGTCTCCTGCATTTATTATAGACATTGATTTTGTTTTGCAGCAAGTTACCTGTATTTCAAATGGGCCAACTGCTGATGCCTGTTCCTTAACCTGATGCAGGATTTAAAACATGGCAGCTGCATGCAGCTTACCACCCTTCATCCAATAAGGTCCTTTAATCACTTGCTTGTGGAATTACACTGCTCCAGAAATATACACTGGCTCAAACACTGTCTATTGAGTAAGTACTGTTCTATCACTGAACCACTTCTGGTCTGATTTATGTGTGTTAAATTAATTTGGGGCTTCTTTGTTCCTCGACAAAGTGGTTTTTGAAATATTTTCTGCCATGTTAATCGCGCATGTTAGCCTCTTGTTCATCTGGCCCTATAGATGCATTAATTTCTTTACTGTCATATATCTGGCAACATTAACCTGGAATTCCATATCAGCCTGAATGTTGGATGCTGCTTCGTATCCTGAGCATTCTCCTTCCCACAGAATTGGCAGTTAATCAATTCACCTCTAAGTACCTTGGGCTTCAGTTTATTAGGTTTTCCACCAGTCGATTTATTATTAGCATTTCCTTTTGTGCCTGATTTAGTTGTTAGCCTTGGGTCAGTGGCAGCACTTTCACCTCTAAGTTATAACTTCAGATCTCACACTAAATGTTTCAGCATATAACCCAGGCTGGCACACCAGTGCAGTGTTGATACTGTGCTACATTACTGCAGGTTCTGGCTTTTGGATGAAATGCTATACTGTTGTCCACACTCAAGTGGATATACAAAGGAGGGGGAATTATTTTGCCTCGCCACTGGACTATGTAGATATACTCTGTTTAAGCATGTTAAACAAAACTGATGACTAGCCCACCACCTTCCCGCCCACCCCAATACCAAGGTGGGTGGTAAGGCCTATTGATTCTCTGAACTGGACAATTAATGGTCTTTCCTCCTTCACCGCAATAATACGTGCAGCTGGGGAATGCAGAACAAAAGAGGCCACCGCACTCTATGCCAACCTCGAGCTAAAATGTCAGGAAGGAAGGGGATGGTTTGCCCATTGCCCATTGGACTTACTCTTCTTCCAAAGACTGTATGGCCCTTTGTGGCCTCCCCGCCCCCCCAGCCACCAGGGTCCTATCACCCACACCTTTACTTCCTGTCCCTAGCATCCCAGATCCCTCCTCGACCAAAATTCCCAGACTCATCGTTAAGTTTGGTATCCAAGGGTCTTCTTGGGACACTTGTAGACCCTGCAGTGGCCACTACTGAGTTCTGGCGCTGCTGGACCACTCAGCTGCCAGCCAATCAGATTGACCAGCACCACTTGAGGGCAGACCTTCCATTTCCTGAGGGGCGCAAGTCCACAAATAACTGGTTGACCACCCTACACCTCCCTCGCCTACCCTTTTCACCACCTGTATATTATCGCTGTGGTGAAGCCATTTTAAAATCAGTCGACTCAAGAATGATTTTTCTACCGGGTTGAGCCCCAAGGGCGACATGGTGGCACAGTGATTAGCACAGCTGCCTCACAGAGCCTGGTACCCGAGTTCAATTCTGGCTTCGGCTGACTGTGTGTGGAGTTTGCACTTTGTCCCCAAGTCTGTGTGGGTTTTCTCCGGGTGCTATAGTTTCTTCCCACAGTCCGACGATATGCAGGTTAGGTGGATTGGCCATGCTAAATTACCCCTTAGTGTCCAAAAGGTTGGTGAGGTTACTGGGTTGTGGGGATAGGATCAGGGCATGGGCCTAGGTGGAGTGCTCTTTCCAAGGGTCGCTGTGGACTCAATGGGCCGAATGGCCGGCTTCTGCACTGTAGAGATTCTATGATTATGGCTCCCTATAAAACTCACTCCAAGATCACAATAAAGGTCAGTGAGGACCATGCCGGGATCTGCACCGGAAATACTTAAAAATGCAATGCCAAGCTGGCAAAACAATATCAGGACTACCTGCATACGGACAAGTGGAAGTAGTATGCTGCAGAAAGAATTAACCGATCAACCGATGGATCAAAGTTCTGCAGTTCTACCACATCCAATTGTGACTGGTGCTGGGGAAATAAACTGCTAACCACAGGAGGAGGCTGCACAAACATCTCCAGCCTCAATGTAAAAGACAAGGCTGGAAAAGTTGCAGCCATCTTCAGCCAGAAGTGCCAAGTGAATGATCCATCTCTGCATCCTCCTAAGGTCTCCAGCATTTTATTCAATCCCCATGCTATCAAGAAATGGATGAAGGTACAGCAAAGGCAATGGACCCTAATAACATCACGATTGCGGTGCTGAAGACTTGTGCTCTGGAGCTAGCCATGCCCCTTGCCAAGTTATTGCAGTACAACTAAGACACTGACATTGAGCTGATAATGTGGAAACTTGTCCAAAAAGCAGGGCAAATCTAATCCAGTCAATTACCACCTTATTAATCTGCTCTCAACCAAAGTGATGGAAGTTGTCAACAGTCCGATCAAGCAGCACTGACTGAACACTCAGTTCCAGATCTCATTACAGCCTTGGTCCAAACATGGACAAAGGAGTTGAACTCCAGAGGTGAGGTGAGTGCATTTGACCAAGGCTGCATTTGACCAAATGTGGCATCAAGGAGCCCTGGTAAAAGAAAAGCAGCAGGAACTGGGAGTAAAACTCACCACTGATTGGAGTCATGAAGTACAAAGGAATATGGTTGTGTTTGTCGGAGGCAAAATATTTCCATCCCAGGACATTATTGCAGAGACTCCTCAGCATAGTGTTCGAGGCCACACATCTCCAGCTGCTTCAATCATCATCCCTTCATCATAATCCCAGAAATGGAGATGTTTACTGATGATCGCATAATGTTCAGTGCCATTTACAACATCTCAAATACTGAAGAGTCTGCGTCTGCACGCAACAAGAACTGGACAACATTCAGTCTTGGGCTAATAAGTGTCACATTCCACCCATGGAAGTGTCAGGCAATAACAATTTTCAACAACAAAGAATCTAACTATCTTTCCTTGACACCCAATGATACTACCATCATTGAATCCCCCAACATTTTTTTTTAAATTTAGACTACCCAATTATTTATTTTCCAATTAAGGGCAATTTAGCGTGGCCAATCCACCTAACCTGCACACCTTTGGGTTGTGGGGGTGAAACCCACGCAGATACAGGGAGAATGTGCAAACTCCACATGGACAGTGACCCAGGGCCAGGATCCGAACCCGGGTCCTCAGCGGCGTAGTCCCAGTGCTATCTACTGTGCCACGTGGCGCCCTATAGCCCCCAACATTAACATCCTAAGGACTGATAATCAACCAGAAACTGAACCTGCCCAACTGTATAAATACTGCGGCCAAAAGAGCATCCAGGGGGCTATGAATTCTGCAGTCAGTAACTTAATTATCATCTCTCCAAAGACTCCACTATCTAACACTCAAATCTCTATTTGCATGGATGACCGTAGCTCTAACACTCAAGAAACTCAACACCATTCAATACAAAGCAGCGGTATAATTGGTACCCCATCCACCACCTTAAAAATGGACCCCCTCCGCCGCTGGTGCACAGTGGAAAAGTGTGCACCGTAGACAAGGTACACTGCATCAATTCATCAAGCAGCCTTCGACCGCGCCTTCCAAATCTGAAACATCTCCACCTAAAATGACATGGTCAGTAAATGTGCGTGGGATGTCACTGGGTAAAAATCCTGGAACTCCCTCACTAACAGAAATGTGGGTTTAGTGTTCACAGAGGAGTCAAAAAATGAGTCATAGAGAAACCTATTTTATTTACAAAATAAACTATATACACAGTACTCTCCAGGTCCCTGCCAGCCTACTCATGCTCGGCTCCCATCTGGGGCAGGCTTTACTCGAGCATCCATTATTCCGCTGATGGGCCCCCACCCCTCAGAGCGGAAGCTCGTACTCCACAACGCTCACGGGGAGGCTAATTGGTCCATCCCCATAGGTCTCGAGTGGGTTATAACAGCGGTGTACCAACACCACATAGATTGCAGTGGTTTCAGAACAAACCACAAAGAACAAAGAAAATTACAGCACAGGAACAGGCCCTTCGGCCCTCCCAGCCTGCGCCAATCCAGATCCTTTATCTAAACCTGTCGCCTATTTTCCAAGGATCTACTTCCCTCTGTTCCCCACCCGTTCATATACCTGTCTAGATGCATCTTAAATGATGCTATCGTGCCTGCCTCTACCACCTCCGCTGGCAAAGCATTCCAGGCACCCACCACCCTCTGCGTAAAAAACTTTCCACGCACATCTCCCTTAAACTTTCCCCCTCTCACGTTGAAATCGTGACCCCTTGTAATTGACACCCCCACTCTTAGAAAAAGCTATCCACCCTGTCCATACCTCTCATAATTTTGTAGACCTCAATCAGGTCCCCCCTCAACCTCCGTCTTTCCAACGAAAACAATCCGAATCTAACCTTTCTTCATAGCTAGCACCCTCCATACCAGGCAACATCCTGGTGAAACTCCTCTGCAACCTCATCCTTCTGGCAATTTGGCGACCAGAACTTCACGCAGTATTCCAAATCTGGCCTAACCAACTGTAACATGACTTGCCGACGCTTGTACTCAATACCCCGTCCAATGAAGGCAAGCATGCTGAATGCCTTCTTGACCACTCTATTGACCTGCATTGCCACTTCAGGGTACAATAGACCTGAACTCCCAGATCTCTCTCTACATCAATTTTCCCCAGTACTCTTCCATTGACTGTATAGTCCGCTCTTGAATTGGATCTTCTAAAATGCATCACCTCGCATTTGCCTGGATTGAACTCCATCTGCCAATTCTCTGCCCAACTCTCCAATCTTTCTATATTTTGCTGTATTCTCTGACAGTCCCCATCGCTATCTGCAACTCCACCAATCTTAGTATCATCTGCAAACTTGCTAATCAGACCACCTATACCTTCGTCCAGATCATTTATGTATATCACAAACAACAGTGGTCCGAACACGGATCGCTGTGGAACACCACTAGTCACTTTTCTCCATTTTGAGACACTCCCTTCCATCACTACTCCCTGTCTCCTGTTGCCCAGCCAGTTCTTTATCCATCTAGCTAGTACACCCTGAACCCCATGCAACTTCACTTTTTCCATCAACCTGCCAAGGGAAACTTTATCAAACGCCTTACTGAAGTCCATGTATATGACATCTACAGCCCTTCCCTCATCAATTAACTTTCTCACTTCCTCAAAGAATTCTATTAGGTTTGTAAAACATGACCTTCCCTGCACAAAACCATGCTGCCTATCACTGATAAGTCTATTTTCTTCCAAATGTGAATAGATCCTATCCCTCAGTATCTTCTCCAACAGTTTGCCTACCACTTACGTCAAGCACAAAGGTCTATAATTCCCTGGATTTTCCCTGCTACCCTTCTTAAACAAAGGGAAAACATTAGCAATTCTCCAGTCCTCCAGAACCTCACCTGTGCTCAAGGATGCTGCAAAGATATCTGTTAAGGCCCCAGCTATTTCCTCCCTCACTTCCCTCAGTAACCTGGGATAGATCCCATCCGGACCTGGGGACTTGTCCACATTAATGCCTTTTAGAATACCCAAAACTTCCGCCTTCCTTATGCCGACTTGACCTGGAGTATTTAAACATCCATCCCTAACCTCAACATCCGTCATGTCCCTCTCCTTGGTGAATACCGATGCAAAGTAGTCATTAAGAATCTCACCCATTTCCTCTGACTCCACGCATAAATTCCCTCTTTTGTCTTTGAGTGGGCCAATCCTTTCTGTAGTTACCCTCTTGCTCTTTATATACAAATAAAAGGCTTTGGGATTTTCCTTAACCCTGTTAGCCAAAGATATTTCATGACCCCTTTTAGCCCTCTTTATTGCGCGTTTGAGATTTATCCTACTTTCCCGATATTCCTCCAGTTCTAAGTCGCCTAGATCTTATGCATGCTTCCTTTTTCATTTTAGCTAGTCTCACAATTCCACCCATCATCCATGGTTCCCTAATCTTGCCATTTCTATCCCTCATTTTCACAGGGACATGTCTGTCCTGCACTCTAAACAACCTTTCCTTAAAAGACTTCCACATTTCAAATGTGGATTTACCCTTAAACAGCTGCTCCCAATCCATATTCTCTAGTTCCTGCCGAATTTTGTTATACTTGGCCTTTCCCCAATTTAGCACTCTTCCTTTTGGACCACTCTCATCTTTGTCCATGCGTATTCTAAAACTTACGGAATTGTGATCACTATTCCCAAGGTAATCCCCGACTGAAACTTCAACCACCTGGCCGGGATCATTCCCCAATACCAGGTCCAGTATGGCCCCTTCCCGAGTTGGACTATTTACAAACTGCTCTAAAAAACTCTCCTGGATGTTCCTTACAAACTCTGCTCCATCTATGCCTCCAACACTACATGAGTCCCATTCAATGTTGGGGAAGTTAAAATCTCCCATCACGACCACCTATTGCTCCTACATTTTTCCATTTTTCTGTAATCTGTCTACATATTTGTACCTCTACTTCACGCTCACTTTTGGGAGGCCTGTAGTAAAGTCCCAACAATATTACTGCACCCTTCCTATTTTTTAGCTCTATCCATATTGCCTCAGTGCTCGAATCCTCCATCGTGCCCTCCTTAATCACAGCTGTGATATCATCTCTGACTAGTAATGCAACTCCTCCACCCCTTTTACCTCCCTCTCTATCCCTCCTGAAGCATCTATACCCTGGGATATTTAGTTGCCAATCTTTCCCTTCCCTCAACCAAGTCTCAGTAATACCAATAACATCATATTCCCAGGTACTAATCCAAGCCCTAAATTCATCTGCCTTACCTGCTACACTTCTCGCATTAAAACAAATGCACCTCAGACCACCTGTCCCTTTGCGTTCATCATCTTTTCCCTGTCTACTCTTCCCCTTAGTGACAATGAGTTTATTATCTCGTACCTTACTGGCTTTAGTTGCTGCCTCTTTACTGACCTCTTCCTTCCTAATCTGGTTCCCATCAAACAGTGTTAGCAAAAGCACCTCTCAAGCCACGTATTAATTCTGACTATTCTTGAATTTCTACTCTGACTGTCTCATGGCACTGGTAGCAACCCTGAGATTACTACCTTTGAGGTCCTACTTTTTAACTTATCTCCTAACTCCCTAAATTCTGATTGTCTTTTACCTATATCGTTGGTGCCTATATTCACCATGGCTGTTCACCTTCCCCCATCAGTATGTCCTGCAGCTGATCTGAGACATCCCTGACCCGTGCACCGGAGAGGCAACATACCATTCAGGAGTCTCGTTTACGACCACAGAAACGCCTGTCTACTCCCCTTACGATTGAATCTCCTATGACTACAGCCCTGCCAGTCTTTTTCCCGCTCCTCTGTGCAGCAGAGCCAGCCATGGTGCCAGGAGCCTGGCTGCTACTGCCTTCCCCTGGTGAGTCATCTCCCCCAACAGTATACAAAACGGTATACCTGTTTTGGAGGAAGATGACCGCAGGGGACACCTGCACTGCCTTCCTGCTCTTTCTCTGCCTTTTGGTCACCCATTCCCTGTCTCCCTCATCAATCCTAATCTGCGGTGTGACCAACTCACTGAACATGCTATCCACGACCTCCTCAGCATCGCAGATGCTTCAAAGTGAGTCCATCCGCAGCTCCAGAGCCGTCATGCGGTCTATCAGGAGCTGCAGCTGGACACACTTCCCGCACATGAAGGAGTCAGGGGCATCGGCCGCGTCCCTGAACTCCCACATTGAACACGAGGAGCATAACACGGGTTATGCAGCTCATCACCACTTTTGCATGGGTAATGGAATGGGAACCAAATGCTGGCCTAGTCAGCAATGCTCATATTCCATAAATGAATACATAAATAACATAAGAGTATATAAGAAATAGGAGTCGGAGTCATACTGCTTCTTGTGTCTACTTCACCAGTGATTAGGATTATTAATGATTTGATCTTGGCCTCAACTCCACTTCCTACCTGTCCCCCAAATCTTTGATTCAGTTATAGATCAAATATTTGTCTAACTCAGCCTTGAGTATATTCAATTGTCCAGCTTCCAGTGCTCTCAGGAAGAGAGAATTCCAAAGACCCACTGAACAAAAAACTTCCTCTACATCTCCAACTTAAATGGGAGATTCCTTATTTTAAAACTGTGCCCCCCAGTTTAGATTACCCCATGAGGGGAAACATTCTCCCCTGTTAGGTCCCCATGGAATCTTACATTTTTCAATAAGATTGTCTCTCATTCTTCCAAACTCCAATGAGCATAGCCCAAACTATTCAACCTTTCCTCAAAAGACAACCCCTTCACAGCAGGAAGTAACCTAGTGAACTTTTTCTGAGCTGCCACCGATGTAATTACATCCTTCCTTGAATAGAGAAATCAAAGCTCTACACAGTACTGCAGTTGTGCGCTCAACATGGCCCTATAAAGTTGCAACATGTCTTCCCTACTTTTATACTCCATCTCCCTTAAGGCTAACAGTCCACTTGCCTTCCTTATTTCCTGCTGTAGCTGCATTCTAAAGCTTATTGAATCATGTATGAGGACAGCCAGAGATCCCTCTGTGCCACAGCATTCCGCAGTCTCTCTCCACGAAAATAACAGGCGGAATTCTCCGGTATCCAATGCCAGAATCATAATCGGCGATCGGGCGCAGAATCAATTCTGACGACGGCATCGGGGCCGGCGCCGGTTTGACGCCAGTTTGCAATTCTCCGCGCCCTGCAAACCGGGATCATCATGGCCAGTGGGTGAGGCAGGTTAGGTTTAGTGCATGGCCGGCGCCATGTTGTGCGGCACGATCAGTGCAGGTTGTCGGCCGTGCGCATGCGCGGCCCGGTACCTGGCCATTCTTCGGCCGTTTTCAGCACGAGCGCCACTGCTAGCCCCTCACCGGTACCGGAATCGTTCAGGGGTCGACGCTGAATTTCCTGGCTGAATTCTACGCTCTCATCAACACTTAGGGCGAAATTCTCCCCCCCCCCACGACGGGTGGGAGAATAGGGGGAGGGCCTTCCCAACTTTTTTGACGCCCTCCCGCTATTCTCCCCCCCCCCCCGCCGAAATCCCGACAAGAATCGCTGCCGCCGTTTTTTTACGGCCGGCAGCGATTCTCAGCTGTTAGAAGGGCCGAAGTCCCAGCCCTTTACGACCTTTTACGAACGGCAAACACACCTGGTCCTGCCGTTCGTAAAAACGTCGTGACAAACTCGCAAAAAATAACGCGTCATATGACGTCAGCCGCGCATGCGCAGGTGGGAAGACTCCACCCGCTTGTCGGAGCCTCCGACGTCGGGCTGCTAGCCCCGACGGGGGACCAGAATCGGTCCCCCGTCGGGAAGGGGCGCGCTGCCGTAAAACCCGCCCGGGTTTTACGGCAGTTTTACGATTTCTCCCGTTTTGGGAGAATTTCGCCCTTAGTCTCCAAAACGGAGAATTTAGCCGAATGTTCTGCTATTCTATTCTTCCTACCAAAGTGGATAACCTCTCATTTTCCCACATTATACTCCAACTGCCAATTTTCTGTTTCCTCACGCAAGTCATTAAATACTTCAGGGAACAGAACTGATTCCGATGCCACTCCACTAGTTACAGATTGCCAACATGAAAATGATCTATTTGTCCCAATTTTCTGTTTCCTATTGTTTACCAATTTTCTATGCATGTTAATATATTACCCCCAGCACCTTGGGCTTTTCTCTTGTGCGATAATCTTTTAGGTGATGCCTTAGTGAATTCCTTTTGCAAACCCAAATACACCTTTATCCAGCCTGCCAGTTATATCCTTAAAGAACCCAAATATATTTAGCAAATCTGATTTATTTGTCCTAAAAGCAGGTTGACTCTGTTTGATTGTATTCTAATTTTCTAAGGGACGGATTTTTGCTCCCGAGTCGATAGTGCAAAGACTGGAAAACTCTCAATTCCATGAACTTAATTCGGTCGAAAGTGCCCTGGATATTCAAATTTTCATTTTGAGGAAACAGGTGATACCTGGGGTTGGGACCGCCATTCCTGGAAAAAATGCAGAGGCTACCAGGATCAAAGGCAGGCTGTTTAAAAATGCCACCTCAGTACTCCGGGACTTCGTTCCAGTGTAAGAAAAAATAAAACCAAAAATATCCATCATTCACCACCCCGCCCACCTCCCACACCCTCCCCATTCCCCTTCAATTCACATTATGTCACCTAAATCACCCACCATCTCATGGCCCCTCATGCACACCATGCCAACTTACGCTCCTCTACCCTTCACAATGGTGCCTCATACCATCCACACCAACATCGGCCCCTCTATCCATCCCCATGGCCCCCATACCCTTCATGCCAACCTATAACCCTCTACTCACAACCAGGGCCCTTAATAGTGCCTGTGCCAAGTTATGCTGACCCATGCTCCCACCTACCAGGCCCCCACCCACCACCCTGTTCCCTTACTCACCCAGTGTCCAAATTGATAGGCCTCACAGGCCAAAGTAAGATGAAATAAAATAAAGATTGTGATGTCTACCAATGACTTCGCTGTTAAAAAAAGATTATCATCAATAAATTCCTATAAGTACTTAATTCATTCTAAAAATAAACATTTGAATTCATTATCCCACACCAAAGAATCTGAGCAGAATTTTACGCTCCAATTAGGCAGGTTCTGGGGAGGCGTTGAGTATAAAATTGCCTGAATGTGTACCCCACCCCCCGGAACCCGCATGCCACGGCTCAGATGCAATTTTATGGTTGGGTGGGCAGGTCCTCGGGCGGGAAGCCACAAGGCCCCTTTAGATTTGGGGTGCCCTCCCCTCTGGGACCTGGGAACTCCAGCCCTCCTTGCCCCCCTGGCCTAGCTCCCATCACTGTGATTGACCTCTTTTTGTCCTCCTAGGGCACTCCAACCCTCCCACTCCTGGAACATCTGGGACTTCCTTAAGAACAGTCCTGGGACTTATTTCCAGGCAGAGGGGCAGCAAGATGGCACAGTGGTTAGCTCTGCTGCCTCACAGTGGCAGGGACCCAGTTTGAATCCAGCCTTAGGTGGATTAGCCGTGCTAAATTGTCCCTTGGTGTCCAAAGATTTGCAGGTTACGTGGATTGGCCATGATCAATGTCTGGGGTTACGGGGCTAGTCAGGAAAGCGGATCTAGGTAGGGTGCTTTTTGGAGGGTCAGTACAGATTTGATGGGGCAAATGGCCTCCTTCTGAACTATAAGGATTCTATAGATTCAAGGAGTGCTGCAGCAACCCTTCTGGCCACTGCAACGCTGTGCCTGGATTGGTCGGAGAGCTGTCGGCCTATCAGATTTGACATGCACAATCTTCCACTTTTCCACTCATTAATTATGCATCAATGGTGAGCATGGGGAATTTTGTGGTGGAACAGGCAGGAAGCCTCCCACCCCGACATCACCTCAAGGGGTCGAAGTCCTGGTGCCATGTTTAAAGAACACTTGAACAGACATTCACTCATTGCAGACCAGGGGTGCTGCATTACTCCAACAGGCTCCTTGTAGCAGCAGCTCGTACGGGAGAAACCCAGAGATGTGAGCAACCATAGCCCCGGACATACGAGGGTATGTCTGGCAATGCCTTTTGCTAATCTCCAGATAAGAGTACCACTGATGAAACACCCATGGTCAGGGCAATGCTCGCTATTACAGTGGTCCATGTTCCCCTGCCTCTTGACCTTATAGAGGTGCCACTGCCTTTTTCTGCTCAGACCCTTGCTCCTCCTGCCCCTGTATCAACTAGTGATGGGCCCTCCTTCTCCTCTGGATCAGTGACGTTACCAAGGCAGGGTTGCCTGCAGGCTGCATCATGGATGCCTCAGTGGTTGTGTGAATGAATTGAACTGATACAATAAGTGACCATGTCCTTTACAGATTTTCCTTCATCTCAAAGCCAGAAAGCCAGTGCTAAGCCTTTTGTCTGGCCCCCATCATCCTGGAGGACCAGCAATGGGATTTCCTCCCATTCATGTTGGCATGTGTGGTCGGCATATGGAAACAATGCTCTGCAGCCAGAGTGATGAGAGCCACTTGAAAGAAACCTCCCTCTGACACTATTCTGCTTGACTCCACTCCCATCGAGACTCTAAAATGCCTCTTCAATTTTGAAAAATTATTTTTAAAAAATCTTTCAACTGACTAGAAAGCTGATGCTTCAAAAAAATGAGACAGCAAACTGCTTTAAAATGCAAGACAATCTTCCAAGCTGAAGGTGAGAAAAGCAAACAAGAATCCCCTCCTCCACAAAGTTTGAAGAGAGAGATATTTCAAAGGAAACCTACAGACATCAAAACCCAGTACTCTAACTAACCTGTCTTTAAAAATGCAAAGTGCTGAATTTTAATCAACAGCAAAGACAATAGGAACTGCTAAACAGCCAGATACACCCAACAGACACTCAAACCCTCGATGGGGCATGAAATATCCACATCACCTGTTGGTTTTTATGATCTTGAAATTTGTCAAAGGTTTCTTAGATGCAAGATCTAAAGTGTGATTACATATTCTACAAGGGTGACTGTAACACATTTTTATTAAATTCCTTTTGATTATACAGACAGGGTTTTTAAAAATGTATTTTATTAAAGACATTTTGTATATATATATATACAGACCAAAGACAAGCAGCAACAAGATCAACACACAACATGCCATAACCATATCCAGACTGCCCCCTCTCTGCCTCCAAACCCCGCCCCCCATTCTCTTATCAAAAAAAACCCGAAACAAAAGAAAAAGAACCCCTCATCCCCCACCACTGATGCTTCACCAATCCTTAAATACGTCAATGAACAGCCTCCACCTTGTTAAGAACCCCTTGTCTGAACACCTGATAGCGAACTTTATTTTCTCAAGTTGCAGAAACTCTGCCAAATCACTCACCCATGCCCCCACCCTCGGCGGATCCGAGTCCCGCCCCCTGAGCAATATTCACGTCCGGGCTGTCAGGGAGGCAAAGGCTTCTTTCCCAATCTGCACTCCCGGATCCTCCAAAACTCAAAATATTGTCACCCATGGCTTCGGAACCACCTTCATACCCAGAATCTTAGATATGGGGCGGGATTCTCCGCCCCACCGCGCAACATTTCTGCCTCGTCCCGCCAGCGGGATTCTCCATTATGCTGGCCGGTCAATGGGGTTTCCCATTGTGGGGCAGCCCCACGCTGTCGGGAAAGCCCCGGGCGCCGGCAAAACGGAGAATCCCGCCGGCAGAGAATCCCGCCCATTGTGTCTGCAAAAAACCTTCCAAAACTCCTCCAGCGTCGGACATGCCTAGAACATATCGACATGGTTCACTGACCCCCCCCCTGCACACACCAATCCTCCACCCCTATAAATAACTTGCTCATCCTGGACAGCATCATGTGCGTCATGTACACCACCTTGAGCTGGATGAGACTCAGTCACACACACAATGAGTATTAATTCATCTTCCGCTATGCCGCACTCCATACCTGAGCCTCCGAAACACCCACTAATGCCTCCTCCCACCTGGACCTTACTTCCTCCACCGAAGCTGTCTCCCGCTCCATCAACTCCCCATATACATCTGACACCCCGCCCTCTCCTATTTCCTCCTCAGACAGAATCTTATCCTAGGAGGCCAGCACTTTTCTCATGAAATGCCGAACCTCCCCTTTGGTAATTCACCTCCAATTCCACAAACCTCGCCGCAATAAACAGGTCCCTGAAATAATCTAACCCCAACTGCCCCCACTCTCTAAGCTCAGAATCTAACCCAGCCAGGCAAACCTGTGGTTGCTGCAAATTGGCGCCCACAGGAACTTGGCATCCATTTTAAAATGCTGCTGACACTGGTTCCATACCCTCAACATTGACACCACCACAGGGCTCTTGGAGTACCTGGCCGGTGACACTGGAAAATAAACCAACAATAATGTCCTCAAACCGGTTCCCCTGTACGAGGCCTCCTCCATGAGGCTCCCAAGCCGCCTTCTCCTCCACCGCCCACTTCCTAATCTTTGCGATGTTTGCCGTCCAATAATAATTCTGCAGATTTGGCAATCTCAGTCCCCCTCTCTGCCTGTCCCGCTCTGAGAACATCCTCTGAGTCCGGGAACCTTGCCCGCCCAGATAAACTCCGAGATCATTTTAGTGACCCTCCCACAAAAATCGGAAGGTTCTAGAAAACGGACAAATACTTTGGCAAAGCCATTGTCTTTACCATCTGGATCCTCCCAGCTAATGATAACATCAAAACATTCCACCTCTTAAAGCCCCCTTTCATTCCCTCAACCAAGTGCGATAATTTTAGCTCTGCACCACTTGTATCCCCAAATACCGAAAGCTTGCCCCACCAGCCAAAACGGCAGCCTCCCCAGACTCCTCCCCGGCCCCTGCATGTTGATCGGAAACACTTCACTCTTCCCCATGTTGAGTTTATACCCCAACCACAGACTAAACTCCCCCAAGATCCCCATAATCCTATTGAAACTCTCCACCAGGTTTGAAATATACAACAGGAGATTGTCCACATACAAAGAGACTCGGTGCTCCACCCCGCCCCGCCCTGCCCCTCTCCTGCAATACCCCTCCACTCCCCCAAGGCCCTGAGTGCTATATCCAATGGCTCAATCACTAGGGCAAAAAGCAACAGCGTGAGCGGACACCCCTACCTTGGCTCCCGCTTTGATTTTAAGTACCCGGAACTGACATATGTGTCCGGACACTTGCCTTAGGTGCCTTATACAGCAGCCTCACCTAATCTGCGAATCTCTGCCCTAATCCAAACTGCCCCAACGTTTCAAACAAATACACACATTCAACCCAGTCAAACGCTTTTTCCCTGTCCATCGACACTATTATCTCCACTTCCTGCCCCGCCCTGGGGCATCATGATCACATTCAATAACCTTCGGACAATAGCAGACAACTGCTGCCCCTTCACTAACCCAGTCTGGTCCTCTCCTATCACTCCTGGCACATAATCCTCTATAAGCGTCGCCAGCACTTTTGCCAATATTTCCGCATCCACATCAAGAAGAAAAATCAGGTGGTATGACCCACACTGCTCCGGGTCCTTATCCGTTTTTAAAGTAAGCAAGACAGAAGCCTGAGATGGCGTGGGAGAGGGGGAAATTTCCCCTTTCTCCAATGACTCAGTGTACATCGCAACTAATAGGGGCATCAATTCTGAACCAAACTTTTTATAAAACTCTGCCTGGAACCCATCCAGCCCCAGGGCCTTCCCCGGCTGCATAAACCCCACACACTCTATTACCTCCCTCAGCCCCATCCGCACCCCCAACCCTTGCACCTTCCCAATCTCCACCGTTGGGACAGCAGCCCATCCAAGAACTAGAGGCTCCAAACTTTACAGATTCTGATAAAAAGCCTCAAATACCCCATTCAACTTCACCCCGGGACACCGTAACCACCGCACCCCACTATCCCTCATCTGTCTAATCTCCCTCGCTGCTGCCTGCCTCCTCAACTGATGCTCCAGAATCCTGGTGGCTTTCCCCCCATACTCTACATCACCCCCTGGCCCTGCATAAATGCACCACCCCCTTCCCTGTAGACATAAGCCCAAACTCCATTTGGAGCCTCTGCCTCTCCTTTAACAGCACCTTCTCCAGTGCCGCCAAGTACTTCCAGTCCACCTCTTGGATGACCTCTATAACTTTTTCACCCTTTCCTTGTGCACCCAAATTGAAACAAACTCCCCTATAATTACCACTTTCAATGCCTACCAGAACGTGGAGGTGGACACCTCACCGATCCGGTTACGCTCCACATAATTCCGGATAGCCACCTCTATCTTTTCACAGACCTCCTTGTCTGGCAACAACCCCACATCTAATCTCCACTGCGGCTGCTGGGAGCCCCCCCCCCCCCCCTCCCCCCCTCCCCCCCCCCCCCCCCTCCTTTCCACTGGCACGTCCATTCTGTGCAGCGGGTGATCGGACACCACAATAGCCAAATACTCCAACCCAACCACCCCCGCTATCAACGCCTGGTCCAGTACAAGAATATCAGTCCGGGCTACACCCAATGGACATGCGAAAAGGACAAAAGTTTCTTTGCCCTCGGCTTCTCAAATCTCCCTCTTATTCACCCCTCGTCTTCATATCCAATTCTAAGTAGAAAACCTGCCCCACTCAGCCCTTCCTCAGCCTCGTCTGATCCGCTACCTTCAAATGAATCTCTTGTAGAAACGCAATGTCCGCTTTCAAACTTCTCAAATAGGCAAAGACCCGCGACCTATTGATGGACCTATTTAATTCCCAGACATTCAAAGAGATCAGCTGGGTCGGGGACTCTAAGGCTCCCCTCTCCAATCAGGCATACCCCCCATTAATGGGCTCCTCCAGGCCCACATCTCGCCCATCCTGAGGGACCTCCAAAAAGGAGGTTTTTAAGAACTGGTTTCTTTTGCAAAGGCAGACACATAGAGAATACATCAAAGTCATCTGGAAAACCTGCTGAAGGGAACGCTAAGGAGACAACTTAAACTTTCAGTAATTTTTGAAATGTTTGTGGTAAGCAGCCTTCTTGAATCGCTGCAGTCCATGTGGTGTAGTTACACCCACAGTGATGTTGGGGAGGAAAGTCCAGGGTTTTGATCCAGTGACAATGAAGGAATGGTGATATATTTCCATGTCAGGATGGTGAGTGACTTGGAGGGGAACTTCCAAGTGGTGGAGCTTGCATGTGTCAGCTTCCCTTGTCCTTCTAGATCAGGGGTGGGCAAACTTTTCCGTGCAAGGGCCACATTCAGAAATTCACAATTTTAAAGGGCCGCATAGTATATTAAGTAAAATAATTACTTCACCCGGTTATGATTCTGGGTGCCTCATATAGAACACAGAACATAGAACAGTACAGCACAGAACAGGCCCTTCGGCCCTCGATATTGTGCCGAGCAATGATCACCCTACTCAAGTCAACGTATCCACCCTATACCAGTAAGTAACCCAACAGACCCCCCATTAACCTTAAAATTTAAAAAAAATATTTTTTTTAATGACTTGGTGGGCCGCATAAAGACCTTTGGCGGGCCGCATGCGGCCCGCGGGCCATAGTTTGCCCACCCCTGTTCTAGATGGTAGTGGTCATGGGGTTGGAAGGAACCTTGGTGAGTTCCTGCAGTGTATCTTGTAAATGATATACACAGCAGCCACTGTGACTTAATGGTGGAGGGAGTGAATGTTTATGGAAGGTGTACCAATCGAGCAGCTGGTTTGCCCTGTGGTGTCAGCTTCTTGCTTGCTTTTGGGGCTACACAGTCATCCCGATAAGTGGAGAGTATTCCATCACACTGCTGACTTGTACCTTGTAGGTGGTGGACACATTTTGGGGAGTCAGGGGGTAAGTTACTCACCGCAGGATTCCTAGCCTCTGACCTGCTCCTGTAGCCACATTATTTATATGTCGAGTCCTGTTCAGTTTCTGGTCAATGGTAACCCCCAGGATGTTGATAGTGGGGGATTCTATGATGATAAAGCCATTGAACGTCAAGGGACAGTTGTTAGAACCACTCTTATTTGTGATGATCATTGCCTGGCACTTGTGTGGCATAAATGTTACTTGCCAGCTGTCAGCCCAAGTGTGGATATTGTCCAGGTCTTGCTGCATTTGGACATGGACTGCTTTAGTATGTGAGGAGTTGCAAATGGTGCTAGACATTGTGAAATCATCAGCAAACATCCTATTTCTGGCATTATGGTGGAAGGTGGATCATTGATGAAACAAGTGAAGATGGCTGGGCCTTACTCCAGTTTTGCTCGGAATCCTTTTTTTAAAATAAATTTAGAGTACCCAATTATTTTTTGCTCCAATTAAGGGGAAATTTAGCGTGGCCAATCCACCTACCTGCACAGCTTTGGGTTGTGGGGGTGAAATCCACGCAGACATGGGGAGAATGTGCAAACTCCACACGGACAGTGGCCCAGGGCCGGGATTTGAACCTGGGTCCTCAGCGCCATAGGCAGCAATGCTAACCACTGTGCCACGTGCCGCCCTCTGCTCGGAATCCTTGATGCCGCACTCAATCAAATGCTGTCTTGATGTCAAGGGCATCATTCTCACCTCACCTCTGGAATCCAGCTCTTTAGACCATGTTTGAATCAAGGCTGAAATGATGTCAGGAGCTGAGTGACCCAGGCTGAGTGCCAGTGTGCAGGTTATTGTTAAGTAGGTGCCACATGATATCACTATTGATGACTCCTCCATCACTTTAATGATGATCCAGTGTAGACTGATGGGTGGTAAAACATAAATGTATTTGAATTAGAAAAGACCTCCAGGGGAAAATAAATTTGAAAAAACTTTTGTAGCGATCAACTGAAGAGTCTGAATAAAGGGTAGCTACTTCATCTGTCCTCACTTGGTGATAACACTTGGCAACATGCGTCCTTGTCAGTCAAGATCTTTCACTCAGGTGAATGGAAGTTTGGAATTGTTAGGTGGCTGCTGCCTACCAACTATGCCCCCTCAAGACATCCACCTCTCTCCCTTCCTTCAACTTTGTCTCTATCTTCAGTCAATAGTAAATGACACAGAATGAACACAGCTCCACACCTTCCTGGGTTCTTGATGTCATCAGACCCATGATTCAGGAACAAATCTGCTATAATGCGGACTTCACTATAGGCAGAAGACAACTGAGCAAGCTGGATATCCTGTTGCCTCACAATTATTGGAGTGTCCCTTTAGTCGGCCACTTGTGTTGACATTGAACTCCACCTACCCAAAAGACCCACCTCCGTCGACAAGGGATCTCACTGTGTGGTCAAGGTCAGACTGGAAAAATGGTGCGCATCGCATTCAAACTTGCTCCACCACGTCCTACCTTCCCACTGTCATGTATCAACTTTCCCCATCACCTTAGTTCCACCCAAATCACCATTCTTCTCCCCTCTGTCACCATTGAACCTCCCTCGTCGCCCTGGACCCTAGTATGATCCAACAACATATACCTTCCCTCCACTCAGTGCTGACACCTGCTCATGTCCCTATGCCCACCCTGCTCCTTCCCCCTCCTGTTATCCAAGACCACCTGTCTTATCCTCATCTGTGACTGCCCCCCACCCCTTCCCGATTAGACCTGCACCTATCAGGCTCTGACCCGCGGCCTCCTATCACCAGTAACCTAAGTTCAGCCCCGAGGATCCCACCGTTGACACTACCTCTCTTTAAGACACTCCCCCGCCCACCAGATACCCTCCTCCCATTTCACAGTCACTGTCCTCCCTTCCCCTGTTTCCTGATAGACCCCCCTCCTCTGTCCAGCCTTCGCTTCACTATTCCACCCTACCCTGCCCCCCTTCCAGCCTTCACGTTCCTCCCATTTCCAGCCTAGGCGCAGCATTTACAAACAGTACACGAGTGAAGTCATGCGAGATCCCAAGAAGGCGGAAGCAAGATCTAATGATCTGCAAGTTGTTGGAAGAGATTAAGCCCGCCAGGTACCTGCCACTTGTCCACAGAGATAAAACTGCAGGTTCTAAATTCTTGCTGTCGAGGAACTTAATTTGGCGGGCAAACTTAATTCCAGTGAGATGGCCTTTAAATTAGCATTCATGAGATGTGAATGAAGCAACTAGGTTCCTGACATTGTTCATCTGGAGACCTGACCCGCCTTTAACCCACTATCAACGGATCCCACTGCTAGGGGACTGGAAGATTCCACCAATGCTATATTATTTGTGGAGAATTGGGAACTAAGAACATAGGACATAGAATAGTACAGCACAGAACAGGCCCTTCGGCCCTCAATGTTGTGCCGAGCCATGATCACCCTACTCAAACCCACATATCCACCCTATACCCGTAACCCAACAACCCCCCCCCCTTAACCTTACTTTTATTAGGACACTATGGGCAATTTAGCATGGCCAATCCACCTAACCCGCACATCTTTGGACTGTGGGTGGAAACCGGAGCACCCGGAGGAAACCCACGCACACAGGGGGAGGATGTGCAGACTCCACACAGACAGTGACCCAGCCGGGAATCGAACCTGGGACCCTGGAGCTGTGAAGCATTTATGCTAACCACCATGCTACCCTGCTGCCCCAAACTAGTTGTGTGGGTATCACATTCGGGGTGACATGTTTACTGCCGCACTGCTGGGCAACAATATACTGGTCCACCAGCCACAGAGAGAACTGCAAGAAACACACTTGATGAAGCTCCAGCATTTTGAGTCAATAAATGTCATGATTTGATCCTCCTAGGATATAGAAGACATAACACACATAATGCCCAGTATTGAGTGTGCGCGTCAATGCTCGGATTGTTCCCTCACTCTTTCCACTGGCAAGCTATCCTATTTCACCTCTAAGATCTCTTTCTGTATCAAATGACACTTTCAAAACTGAGATCGCTAGATTCTTGTTAGGGTTGGTATCAAGGGATGTGGAGCAAAGGAGGATAAATGGATTCAGCTACAGAAATTCAGTATCTAATTGGATGGTGAATCTGTCTCAAGAAGCTGAATGGCCTCGACCAGTTCCTATATTCTTTAACTCGATACAAAAATAGCTAAGCTGCTCTATGTGAAACTTCAGCTGCTTTTACTTCATTGATTTCTTTAAGATTGTTGTTTGGCTCCCACAGTCGTCTTTTTTTCTCTCACGTGGTTCCAAACACAATTCAATCAAGAATCAGTGACTTGTTCAAATAGCCAAACTCACAAGCACCTATAATAATCAATCAGGTCATCAGTGCCTCCATTCTGGAATTGACTATTTTATTCCTATGCATAACACTTTGCCTTGGCTTGCAAAAATCTAAAGCTATCTGTACTTTCTTTTCATCAGTATACCAAATCACAAAGAAATGTGTTCGATTAATCAACAGCCTCATGCTTGCTCATGGCCAGGAAAATTATGATTGTAAGTTTTCTCCATTTTCTGTAATTGCTTAAAGACAGTTCGGCATTGGGTTTCCAGTTGAGAGTGACAATTGTTCGGCAGACACAGGACTGGACAGTTTCTGTACTGCTTCGGTGTTTTATTTTCTCGATG
Source organism: Scyliorhinus canicula (assembly GCF_902713615.1). Classification (NCBI taxonomy): domain Eukaryota; kingdom Metazoa; phylum Chordata; class Chondrichthyes; order Carcharhiniformes; family Scyliorhinidae; genus Scyliorhinus; species Scyliorhinus canicula. The sequence goes on along the minus strand of NC_052150.1, from coordinate 162,738,141 downwards.
TAACTTTTTCACAAGACTGAAATATTGGAGATAATCAGACCCCCCCCCCCCCACCAACAGGAGACAGACAAGCTCCAATCAGGCACCGGTTTTAAACCCTACCCAGTGAAATCACTGAGAGTAAAATGGGGTCAGGTGCAACATGGAATCCCCATTCATAGAATTTACAGTGCAGAAGGAGGCCATTCGAGTCTGCACTGGCACTTGGAAAGAGCACCCTACATAAACCCACGGTTCCATCCTATCCCCGTAACCCAGAAACCCCACCTAACCTTTTGTACACTAAGGGGAAATTTAGCATGGTCAATCCACCTAACCTGCACATCTTTGGACTGTCGGAGTAAACCAGAGCACCCAGAGGAAACCCACGCAGACACGGGGGAAACGTGCAGACCCCACACAGACAGTGATCCAAGCTAGGAATCGAACCTGGGACCCTGGAGCTGTGAAGCAACAGTGCTAGCCACTGTGACACAGTGCCACCCCATGGTGATTGAAACCCACTTATCTCCCATCCAGTGAGTTAAGTTAAGATCAACCCCACTCACTGTGGAAAAGCTTCAAACCAGGTTGTACTCAATAGTACTAAATTGATCATCTATAAACTGTTACACTGTACATAATGTTTTATGAGTACATCGATTTCCACTCTACTGTACAATATCACTTGAACTCTGATTTGTTTCCCCCATCCTCAAAATATCCACATTCTTTCTCACCTTAAACTATGGTGAGCATGTATTGCACTCTCCTGCCCACACCCAATCACCCAAAACGAGCAGAGGGTTAAAAATTATCTTTTAATTCCCTCATAGCATTGGAGCTTTCACATACTTCACATTACCTGCAATTTATTACCTCAGATCCAAGATATTCTGTCCTGATCAGGGCTTGCAGGAACACTGATGCGACCATCAATTCACTCAAGACACGAGAGGAAGGAAACTGTGGCTTTAATTGACTTACAACTGAGCCTGCCTGCGACCAGAAGAACTGAGGGCAGACTCACAAGACCGCAGCACTTCCAGTAGTGGGAGGGGCCATGGGCGGAGCTGAGGGTGGAGCCCTGTACATGCTCCTCATCTCCCCCTGTGGGCAAAGCTGCGCAACGGCTCACAGACGGAGCCCACAGGGACACAGTGATACACAGTGTGAATTATGCCTTACACATTCACCACATTCACCCACTGTAAAAATTTAAGTCCAGCGGGGGTGACGGGTCTACAGGTTGAGCCGGTCCGGTGGCCGAGTCGTCCGCTGGGATTGGCGGAGCACCGAGGTTGCAGCCGCTTCGGATGGCTGTGTGCTGACGGGCAGTGTGGATCTGAGGGTGGACTCCGGGGGTAGTTCATTCAGAGCTTTGTTCCTGACCGGTGCGACGGGCAAAGAGGGGCGCAGGAAACCTGTAGGCGTGGGGACGCAGGGCGTGGGGGGTCGGGTGGGGTGTAGTGTGAGGGGTACCTCGGCAGTGGTGGTAGTGGTGGTGGATCCTACAGGCGCCAGGTCCTGGAGGGAAACGGTGTCCTGACGGCCGTCGGGGTAGTCAATAAAGGCGTAGTGTGGGTTTGAGTGTAGCAGTAATACCCTCTCTACCAGTGGGTCTGTTTTATGTGTCCGGACGTGTTTCCAGAGGAGAACCGGGCCCGGTGTCCTCAACCAAGATGGGAGCGAAGCCCCTGTGGTAGTGCCCCTAGGGAAAACAAATAATCGCTCGTGAGGGGTCTGATTAGTGGCCGTACACAGGAGGGACCTAATTGCATGGAGCGCTTCGGGGAGGACCACCTGCCAGTGGGAGGTTGGGAGATTCCTGGACCGTAGGGTCAGTAGGACGGTTTTCAGACCGTCGCGTTCTCCCTCTCCACCTGCCCGTTCCCCCTGGGGTTATAGCTGGTAGTCCTGCTCGAGGCGATGCCCTTGTCGGGTAGCTACCGACGCAGCTCGCCACTCATGAAGGATGAACCCCTGTCGCTGTGGACATAGTTAGGGAAACCGAACAGGGTGAAGACACTGTGCAGGGCTCTAATGACTGTATGGGAGGTCATATCGGGGCACGAGATAGCAAACGGAAAACGGGAGACTTTGTCTATGACGTTGAGGAAGTACACATTACAATTAGTCGAGGGGAGTGGCCCTTTGAAATCGATGCTCAGTCGCTCAAAGGGCCGGGAAGCCTTTACCAGGTGGGCTTTGTCTGGTCTATAGAAGTGCGGTTTACACTCCGCGCAGATCGGAAAATTCCTGGTGATAGCTTTTACCTCCTCGGTGGAGAAAGGCAGATTTCGGGCTTTGATGTAATGGGCGAGCCGGGTGGCCCCCAGGTGGCAGAGGTCATTGTGGATAGCCTGTAATCGGTCGTCTTGCGCGCTGGTGCATGTGCCGCGGGACTGGGCATCTGGGGGCTCGTTGAGCTTCCCCGGCCGATATATGATGTCATAATTATAGGTGGAGAGTTCGATCCTCCACCTCAAGATTTTATCGTTTTTTTATTTTGCCCCGTTGCAAATGGTCGAACATGAAGGCAACCGACCTCTGGTCGGTGTGGAGGGTAAACCTCCTACCTGCGAGGTAGTGCCTCCAGTGCCGTACGGCTTCCACAATGCCTTGAGCTTCTTTTTCGACTGAGGAGTGTCGAAGTTCTGAAGCGGAGAGGGTTCGGGAGAAGAAAGCTACTGGTCCCCCTGCCTGGTTCAGAGTGGCAGCGAGAGCGACCTCTGAGGCATCCTTCTCCACCTGAAAGGGGACGGATTCATCCACCGCCCGCATGGCCGCTTTGGCAATGTCCTCCTTGATGCAGTTGATGGCCTGGCGGGTCTCGGCTGACAGTGGGAAGAGTGTGATCTTAAATAGTGGGCGGGCTTTGTCCGCATACTGGGGGACCCACTGGGCATAATAGGAGAAAAGTCCAAGGCACCTCTTGAGGGCCCTGGAACAATGAGGGAGAGGGAGTTGTAAGAGGGGGCGCATACAGTCAGGGTCAGGCCCCAGGACCCCGTTTTCCACGACATAGCCTAGGATGGCTAGTCTGGTTATGCGGAAAACGCATTTCTACTTATTGTATGCGAGGTTGAGTTTCTGGGCGGTTTGGAGAAATTGGTGGAGGTTGGCATCGTGGTCCTGCTGGTCATGGCCACAGATGGTGACGTTATCCAAATACGGAAACATGGCCCCCAGCCCGTACTGGTCCACCATTCGGTCCATTGCTCATTGGAACACCGAAACCCTATTCGTGACGTCAAAGGGGACCCGGAGGAAATGGAAGAGGCGGCCATCGGCCTCGAATGCGATGTAGTGGCGGTCCTCCGGGCGGATTGGGAGCTGGTGGTATGCAGACTTCAGATCCACTGTGGAGAAGATGCGGTACTGGGCGATCTGGTTGACCATGTCTGCAATTCGGTGGAGGGGGTACACATCGAGCTGCGTGAACCGGTTAATGGTCTGTCTGTAATCAACCACCATCCGGAACTTTTCCCCGGTCTTGACGACCAGCACCTGAGGTCTCCAGGGACTATTACTGGCCTCTATGACTCCCTCACATAGGAGCCGCTGGACTTCGGCTCTAATAAATACCCTGTCCTGCAGGCTATACCGCCTGCTGCGAGTGGCTACGGGTTTGCAGTTAGCAGTGATAGGGAGCGAACAGCGTCTTACCAGGTCTGGATGAACGAAGCTCTCAGTGCTCCCGGAGTCAAAGAGACACGGTGTCTTGTATCCGTTGACCTGAACGGACATCATTGAGCTTCTGAGGTGCTTTGGCCGCAACTGGTCCAAAGTGACTGCATTGAGTTGCGGGTAGTCGGTGGCTTGATCATCAGTGCTGGAGTGGGCCCGTGATGACTGTCCGTGGAGGTTGTAGTCGGCGATATGAACATCGGGTGATGGCCAAGATGGTGGTCCCCGTTGATCGCACGCGAGTGATGAAGAAGATGGCGTCCAAGATTGCCGACCCCGTGGATCGCATGTGACGGGCGGCGAGGAAGATGGCGCCTAAGATGGCGGCCCCCATGACTCGCACATGGCCGGCGGCGTGGGGGTGGATTGCCAAGATGGCGGCCCCCATGAGTCGCCATGTTGGGCGGAGGCAGCAGACACGCTGCAACATTGTGGAGTTTGTGGGCCTGTGAGTTGGGGGAGCGACTGCTCTGGATAGCGGGAGAGTTAGAGGGTTTAGATTTAGACAGACATACCTTAGCAAAATGTCCTTTTCGACCGCAGCTGCTGCAGGTCGCGTTGCGGGCCGGACAGTGCTGCCGTGGGTGTTGGGGTTGACCGCAAAAATGGCACGATGGCGCTCCATAGTGGGCGGGTGGCCGCGTGGCGCAGGTCTGAGGCAGTCTCTGGTCGGGGGTCCACATTGGGGTTGCGTGGTCGGCGGGGAACGAGTTCAAACTTTGAAACGCGACCTCCAGCGAGGTTGCTAGTGTTACAGTGTCCTCCAAGTTCTGGGCCCCTTTTTCGAGGATACGCTGGCGCACGTAGTTGGACTGGACCCCTGCAACATACACATCACAGACATCGAGTTCCATATGCTGGTAGGCAGTTACAGCCTGAAAGTTACATTCCCGTGCAAGAGCTTTTAGGTCGCGCAGATAGTCCTCTAACGACTCTGCGGGGCGCTGGTGGCGGGTAGTGAAAATATGCCGCGCGTAAACGTCATTTGCAGGCCGCACGTATAGGCGGTGGAGTATAGCGTGGGCATCGGTGTACGAGTCGGTACTATCGAGTTGCGTAGAGATGCGATGGCTCACCCATGCGTGTAGGAGACTGAGTTTCTGCTCTTCAGTAGTAGCTGAGGTAATCGACGCAGCCAGGCAGGCCTTGAAGCACCAAAGCCAGTGTAGAAAGATTTCCTTCGCTTCTGCGGCCTGCGGGTCGAGTTTCAGTCAATCAGGTTTGAGGGCTGATTCCATGGTGGTTTTTTAAGTCGATTAAATTGATGCGACCATCAATTCACTCAAGACACGAGAGCTTTAATCGACTTACAACTGAGCCTGTCTGCAACCAGAAGAACTGAGGGCAGACTCACAAGACTGCAGTACTTTATACTTCTGGTAGTGGGAGGGGCCATGGGCGGAGCCATGGGCGGAGCCAAGGGTGGAGCCCTGTATAAGCTCCTCAGCTCCCCCTGTGGGCAGAGCCGCGCAACGGCTCACAGACAGAGCCCACAGGGACACAGTGATACACAGTGTGAATTATGCCTTATACATTCACCACAGTTTTGTCAATTCTTTGCTCAGCCCTGTACTAATCAAAAGTAGAAACACATATGTAATGTGTGTTTCAAACCATCTGTGTGTTACAACACCAAAAGCGTTCCTATCATTAGCGTCTCCCAGCCATCCCTCTTTCCCTGTCTCACTAATTTCAGATAAGTATGCCTCTATTAGGGTATGCCTGAAGCACATCAGCAGGAGTCTGGAGGCATGAACCAGACTGCATTAACATTAGCACTGTGCACCATTGGCACATGTCCAATTCTGTAGGATCATTAAGTGTGATCCATGCCTGGAGGATAAATCACTGGTGACAATTTCCTTGCAATGCATTCCCTCAGCAACTTGTTAATCTGTATTCCGAAATATTCAAACACTTGTGCTAATCATTCTCCACCAGGATTCCGATTGTCACCAGCTTTTTGTCAGGAAAGAAATAGAAAAACAGTGACTGTTCTGCCAAATTTTCTATTTGAAATAAATTTTTTTAATATCAAGGTAAAACAATTATGTCAATTTCCTTCTTCTTGAGATGAGTTATCATTTACAAACACCGAAAATAACCAGAGCATTGATTAACAGTAGAACCAATTTGATATTAAGGTGGTTTATCTTTTTCAACGAGTTAACCGCGATGTGGTAATTGCCAACAAGGGGATCTGTACTCAAGCAAACATACTTCCAAATGCTAGAAATGTGAAAAACAAACTGAAGGTGCTGTAAATAGTCTGCAGGTCACGCAGCATCTGTGGAGTGAGAAACTGAGTTTCTCAGAGAAAGAAAGTGATGTCTTCACAGTCCTGCAGAGATGGGTTTGAGGACAGAACCACGTGCTAATTTGGGACATTAGCAGTGTGCTGGGTTGGTGCCCTGGTGACCATATCTTGGTGATCTTGCTGCTGGATGTGAGTGGATGGTGGCCATCAGGTTACCCACCTGATATCCACCCAAAGGCCACCCTCCCCCCGCCCCCCAAAGCAAGACCTGCCCACCTCACCAGCCAACAGAAACCCCTCCACGTCTCCGGAGACCCATTAAATAAAGGGACCCTTTCAGAGACTGCCCCAAAAAGCCCCCCCCCCTCCAGAGACCCCCTAAATAAAGAGAACCCCTCACAGATACCCCCCCCAGAGGAGAGACTCCTGTCAGAAAGTTCCCCAGGAAAGAGATCCCTGCCCGGAAGTCCCCCAGAAGAGAGACCCCTATCTGGAAGCTGGAAAGCAGACTTGACAGAGGCAGTGAAAAGAATCACTGCTTTAACACTCACCTGGGCAATATACCTGCTGACTCAGACACCGGGCAGGAGAATCACCGGGGAGCACCGTGAATCCCGCCCCTCCGCCCCATCGGTGGCTGCCGGAGGGTTTTTCGTCAGGGGTGGGGTGGGGGGGGGCAGTCGCCCCCCCCCCCCCCCCCGTGATTCTCCACTCCGCGATGGGCTGAGTAGCCGCCCATTTTCGGCGGGTCTCGCCGGCATGAAATACACCAGGCCTGCGGAGTCCTCGGGGGGGCGCGGGGGGATCCGGCCCCAGGGAGTGCCCCCACGGTGGCCTGGCCCACGATCAGGGGCACTCTTTCCCTCTGCACCTGCCAGTGTAACGGTCCACCATGGGCGGCGCAGATAAGAACCTCTCCTGCGCTGGCTGGGATGACGCTAGCACACACTGGCGCTCCCACGCATGCTCCAACTCGCGCCGACCGGCAGAGGCCCTTCGGCACCGGTTGTCACGGCACCAAGCCCTTCAACCCTGTTGGCGCCAGCCTAGCCCCTGAAGGTGCGAAGGATTGCGCACCTTACGGACGGCCCGATGCCGGAGTGGCTCACGCCACTCCTCGGCACCAGTATGGCCCACCCCGCCAGTTAGGGGAGAATCCCGCCCAGGAAGTGGCACTTGTCAATTCCTGAAAAGAGAAAACAAGTCAGCTGGGTTTAAACTCCCTCAGATCTTTGAATTGCAAGTCTTTCATTCATTTCTCTTTAATATTGAGCCAACCTAGGCAATCCCTCGCAATCCATGCCATGCATAAATGTGCATGGCGAAGCAATGGAATCAGGTGCAATTCAGCTCCGGTGAGAGAACATAGGGCTGGATTCTCCGATTTTGTGGCTATGTCTGCAGGATCCGTCTTGTCTTACGACCAGAAAGTCGGCGGCGCACCCGCACCGATCCCCCGCCCGGTGGGGGGGCAAGCAGCTGTGCAGCATAAAGGCCCCGGCTTTACCTACGGATACGGCGGCAGAATGGCCAAGTCCGTGGCCACGCATGCGCATGGCAGCGGCCGCACCATGCAACATGGTGCCAGCCGGGTGCGGATCCAGCCTGCCAAAAACTGCCCCCCTGTAACTCCCCTCGCCACTCACGGACTACCCCCACCAGTCCTTCCAGCCCCCGCCAAAGCCCCCACTGCCAGTGGAGTGGCTCCCTCCCGACTGTGGCGGTGCTGGACACAGTCCGCAGCTGCCACGTGAGGTCCTCGAACGTTGTGAGGACACGAGCCCCATGCCATCGAGGACTCGGCCCATCGGGGGCGGAGCATTGGGGAAGGCCTCAGGTGATGTCCTGAGGCCGTCCATACAGCATACGTTTTTGAGGGGGTGAGCATTGCAAATAGGTGCAGCCCCTAATTCCAGCGTAAACATGGATTCTCCAGCCGATCACCGAACGCGATTTCGACGTCAGCGACCAGAGAATCCTGCCCATGGTCTCCCAAATGGAGAACTTTGTCCACAGGTTCAAACTCAGTTCTACACTGTCTGAACAATTGAATTTTCCGTACAGCATGGAATGTCAATCTCCCTCGTTATATGTCACTTTCAAAGAACCTGCTTCTTCTTCAGTTTCCTGGCCAAAGGCAGGTCAGTACCATGACCAGTCCAGCAAGGAAACGGATCCTGGATCCACCCCAGTGAAACAAGGATTGAACCCTTTGCTGTTGGCACAAAATCTGATCCACAATGGCTGTCCGTCTAACTGAGCCAACCAGCGCAAGGAGTTGGGGTTACTGTGGCAACACACACTTTTTTAACATGCATTCTGCAGCCTAGAGCTATGGATAGCCTTGCTCTGATTTCTTTACCTCGCATGGCTGACGAAGAATCTCTCCCATTCTTATCGTCTGTCATTGGCATATGTTGGAAGGACTTACAAGTTGATATCCAACCTGTTTGGCCATGTTATGAACTTGCCTTCCTTTGCCATCGAGCCCTGAAGTACGATTTGATCGCAGAGTTTCTGACATAGAGGCAGGGTCACTACCCACTAGGCCACAATACTTCCTTGAATAACATCGTTCTCATGAAAAAGTGTCCAGCAGCCAACATTTAAAGTTCAACAACAACAAAAACATACACATCACCATTATCATCCTACCATTGATCCCGTATTTAGTAGGAGCCTTGCCGCTATATGGGAGAAAGCAAATCCAATAACAGCTAGAACATACCACAAGTCTCTTAGACATAGCCAAAAGAAAAAGGGGAAAATAATGGAGACAGGTGCTGTTGGCCATCATGCTTTTTCCCTCTTCCAAACAGTCTCAGCCCACTTTCCCAGAAGTGGGATGGGGAAGGATCAACAGGCAGCCAATTGAACCAGTTAATGACCATTTGAGGTGAATTGTCAAAAAACAATTGGGATTTAACAGTTACCCTGCAGATGGTGGGGGACAGTTAGTTTACTTATTAATCCCCAATCACGCTAAATTAGCGTGATTTCATTTTATTTCATTTTCATTTCATTTCAATTATTCACAGATTAGGTGAAATTCCCCATTAATGTTGAAACTGAAAAATGATCGGCTTTCAAGCCAATCCCCGCAGGTTAAAAATTCTTGTTCAAAATTATTGATAGAAATAATAACATACAGAAGCAACTACCCGGCAAAATACTTGTAGGGTGCAAATAACCTAATGCAGTGCAGGAAATGTTTAAAACCAAAATATGGAATCTGAAACCTTTTTCAGTTCCTTCCAGAAGTATTTTTAAAAAATCAATGATGACGACAGTGGGAGCAAGATATTTTGCAGGACTATTAGGATCTTTCTTAAATATGCAAAGCCCTACGTCATATTTGGGATCCCATTGCAATTTGTGTCTTCCACTGGGTGGAGCCAATGCTCCTCGTGCTCTGCTCAGTGGGATTGTGCGGTGAACGAGAGGCCGAGAGCCCCTCTGAAACTGCCCAACCCCAAAAACTGGGAATACCTCTCCTACCCACACAAAACCTTCCTGCCTGATGCTAGTCCTTTCTCCCCCCCCCCCCACAACCCCCATCCCACCCCTACAAATTGATGGCGTGTCCTTTGCCATTTGATCACTATTGCCTTATATATATTAAGTATATATGTGGAGTTATGAAAACTCCTGCTAATTCTTGCACTTGTTTCACAAGCTCCCATGGTTCAAAGCTCTGTACCTACATCTGCACAATCTCATTTCCAAAAACACTACGCTCAGATAGGTATAAATAGGGAATAAAATCACCAAGTGATGATCTTGTATGATATGTATGATGGTTTGAGACATGTTTAGAAATCTGGGGGTATAGAGAGTGACATGATACAGTTGGCAGTTCTCAAACTACATTCCACCACTCACTATACCTGACCTGTTGTAACAATGATTAATCAGAAGCAAAGTAAAATTAAGCAAATAAATCAATTGCTGCAGAAGGAACTCACCATCACAGCCATGTCAGTGGACAACAAATTGCCTTTTCCAATAGTCTACCTCAGAAACCTCACTTGAATTTTTAGTTTCAATTTTTGGCCTTTGACAGCTTCACCTCTGTTTTGATAAATCAAATTCAATGGTAAGAATCCATGATTAGGAAATTCCTCTGAGCTGTCCCTGCTTTATCAGCATTAGGTCACAGAAAGAGCGGCACACAAAATATGTGAGCTGAGAGGAATTTCATGACCAATAATATCGTATCACTCCACAGCACTGCCATATGACTACTGACATGCTGCATTGGCAGTTTAAACAGCAAAGCAACTTTTCAGTTTTTCCTCATGGCTCCTGACTTCAAGAAATCAGTAACAAATTTTCTTGAACCTGCCTGGGGTAAATAAATCAGACCAAGCAAAATGACATTTCAGTCACAAGAATGGAACATTGAGAATGCCAAAATCTGCTCACCATTTCACCAATGAGAAATTAAGGGCGGGATATTTTGGCCGTGGCTATCTGGCAACCAGAGATTACCGAGGTCAACGAACCTTTATATGGTCCCCATCCGCTCGCGGTGATCTTGCGGTGGGCCCTGTGAGTACTGTTGCTTCATAGCTCTAGGGTCCCAGGTTTGATTCCTGGCTTGGGTCACTGTGTGGAACCTGCACGTTCTCCCTGTGACTGCGTGGGTTTCCTTCAGGTGCTCCCGTTTCCTCCCACAAGTCCCAAAAGACGTGCTGTTAGGTAATTTGGACATTCTGAATTCTCCCTCCATGTAATAATAATAATAGTAACCTTTTATCATCACAAATCTGAAGTTACTGTGTAAAGCCCCTAGTCGCCACATTCTGGCTCCTGTTCAGGTAAGCTGGTACGGAATTGAACCCGCGCTGCTGGCCTTGTTTTGCATCACAAATCAGCTGTCTAGCCCACTGAGCTAACCCAGCCCTGGTACCAAAATAGGCACCGGGATGTGGCGACTAGGGGATTTTTACAGTAACTTCATTGCAGTGTTAATATGAGCCTACTTGTGACAATAAAGATTATTATTATTATTATTATGTAGGTTCACTGATTTATTAATCTTCTGTAAGACAATTATTTTTAAAAATCGAAAATCACCCTCTCAGGCTGAAAATAAGACAAAACCCAATTATACAGAGGAAGGATCACAGACTCACAAAATAATAGTGCAGAAAAGGCCTTTCGGCCCATCGAGTCTGCACTGATGAATGAGAGACACCTGACCTATCTACCTAATCCCATTTGCCAGCACTTGGCCCACAGCTTTGATGTTATGGCGTGCCAAGTGCTCATCCAGGTACTTTTTGAAGAAGATGAGACAACCCACCTCTACCACCCTCCCAGGAAATGCATTCTAGAATTAAAGGAATTAAAAGATGAGCTCTGGTTTTATTCTGGAGAGAAGATTGTTTCAATATAATTAAGCATGAACTTTTAGTTGAACTGCACAATTTGTGAAAAATGCATATTGCCTTCTCGTGAATTCGCTTAATTCCAGGTCATATTTACACAGTCAGAATTTAACCACCTAGTTTATCATTTTTGTGTTTGAAATGGAGTTTGTCAATAACCAAATTGTGTGTATAAGTAGCACAAATTGTGATTTGCTCAATTTCGCATGAGTACTCCACAGTGGGAATAACAATCCTTGCTTCATTTATGGAAGTTAAGTGGTTTGTTAACTGCTTGAGAAGTGTTAAATGAGCTTAATTAGTTTTTGTTTTTCTATTTCTGCTAAATTGTATTGCACAAAATCAATTGTTTAAAAATCATGGATTGTAAATAACTCCAAAATCCTATTGGTACATTAAAAAAACAAGTTGGGTAATAGAGCACAATGTGATTAGCGCCAATTTCTTTCAGTCAGATTCATATCAGGTATCATTACTATCATTCTAGGACTGCATTTACACCGCTGTTTGTGTAAACCTGTCATCAATAAATACATTGAGATAGAACTTCCATGTGAGAATTTCCATTGCAACTTTGAAGAAGTACCAGAAAATTGACTATATTTTACCCCACATGGAGTTTAAGTTCAGTTCATAGAATTTACATTGCCGAAGGGGGCCATTCGGCCAATCGAGTCTGCACTGAGTCTGGAAAGAGCAGCCAAGTTTCCACCTTACTGCAGAATTCTCCACTGCCGGGATTCTCCATTGCGCCAGTAGCCCGGGGATTTCTGGACGGTGTGGGGCTACCCATAATGGGAAACCCCATTGGCCAGCTGGCGAGATGGAGAATCCCGGAGGTGCGCGGGACGGAGAATCCCGCCCAGGGTGTTTTGACATGGGGGAGGGGAGTTTAGGGCAAGAGGAGACATGAGTATGTATTAAATTGGCATAGAAGTTACAAATGGCCATGGGGGATGGGTTGAGGGCCATAGGTTGGCATGGAGAGTATGAAGAGTCATGAGGGTGGGTAGAGCAGACATTGTCAAACTCGGGGGGCACGGCCCGCGGGTGGGTCGCGTGCGGGTGTCGGGAGGGTCGCGGCGCTTCCGATCGTGCAAATCTGCGCGCAACAGCCGCAGCAGCCGGCTGTTAATAACGTCGGCTGCAAGTGGTCTTCAAAATGGCTGCCAACATGTAAAAAAAATGTGGCCGCACTGCGCATGCGTGCCAGGTCATCTGCGCACATGCGCAAAACTATTCGCATGCATGCCGATGATCGGGCACGCATGCTCAGTGCAGCCACTTTTTTTTAAACGGTCGCAGCTTTTTGTTTTACAAGTTGGGGGGTTTTATTCATTGTTCATTTATTTTACTCATTTTATTTTTATTTTGTTCATTTATTTTATTCATTTTATTTTTATTTTTTTTTACAAGTTCGGGGGGGTTTATTTGATAAAATGTTACAGGCAAAAAATGCAGAACTTTGGACAGATGGAGAGTCCATACTTTCCGACACCGGAAGGCTTCACCTTCATCCAACAGGTTCCATCGGAGGAGCGTGTACGAGGGCCAAAGGGACCCAAAACCATTTCTTCAATTTTTGTCAGCAGCAAACAAGGTAAGAGAAAATGGTGGGTCGCGCAGGTCAGCCGGCATAGGCCGTGAAGGTCGCCTGGCGTAGGTCGCAAAGGTCGACTGGTGTGGGCCACGAAGGCCGGCCGGCGTGGTTCGTGAAGGTCGGCCGGCCTGGGTCGCGAAAGTCGGCCGGGTTAGGTCCTGACAGTTGGCTGGTTGGTAAAAATGGGTCCCCGGAAAAAAAGTTTGAAAAACACTGGGGTAGAAGGACCTGAGGTCGCATGGGTTTCCACGGATGTGGGATGGGGCTGTGTAGGAGGTGTGGGGCAGTGAGGGGTGAGGGCCAGGGAACTTTTTTTGTTTCATTATTTTTATTGGGATGAAGTCCCAGAGCACCAAGACAGGCCTATTAAAGAGCCCGCCTCAGCGCCCGAGATCCCTTGCGACTGTCTCCACACTGTTTCTACGAGCAGTACTCCCAGTTCCAGTTAGTACCTGTACCTTAGTACCCGTACTGCTGGACCAAAAATCTAAACATTCGGAACATTTTCTCCTGAGCCAGTTGTTGTTTTGGTCTCCATATCTTAGGAAGGATATTCCTGTCTTGGAAGTGCTACAATGAATGTTTGTTGGATTACTTCCTGTGGTGAGAGGGGGTTCTGATGGTGAGACGCTGAGTAAATTGGTCCATGAAATTTGGGATCTGGAAGAATAATATGTGATGTTATTTAAAAATATTGAAAGGGGTAAATTTGGTCAGGCTCTTCGAGATCGACTGGATCCCCAACCTTTTCTACACATCAAAACATTTTTTAAAAACACACGCACAACAACAGCCAACAAAGCTTGTATTCAGACAGAAACATTGTGGCAGAAGCATTTAAAGAAAATCCTAAAGGGAACAGTAAAACATTGGATTTCCTCCACAATATATTCCCCCCCCCCCCCCCCCCCCCCCCCCACCCTCCCCACTCCTACTCAAGTTCTCGCTACACTAAACTTTACTCCCAAAATAATTTGTTCGACAAATCTAAAAGCAGAAGACGACCATTGGAAATGATTTCACCGTTTTCTTTTTCTCAGTTATTGTTCCAGCGGTAGGTTCAGAAGGATTTATTATCCAGATGGATAAATTGCTCATTGGTTAAAAATTTACATTTAAATGAATAATGATAAAAAGAAAGAAAATTGCCCATCACAGAGGTATAGCTTTAACAAAAGTATGTATTACAATAATCAGCCAGTGAGTCCCACCATGCGTACATATCCTCATAAACACATCAAACTCCTGTGAAATGTTCTTACTGAGAAGGACACAAATAAGTTCAGGAAATGATTTGATTTACATCTGAAGAATTGTACCTTTTCCCTGAATGCATTCAACAGTAACACGGAGACAAGGGGTGATTCTCATTGTTCAAATCAATCAATCAATTCACTCACTCACACACCTAGAACCCCTTTTCCTGCAAGGCAGTGGTGTAGTCCTATTGTCACTCAACCAATAATCTACAGATCCAGAGTGATGCTCTGGGGGCCCAGGTACGAATCCCGCCATAGCAGATGGTGAAATTTGAACTCAATAAAAGTCTGCGTCAAAAGATAACCATGAATCCATTGTCATAACCTGGTTCACTAATGTCCTTTAGGGAAGGATATCTGCCACCCTTACCTGGTCTGGCCTATATGTGACTGCAGACCTACATAATAATAATGATAATAATCTTTATTATTGCCACAAATAGGCTTGCATTAACACCGCAGTGAAGTTACTACAAAAAGCTCCTAGTCGCCACACACCGGCACCTGTTCGGGTACACAGAGGGAGCATTCAGAATGTCCAATTCAGCTAACAAGTACGTCTTTTGGGATTTGTGGGAGGAAACTGGAGCACCCGGAGGAAACCCACGCAGACACAGGAAGAACATGCAGACTCCGCACAGACTGTATCCCAAGCAATGTGGCTGACTCTTAAATGGCCGAGCATGCCACTTCCTTGTATCAAAATCGTTACGAAGTATAAAATGAATATAGCTGGACTGACCAGCTGGCACCGACCTGGACATCAGAAACGACAACAGGAAACCCAGCCCTTTCGACCCTGTAAAGTCCTCCTTTTTAAAGTCTGAAGGTTTGTCCCAAAACTGGGACAGCTGACTGACAGACCAGTCAGGCAACAGCCTGACATAGTCATACTCACAGGATCTTACTTACAGATAAAGTTCCCAACATCCTCCTCACCATGTTTGTGGAAGGGGTAGCAATCCAGTGGGCTGCTTTTTTGTGGATGGTGTCAAGCTTGTTGAGTGTTGTTGGAGCTGCACTCATCCAAGTAAGTGGAAAGTATTCCAATACACTCCTGACTAATGCCTTGTAGATGGTGGACAGGCTTTGCAGCGGGGGGGTCTCAGGATGTGGGTTACTTGTAGGATTCCTAGCCTTTGACCTTCTCTGGTAGCCATAGTATTAACATGGCTAGTCCAGTGTAGTTTCTAATCAATGGTAACTCCCAAGATGCTGAATTTTGAGGATCCAGCAATGGTAATGCCATTGAATGTCAAGGGGAGAAGGTTAGATTCTCTCTTGTAGGAGATGGCCTGGCACTTATGTGGAATGAATGTAACTTGCCACTTGTCGGCCCAAGCCTCGATGTAGTCCATGATTTGCTGCATTTGGACAAAGATGTCTTCATTATCTGAGGAGTCACAGATGGTGCTGAACATTGTGCAGTCATCCGTGAACATCCCCACTTCTGACATTATGGTGGAAGGGAGGTCATTGATGAAGCAGCTGAAGGTGGTTGGGCCGAGGACATTACCATAAGGAACCCCTGCAATGTTGCCCTGGAGCTGCGATGATTCATCTCTAATCACCATAACCATCTTCCTTTGAGATAGGTATGACTCCAAAC
The DNA here is from genome assembly GCF_902713615.1 of Scyliorhinus canicula. Lineage (NCBI taxonomy): Eukaryota > Metazoa > Chordata > Chondrichthyes > Carcharhiniformes > Scyliorhinidae > Scyliorhinus > Scyliorhinus canicula. The sequence goes on along the minus strand of NC_052150.1, from coordinate 162,722,354 downwards.
AAGGGAGAATTTTCTACCTGTTTGCCATTGACTCTAGTTTAGCTAGGGCTCCTTGATGCCATACTCGGTCAAATACTGCCTTGATGTCAAGGACAGTAACTCTAAACCTCCCCCCCCCCCCCCCCCTCCCCCTCGCAGTGTGTTTCTTGGTGACGGGAGGCGGCGTGCCGTTGGATGACAGTGGGAACGTCTGGTCCTGCCGCTGTCAATGGGATTTCCCATTAAATCCACTCCATGCCGCTGGGAAGCCCGTATGGGGCTTTGTCGCCGGAGGGACCAGAATATCCCACTGGCGAGCACGGCCAGAAAATCCCCCCTTGAGTTTGGGCGAGCAGTTGCTCACATATTCTATCTCTTCAATCAAACTCTATTATTTTCCCACTGTCAACATGACACCTGGACCTTGCCCTGTTCAGTCCGGGACCATAGAGAAGCCATAATAATAATAATCTTTATTATTGTCACAAGTAGGCTTCCATTAACACTACAATGAAGTTACTGTGAAATGCCACTTGTCGCCACATTCCGGCACCTGTTCGTGTACACTGAGGAAGAATTCAAAATGTCCAAATTACCTAACAGCACGTCGTTCGGGACTTGTGGGAGCAAACTTTCTTGGGGCTATTTATGACACTTCAAGGACAAATTTACTCACCACCCCAGGGTACATTAAACACTGGTGCAGACCCTATGATTTTTAACACCTCTATCAAATATCTTCTCAACTTTCTCTTCTCTGAGGAGGACAACCCTGGCTCCTCCAATCTATCCTTGCAACTGAAGCTTCTCATCTCTGGAACCATTCTTACAAATGTTTTCTGCTTCTTACCCAAAGCCTTCACATTCTTCCTGAATTGTGGTCACCAGAATTGGACACAATACTTAAACTGAAGTAGAACGAGCGTTCACCATAAAAACGTTCACCATGACCTCCCTGCTTTTGTACTCCTCTGTGTCCCTATCTATAAAGCCCAGGATCTCATACACCTTATCAAACTGCACTGCCAACATCAATAATTTGTGTACATTTATACATTGTGACTCTCTAATCCTGCACCGTTTTAAAAATGTTACCCTTCACTTTTTGTTGTCCTCCCTCATTCTTCCTAGTCAAAAGTATAACCACATACTTCTGTATTAAATTTAATGTGCCACATGTCCACTCATTCCACAAGCCTACATATAGGCCCTTTTGAAGTCTCCCATTATCGTTGCTCACAGTTCATAACAATTCCAAGTCTTGTGTCATCTGCAGATTTTGAAATTGTGCCCTGCACTCCAAAGTCAAGGGGCGGGATTCTCTCCTAACCAGCGGGGCGGGCCGTACCGGTGCCGAGGAGTGGCTTGAACTACTCCGGCATCAGGCAACCAGGGCAAGGCCGGCTCCGGCGGGGTTGGCGCCGCACTAACCGGTGCCGAAGGGCCTCCGCCAGCCGGCGCAGGTTGACGCATGCGCGGGAGCGCCAGCGTGTGCTGGCATCATCCCAGCGCATGCGCAGGGGGTTCTTCTCCACATCGGCCATGGCGGACTGTTACACAAGTAGGCGCGGAGGGAAAGAGTGCCCCCATGGCACAGGCCCGCCCATTGATCGGTGGGTCCCGATCGCAGGCCAGGCCACCTTGGGGGCCACCCCGGGGCCAGATCCCCATACGCCCTCCGATGACTCCGCAGGCCGCCCGCAGAGCCAGGTCCCGGTACGGACATGGTATATTTCACGTCAGCGGGACCCGCTGAATACTGTGTCTTTTATTCAATGGGCTTCAACTTTGCTGACAAACCTGCCATGAGAAAATAAAAAGGTTGCATGTGTGCCATCACAAGCAGGCCGGTGATGCCTGATGTATGCAAACCACGTCAGAAGTATTGAAAAGAGGCCAACGCTGCATGTTTCTTGCCTTCAAGTCATCCAGAAAAGTTGGGTCGACCAATTTTATCTCCAGCTCACCTCAGTCTGAATGGCCTCAATCTGAATGGGCACAGGCATTCATTGCATCTGACTACAAGTCATCCCTTTGTGTTCTATTGGCAATATTCAATACCCATTTCCATCATTGTTATATTGGCTCCAATGTGTAATGTTTACCAAAAGGTAGCAGGAAATATTATTAAGTTTAGTTGTAGTTCTGTGAAAGGTAACCTCACAGAAGAATCTTAGTCAAGTTCCATTGATGCTTTAATTGTTTCTGAATCCATGATAGGTCCACAAACAGACAAAAGGTTGTGATTCATTGGTCAATCTGACTGTAATATAAATTAGTCATAATCCATATGAGCGTAATAATCAATCAGGCACCACATTTAAATAAGAAAGGTAATGAATAAAGTTTTATGAGGTTGCTGTGAAATTTAGCACACCAAGTACCATTAAAGCTTTCATAAAAATGAGAGCTAAACCTCTTCATGCTGAAGAACAAAATATTTGGCAGCTGGCTGTTGCCATTTAAATATATAAACATGTTTATTTGCATCAAATAAAATGCTACATTCTAATTTAAATTAAGTAATAGATTTTAACAGCCTTTTACGCAAACATATTATGATGTAATTTTTCCTCTTCAAATTTAAGAAGTAAATTAAGAATTTTCTGGGCTCGTTCACCACGGACACAAATCCCGTTACGGCTGCTATCTCTCCTGAGAGGGCCATAATGGGATTTGCACCGAGGCGATCACGCCGGGGGTGCAGAGGCCAATGTGGCCCCCTGGGGGATGGTCATGGACATGCAAGGCAGGGTCAGGCAGTGGGGCCTCTCAGGAACCCCATTGGGGTGGTCCACATTATGTGGTGCAAGGGCGATTGTGGAAGGGGGGGGGGGGATGTGCCTGTATGGCGGTGGGGGGGGGGGGGGGGGGGGGGGAATAGCAGATTATTAGAATGGGGGTGGTGCCCAGTGCCTGTAAGAATTGTGGGGTGGGGGGGGGGGGGGGGGCGGTGGGCGGTCGGGTCAGATCACCCTGATGCCTGAGTGGTGCGGGGAGTGTGTGTGGGGTGGGGAGGGGATTGGCCTTCTGTGTTGGAGGTGTCATGACTCCTGGGGCTAGTGCACGATCAATTCCAGTCCCCCTTGACCCAAAGTCACAATACAAGTGAAATTAGATGTTATTTTAAAATACCTGAGGACCTTGGCTAAGCCCAATAAATGCTGTCACCAGGTTTGTAAAACTTATTCAACAGTAATATAATTAAACTGACAAAAACTGACAAACACAGCCCCCTACTTTCTAATTCACCCCACTCTATATATATATATATATATATATATATATACACACACACACACATGCAGGCAGACAACATAGAGGGAAGGAAATAATGATAAAACAAAAGGATAAAAGATCGCTGATCCATTAGGATGGCTTCCAGTTAATAGCTTTCTGGAGTTCAAGTTTTCGTTTCAGTATTTCCTCCTACTAGGTTAGGAACAATAAAGCAGTTCTTTACTTCAGCAGCAAGAGAGAGAGACTGTTCCTTCCCCTTTCAAAGGTGTAATCACTTTTAGGAACATAGGAACAGGAGTAGGTTATTCAGCCCCTCGAGCCTGTCCTGATCTGTGGCCTAACTCCATATACCTGCCATTTGCCCATATCGCTTAATATTTTTGCTGAACAAAACTCTACCTATCTCAGATTTAAAATGAATAACTAGAACATAGAACAGTACAGCACAGAACAGGCCCTTCGGCCCTCGATGTTGTGCCGAGCAATGATCACCCCACTTAAACCCACGTAACCCGTATACCCGTAAACCAACAATCCCCCCATTAACCTTACACTACGGGCAATTTAGCATGGCCAATCCACCTAACCCGCACATCTTTGGACTGTGGGAGGAAACCGGAGCACCCGGAGGAAACCCACGCACACACGGGGAGGACGTGCAGACTCCCCACAGACAGTGACCCAGCCAGGAATCGAACCTAGGACCCTGGAGCTGTGAAGCATTGATGCTAACCACCATGCTACCGTGAGGCCCCGAACTGTTCTAGCTTCAACTGCTGACTGCTGTTGGTGTGAAAGAGTTCCAAACCTCTACCACACTGTGCGTGAACAAGTGCTTCCTGACATCTCTCCTGTACAGTCTGGCCCTAATTTTAGACTATGCCCCCCTAGTTTTAGAAGCTCCAACCAATGAAAATAGTTTATCTTTATCTATCCTGTCTTTCCCTGTTCAGATCTTAAATATTTCAATCAGATCGCCCCTTAACCTTCTAAATTCTAGTGAAAACAGGCCTAATTTGTGTAACCTCTCCTTGTAATTTATCCCCTGTGGTCCAGGTGTCATTTTTGTATCGTTGACTGTTGCCAGCCAGAACACTGTCCCTGGCCAACTTACAGGGTTGCCAGCCAGCCAATCAAACCGACTGGTTGTTAAGATTCACTCAGCACCCATGAGTCTGTTTTCTCCAGCCTAAAAAACAAATCCTTGAACACACTGTCCTGACGAGCAGATGCTTCAGCTTGAGTCCATTGATTAAAGGCACATTCCGATTATGAGTCCACGGACCAAAAATAATAAAATAAATGGGAAAGAAGGAAAATCAAAAGGAAGGGCTCCCAGAGGGTTGAGTGTGCTTCCTATGTCTGCCAAGAGTCCCATTGTCCACGAGAGGGGAGGGGGGCCTTTAACTAAACTTTGAGATCGGGGCGCTCTTTAAAAAAGTCCGCCCCGATCTCTGACTGCCTGCATTTCTGGCTACTTTAGCCCCCCCCCCCCCCGACTGTGTGATTCTCGCCAGCGTTTTGAAATTGCCGTTTGACCTGGACAGAAATGACAGCTGTGAAACCAACAAATTTGCCACTGCTTTTCTCACCTGATCCAGCTCTCCGTGCAGTTTTGGAAAATTCCACCAATTATGTTTTAATTAATTATTTTCCCTCTGTAAGGTCGAACACATTATGGTGATCAGTGAATGACAATGTCATGAACCAAACTGTTTTCTGCATAGGCTCTCACATGGAATTGCTGTCAATATAATGTTGTGATAAAGACTCAGACATTTTAAGTGGGATGTTGTAAAGCCTTCATTATCTGCTATTAGCAATAGATTAGTGCTGAATAATAGAATTTGGTCATCGTGAGGTTCCTAATTTTCTGCCTTGCACTTAACGTTTTTTTCAGCTTTCAGCAGAAGGTGATGAGTTCAAGTCACTGCCAAGAATTGAGGGCATAATCTAGGATGACATTTCCTGGCCGGATCAAACCATCTTTGGATGAAACATCACCCTCATCCCCTCTGCCCTTTCACCCTCCCCCACCCATGTGAAAGGCCACGTGGGAGTATTCAAAGAGCAGTAGAGTTTTTTGTTACTCTGACTAATAATCAACATCAAAAGAAGAATATGCTCATTTATCTTATTGCTGCCTGTAGAACTTTGCAGTGCACAAATTGGCTGCCTGTTATTCTACATTACAACTGTGATCGCATTTACAAAACAAAGACTGTAAAGCATTTTGGTCCTCCATGTGTCCGTGAAAGGCATTATATAAAAATGCTGTTTCTTTAATTTTAACATACATGAATATTTATATATATATTAGCCTGGAAATTGTAATTTACCCACATTGGAATGTCATCAATGCAAGCCAATGGCTTCAATTGAGGAAAAAGGTAATATTTCTTTTTCCAAAATGGCAATATATAATGGGGCACATGGTGGCTACTAGTGGCCTGAGAATTTAATGTGTGGCCAGGAAGAACAGGAATGCTTTCCCCGGCTCCATATTCTGGTAAGTATTTTTTAAAACGTATCATATTACGGTGACCTCCAGTGGTTCCTTTAAGGAATCCTAGCTAGACCCCAGGTAGACCATATAATTCTAAATATAGCATTTCTAATAATGCAGAATTCGAAAATAGATATAATTCCCCTTTGAAGTATATTCGGTGGATCTAATACCAGTTTTTGGTGAATGCCAGTAATTCATCCAAATGGCCTGAACCAAAATGGCATTGGAGGGGTTTCTGAAACTGTTCATGCGTGTGAGGTTGTCCGTAAATGGAGCCTCTTTGAATCTGTTTGCTGCCTGGATAATAGGTGCAACAAGGCCCAATTCTCACCTCACCCCACCCCCCCAACCACCCCTAATTTCGTATTGTTTATAGTTAGTGGTTCAGTCCATCCAAACTGATGTGGAGTTTACTCCTTTAGGTTAGGGTAGCTTTTTTAAAATAGTAACTATGTTCCTGCTCCAGGGCTGATTTTCAAAAAAGCTGCAATCAAATGTCAATTAACTTAATGTTAAATATATTGTAATGTGAAAATGAGATGGAGATTAAAAATGTCTTTATTGCAAGATTCAAATTTAACTGAATGTGTTCTGAAAGAGAACAAGTCATTTATTTTTATTAACAATACTCCGTAAGTCAATAGTAAGTGAGGACAATGAGCAAAGATATCAGACAATGTAATTACAAGCTGTGTGAGTCTCGTCTTTCTTGGGAACCACAGAAATGACAGCTCCCTGCACAGATTGTGCTAATATAGCTAATTGTAAGAGTTTCTGAAGCCTTGTCTAGCGCTGACAATATCAAATCTGCACAACAATGAAGAACAGCAATTCCTACAGGACCCAGCATTATCCCTCTTGACTCGGAAACTGATGCCAGGTTTGTTTTGATAATGATTGAGACCAGTTTTCCACCTGTTTTTGGTGCAAACAAGTGCTTGTTTCTATTGCCCACTGAAATTAAACTCCAAATCAGAAAGCATGGCTCCATACTTGAATGCCCAGAGCTTTCCTCACTGACCTCTTTCAGTACTGAAGAAAAATGTTCATGTTTGGAAAAAATTTGAAAAATCTAGAATTCAACCTGATTGCCGAATCAACACAAGCGGCATTTTCTGTGCAACCCGCAGGATGTCTTGTGACGATGGAGGCAACTCTCTATTCACCAGTGGTAGGGCCTACTGATCCCACAGTTGTCAACAAGATTTCCTGTTGAAAGCACCCCTCACTGCTGGAAAACCCATGACGGGGGTTCGCCGTCTATGGGACCGGTAGATCCCGCCGGCGTGAAAAACTAAAAGTGCAGCCTTGGACTTTTAATAGCCAGATTTACATCTGATTGTAGGCTTACTAAATGGATATAAGGAAGATGGTGATTCATGTTTGCCCACCTACCTTCGATCAGCAGAGAGCATTGGACCTGTGAGGGTCATGTTTTCAGAACTGAGGATAAAAGAAAGCACGAGTCTTGAGGCTTTCACCCACCTTCAGGCAGTGCAGAGCATCGGACCTGCGGCCACTGTACAGGCAGCGTGCTAAGTTTGGAAAAAAGTCCAAGAGTGATGTCACAGGAAAGCAGTTGATTGGTGAGTAACTGATATTAGGGACTGTGTCTAAAGAGCTAAAGCTAAAAAAGCGTATTATATGTTGGGAAAACTATCACTTCTAGATTTGTTCGATTCAAAGGCATAAATGTTTGCATTTAAGACATGTCAGGTAAGGACAGCCGAGTGGAATGTGTGGCCTGTCACATGTGGGGCGTCTTGGACCCTACCAGTGTTCAAGATGACCACATGTGTGGGAAGTGCTCCCAGCTGCAGAAACTGGAGCTTGGGTTTCAGAGCTTGTGCAATGGCTGGAGACACAGTGGCACATCTGTAAAGCTGACTGTTAAATGGATAGCATAATTAGAGAGGTGATCACATCACAACTCAAGGGACAAGAGAAATAAAGGAAATGGGTGACCACCGGGCAGTCCAGAAAGAACAGGATGCCAATGCAGGAGTCGCCGAGGGTCCCGCTCACAAACTGGTATTCCATTTTGGAAGCGGGTAACTCAGGGAAGTGCTGTCAGAGCCAATATTCTGACACCACAAGCAGCTTGACTGTGGGGCGAGGGGGAGGTGGGGGGGGGGGGGGGGGGGGGGGGGGGAGGAAGAAGAAATGAAGAGCAATAGTAATAGGGGCTTCATTAGTCAGGGGAGCAGACAGACGTTTCTGCAGTCAAAGACTTGAGTCCAGGATGGTGTGTTGTCTCCCTAGTTCTAATGTCAGGGATGTCACTGAACAGCTGCAGGGCATCCTGAAAGGCGAGGGTGAAAAGTCAGAGGTCATGGTACATGTTGGTACCAGCGTTATAGATAGAATGCAGGATGAGGTATGGCATCAAAAATTCAGGGAGCTTGGCAGTAGGTTAAAAAGCAGGACCTCTAAGGTTGTAATCTCTGAATTGCTCCAGGTGCCACATGCTCGCGAGCACAGAAATAGGAAACGAGGGCAGATTAATCTGTGGCTCAACGGTTGGTGCAGGCGGGAATATTTTTGCTTCTTAGATCATTGGGATCATTTCTGGGGAAATGGAACATGTGCAAGAGAGATGCTTTGCACCTGAATCACATTGAACCAATATCCCTGAAAATAGGTTTACCAGTGCTGTTGGGAGGAGTTTAAACTAGTCTGGCAGTGGGTGGGGACATCAATAATTGGTAAAGTAGAGACGCATCGTGCTATCATAAAGGAAGCAAGCCAGAGTGAGTTCAGCTATGTTGAATGTCAAGAGAATAAGACAAGGTTGGATGGTCTTTACTTTATGACACTCCTACATAGGAGTAGAATAAGAAGTCTTACCACACCAGGTTAAAGTCCAACAGGTTTATTTGGAATCACCAGCTTTCGGAGCATAGCTCCTTCATCCGGTGAGTGAAGAGGTAGGTTACACAAACACAGCATATAGAGACAAAGCCAATGATGGAAGATGATACTTTGAATGTGAGTCTTTGCAGGTAATTAAGTCTTTTCAGGATGAACGGACATTGCGTGACAATAACCAGGCAGGAATTTTCCCTTCCAGTCAGGGAACACTTCAGCAGTCAAGGGCATTCAGCCTCTGATCTTCGGGTAAGCGTTCTCCAAGGCGGCCTTAAGGGCGCATGACAACGCAGAATCGCCGAGCAGAAACTGATAGCCAAGTTCTGCTCGCATGAGTACAGACTCAAACAGGATGTTGGATTCATGTCTCACTACATTTAACTACATTTCACCCCCACCATCTGGCCTGGCTTGCGAAATCCTACCAACTGTCCTGGCTTGAGATACTTTACACCTCTTTAAACTGTGGTTAGCCCTCTCTCCAGACGCACCGCCTGGACCTGTAGAGACTTTTATGATATAATAATCTTCATTGTCACAAGTAGGCTTACGTTACACGACAATGAAGTTACTGTGAAAAGCCCCCACTCGCCACATTCCGACGCCTGTTCGGGTACACAGAGGGAGGATTCACAATGTCCAAATTACCTAACAGCACATCTTTCGGGACTTGTGGGAGGAAACCGGAGCACCCGGAAGAAACCCACGCAGACACAGGAGAACGTGCAGACTCCACACAGACAGTGACCCAAGCCAGGAGTCGAACCTGGGACCCTAGAGCTATGAAGCAACTTAATTAGTTTAACACTTAGTTGTGAGATCAGGATGCCATTTAAAATGCACCCCAGCTCACTCAAGGACATCCTCGGGTCCCCCTGCATCCAACCTCACTTGCACATAGCACCCCCATGTCCGATCGCCAGTAAACAAATGCCAGTTAGGGACCTTGGCATTGCCAGCCTGGCACCCATGAAGTGCCCCGGCAGCTGGAGATGCCACCTGGGCACCTTGGCAGTGCCAGGCTGGCACCGAGGTGGTATTCCCAGGGTGTCAGGCTGATAGTGACAGGGTGCCAGGCTGGCACCAGCAGTGCCAGCATACCACTCTGCCCAGAGGGTAAGCACCTGGGTGCCTCCGATCCCCTCGGAAACCCCCATGAGTGTCATTCACCTGATCACTGATTGTGGGGCTACTACTGAATGGCATTTGTCCAAGATCTCCGAGAAGCTGGATACCTTAGCCTTGGTTACTTCAAGGAACTGCATATTAGAGTGAGACTCGCTAGGAAGATTTGGCAAAATTAACCCGCCCACAATGGGGTAAATTCACATTGCGATGTCACATAATAACTAGGAGCAGGAGTAGGCCATCTGGCCCCTCGAGCCTGCTCCGCCATTCAATGAGATCATGGCTGATCTTTTGTGGACTCAGCTCCACTTTCCGGCCCGAACACCATAACCCTTAATCTCTTTACTCTTCAAAAAACGATCCATCTTTATCTTAAAAACATTTAATGAAGGAGCCTTTACTGCTTCACTGGGCAAGGAATTCCATAGTTTCACAACCCTTTGGGTGAAGAAGTTCCTCCTAAACTCAGTCCTAAATCTACTTCCCCTTATTTTGAGGCTATGCCCCCTAGTTCTGCTTTCACCCGCCAGTGGAAACAACCTGCCCGCATCTATCCTATCTATTCCCTTCATAATTTTATATGTTTCTATAAGATCCCCCCTCATCTTTCTCAATTGCAACGAGTACAGTCCCAGTCTACTCAACCTCTCCTCGTAATCCAACCCCTTCAGCTCTGGGATTAACCTAGTGAATCTCCCCTGCACACCCTCCAGTGCCAGTATGTCCTTTCTCATGTAAGGAGACCAAAACCGAACATAATACTCCAGGTGTGGCCTCACTAACGCCTTATACAATTGCAGCATAACCTCCCTAGTCTTAAACTCCATCCCTCTAGCAATGAAGGACAAAATTCCATTTGCCTTCTTAATCACCTGTTGCACCTGTAAACCAACTTTTTGCGACTCATGCACTAGTACACCCAGGTCTCTCTGTGCAGCAGCATGTTTTAATATTTCATCATTTAAATAATAATCCCGTTTGCTGTTATTCCTACCGAAATGGATAACCTCACATTTGTCAATATTGTATTCCATCTGCCAGACCCTAGCCCATTCACTTAACCTATCCAAATCCCTCTGCAGACTTCCAGTATCCTCTGCACTTTTTGCTTTACCACTCATCTTAGTGCCGTCTGCAAACCTGGACACATTGCACTTGGTCCCCAACTCTAAATCATGCACGTATTCGATCTCGTAAGGCGTAACAAGCCGGTTAGATCGCGAGAACAGAACCAGCATCTACCAGCCACGTTGCGGCACGTTGACTTTCAGGAACAACGTGGCCAGGAGTTAGTGGCTGTAATTTACATGGATTTTAGCAAAGCCTTTGACAAGGCCCCACAGGTTGACTGATTGAGAAGATTGAAGCACATGGAATTCAAGGGAACACGTTGAGATGGATCCAAAACTGGATCCATGCAGGGCACAAAGGGCAGTGGTAGAAGGCTGTTTGTGTTACTGGAGACTGGTGGCAGTGACAGATGGTATTTAACCCTGATAAGTGCGGGGTGATGCACTTTGGAAGAAGAAACAGGACAAGGGAGGATGGAATGAATGGCAGGACACTAGGAAGCTCAGAGGAACAGCTGGATCTAGGAGTACTTGTTCACAGATCCTTGAAGACAGCAGATCACATGAATAGGGTAGTTAAGGAGGCATACGGGACACTTGCCGTTATCAGTTGTGGCATGGAATATAAGAGCAATTAAGTTATGTTGGAGCTGTACAGAACATTGGTTAGGCCAAAGTTGAATTACTGTGTGCAGTTCTGGTTACCTCACTATAGGAAGGAAGTGATTGCACTGGAGGGAATACAGAGGTGATTCACCAGGTGTTGCCTGGGATGGAGTACCTTAGCTGTTAGGAGAAACTGGATAGGCTTAGAATACTTTCTTTAGAACGGGGAAGACAGAGGGCGATATGAATGAGGTGTATAAAATTATGACGGGTTTGGACAGGGGAAATAGGAAGCAGCTTTTCCCTTTGGCTGAGGGGTCAATCACAAGGGGCATAGTTTTAGGAGATTCCAAGGGGATTTTAAAAAACAAATTCACTCAGAGGGTGGTGAGAATCTGGAATGCACTGCCTGGGAAGGTAGTGGAGCTGGGAAATCTCACAACCTTTAAGAAACTGGATGAGCACTTGAAACACCATCACATTCAAGGATATGGAACAAGTGCTGGTACATGGGGTTAGCGCAAGACTAGGTGGCGTTATTATAGGTGCAGACTTGATGGGCCAAAGGGCTTTTTGAGCGCTGTTTGACTCTTTGACCTATCCACCTCCCCATCCCTACTGGTGAGCACACTGGGAGGTGGGAGTGGGGGGTATCAGGTGAGATGGTGGGATGCCTTGTCCATCATCTACCTGCTTCCACTGGAATGTTACTAGTGGTGGGAGCATTGCCGGGCAGCTCGTCCACCCTTGGATCAATTGAAGCTCTTAAGTGGCAAGCTGGGATGCTGGCGTTTGGATCCTCCTATTCGGCAGCCTGTGCTCAAAGGAGGCTCGATCCCTAACAGAATTGCTGTTCCTGTTTGTACCCCCGCCGATCCCCCTGATCCCCCTCTCGCCCAGGCCTACCTGACTGGCATCAGCGATAATTTACCTCTTATTCGGCCTTCTTCAATGACCCTCGTCATGAATTGCCAAGAGTACCAGCAGTGGCCACCACTCCCTGTAGTGGTGCTGGGACCGGAGAGTTGTCAGCCATCTGGTTGATCTAGCTGTTGAAGGTGATTCATCCTCCCATTTGCGGGCAGAAACCACAACCTCAGGCTTGAGGACCGGAAAACACAATCATTGCTTCTGGACTGCCTGGAGGCAAGCTCACCTTCAATTTTTCTTTTTTTTTCAAAATGTATTTTATTACAAAAATGTTATCAAAATAGGTTACAGCCAATAAACACTCCAGGAAACAGACTTCCCAACAATCAACTATGCAGTCTGTACAGATTTTTCACCATTTTCACTCCCCCTCCCCATCCTCTGCGATGAACAGCTCCTCAAACACGGTCACAAACGTCCCCCATCTTTTCTCAAACTCCCCTGCTGAGCCCCTTAACTCATACTTTACCTTCTCCAACCGCAGGAAGTCATACAGGTCACTAACCATGCCGCTACCCCTGGTGGCGATGCCGATTGCCACTCCAGCGGAATTAGCCGCCGTGCAATCAGAGAGGCGAAGGCCATGACATCGGCCTTCCTCCTCTCCATGAGCTCTGGCTTCTCTGAAACCCCAAATACCGGCACCAAAGGGTCCGGGTCCACTCCCTCTTCCACTATCCTGGCTAAGACCGTGAACACTCCTGCCCAGGATCTTCCCAATTTTTCACAATCCCAAAACATGTGCGTGTGATTTGCTGGCCTCCCCCCCCCCCCCCCACCTCTCACACTCATCTGCTACCCCCTGAAAGAACCCACTCATTCTCGCCCGAGTCATATGCACCCTGTGCACCACCTTAAACTGTATCAGGCTCACCCTTGCACAATAGGAGATCCCATTTATCCTTCGCAGTGCCTCACTCCATACTCCCCAATTGATCTCCATTCCCAACTCCACTTCCCATTTCTCCTTGATCTTCACCACCCGCTCGCCTCCCTGCTCTCCCAGCCACTTATATATATCCCCAATTCTTCCTTCCCCTTCCACATCCGGAAGCAGCAGTCGATCCAGCAGGGTGTATCCCGGCTACACTTTCAATTTTTCAGCCAGTGGGGGGACCACTGCCTTCTTGAAAATCCAGGACCTATTGGTCTCACAGTGCTAGACTCTCTGAACGATCATAGATGTAATGCAGTTATAATTCCCACCCTGCTTTAGTTAAATGTAAAAGCCACTTCTCACTGATGCAAGCACATTGGATAAAAACCATGGTCAGTAAATTATTTATTTGAATCAGCTTTCTAAAGTTTTGATTTTCGCATCTTAAAAAATTAAAAATAAACTTCTATGTTGACAAATGCAAGAGATATTCCCACTTTTTGAGGATGCAGCCAAATTATTTGATGCTGTGCTGCTGAAATTCATATCAGTGCTGTCAGTACCTAACAAGGTCTTCAGCATGGTGCTCCTCGACAATAGACAGTACCCTTCATGAAGAACAGGCAGATCATGCTGTGAGCAGATCTTAACACTCAGGAACATCATAAAGCAGAGCCTAGGGTATCAAAAGCCACTTGTTATCAGCATCATTGATTTCAGGAAGTCTTTTGATAGTGCCCATTGGCAGTCACACTGGTACATTGCAAGACAATGCGACATCCTGTTACAGCATATTAACATCTTCAAAGCTTTAAACTGCAATTCTAGGTGTTGCGCCAAGACTAGCAAAGCACGACAGACCCTTCAACACCAACACAGGGAAATGGCAAGGCTACATATTTTCTCCATTCCTTTCCCTCTTGTTATTGATTTCATTATGAGTAAAGAAATGGAGGATGCAGACTTTGAAATGAATAAAATGAAGATTTGATAAACTGGGCTCTTTTTGTGTAGCAGGTGATTGCAAGAGCAAACACCAAGGGGAGAACAGATCGACCCTAATGGGTCCCTCACTGCAAGGAGCAGTGTCTTAGGCAGGCCGTGGGATGCAGAGCTAAGATGCCATAAGACAGCGAGAGCAACAACAAGCAGGATGAAGAAAGGCCCCGGACCTCTGAGCTGCAATGTGATAAGAGCCAAGGCCATGAATAGGGCAACACAAAGCCTCTGAGGGTGGTTAGAGAACTGGGAAAAGGGTTTGGAGTAGGCATATAGCTGCTCAAAGCCTAGCTGGACCACTTGGGAAGCACCTTTGCGAACAGGAAGTCCCAAAGAGAGGAAGATGCCCATTGAGATAAGGCGATCTGGGTCATGTGGCCACAAGAAATTAGTGTTAGGAGCTCCACCATCTGAACTCTACTGTTCAGCTGATTTGAGACCAAGAAGTTAAGCTCTTGGCAGAACTGTGATGAATCAGGAGCTTCAGCCATAAATAGCAATCGTAAATAGTTTGTTCCTTTGAATTAAGCCTTTCTCTTAATGTTCATAAACATTTGAAGCAAGAATCCTTGTTTTACAATCTATGTGCAATCCAGGTGCTTGAATCCACCATTACAGAGAGAGTGAGAGAGATCCTTAAAGTTATGAACAGATGGGTAGATAGAAGCAAAACATTTCCAGTGATTGAGGGGTTTAATACAAGGAGACAGTGATGCAAGATTCAATATAAGGTAAGCGACAGAGAGCAGGAGAAAAATGTCTACATCCAGGAATATGAAATGGACTGCCAAAGTTAGTGATGTTAGGAGAAACAATGAGCGAGGGGCAGCACGGTGGCACAGTGGTTGGCATGGCTGCCTCACGGCGCCGAGGTCCCAGGTTCGATGATTTCTTGAGTTTTGATTTTTTTTTTGATCAAGTGTGCCAATGCAAATAAGGATGCAAAGCCCATGTGTGTTATCTGCAGTGAAGTACTGCAAAATGAGAGAAGTTTCAGATTTTGAAAGAGAAGTGGTGGGTGAAAAATTCCTTTGAGAATGAGACCCCAGAGTCAACTATTAACTTGGAGAAATGGGATCCAGAGATGAGGGGTTTGGCTTATGAAGAGAGATTGAGCAGTTTAGGCCTTTACTCTCTTTATAGTTTAGAAGAATTAGAAGAGATCAAATTGAGATATATAAGATGATAAAAAAAGTAGGCTTGGATAAGGGGTAGCAAATTTAAAACAGAGATGAGGAGATATTACTTCTTCCAAAGAGTCGTGAATCTGTGGAATTCGCTACCTCAGAGTGCGATGGATGCTGGGACAGTGAGTAAATTTATGGAGGAGTTAGAAAGATTTTGGATTAGTAATGGGTTGAAAGGTTATGGAAAACGAGCAGGACGGTGGGGTTGAGCCATGGCCGTATTGAACGGAGGAGCAGGCCCAAGAAGCTAATTTTCTTTTTAAAAATTGAGAGTACCCAATTATTTTTTTTCCAATTAAGGAGCAATTTAGCGTGGCCAACCCACCTAAATTGCACATTTTTGAGTTGTGGGGGGTGAAACCCACGCAGACATGGGGAGAATGTGCAAGCTCCGCACAGACAGTGACCCAGAGCCGGGATTCGAACAAGGGTCCTCAGCGCCGCACTCCCAGTGCTCAAGAGGCTAAATTGCCTATTCCTGCTCCTAGTTCTTATGTTCTAAGAAAGATCTGTTCTGTCTAATTCCAGCTTCTACCTCTTGGTCTGTAGCCTGTAGGTAACAGCACCTCAAGCACAAATTTGGTGTTCTTGATTAATTTTTTTAAATATATTTTTTTATTCTCCTCCTTTTTCACATTTTCTCCCAAATTTACACCCAACAATAAACAATAATCAGTAACAAATATAATGTCAATCCCTATGTCAATAACAACGATCCCATCTTCCCACCAAACCCCCAAACATTAGCCCGCATGTGTTCTTGATTAATAAGGGGATCAAAGGTTATGGGGAGGCAGCAGAAGAATGGGGATGAGGAACATATCAGCCATGATCGAATGATGGAGCATACTCAATGAGCAGAATGGTCTAATTCTGCTCTTTTTTTATGGTCTTATGATCTAGAGCTGACTCCAAATGAAAAGACTATGCTGTTGTGTCAGACCTGTGACAGCCCATTAAAAACACACCAAAAGCCCATGAGGCTGTCGGCATTCTGTAGTAGAAAGAAGGATTTTGTTGCTATTGCCCTTCATGATGACCTACATGTGCGAGGTTAGATTTTGTGTTCTAACAAAGATGAAGACAGCACAAAGGAACTGGTTGAACTCTGCACCTGATATGCGCATTGCCCTCACCTCCTGTGAACCTAATTGGAGTGAACCAAACAGGCTCCCCTTTTGTATTAATGATGTGTCATGAAGGTCGGCTGGTTGACAGAAGTGGGTTCTGGGAAAAAAAAGTTTGAAAAACAATGTTCTAGATGGTAATGATTGTGGGTTTGGAAGGTGCTGCCTAAGGAGCCTTGGTGGGTTCCTGCAGTGCATCATGTAGATGATACACACTGTTGCCATTGTTCACCAGTGGTGGAGGGAATGTATGTTTCTGGAATGGGTGCTTTGTCCTGGATGATGTTGAGCTTTTTGAGCATTGTTAGAACCATATTCATCCAGGTAAGTGGGGAATATTCTATCACACACATAACTTGTGCTTTGTAGGTGGTGTACACGCTTTGGGGAGTCAGGATGACCCGCAGTATTCCTTGCCTCTGACCTGCTCTTTTAGTCACAGTATTTATATGGCTGGTCCAGTTCAGTTTGTGGTCAGTGGTAACCCCCAGGATACTGATAGTGGGGAATTCAGTGATGATAACAATAATAATCTTTATTAATGTCACAAGTAGGCTTTCATTAGCACTGCAATTAAGGTACTGTGAAAATGCCAATAAAAGTCAAGGGAGGATGGTTTGATTATTTCTTACTGGAGATGGTCATTGCCTGGAACATGTGTGAAATGAAATGAAAATCGCTTATTGTCACAAGTAGCCTTCAAAATGAAGTTACTGTGAAAAGCCCCTAGTCACCACATTCCGGCGCCTGTTTGGGGACGCTGGTACGGGAATTGAACCGTGCTGCTGGCCTGCCTTGGTCTGCTTTAGCCCAGTGTGCTAAACCAGCTTGAATGTTACTTGCCACTTGTTAGCCCAAGCCTGGATAATGTCCATGTCTTGCTGTAATTGCATACGGACTGCTTCAGTTTCTGAGGAGTCATGAATGGTGCTCAACCTTGTGAAATCATCAGTAAAACCCCCATATCTGACCTTATATTGGAAGGAAAGTCATTGATTTTATTTTTTTATAAATTTAGAGTAACCAATTCATTTTTTCAAATTAATGGGCAATTTAGCGTGGCTAATCCACCTACTCTGCACATCTTTGGGTTGTGGGGGCGAAACCCATGCAAACACGAGGAAAATGTGCAAACTTCTGGGACAGTGACCCAGAGCTGGGATCGAACCTGGGACCTCAGCGCCGTGAGGCAGCAATGATCACCACTGTGCAGCCGTGCAGCCCTCAGAAGGTCATTGATGAAGTAATTGAAGATGGCGGGGCTTAGGCACTACCCTGAGGAACTTACGTAGTGTCTCCCACCCATCTCCCACCTATCCTCCTCCTCTAACCAAAAAAAAAGTTCTGTCCGTTGGATTGCTAAACTAACAAGTTTTTTTATTTTTATTTTTCAGTAGTTGGGAAGTTAGTTCAGTGGGAATGGAGGCTAGGGCAGTTGAATGTTCCTCCTGCAGAATGTGGGAGGAAAGGGTCACCTCTAGTGTCCCTTCTGAATACATCTGCGGGAAGTGCGCCCAACTCCAGCATCTCGAGAGCCGCGTTAGGTACCTGGAGCTGGAGCTGGATGAACTTCGGATCATTCGGGAGGCGGAGGAGGTTATTGAGAGGAGTTATAGGGAGGTAGTCACACCTCAGGTAAAAGAAGAAGGTAGATGGGTTACCGTCAGGGGAGGGAGAGGGAACTGGCAGGCAGTGCAGGGATCCCCTGTGGTCGTTCCCCTCTATAACAAGTATACTGTTTTGGATACTGTTGCGGGGGACGACTTATCAGGGGTAAGCAATGGGGCACAGGTCTCTGGCACAGAGTCTGTCCCTGTTGCTCAGAAGGGAAGGGAGAAGAGGAACAGAGCACTTGTCATTGGGGACTCCATAGTTAGAGGAACAGACAGGAGGTTCTGTGGGAACGAAAGAGACTCACGGTTGGTGTGTTGCCTCCCAGGTGCCAGGGTTCGTGATGTCTCTGATCGTGATTTTGGGATCCTTAAGGGGGAGGGGGAGCAGCCCCAAGTCGTGGTCCACATAGGTACCAACGACATAGGTAGGAAGAGAGATAGGGATTTGAGACAGAAATTCAGGGAGCCAGGGTGGAAGCTGAGAGCTAGAACAAACAGAGTTGTTATCTCTGGGTTGTTACCCGTGCCACGTGCTAGCGAAGTGAGAAATAAGGAGAGAGAGGAGTTGAACACGTGGCTACAGGGATGGTGCAGGAGGGAGGGTTTTGGTTTCCTGGATAATTGGGGCTCATTCTGGGGTAGGTGGGACCTCTACAAACAGGATGGTCTTCACCTGAACCAGAGGGGTACCAATATCCTGGGGGGGGAGATTTGCTAGTGCTCTTCGGGGGGGTTTAAACTAATTCAGCAGGGGGATGGGAACCTAAATTGTAGTCCCAGTGTACAGGATGTTGAGAGTAGTGAGGTCAGGGATAGGGTTAAAAGTTCGAAAGAGGGCACCGGCAAGCAGGACGCTGGTTTGAAGTGTGTCTACTTCAACGCCAGGAGCATCCGGAATAAGGTGGGTGAGCTTGCAGCATGGGTTGGTACCTGGGATCTCGATGTTGTGGCGGTTTCGGAGACATGGGTAGAGCAGTGTCAGGAATGGTTGTTGCAGGTTCCAGGATTTAGATGTTTCTGTAAGAACAGAGAAGATGGTAAAAGAGGGGGGGGGGGTGTGGCATTGTTAATCAAGGAAAGTATTACGGCGGTAGAAAGGACGCTTGAGGACTCGTCTACTGAGGCAGTATGGGCCGAGGTTAGGAACAGTAGAGGAGAGGTCACCCTGTTGGGAGTTGTCTATAGACCTCCGAACAGTTCCAGAGATGTAGAGGAAAGGATTGCAAAGATGATTCTCGACAGGAGCAAGAGTAACAGGGTAGTTGTTATGGGGGACTTTAACTTTCCAAATATTGACTGGAAATACTATAGTTCGAGTACTATAGATGGGTCAGTTTTTGTGCAGTGTGTGCAGGAGGGTTTTCTGACACAGTATGTAGACAGGCCAACAAGGGGCGAGGCCACATTGGATTTGGTACTGGGTAATGAACCCGGCCAGGCGTTAGATTTAGATGTAGGTGAGCACTTTGGTGATCGTGATCACAACTCGGTTATGTTTACTTTAGCAATGGGCAGAGATAGGTATATACTGCAAGGCAAGAATTATAGCTGGGGGAAAGGCAATTATGATGCTATTCGGCAAGATTTAGGATGTATAGGATGGGGAAGGAAACTGCAGGGGATGGGTACAATCGAAATGTGGAGCTTTTTCAAGGAACAGCTACTGCGTGTCCTTGATAAGTATGTACCTGTCAGGCAGGGAGGAAGTTGTCGAGCAAGGGAACCGTGGTTTACTAAGGAAGTTGAAGCACTTGTCAAGAGGAAGAAGAAGGCTTAATGTTAGGATGAGACATGAAGGCTCAGTTAGGGCACTTGAGAGTTACAAGTTAGCCCGGAAGGACCTAAAGGGAGAGTTAAGAAGAGCGAGGAGAGGACACGAAAAGTTGTTGGCGGATAGGATCAAGGAAAACCCTAAGGCTTTCTATAGGTATATCAGGAACAAAAGAATGACTAGAGTAAGATTAGGGCCAATCAAGGATAGTAGTGGAAAGTTGTTTGTGGAATCAGAGGAGATAGGGGAAGCATTAAATGGATATTTTTCGTCAGTGTTTACACTGGAGAAAGACAATGTTGTCGAGGAGAACACTCAGGTTCAGTCGACCAGGCTAGATGGAATTGAGGTTCAAAAGGAGGATGTGTTAACAATTTTGGAAAATGTCAAAATAGATAAGTCCCCTGGGCCAGATGGGATTTATCCTAGGATTCTCTGGGAAGCCAGGGAGGAGATTGCAGAGCCTTTGTCCTTGATCTTTATGTCGTCTTTGTCGACAGGAATAGTGCCGGAAGACTGGAGGATAGCAAATGTTGTCCCCTTGTTCAAGAAGGGGAGTAGAGACAACCCTGGTAATTATAGACCTGTGAGCCTTACTTCGGTTGTGGGTAAAATGTTGGAAAAGGTTATAAGAGATAGGGTTTATAATCATCTTGAAAAGAACAAGTTGATTAGCGATAGTCAACACGGTTTTGTGAAGGGTAGGTCATGCCTCACAAACCTTATTGAGTTTTTTGAGAAGGTGACCAAACAGGTGGATCAGGGTAAAGCTGTTGATGTGGTGTATATGGATTTCAGTAAGGCGTTTGATAAGGTTTCCCACGGTAGACTATTGCAGAAAATAAGGAAGTATGGAATTGAAGGTGATTTAGCGGTTTGGATCAGTAATTGGCTAGCTGAAAGAAGACAGAGGGTGGTGGTTGATGGCAAATGTTCATCCTGGAGTTCAGTTACTAGTGGTGTACCGCAAGGATCTGTTTTGGGGCCACTGCTGTTTGTCATTTTTATAAATGACCTGGAAGAGGGTGTAGAAGGATGGGTTAGTAAATTTGCAGATGACACGAAGGTCGGTGGAGTTGTGGATAGTGCTGAAGGATGTTATAGGATACAGAGGGACATAGATAAGCTGCAGAGCTGGGCTGAGAGGTGGCAGATGGAGTTTAATGCAGAAAAGTGTGAGGTGGTTCACTTTGGAAGGAGTAACAGGAATGCAGAGTACTGGGCTAATGCAAAGATTTTTGGTAGTGTAGATGAACAGAGAGATCTCGGCATCCAGGTACATAAATCCCTGAAAGTTGCCACCCAGGTTAATAGGGCTGTTAAGAAGGCATATGGTGTGCTAGCCTTTATAAACAGGGGGATTGAGTTTCGGAACCACAAGGTCATGCTGCAGCTGTACATAACTCTGGTGCGGCCGCACCTGGAGTACTGCGTGCAGTTCTGGTCACCACATTATAGGAAGGATGTGGAAGCTTTGGAAAGGGTTCAGAGGAGATTTACTAGGATATTGCCTGGTATGGAGGGAAGGTCTTACGAGGAAAGGCTCAGGGAATTGAGGTTGTTTTCGTTAGAGAGGAGAAGGCTGAGAGGTGACTTAATAGAGATATATAAGATAGTCAGAGGGTTAGATTTGGTGTGGACAGTGAGAGTCTTTTTCCTCAGATGGTGATGACCAACACGAGGGGACATAGCTTTAAATTGAGGGGTGATAGATATAGGACAGATGTCAGAGGCAGTTTCTTTACTTAGAGAGTAGTAGGGGTGTGGAACGCCCTGCCTGCAACAGTAGTAGACTCGCCAACTTTAAGGGCATTTAAGTGGTCAATGGATAGACATATGGATGAAAATGGAATAGTGTAGGTCAGATAGGCTTCAGATGGTTTCACAGGTCGGCGCAACATCGAGGGCCGAAGGGCCCGTACTGCGCTGTAGTGTTCTATGTTCTAACTCCTGCAGCAATGTCCCAGATCTGAGATGAATAAGCTCCAAAAACCATAACCATCTTCCTCTGTGTCAGGTATGACTCCAACCACTGGAGAGTCTTCCCCCTGATTTCCATTGATTCTAGGTTTGCTCAAGTTCCTTGATGCCATACCCAATCAAATGCTGCCTTGATGTCAACGGCAGTCGCTCTCACCTTACCTCTGATGTTCAGCTCTTTGGTCCATATTTGAATCAAGGCTGAAATGAGGTCAGGAGCTGAGTGATCCTAGCGGAATCCAAACTGAACATCAGTGAGCAGGTTATTGCTCTGTAAGAAGTGTTGGATAGCTCTCTCAGTAACACTTTTCATCACTTTGTTAATGATAAAGAGTAGACTGAGGAGTTTGGAAATTAGCAAGGTTGGATTCCTCCTGTTTTTCGTGTACAGAACATACCTGGGCAATTTGTCACATTGCTTGGTAGGTGCCACTGTTGTCGCTGTACTGGAAAAGCTTGGCTAGAGGCACGAAAATCCATGGAGCACTAGTCTTCAGTACTATTGCTGGAATATTGTCAGGGTCCATAGCCTTTGCATTTTCCAGTACTTTCAGCCATTTCTAGATATCACGTGGGGTGAATCGTATTGGCTGAAGGCTGACATCTGTGATGCTGGGGACCTCTGGAGGAGACCAAGATGAATCATCCACTCAACACTTCTGGCTGAAGATTAATGCAAAACTTTCAGCCTGGTCTTTTGCACATATGTGCTGGGCTCCTCCATCATTGAGCATGGGGACATTTCTGGAGCCTCCTCTTCCAGCAAGTTGTTTAATTTTCCACCGCCATTCACAACTGGGTATGGTAGGACTGCAGAGCTGAGCTCTGATCCATTGGTTGTGTGATCATTTAGCTTTAAATATCACTTGCTGCTTATTTTGTTTGGCACGCAAGTAGTCCTGTGTTGTAGCTTCACCAGGTTGACGCCTCATTTTACAGTATGCTTGATGCTGCTCCAGGCATGCTGTTCGGCACTCTTCATTGAACCAGGGTTGATCCCCTGGCTTGGTGGTAATGATAGAGTGGGTGATATGCTGGGCCGTGAGGTTACAGATTGTGGCTGAGTACAATTCTGCTGTTGCCAATGGCCAACAGTATCTTGTGGATGCCCAGTCTTGAATTGTGAGATGTCTTCTATATCTTTCCTATTTAGCATGATGGTAATGCCTCACAACATGATGGAGAGTATCCTCAATATAAAGTTGGGATCTCATCTCCTTTGGACTGTGCGGAGTCATTCCTACCACTACTGTCATGGACAGATGCATCTGCGGCAGGCAGATGAGGATCTGGTGAGGATTAAGTCTAGTATATTTTTCTCTCTTGGTTCCTTCAACACCTGTTGCAGACTCAGCCTAGCAGCTGTGTCCTTTAGAACAGACAACTTGGTCAGTAATGGTACTACCCAGACACTCTTGGTGATGGACATTGAGTTGCCCCACCCAGATTATTCTGTGCCCTTGTCACCCTCAATGCTTCTTCCAGGTGATGTTTCACATGGAGGATTATTGATTCATCAACTGACCATGGATGGGACGTGGTAGTCAGCAGGATTCCTTGCCCAAGTTTGACTTGAAGCCATGAAACGTCATGGTATCCGGAATTAATGTTGAGGACTCCCTTCTGACTGTATACCACTGTGCTGCCACCACTGCTGGATCTCCCCTTCCGTTCAGACAGGACATACCCAGGGATTGTGATGTGGTGTCCAGGACATTATCTGTAAGGTATGGTTCTGTGAGTATAGAAACATAGAAACATGAAAAATAGAAGCAGGAGGAGGCCATTTGGCCCTTCGAGCCTGGTCCGCCATTCATTATGACCATGGCTGATTATCAAGTTCAATACCCTGATCCCGCCTTCCCGCCATATCCTTTGATTCCTTTAGCCCCAAGAGCTATAGATTTTTGATGATGATTTGCAGATGATTTTGTATCATCTGCAAATTTGGAGATAATACATTTAGTTCATTCGTCCAAATCATTAATATATAATGTGAACAGTTGGGGTCCCTTCTTGAAATTATACAACATTTTGGCCTCAACTGCTTTCTGTGGTAGCGAATTCCATAGATTCACCACTCTCTGGGTGAAGAAATTTCTCCTCACCTCAGTCCTAAAAGATTTACGCCTTATCCTCGCACTGTGACCACTAATTCTGGACTTTCCCACGATCAGCATCATTCTTTCTGAATCGACCCTGTCTAATCCTGTTCGAATTTTGTAAGTTTCTATCAGATCCCCCTCACTCTTCCAAACGCCAATGCACATAATCCTAACTGGTTTAGTCTCCCCTAATATGACAGACCCGCCATCCCAGGAATCAGCCTGGTGTACCTTTGCTGCACTACCTCCGTAGCAAGAACATCCTTCCTCAGATATGGACACCAAACTGCACACAATATACCAGGTGTGGCCCCACCAATGCCCTATACAACTGCAGTGAAACATCTCTATTCCTATACTCAAAACCTCTCGCTATGAAGGCAAACATATAATTTGCCTTCTTTATTGCATGCTGTATCTGTGTGCTTACTTTCAGCGACTGATGCACAAGGACACCAAGGTCTCGCTGAGTATCCACCTCTCTCAATTTACACCCATTCAAATAATAATCTGCCTTCCTATTTTTGCTGCCAAAGCAGATAACCTCACATTTATCCATGCATATACCCACTCACTCAGCCTGACCAAATCCCACAGAAACATCTCTGCATCCTCCTTACAGCTCACGTTTCCATCCAACTTTGTATCATCTGCAAATTTGGTGATAATACATTTAGTTTTATCGTCCAAATCATTAAATATAATGTGAACAGTTGGGGTCCCAGCACAGATCCATGTGGTACCCCACTTGTCACTGCCTGCCAATCAGAAAAAGGCCCATTTATTCCAACTTTTTCTCTCCTGTCTGCTAACCAACTTTCTATCCATCTCATGATACTACCTGTAATCCCATGCACTTTAACTTTACATATTAATCGGCTATGTGAGACCTTGTTAAAAGCCTTCTGAAAGTCTAAATAAACCAAAACCACCGGTTCTCGCTGGTCAACTCTACTAGTTACATTTTCAAAGAATTCTGATAGATTTGTCGAGCATGATTTTCCTTTCATAAATCCACGGTGACTTTGCCTCATTACACCACTGCTTTCCAAATGCTGTTCTATGAAATCCTTGATAGTGGGCTCTAGCAACTTCTCTACTACTGATGGTAGGCTCACTGCTCTGTTGTTCCCTGTTTTCTCTTCCTTTTTGAATAGCGGGATTATATTCGCTACCCTCCAAACTGTAGGAACCATTCCAGAGTCCAAAGAATTTTGGAAAATGACCACCAATGGATCTATTATTTATTAAAAAAAAAATTTAGAGTACCCAATTTATTTTTTCCAATTAAGGGGCAATTAAGTGTGGCCAATCCACCTAGACTGCACATTTTTGGGTTGTGGGGGTGAAACCCACGCAAACACGGAGAGAATGTGCAAACTCCACACGGACAGTGACCTAGAGCCAGGATCGAACCTGGGACCTCGGCGCCGTGAGGCAGCAGGGCTGACCCACTGCGCCACCATGCGGCCCTGATCTATTACTTCTAAGGCCACTTCCTTAAATACTCTGGGTTGAAGATTATCTGGAGACTTGCCACCATTAATCCCATTAATTTCCCCAAAACCTTTTCTTTACTGATACTAATTTTCTTCAGCTCCTCACTGAAACAAGTGTTTTTCAGAACTTGCGGTACGTTAGTCATAACTTTCTTGATGAAGACAGAAGCAAAGTATGAATTTAGTTCCTCAGCCATTTCTTTTTTCCCTGTTATGAATTCTCTGGGCCGGATTCTCTGATTCTGGGGCTATGTCCCCGCGCCAGCGTGGAAACTACCAGACAAAATGGCGCAAAATGGCCACCAATCCTCCGTTTCGTTGGGGGCTAGCATGCCGGCAGCATAGAGCACCCGGTTCTAGCTGCCGATAGGGCCCAGAGAATTGCCGAGTCCGTGGCTGCGCAAGTGCACTGCAGTGGCTGCAGTGGCTGCAGTGGCCGCGCCGGGCTACATAGCGGAGGCCGCTCGCAGACCCAGCCCGCGAAATAGTGCCCCCTTTGGCCGGCTTGCATGCCCCAGACCACCCCCCCCCCACAGTGCCCCCAGCACCTGATAAAGATCCCCCTGCCCGTGGATCAGCCCTCCCCCGACTGTGGCGGTTCTGGACTGAACCCGCAGCTACCACGCTGGGTTCCCAATGGATGAGACCACACGCAGCTGACACCGTCGGGAACTTGGCCGGTCGGGGCGGAGCATCCAGGTCAGGGCTCAGGCAATGTCCTGAAGCCGTCGATACGTCGCGCGGCATACTCGGAGAGTACGCCGCTTTGGAGGGGACGGAGCATCGCGAAAGCGGCTCCACCCCGATTCGGTCGGGAACTTTAACTCTCCGGCTGATCGTCGAACGCGATTTCCGCATCGGCAATCGGAGAATCCAGCCCCCTGTTTCTGACTGAAAGGGGCCTACATACGTTTTTAGCAATCTTTACATACTAATAGAAACTCTTACAGTCAGCTTTTATGTTCAGCACTAGATTTCGGTCATCCCCTTCTTAATTAATCCCTTTGTTTTTTCTTTGCTGAATTTTAAACTTTTCCCAATCCTGAGGCCTACTGCTTTTTCTTGCTAATTTGTATGAACCTTCTTTGAATCTAATACTGGGCGGAATTCTCCGTCCCGCCGCGCCACATTTCTGCCCAAACCGGCCGGCGGGAGTCTCCATTAAGCCAGCTGGTCAATGGGGTTTCCCATTGTGGGGCAGCCCCACACTGTCGGGAAACCCCTGGGCGCCGGCGTAATGAAGAATCACGCTGGCGGAGAATCCCGGCCACTATCTCTAATTTCCCTTGTCAGCCATGGTTTGGCCACAGTTCCCTTTCTACCCTTGCGCCAAATAGGAATAATGACTATGTCAGGCTCTTACTTGACTAGTCTGTGAGACAGCTCTCTGAATTTTGGCAAAATCCCCCAGACGTTAGTAAGGAGGCCTTTGCAGGGGTGACAGAGCTGGGTTTGCCATTATCCTTACCAGTGCCTTTGACTTTGTGGCAGTTTAATAAAACTGAGTGGATTGCTGGGCCATTTCAGATGGTCTTTATGTGTCAACCACATTGCTGTTGACATGAAGTCACACGTCAGCCAGACAAATTGAGGACTGCAGATTTTCTTTCCTAAAAGACATTAACGAACGGGCTGGGATTTTTACAACATTCAGCAATGGTTTCATGGTGATCATTAGACTTTTAATTCCAGATATTTATTGGATTTAATTTCCACCATGTGCCATGGGTGTCTGGATCACCAGTTAAATGACATTATGGCAATGCCACTACCTCCCCTACATGATGTGGGGTAGAATCAATGTGAAATGCTATTTAACGAAGTGGGAGCAGAGATCCCACTGCTGGCCAATGGTGGGCTGCCTGACGCTGCCAAAAAACACGCTGTGGAGTGACCAGAGAATCCCGCCCCCTGTCAACCTTTACAAATAGGTGAGAAAGGTAAGTTTTCTTTAGCATATCTTCACACCCACACTGTTTCTATTTATCCTTTGGGGAATAAGGGGTAAGTGGTGGAAGGATTGCTAAGCTGATTAATAGCCCATTGAAACCTCCTTCCATGGCCAACAAGTCATGGCATTGGACTCAAACCTGAGTTTCTGTTCCCGTGGTAGGGATGCTACCAGTGCGCCACAAGTCCCGCTTGATAGAAAGGTGAGTGAAGGAAAGGGAACAAAGAGGTACAGGGACTAAGGGATACAGGGACAAAGTGGGCACATGGGAGATAGGGGTGGGATTCTCTGATCCTAAGGTTAAGTGTTGACGCTGTTGTAAACGCCATTGCGTTTCTCAATGTCATCAACATGGCTTCAGGAGCAGTGATTCTGACCTCTACAGGGTGCCAGTACAGCAGTGGAGGGACCCACGCTGCTCCAGCTGCCGATCTCAGCATCAGATGGGTGCTGTGGGTCTGCACAAGCGCAGTGGGACTGGAGCCAATGCGCTCATGTGCAGTGGGACCGGCGCGATTGCCGCGCATGCGCGGTGGCTCCTTTCTCCGCGCTGGCCCCGACGCAACATGGCGTAGGGCTACAGGAGCCGGCGCGGAACAAAAGAGACACCCAGCCCAAGAGACCACCCGCCAATCGGTAGGCCCCGATTGCAGTCCGGGCCACAGCGGAGCCCCTCCCCACCCCGGGACAGACCCTCCTCCCCCTAATGATTGCATGAGGACCAAATGCTTGATGCTGTTTCTTTATTATTTTTCCGAGTTTAGTGGTTAATAAATTTCCACTTTCCTTGACTCAAGAAATTCTTGTTTGATTGGCCCCTTATTGCTCGCAATTTAATTAGTTAATTTGTTAAATATATTCCGATTCAGAAAAGCCACATCCTCATGAAAAATAAACTTAAACCTTTCTTGTGACCAACCGAGGAGGTTGAAGAGGGCCTCACATTTGGCACTATCAGAAACAAATCCTTATACATTACGTTATACAGGAAGAGAAAACTTACTAAAGAAATTAAAATAATCCATAAGAACAACAATATGGACTTGGAAAAAGTGTACTAGGTGTGCCTGGGCCCTGCTACAATGAAGGACGAGAACAGAGCTGTATTTCAAAGTGGGGAATAGTCTGAGGATTAAATCATTTTACAGTCTATCTTTTGAGAATTGAGAAAGAGTTCTCTGAATCCAAGTCAGGAATGTTTTACCCTCGTCCTTGGTAGTATTAATAATTAAAAGCCTGCTATCTTTACAATAGGCAGGTGAACATTCATAGATCCTGAGGAATCTATTACAGTCATTAACTTCTGAGCAGAAATTTACAACAAAGCTCATTTCATACCAAAATGTTATATTCATTAGGATGAGGGGAAATGCATTTCGGACACTCAGGAGTACATGGCAACCTGAATTCAACACAAAAACTTTGAGTATTCCACGAGGCCATGGTTCTTAAATAATTATGTACAGTTTGTAAAAAGACATGGGCAAGCTGAAAACTTAACTCACCAATGTGCTGGAGTGCAGAAAAATGAACAGCTCCAGTGTTATTGCAAGTACTGCTGTTGAGTATCAAAAAATTAGTTAGCTCATTGCTTCATGTACACATTGTCCATTTCAAAGAGGGATAACAGAGGAGAAGATATGTCTTTCATAGTAAAAGGACAATTACCTGCAGCATTATTATTTTATTGGATTCAGCGGAGAAGAAAGTACCAGCATGAGCTATCTCCATTGTCAATTCAACAAAAAAATCTTCCCTCCCTCCTAAATTGAAAATGTCTCCCTTTCTGGAAATATTCAACAATACAGCTGACAAAAAGAATACCTTGATGTTAGATCTTTATAAAATGAACTCATTGCATTGCGTCCTTGAGGCTGCAACTTGTCCTCTGTCCCAAATTACATCTCCATCAATATTCTGCTCTTGTAAATTGTTATAGCTTTACTAATGTAACATTTCATATCTCAGGAAATTTAATCAAAGCACTTGGGGTGTAAACCCCAATGTAAAGATCAAGTGCAAATGTTAATCCACAAAACAAAAAGAATGGTAAATGACTACAAAGAAGAACAAAGAAAAGTACAGCACAGGAACAGGCCCTTCGGCCCTCCAAGCCTGGTGCGATCTTGATGCCCTAACTAAAAAAACATCTTCTGCCCTTACTCAGTCTGTATCCCTCTATTTCCTCCCTATTCATGTATCCATCTAGATGCCTCTTAAATGTTGCTAATGTGTATGCTTCTACCACATCCTCTTCCACCACTCTTTGCGTGAAAAACTTACCCCGCACATCTCCTTAAACCTTCCCCTTCTCACCTTGAACCTCTGCCCTCTTGTAATTGACGTTTCCACCCTTGGAAAAAGCCTCTGACTATTCACTCTCTATGCCTCTCATAATTTTGTCGACCTCTATCAGGTATCCCCTCAGTCTTCGTCTTTATAATGAAAACAATCCTAGTTTATTCAAACTCTCCTCATAGCCAACATCCTTGAGACCAGGCAACATCCTGGTGAACCTTCTTTGCACTCTCTCTAAAGCTCCCACGTCATTCTGATAATGTGGTGACCAGAACTGCGCACAATACTCCAAATGCGGCCGAACCAAGGTTTTATATAGCTGCAACATGATTTCCCAACTCCTGTACACAATGCCCGGCTGATGAAGGCAAGCATGCCATATGCCTTCTTAATCACCTTGGCCACCTGTGTTGCCACTTTTAGGGAACTGTGGACCTGTATGCCCAGATCCCTCTGTATGCTAATGTTCCTAAGTATTCTGTCATTTACAGTATACTTCATACCAAGATATGATCCTCCAAAATGCATTACCTCGCATTTGTCCGGATTAAACTCCATCTGCCGTTGTATATCCTATTGTATTCTCTGACAATCCTCAGCATTATCAGCAACTCCACCAATCTTCATGTCATCCGCAAACTTACTAGTCAGACCATCCACATTTTCCTCCAGATCATTTATATATACTACAAACAACATAAGTCCCAGCACTGATCCTGTGGAACATCACTAGCTACAGACCTCCGTTCAGAAAATATCGTTCAACTGCTACTCTCTGTCTTCTACGAACAAGCCAGTTCTGTATCCATCTCGTCAGCCCACCCCGAATCCCATGTGATTTTAGTTTTTGTACCAGTCTGCCATGTGGGACCTTGTCAAACGCCTCGCTAAAGTCCATATAAACCACATCTACAATCCTTCCCTCATCTATTTTCTTTCTCACCTCTTCAAAAAACTCAATCGAGTTGGTGACACATGACCTCCCTGTCCTGTCTGAGCAACAAGACAGGGAACTTTACCACTGTTCCTTCACTGTCGCTAGGCCACAATCCTGGAACTCCTATATTGACAGCACTGTAGGTGCACCTACACCAGATGAACTGTGAAGTTTAAGAAGGCAGTTCAACACTCTATTTTCAAGGGCAATTAGAGATGATCAACAAATGCTGGCCTTGGCAACAGTGCTCACATCCCAAAAAATAATTTAACCTGTTGGTACTACAATTTATTTTTTTGGTCACTGGCAAAGCCAGCATTATTACCCAACTCTGATTATTCTTGAGAAGCTGGTTGTTGGTCTCATTCTTGAACCACTGCAATCTATCTGATGAAAATCCTAACACACAGTGCCATTAAGTAGGGCCTTACACAATCTTGACACAGTGATGATGTCTACGTTAGGATATTGTGTAATTTGTAGGGAACTTGAAGATGATTGTTTTTCTATGCAACTTCTTGTCTTGTCCATCTGGATGGTGAAGATAATGGGCATATGGGATGCTGCCAAAGAAGTCTTTGTGACCTGCTGAAGTGTATCTGTCCTAAGACATTATACACTGAAACCATGGTTGACCAGCACTAAAGCGGATGGGTGTTTAAACTAGTAGATGGGTTGCCGATCATTTGGATTGCTTTGTTCTAGATGATGCTGAGCTTCTTAAGTGTTGTTGCAGCGAATGGAGAGGATTCCATCACTCCCCTGACTTGTGCTTTGTAGAAAATGGGAAGGCTGGCCCTACCTCAAGATGTTGATAGTAGGTGACAGTAATGCCATTGAATGTCACAGGGAGATGATTTGTTTCTCTCCTGCTAGGGTTGGTCATTGCCTGGTACTTGTGTGATTTTCCATGTGACCTTTCAGCCTAGGCCTGAATGTTGGCAATGTCTTGCTGCATGAAGGCATGAACTGCTTCATTATCTGAGGAATTGCAAATTGATCTCAATAATATGCAATCATTGGAAAATAGCTGATCCTATGATGGAGGGCAGGTCATTGATGAAGCAGCTGAAGATAGTGGGGGCTGAGAATCTCCTGCAGCAATGCCCTTAAGCTGAGATAATGGGCCTCCATCAAGCACAACTAAATTATCAGCATGACTCCAAATTATTTCCTCCTGACCCCCCACTAAGAACAAAGAACAAAGAAAAGTACAGCACAGGAACAGGCCCTTTGGCCCTCCAAGCCTGTGCCAACCATGCTGCCCGTCTAAACTAAAATCTTCTGCACTTCCAGGGTCCATATCCCTCTATTCCCATCCTATTCATGTATTTGTAAAGATGTCCCTTAAACGTCACTATCATCCCTGCTTCCACCACCTCCTCCGGCAGCGAGTTCCAGGCACTCACTACCCACTGTGTAAAAAAACTTGCCTCGTACATCTCCTCTAAACCTTGCCCCTTGCACCTTAAACCTATGCCCCCTAGTAATTGAGCCCTCTACCCTGGGAAAAAGCCTCTGAATATCCACTCTGTCTATGCCCCTCCATAATTTTGTAGACTCTATCAGGTCGCCCCTCAACCTCCGTCGTTCCAGTAAGAACAAACCGAGTCTATTCAACCGCTCCTCATAGCTAATGCCCTCCATATCAGGCAACATCCTGGTAAATCTCTTCTGCACCCTCTCTAAAGCCTCCACATCCTTCTGATAGTGTGACGACCAGAATTGAACACTATACTCCAAATGTGGCCTAACTAAGGTTCTATACAGCTGCAACATGATTGCCAATTTTTATACTCAATGCCCCGGCCAATGAAGGCAAGCATGCCGCATGCCTCTTGACTACCTTCTCCACATGTGTTGCCCCTTTCAGTGACCTGTGGACCTGTACACCTCGATACTCTTGAGGTTCTCCATTCACTGTATATTCCCTACCTGCATTAGACCTTCCAAAGTGCATTACCTTACACTTGTCCGGATTAAACTCCATCTGCCATCTCTCTGCCCAAGCTCCAAATGATCTAAATCGTGCTGTATCCTCTGACAGTCCTCATCGCTATCCGCAATTCCACCAACCTTTGTGTCGTCTGCAAACTTAATTACAGGCTAGGGTTTAGAGAACCCCAAAGTGTATCATGGAGTTCACCTCACCCACAACGTTTAATAGATTTTGGTTCTGGACAGCACAAGGGCCCACTCTACAGGTGTGATGTGACAGAGATCTAAAGTACTTTTAAAACAAAACAATGTTTATTGTATGAATCCAGTTAACATTTTATAAACACACAGTAAGCATCTTAGCAACTATCAACTCAAATACTTCCCCCAAAAAGTACAGTACTCGATAGGTAACCCTTAATCTTTCCCAGCAACATCCATAAAACCCTCTTTAACAAAGAAAGCAGGTTTAAATTCTCGACTGAGAGCAGTTATCACTTTTAAATTAGCAAGTGATCTGAAGACATTCTTTTCATGCAGAGAGAGATCACAATTACACCTTGTTTGGCTGAATGCAGCTCCAACTCTGGAAACAAAACTAAACACACACTGTAACTGCCAAAAGCGAAAGTAAAAGCAGACAGACAGCCCAGCTCCACCCACACTCTGACATCGCTGCAGCTATTTGATAAACACCCATTTCTTAAAAATACTCTCACATGACAGAATCCATCACAAAGGATTTAAGGTTATTGTGTGCTCCCTCTCAGTGAACAAGACCACGCAATCACTCCTTGATAATACTATCAGTTTTATTCTCAGATGCTTTCTAATTGAATATGACCGTAATTTTTACAAGCTGAACTGCCCCAGAGATTAACTTTACACCCTCACACGAGTGGCACAGTAGGCCGAGGGGTGTGAAACTTGTGCACTGCCATGGATGCTATTCCTGGTGCCAACTTGTCCCTCTCTGCGGCAACTTTACCTGAGCTGTCAGATCGGACATGAGCTTGCCCCTGACATTTACACCTTGGGGGGGCTTTTGTGGGGGGGGGGGGGTGAACTAAGTCCAGCAGTGTGGTCGCAGTCAAAGGAAAAAAATATCTAGTCACAAAACTAAACATTCCCAGAGAATAAGTATTGTGGATCTGGAGATCCTGTCGGTACTCAGAAATACTGGAAACAATAGCTGTCCTTATCTGTGCTGACTGAAAATTACGGCAGAAACATAGCACCTTTATTGACAGAATAACAATAGCGCGAGATAAAACCAACATTCGGGTCGGTCCACTGTGTGCAGTGATAGCCTGAGGGAACAACTATGCCTTATTGGTTTCTACTGCTCACTAAACCTCTTGCTTTTATCTATTTAATTTAAAGTGGCATTATGATACACTTGTGTTTTTAGCATTGAAACATAATAGCCAGCCAGATTGGAAAACATTTGGTCACTCTCCCATTAACTGAAGTTACAGAAACCTAATCGAAAACAGTCATCCTCTTCAATACAAGCGTACTGGGAATTAAAGAATGCAAGCTGGGTATTGTCTAAAAATCGGAAACCATCATTATACTGCACATCCTTAAGACCCTGCGGATATATAATGGTTGATGTTTAAAACCTTATTGGGATTTTTGTTTGTCTTATCATCACCCAACTGATTCTCTTTGATCTTTGCTCTTTCGCATTTAATTCTACATCATTACAGTAAGATAATTGTGATCTTCCACGGTGGGTGAGCAACTTTAACCTTGTGACATATGGGGCTGGATGTTTTCCTTTAATCTCATCTAAAATTGGGCAGTGAAATCTCAGACAGTGAGACCCCTAACTGCAACCTCTCCCATCATGACGTTAATTTCTCTCTCCTGGCTCCATGCTCCGACGGCTGCTGATTACCCTTTCGTCACCAACTCCATGTGAATTGCTGTTAAAGATGCCGATTTCCCTGTCATCCACCGTATTCCTGTTGGTCCCTGGTAATTCATGGGACAGTGGCCATGTGGACCCTCATGTGAGGGTAAGGGCCTTGAATTAGATTCTTTTAGGTGCTGCAATGGCTGTTCTGCTGTTGGTGGTGTCACTTGGAGTCCTTGCTGTGTGACCTGCTCTCTGCCGCCACTTCTGGTGGGAAGACTCCAAGCATTCTTAAAAGCTGGTCACAGCCATTGTGCGCTTCCTCCGCGATCGAGATTGCCCCGACCCATCACTCCGCCACCCTCCCAACAGCTACCCGTGACCCATATGCGGGTCACGACCCTCAGTTTGAAAAACCCTACTTTAAAGAACTAGAAGCCAATCCTGGTGTTTCTGACTGTCAAGAGTAGAGAAAGGTGCCTTAAGTGAATGCTGGCTGCAGGGAGGGAATAAACAGCTCAGTGTCTGGGTTGGGAATGATCTGATTTGGCAGGGGAGAAAAGGAGGGTCGGCAAAAAGATCACTGGCATGTTCTTTTTTTAGACAGCTTGAATACAAATAGGTTAATGAATTTGAGTAAGTTGTAAACTAAACTGAATGTTCCACTTCACAAAATATATCAAATTGAGGCCAAGATAGTGACAATGAGGGAATGAAACAAAGAAAGCCACACACATGGTGGATATAATGTTTGACTTCACTGAAGGCAGTGCCTGGCATTATTTGCCTTTATAAAACCACCACAACTTTCATTCGATTTTCATTCCAACTTCAAGTTGAAAACAGTTCATGGATTATCATTGCCTATTCCAAAACGAACCCTTGTTTATATTTACCAATCTGGTGGGGCAAGAAAATGGTGTTCTTGAGTGTAAACACCTTGGAAGATCTATGTGGCATGTTTTTATTGATGGACTCTTAAAGATATTGGTATCAGATTTTTATCAAAACATATTATAGGATTCTGTATAATCCTAATTGTTTTATCAAGTGTATAGGAATAATAGTCAGATTGACATACACAAAACTTGTTGTTTATAAACTCTTCCCCTCTAACTATTTCCATCCACATGCCAAGAGATGCAAAAATTCTGACTTCAATTAATTAAGGTTAAAAATAACATTTGGGGCAGCACGGTGGCCTAGTGGTTAGTACAGCTGCCTCACGGCGCTGAGGCCCCAGGTTCGATCCCGGCTCTGGGTCACTGTCCGTGTGGAGTTTTCACATTCTCCCCGTGTCTGCGTGGGTTTCAGCCCCACAACCCAAAAATGTGCAGGATAGGTAGATTGGCCACACTAAATTGCTCCTTAATTGGAAAAAATAATTGGGTAATCTAAATTTATTTAAAAAAAAATAACATTTTATTAGCCTGGAATTTCTCAGAGCCAATCTCAGCCTGATGTCGAAATTTTGCCGGAGGTTCAGTGGAAATCCCATTTACTAGTACAAACAGGGGACTCAATTTTACCGCAGACTTCGAGACTCTGACATTAGGCTATAATATCGATCCCAAGCCCGCGGCTTGCCATCAGCAGGATTGGATAGGTGGTTTTACAATTGGTGACCACCCAATTGATTGTCTGCAGGCTAGCCTTCCAATATTTCTGGCCCAATCAGAAAGCCAGTATCTCTCATAGCGCCCGTCAGAGAGATGATTGCTGCTGGAGCAGGCAGGACACCCTGACGGTGCCTCGCGAGAGACAGGTAAGCAAAGACCAAAATTTAGGAAGCTGAACGCAGTCAGACCTTCGGGATAGGAAAACCCCATAGGGAGGGGGATTGCCTGAGCTGTGGTGACAGCCATTGGTGGCCGCAGCACCTTCTGGGAGCCATAAAGCCTCGGGTTTTGATAGCCGCCCAGACTGCCATGACAAGGTCATCTTCACAAAGTTGGCGGCCTCCTCCTGGGACAAGGGGTGGGTCATCCTGCCAGTGGCAAAGTGCAGGGATGATGTGGAGATGCCTGTGTTGGACTGGGGTGAGCACCGTAAGAACTCTTACAACACCAGGTTAAAGTCCAACAGGTTTATTTCAAACACGAGCTTACGGAGCACTGCTCCTTCCTCACCTGAGGGACTATCCGACTA
This sequence comes from Scyliorhinus canicula, assembly GCF_902713615.1. Taxonomy (NCBI): domain Eukaryota; kingdom Metazoa; phylum Chordata; class Chondrichthyes; order Carcharhiniformes; family Scyliorhinidae; genus Scyliorhinus; species Scyliorhinus canicula. Next base: position 162,685,733 of record NC_052150.1, on the reverse strand, counting down.
GACTATCTTGCCTATCCGAGGGACACCCCTCATCCCAACAATGCACTGCCTGCCTACGTCCCCTTTACCAGATCCACCCCCATGCCCCGCCACAGAGACCCTGTAATAGGGGGACAGCCCACAGGAGCCCGAGTAATAAGGTGATCCCCACAGCGAGCCCTATGATAGGGAGACCCCACAAGGGCCCCTGTAATGGAGGGCCATCCTGTCTAGAGGGACCCCCCCATGGACTCCTTTCCGAGAGGGACCACCCCAGGGGACCCTGTGCCTAGAGGGTCCCGAGAGGGACCCGTCTAGGAACACCCTGCCCCTTCCCCCCTACTTAGAGGAACACCTACCAGGGACTCCCTGCGTAGAGAGATTCTCCAAGGACCACCTGCCTAGAGGGACCCTTTCACACAGACCCTCCCCCCCCCCCCCCCCAAGAAAACAGACCACTGTCTGGAAGCTAGAGAGCAGTCCAGACAGGAGCAGTGAGAATAGTTACAGTAGGGACACTTGCCTTGTAGCACTACTTGTCCATTCCTGCAAGGAGAACAGCTATGACCTGCAACTAACTTCCCACAGACCCATTAGCTGCAAGTCATTCATAGTTTTCTAGTAGTGGCCCATGATTGACAGCTTCTAAAAACCATCTGCAGCTTTGATTCATTCATCTCCCGTCATGGTTCAGTGGCCTACGTGGCAGGGCCCCGCTGGTAGAGACCATCCAAGCCTATCCAAGGGACACCCACCAGCCCAACAATGCACTGCCTGTCCACGTCCCCTTTACCAGATACCCCCATGCCCCCCCCCCTCCCCACAGTGACCCTGTAATAGGGGGATAGCCCACAGGAGCCCAAGTAATAAGGTGATCAATATTTGGAAACATTGACCACATCAAAGAAAGGTAAGTGCATTGCAAACAATAAGTATATTCCAATCACTCAAGTGTGTGATTTCACCGCACTCTGGGAAAGAGGTCCCTGGGGGGTCCACCAATGCAGGAAGGTCCCTGGGGTGGGTGTCCCCCAATACTGGGGTCCCTGGGGTGGGTCCTCCTATTATACAGTCCCTGTGGAGGGTGACCTATCACATGGGTCCTTGTGGGGGGGTCTCCCTATTACAGGGGTCCCTGCAGTGGGTCCCCCTATTACACGGTCCCTGTGGAGAGTCGCCTGATCACAGGGGTCCTTATACGGAAGTCTCACTATTGCAGGGGTCCCTGGTGGGGGGAACGGGTCCAGTCGCCTCCGCATTTGGGGACGGGGGGGCACCCAGGAAATCAGTGGATGGGGTCTTCTGTGTATTATGTGGGGCTGTTCAGGGCCAATTTGCGGTGCGGTGGCCAGCCATGGGACCTCACTATCTGGTCGTCCACTCAAGGTGGCAACAAGATAGCAGGATTCTCTGGGAATCCTTCGTATTCCACGCCATGCAAATTTGTGAATTGTATCCCGCTTTACAACCGCAAGGGGATCGTAAGGCAGTTACAATTCAGCTCCAGAGGGAGAACATAGGGCTGGAATTTTCACCAGCAGGGCCACTCACGCCCACGGATTGCACGGCGGCGTGGGGGTGCCCACAATGGAAAACCCCATTGGTCGGCTGCTGGGACAGAAAATTCCACTCCCGGTGGGGGTGGGTTGCTCCAGAAAACGGGTGCAACGGGATGGAGAATCCCACCCATGGACTCCCAATTGGAGAATCCTGCCCATCCTGTTTTGCAAGGTGTAAAGTTCCTGACGTTTAAACGTAACACAAACTTTGATATACCATGAACAGTGTCATAGGTGATTCACTTGTGTACAATAATAACAGGACATATGCACTTCATATATGTCACACTTCTCCATTTCCAGTCCATCACACTTCAAGATTCATACTCACATTTTATAAAATAGAGAAATGCACATATGAAAGAACAAAGGCAGTACTTGGCACCCAGAAAATACCAGAGTTATTTTTGGCTTAAAGCCCAGACATTAAACTGACACTGCAGCTTAGCCCCCTGGTGTAGAAACCACCTGATTTTTCATTTCCATTGATTTTGATGCAAAAAAAAACAAAGCCAGGCTTCTGGCCTATAGCTTGATTTGCAATTGAACTGTGAGTGAATTTAGCAATGTTTACTTAACAACAATGAGACATTGTAACATCAAAACAATACATTATGGGTTACTCCTCTCCTTAATAGAGCAGCATACATGCTGAATTACCATAGGAGCACCACATTGGAACCATATTGTATTTATATGTCTACATGCTGACATGTATTGTCGTTCCATATGCAGAAAAGGAAACCATTAGAATACTGTGATGCTCTGTAAAGGCATGTCATATTTCTAATTTTCCACTGGGCTGGGCTCAAATGGAAACTTCTGGAACTGTTTTATTAGTTTCCAATGGGCACTGAGGAACTGTTAAGATGGTTGCCAAGGGCGTAGGTGACCATTGTTTATTCAATACAGGCTATCAAGCTTCTGGAAGGTTCTTAATTAAATAATAATGGATGGGGTCTCCCCTGGATTGGACATACTGAGACAAGTGGAATTCACACCTGCCATTGTTCGAAGCTTACCTAAAACACAGAGTCAATGGTATGTCTTCACCTTTGTTATTTACAAAGAAAATCTGACAAGACCAGTTATCCACCAATTAAGTGTGAAACACCACCATTAATCTCATGTTGTATAGCAATGGCCTTTTAGCTTTAAGCATTCCGGGGTGAAAAATTTTGACCTTGTCACCAAAACTGCTGTCTGATACTGAGATCCTTTATTATCCCAGGACCCAGAAGAGACCTGAGCAAACTGCAGAAGGAAACCAACAATTGCAGAGAAAGGCTGTGACATCTTTGAATTTTCAGAACCATCAGTCAGCAGTCTGAGAGCATTACTCTGAAACTAGTTGTTAGTCATCAGGCAGCCAAAGTATTTAATCAGTCCCAATTTCAAAGTTCACCTGAAAATCAAGCTCCCAGATATTTGTCTACAAGAAATCTTGAAACCTGCAGTAAACCCTTCACTTTACAAGGCCCTCACTTCAACTTTAAATCAGCAAAATCATGCAGGAAGCCATAGGTCTGCACGTGGGAGACTGGGAATCATAAATCAGGGACTGAATTAACTGGAATTTGTAAAAGTGCAATATTTTTACCTGTATCCAGTGTGTATATGTGTGTGTGTGCATGAACGAGTATGTGAAGATAGGTTAATTTGGGGATTGAGAATAAATTGCCTTCCATATTTTAAACTCACAAATGCTTCCTGCTGAATTATTTAATTGAAATGCACACACCAAAAGTAAGAAAAGACAGACACCTTTTTCCATACAAAACATTCTGATAATGGGAACTAAGAGAGCACATAAATTCTGTCCTTGACAATGGCCGGGATTTTATGTGAAACCTGGGTACAGAATATTCAAGTAATCCTCAAAAAATTAACAATTAATTGAGCAATATAGTGGCTCTGCTTCATTTGTGAAGCCAGTTTAAGTGATAAAAACTTTGGTCAGAATTTTGCGTTCGGGGGTCAGTGCACGATTGCCAAGGCTGAACGTAACGTTTTGTCAAATGATGTTGGGTGCGTTTCCCGACGACATTGCGCATGCGTGCAATTTTGAGGTCAGCCGGCAAGCGCACGAATTGATAAACACCGGCCGACAATCATCAAGCCAATTTTAATTAATTAAACACCAGTTGATTGGTATTTTACGCAGCCTGCCTGCCTTTATGGTTGGCAGACAAGGCGGCCTTTACATTGAAGCTGTAACCTCGATCCAGGTCGGGATGACAGTCAATGCTCAAATTTAGCATTACTGCCTCACAGAGACCCGAGTTCAATTCCAGCCTTTGGTGACTGTCTGTGTGGAGTTTGCACTTTCTCCAACTGTCTACGTGGGTTTCCTCTGAGTGCTCTGGTTTCCTCCCTCAGTCCAAAGATGTGAAGGTTAGGTGATTGGCCATGCTAAATTACTCCTTAGTATCCAAAGGTTGGGTGGGGTTACTGGGTTATGGGGATTGGATGGAGGCATGGGCTTAAGTAGGGTGCTCTTTCTAAGGTCGGTGCAGACTCAATGGGCTGAATGGCCTCCTTCTGAACTGTAAATTCTATGAAAATCAACAACTCTGCCTGGGTCTGTGTATGATTGTGTTGCCTCGACATTCGTGGCTTAGTTTGTCTATTGATATTTATTTTTCACAGGTCAGCAGCAACCTCAGACCATTACTGCTGTGCCTTAGAGAGCACATTGGAAAATGCCTGCCTGCACCTTCCCTTTTCTCAGCACCAACTCTCTTCCCACCTTCCCTGGCAATTTTCAGCCTTTCACAATGCATGTTTCCCGTTGGTTGGCCATTGATTTGGCCAGCCAACATGAACCTGTGCTCCAGGGCCGATTGCAGCCGAGAGTGTGTTTTGCGTCTGTTACTGGGCCTGCCAAAAAAACGCACGTGCCCAACAGGAAAAAAAATTCAGCCCATAGAACCATAGGAAATAGGTGGAGGAATAGGTCATTTGGCAACTCGAGCCTGCTCCACCATTAAATATGATCATGATCAGTGGTCCCAAATAGTCGATTGTGATCGACAGGTCGATCCCACGGTCTCAAACAATTGATTGTTATTACCTGCTGAATCTTGCCAAATTGCGCGAGACTCTGGATTCTCTTAATGACGAGTGAATCATCTAATTGCCTACCGAATCGCACAAGACTTGGAATTCTCGTCATGATGAGGAAATCACCTCATTGCCTGCTGACCTGCGCCAAAAATCCGCAAGACTCAGACAACAAGGTTTTCGCAGGTTCCAAAACTTGGAATAAGCTGGTTGAAGACAAAATAATGAACTAGGGACAGCCTAAAGAGCAAAAACCTATCATTTCCACTGGGAATTGGATTTGATTGGATTTGTTTATTGTCACATGTACCGAGGTAGTGAAAAGTGTTGGTTCTGCGTATAGTTCAGACAGATCATTCCATTCAAAAAAACAAAATACATAGGAAAAACATAAAGTACACAATGTAAATACATATACACAGGCATTGAGTAAAGCATACAGGAATGTAGCGCTACTCAGTAGAGATGTGTGAAGAGATCAGATCAGTCCATAAGAGGATCATTTAGGACCCGAAGAGTAAATGCTGGAAAATCTCAGCAGGTCTGGCTGCACCTGTAGGGAGAGAAAAGAGCTAATGTTTCGAATCCAGGTGGCCCTTTCTGAAAGCTGTTTGACAAAGCTTTGACAAAGGGTCATCTTTCTCTCTCTACAGATGCTGCCAGACCTGCTGAGATTTTCCAGCATTATCTCTCTGGTTTCAGATTCCAGCATCTGCAGTAATTTGCTTTTATTATCGAGGGTCATTTAGGAGTCTGGTAACAGCGGGGAAGAAGCTGTTTTTGAATATGTTAATGTGTGTTCTCAGACTTTTGTATCTCCTGCCCGATGGAAGAGGTTGGATGAGTGAATAAGCCGGGTGAAAGGGGTCTTTGATTATGCTGCCCACTTTCCCAAGGCAACGGGAGATGTAGACAGAGTCAATGGCTGGGAGGTGGGGACATGTGATGGACTGGGCGGTGTTCACAACTCTCTGTGGTTTCTTACGGTGTTAGGCCGAGCAGTTGCCATACCAGGCTGTGATGCAGCCAGATAGGATGCTTTCTATGGTGCATCTGTAAAAATTGGTAAGAGTCAGTGTGGACATGCTGAATTTTCCTGAGAAAGTATAGGTGCTGTTATACTTTCTTGGTCATAGCTCCGGTGTGTGTGAACCAGGACAGATTATTGGTGATGTGCCCACCTAGGAACTTGAAGCTGTCAACCATCTCCACCTTGTAGATGCAGACAGGGGTGTGTATGATACAAGATAGGGTGTGTAATGTCAAAGGCAAGACCATTTGTCTCATTTATCAACAGAGTGTAGCCTTGAGTAAAACATGTAATTCGGAAAGGCATCACAAGACAATGCATGCAAAATGTCAAGAAAATTGCCCTTTAAACCGCATGATTTGGGCAAAGAAAGTTGGGGAGCTAAAGGGAATTTTAAAAGCTCAACGGTCACTCTTTTGAAAACCAGTGCTAAAAGGCAAGGCTAGCAAAGAGGCATATTTTCACATTAGCCATCTGCTGGCGAAACATAAGAAACCATTCACCAATGGCGGTTGTTGCTGACACTTTGTTCAAAGACTTTAAAAAGAAAGATCACATTATGACAGCCATCAAGAGCATGCCGCTTGGCACTTTAACAGTTGCCAGAAGAGTGGAATTGTTGTCCGAGGATGTGTCACAGCAAATGCACCAAGACTTATCAGGCTGTTAATGTTTCCCATTCAGTTTGATGAATCAGCAGATACGGTGCATATGGCACAGCTGATTGTTTTCACTCGCATGGCATTCAAAGACTCAACAACAAAGGAGGACTTTCTCACTCTTTTGCCACTCAAAGGGAGGCCAAGAGGTGAGGATATCTACAACCAATTCAAAAAGTATGTTACTGAGAACAACATTCTGATCAAGAAACTGGTTTCAATCACAACCAATGGTGCACCGTTAATGCTGGGTGTCAATGTAGGCTTTATTGCACTTTGCAGAAATGATCCATTGTCAATTACCAATTATTCATCAACAAGTGCTGGTGAGCAAGGTCATTGCCTTTTCTCATGTAATGACAGTTGTTGTCAAGATCGTCAACACAATTTGTGCCAGACCTCTGCAACACCACTTCTACAATTCGTTACTCAATGAGTTTGATGCCACCGACGGTGAAATAATCCTTCATGCAGATGTGAGGTGGTTAGGTCGAGGAAAAGTCCTCCAGAGATTCTTAAATCTGCTCCTGAAATTGTCACCTTCCTTGTACAGCAAGCCGTCAGATAATACGTGGTTGCTAAATTTGGCATTTCTTACGTACATAAGTGCAAAATTGAATGAGCTGTATAGCGTACTGCAGGGGAAGGACAAAGACTCTTGTCACACATGATCAGTGCAGCGAATGCGTTCAAGTTGAAACTGGGCTTGTGGCTCTCTCAGTTAAAGAATAAAATTACTGAGCACTTCCCAAATCTGGAGAAAATCCAACAGGTCAAAGAGAAACGGCTCCATCCAAACAAATTCTGTGACCATTTGACCAAATTGGAAAAGAAATTCAACAGACGATTTCAGGTGTTAGACAAGATAGAACAAATCACAATGTTTGTTTCCAATCCTATTCTTCAAGCGGCCATTGGAGAACTGACAGCAAAGTTTCAGCAGGTGTTGAACAAAGCAGTTCACTTGACATGGAAATCATCACCATGCAAAATGACTAGAGTTGAAAGTGCTGGATTCTCCATTTCAGTGGCTAAGTACTGGCTGAAACTGAGAATTTACAGGCGTTTTACGATGCCAAAATTGGCATCGAACCCTCACCAATTCCGGGAACGGTGAGGGGCTAGCATCGGCAGCGGGTGAAACTCCCGTTTCCCCCACATCAAAAATGGCCAGAGAATAGGCGGGTCCCTGGCCACGCATGCGCATGACGACGTCCTGCAGTGGTCGCGCCGTACAACATGGCTCCGGCCGTGCGTGGACCCAACCCACCAAAGGCGATCCCACAGGCCATCCCCTGGCCACCTCCACCAGTCCCCCCAGCCCTTGTGGAAGCCCCCCCAGCCAGCAGCGCTGATCCTGGCTAAATGTAGCGGTGATGGACACAGTCGACAGGCGCCATACTGGGTTCCTGACCATTCAGACCACATGTCAACCGTGCAGTCGGGAACTCATTCCATTGGGGGCAGAGCATCACAGGAGGGTCTTCCAATGACGCGCCAATGCTGTTTCAATGGCATGTGGCATGTAACGTGATGACGCCATTTAGAGGAGGCGGAGACTCGAAAACCAGCATCAAACCAGTGCCGCACCCGATTTGGGCATCGGATTTGGGCATCAGAAGGGATCTCTGCCCGATCACCAATTACGATATTGGCGTTGGGCAATGGAGATTCCTGCCAAAGACTTTTGGGGACTTGAAGTTCCCTCATCTGACATCCTGCACACTCAAGGTGAGGCCTACTTTGGTTCCACATATCTCTATGAGATGGCTTTTTCCCAAATGAAAATCATCAAATCCAAGTATTACACTTGTCTCACAGATGCCCAGCCAAAGGACTGTATGAGACTGGCCATTTCCCAATATGTCCCAGACTTTGCAGCACTCACAGATAGTGTGCAAGCACAGGTGTCACACAAACAGTCGGTGAGTATTGTGCATCGCATACATAGAACATAGAACAGTACAGCACAGAACAGGCCCTTCGGCCCTCGATGTTGTGCCGAGCAATGATCACCCTACTCAAACCCACGTATCCACCCTATACCCGTAACCCAACAATCCCCCCCCCCCTTAACCTTACTTTTATTAGGACACTACGGGCAATTTAGCATGGCCAATCCACCTAACCCGCACATCTTTGGACTGTGGGAGAAAACCGGAGCACCCGGAGGAAACCCACGCACACACGGGGAGGACGTGCAGACTCCGCACAGACAGTGACCCAGCCGGGAACCGAACCTGGGACCCTGGAGCTGTGAAGCATTTATGCTAACCACCATGCTACCGTGCTGCCCATTATTGGGCATTTTTGGGAGTTATAGTAAAGTTGAATTTGTATGAGTAGATCTTGTGCTGTATTCAGATTCTAAGAGTGATCTTATGCTGAAAAAGGTTGGAGATGACTGCTCTATCTCAATGCCATACTCCCCTGCACTCCTCATCCCCATGGTGATTTGCCACATGGAGACCGGCCGCAGACTAAAGTGGGGCCACAAAAGTAAAAACGTTTTGGTCGGTTTTGGGGCCACCTACAGTGACTTCTTTAAGAGCTGCTACCTGGACTACCCTGTGCCAGGGAACAATGGGCAGGGCAAAAGTGGTACATGTTCCACTCATAGGTACACAAAAGTTAATAATTGCAACTATTAGGAGTCAGAATTCAAGTCAACTAATTCAAGGTCAACCTGAATATTGAATGCGGCAATTATCAGATAGAGAATGGGTTGGACATCTCTTTTTCTTAACTTTAGTTTGCTCACTGCTGCTTTTTGCAGTGTAAATCAGGCAGTAGGTGGATAAAAATCAGTCCCCATGGACTCAATCCAGCCAACTGGTGTCAACCATTAAATGAACTCTGAGTAAAACCCTGTTTATTTTGGCACCAATTTGGAAAGCTTGAATTAATCCCAATGTTTTATTTTTGAGACTGACAGTGAGGCTTTAGCAGGGTAATGTGGTTTCTGAAGGCAATATAACTGTAGCATGAGGAGGAAAATTGTTTGTGTACTATCTTACACTGAACTAAACGTAGTAAAATAGCTTAATAATTATCTTACTGAAAACTTACAACTCTGCTTTTTCCTTAACTATAGATTTAGCAGCCAATATAAGCATCCGATCAAACAAACCAAGGCACATTTTTTTCTATTCACTTAACATGGTCAATTATTGATACTTTAGAAGCAGTATCAAAATGAGCAGGCTCAATCTTCAATTCCGTGTTAATTGTTTTGCACTCACTCTTTCACTGCAGTGATATTAGAAATTGTTATTAGTTGCTTCTGGGAAAAAATAAGTAGTTCCCAAAGCAAAACTGTCTGACTCCCAGTGGCTGATCCTATTTACAAGGATTAGCTATGTATTTTCATGAGGTCTACTATATATCTTATTTCATTACATTTCATTTGCCTCCCTGTTAGCATTAAACATTCCATTCCAACAAGCTGACACATGTCCCAAAATGACACATTTACAACACAAATATAATGACAAGGGCAAAAGTCACTCAGTGCTCTATTGAACAAGATTTAAATGATCTTAATGAGTCGCAGCGACCAATTTTCATATTGTGGAGATGCCGGCGTTGGACTGGGGTGAGCACAGTAAGAAGTCTGACGACACCAGGTTAGTCCAACAGGTTTGTTTTGAATCACTAACTTTCAGAGCACAGCCCCTTTTATCAGGTGAATGAAGAGGTGGGTTCCAGAAACATAGATATAGGAGTCAATGATGCAGGATGATACTTTGAATGTGAGTCTTTACAGGTAATTAGGTCTTTGCAGGTCCAGACGGAGCAACTGGAGAGAGGGATAATCACAGGTTAAAGAGGTGTGAATTGTCTCAAGCCAGGACAGTTGGTAGGGTTTTGCAAGCCCAGGCCAGATGGTAGGGGGGTGAATGTAATGCAACATGAATCCAAGGTCCCGGTTGAGACCGTGCATGTGTGCGGAACTTGTCTATAAGTTTCTGCTCAGCGATTCTGCATTGTCACGTGGCCTGAAGGCCACCTTAGAAAACGCTTACCCGAGTTTGGCCAAGTCCCGCCGGCGTCGGTTATGTATGGTCCTACCCGGCGGGATCTCGGAGTTCTGACTTCGGGGGCCATCCTGGTGGGGGTCAGGGGCATCCAAATCCGGTGGGAGCCTCCACCGTGGCCAGGCCCACGATTAGAAGCATAACGATCTGCCGGCAGGCTAATTCCGGTGGGGCCCTATGTTCCTCCGCGCCGGGCCCCTATAGGGCTCCGCCATATTGCTCGGGGGCCGACGCAGAGACAGCAACTGACGTGGATGAGCGGACCTGAAGCGGGCGTGGCGCAACAGCTTTCGAGCGCCGGAGCAGTGGACACTCCAGCACCATACTAGCCCCCGAGGAAGGGCTGAATGGCTGGGCCTGGAGGCCCGTTGACGCCGGAGTCGCTCGCGCCGGTTTTGACGCCGGCATCAACACTTGGTCGGGATTTCAGAGAATCCCAGCCAATATATTTCATTCAGTAGGGAGGCTGTGGTGTAGTGGTATTGTCACAGGACTAGTAAACCAGAGACCCAGAGTAATGCTCTGGGAACCCAGGTTCAAATCCCGCCACTGCAGATGGTGAAATTTGAATTAAATAAAAATCTCTAGTTAAAGAAAAGTCTAATGATGACCATGAAACTATTGCCGTTCGTCGTAAAAACTCATCTGGTTCACTAATGTCCTTCAGGGAAGGAAATCTGCTGTCCTTACCTGGTCTGGCCTACATGTGACTCCAGACCCACAGAAATGTGGTTAACTCTTTAACTGTCCCCTCGAGGGCAATTAGGGATGGGCAATAAAATGCCGGCACAGCCTGCAACACCCACATCCCATTGACGAATTTTTTTAAAAATTCAAGACAAGCTCTGGAACGATACAGCCATCACAAACCAATATGTGGAAGTTTCCACTCCGTGGAGAGAGTCCTGGGTGAGGCTAGAAAAGTGGCGGTTTCTCCAGGTGTTTTCTCCAGGTAATCCAGCTCTCTTTGCATAACAAATCTGGAGGTGTGGTCCACGCAGGTCTGACAGAGCTGGCAATGCCAACTCCCCAGTGGTTGGGGTGCCTTTTTTAAGGCCCCCAAATATGCGCTTAAAAAATGCCTCCGCATGGATACAGAGAACCCACCCCCGCTCCTCTTCTCCCCCCCCCCCCCCCCCCCCCCCCCCCCCCCCCTATACAAGAACCGAGGCAATCACCTGCACAAAAGGGGATCCACTCCCACTGGAGAACAAAGAACAAAGAACTTTGAGGACCCGCAGTTGGCATTGCCCCCAAGCACTCATTGCCAGGGCATGCCTCCCTCCTTCCTCGGGGACTATACTTACCTATGTGACCCCGACGAGTTCCCCTCGACTGCTTCGCATTTTTAAAGAGCAGTTGAAAACCTCACTTACGTGACGTCACAGGGGGAGTTCGAAATGTGGGGGGCTGATATGGTGGTGAAGCCTGCTAATCATATTAATATTTATTAAAATATATTGAAATGAAGGGCGGGCACCTCGTCACATTAATGGCGAGCGGCAGGGATAATCCGGATGCAGGATCTCACCGGTGAGAATCTTGTTTCCCGAATCTGGTGTGATTTTGTACCTATGACGCCATTTGCATTCGTGTCAGACCAAGATTCGCAGTAAAGTCTGTCATTTTGTTTAGTAGAGAATTAATTTTGTGCCTCATTTTTAAAAAATGCAGGACGTCACAGTGGCGCAGTGTTTAGCACTGCTGCCCCACAAAGCCGAGGACCCGGGTTCGATCCTGGCCCCAGGTCATTGTCCATGTGAAGTTTGCACATTCTCCCAGTGTCTACGTAGGTCTCACCCCCGCAACCCAAAAAGTGCAGGATATGTGAATTGGCCAAGCTAAATTGCCCCTTAATCGTGAAAAAAAGAATTGGGTACTCTAAATGCATGTAATTCCACGTGTTAATTTGTTAAGCAAATAAAGGTAATGTAAAGTCGCCATAGTCCCAGATGACGAGAGGCTGTTTTCTCCTTTTTGAGGGGGAGAGCTGACTGGTGGTCATTTAGCCGGAGGATCATCATACCTCAGGCCAAGGCGAAGTTTGAGAAGGTGGGGCCTTCATGAATAACCTCAGCCCGGACGCCCCTGGCCTCGCTCTGCATCACAAACCAGCTGCCAAGCCAACTGAGCTAATCCGGCCTCACACTTGTACTATTGAGTAAAATGAACAAGCACTAAACTAAATATTACAATATTAATGGATGCTGCAATTTTCAATATTGTCAAAAGGAAAATAAGCTGTGTAACCCAATAACGAATTAAGGAGCATTTTCTTTACTCAGAGAATGGATAGAATGTGGAACTTGTCACTCCAGGAAATGGTTCCGGAAAATAGATTCAATGTTTTCTCAATAAAATTAGATAAGTAGATGAGAGAAAAGAAAGAAAAGGTTCTGATGAGGTAAATGGAAAGGGAGGAGGATTCTCTGGCGTAGAAACACTGGCATAGATCATTAAACTGAATGGTCTGTATATTGTATGTTCTGTGTAAATTTGTGTAACTACTTTAATCTATTGATAGAAATATTAAGATAATATTTGCATTCTCATTTTTAAAATTAACATTTAGCTTTGGAAAAGGTCCTTCCCTATGAATCCAAACTGGATCAATTTCTCCTGAAGCAATGAGGAAAAGTTAGGAGCTAAAAATGATCGCAATAAAATAAAAGTTTATTTCTGAAAACATCATAAGCAAGTTAGCTGCATTTATAATAATAATAATCTTTAGTTTTGTCACAAGTAGGCATTAACACTACAATGAAGGTACTGTGAAAATCCTCTCGTCGACACACTCCGGCGCCTGTTCGGGTACACAGAGAGAATTCAGGATGTCCAATTCGCCTAACAAGCGCATCTTTTGGGACTGTTTTTTTAAATTTAGAGTGCCCAATTATTTTTTTCCAATTAAGGGGCAATTTAGTGTGGCCAATCCACCTACCCTGCACATCTTTTGAGTTGAAACCCACGCAAACACGGGGAGAATGTGCAAATGCCACACGGCAGTGACCCAGAGTCGGGATCGAACCTGGGACCTCAGAGTCGGGATTGAACCTGGGACCTCAGCGCCGTGAGGCAGCAATGCTAACCACTGTGCCACCGTGCTACCCCACCTTTTGGGACTTGTGGGAGGAAACCGGAGCACCCGGCGGACACCTACGCAGACACGGGGAGGACATGCAGACTCCGCACAGACAGTGACCCAAACTGGGAATCGAACCTGGGACCCTGGCACTGTGAGGCAACAGTGCGAACCACGCTGCCCAATTTTGGGATTAGGTATTACCATTGAAGCTGGTTGTTTTTCAGCAGGGAGTAGGGTCAAACATTTTGGGATTACAGGTTTAAATATCTACTGTTGGATCAGGACCTAACTGAATGTGGATAAATCTTAAAGTCTTCCTCGCAGAATTATTGTGCAGGTAAATCAGTTTCTGCTAAAACCAGATACTTCACATTAATAACATGACAGTGAAAGAGTAACTTATGCCTTCAGCTCAATGGTTATTTATTGCAATAGAAAATGCGAAAATTAAAGATTTCTTTATTTCACTGGTTTGCTCCATGAAATCCATAAAGATTACATTTAAACAAAGTTAATTTACTGTAATCAGCACTTTCAATTATAACTGAATTACATTTTTAAAATTAATTTACGGGTTGTGGGCATAGCTGGTTAGGTCAGCATTTATTGCCCATCCCTAATTGCCCTTCAGAAGGTGTCCATGTGCTATAGGTATAGCAATTAGGGAGATAATACAAGGTTAAATTTTACATAGTGGGTTGGGACGCCTGGCCAACCCGAATGAGCGTGAAATTGGGAAAGATTAGGGCTGCACGGTGGTGCAGTGGTTAGCACGGAGGACAGTGCTGAGGACCCGGTCAGTCCCATCCCTGGGTCCCTGTCTGTGTGGAGTTTGCACATTCTCCCTGTGTCTGCCTGGGTTTACCTCCTGAGCCTAAAGATGTGCAAATCTGGTGGATTGGCCATGCTAAATTGCCCCATGGGGTCCTAAGATTAGGTGAGGTTTTGGGGTTACAGGGTTCGGGCAGCTGAGGGGGGGGGGGGGGGGGGGGGCTCGGTAAGGTGCTTTTTCAGATTGTCAGTGTAGACTTGATGAGCCCAATGGTCTCGTTCTGCACTGTAGGGGTTCTATGATTCTAAAAGTGGACCAGAGCCTTAGCAATGTTACCAGTTAGGAGTTTAGGTGAGGGTTTGTTAATGGTTTCTTCTTGATGGTTCATGGCATTTTTTGCGCGGCTCTTTGCATTGCAAGCTTTTTTGGAGAACTCTTTGTCTTACAAACCTTCTTGGTGGATTTCTGTTAAATGCATCTGTTTTAGAGTGTTATGGTTATGCTGCATCTTATTTAAATCCATTGCTGGTATGAACATTATGTGCTGTGATGTCATTAGCTGTTGTTGATATGCCTGGCTCATGTCCAGGTTTGAAAACAGCTTGCCTTCTGCAAAGATTGCAAACAGATCTTCTGCACTCGGCAACACGTAAGTGTCCAGCTTCGAAACCTAATTTCTGGTAAGTTTGTAATCCCCACATACGTGCACAGGACCATCACTTTTAAGGACAGGGACAATTGTCCAATATGAAAATGGGATGTGCTCAATGATTCCGAGCCTTTGCGGCTGCTCCAACTCCTCCTCCACTTTGCCGCTCATGGCGTAGGGCATTGTCTTTGGTTTCGAAAAGCAAGAAGTAGAATGAAGATCAAAAAACAATTTAACTGCAGTGCCTCACAATGTACCCAGTTCGTCTTTGAAACCATCAGGATATTTCTGAATGTGTGGTTTATCCCGCTCTAGATCAACTGAATTTTTCTGAGGCAGTCACACCCCAGTAGACAGGCCCATGTCCTTTTACTACCAGGAGCCGTGCAGCTGCTTTTTGGTAGTTATATGCAATGTCTACCTCTAATGCTCCAATCAATGGTATTGTCTCACCAGTGTACGTCAGAAGGTTGATTTCAGCCTGAGTTAGGTGCAGTTCCTTGCTTCAAGCCCCAAATCTTTCTGAAGGTCTCCTCACTGATTACCTCCATTTTTACCTCCAGCGACCCTCCACTGAAGCATAAATAATCTCTGCACTCCCTTCACTCATATCAAACATGTCTTAATAGTGCTGTATTGCCTGGTCTGAGCTTTCCAACAGATGTACCACTAACTGAGGCTTCCTTGCATTTGAAGTTCATGGCACTTCTTCGTTAAATGCCCATTCATATTGCATTGGTGACAAACAGTGTCCATAAACTTACAATGATTCGCATAGTGTGACCTTCCACACAGAAAGTACTCCACTTTCTTCACCTGTTTACTTGCAGTTTCTTTTTTTACTTGATGTAGTGCCACCCTCAGCCTTCTGAATATCTTTTGGATTATTGGCAACCATTTCCATGCCCTGAGAAATTTCTAGAGCTTCCTTAAAAGTAATTTCAGCTTCTCCCATCACCGCCGCCGAATTTTCTGCTTGTTAACGCCACAAAATAGTCTGCCCGAAACATGTCGTTCAAAACTGCCCCGAACTTACAATGTTCAGAGACATAGACATAGACATAGAACAGTACAGCACAGAACAGGCCCTTCGGCCCTCGATGTTGTGCCGAGCAATGATCACCCTCCTCAAACCCACGTATCCACCCTATACCCGTAACCCAACAACCCCCCCCCTTAACCTTACTTTTTAGGACACTACGGGCAATTTAGCATGGCCAATCCACCAAACCCGCACATCTTTGGACTGTGGGAGGAAACTGGAGCACCCGGAAGAAACCCACGCACACACGGGGAGGACGTGCAGACTCCGCACAGACAGTGACCCAGCTGGGAATCGAACCTGGGACCCTGGAGCTGTGAAGCATTTATGCTAACCACCATGCTACCGTGCAGAGAACTGGCGTAATTCAGCAACAAGGTTAGCTGCAGACTGTCCAGTCTTCAGAAAATTACTATAGAATTTGAAACATTGTACAATTACTGATGATTTAGGATTATGGTGATTCTAAATAAGTGTAACTAAATCCACAAGTGAAATGCTCTTCCCAGTTTCCATGGTGTAGCTAAATTTCTCACTAGCTTGTAAGTCTTCATCCCACACACAGTCAGGAGAACTGAGCACGTTCCAGCCGCTTCTGTGACCCCATTTGCCAAGAAAAAGCGATCCAACCATTTCACATATTCAGTCCAATTCTTGTTCTCTTCCACAAACTCACTGTGAGGCCCAAATATAGTGGGCGGGATTCTCCAATAATGGGGCTATGTCCCCACGCCCGCGAGAAAACGGGCACGAATCACTTTGGATTTTCTTGGAGAAAGTCCAGAGTGATTCTCCATTTTGAAGGGGACTTGCAGGGCCCCGGAGTACATAGAACATAGAACATAGAACAGTACAGCACAGAACAGGCCCTTCGGCCCTCAATGTAGTCCACGCAGATCCGGCAGCCAATTCGGGGCCCTGAACTTCCAGCCATGGGTCTGTACATGCACGCGGCGGCCACCTGCGGCGGTGGCCCCACGCAACATGGCGACCCATACAGTAAACTGGCCCTGTAAATATAGGGCCCCCCCAAAGATCACGCGCGGCAACCTTTCAGTGGCCCCCGATTGCGAGCCTGGCCGTCCTGGAGGCCTGCTCCAGCGACCATGAGTGAACCACGTCGGCTGGAACTAAGCCAGATGTTAGGGGAGAATCGTCGCGTGGGCCTCTTTCAACCGCCCCTGACCGGCGCCGCGTCGACCCCACGCGCGGGACTGGCGACAGTTCTCAGGTCGACGGCGTTGGACCTGATCACGGGTCTGATGCCCCATTCTCCGCCCCTGCGCCAAGCGCGATTTCGGCGCTGAGGCTCTGATAATCCCGCCCAGCAATTGTGCTGCTAACTTGTAAGTTAGTAAACTTAGCAAAACGTTGAGTTAAACACGCTGAAATTTGAAATGAGAACTAATGGCATTTAAATCTGAATATACACAGGTAGAATCTTGAGTTCCTACAGTGCAGAAGGAGGCCATTCAGCCCATCGGGTCTACACTAACCCTCTAAGCCCACTCCCCCGCCCTCTCTCTACAACCACATAACTCCACCTAACCTTTTGAACACTAAGGGGCAACTTGTATGGCCAATCCACCTAACCTGCACATCTTTGGACTGTGGGAGGACACTGGAGCACCCTGAGGAAACCCACGCAGACACTGGGAGAATGTGCAAACTCCACACAGTCACCTAAGGCCAGATCCCTGATGCTGTGAGGCAGCAGTGCTAACCACTTTGTCACCATGCCACCCAGCAACTAATGTAACAACAACTAATGGCATCACAGCACTTACTGATGACATCAGTATTGGATTTAAATGACAAGATGCATAATCATAACACTCTATAACAGCGACCTTCAGTGAATGAGACAATCCAACACTGTTTTATTTAACTAGTGGACTGCTGTACATGTTCAGCTGTGGTTGACACTCTACTAATCTAACTGATGACCTCTTACTGGCTTGACCAGACTTACTAGCTACCGCATGGTGGTCGTGCTCACTAGCTTGTGCACTCTGACTGTCTCAGCAGCTGGGTCCTGAGAGACGGAGAGTCTTAATGCCCTGTGGGCTTTATAGTAGTGGTGTCCTGTCTGGTGATTGGTTGTTCTGTGTTGTGTGTTCATTGGTCATCCTGTGTGTCAATCACTGCCTGTCTGCATCTCATTATGTGCATAAGTGGATATTATGACAAGTGGATCTAAAGGTTACGGTAGCCCTCAATATTTGGCCGACAGTTCTTTCCAAGGGTGGATGTGAAATCTATGCGGTGAGTCCCAATCTGCTGCATCAAGCTGGTCACTAGTGCTCTCTTGAGATGGGTTAGAACCTTCATACATTTCCAGCTGGATGAAGCCAGTCAGGCTGAGTGAGCCGGAGGCTTCGCAGCTAGCGTTGGATTTCCCCGCACCCAAGATGCTGTAAACTGTACTCTTGAGCATCAAGACGTAAGTGTGTGAGCCGGATGCCTTCATGAACCAAAAGGGTTTCCACACCAAGAACATGCTGATAGTTTGCGATCACAAGACACAGATTCTCAGGCCAAGTAAGCAAAATAAATATTGATCTCTTGTTGAGGGTTACACAAAAGAAATATAACTTTATCATTTGTTAACAGTCACAAAGAAAACATCTAAAACTGATTAAATGAAATAACATTACCTGTGGAAACCCGCTCTTGTGCTCACAGTGCCTTAAACTTACATTTGCGAATGTAGCATCTTTGTGCCCTCCCCTCCCTTGTTCGCTGGCAGTGGTATTGAAGGCAGCCTGCTGACTATGTCATACTGTTGGCCCTGTTCGCCTTAGCGTTTGTCCTCTGGCTGGTTTAGCCTGTGCAAGCGCCATTTGAGAGAGTGCATCCAGTGCCATGACAGGGCATTCCCCAGTTGTCACAATGTTATCAGATGCTATGGTCATTGGCAGTGAGGTAGAGAGGCCAACAAACACCCTGAGAGGAACCAACAGAGATAACAGGCAGCTCATCCACCAGCATATGGACATTTGAACCTCCATGCTCACCATTGATGGATGGGCACCTAGCAGAGAGACTAGGTGCCTCATTCATCTCTCCCACTGGCAGTGATTTCCTGAGGTCATTGCCTGTGTGAGGGCTTGCAGTTCTGAACGCGACTCCATGAACCCCGATTCTGTTCCTGGAGCTGCCTCTTCAAGGGAGTCACCTATCAGTCAATGAATGAGGCTGTGCGTTCGGAGCTCAGGGTTACCGCAGTGCTCAAGCTCCGCAGGGACTCCTCCATGACAGAGACTGTGGCACGCAGACCCTCAGGGATCTCTGCCAGATCTTCCCATGCATCCTGCTGGACATCGGGCATCTTTTGCCTTCAATGACGGGCGACTCTAGAGGCTCATCATCTGCCTCGGACATAGCATTAATAATTTTTTTTAAAATCTTTATTGTCACAAGTAGGCATACATAACACTGTAATGAAGTTACTATGAAAAGCCCCTGGTCGCCACATTCCGGCGCCTGTTTAGGTACACAGAGGGAGAATTAAAAATGTTCAAATTACCTAACAGCACATCTTTCGGGACTTGTGGGAGGGAACCGGAGCAGACATGGGAGAACGTGCAGACTCCGCACAGAGTGTGACCCAAGCCGGGAATCGAACTTGGGACCTTGACACTGTGAAGCAACAGTACTAACCACTGTACTTCTGTGCTGCCCAGTGCTGGTCCTGGTCTCGTGCAGGTTTCTGACTGTTGGTGCCCTGGGAAATCTGTGCCCTTGCTAGCTCTTCATTCAAGCGTGCAGTGTCCTCTACCATCTGGGCCGACAAACTAATATCCGCCGACATGCATTTGTCTGCGCTGGTATCTAGTTCCGAGAAAGGATGTGTTGAGGGTGGATCTATCTGTGGGTCCTTCTCTGGTGTTAAGCAGAGGGTTCTCAGGGTCCCTGAAGCCTCTTGGGGATGGCACTTGTAAGGGAGGAAAACAATATTTCATTAATTTCAATCTTCATATCATCATGCAAGATGGGCTACTGACACCATGGACAAGTGCCTCACTGAGGCATTACAACTTTAGGATAATTAGGAACACTTGCTCACAACTTATTATGTGAGAGGAGACAACCCTGCATAGTTTGCACTTCCCACAAGTCTTGCATCTATCTAATGGGTTCCTAGCTTCCTCAAACATTGCCTTTCCATGGCTAGTGGACCCAGCTCCACTCTGGCATTCCAGCTCCAGGCGCAGGTCTCATATCCGGTCAGAATAAGGAACTGGGGCACCTCCCCACCGGTTCATTATCATTCCCCAGCATGTGGATTCTCTCCTCCTGAACGTGATGAAGAGAATTTACTCGTCTGGCCTCCAGCTCCGTTTAAGCCTGTCCCACCCACCCCCCACTCCCCCCACCCCGAGAACCAAGTAGCAGAGGAGCACATCTCCCCTTCAATACACCCAAGGCAAGGGAGTAGATCTCCTGGCCTTGGTCAGCGTAGGTGTAAGTGCAGCTGGCACACACACTCCAGTAACAGCCAACCCTCAACACATGCCAACCTCACAATCATCTTTGAGGAGCGTAGAAGATTGTTGAACCTGTTCAGCAGCCTCCTCTTGCTTTAAAATGTCACACCGGAGTCTGATTGTGTACAGAAGAATGCCCAGGCATTCGTCAGAAAATCGGTGGGGCAGATTGTCCATCGACCTTGCCCCCTTGATTAGCATGACCAGAAGTTGCAGATGCCATATTTTCATGACAGGCTTCAAGTAACTTTCAGGGGAGGTCCCTCTGTTGACGCTGTTACCCTTCACAGAGCTACCTCTGGGCCTTTTAAATCACCCACCAGGCCCTCATTGCACCCAGCACCCAACAAGCTCCAACCCTGTCCGGACCAAAGAACCAATGAAAGGATGCCTTTCACATTGGGTGGGCCTATATTGGCCAGCGGCATGGAATCGCGATTCCAACCCAATGTCACCCAAGAGCAGAATCCGTATCCCCTTCTAAGCCTGCCAGTCGTACATGAGCAACAGGCATAAAATTCAGGCCCAGGATTTGAACCGGCGACAATGAAGGAACAGCATTATAATTCCAAGTCAGGATGCTGAGTGACATGGAGGAGAACTTGCATGTGCTGGTGCTCCATGTGCCTCCTGCCCTTGTCCTTTCAGGCAGTAGAGATCGTTGGTTTGGTAGGTTCTGCCAAAGGAGGCTTGGCACATTACTGCAATGCATCATGTAAATGATACATACTGCAGCCGAGTACATGGGAGATGATCATGGTGAGGGATGGTGAAAGATGTTGATCCATTCCTGAAGCGATTTGTGGCAAATCAAACCAAAGAGTTTCCCATAATGCACAATTATCAAAACTTTGATTACCACAGCACTTCTACAAAGCAATTCTAATTATGAAAATTAAAATATCTTCTACTGCTCAAAAATGACTTACTTTCTGTTCTTAATGAATAGATTTCCAGTTTATAGCGCTGCATACACAGTGAGCTGAGATCAATATCACGGCTCCCTGTAACGCCATAAATACTGATGAAAACTTGTGCGCTGGTCAGAGAAATGAATCCCACTGCATTCTCTTACTTAGAGCTGACCATAACTTAAATGATCAAGAATTCAGAATGTAATATATTTGTCATTTTTTTTTTTGCTTCTAACATTTTTTACAATCACCAATTCTGCATTTGAATTTGTCTGGGGTGAACTGCAGAAGAAGCTGCAATACATTTGAATAGTAAGTAGTGTAAAACTGAATAAATTCATAGCATCGATATTTCATTTTTACAAGATAAAACAGAGTTATACCCTCATAAATTCACATTCTAACATGTTGACATTTAATTCTCCAAGCATACATGTATGGAATGAGGAAATCAAATCAACAAATCCTTGACATGAGGTAGAAAATGCTGCCTACAAAATTCTAAAATTTACAGTATCTTACCTAAACATGAAGAATTCGATTGTTAATTTGAAAGCAACATTGAATTTTGTCATAGTAAATGTCATTCAGCCAAGTGGTAGCATTTATCCAGCTCCCACAAATCATGGCGTAGGCACATCATCGGCCGACCCTCCTGCGATGCTCCACCCCCGATGGGTCGAGTTCCCGAAGGCACAGGACACGTGGTCTCAGCCGTGCGGGAACCCGGCGTGGCTGGAATCTGTGCTGCCGGCCGGGAGGGCTTCCACAAAGGCCGGGGGGGCTGGTGGGAGTGGCCAAGGGCTGGCCAGAGGTTGGGCTGTGGGGTCACGAATGACGGGTCGGGTCCATGCACGGCCAGCGCCATGTATGACACAACCGCTGCAGGTTGCTTGGGATCCAGCCACTCTCCAGCCGCTTTTGGTGCGGGAGGCGGGAGTTTCACCAAGTGCTAGTCCCTCACCGGTCCCAGAATGCCACATGGCTCTTGAGGTCTGCCCATGGTGGATATTGGGTGAGTGGCTAGGAGATGTATTGGAGGATATAGAGGGAAAATAGTGAAAAGTGGTCCCCAGTCTCTAATTACCTAATTGCATCCAACTCAATATATTAATCATTCACCATAGAATATGCATCACACTAATAAGCAGATAATGAACAGATAAATATTTGATCACATTGTAGATCACTTTCCATTCACTTCTCACTTCCACACATCTCCTCAAGGTGGTGACAGCTTGTTGACTGCAATTCTATAGGTATGAGCTCACCCACTAACACTTCAATTAAAAGCTTACCTTTGCTCCAATTGAGATTACCAACTTGAAAATGGACCAGAGATCACTCATTGAATCATCCTGGTCAATATGGTTCAACAACCTGAATGAACTGAATCATCAATAAAGTTGTAGACCTTCACAAAAGTTCCTCCCCTGTGAGCCTCACGTCCTAAAGGAGTATTTACATACAGGCCTGATGTTACACTCACCTGCTGTCACACTTACAGTTTCTAACAAGGTCACTGGTTAGCAAGTATAAATTTGAAACTTCAATGGTTTCAACCCTCCTTAGCCTGGGGCAAATCAGGCCACTGTTGCTGTAATAACTTTACATGTCAGAAGGGACTGCGTACCACAAGTCAACTGCCCAAATGAACCAGTTTATTCCAGTGTGACTGCTCTACATACATACACAACTGGCCATAAGAGGATGCTAATACAGTTTTCCTAATTTACCAGGAATTGAAGCTTGGGTCCTAATATTTCACAGAGATCACTAAAATATTAATATTGCTTTCATAGATTGAGCCATTCAGAGGTACACAGGAAGTACTTTTAATAATAAAAAAATATGAAATTAAACTTGCAAATGACCCTGTGTGTCAGGATATGCATGAAAGGAAAATCAATAATTAAAGCCAGAGCTTTTGTTGCATTCTGAAGAATTAAACAGGCTGTTTTACACGTGAAAACATTGGCTGAAACATACACACAACATCTTTAGAACAGGCAGATCAGGATAACTTTAATTGATTTCTATTCTTCTATTTGAAAGTGTGAAACCAAAGGGAGCAACTCCACAGTGACCCATGTATTTCCTTGGAAAAACGGAAACTTCTCACAAGGTAGGTCAAGGAGTTTTGGGCCATTTCACAAAGTGAAATTTGGTTACTGTGATGAATGTATCCATAGAATAAGGATTGTTCTGACTGTGTTTCTCGGTGTGGGAGGTGGTCTGCTGTTGGCCGGATGCGGGATCTTCTGGTCCTGCCACTTTCACTAGGATCTCCCATTGAATCCACACCATGCTGCTAGGAAACCTGCGGCGAGGGTGTGGCATCGGTGGGAGTGGAAAAACCCGCTGGCATGAAGAGCCTGAAGATAGCACCCAATGTGTATAACCCTGCAAAACAGCACTGCTAAGCACCCACCAACACTTTAAAGAGCTGGTTCATCAGCCATGATTGAATGGTGGAGCAGACTTGATGGGTCGAATGGCCTAATTCTGCTCCTATGTCTTCAGTTCTTATGGTTTTATGGATGCCCAGCCCCCCCCCCCCCCCAACCACCACCACCACCCTGATGTTTTGCTCTTGCATGTTTGTTCTGAATGCTACTTATTTCAGTCATTCTGACAAAAATGAGACTCTGGGTAAAAAGCTGCTAAGAATGGAATAACATCAGAAGATGCCAAAGAAGTGACTTCACAGCAAACTCCAGCATAAAAATTATGGCAATTATCAATGGAATCTGGACAGGTCTGAGTGCCACACTATAGGACGGATGTGAACACATTGAAGAGAGTGCAGAAGTGGTTGTCAAGAATGGTTGCAGGGATGAGAAACTTCAGTTATGAGGATAGATTGGAGAGGTTGGGACTATTCTCCTTGGAGAGAAGGCTGAGAGGAGATTTGATAGAGATTTTCTCAATCACGAGGGTGTTGGACAGAGTATATAGGGAGAAACTGTTCCTGCTTATTGAAAGGATCAAGAATGAGAGGGCACAGATTTGAAGTAATTTGCAAAAGAAACAAATGTGAGGTGAGAAAAAAAACTTTTATCACACAGCAAGTGGTTTGGGTCTAGAATGCACTGTCTGGAAGTGCAGCGAACTCAGGTTCAATAGAAACATTAAAAAGGGCATCGGATAATTACTTAAAAAGAAACAATGTGCAGGGGTATCAGGAAAAAACAGGGGAATGGCACTAAGTCGTAAAGCTCGGTTAAAGAGCTAGTGCGACACAAGAGGCCGAATGGCCTTCTTCGACACCATAACAATTCTGTGATTCTACAAGTGAGAGCAGAATTAGGGGCGTAGGGAGGGAGTCACCAACTGGACAGAAGGGGCATTTGAAGAAAGGACAGGGATGACTTTCAGCAGCTTCCCCTTCCCAATGCTGGGTCCTTCGATCAGGCACTCATTGCCGATGAATGAGCTTGTCTGTCTCCAGCAGTAGCCTGAGGCCTTTAAGTGGTCAATATTTGCCCACTCAAGGGCATCAATTAACATCAGGGCAGGAATGTCCTCCATGAGCCTACCCATCACGATTTTAATCCGGTGGAGGCGGGGAGTCAGTAAGGTACCAATCTGATCGAATGTTCGCCATACCTCCAAATTCAGTATGGTAGGCCGCGTTAATTTCACCCAAAGGCTCTGGGTAGGGTCATCAAATATCTATCAACGGCACTAAGAAACAAGAAGCAAGAGGAATGGAGGTGTGGTCAAAACTAGCAACACAGCAAATATGCTATGGTGTTAGGGATGCCTGTTCGACTCTGAGGTGCTAGACTAAAGGACATGTTACATCAACGTTAAAAGATTTTGCAAGAAGGAGTTATTGTGGCCCATGTGAGAATCAATAAAATAAGTAAAGAAAGGTCCAAAGTTCTTCAAGATAATGGGTCAGATTTACCGGCCTCCCAATCGCATGGTTCTCGGGGGGCGGGGGCAGGTGTTGGTTGGGGGGGGGGGGTAAAGTGGTGCACCTTCACTATCTGCGGGATTCTCTGTTCCTGCTGCTGTCAATGGGAATTCCCATTGAAGCCACCCCATGCTGGCGGGAAAAGCCGCAGGCGGGTTGCGCTACCAGTGAATTCCGCTTCCAGAAAACGGATGGAGAATTACAGCCAATATTTAAGAGCGCTAGAAATACAATTAAGAGCAGGACTTCATAACCTTCAGATGACTTCCAGTTACACGCTAGAACGGGGGGGGGGGAGTCGGAGATAAAAGACATCAATATGTGAGTGTTATAATTTGCACAAGACCTACGGGGTTAGAGCAATCAGTCTCCCCTTGAGTCTCGCCGAGTACGAGCTCCCCCCTAAAGAGGGCGGGGAGCCCAAAAACATTCAGAGTTGAGTTCTCTATAAAGTCGGCTAGGTGTGGACTGACAGAACAGACCCAGCTGGGATCTGACATATATTGTAAATGTAATTGTTTTGCAATAAATATAGTTTTCTTTTACTAACTCGATTTGGACCCGTGTGTGGCCTACAAAAGTGACCACAGATGCAATGTCAGGAAAAGGGATTCAATTTTGTTGGATGTTGGCACCAGTTCCAAGACAGATGGCAACTTTCCACAAGAATAGCCTAAACTGACACAGAAGCTGCAATGCTGCAGGTCTGTCTGATCCAGTTAATCATGGGACGAGCTTGATGATCCATTTGGACAGCTTAGGTCAGCCAGTGTTAATGGCATTTCCCATCAAAAGTGAGTTGCTTCCAGATTGATGTCTACATAAATATTGAACTTCCTTTTCGGAGACTATTCTGTGCCTACCTGACTTTAACTGTCCCTCTTTCGACTGAATTTCTCAGATAGATCAACTCAGCTTGGAAATTTACCAAGTAGGAAATTTGCATATATAATCTAAATCCCTCAATTGCCAATTTGCTTTATAAACCTTTATAGTCAAAATATAGTAACCAAAAGTGGACTTTAAGCTACTGCTAAATATCTTTTGTATAGAACTATCTAGTACATGCAAAGAATAAAAACTTATTTCTTGATTCATGGTGTAAAATAAGAATGTTTCTATCTCCAAGGTTATCTCATGTGGTCGGTCTAAATTGTGTGCGAATTAATCTTGACGTTGGGTCAAAATCCTGGAACTCCTTCCCAAAAGCATTGTGGGTGTGCCTCCACCATACAGGAAGGTGGCTCATCGCCACCTTTTTAAGAGAAATTAGATGTGCACAACAAATGCTAGCTGGCCAGTGACATTCATATCCTATCAATAAATATTATTTAAAAATTGACCTGTAACAGACTGAGAAGTTCTTACAATATCTGGAGCAACAGCTGTCGGAGGCAACTTTTCCATCAAAGTAAAATGCTCAACTGGGAAGTCAATCTCTTCAGCCTGGTGCCAGGGAAGTGCTTCTATCGAGACAAAGTCTAAAACATCAAGGTCTGCACCCACTCATCTGCAGCCTGCACTGTTGCATTAATATCACCATCACCCTTGGCTACAGCAGAATACATTCTTCACAGAGGACCATCTTTCTGATATTTGGTACTCCCTCTCGGGTCCCCTGTGTAAATGTGAGCAAGTTGCTAATCATAGAATTTATAGTGCAGAAGGAGGCCATTTGGCCCATCAAGTCTGCACTGGCCCTTGGAAAGAGCACCCCACTTAACCCCGCGCCTCCACCGTATCCCCGTAACTCAGTAACCCCACCTAACCTTTTTGGACAGTAAGGGCAATTTATCATGGCCAATCCACCTAACCTGCACATCTTTGGACTGTGGGGGGAAACCGGAGCACCCGGAGGAAACCCACGCAGACACGGGGAGAACATGCGGACTCCGCACAGCAACATGATTTAAATGCATTCTGTGAAATCTAGCATGTGAGGTATGTCTCCCACATGGCATCAAATAATAAATAGATTAGTAATAAATAGGCAGTACCACGGCCGTGCCAAGGGTGCCATGGGCCCGCGATCGGTGCCCACCGATCGCGGGCAGCGGGCCCGATGCCCGCGCACTATTTGTCCTTCCGCCGCCCCGCAGTATCAATACGCGGGGCGGCTGAGGGGCAACCCGGACCGCGCATGCGCGGGTTTCGCGCAAAAACGCGATGACGTCACCCGCGCATGCGCGGGTGGAGTCTTCCCACCTGCGCATGCGCGGCTGACGTCATATGACGCGTCAGCCGCGCTAAGTCCGACAAGCGGGCTTAACGATTTTCGTTAAGCCCGACTTGTCGGAGCCTCCGACGTCGGGCTGCTAGCCCCGACGGGGGACCAGAATCGGTCCCCCGTCGGGAAGGGGCGCTATGCCGTAAAACCCGCCCGGGTTTTACGGCAGTTTGACGATTTCTCCCGTTTTGGGAGAATTTCGCCCCTTGTATATAGAGTGAGAGTGAAACTGTGATTTGCAGTGCTGTATGTTGGATGAAGGGACAAAATGTATAGTAGCTAAAGTTGCTAATGAAACAAAGGTTGGTAGCAGATTAATGTGTGAATAGGTTTATGGAGTCTGAGAGAAGAGATTATAAGTGAAGTTTGCTACAGTTGTAAAGGGCATTGGTGAGACCACATCTGGAGTACTCTGTACATTTTCGGTCTCCTTATTTAAGGAAGGATTGATTTATATTCAAAACATTTCAGAAGAGGTTCACTCAACTAATTCCTGGAATGAAGAGGTCATCTAATGAGGAATGATTAGATTGTATCCATTGGAGTTTAGAAGAATAAGAGGTTCTCCTATTGGTCATACGGGGAAGTGGGCATCACGGTAGCATAGTGGTTAGCACAATGGCTTCACAGCGCCTGGGTCCCAGGTTCGATTCCCAGCTTGGGTCCCTATCTGCAGAGTCTGCACGTTCTCCCCGTGTGTGCATGGGTTTCCTCTGCGAGCTCCGGTTTCCTCCCACAGTCCAAAGGTGTGCAGGAGTAGGAGGATTGGCCTTGCTAAATTGCCCTCAGTGTCCAAAAAAGGTAAGGTGGGGTTACAGGGATAGTGTGGAATACAGTAGAGGTGTGGGCTGAGGTAGGGTGCTCTTTCCAAGGGCCTGTGCAGACTCGATGGGCCGCATGGCCTCCTTCTGCACTGTAAATTCTGAGAAATCTGTGATAGGGTGGACTCTGAAAGGATGCTTCATCTTGCAAGCGAAACTAGAACTAATGGAAACTGATTAAAAATAAGCTGCGGGATTCTCCGTTGGGCGGGATCCTCTGCTTCGTCTACAGCATTTCCACGCCCCCGAGTTTCCCGACTGTGTGGGGTGGCCATGGGCCGGCTGCGGGATTGGAGAATCAAGCTTCCGGCTGAGGCGCACCGTGCAGGAAAACTGAGCTGGTAGGAAGAGAGTCCTGCCCCAGGGGTCTCGAATTTAAGATAATGGAGGAGAAATTTCCTTCAGGGGCCATTAATCTGTAAGTTTCTCTTCTCCAGTGAGTAATGGTGGCAAGGTCATTGAATATTTTTAACGCCAAGTTAGATAGATTTTTCACTGATAAGGGAATCAAAGGATATAAAGGGAGAGATTCAGGGACAAAAGTTAAATTCCCCTTTTGGGCACGTTTAGCGGGATGTTTCTTTGACCATAAGACATAGGAGAAGAATTAGGCCACTCAGCCCATCGAGTCTGCTCATTAAAACATGGCTGATATTTTTCTCATCCCCATTCTCCTGCCTTCTCCCCATAACCCCTGATCCCTTATTAATCAAGAGCACATCTATCTTTGTCTTAAAGACACTCAATGATTTGGCCTCCACAGCTTTCTGCGGCAAAGAGTTCCACAGATTCACCACCCTCTGGCTGAAGAAATTCATCCTCATCTCTGTTTTAAAGGATCGTTCCTTTAGTCTGAGATGGCATCCTCTGGTTCTAGTTTTTACAACAAGTGGAAACATCCACTCCATGTCCACTCTATCCAGGCCTTGCAGTATCCTGTAAGTTTCAATAAGATCCTCCCCTCATCCTTCTAAACTCCGAGTACAGGCCCAGAGTCCTCAACCGTTCCTCATACGGCTCTTGGTGGCTGCAGCACCGAGAAACATCCTACTATTCAATGGCACTTTCCCGTTTGTTTAGGCCTCAGGCAGTTCCTCCTCGCTGAGAATGCACGTAGAGTGATTTCCTACTAGCTCTCACCAGCAGGAACAACTATGCACAGATTGGGGCTCCATTTTGATCAGCAGCCCAGATCCTTCCCCTGCACCCTTCAGCCCTCTCCGCTTTATCGAACTCCCCCTCACCCCCCAAACTGTTGAGGCCGCTTGTCACCCCCGCTCACTTCCCCTCCAATTGGCAAGACCCCCTTGGTTCTAAACTATGGCAGTGCCAATCTGGCACATGCGCACCTTCGCACTGCCAGCCTGGCAATCTGGCAGTGTTGGCAATACCACCCAGGCATCCTAGCAGTGTCAGTGTAGAACTGCCAGGGTGCCAGGCTGGCAGTGCCAAAGTGCCAGGTATCAGAGATACTGTCAGGGTACCACCCTGCCCTGTCCGACCACCCGGGGGTCTCCAATTGTCTGTGAAGCCTCTCGAGCTGCCATTACGCCTGGTTCACTTTATGTGGAAAGTATTAAACGGTGCCCGGGTTAATACAGTGACCGGGTATCTAAATGAGCTATTCGGCTTTTTAAATATACAGATTTGGATCTCATCTAGCAAGGGCGAAATCCTGATGGTGCCGGACAGATCAAGTCAGATGACTCGCAATAGGCCAGAGCCCGATTTGGGGATCGCGTGCGATTCATCGTTGTGCCCAGATACATGTCGGGCATGACGGGGTTTCTGAATCATGTCCAGAGAGTGGAAAGGAAAACAGAGGCCAGAATCAGATCAGCCATAATATTAACAAATGGTGATGCAGGCTTGGTGGCTGGATGACCTACTCCTGCTTTTAGTTCGTATGTTCGTAAATGAGCCTTATAACATTCGCCACTTGCCACCAAAAGTTAAAAGCAAATTACTGCGGATTCTGGAATCTGAAACATAAACAGACATCATTGGACAATCTCAGCAGGTCTGGCAGCATCTATGGAGAGAAAAGGAGCTAATGTTGCGAGTCTGGATGATAGACTTTGACAAAGAGTCATCCAGACTCGAAACGTTAGCTCCCTTTTCTCTCCACAGATGATGCCAGACCTGCTGAGATTGTAATGTATTTTCTGTTTTTGCCACAAAAAGTTAATTATTGCCAACCATCTTTACACTGTGGTTCTGAATATTTGGATAAAGTTATGCTCCTATTTGATAGAATTTCAACCTCTATCACAAAGAAAAAAAGGAGTTAAAAGTTCACATGATATCCGAAGATGGAATTATGTTAAGCAAAAAAAATCTGCACAATGACATTTTCGAGTTAACAGTCACATTTTGAGTATGATCAGGCCTTGCAGTCTTACCACCTATGAGGACATGCCAACAGAAAATATTAGAGTCTATAGGCTGAGCTGTCCAAAACAGATGAGTTAGGGTTGTGTCAAAGGTTTCATTTTCAAATGTATGGAACTTCAAACCCATTAACATCTGATTTTAATGAAGGGGGTGAGTGACTAATTGCTCTTGGGAAGGGATTTGGCGAGTAAAGGTTATAGTGAGGTGCTCTGCCTTCATTTTGACAGTTATTCTATTTAACAGCATAGGCATCGGCAGGGGGATGTGAACCTATACAGGGAGTCAGAGGAGGGTGAAAGACAAACAAGAACAAAAGACAGAAAGAGGAATAAGACAAGTGATGGGCAGAGAAATAAAGAGCCAGAATCAAACAAGACCACAGTGAAAAATAATGGGAATGGGACAAGAAATGTTAAAAAGACGAGCTTTAAGGCTTTGTGGCTTACTGCATGGTGAATTTGCAATGAAGTGGATAAATTAATCACGCAAATAGATGTACACAAGTATGATATAGTCAGGATTAGGAGGCATAGCTGCAAGGTGACCAGGAATGGGAAATACAAATCCAGGCATATTCAGTATTTCGGAAGGACAGACAAAAAGGAAAAAGCAAAAAGGAAAAGGATTTGCATTGCTAGTGATAGAGGAAATTAACGCAATAGTGAGGAAGGATATTAGTTCCAACAATGTGGAATCTGTATGGGTAGAGCTGAGAAACACCAAGGTCAAAAAACATTAGTGGGGATCGTGTATAGTCCCCAAACTGCAATAGTGATGTTGGGACTGGCATTAAAAAGGAAATTGGGGACGGATGTGATAAAGGAACATCTGTAATTATGGATGACTTTAACCTGCATATAGATTGGGCAAACCAATTTGTATAATGCTGTAGAGGAGGAATTCCTGGAGTGTATACAAGATGTTTTTTCTGGACCAATACACTGAGGAACCAACTAGAGAACAGACCATCCTGGACTGGCATTGTTTAATGAGAAAGGAATAATTGGCAATCTAGTTGTGAGAGGCCATATGATAGATGGGAAGTGACGCAGTTGATTCTGAGACTAGGGTCCTGAATCTAAATAAAGGAAACCACAATGGTATGAGGTGCGAGTTGGCTATGATGGATTGTGGAACGTTTCTTAAAGGGATGACGGTGGATACGCAATGGAAAACATTCAAAGAGTGCATGGGTGAACTGTAACATTTGTTCATTCCTGTCTGGTGCAAAAATAAAAAGTAAAAGGTGGCCAAACCATGCCTTGGAAGAGAAATTAGTGATAGTATTAGATCCAAGGAAGAGGCATATAAATTGGTGAGGAAAGATAACAGACCTGGGGCAAAATTCTCCGACCCCCAGCAGGGTCGGCGAATCGCCTGAGGCCGCCGAAAATCCGGCCCCCACCGTGGCAGAGATTCTCCGCCACCCGGGAAGTGGCGGCGGTAGGAATCTCGCCACTCTAATCGGTGAGGCCCCTGCGGTGATTCTCCGGCCCGGATGGGCCGAAGTCCCGCCGCTGGGAGGCCTCTCCCGCCACCGAGGTTTGAACCACCTCTGTAACGGCAGGATCAGCGGCGCGAGCGGGCCCCCGGGGTCCTGGGGGGGGGCGAGGGGCGATCGGACTCCGGGGGGTGCCCCCACGGTGCACTCGCCCACGATCGGGGCCCCCCGCTCAGACTCCGGGCCAGTGCCCCGGGTGCACTATTTCTCTTCCGCGGCCGCCACGGCTTCCGCCATGGCGGAAGCGGAAGGGAAACCCACATCGCGCATACGCCGGTGGTGACGTCAGCGGCAGCTGGCCGCTGGCGTCACCGCCGGCGCATGTGCCGACCAGCGAAAGCCTTTCAGCCAGGCCCGCTGCCGGGGTCGCTGGTTTTTTGCGCCAGTCTTCTGGTGCCAACCGCTCCGGCGCGGGGCTGGCCCCCAAAGGTGGGGAGAATTCCCCACCTTTGGAGAGGCCCGACCCCTGAGTGGTTGGCGCCACTCCCCTACGCCGGGACCCTCCGTCACGCCGGGTAGGGGAGAATCCAGCCCCTGGTGATTGGGAGCAGTTCAGAACTTAGCAAAGGAGGACAAAGGGATTAATTAAGAAGGGGGAACTAGAGTACCAGTATAGGCTACGGGGAACATTAAAATAGACAGTATATGTTTCTATAAGTGAGTGAAGAGAAAAAAATTGGTGAAGGCAATGTAGATTTCTTACAGTCAGAAACAGGGGAATTTATAATGGACCCCAGTGCCTGATAAGCTACTATACCGGAGCAAGAGCACTTGAGGAACTAGCCGTAGAAATAGGGGATGCATTGGTGGTCCTCTTCAAAGATTCTATAGACTCTGGAACAGTTCCTACAGATTGGAGGGTAGCTAGTGTAATGCCACTCCTTAGAGAGAAAACAGGGAGTTATAGACCAGTCAGTCTGACATTGGTATGGGAAAACGCTGGAGTCCATCATAAAAGATTTAATAGCAGAGCACGTGGAAAATAGTGGCAGGATGGGACAGAATCAGCGGATTTATGAAAGTGAAATCATGCTTGGCAAATCTACTCAAATTTTTAAGGATGTCACTAGTAGAGTTGACATGGGGGAGCCAGTGGATGTGTTGTCTTTTGACTTTCAGATGGCTTTTGACAAAGCTCCACATAAGAGATTAGGGTGTAACATTAAAGCACATAGGTTTAGGGATAGTGTACTGAGATGGATAAAAAACACCTGGAATATTGTGTGCCGATTTTGTTTCCTAATCTGAGGAAGGATGTTTTTGCTATAGAGGGTGTGCAGCAAAGGTTTACCGGACTAATTCCTGGGATGGCGGGACTGATATATGAGGAGAGATTGAGTCGGTTAGGATTATATTCACTGGAATTTAGAGGAATGAGGGGGAAATCTCATAGAAACCTACAAAATTCTAACAGAATTAATGGGACTGTTAAGAATTGAGAAAAATTAAGATTAAAAAATTTAATTAGGATAAAAGAAAATCAAACAGGCTGAAGAGATGTTGAAATGTGAATCAGCATATTTGTGAAAATAGCAAGTGTTTACCAAATTGACTAGAGGAAAACAGTAGGGGTATAGAACACTTCAAAGTGGAGAAAATTGAAAAATATATGCAAAAAATTGACTTTACAGGGTGGATAACATAAAAGGAAAAAACGGTATATCCATAGCATAATGACCGGGGGAAAAGGAGACAGGGGCAAACACAGACCCAGCTACCATCAGCCACACCCAGCTGCAGAAACAGTCTCCCAAAAACAAGTTATTTGCTAAAAAGGCAGCTGGTTAACATAAGGACATGAGAACTCAGAGCAGGATCAGGCAATTCATCCCCTTGAGCCTGCTACGCCATTCAATACTATGAAGGCTGATTTCATCTTGGCCTCAACTCCATTTTTCTGCCCATTCTCCATAACCTCACGACCCATTACTAATTAAAAATCTGTCTATCTCCTCCTTAAATTTACTCAATCTCCCAGGATCCATCGCACTCTGGAGTAGTGAATTCCACAGGTTCACAACCCTTTGGGAGAAATAATTTCTCCACTTCTCTGTTTTAAATCTGATGCCCCTTATCCTAAAACTCTCGTACTAAACTTCCCCACAAGAGGAAACATGCTCTCTGCGTCTACTTTGTTAATACCTTTTATTATCTGTTCTACCTCAATTATATCTCTTATTCTTCTAAACTCTAGAGAGTATAGATCTCTAATGCTCAAAGACAAAGCCCTCAACTCTGGAATGAATCTTATGAACCTCCTCTGAGCTGCCTCCAAAGCAACTGCATCTCTCCTCAAGTATGATCAAAGCCTGAACAAAACAGATTTTGCCTTTGCTGAAACTGAAGATGGTTTTCCCAAACATGGCCACATAACCTGTGCGTGGTATTTATTTGCTGAATTTAGCTCATAGAGTTATATAATATTAGATGTTGTTTGGGAACAAAGGGACATCTCAGAGTTCAGGGAATATAGGTATAATAATCTATAATTTTTATTAGTGTCACAATTAGGCTTACATTAACACAGCAATGAAGTTACTGTGAAAATCCCCAAGTTGCCACACTACGGCGCCTGTTCGGGTACACTGAGGGAGAATTCAGATTGCCCAATTCATCTATCAGCACGGGCACGATTCTCCACACCCCACGCCGGGTGGCAGAATAGCGGGAGGGTCTCCCGACATTATTCACGCCCTCCCGCTATTCTCCCCCCCCCCACGCCCGACCCACGCCATGAATCGCCGCTCACCGTTTTTTACGGCGAGCGGCGATTCTCCGAGGCCGATGGGCCGAGGGGCCGGTCCTTCACGCCCGTTTCAACACGACAGCAAACACACCTGCTCGCTGCCGTCTTGAAACGGGCACCAGATGTCCGTTTGGGGCATCTGGGGGCCCGATTGGCACGGCAGTACCAGGGCTGTGCCAAGGGGGGCAGAGGCCCGCGATCGGTGGCAGACGCACTCTTTTCCCTCTGCCGCCCCGCAAGATCAAGCCGCCACGTCTTGCGGGGCGGCTGAGGGAAAAGACGCCAACTGCGCATGCGCGGGTTGGCGTTGTCCAACCTGCGCATGCGCAGCCGACATCACCGGCCGCGTCAGCCGGCGTGACGCTTGACGTGCGGCCTTGACGATCGTCGTCAAGGCCGCGCTTCCGTGTCGCACGGGGCCGCGCTCCTAGCCCCGCCCGGGGGGGAGAATCGGCCCCGGAAGTGGGCGTGAAGGCTGCCGTGGGTCACGGCCTGTCCCACAGCAGCCTTTACGATTCTCCGCATTTGCGGAGAATCTTGCCCCACACCTTTCAGGACTTGTGGGAGGAAACCAGAGCATCCAGAGGAAACCCAAGCCGACACGGGGAAAAGGTGCAGACTTCGCACAGACAGTGACCCAAGCCGGAAATCGAACCAGTGTCCCTGGCGCTGTGAAGCGACAGTGCTAACCACTGTGCTAACGGATGTTGGTACAAGGGTTAATCTCCTGTGATACGATGTATGTATCGCCATCAGTGTACTTACATGTTGAGGTGCATTATAATTCTTCTTGTAGTGTGTTGTTTTCTTTTATGTTAATAAATATTCTTTATTAATTGTTCACACTATGACTAGCCTCCTTGGTTCACATATTTTTCTCACAGTATACCAAATTGAAAAGATACTCCACTAAGAACCGGTGTTCCAAGTTATTGTTTTGGGTTTTGTGATACTCTCGCATTTAACATCAGCGGGGCTCTTAACACAGGTTAGATGTAGGAAGAATGTTCCCGATAGCAGGGAAGTCCACAGTCTAAGGATATGGGGTTAAACCATTTAGGACTGAGGTGAGAAGAAATTTCTTCACCGAGAGTGGTTACTACAGGAAACAGTTGAGGCCAAAACATTACGGCCATGATTCTCCGAACCCGCACCAGGTCGGAGAATCGCTGGTGACACGGGAAATCCCCGCCAAGCCGCGACCGGAGAATTGGCACCAATCATGACCACGCAGTCAACATGGCGCCAGTCAGGGGCCCTTGGCTGAAAGAGGCCCCGGCGGCGATTCCCTGCGGTCGACCAGCCGAATTCCCGCCGGGTCCCGCCGGCGTGGTTCCAACCTGGTACCATCCGGCGGGAGCTCAAACCCGCGGATGTGGTGGCCATCCTGGTGGGGGGACGGGGGAAATCAGACTCCGTGCGGGGCCTCCAAGGCGTCCAGGCCTGCGATCGGGGGCTACTGAACGACGGGCGCCTATGATCTTTAGGGGGCCTACCTCCTTCTGCGAGGGACCGCTGTAGGGCTCCGCCATGTTGTTCGATGCCAGCGCGGAAATGGCCACCACGCGCATCTGCAGACCCACGCCGGCAGTGCAGGCGCAGCCCTCCAGCACCGTGCTGGCCCCTGAGGGCTGCTGAATCACTGGGCCAAGAGGCCTGTTGCTGCCGATGTGCACACTCCGGTGTTTATGCCGGCGTCAACGCTTGGCCAGGATTATGGAGAATCCCACCCCATATGTTTTCAAGGAGTTAGTTATAGCTCTTGGGGCTAAAGGGCTCAAAGGATATGGGGGGAAAGCAACAGGTTACTGAGATTGATGATCAGCCATGATCACAATGTATGTTGGAACGGACTGGAAGGGCCAAATGGCCTCCTCCTGTTCCTGTTTCTAGGTTTACTCAAGCCTCAGGAAATCCAATCGCTAAAAGAAGGCACAAAAGGCTGAATCAACAAGAGAAGTTTTTTTGCAGCATTGCTGATAGGACAGGTGAAGCAGGATTGTTTCCTTCATGCCCAACAAACCATAGTAAAACTTATCACACATTCACAAATTTCATTGACCCAGCAACACCATCAGACTGCACCGCCCCACAAGCAGATCTGGGCAACCCATGATCTGGGCACGTATCCCCCCCGCCCGCCCACCCCTCTCCAACCCCAACTGCACGCACACAAATTGGAATTCTAAAGCACCTTCCTATCCACACCCCTCAGCGATCTGACCCCCTTCACCCACATCTCTTTGGCAGCCCCATTACACCCACCTGCTCTCACAGACTTTAGCATTGTGAAGCAGGCCTCCAGAGAGCTCTCCAGCCTGCCAGGCTGCTTCAGTCACATTTTTCAGGACTTTCGGCAAACCCATTCTCCAAAGCTCCTGACCTCACAAACAGAATTTACCTCCAGGCTAATATCCAGTCCTTCACCTCCAAAATAATTTCTGATTGTTCGCTTCACTATTTTGCTCATTTTATTTTTATTGTAAGTTAAAGGATTACAGGTGATTTGACAAAGAATTTCTGTATTTTAAAAAAAATCAAAGCACGGTCACATTGAGTGAAGGGGTCTGTCATGAGAATGACACTTTAAGAAATGTTTGGCTGCTCATGTTACTGCAGTGATGTCAGAGTGTGGGTGGAGCTGAGCTCTGGCTCTGCTTTTTAGTTTCACTTTGAGAAAAGCTTGGGTGTGTCTGTGTTTTTTTGGTTTTGTTTTCAGTGTTGGAGCTGAAGCCAGACAAAGCAGGTGTACTGTTGTTCTCTCTGCCATGAAAAGACTATCTCTTGATCATTTGGTGAATTCAGAATTATAACTGTTTTCAATAGTGAATTTAAACCTGATGTGCTTCTGTTGAAGGGTGTTTCTTTTGTCTTCTGGATGTTGTTTGGGAATTTATGAACGATTACTTAGTATTGTATTCTTTGGGGGTTGTATTTGAATTAATGGTTGCTAAGATATTCACTGTATGTTTTAAAAAGGTTAACTTGAGTTCATAGAATAAACATTGTTTTGCTTTAAAAAATACTTTTCCATTTCTGCTGTACCACACCTGTAGAGTGGGCCGTGTGCTCCCCATACCTCAATCTAGTAAAATTTGTGGGTCAGGTGAACTCCATGATACACTTTGGGGTTCTCTAAACCCTGGCCCATAACAGGTCAGATTGTATTGCATGAAGCGCTATTCCCATGTCGTCCACATCGACATTTGACTCCGTTTTCCCATTTCGAAAACAGACATGCTTACACATCTAATTGGAAGTTTTTCAACCCTGAGCACCTGTGAGGAACTGAACAAAATTGTACTCCTGTAGTAAATGAGCAGGAAAATGAGTCATTCATATTTCATAGATTTATTGAAGACAGTCCAAAACCTCCTCAGTGAATTGTGTGCTCCTGGCATGGTAAGCATTCTTTAACAAGACAGTATGAAACAGTATGGGTCTGACTATTTGACCTCCAGTGCGATTTATTCACACAACGCTAATCAAGATGGTTGTAAAGAAAAGTAAGACACAAATGCTGAGCAGACAAATGTATCTTAAAACCTGTACGATAAGTAGAATTCCTATTCTTGGAATAAAGAATACCTCTTCAAATGACAATAAATGTTTATGAGCATTGATGTATTTATGTTTTTGTGTGGGGGGGGGGGGGAGCCCGGCAAGTCACTCAACAAGCCTCTTTAGGCAGCACCTTCCAAACCCACAACTCCTACCATCTAGAAGGACAATGGCAACTGACACATGGGAACCCCACCACCTGTAAATTCCCCTCCAAGTCACTCACCAATCTGACTTGGAAATATAGTGTCGTTCCCTCATTGTAAGTGAGCCAAAATTATGGAACTTCCTCCCTAACAGCACTGTAGGTGCACCTACATCACATGAACTGCAACGGTTCAAGAAGGCAGCTCACCACCACCTATTCAAGGGCAAATGAGGGATGGAAAATAAATGCTGGCCGAACCAGCGACACCCATATTCCATGAATGAATTAAAGAAAATAATAGACCTAGTCCACTTGTGTCAGCCTGAACGTATACACCTTTATTGCCCATTTTCTTCAACCACCAATTTAACCACTCAGATTTGATTATTCCAATGCTCTCCTGGCCAACTCCCGAACCTATCTGAACTGCAGCTTATTTAAAACTCTGCTACAAGTATACAACCTGCATCAAGTATCATTCATCAAGCACACCCGAGCTCTCTTCTGATCCAATTTTAAACACCTCTTCCAAACGAGCCATTGAAAGTTTCTGTTCAAATGAAAAAAGCCCCAATTTTCCAAGTCTTTTTCATATTTCTAATTCTTTATACCAGCCAGCATTCTCATAGATCTCTGGTCTATTATCTCTATTAATCATCCACCCTATAGCATGAAGCCAAAAACATCATACACAACTCCAACTATTGTTTATTAAGGATTCTATATATCTTTACCATTACATCTTAAATGGTATATTCTTGCCATAATATCTAGCATTAACATTGACATTTTAAGGCCTTATTCTCTGAGATTATTCTTTCAATGTATTGTCACGCTGAATTCCCAAATCCCCATGCTCTTCTCTATCGCCCAACATTCCCCACATTCAAAAGATAATCATTCATTTTATTTTTCAACTAAAATGTATCACCACACACTGGCGGGTATTGAATTGCACCCATCAATTTTTGCCCATTCTACCAGTTTGTCAATGTCCTTTTACAGCTTCTCTTGTGTCTCAGTATTATTTGATATGCTTCCTATTTTATTATTCACTGTAAGATTTAGGGCAATTTCAAACCACTTGCCCTACAGGAATCTGATAATATTGGGTCAGCTGCAGCAGCAGACTTACACTTTATGCGGTCCCATGCTCACCTTCATTTCTGGTCCTGCCAAAACGTCTTGCAATAGCCCCTCCCAACCTCACCCACGCTCCCCACCCCCCAGATCGCAAAGGCCACAGAAAAATCACTCTCCAACTTCATCATCGCTGGTACATATCTTAAAATTAATGTTAATTGATCCACATGACTCACATCTGGTGTTGATTCAACTATTATGGAATAGCATTTGGCATCTTTTGCTTCAGTAGTAAATTGGTTTCTCAGCCACTCTGACATTATAGTGATGAGGTCATCGTAGGTTCTGTGCATTAAAACATTGGTCTTCCCTGAGTCATATTGATAACTTTTCAAATGCTCTTTGAGAAGCTCATCCAATTCACTGAGATATTCAAGGCAGGCGAAAACATTACCTCTTCAATTTGACACTGATGACTCATCATGAGGTAGTCCCAAAGAAGACAGCAATTTGACTATGGCAACAAAACATCTCAGCACTTTCCTTGACAAATAGTTCTTTTCAAACAGAGCTGATAACGTAGAATCAAGTGTACCAGATAATTTACATATTGGAACAGATGCACACAGAGCTTCAATATGAGCTTTGGAAGTTTCATTATCAGCAATATCTGTAGGGCTCCGCCATGGCCGGCGTAGAGAAGAAACCCCCTGCGCATGCGCAAGAACACGCCGGCGGTTCTGCGCATGTGCGGGACCACGGCAGCCCTTAGGCGCTGGTTGGCACGGCGCCAACCCCTCTGGCGCCGGCGTAGCTGCCAGATGTGCGGAGGATTCCACAACTTCCGGGTGGCCCCCCCAAAAAAAATCAACCAATGGGTGGCATGGTGGCACAGTGGTTAGCACAGCTGCCTCACAGTGCCAGGGACATGGGTTCAATTTGGACCTTGGGTGACTGTCCGCGTGGTGTATTCACATTCTCCCCATAGCTGCGCGGGTTTCCTCTGGGTGCTCCGGTTTCCTCCCACAGTCCAAAGATGTGCAGGTTAGTTGGATTAGCTGTGCTAAATTGCCCCTCAGTGTCAAAAGATTAGATGGGTTTACAGGGATAGGGCAGGGGAATGATCCCAGGTAGGGTGCTCTTTCAGAGGGTCGGTGCAGATTCAATAGGCCGAATGACCTCATTCTGTACTGTAGGGTGATGAACCATCAATTGGACACGAGACGAAGATGAGATTCAAATGATAGGCTTTAATACACAAGATGTGTGCCGACATACAGAAGAATGGCCGACTGCCGGGAAGCACGGGTTCTTATATCCCGCCTTGTAGGCGGAGCTACCTACCTCTCAGCCAATCGGCTGAGAGACACATGACTTACCCGGGCCAATGGGCAGTGAGTCCTCTGCACCAATAGCAGCTCACTTCCCAGGTACCGTAATACCCCTGGTCATACTACCACATTCACCCCTTGTTGAAAAAGAAGCGGGGGGGGGGGGAATGCGGGCATGAGGGGGGGAGGTGATGTCCCGTGAGTACGTGACACTGGTAGTATGACTAGAGATGTTTAGGTCGTACCGTTGCATCGATGGCTGCCCACTGACCCGTAACTTATGTGCAAAAGGAAAAACAACAACTATGTACAGTGTGCACGGCCACGATGCGTGCTATCGACGAGTCTCTCCCCTTTCAAGTCGAGAGTGACACGTCGGATGTTGCTCTGGCAGCCACCCTCAACCAAGCGGGCAGACCCGTGGCCTTCTTCTCCCATACCCTCCACGCTTCCGAAATCCGCCATTCCTCGGTCGAAAAGGAAGCACAGGCCATAGTCGAAGCTGTGCGACATTGGAGGCACTATCTGGCTGGCAGGAGGTTTACCCTCCTCACAGACCAACGGTCAGTGGTTTTCATGTTTGATAATGCACAGAGAGGCAAGATAAAGAACGATAAGATTTTGCGATGGAGGATCGAGTTGTCCATGTACAACTACGACATCTTGTATCGTCCTGGGAAGCTAAACGAGCCTCCCGATGCCCTGTCCAGCGGCACCTGTGCCAATGCACAAGTGGACCTCCTCCAAACCCTCCACGCGGACCTCTGCCACCGGGGGTCACCCGCTGTTTCCATTTCATAAAGACCCTCAACCTGCCCTACTCCATCGAGGAGGTCAGGACAGTGACCAGGGAATGCCACATCTGCGCGGAGTGCAAGCCGCACTTCTACCGCCCTGAACAAGCGCATCTTATAAAGGCTTCCCGCCCCTTTGAACATCTCAGCATGGACTTCAAAGGTCCCCTCCCCTCCAACAACCGCAACACGTACTTCCTCAACGTGATTGACGAGTACTCCCGTTTCCCTTTCGCCATCCCCTGCCCCGACATGACCACGACCACCATTATCAAAGCCCTGCACACCATCTTCTCCCTGTTCGGTTACCCCGCATACATTCATAGCGATCGGGGGTCCTCATTTATGAGTGACGAGCTGCGTCAATTCCTGCTCAGCAGGGGCATCGCCTCCAGCAGGACGACCAGTTACAACCCTCTGGGGTAACGGACAGGTCGAGAGGGAGAACGGTACGGTCTGGAAGACCGTCCTGCTGGCCCTACGGTCCAGAAATCTCCCAGTCTCCCACTGGCAAGAGGTCCTCCCAGACGCCCTCCACTCAATCCGGTCACTTCTCTGTACCGCCACTAACCAAACGCCTCATGAACGTCTTCTTGTTTTTCCCAGGAAGTCTTCCTCAGGGATCCCGCTCCCAACCTGGCTAGCTACCCCCGGGCCCATTCTGCTCCGGAAGCACGTGTGGGTGCACAAGTTGGACCCGTTGGTCGAAAGAGTCCAGCTACTCCACGCAAATCCGCAATATGCATATGTGGAGTATCCTGACGGCCGACAGGACACGGTCTCCCTCCGGGACCTGGCACCCGCCAGATCTCGGCCACACCCCCCAACACCAGCACCCCTCCCGACCCCCACTGTCCCCAGCACCGACGCCCCCACAGCTCAGCGGACAGGAACCCCCTCCCCTGGCCTGGCCCCCGCTTACTCCGACCAGGTGTACGGAGACAGGAACAAGATCGTCGCTCCCGGAGTCACGGACGACCATCGCTCCGACGTCGCCGGCACCGCTGCGCTGGTCAAGCAGGACATCCAAGGCACCCACTCGACTGATTGAATCGATGTGACCTACTGGTGGACTTCTGCCTGCGGATGGACTCTTGTGATTTTTCTTTTGTTCTTTACCTGTTCCCCAATTTTTACCCCCCCTAATTATGCATTAAATTGATGCACCATCAATTGGACACGAGGCGAAGGTGAGATCCAAACGATAGGCTTTAATGCACAAGATGTGTGCCTGGCAGCAGACGTACAGAAGAAGGGCCGACTGCCGGGAAGCACGGTTCTTACATCCCGCCTTGTAGGCGGAGCTACCTACCTCTCAGCCAATCGGCTGAGAGGCACATGACTTACCCGGGCCAATGGGCAGCGAGTCCTCTGCACCAATAGCAGCTCACTTCCAAGGTATCGTAATACCCCTAGTCATACTACCACATCGGGATTCTATGAATTTCTATTTTCCATCATCCCATTTCCCTTCACCCTGAGAAAATGAGACTTGTGAAGGTTACTAACCTGTTTTCAGCCTCCAACCTCAAACTCTTTCCTCAAATTTTCCATATTACCAATGTTTTCTGGTTTATTTTGTACAAAATATCCGATCATACCCATTGGAACAGATTTTGGCCATAAGGTAATGTCTTCAGGATAGATTTGTCCCCTCACTTCAACAGAAGAAATATCTTGTAGTTCTATTGCTATTTTAGATTCCACTTCTTGTTAATGTGGTATCTCCAGACATTGGCAAATCTAAGCCATCAGATAGTTCACACAGACCTTTGGTCAAATTTTAAAAAGTAAAATGGCAAATTGTCTTTTTGCCTCACTTCGTCCTCGTGGGTCACCTTCAATTTTATGCATTTTTGACTGCCAGATTGATAGTCACTTCATATTAACTGATCTTTGTTCATCTTAATGAATATGAATTTTCTGAAAGACCAGGCTTTCTTTGCTCTCCTCAACCGTGGGGGTTAAGTATCCCCTGCTCCCTTCGCTGATCGACGGCAGCTACACTGAGTCCTGACCAGCTGGCTGGCTCACTCACTAACTCTCTCGCGGCTTTTATCACCAATTCACCTGACTCCAGTGATGCCTTGCACCTCACCTCGACGATCTCTCCTCGCTGCTGGCTCAGCTGCCTGGTTAGACCTGCCCAGCCCTCCTTAGTCCTGACCTGGGGGCCGAGTCAACACTGCTCCCGTCAATGACAGCTTGCTTTCAAGTCCTGACCAGCTGGCTGGCCCACTGCCTTCCTCTCTTATGATTTTTTACACCAATTTGCAAAACTGTTCGTTAAGTAAAGACAGGAGATCTACGCCTTGACTGCATTCTCT
This sequence comes from Scyliorhinus canicula, assembly GCF_902713615.1. NCBI lineage: Eukaryota > Metazoa > Chordata > Chondrichthyes > Carcharhiniformes > Scyliorhinidae > Scyliorhinus > Scyliorhinus canicula. Next base: position 162,641,599 of record NC_052150.1, on the reverse strand, counting down.
CTTCCTTCTAGTTACCATTCACCAGTGTTTTCCTGCTCTAAGGGGATTCGACCAATCAGAGTATGATGTCACTGTGCATTGCCTGCTGATAGGCTAATGAGTCTATCAATAAATGCAGAGCTATCAGGCTCTAATTGGTGCCCACAGACACCGGCTAGCATGTGACCCTCCAGTGCCCTGTGCCAAGGCATAATGTGCTTCATTCTAAGTCCGCCTCTGGTCAGCTGACTGTTTTACTAGAGCAGCATGGTAGCACAGTGGTTAGCACTGTTCCTCCACAGTGCCAGGGTCCCAGGTTCGATTCCAGGCTTGGATTACTGTCTGGGCGCAGTCTGCACTTTCTCCCCGTGTCTGCGTGGGTTTCCTCCGGGTGCTCCGGTTTCCTCTCACAAATCCCAAAAGACATGTTGTTAGGTGAATTGGACATTCTGAATTCTCCCTCAGTTTACCCGAACAGGCGCCAGAGTGCGACGACTGGAGGATTTTCACAGTAACTTCATTGCAGTGTTCATGTAACACTACTTTTGACAATAATAAAGATTATTATTGCATGCCATCTGGCAAGGTCTAAAACAGGCAGCCCATTTAATCCCATCAATTTCCCATTGAATGGATCTGGTTAAAATTACCTCTAAATTCTCGTTCTATAGTCAGAGAAAATAGCCTCTTATTCACTCGATGAGAGCCTCTAGAAGATCCTCTTCCTTTTTCAGTCTTGTACAATTTACTGCTATATATAAAACTGATAAAGCTATTGACCTTTTACATGGCTACATCTGTCTGTACTTTCAGGGAATAACATGCCATATGTAGTCTCAATGGAAAGAACAGACATGGTTCATGTGACAAACAGCCAAGGCATGCCAGATCAGAGAAGCTTGATAGCCATCCAAAATCTGTTCTTGGGCCACGACACTGCCAATGGAATGCACAAACAGTTTACCCCCTCGACGGGTGCTGGCCAAGGTGTACATGAGAGTCCCGAAGATGAGTGATGGGAGGCAATCCTGGTTTGAAATGGGGCCTCATCAATATTGATCGTTGAACCTCTGTGTAAGTCTTGTCATTTGAAGAACTGAATTTCAGCCTGCTTGCCTTGTTGTTAGGTTTGATGGTAAATTCCTTGGAGGGAGAAGACTTTTATTTCAAATTCTCTTTGGTCAATAGATCTACCCTGTTTCTTCACAGAAGATCTCCCAATGGCTTCAGAAAGTGGTGATCACAACTTCAAATCTCATTTAGTTAACTGCTAAATTATTAAACATTAAACAGACAAATAAGTAAACCATATACTAAGTGTATGGTTGCTCTACTTATTGTAAGACACTAACTTCTCAAACAGAAAGTAATAAATGCCAACAATCTCTCTTGGAATTATTATTTTACGGTGAATCTTAATACATGCTGGTATTTCTTTTTATAGCTCTGCCAACTGTAGGATTTATTCCTTTGACTAATTCTTTGATTTGAACAGTTCACACTCGTTAAAAAAAAAACTACTTTAACAGTTATGGATTCAAATTCTGTTCAGCTGAAGTCAAAAACAACTGCCAGCCATAAGGCAGCAACAGCTCCTACCAGAGCAGCCAAAAGGTCATTGGCACAACATGAGCCTTTTCTCCAGTTCTTGTCTCCACTCTCAAGAAGAGCATGAATTATAGCAATAGAATTGCTAACAGCTTCTGAGCAGAACACTGGTAATGGAATTATGAAAAACTGCTTGGAATCATACAGCAATGTGTCAAAGCTCTGCGGAAATTAATTCTGTGTTTGGATTTGTGCCTTTGCTTTGAGGTCTATCTGAGTAAATTATTGATATGATGCTGGTGCTTTTTTGTGGAATCGGCAATAAATCATGATGAAGTAAAAAGGTCTATAATGTCACTTAGTGCCTTTTGTATTTGTCAGATGGGTTCCGTTGATGGCCCATTTGGCTGTGAAATAGAAGGTTGAGGCTTCAAGATCACTCCAGGTCTTGAACAACTAATCTGGGTTGACACTCCAGCTCGGTACTGAGGGATTGCTCTAATTGTTTTTCTATCTGATGAAATGTTAAGCTGAGGCTGTCTCTATTCAGGTGGCTGCTAGAGATCTCCTAACAATTCAAGGAACAGAAAGGAGTTATCGCAGGATCCTAGTTAATATTCTAACCCTTCGATCCCGGCCCCGGGTCACTGTCCGTGTCGGGTTTGCACATTCTCCCCGTGTCTGAGTGGGTCTCACCTCCACAACCCAAAAGATGGCAGAAAGGGTAGGTGGATTGGCCACACTAAATTTCCCCTTAATTTGAAAAAAGTAATTGGATAATCTGAATTTATAAAAATAGTTAATATTCTAACCCAGGCAACACGACTATAAAGTCACGCGCCTCGTGATTTTTTGTGTAATTTTGTCATGCACAAATTGGCTGCGGCACTTTCCTATGTGACAGGCTGCACGTCAGAAATAATTCTTGTGAAGCACTTCAATATGTTCCGCAAAGATGTGTTGAGGCACTACATAATTACATGCTTTCATTAGTGAAGTAAGATTGAATTACAGCACAAATGCAGACTAATAGGCGGGATTCTCCGCGAACCGGCGGGGCGGGCCACTCCGACGCCGAGGAGTGGCGTGAACCATTCCAGCGTCGGGCCGCCCCGAAAGTGCGGAATCCTCCGCACCTTCAGGGGCTAGGCCAGCGCCAGAGTGTTTGGCGCGCGCCAGCCGGCGCAGAAGGGCCTCCGCCGGCCGGTGCGAGTTGGCGCATGCGCGGGAGCGCCAGCGTGTGCTGGGGACATCCCAGTGCATGCGCAGGGGGGTTCTTCTCCGCACCGGCCATGGCAGAGGTTGACAGCGGCCATTGTGGAGGGAAAGAGTGTTCCCACGGCACAAGCCTGCCCACAAATCGGTGGGACCCGATCGCGGGCCAGGCCACCGTGGGGCAGATCCCCCCGTGCCCCCCCCCCCCACCCCGAGGACTCTGCAGGCCACCCGTGGAGCCAGGACCTGCCAGAAACGGGCGGCAACTTGGCCCATCGTGGGCCGGAGAATCGCCGCGGGCCGCTGCCAATGGCCCCCGACCGGCGCGCCGCGATTCCCGCCCCCGCCAAAATCCCGGGCCGGAGAATTCGGCAGCCAGCGGGATTCATGCCGCCACCCCGGTGATTCTCCAACCCGGCAGGGGGTCAGCGAATCCCGCCCAATATATTTCTCAAGTTGTAAAAGTTAAAACTAAAGGAACTGCATTGTGTTCGAAGCCTAATTTCTGCTTTTGCTTGGATGTTGGGGTGTGAGTTCTGCACTGATTACAAAATATGTTTTGCCAGTTGGCTGTTGCCGTAAAAGTCATGAATCCTGAAGACCATCCAGAAATAAGCATAGGTTTCTGGCAGTGCATGTGTGTTTTACCTGTATAGCGCTCTAACCCACCTTCCAACAGCCAAACAATAAGACAAATCACATTCAACTGTTAATTGAAAACCAAAAGACAGGGAGACATTCCGTTGAAAGTGGTGACAATGGCAGTGAGGATGAAAGATCATACCACACGTTTGCAACATTTTATCAGTGAGTGCAGTGTAAACTCCTTCCATGCAACACTGAATCAGTTTTCCTCACCAGGCTATTTATCGTCTGATAATGATTTGAAGGGAAATGGTTAATACTTCCAATCCAGAAATCGTTAAATTTGTCAGTCAACTCTTTGATCTTCTTGTAGCCTAATTAAGAAAGTAGCTCCTACAACTTGTTTACTGTCAGTTTTTCCAAGTTGTGAAATGGCTAATTGCACCCATTGATTTGCTAAGTTATACAACTGCCCTTGACTCTCTACAAGAAATAGCACCATCCTTACAAGTGTAATTCTGAAGTCAATGCTGTTTGAACTTTTGATTTTGTGTCCTCTTTCACTGAGCCCAATTGTTTGGTTTCACAATCTGTATGCTTCTTTCGCTGTATGCTTCACAAACCTTGTCGTGCATTATTCCCTGCCTGATTCCTAACTAACCCCACTAGTTTTATATACCATAGGAGATCTATTTGTGCACCATGAGGGAAAACTTGTTTCCTGTAATCTTATTCATGTCAAAAATTAGAAAACATTCTTGTCGCTCTTTCTGCAACAGTGGGCTGATTTTACGTATCTGGTGCATTGGGAATGGGCAGCAGAAATGGTTAGGGTCTGGGTTCATGCAGGAAACCCAAAAATAATGCAGCATTATGTCAACAGCTTTTTAACCCGGCCACTGCATTACCACATCATTTCTGAGTTTCCCAGCTAATTAACATGAGATGGCGTCAGCTCCAGTATTTAAAGTGAGAACCCAATTCTGCAATTTGATCGTTTAAGAGCTGGGAGATGAACAGAATGAATTTGTGAAATAGAGTCCAGATGCTCAAAGGCTGTGTCCCATCTGAGTGGTCTTGCTTTGGATGTGATGCTGGGCCCGTCCTCCCCCCCACCGCATCCAACTGTATGTAACTTGGTGAAGAGGAAACAATGTATATAAATAACTGAGTGTGGTGGGCAAGGGCTGCGAACCCTTAAAGTCATATAACACCCTCTTGATTTGAAAAATACTTCCCCCCACCATCTTCCAAACAAATAAATGTATTGACAATACATGCTCTTATTTAGCTACCATTACATATCTGTATAGAACCAATTAATTTAGAAGTTTTTAAAGCACAAAGGTAATCTGCTGGTACGATCAAACTTGGTAATTGTAACATTGTCTGGAGGTTTCTTTAATTGCTCACAGTGATCTGAGGGATTGTCATTCTTGGGTGCTGTTCTTGGTTGCATTTGCGATCTAGTCGTTGAGGAGCTGGAATGGATTTCATTTGTCCTCAGTAAGGCCTATTTCTTCATAGGACCGTGGTTCCAAACAAATACTTGTCACCTCAGCTGGTTGCCATATGCCTTCTGTGGGGACGTGGATACAAACTTATCCCCACTAAAATCTTTGTCATTCTATACCTACATTTGTCAAGCATTCTGGACATTTTCTCTTGCAGTTTTAAAAGGTTGCTTTCTAGTATCTGAGTAGTAGAATGAGGAAGAGTAGGTACATTGGCACACACCCATCTGCCAAACATGACCTCTGCTAGTGATGGAATTGTTGTATTTAATGGTGTCACTCTCAGATGTAACATTGCAATATGTAGATCTTGCTTGGTCTGACTACATTTGCAAATTTAGGAGTTCACCGTACAAATCATTTGGGCCATTAGATCTAAGTTCGTGTGAATGATATTCCATTTTCATAGATATCCTGAAATGGTTCACCCATAACTTGCGGACTGTTGTCAATAATGTTCTCTCTAGGCACACCAAGTAAACTGGAAGTAGCACTTAAGAATGTGCGCAATGGTAGTGCTTGACGTATTGTGCAATTGTTGAATTATGAGGTATTTGGCAAAATAGCCTATGATAGCAATGAAGTCAGTGCCACGGACATGAAAGAGGACGAATGCTATTTTGGGCCAGTGGTTCTTTGCGTTGGCTTGAAATATGCTCTTTACATATCTCGCACTTCAAAGGGATGACTTCAATGTCATTGTTCATACACAACCATTGGATTGTCTCTCTTGCAAGTCTACTCATCCGATCTATGCCTATGTATGAGTGATGAAGTTGTTGAAGAAAATCAGATTGCAAAGAGTTTGGTGTGATCATCAGCTTGCCTTTAAAATGATGCCATGGGAAATGTCTAATTTGGCCTTGTTTGGCCAAAATGGTCTCACGTGTTTGTAACATGCTGAATTTGTAACATGGGTGGCACGGTAGCGGTAGCACAGTGGTTAGCACTGTTGCTTCACAATGCTAGGGTCCTGGGTTCGATTCCCTTTTGATTCCCTCCCACTGTCTGTGCGGAATCTGCACATTTTCCCCGTGTCTACATGGATTTCCTCCGGGTGCTCTGGTTGCCTCCCACGTCTCGAAATACATGCTTGTTAGGTGAATTGGACATTCTGAATTCTCCCTCAGTGTACCCAAACAGGCGCTGTCGTGTGGTGCCTAGCGGATTTTCACAGTAACTTCATTGAAGTGTTAATGTAAGCTTACTTGTGACGCTAATAAAATATTATTATCATAAGATCATTAATTTAATCATACTGTCCTTCAATGATAGTACTTAACAGTTTATGCACTGTGGAATCTTTAGTTTCATTTTGTAACATTTGCATTGCGCACAATGTACCAGATCAATTGAGATTTGCAATCTCCTATAAGTGTCATGTTGTAGCTCCCCTGAAGCTGTCAGTTTTGTCAAAACATTTTAGATATTTTGATGTTAGGTCATGAAAAGAGATGACGCAGTAGTTTCTGAGGTTGATTTGCCATGTGAAGTCTGACTAATTAAATGGAATATCAGTCGTGCAGGATTACAGCATGGAACATCTGTGACACCCAGAAGGATTGACTACACTTGCACTACAGGACTATGGACCCTGCACATGAATTATTGAAGCACTATGCGCTAAATTTGTGCTGTAATAATTTCACCAAGGATTTCAATGCCAGTGGAATCATGCCTTTTTGAATCAACAGAGGTAGTATGGACAGCACGGTAGCACAGTGGGTAGCACTGTTGCTTCACAGTGTTAGTGTCATATCAATTTCCAGCTTGGGTCACTGTCTGTGCAGAGTCTGCATGTTCTCCCTGTGTCTGCTTGGGTTTACTCCGGGTGCTCCGGTTTCCTTTCACATGTCCCGAAAGAAATGCTGTTAGGTGAATTGAACATTCTGAATTCTCCCTCAGTGTACCTGAACAGGCGCCGGAATGTGGAGGCTCGGGGATTTTCACAGTAACTTCATTGCAGTGTTAATGTAAGCCTACTTATGACAATAAAGATTATATATTGGCACTTGCTCCTGTTTTAACCTTGGCCAATAATGGCTAGTTACCAACTTTCATAGAGCAGATCATTTGAATTGTAAAAAATACATTGGTATTATGGTATCTATGTTTGCCACAAGATTGACTGTGTAAAACATGTGCTCACCACTCATCGACTTGTTATGCACATCATTGTCAAACACCCCGGGCTGGGTTCTCCGCAGTCCCCGGTGAAATCGCGTTTGGTGCGGGAGCAGAGAATCAATGTTTGCGCGGGAATCGTGCCCGGTGCCGCTCCCGGAATGCTCCGGTCCCCAGAGAATCGCTCGCGCGCGGATTACGCGGCACAGCTGGAGGCCATTGACAGAGGTCCCCCCAGCGATTCTCCGGGCAAAACTGGCCGAGTTCCCAACGGCGTGGTTCCAACCACGTATCACCAGTCAGGAACCTCGGGTGGCGGCTGCAGACTCAGTCCGCGGCTGCCCTGGTGGGGGGCCATAGCCTCCTGCCTTAGCCTCCTTGCCATCAATTATTGGCATATTATTTGTCTTCCACTGTGAAGCCACCTTGCAACTGCAGTGGAAGAGATGCCGGGCTTCAGTGAATTCTCAGTGTGCCTGGTCATCGAGAGATAGGTCACTAAATTAAATTTCTGACAATTAAATTAAATTACTGAACCACAGAATCGCATAGTACAGAAGAGGCCCTTCGGCCCATCGAGTCTGAACAGATGCATGAAAAACACTTGCGCTGTCTACCTTATCCCATTTGCCAGCATTTGGCCCACAGCCCTGAATGTTATGACATGCCAAGTGCTCATCCAGGTACTTTCTAAAGGATGTGAGGCAACCCACCTCCACCACTCTCTCAGGCAGTGCATTCCAGACTGTCACCACCCTCTGGGTAAAGAGAAATTTCCTCAAATCCCTCTAAACCTCCTATCCCCCATCTTGAACTTGTGTCCCCTCATAACTGACCCTTCAACTAAGGGGAACAGCTGCTCTCTATTCACCCTGTCCATACCCCTCATAATCCTGTATACCTCCTCCAGGTCACCCCTCAGTCTTCTCTGCTCCAGCAAAAACAATCCAAGCCAATCCAACCTCTCTTTGTAACTTAAATGCTTCATCCCAGGAAACATCCTGATGAATTACCTCTGCACCCGCTCCAGTGCAATCACATCCTTCATATAATGTGGTGACTAGAATTGCACACAGTTCTCCAACTGTGGCCTCACCAAAGTTCTACACAACTCCAACATGACCTCCCTACTTATGTAATCTATGCCTCGATTGATAAAGGCAAATGTCCCATATGCCTTTTTCACCACCCCGTTAACCTGCCCTTCTGCCTCCAGAAATCTATGGACAAACACGCCAAGGTCCATTTGTTCCTCAGAACCTCCCAGTGTCAGGCAATTCATTGAATACTTCCTTGTAAAATTATTCCTTACAAAGTGTATCACCTCACACTTTTCAGGGTTAAATTCCATTTTTCTGCCATTGACCACCCAAGACACTCAACCTCACTGTTAACCACCCGGCCAATCTTTGTGTCACCTGCAAACTCACTGATACCGCCCCCCACATAGTAATTTATGTTGTTTATATAAATGACAGACAATAGGGGGCCCAGCACAGATCCCTGTGGTACACCACTGGACACTGGCTTCCAGTCACTAAAGCAGCCGTCTGTCATCAGCCCTGGTCTCCTACCGCTAAGCCACACCTGTCACATGCTCAAAAAATTAAAATTTGTTAGGCATGACTTCCCTTTGACAAAGCCATGCTGACTATTCCTGATCAAACCTTACCTCTACAAGTGTAGATAGATTCTCTCCTTCAGAATTTTCTCCAATAGTTTCTCGACCGCTGATGTGAGACTCACTTGTCTGTCGTTCCTTGGCTTATCGCTACAACCTTTCTTAAATAGTGGGACCACATTTGATGTTCTTCAGTCCTCATGTACCTGAGCCCCTGTAATCTCTTCCCTCACCTCCCACAGCATCCCAGGACACAATTCATCGGGACCTGGAGATTTGTCCACTTTTAAGTCTTCCAATATCTTGTTACTCCGCATGGCAATTTGCTCAAGAACCTCACAGTCTCTCATCCTGAGATCCATATCTATAATCTCATTCTCTTGGGTGAAGACAGATATTGAGTATTCATTCAACACCCTACCAATATCTTCTATGGCTCCAACCATAGATTTCCCCATTGGTCCCTAATCAGCCCTACTCTTTCTCTGGAAATATGGTCATGAGCATAATGATCTTTAAAACATTATAATTTCGACAATTCTAAATTAGGGTTGGAATTTTCTACCAGCAGGATTTTCCGCTTCTGCCAAAGTCAACAGAAGTTTGAATAGTTTGCTGCATTTTCCAGCCCCGCCCCTTCCGTGACCAGTCCAGAACATTTAGCTTCATGTCTTTACTTTCCCATTGAGTCTTCAAAGGTCCCACAGGAAGTGCTCTAGGGGGATGATAACAATTTCTCAATGGAGTCACTGCCTCTGAAGGTGCAATCATGCACCAGTTCAGATGCTCACACTTCAATGGGACTGGTAGGGCAGGTAGTTGGGTTTTCACCTGGTGATTCAAACATCACAAATGAGCAACAGCTGTTGATGGAGACAAGGATATCAGCATTGAGTCTGTTTTTGAGGCTGTAATAGGCTTCAAACTCTGTTAGACTAGGAGCAGATACTGCAGCAAGAAAGCACAACAGCACCGATACTTCCTCAGGAAATTTGGCATGTCCACATTGACTCTTACAAATGCACCATAGAAAGCATCCTATCTGGCTGCATCACAGCCTGCTATGATAACGGCTCGGCCAAAGACCATAAGAAACTACAGAGAGTAATGAACACCGCCCAGTCCATCACGCAAAGCTGCCTCCCATCCATTGACTCTGTCTACACCTCCTGCTGCCTTGTGAAACCGGGCAGCATAATGAAAGATCCCTCCCACCCGGGTTCTTCTCTCGTCCATCGGGCAGATGACACAAAAGTTTGAAAGCACGCACCAACAGATTCAAAGTAGCTTCGACGTTTCAATTGCTTAAGTTTTCAGCACCTTAATTTGACGCTGCCCTCTCACTTTGCCTTCACTGGTGCATTGCCGGAAGCACGGCAGCTGGTCCACGCAAAATCAAAATTCAAAAGCCATGTTCATTTTGTTATAATTGACAGATTAACATATTAAAATTGGCATCCCTCCTCTTCTGAAGTGATTGCTCACATGCAGCCTCGGGCTCTGCAGTTAACTGCGGAAGTTGATAGTGGTTCTAAACTTCCTCATATACAATATCACACATTGAAATTCAGCTCATTGTCTGTGTTTGTCTTTCACTTTATATTTCTTTCTTCATCTCTATATTTCTATTTATATTCCATTCTTTTGTTCTGTTTATATTCCTCACTTTAACTGCCATCTCTATATCTCTGCGTCCGACACTGGCGTTCTCTTTCACCCTAGGTGGCCACATCTTTCACCCTACGGGATTTCCCTAATGGCTGCTAAATCTCGCGAAGGGCCAAGAAAGGACTTTGTGCTGACAGGATTTAGGAATGCGATCTTCCCATGCCCTCCCCGATGACACAATCAAGTTCACTCCCAGAAAGGGTGCGGACCTGATCTGCATGAATTTGAATCCATTCTAATATGCTTAGTGTGGTTAATGCCCCATATTCAGTCCTCATGGGGCAGCATGGTAGCATAGTGGTTTGCACAGTTGCTTCACAGCTCCAGGGTCCCAGGTTCGATTCCTGGCTTGGGTCACTGTCTGTGTGGAATATGCACGTTCTCACCGTGTGGGTTTCCTCCGGGTGCTGCGGTTTCCTCCCACAGTCCAAAGATATGCAGGTTAGAAGGATTGGCCATTCTAAATTGCCCTCAGCATCCAAAAAGGTTAGGTTGGGTTACGGGGATAAAGGGGAGAGGGTGGAGGAGTGGGGCTTAAGTAGGGTGCACTTTCCAAGGGCCGGTGCAGACACGATGGGCTGAATGGCCTCCCTCTGCACTGTAAATTCTATGATAATTCTATGATGCAACCTTCCATTCACTAGGCGTGACGTCACACTGGCACAACTTACTACTGCTTTTTAAAAATGGGAATCAGGCGCCATTACCTCCGAGAGGGAGGATGGAGGTGAGCACTACTGTCTCCACCTGGCACCAGGGAATCCAAAGGGACAGTGCCCACTGGCCAGCTCCGGAATGAGCGTGGGGGGAGTGAGAGAAAGACTCCTGGGTGTCCGGGATGGGGGGTACGGGATAAATGTTAGGGTTGGTGTGGGTGATCCTAAACATTCTGCTGTCTATGTTGTTTAAAGGTTCTGAGAGGGCGGTGTTAGTCTGCTCTTCTGTGTTGTTTAAAAGTTCTATAGGGCTGTGTTACTGTCGTGTCTGTGGCATGGGAGTACGGGGTGGGGGTAGCTTCGGTTTTGGGTCACAGGGGGTGGGGTGTGATGAGAGGTGGCTGAATGGGCTGTGCTGAAGAGACCCAAAAGATAAGGCAAAATGGTGCATAGCCTGGGTAGAAGGGGGTGGTGTGTGTGCCGCATGGTAAAATCTCTGGAGTGGCTGTCCAGAAGCCTTAAGTGTAAAAGCATGACAGCAATGTGTTCTCGGAATGGTACAGCCTGAGTAAGAAGGGTACCTATCAGCTTTGCCTATCCCTGAAATAGAAAGCATTGTGCCCGCCCAAGGGTATATTTTAGCCTGCCTCTCCTCCATGGCATCCATAAAATGGCTGAGGGCCCCTCCATAAATCTAGGAGCTAACTTCCTTGCTGCCATCAACTTCACTTGAATGATAGCAAGTGCTGCAGAGCTGTTTAAATGCAGCGCCCTTTCATTGAAGTGCTGAGATGACTCCTGGAGTGAACGAATCAAATGTTTTGCATCTCAGGCGCAGCATTTTTTGTGTGGGGATAAAGATTTTGAAGTGCCTGAAAATTGCAGCAGATCACTTTGCAGAAGCAGGCGAGAATCGCACTGATTTTCTCACCAAATATTACACTTCATAATTTGAAGCGACCGGAGAATCCCGCCAAAGGACTTCTCCATTGTCTGCGTCTCACCCATGGTGATGAGGCTGAAGAATCCAGCTCTCGTTTTTTTAAATTTTAACCTACCCAATTAATTTTTTCCAATTAAGGCGCAATTTTGCATGACAAATCCACCTCCCCTCCACATCTTTGGGTTGTGGGGGCAAAACCCACGCAAACACGGGGAGAATGTGCAAACCCCACACGGACAGTGACCCAGAGCCGGGATCGAACCTGGGACCTCAGTGCCTTGAGGCAGCAATGCTAACCACTGCACCACCGTGCTGCCCAGCCCTTTACCTTTTACGGGCTTCATGCTGATATCTATGGGCAGAACATGGAGGAAATTCAGGCAAATGTTACAACTGATTTCTGAGCTTTTAAATGACTGATTGGAGAACTATGCGCAGAATTGGCCCAGATTCTGATGAGCTAAACTCCCTGCCTGCATGCAAAGTTGGAAAATAACCCCAGTAGATGCAATGTCACAATGTGCTTGACTTACTGGCTTGGCGCCTTCTTTTAGTTTCAGCTATCCTCCCTACTGTCCACAGCATCCAACATTGACTCTTATTCATTCTCTGTGTTATTTGCACTATGCCAATTTTCCAAGTACCACTAAAACAATCGACTATTGCCAACTGCAATGAGTTGGGAATGAGAATTGCAGGCATATATTCAATAGGATTTCAGTGGCAGTCATCCCCCATGCAGTGGCCCATGCTCTGAAGATATTACTAACACAGCAATTTTGTTTTTTAGCTGTTCCTGCTTGTCTTCTGAAATCGGCTTGAAGAAAACCTACCAAGTGCACAGCAATATCCTTAGCGGGGCAAACAAGCCTTCAGATTAGTGTGAAGAACAATTTCCTCCTCCTTATATTACATTCAAATACTCTTGCTAAATACAGAACTCTCCAAAGATCTGGGACAAACGCCAATGATGATCTAGTTTTGTTTTTGAAAGATATAAATTTGTTTTAACTATTTCAAAGAAATACATATATTTTTATTCTGCACTACTGGCAGCACGGTAGCATGGTGGTTAGCATAAATGCTTCACAGCTCCAGGGTCCCAGGTTCGATTCCCGGCTGGGTCACTGTCTGTGCGGAGTCTGCACGTCCTCCCCGTGTGTGCGTGGGTTTCCTCCGGGTGCTCCGGTTTCCTCCCACAGTCCAAAGATGTGCGGGTTAGGTGGATTGGCCATGCTAAAATTGCCCGTAGTGTCCTAAAAAGTAAGGTTAAGGGGGGGGTTGTTGGGTTACGGGTATAGGGTGGATACGTGGGTTTGAGTAGGGTGATCATGGCTCGGCACAACATCGAGGCCGAAGGGCCTGTTCTGTGCTGTACTGTTCTATGTCTTCTATGTCTATGTCTACTGCTGTGTTATTGCTGCTGGTTTTCAAGGCTGCTTCTGACCAGTTCCTTCCCATTTAAACTTCCCAATGTTTATTTCCAAAAGGTGTACTCCCAACTACAAATACAAAGAGGACAATGTACCTCAATCCCTGAAACAACTTATAAATCTGTAGTCACAGATGTAAAAAGACTATTCAGCACAATACTTCACTTATCTTCATATCTTTGAAAATGGGAGTTAACGGCAGATCACTTACTGACATATTCAGCTATCAGCATTTAGACTTCGTTCACACAAAATCCTATTCAAATACATATAATGCATTGCTGTAGAAATGCATTAGAGTACAAATGAATCAGAACTGTATTTTATGCAGCTCATAAACTTAAATAGAAATTATTGAATACTTTCAGCAACAACCGTTGCAATTGAAATTAGACAATGCTTTCCAGCTGCAATTGAGTAATATTTACTTTTGAAAAATGTGCTTAATATGCAGAGTCTATGCTGTGCATTTCTTATATAAGATCAGTTTGAGAATTCCTAATCAATTATAATTTTTAAGTGTTTCAACTAATGAATACAAGCTTGTTGCATTTACTTTAAGAAAGGTAATCAAACTGCAATATTCGATGCTCAATACTGTTTAAATTAATTAACTGAGGGAGCTCTGTAGGTATTAAAGTAATTACCTGCTGGGTAAAATTGCTAGGATCGTCAGTGAGAGAGTTGGTAACATGGAGATGCTGTGTCTGCTGTGATGTAGGCAAGTCTCCTGCAAACCTTAGTTGAATAATTTTTCTTTCACATCAAAGTTATTAAGCTAACTTTGAAAATTCAAGCACCCCTTTAATGGACAGTGCAAAACTCAATGTTCAATAAACAACAGAGCATAAAATTATCCCTTACAAAATGGAACCTGCCCCTGATTTAAAAGGGGCACCTAACATACTGATATTGACTTACATCAACAATGTCATCACTTTCATTGCATTTGCAAAATGGCGGAAACATCCACGGGGTTAGGATGTGGAGATGCTGACGTTGGACTGGGGTGGGCACAGTAAGAAGTCTTACAACACCAGTATAAAGTCGAACAGGTTTATTTGGAATCACTAGCTTTCGGAGCATAGCTCCTTCGTCAGGTGAGTCCACGGGGTTGATCAGTATTTAACTCCTTCAGGTGTTTTTATAAAACAATCAATTTTTAACATATTTTCCATGTACATCTTTTATATTATCATCCAATTGATAGAATGAACATGGGTGATGTAGATCAAGGACAATAAATCGGCTTTCACAACTTAGGTTTTCCAGTGAAAAATTGAAAGAGTCTTGTAAGTATAACGGTGAATAATGATTTTTGAAACTACTGAAACAATTAAGCATCCTTATCAATAGTTATCTCAGGCAGCACTGAGGTGCAGTGGTTAGCACTGCTGCCCCACGGCGCCAAGGACACGTGTTCGATCCCAGCCCCGGGTCACTGTCCATGTGGAGTTTGCACATTTGCCCATGTCTGCGTGAGTCTCACCCCCAAGACCCAAAAGATGTGCAGGGGAGATGGTTTAGCAATCTTAAATTCCCGCTTAATTGGAAAACAATTTTTAAAAGATAGTTACCTCTGGGATTAATTGTTCACTTCAATTTCATGCAGCTCAATAATGCCATTATTATGAAGCAATCAGGGTAATCAGGAAAGTTAATAGTTGGAGACTGCTTTAATAAAGGCAAACTTGTTGAATGTGTATGTAAAAACAACACTTCTCTATACAAATTATGATTCAATTATTTCAGTAGAGTTGTGCATGATCAGTAATCTGAAGCATTTCAATTAGTTAATTGTCATTCACCATTATTGCTCACTTTAAAACACTCATGTATATTCATGCTTAACCTTGTGGTCTTTGGAATTAAATATATTTGTTTCTGTGCTGCAGTTGTCATTTCAGTCATATACTACAAAAATCCAAATTTTATCAACATATTTATCCAGTCAGTTTAAGATCCACTTGTGTACACTCAGAAATACAGTAACAATGAGGATGGATAATAACAGACCTTCAAAAGATCTAGAAAGAGTACTGAAATGGATGAATTAAAATTTACAGAGAATTGTGCAGTGATACAGTTTGGTAGGAAGAATGAGCAGTGACAATATGATTAAATGGCAAGGCCAGAGAGTGGTCCGGTGATGTATGGACATAAACCATTGAAGGTAGAACACGTTGAAAATTGTTAAACACAACATATAGGAAGTCGCTGGCTTTATTACCAGAGGAATACAAATTAAAAGCAAGCAAATTATGCAAAACCTTTTTAAAACACTGGTTAAGCCTTCGCAGGAACACTGGCCGGGATTCTCCGACCCCCCGCCGGGTGGGCGAATCGGCGCGGCGCCACGTGAATCGCGCCACGCTGCCCCGAAGCCCGGACGCAATTCTCCTACCCCAGTGAAATCGGCCGTGCGCGAATGGTGCCGGGCCGCACAGAGAATCGGCGCAAACGGCCATTGCGGCAATTCTCCGGTGGGTCAGCGATTCTCCGGGCCAGATGGGCCGAAGTCCCGCCGGCGCAACCGGATGTCACATCTGGCTGACGCTGCGTGAGGAGGTGGGTGACGGCGTGGGGAGACTCCCCCGGAGGGGGGGTAGGGGGAGGAGGGCGGTGCGTGACGGTGTTGGGGGTGGGGGACACGGGTCGAGGAGCCGGACAGCCATGTCTGCAGGCGGTGTGGGGAGGCCCCGGGGAAGGGGGTGGGGTGGGGGGGGAGGGGAGGTGGGGGTGGTCCCACACATCCGCTGCCAGGAGTGGGGGTGGGGGGAGGTGGGGATGGGGGTGGGGGGAGGTGGGGATGGGGGTGGCCCCGCACGTCGGCTGCCAGGGGTGGGGGAAGGGGGAGGTGGAGATGGCGGTGGGGGCAGTGGGGGTGCGGAAAGCTGCGGGGGGGCCCATGGCACATGGTCGTGGAGGGGGGTATACCAATGATGTAACGCTGTCTACTCCCACCCCCTACAGATCGTACAATGTTCAGCCATTTTCCAGCGTTGTTGGCCGCGGTGGCGGGGGCTGCTGCCCTGCATGAGGCCCAGTGGGAGCTGGAGCATGGGCGTGAGAGGGAAGTGGTGGAGCCAGCAGTACAGCAGCGGGCCGCAGTGGGGCACGTGCAAGGTGCCCAGACTGCAGTGCCGCACGCCCGAGAGGCGCAGGAGCGGCACCACGCCATGCGGGAACCACAGCATGGGGATGCTGAGGGGGAGGAGGAGGGGGAGGAGGGTGTGCCACTGTACGGAGGTGTCCGATGCAACACCGTGTGTACCAGTCGTGCATGTCCTTCAAGGACCTCCCAGACAGGGCGTGCAGGGGAGACTGCGGATGAGCCGCAAGACCGTCGCCCACATCTGCCACCTGATGGCACACCTGGCACCACACGGGACCAGGAATGGACATGCCATCCCGGTGGCCGTCAAGGTGACGGTCGCCCTCAACTTCTTCGCGACGGGGTCATTCCAGTCACCGAGTGGGGACCTGTCTGGCATCTTGCAGCCATCGGTGCACAGGTGCATCCAGGACGTCACTAACGCCCTCTACGACATCGCGGACCAGTACATCCAGTTCCCTGCGGACCGCACCCAGCAGGATGCCCACGCAGCGGTGTTCGCCGCTGTTGCCCAGATGCCCATGGTGCAGGGGGCGATTGATGGAGTGCACATCGCCATTCGGCCCACCTCGGAGGAAAGGACCATGTGCCTAAACACGAAGGGTACACATTCAATGAACGTGCAGGTTGTCTGTGACCACAGGATGACAATCCTGCACGTCTGCGGCAGGTACCCTGGCACTGTGCATGACTCCTTTATACTGGCCCAATCTTTCATCCCTGCCATGTTCGAGGGACAGCCACTGGCTGCGGGGCTGGTTGCTGGGCGACAGGGGTTATCCGTTGCGGTCGTGGCTGATGACGCCTATACGGAGGCCACAGACCGATGCAGTGTAATGCTACAACAATGTCTATGCAGTGACCAGGGGTGTGGTCGAGAGGTGCTTTGGGCTGCTCAAGATGCGCTTCAGGTGCCTGGTGGGGGCCCTCCTGTACCTGTCAGAGAGGGTCGGCAGCATCGTCATGGTCTGCTGCGTCCTGCACAACAAAGCCCAGCAGAGGGGTGATGTGCTGGAGGAGGAGGAGGACGGTCAGGATGACGGGAACTCTTCCGCAGATGAGGAGGATGGCGAGGGGGGAAGCTAATGCACGGGACATGAGGGATGGACAGGAACATGAGGCTGCCCAGCACCGCTGGCTGGGCAGGAGGAACGGGAGGCGCTGGTAGCTGCCCGTTTCGGTGACCACGGTGGGCGGCAGTAGTGATGGGTATGGGTACAGGCAGCGGGTTCGGCACCTCCCCAATGGACGACCACCCTCAACCCCCCACCCCCACCCGCACCATCACTACAACACACTCACCTCCCCCACCCCCAATCCCGCCACCTGCACAACACCCGCACGCACGCCACCCCTCCATGACACATCCGCCTGTGGCACAACGGTATGGTGAGCACAGTAGATGGTGTACGGATCTGCAACACGGTATGGAGGATGACAACAGCCTGTTCTGCAATGGGCTCCGAGCCACACATTGTTCGACAATGTTCGACTCATGGCCACATCACCACCCTGCACCTGGGTGGACTCTGCACGCAGCTCTGACACTGCATCTCATGGCCCTGTCATATGGCTGGGGGCAGGCTGGCATGGGGGAACCATGGGGGGTGGGGGGGTGGGGGGGGGGGGGGGTGTGGGGGGGGGTGTGGGGAGGGGTGCGTGGAGGGGGGGGGTGGGGTGGGGGTTCTACAGGTCACACGCAATGAATCCCAACCTCTATCGCAGCACCCCTCACACTCACTGGCATACGGTCCCTGCCCCACCCCTGCACACATCGGACAGAGTGCAGAGGCAGTTCGCATAGGTGTAGAATGTGTTTAATAACAGATGTCCTGTACATGTGCCCTAGCCCATCTAACTAATCTGTGCCCTGCACCCGTGTCAACTCACTCATCCGTGTCTACCTTTCTGGCCTTACGGGCCCTATGAGTACATCTAGGTGTTCCCCCAGATGATACAGCAGAACTGGTGGTGGACTCCTGTGATTCCTGCTCTGTGACTGGGGTCCCTGTCGGCGGCCACTTCCTGGGTCAGCCCGGCCTGGATGGGCCAGGCCACACCTCAGGCAATTGGGATGGTGTGGTGCCGCCCTGTTCTGCCCACTGCCCACCAGGTGCACCAGGTGCGGTGGGGGGGGGGAAGTGGGCAGTGGGCAGAACAGGGTGGCACCACACCATCCCAATTGCCTGAGGTGTGGCCTGGCCCATCCAGGCCGGGCTGACCCAGGAAGTGGGTTCTGGGACCCTCCTTGCAGGGGGACCTGGGACGGGCGCCAGCACCTCCTCCCCCTCCGGGGTGCCGGTGGCCGCCAGGGCTCTCCATGGGATGGGGGTGCGGATCCAGCACCTAGGGCACCGGCATCACCTGGCGCTGCATGTCCTGGAGGTCCGGGCTGGTATCAACCAGGGTCTGGACGTTCACGGCCATGGAGACCAGGGAATGCGCCATCCGTGTCTTGCCCTATACAATGCTGTCCATCACCTGCCCAATGGCGCTGATGCTGTCAGCGATAGCCTTCAGAGACTGGGCCCTGGCCTGCTGGTACTGGGCCATGGCCTGCAGAGACTGGGCCATGGCCTGCTGGTACTGGGCCATGGCCTGCAGAGACTGGGCCCTGGCCTGCTGGTACTGGGCCATGGCCTGCAGAGACTGGGCCCTGGCCTGCTGGTACTGGGCCATGGCCTGCAGAGACTGGGCCATGGCCTGCTGGTACTGGGCCATGGCCTGCAGAGACTGGGCCCTGGCCTGCTGGTACTGGGCCATGGCCTGCAGAGACTGGGCCCTGGCCTGGTGGTACTGGGCCATGGCCTGCAGAGACTGGGCCCTGGCCTGCTGGTACTGGGCCATGGCCTGCAGAGACTGGGCCCTGGCCTGCTGGTACTGGGCCATGGCCTGCAGAGACTGGGCCCTGGCCTGCTGGTACTGGGCCATGGCCTGCAGAGACTGGGCCCTGGCCTGCTGGTACTGGGCCATGGCCTGCAGAGACTGGGCCCTGGCCTGCTGGTACTGGGCCATGGCCTGCAGAGACTGGGCCCTGGCCTGCTGGTACTGGGCCATGGCCTGCAGAGACTGGGCCCTGGCCTGCTGGTACTGGGCCATGGCCTGCAGAGACTGGGCCCTGGCCTGCTGGTACTGGGCCATGGCCTGCAGAGACTGGGCCATGGCCTGCTGGTACTGGGCCATGGCCTGCAGAGACTGGGCCCTGGCCTGCTGGTACTGGGCCATGGCCTGCAGAGACTGGGCCCTGGCTTGCTAGTACTGGGCCATGGCCTGCAGAGACTGGGCCATAGCCGACTGGGACTGGGCTGCGGCCTGCAGAGACTGGGCCATGGCCTGCTGGGACAGGGCCGTGGCCTGCTGGGACTAGGCCAGGTTGTTGAACGCCTCTGCGATGTTCAGCTGGCTCAGGCCCATGGCTTCCTGTGTAAGGCAGCCCTGTCCCGGGCCGCAGGGGCCACGTGCCCGGATAGCCCCAGGCCTTGCAGCCTCAGACCCATGCCCGACACCGTCGCCACCATTATCTCCACCGCAGACGCCACCCGTGCGATGTTGGCCAGTGTGGCACTCATGACCGGCATCATTTCCTGCTCCTGGACGCAGATGAACTCCTGCACTTACGTCTACAGGTGCTGGAAGCCAGCCGTCACCTTCTCAAGCCCCTGGGTCCCTGACTGCATCGGATCTATGGTTGGTTAGGGGAACCCCAGGGACCCGGGACCAATCCAGGCGACAGGTGTTTGCCGGGGCTGGGGTGCTCGCCGACCATCCGGCCCCTCGGCTGCTCCTACCTCCACCTGCTGCACTGGATCAGCTGCGTGGTGCGCATCAGTTTGTGTCCCAGACGCCTCACCACTAACATGGCCAACCGAGGTGAGTGTCTCTGCGGTGGCGGGGGGGGCAGCTGTCACGCAACCTCGGTGTCTTCATCGGACCTGTGGTCGGGGGTTCCCCTGGGGTGCCGTATCCTGTCTGTCCATCCCCTCCGTGTTGGTGTTGTGTTGTGTCCTTTCATCTCTGTCTGTCCCCTGTGTGCTGGTGGCCTGTGTGGTCATGTCGTGTGTGTCTGTCCCCTGTGTGGCTGTGTCCTGTGTGGTCATGTCGTGTGTGTCTGTCCCCTGTGTGTCTGTCCCCTGTGTGGCTGTGTCCTGTGTGGTTGTGTCGTGTGTGTCTGTCCCCTGTGTGGCTGTGTCCTGTGTGGTTGTGTCGTGTCTGTCTGTCCCCTGTGTGGCTGTGTCCTGTGTGGTTGTGTTGTGTCTGTCTGTCCCCTGTGTGGCTGTGTCCTGTGTGGTTGTGTCGTGTGTGTCTGTCCCCTGTGTGGCTGTGTCCTGTGTGGTTGTGTCGTGTCTGTCTGTCCCCTGTGTGGCTGTGTCCTGTGTGGTTGTGTCGTGTCTGTCTGTCCCCTGTGTGGCTGTGTCCTGTGTGGTTGTGTCGTGTCTGTCTGTCCCCTGTGTGCTTGTGTCCTGGGTCATCGTGTCGTCACTGGACTGGGCCGGGTGGCTGTTGTTGGAGCTGCCCTCCCCGTCGCTGCTAGAGTCCCTGTGGGCTGGCCGTCCAGGCGCTGGCCAGGGGCGGTGTCTGCCAGGTGCACCCGGTTGGTCTGCGTCGGCTGACTGTCCAGGTGCTGGATGCAGGCGGTGTCCACTGGGTGCTCCGGGTCAGTCACCACCTGGCCCTGCAACACACAATACACAATCATGGTTAGGCTGGTGCAGGGGGGTGTGGGTCGCGGTACGGAGTGAGGAGGGAGTGCTGAGGGGAAAGGGTTGACGGGAGGCAGCTGAGGGGAAAGGGTTGTGGGGAAAGGGCTGAGGGGAGAGGGCTGAGGGGAGACAGCTGAGGGGGAAGGGCCGAGGGGAAAGGGCTGAGGGGAAAGGGGTGAGGGGAAAGGGCTGAGGGGAGAGGGCTGAGGGGAGAGGGCTGAGGGGAGACAGCTGAGGGGAGAGGGCTGAGGGGAGAGGGCTGAGGGGAAAGGGCTGAGGGGAAAGGGCCGAGGGGGGGAGGGCTGAGGGGAAGGGGGCCAGGCAGGGACAGGATCTCACTTGGTGGCCCCCTACCTCGGCAAGGCCAATCTCCCAGTCCTCGGGTGCACCGGCTATGTCCAGTGCCCTCTGCTCGTGCACGGTGAGCTGGCGCAGGTAAGGTTCACCCCCTCCGGTTCGGCTTCGCTCTCGCTGGTTATGGGCGCTCTACTCCTGGAGGGGGAGGGGGGGAATGACAGCATGGTTAGTCGGTCCACTGCATGCAGTTGGGTCTATGTTGGCATGGGTGCACAGGGCACAGGGCCAATACGGCTTGTATGGGTGGCTGCAGCCATGCGCCTCACGACTGTGGTTGTACCATCCCCCTGGGGAGGGGGTGGGCGTGGGGCGGCCCGACGCTGGAGTGGTTCACGCCACTCCATCACGCCAGGACCCCCCACCCCGCCACGTAGGAGAGAATCCCGGCCATGGTTTCAATACTGAAGGGTGTTTTTTTTATTTGTTCATGGGTTGTGGGCTTCGCAGGCAAGGCCAGTTGTTGCCTGCCCCGAATTGCCTTCAAACTGAGTGGCATTTTATTAAGAGTCAACCACATTGCTGTGGATCTGGAGTCACATGTAGGCCAGACCAGGTAGGGATGGCCGATTTCCTTCCCGAAAGGACATTAGTGAACCAGATGGGTTTTTACAACAATCAACAATGGTTTCATGGTCATCATTAGACTGTTAATTCTAGATTTTTTACTGAATTAAAATTTCACCATCTGCCTTGGTGGGATTCGAACCCAGGTCCACAGAGCATTATTGTCCAGTGACAATACCACCATGTCACCTCATCTACAAAACTGCTTCTTCCTTTTAAAAATGTAATTGCCTTGTTTGCAGCATTGAATTATATCAAATTGCAATAGTTTTATGAAGGAAATTCAGTACCTTGCTTAACTAGTTTGTTTTGTAATTGAACAAATATTTCTCTTTGCGCTAAAAGATTGACAACACTTGCAGAAATGTAAAATGCATTGCTCAGGAAACCTCCACAATTAAATAAATCCAGCAGCAGTAACTCACGAGTCGGAATCAAATGGAAAGTGGTGTAACAGTAAAGCATTTTCAATGTGCCACTTCCAGGATAAGAGGAATGATAAAAAAATCTATAAATATATGGTTCAATATGCCATTCAAGGTTACTCTTTACCACAGCCCCAAAGCATCAGCTAATGTGTATGTAACTGCATTCTCCAGATCATACACTCGCAGGTTCAATTGCTGTCTTTTTTCCTAAATTAACTAAGCTCATTTGGGGTGACAGTCGCATGCTAATAATTCATCCTAAAGCCAGGGCTTTGTTTCTAATTTACTCTACATTGCACATATGAATTTATTTACATATAAAATAAGAGATGGCTCTCTCTTGCTGGCTGCGTGCGTTTGTTCAGACCAGGATTGGCAGTCTGTGTGAAATGATTGTTCCAACCAGGATCATGATAGGAACACAGAACCACAGACCTTTGCAGCACAGGAGGTTGTTCAGTTCTGCCCATTATTTCCATGCCGGCTCTATTGATAAAACATTTCAAAATTAATCCCATTGCGTTGCTTCCTTCCCATAATCCTGCATCTTTATCTGCAATAAATGTTTATCTCGGCATCTCTTTAATTCCATTGGGCTGAATTTTGAAGCCTGCTGCTCGGAAAAGTGGGGCGGGTACTTCCCTGGGAAAATTGTGGGGAAGGACTTACGGGTTTTGTTGTGGCTGTGACAATCTTTTATCTTTTCAGATACCGGCAGTTTCGCTGTGAACTTACAGTATTATCGCTTTCCTTTTATATTAGATTTGCAGCTTTTGCATTTCACTTCTTATCAGCATGATTGTTACACTTACGTTTATTGCCAGTGGTGTTCCCTTCCAATCCATTCAGCAATTCAAAACTTCAACAGACAAAATAGCATATTTGTATATGGAGAGGTAAGAAGCTTAAAAGGGCCAGCATTTACCATTTTATGGTGTGGGTAATTGCCCAGATATGTGTTCTGAACAAAAGAAATAATGGGCGTGACATCATACAAATGTACAGCATGTGAAGCGTCAATGTTATGTTAAGCCTGGCCACTAGAGTGAGCTAAGGAACAGTACTCTAAATTGCACTGGCTCTTTGGCTTGGGGAAGAGATTAGATTTGGAGCTGAAGAAGATAAGATTCATCGTGTATTGCAGAGTCAGTGGTAGTTAGTAGATAAGGGATAGTGTTAGTGAGTGTAATTTAGTTCTTACATGTATGTTTGCTATTCAGAATAAGTGTCAAACTCAAATGTAGTAGTGTTAATAAAATTAGTTCAGTTCTTCTAAAGAGCTTTGTGTATCTTTGTGATCACTGCGTCTTCCATCCTGGAAGCGCCTCACAAAGATCACCACATGGCACCAGGTCCTGTATTCCCGAAAAGCAAGCAGTGGGAAAGAAGAAAGAAAAGAAATCACGTATCGCTACACATCTCAAAATCTGCAAAGGCAACAGAAAAACTGAGACGACATGGATGCTGTGCAGAAACCAGATAACTTCAAGATGTCCGATAAACTAAGTTTGAATTGGAAAAACCGCAAGCAGCAGTCTGAAGTCTTTCTCTCTGCCTCTGCAGTTGAATCAGCTCCTGACACTAGAAAAATAGCTCTCCTACTAAACCTGGCAGGTCCGCAGGCTTATGAACTCTTTAACTCATTTGATTTCTCAGAAGTTTAAATAAGTATGAGAAAGTAATGGAAAAATTTGACTCTCATTATAAAAAACAGGACAATGAAGTATGTGAGAGATACATTTTTTAAAAATGGGTGCAGCTAAAAGGGGATTCATTTGATTCTTTTCTACCTTTTTTGAGGCTCCGAGCGCAATCCTGCAATTTTTCCTCATTTACTGACCAAATTGTGTTTGGCATATTTGAAGAGCAAATGCGGGAACATTTACTAATAAAACCAAACTTAACTTTAGGAGAAGCCATCAACCTCCGTAAAGCAAGAGAGCAAGTCATCAATGAATATGCTGAATTCTTATCCTGTGAAAAAGACACAAATTTCAGCAACGTGGTCGACGCCATTGCCGGCCATTGCACACGTAGAATGGCTGACATTCTGAAAGCTGGTCGTAGCCAGCATTTTTAATATCCAATCGAGCTGTCGAGCACTTCTTCCCATGATCGGGACTGCCGCGACGCACGGCCCCTTGACCCTCCCGATACCTGCCTGCGACCTACCCGCGGGTCGCGACCTTGAAAATGACTGTCACAGATGGTACTCTGGTGCGCAGATCTCCTGCCATTATGGAATCTGCTCGGTTTTAATTCCACTGAAAGCAACAAATGAAAACCAGACAGGTTCTACAACAGCTGCTCCACTCCACCAGATTAAAGGTCAATCAGTGAAGATAAAATCGACTGCACGCATTCATCTCTGCAAACCCGGTGAATATTTTCTCTCAAGCAAGTGTGCCGATTCCGGCTCCGTGTGGTAGAATGAAATAGGTGATAACAAATTGGCAGTCAATTTTCATCTCTCCTGATTCCTCACATTGTGGAAAGAAAATCGTCAAAGATGTAAAACGGGCTGCCAATTCACTATCATCTGTTCTGCGCTATTCTACAAAGTCAAAATGTACTCCCTGGGACTTCATCCCTATTTACCATTTAGACATTTGATTCATTTAAGAGGAAGAATTTTCAACAGATGATTCAGCTACTGTCAACAGTCCAACAGTGCCAGGAACACTGAAGTGTCTTCAGAGACTGATAGTGAGTAATTACAAGAATCTGTTGGAATATTTCTTAATAAGAATGTAATGGAGAGAACAAGCAAGATGTAAAGCTTAGGTTTCCCCATTTGAGAGGGGGATCAGCAGGTCTGTTCTGTAAGCTAACAATTTGCACCAGACACAATTTTATTTCACATCCTTCGCTGGGTGTATTGTATTGCAAAACATCATATCGGGTCTTCCTATCATATGAGTGTGCTTGAGACGCTCACAATTCCCACCTGCTTTGGTACTGCCCAAAGATAAGGCCGTTCTTTATGAGAAATAGTCATTGGGGAGATAGGAAAGATTATCAAACACAACAGTCAATTTGGCAGGATGTTAAACTTCTGGCCGTTCTCCAGCAAGCGTGTTTGTGAGAGAGACATGAAGATTGATGGCTTATCTACTTGCTGCAGCCACAACAAAATGCCTCAGAAGGGAAAGAAGCCAGGTTGACTGGCCGTGAAGATGCTCTGATACTGGTGTGATTCCTGGCTCATTCCAAAAAGAGTGATGTATGTTTGAACATTGATGAAGCAAAATTACTCCTGTCCATGGTGTTATTGGAGTAGTCATACATACAGACAGGAAATCTCGCTTTATGCGGTGATTGGTGTTTTTTGGCAAAATGATCAAGAAGAGGAATTGGACCCCCTTCATGAAGCTAAATGCCAAAGGCTACAAGAAGTATTCATGAAAGTGAGAGGAAAGCAAAAGAGACAATTCCGAGGAGATTATTCCTACTGTTTTCATTGGCCCCTTTCTGTAGCTGCTCAAGAGGAAGGGCACGTACAAGGGAAGTGGAGAAGGAATGGCGGAAGGCAACATGGGGCCTTTTAGAATTTAAGCCATTTTACAAATTCCATTCTTTCAAGGTATTTTTGTCAAAGATTTTGGAAGAAATCCTTTATCCTTGCTGGAATTACTGAAGTTACATTGGATATGAAATAAGCCTAAAAAATCTTCAAAGTTTTAATACTTTAAAAATGCATTTCGTGTTCAATTTTCAACAGTGAACTCAACTATGATTGTTTTTATGACACAGAGCAAATAAAATATTCCTTGTAGAAAGATAATGCTGTCAAGTGGTAGGAAAATGAAATTATTCACTGTCTTCTCCATTCTCCCAATTAAGTACAACTGTCAGGTACAAAGAGGAGACTCTTCCATCCATAGCACTTAAAGATCTTTCTCTGCACATGGTAATCACCTCTCCTGAACTGAACATGAGACATCATTCTGGGAATCCTTTAAGTTCATTCAGTAGAAGAAACAATAATGAGGCTGACAGGAATACATTGTGAACACTACACAACACATATCTACTAGTTCCATCCACACTCAGTCAGGCACAAAACAAAAAAGATTTGTAAATGAAGTTCGTTCACATAGAGAATATGGAAGACTAAGTCGATAAAGAGTAACTTTTCACTCTCCCCCATTCATAGTATTTCAAATATAAAAAATAGGATGTGAAAATAAAATAAAAAGTAATGGGACTCTGATTATTTAACCTTTCAACACCTGCCACAACACCTGCTAACAGGCAAAGAGCATTGTTAAATGTTGACTGCTGACAAAGTTGGTCACACATTTGAAAGCACATTTGCAGTATAGCATAATCGTTAAACTTATTTTTTTTTATTTGCAGAAGAGAGTGCACAATGCCCGAGAGAGAGGTGGGGGTTGAGGACAGGAGGTGGGCCTGAATACCTGGCTATTCTAACCCTCAGTGAAGAGGGAGTCCTGGACCTGGAGTCCAGTCATTGGAACAGACATTGGTTGAGGCGAGGTTGGAGGAAGGACCTGGGGTGGTGAGATTCTGAGGGGAGATACCTATAATTCTGGGCAGCATGGTAACATAGGGGTTAGCAAAATTGCTTCACAGCTCCAGGGTCCTGGGTTCGATTCCCGGCTGGGTCACTGACTGTGCGGAGTCTGCACGTTCTCCCCGTATGTGCATGGGTTTCCTCCGGGTGCTCTGGTTTCCTCCCACAGTCCAAAAATGTGCAGGTTAGGTGGATTGGCCATGCTAAATTGCCCTTAGTGTCCAAAAGTGCCCTTAGTGTTGGTTGAGTGGGGTTACTGGGTTATGGGGATAGGGTGGTGTGGGCTTGGATAGGGTGCTCTTTCTCAGAGCCGGTGCAGACTCGATGGGCCGAATGGCCTCCTTCTGCACTGTAAATTCTATGATAATTCCAGCAAACAGTTCTGAAGGGGCTGGGTAGAGGGTGAGGAGGATGCTGGAAACTGGGGAAGCTGACATCGATGGCTTTTGGATTTGGAGGTTTGCAGAACTCAGGGTGGAATGTGTGACTCAATTTTGAAAGGCCTGAGATGTAACCTTTGGCTACCATCTCCCAAATGTACCAGTGTGTGATTTGAGGAAGAATGTCTTTCCAAACTCACCTCAAATGATGATGATGCCCCTCATTCGCATTGTTTTAGTTTTCCCCACAGGACAATCATCAGCAGCTGCAGCCACTTGCCCCAAGGGAGCATCAATAACCTCTGAGGAGGAGGACAGAGCTTCAGAGGGTGCAGAATCACATCCGTGCTCCACATCTTGCGCTCAGGGACCTGAGGAAGGAGCTGTGTTCCGAAAGCTAGTGATTTGAAACAAACCTGTTGGACTTTAACCTGGTGTTGAAAGACTTCTTACTGAGCTCACCCCAGCCCAACGCCGACATCTCCATATCATAGCGCTAGGGTGGACACACTTACTTTGGTGGGTGTGCGTAAGTCAGCTGCAAGTGAATAACACACTGATGAGAGCACACCACAGTCGCAAGACCAGCTTTCGGAGATTCCAGTTCAGTTGTGTGCAGTGGAATGGGCTTTGGAAGAGCCTATCCAGGCCATGAGTGCTGTCATAACCCACTCTTCAGAACACATGTCTGCCTCGATGGAAAGACCGGCGACAGTCATGGAGGGACAAACCCAGAAGCTCACTGATGGAGTGCTGGATATGTGTTCTGACTTACGTACATAGAAAATAGAAGCAGGAGTAAGCCATTTGGCAACTCGAGCCTGCTCCTCCATTCATTATGACCATGGCTGATCATCAAGTTCAATACCTGATCCCGCCGTCCCCCCATGTCCCTTGATCCCTTTAGCCCCAAGAGCTATATCTGATTCCTTTTTGAAATCTCCCAATCTTTTGGCCTCAACTACTTTCTGTGCGAGTGAATTCCGCAAATTCACCACCCTCTGAGTGAAGACATTTCTCCTTACCTCAGTCCTAAAAGGTGTACTTCCTATTCTCAAACTATGATCCCTCGCTCTGGACTCCCCCACCACCGGGAACATCCTTTCTGAATCTACCCTGTCTAATCCTGTTATAATTTTATAAATTTCAATGAAATCCCCTCTCACTTTTCGAAACTCCAATATAATCTTAACCGACTTAATCTCTCCACATATGGCAGTCCTGCCATTCCAGGAATCACAGCCCGGTAAACCTTTGCTGCATTCTGTCTATAGCAAGAACATGCTTCTCAGATAAGCACACCGAAATTACACACAATATTCCAGGTTTGGCCTCACCAAAGTCTTGTACAATTGCAGTAAAATATCTATATTCCTATATAACTCAAATTCTCTCGCTATGAAGGCCAACACAGCACTTGCCCTCTTTACTGTTTGCTGTACCTGCATGCTTATTTTCAGTGATTGATGCACAAAGACATCACCGAGGTCTCACTGAATATCCACTTCTTGCAATTTACACCCATTCAAATAATAATCTGCCTTCCTATTTTTGCTCCTAAAGTGGATAACTTCACATTCATCCATAGTATACTGCATCTGCCCTGCATGTGGCCGCTCACTTAGCCTGTCCAAATCATGCTAAAGTACCGCTGCATCCTCTTCACAACTCACCCTCCCACCCAGCTTTGTATCATCAGCACATTTCTAGATAATGCACTTAGTTCCCTCATTCAAATCATTAATATATAATGTGAACAGTTGGGGTACTCCCAATGGTCCCTGTGCTACCCCACTAGTCACTGCCTGACGTTCAGAAAAAGATTCATTTATTCCAACACTTTGCTTCCTATTTGGTAATCAGCTTTCTATCCATCTCAAGACATATGCACAATTCCATCCGCTACACAGTGTAATCTGCTGTGTGAGATCTTGCCAAAGGTTTCTGAATGTCTAAATAAACTGCATGTACTGATTCTCCCTGGTTAACTCTATGTTATAACCCCCACGAGACCCATGGAGGTGACTGGATTATTCTCCCCTGAGCCTAGTGGAGTACGAATTTCCCCGCTGAGTGGTGGAGGCGCATCATCGAGGCTCGTTAGTTCATTGACATAAAGGCTGGCCCAAATAGGAGCCATGCTGCAGAGAAGTCCCGAGAAGGACTTGGACTGTTGCTTCTTTATACTTTCCCCTTGGAAATAAACCATTCTCCTTAATGGGCTCCTCCTTCACTACTAAATTGGCGAGGAGGATAAAGCAGAACTACAGTCGGCGCTGCTAGCCATTTGGAGCACAGCCATCTTTTTTCAAGAAGGAATTGGGCGGGATTCTCCGACCCCCGCCGGGCCGGAGAATCGCCGGGGGGGCGGCATGAATACTGCCCTGATGCCGGCTGCCGAATTCTCTGGTGGCGGTTTTTTGGCGGGGATGGAAATCACGCTGCGCCGGCAGCGACCCTCCCGGTGATTCTCCGCTCCGCGATGGGCCAAGCGGCGGCCCATTTTCCGCCAGTCCCGCCGGCGTAAATTACACAAGGTTCTTACCGGCGGGACCTGGCTCTGCGGGCGCCCTGCAGAGCCCTCGGGGGGGCGCGGGTGGATCTGCCCCTGGGGGGGGAGCCCCACGGTGACCTGGCCTGCAATTGGGGCCCACCAATCTGCGGGCGGGCCTGTGCCATGGGGGCACTCTTTTCCTCTGCGTCGGCTGCTGAAAAGCTCTGCCATGGCCGGCGCAGAGAAGAAACCCCCTGCGCATGCTCAGGAATCACGGCAGCAGTTCTGGGAACACGCTGGCGCTCCTGCGCATGCGCCAACTCGCGCCGGCCGGCGGAGGCCCTTCAGCGCTGGTTGGCGCGGCACCAACACTCCAGCGCCGGCCTAGCCCCCGCAGGTGCGGAGGATTCCGCACCTTCCGGGTGGCCTGACGCCTGAGTGGTTCACGCCACTCTTTGGCGCCAGTACGGCCCGCCCGCCAGATACCGGAGAATTCCGGCCCTAGGTTTGCAGCATGTTGAAAATGCTGCTCTTTGACAGACTCAATGTATTCGATGTGGATGTAGACTAGAGGACTGGACTCAATACGCGGAGTGCATGTGCTATTTTCTTAATGCGAATGCTGTAGTTGGGGATGATCGGCAGACAGTATTTCTTCTGACCACCTGTGGCTCCCAAACTTTTCAGCGTCATTAAGAGCTTAACGTGCCCTGCAGCCTAGACTCCCAGGCTCAAAGAGCTAGTGGTGCTCGTAACAAAACACTCTGGCCCCAAGCCATTGGTTATCATACAGAGGTATTGATTTAATATGGCCAAGAGGGCCTCATGGGAATCCTTTGCCGGATTTTTGGTGCGATCATGCAAATTGGCAGTTTTGTGACCGTGGGCCATCCCTACCCGTGATGCCATGGGACCACTTTGTACGCGGGGTGAATAACATGGCTAGCCAGCAGGAATTGCTAGCCGAGCCATTGCTGGACCTAGGAAAGGCCGTTGAGATCTCTCTCTCAAGGGAAAACACAGAGAAGGGAGTCCAGGAACTCCAGGGGATGTCAGGGATGGAGGTAAACAGTGTAGGACACCCCCTCCCCAATGTGGTGAACAGTGGCCTCTAGGACTGGGACCCCAAAAACCTACCCTGGTCAAACACTGTCGGGACCAGACTCGGTGGCCAAGGTCCGCTACAGCAGGCAGGACACCTCCCCGGATTCGAGGGATGATGATCAAAGGCATGCGGTACTTGTAGCTGGTGAAACCACAGGGACATGAACATAAAACATAGAACAGTACAGCACAGAACAGGCCCTCCGGCCCTCGATGTTGTGCCAAGCAATGATCACCCTACTCAAACCCACGTATCCACCCTATACCCGTAACCCAAGAACCCCCCCTTAACCTTACTTTTTTTAGGACACTACGGGCAATTTAGCATGGCCAATCTACCTAACCCGCACATCTTTGGACTGTGGGAGGAAACCGGAGTACCCGGAGGAAACCCACGCACACACGGGGAGGACGTGCAGACTCCGCACAGACAGTGACCCAGCCGGGAATCGAACCTGGGACCCTGGAGCTGTGAAGCATTGATGCTAACCACCATGCTACAGTGCTGCCCTAACCACAGGTTAGCCAGCAAATTCGCCGTCCTACGCGGGAGAGACGCCAACACAGGGTCAGTACCCTCCACTTAGAGCAACATGATGATGAAGAATGTATGCAATTGCATTGCATTGCCATGCCATGGGTTTCCCCCATCAGGATTGCAGTCCAGGCGAACAGCCACCAGGTAGAGATGGAGTTGGACATGGGGGCCACAATTTCAGTAATAGGGTGGAAAACCTTGGAGAAGATCAGAACTGAAGTTCAACAGTTGGGTCTACAGGAAATCGAGGCAAAGCTAGCGACCAAAATGGGGGGAACCCTAGCCATAACAGCCACCATGGTGACCCCGGTTACATATGGGCAGCAGTCCATTAGGCTGCCGTCAATAATAGTGCGAGGCCACAGACAGTGTCTGCTGGTCCGTGGCTGGCTACATCACCTCTGGCTGCACTGGCAACAGATCTTCCGAATGGGCAACAAAGGACTTTACAATGTCTTTGGGGGGTAGTCATCCATGAGGTCCTCGGCAAGATTAAGCAGGCCGTGGCCAAGATACATGTAGACCTTGAGACCCAGCCGAAGAACTTCCAGTCCCGCTCAATTTTTCCCCTATGACCTGCTGCCGAAAATCAAAGTTTTACTCAGGCCAATTGGAACGCCTCTGCATTATCTGGGCAGTATGATTTGCTGATTGGGCACCACTGGTACTAAAACCTAACAATACCATACAGCTGTGTAGTGATTATAAGTTGACCAAGGCCTCCCATCTGGACAGGTAGAAGACGTGTGCGCGAAGTTAGCTGGGGGTCATTCATTTAGCAAGCTTGACATGAGTCACCCCTATTTCCAGCTCGAGCTGGATGCCGATTCCAGATATTATGTCAACATAAATACCCTTGATGGTCTCTATGAGTACACAAGGTTGCCGTTTGGAGCGTTATCAGCTTGTGTAATTATTCAGCACGTTATGGGGAACATCCTGAGAGGGCAACCACATGTGGCGGTCTACTTTGATGACATCCAGGTCATTGGAGCCATGGAAAGGGAGTACCCTAGCAACCTGGAGGAAGTCCCCTGCTGGTTTTCCGAGACAGGCCCTCACTTTGGAAAATGTGACAGAGTTACATTCTTAGGTCTCGTAAACTATGATGGATAATTACCCAGGCCGAGCAACCATTTCCGCCCCATTGCACACATTGCTGCAGTAGCACCAAGAATTTGACTTAAAACTGGGAGCTGACTGCATTAGGAATTGCAAGTCTGAATCACACTAATTCTTTGAAAGGATTTTTGTTTCTGGTATTCCATGTCATTAATGAGTTAACTTATGAAGGTGCTGATTTTTAAATCCATAGAATCCCTACAGTGCAGAAGGAGGCCATTCGGCCTATTGGGTCTACACCGACCCTCTGAAAGAGAATCCTACCTAAGCTCACTTCCCTGGCCTATCTCCGGAACCCTGTAACTTCATCTAACCTTTGGACACTAAGGGCAATTTATCATGGCCAATCCACCTAACCTGCACATCTTTGGACCATGGGAGGGAACTGGAGCACCCAGAAGAAACCCACGCAGACACAGGGAGAACATGCAAGCTCCACACAGACAGTCACCCAAGGTCGGAATCGAACCCGGGTCCCTAGAGCTGTGAGGCAGCAGTGCTAACCATTGTGCAACTATGATGCTCCAACCTTCATAGAAGAATGCAAAGGATGGAAAGAAAAGTGAGCTTCTAACAAGATGAACAGGAGGATAAGCATTTAAAAGTAATAAGCCTGGGCTAATTACAATAACTTACAGAGAAAATAAACTAAATTACTCTCCGGACTGTCATTTGACATGCTTTCTTCATTCAAACGGCCTTTGGGTGGGAATGGGTGAGAGAATTCTAGCTCAATAACTTTTACAAGTCTCTGTATTGTTGTTGTCCTCAAAGTTCTTTATAACATCGGTGTAATGGCAGAATAGTGTAACAGATTAGGAGCTGCAACCCCTCTGCAATGAGGATAAATTATTTTTCAGTAATTAATTCATTTCATGTCCTAGTATTCACTGATACAATTTATGTCATTTACACCTTATATAATTTTTTAAAATTCAGTTCTAGTCATCAAATCAATTACTCTGACACTATAGAAAAGCGAGCACTTTTCCAGGAGACACATCCGGAGTGAGACTCTACAGAGTGAGAGATTTAAACTTGGTAATTTGGTGCAGTGAGGTAATTTGGTGCAGAGTGTGAGGAGGTGCTCTTTAACCCTGGTAAGTGACTGGTACGTAGTCGCTCTTTTTCTTTTCATTGTCTAATTTATTTATTTTTATTTTGAAATTCTAGTTGTTTAAGTTTACCAAGGGTTTAAGACATGGCAGGAGATCCCAGACCCGTGTCATGCTCCTCGTGTGCGATGTGGGAGCTCAGGGACACGTCCACTGTCCCTGGCTCCTTCACGTGCAAGAAGTGTGTTCAGTTGCAGCTCTTGTTAGACCGCTTGACGGCTCTGGAGCTGCGGATGGACTCACTTTGGAGCATCCGCGATGCTGAGGAGGTCGTGGATAGCACGTTTAGCGAGTTGGTCACACCGCAGGTGAAGGTTACTGAGGGAGATAGAAAATGGGTGACCAAAAGAAAGAGCAAGAGTAGGAAGGCAGTGCAGGTGTCCCCTGCGGTCATCTCCCTGCAAAACAGATATACCGCTTTGGATACTGTTGAGGGAGATGGCTCACCAGGGGAAGGCAGCAGCAGCCAGGTTCATGGCACCGTGGCTGGCTCTGCTGCACAGCAGGGCAGGAAGAAAAATGGCAGGGCTATAGTGATAGGGGACTCGATCGTAAGGGGAATAGACAGGCGGTTCTGTGGACGCAATCGAGACTCCAGGATGGTATGTTGCCTCC
Source organism: Scyliorhinus canicula (assembly GCF_902713615.1). Taxonomy (NCBI): domain Eukaryota; kingdom Metazoa; phylum Chordata; class Chondrichthyes; order Carcharhiniformes; family Scyliorhinidae; genus Scyliorhinus; species Scyliorhinus canicula. The sequence continues at coordinate 162,607,244 of NC_052150.1, read as the reverse complement.
CTGGTGCAAGGGTCAAGGATGTCTCGGAGCGGCTGCAGGACATTCTGGGGGGGGAGGGTGAACAGCCAGCTGTCGTGGTGCACATAGGCACCAATGATATAGGTAAAAAACGGGATGAGGTCCTACAAGCGGAATTCAGGGAGTTAGGAGTTAAACTAAAAAGTAGGACCTCAAAGGTAGTAATCTCAGGATTGCTACCAGTGCCACGAGCTAGTCAGAGTAGGAATGTCAGGATAGATAGGATGAATGCGTGGCTCGAGAGATGGTGCAAGAGGGAGGGATTCAAATTCCTGGGGCATTGGGACCGGTTCTGGGGGAGGTGGGACCAGTACAAACCGGACGGTCTGCACTTGGGCAGGACTGGAACCGATGTCCTAGGGGGGGTGTTTTCTAGAGCTGTTGGGGAGGGTTTTAAACTAATGTGGCAGGGGGATGGGAACCAATGCTGGAAGTTGGAAGGTAGTAAAACAGGGACAGAAACAAAAGGAAGTAAGGGGAAAAGTGCAAGGCAGAGAAGACATAGTCAGAAATCCATAAGGGCGACAGTACAAGGTACAGTGACTGAGGGGAGCACAGTGAATAGGCCCAGTAATAACAAAAGGAATAAAACTGGAGATGTTAAGATTCAAAACAGAGGTAAAAAAACCAACATAAGTGTACTTTACCTGAATGCTCGTAGTATTCGGAATAAAGTAAATGAGTTGGTGGCACAAATCATCGTAAATGACTATGATTTAGTGGCCATTACTGAAACATGGTTAAAGGATGGTCACGACTGGGAGTTAAATATCCGAGGGTATCAAACTATTCGGAAGGACAGAGTGGATGGTAAGGGAGGCGGTGTTGCTCTGTTATTTAAGGATGACATCCGGGCAATAGTAAGGGATGACATCGGTGCTATGGAGGATAAGGTTGAATCCATTTGGGTGGAAATCAGGAATAGTAAGGCGAAAAAGTCACTGATAGGAGTAGTCTATCGGCCACCAAATAGTAACGAGATGGTGGGGCAGGCAATAAACAAAGAAATAACTGATGCATGTAGAAATGGTACAGCAGTTATCATGGGGGATTTTAATCTACATGTCGATTGGTATAACCAGGTTGGTCAAGGCAACCGTGAGGAGGAGTTTATAGAATGTATCCGCGATAGTTTCCTAGAACAGTATGTAATGGAACCTACGAGGGAACAAGCGGTCCTAGATCTTGTCCTGTGTAATGAGACAGGATTGATTCATGATCTCATAGTTAGGGATCCTCTCGGAAGGAGCGATCACAATATGGTGGAATTTAAAATACAGATGGAGGGTGAGAAAGTAAAATCAAATACTAGTGTTTTGTGTTTAAACAAAGGAGATTACAAGGGGATGAGAGAAGAACTAGCTAAGGTAGACTGGGAGCTAAGACTTTATGGTGGAACAGTTGAGGAACAGTGGAGAACCTTCCAAGCGGTTTTTCACAGTGCTCAGCAAAGGTTTATACCAACAAAAAGGAAGGACGGAAGAAAGAGGGAAAATCGACCGTGGATATCTAAGGAAATAAGGGAGAGTATCAAATTGAAGGAAAAAGCATATAAAGTGGCAAAGATTGCTGGGAGATTAGAGGACTGGGAAATCTTTAGGGGGCAACAGAAAGCTACTAAAAAAGCTATAAAGAAGAGTAAGATAGAGTATGAGAGTAAACTTGCTCAGAATATAAAAACAGACAGTAAAAGTTTTTACAAATATATAAGGCAAAAAAGAGTGGCTAAGGTAAATATTGGTCCTTTAGAGGATGAGAAGGGAGTTTTAATAATGGGAAATGAGGAAATGGCTGAGGAACTGAACAGGTTTTTTGGGTCGGTCTTCACAGTGGAAGACACAAATAACATGCCAGCGACTGATAGAAATGAGGCTATGACAGGTGAGGACCTTGAGAGGATTGTTATCACTAAGGAGGGAGTGATGGGCAAGCTAATGGGGCTAAAGGTAGACAAGTCTCCTGGCCCTGATGGAATGCATCCCAGAGTGCTAAAAGAGATGGCTAGGGAAATTGCAGATGCACTAGTGATAATTTACCAAAATTCACTAGACTCTGGGGTGGTCCCGGTGGATTGGAAATTAGCAAACGTGACGCCACTGTTTAAAAAAGGAGGTAGGCAGAAAGCAGGAAATTATAGGCCAGTGAGTTTAACTTCGGTAATAGGGAAGATGCTGGAATCTATCATCAAGGAAGAAATTGCGAGGCATCTGGATAGAAATTGTCCCATTGGGCAGACGCAGCATGGGTTCGTTAAAGGCAGGTCATGCCTAACTAATTTAGTGGAATTTTTTGAGGACATTACCAGTGCAGTAGATAACGGGGAGCCGATGGATGTGGTATATCTGGATTTCCAGAAAGCCTTTGACAAGGTGCCACACAAAAGGTTGCTGCATAAGATAAAGATGCATGGCATTAAGGGTAAAGTAGTAGCATGGATAGAGGATTGGTTAATTAATAGAAAGCAAAGAGTTGGGATAAATGGGTGTTTCTCTGGTTGGCAATCAGTAGCTAGTGGTGTCCCTCAGGGATCCGTGTTGGGCCCACAATTGTTCACAATTTACATTGATGATTTGGAGTTGGGGACCAAGGGCAATGTGTCCAAGTTTGCAGATGACACTAAGATGAGTGGTAAAGCGAAAAGTGCAGAGGATACTGGAAGTCTGCAGAGGGATTTGGATAGGTTAAGTGAATGGGCTCGGGTCTGGCAGATGGAATACAATGTTGACAAATGTGAGGTTATCCATTTTGGTAGGAATAACAGCAAACGGGATTATTATTTAAACGATAAAATATTAAAGCATGCCGCTGTTCAGAGAGACTTGGGTGTGCTAGTGCATGAGTCACAGAAGGTTGGTTTACAAGTGCAACAGGTGATTAAGAAGGCAAATGGAATTTTGTCCTTCATTGCTAGAGGGATGGAGTTTAAGACTAGGGAGGTTATGTTGCAATTGTATAAGGTGTTAGTGCGGCCACACCTGGAGTATTGTGTTCAGTTTTGGTCTCCTTACTTGAGAAAGGACGTACTGGCGCTGGAGGGTGTGCAGAGGAGATTCACTAGGTTTATCCCAGAGCTGAAGGGGTTGGATTATGAGGAGAGGTTGAGTAGACTAGGACTGTACTCGTTGGAATTTAGAAGGATGAGGGGGGATCTTATAGAAACATTTAAAATTATGAAGGGAATAGATAGGATAGATGCGGGCAGGTTGTTTCCACTGGCGGGTGACAGCAGAACTAGGGGGCATAGCCTCAAAATAAGGGGAAGTAGATTTAGGACTGAGTTTAGGAGGAACTTCTTCACCCAAAGGGTTGTGAATCTATGGAATTCCTTGCCCAGTGAAGCAGTTGAGGCTCCTTCATTACATGTTTTTAAGGTAAAGATAGATAGTTTTTTGAAGAATAAAGGGATTAAGGGTTATGATGTTCGGGCCGGAAAGTGGAGCTGAGTCCACAAAAGATCAGCCATGATCTAATTGAATGGCGGAGCAGGCTCGAGGGGCCAGATGGCCTACTCCTGCTCCTAGTTCTTATAGGGTCAAAATAGTATCTTTCAGCAAGCAGCATTGATGTGGTTACGAGAACAATGAACCAATTATATTTTCAGCTGACATTGTTTAACGGCAAGGTATAAAGTATCCTTTCTAAGTGCTTATGGAAAATGCACTGCTTGCTCTCAATTTCCTTCCTTTCTCTCTTGAAGGCATCGGCTCCTGTATAGTTCCCTGGGTGGCAAGAACTCTTCGATAGGCATCTCACACACATGGATATACTTTGTGTTCCAGCCAACACACTGATTATCAGTAGGCCATTTGACACCATTGACATGAAAATCAAGCTTTGATCTGACCACTGCAATCAACAGTGGTGACTAGCGATTGTTCCAATAGGGAGCTGTGCTCATAAGAAATGCTTTCTCCAATAATTCTTGGGTAATGCAGAAGGGTGTCAGTAATCATTAATATAGAATGTGAGCATTGCCTATCATAATGGGCTGGATTCTCCAGTCCGCCAGACCATGGACAGGATTCTCCGTTAGCCCACGCCGAAATCGGGAAAGGCGACTGGGCGGAGAACCGGTTCCGACACCGAAATCGCGGCAGGTGCCGATTTGACACCAAATCGCACTGCTCCAGCATCTCAACAGCGGCGACAATGCATACTGGAGTGCACGTATAGCTGACACTGTGTGCTGGATTCTCCAATTCTGGGGCTATGTCCCCACGCCGGCGTGGGAACAGTGACATTTTGGAAAACTGCCGCAAAATGGCAACCGATTCTCAGTTTTGCTGGGGGCCAGCAGGAAGGCAACATAGAGTACCCGCCTCTAGGTGCTGATACGGCCAGGAGAATTGCCGGGTCTGTGGCCGCGCATACACACGGCACCGTGCTTCCTGGCGGGGGCCGCCCACGCGCCCCGGACCACCCCACCATCCCAACACATAATGTCCCCCCTGCCCACGGATCGGCCCTCCCCTGACTGTGGCGACACTGGACTGAGTTCGCAGCCACCATGCTGAGTTCCAGACGGATGAGACAACACGTGTCCCGCGCCGTCGGGAACTCGACTAGTCGGGGGCGGAGCATCCGGGTGCGTGCCTCAGGCAATGCCAGTTTTGGAGGGGGTGGCGCATCGCGGAAGCGGCGTCGCCACCCGATACGGTCGGGAAATATGATTCTCCGGCCGTACGCCGAACACGATTTCGGCATCGGCGACAGGAGAATCCAGCCTTGTACGTTTTTCATAATTGCTTTAAGTTTTGAACATATTCTTGTTTACAAAATCTGTTGGATTTGCAGTAAAATTGTGTCAGTTGTTATTCTCAATCTCTCGCATGTCACAGAAGTCTTACCAAGACCCTTACAATTGCAGAAATACTTCCTGGCCTTACAGTTCATTCACAAATATTGTGTCATCTCATTTACCTGATTGTAATGGAAGGCCATCTCCCACACTTTTGGCTGCCTTTGTACACAGCACTGATCCAAGCAGTATGTGCTAATAACACATTCGGTCTCAAAATTTAGTTCAATTTAGGGAAATCAGGACGTAATATACTGCACCAGTCATATATAACACAACTTTGATAGCCTAAGCTATTACACTATTTAATATTAAAGATCATAATATATAAATTGGAAGATGATTAAGGAGGTCTTCGACAGAAAGAGTTTAACAATTTATTGCTGCTGTTGAGCTGGTGCACAATACCCTACCAGTTATTCTATTTTATTTTTTATTGTTTTTTTTTATTATTCTCTATTTTCTTTTCTTTGGTATGTTGGGGTGTGCCCTTCTCTTCTATATATGTGTATATATATATATGTTTCTTATCCTGTGTACATAACGGTAAATATACTTTGTTCAAAAACCCAATAAAAAACATTTATAAAAAAAACAATTCTACGTTTTTCTGAGAAAATATGTGCCTAAAGCTAACATATCTGCTATAAAAGAAATCCTTGAATTTAATATCATGAAAACATCACTTTTAAGTGTAAAAGTTAAGATACATAGTAGAAGCAACAACACATAGATTGTGTTACTTTCATTAAGTCCTTGGGCTCCAGGTTGTGTCAAAAGTTGATATTAGATCTATTAATTAAACTGTCTGCAGCTACACCTGCCCATTTATCATCGAATGATCCACAAACGGTGGGTGGGTGAAAAGGAGGGATATTCTTTGAAGAATAAAAATCAAAAGCGTCAAAGAGACTTGCTGATAAAGAATCCTGTGTTTCAGGATCTGTTATATCACTATCAGTTAAGAATGCGACAACCAACCACACCAATAAGTATTTCACCAGAAAATGTGACAGGACTAACTTTTTGTGTGATTTACTGAGATGGTATATAGCTTGCTAATTTTTCCACTTTGTTGCAACGAACATAGCATTTATTAGGTACCTGCAAGAGACAAAGTGCAATAACTCCTTGCAGAAAATTACTAAACTAACTGAGAGCAATTAAAAATGTTGTGGTATTGCACTTATTCTCCTATTTATAAGAAATATGTAATTCAATATGAATCTTTAAAACTTACAGAAATACCTTCAAAAAGAATTAGGAATGTCAGCAGCATAGGGCAGTATCAGATAATGCTGAAATATAATTTTTATCTTGAATCTCATAGTAAATGTATTTACACTTGTCCATATGGAAACAGGTATTGAGGTAAGAACAATCTCCCGGCGTTTTGTCTGCGTGTTTATTGATAATTCGCCTGATGTGCAGCTTCTTACAGGACCTGTCCAGGTCATGGGCCGTCACACTCTGCAGCTTGGTGCCATGGTCACAGAATTCCTGAACCTGGGCCCTCCCTCGAGACCAGAACTTCTTAGATCCTTCACTTTTCTTAGATTTTTGATGATTTTTGTGTTCTTGGGCATGACAAATGTCAATCCTTTGCAACAGAACAGTTTTGTAATTTTCTATATGTTGTGAGCATCAGACTTTCACCCCATTGGTGGAACATCTGGTTGAAGATAACTGAAATACATGGAGAACTATTAATAGGGTGAGATCTTCCAGCTGTTCATGCCACACCCCTGCTGCAGATTTCCCAGTGGTATGAGGCGGATAAAATGGGAAATCCCATTGACAGCGGCAGGACCAGGAGATCCCACCGCTGGCTAACGGTGAGCAATTTCCCATCGCCGACAGACACGCCACAGGGAGGTCAGAGAATCTCATTTAAGTATAAGTTAACAAGAGGTTAGTTACTGATTGAATTTAGGACACCGATGCACTTCTTTCTCCTCGAATATTACAGCATGACAGAAGAACATTAGGCCCAATTTGTGCATGTCAGCTTTTTGCAAGAGTTATTTAATGAGTTCTACTTAACTACTAATGCCCTATAGCCTTCCAAAATATTCCTTTTCAAGTATATATCGAATTCTGTTTTGAAGGTCACTATTGAATCTGCTTCCACATTCTTCCAGTTAATACATTTGCGATCATAAAGTATGGCTCTGTAAAATAAATTCTTATCTCCCCTTTTCATATTTAAAAACTGCCACTGGATCATTTATGTTAATCGAATCAACCAATAGATCAGACTAAAACTCTCACGTCCTTCTGCATCCAGGAGTGAAAGTAGAGGACAAAAAATCTAATGGGAGGAGGGGGGCTCCCTGAACATCCTTTCCTCAGTGATGGAGGAATCCAGTACATCAATAAAAGAAGGCATTCGTGACAATCTTCACCAGAAATTCCAAGTGGATGATCCATCTTGGCCTCCTCCTGTGGTCACAGATGCCAGTCTTCCGCCAATTTGATTTGCTCCACGTGATATCAATAAATAGTTCAATGCATTGGATACAACAAAGGCTGATATCTTTGCTGTCGTGTTGATGGCTTATGTTCCAGAAATAACCACACCTCTAGCCAAGATGTTCCCATACAGCAATCACACTAGCAATTAACTACAATGTGGAAACTTGTTCAGGTATGTTTTGTCCAGAAAAACCAGGAAAAATCCAATCCAGCAGAAAAATCTTATCAATCGACTCCCAATCACCAACTATGTGAAGTAAGGAATCATCAGAAGTGCAATCAAGTGGCATTTACTCAGCAACAACCTGCTCACCAATGTTCTGTTTGTGTTTCAACAGGATCACTCAGCTCCAGACCTCATTCGAGCCTTGGTCCAAACTTGGAACAAAGAAGCTGTGTTCCAGAGGTTGGCTGACAGTTACTGCCCTTGAATTCAAGGCAGTGTTTGTCTGAGAGTGGCATCAAGGAGCCCCAGCAGAACTGAAGACAATTGAAATCAGGTGTAAAACTCTCCACTACTGAAGTTCCCAAGGGAAGAAGGTTGTGATTGTTGGATGCCAATCATCCCAGCCCCAGACCATCATTGCAGCAGATTATCAGGGCAGTGATCTGGGTCCAACTAACTTTTGTTGCTTCATCAATAACATTCCTTCCATCACAAAGCCAGCAGTGGGGATGTTCACTGATGATTGCACAATGTTCAGCACCACTTGTAACTCCTCAGAATATGAAGCAGTCTAAATCTGCTGGAAGCAAGACCTAGAAAATAATCAGACTTATGCTAAGAAGTGCCAAGTAACATTTGTGCCATAAATGTGCCAAACAATGACCATCTCAGGCAAGAGAGAATCTAACCATCTCTTTTTTTGATATTCAACAGCATTGCCATCGCTGAATCCCCCAAAGTCAACATCCTGGGGTTACCATTGGCAAAAAACTCAAGTGTACCCAGCTACATGAAGAATATGGCTGCAAGAGCAGATTAGGGGCTGGGAATTACAAGGTGAGCAACTCACCCCCTGGCTCCCGAAACCGTGTTCATCAACTACAAGGAACCAGTCAGGAGTGTCATGGAATACTCACCACTTGCCTGGATGAGTGTGGCTGCAGAAATACAAGATGCCCGAGCTCACCCAAGACAAAGTAGGCCGTTTGATCTGTTCCTTACCCTCCCTATCCTTAACTAATTATTCCTTCCACCACAAAAGTACCTGAATAAGTAGTGTAAACTATCTCCAAGATGCCTTGTTGGAGGCTCCACTGTAGGCAAGTCCAGCATTTACTGTCCTCCCCAATTGTCCTTGAGAAGGTTGGAGTGAGCTACCATCTTGAAAGGCACTTGTATGGTACAAGTGTTACTTAATTGCTACTTGAAGGGGCAGCATGGTGGCACAGTGGTTAGCATTGCTGCCTTGCAGCGCCAGAGACCTGGGTTCAATTCCAGCCTTGTGTGACTGTGTGGAGTTTTCACATTCTCCCTGTGTCTGCGTGGGTTTCCTCCGGACGCTCTGGTTTCCTCCCGCAGTCCAAATCCATGCAGGTCAGGTGGATTGGACATTCTAAATTGTCCCTTAGTGTTCATAGATTAGGTGGGATTTGAGGGTTACAGAGTTTGGGTGGGGAATGAGCCTAGGTAGGGTGATCTTTTGGGGGTGGGTGTAGACACAATGGGCCAAATGGCCTCCTGCCGCCCTGTAGGAATTCTATGCACTGCAGCGACTCACTAGCCTTCGTCAATAGCACCTTCCAAATCCGGGGCCTGTGCCAACTGGAAGGACAAGGGCAGCAGATGCATGGGAGCATCACTAGCTTCAAGATACCCTCCAGGTCACACACCATCCTGAGTTGAGTGATATCTCTGTTCTTTCAATGTCGTTGGGTCAAAATCTTGAAATTCCCATGACAGCACCTACACCACATGGACTTCAGTATTTCAAGAAGGTAGCTCACTCCAATCTTCTCAAGGACACTTGGGGAGGACAATAAATGTTGGACTTGTCTACAGTGGAGCCAGCAACAAACCTCCTTTGTGCTGTTTTGACTGCAAGTAGGTGAGAGTTTCCCCCTTGGTTCCCATTGATTAAAATTCAGCGAGAATTCCTTGATGCCACATTTGCTAAAATGCCGCCTTGATGTTAAGAACAGTTACTCTCACCTCAACTCTGAGATTCAGTTCTTGTCCATGTTTGAACAAAGCTGTAAGTAGTTCTGGAGCTGAATGACACTGGCTGAACACAAACTAAGTATCGGTGAGCAGACTGTTGCTAAGTAAATGCCGTTCGATTGCATAGCCACTTTCCATCACTTTGCTGATGCTGGGCCAGTATTTGTTTCCCATCCCTAAATATCCTTGAGAAGATGATTCTTGAACCATGTCAGTCCATGGTGCTGCAGTGCTGTGAGAAAAAGAGACTCAGGATTTTGATCCAGCAACAGTGAACAACTTGGCATTCTATCATGCATGTAATCCCTTTGTTGTAGTTTCACCAGGTTAGCAGATCTTTTGTAGGTTTGCTTAATGCTGCTCCGGACACGTTCTCCAAATCCTCATTGAACCAGGGCAGGGGTTATTGTAGAGTGAGGGAAATATTGGGCCGTGAGGTTACAGGTGGCTACTGATGAGTCGCAATGCAACATCAATGTCCACGTATGCACTGCTAGATTTGTTCTGAATCTGTCCCATTTAACACAGTAGTAGTGCCTCCCATCACTGTGTCCTCAGGACTGTGGGCTGGATTTCTCCAGTCACCCAACCCCGTGTTTCTCGGCAGTGCGGCATTCCCTGGTGGTGGAATTCACTACTCCCACCGATTGTCAATGGCATTTCCCAATTAAGACACCACACGCAACCAGGAAACCAGCAGGTGGGGATGCGCTCCCGGCGGGAGAATTCTGGCCTTTGTCTCCACAAGGACTATGGTCATACTTACCAATACTGTCATGGATAGATGCATCTGCGACAGGCAAATTGATGAGAATGAGGCCAAATAGTTTTCCAACTCTCTGGTTCTCTCACTACCTGCTGCAAGGCCAATCTGGCAGAGATGTCTTTCAGTAGACAGTCAGCAGTGGTGTTATTGAATCACTGTTGCTGCTGGACAGTGCCCTACATCCAGAGTGCATTGAGTGCCCTTGCCACCCTCAGTACTTCGCCAAAGTGGTGTTCAAAATGGAGGACTAATTCATCAGCAGGTGGTAATCAGCAGGAATTTTCCTTGCCTATGTTTGACCTGATAACAAAAGAGTTCATGGGGTCTGGAGCCAATATTGAGAATTCCAGGATCACTTCCTCCAGGCTGTAAATCATTGTTTCTCTCATGCCAAATGACAACCTGTGGTATGATGATGGAGCAACCTGGGACATTGGCTTCAGGTATAATTTGGTGTGTTTGACTAGTCAGGCTGTTGCTTGCTGAGTTCGTGGGATAGCTCTCCTTACTTTGGCAGAAGTAATGAAAGTACCAAGGTGAGGATGACTTTGCAAAGTTAACTGGAAATGGGACCTTTGTCATGACCAGTGCAGTCAATAGCAGGTAGCCTATGCAGCTTTATTCTTATTCAACTTTCATGTCGCGGTTTAATACAACTGGCTAGCAAGGCCATTTCGGAGTGTAGTTCGAAATTATAATTGCTGATGTAGGTCTGGGACGCATGTAAGCCAGACTAAGTAAGGACAGCAGATTTCCTCCCTGAAGGACATCCTTGACCAGGTAGGTTTTCACAACCATCTGCCAGTTTCATGCATTTTATTCCAGATTTATTCATTAATTTGGCTTTGAATTTGTATCTCCGGAGTGAGGGTTTGGGCCTCTGCATAACCCGCCTGGTAATATTACCATGATGCTCCTGTCCTTGTGTCATTATGAAAACTCTTTAGACTGAATCAGTTGTAATTAAGTTAGAATGAACAAAACACAGAAGAGAATAAATCCAGTCTTCCTGAATGTGTCAGTTTGTAAGGAATTTTCCAATTAATAGAGAAGAAAGCTGTAATGGATTGGCCTACCAAGCAAGAAGTGTAGTATCTAACTTTGTTCCACTCCCAAAAGTATCCTGTAAAAAATGATTGCTTATATACATAAGTGCACATCGATCATTGCTGCACTTTCTTGCTGCACTCTATCTCTCCTCCCCCTCCCACTGAGTATTGCGAGCATGGTGGCAATGCTGGGACTTAAACCAAAGAAGACTGCATTGTTTGCTCAACAGTTAACAGAAATTAATCAAACTCATTCAATTTTTAAAAATAAATTTAGAGTGCCCAATTCATTTTTTTTCCAATTAAGGGGCAATTTAGCGTGGCCAATCCACTTAGACTGTACATCTTTGGGTTGTGGGGGCGAAACCCACGCAAACATGGGGAGAATGTGCAAACTCCACACGGACAGTGACCCAGAGCCGGGATCAAACCTGGGACCTCGGCGCCGTGAGGCAGCAGGGCTAAAAAACTCATTCAATTTTATTGACAGATTGTGCAAACAGAACAAAGACCTGTGGCCTCAAAATGCATCACTGATTGTAGCAATAACATTCAGTGGGTATTCTTATCTTACCTATTACTAGTAGGTAAAATAATTTAATCAGATAGCAAATGGCCTTGAATCTCTCGCAGACTGCTGCAATCTAAAAATGTAATTTCATTTCAAAAGCATTACCATGTGAGTTTCTAAAAGTGTTGTATAGCAACTTGTGCCTGGTGTGAAATGTTCTATTGTTTAACAGGAAACTTAGACTTTATGCACCGATGCCAATGTTTGATGAAGATAATGCCTAAGCTATCTCAAAATCTAGCTTTCCTTCCTTTTATAAAAGTATTATAAAACCTTCATATTATACCAGTGTGAATTTTTCCAAGCCTTATTCAATAAGTAGTATCAATGGTGATCTAATAATAGAGTTGGCATTGACTTGCTCATGTTCACAAGGAACAGAGAGTTCATTTTACATTGAATTATATGAATCTAAAGCACAGAAACAAGCCATTTAAGTACTTCAATTGGGATGAGGGCAGGACGATAGCACAGTGGTTAACACAGTTACTTCACAACTCCAGGGTCCCAAGTTCGATTCCTGACTTGGGTCACTGTCTGTGCGGAGTCTGCACGTTCTCCCCGTGTCTGCGTGGGTTTCCTCTGGGTGCTCCGATTTCCTCCCACAGTCCAAAGATGTGCAGGTTAGGTGGATTGGCCATGCTAAATTGCCCTAATGGTCCAAAAAAAGGTTAGCTGGGGTTACTGGGTTACGGGGATAGGGTAGAGGCATGGGCTTATGTAGGGTGCTCTTTCCAAGAGCTGGTGCAGACTCGATGGGCCGAATGGCCTCCTTCTGCACTGTAAATTCTATGACTCTATGACAATCCTGCAACTTCCTTCCTAACAGCACTGTGGAGAGTTGTAAAAATGTATTCACCGACACAACACGAGTTGCAGCAGCTCAAGAAGGTGGCTCACCACCATCTTCTCAAGGGCAATAAAGGTGGACCATGTCAGCAATTCCCACATCCCATCAACAAAAGGAATGCACCTAATTTTTGTATCCAGTGAGGTCAATGGAATAATAAATCAGATGAGGTGTATAATGGACAGCCAAATTTGGACTGCCTTATGGTACACTATTGCTGAAAGCCAAAGTAACTCTCATTTTGTAACACAACAACCTTACCACCTTTCCCAAATATTTCTGAATAGATTGTACCTTTTAATATTTAACTGCTAACCAATCCTGTCTGTAGTCATGCTTCATTTACCTCAAATGCATCTATTTCCTTCGTTCTCATTATTGCCACTGATTCTTACATGTCATTGATGGTGCTCTGTATATTGCTAAGCTGACACATTAATATGTCACTTTTCACAAATCTTTGTTTTTATTGTAGTTTCTGTGTTATCATTTCTCATATCATTTTCTTTTCTTTGACATTTCCTCAACAGCTAGCATTTATAATTCATATTGCCACCATTATGCAAATTCACAAATCTTAGTGTTAGAAAAATATCCCAACATCTCCAATCTCTGGAATGCATTTATCCTTTTATTTTGCACCAGACTCCGACAGCTGGCTGACTTCGAGCTGACTTCCAACCCATTAGCCGGGATTTTCCGAAATCCTGGCCAAGTGTTGACGCCAGCGTCAAAACCGCTGTGAGCGACACCAGCGTCAACGGGCCACCAGGCCCAGTTATTCTCCCCTTCCTCAGGGGCTAGAACGATGCCGGAGTGCTGTGCACTGCTCCGGCGCTGAAAGCCGGCCCGCCACGGCCAGTGCAGGTCCGCGCATGCGCAGCACGGCTGGCGCAGGGCCACGCATGTGCGGGCAACATGGCGGAGCCCTATGGGGCTTCCGGCGCGGAGGAACATAGGCCTCCCCGGAATTAGGGCGCCCACCGATCGGTTGCCCCCGATCATGAGCCTGGCGACCGTGGAAGCCCTCCCCGGAGTCGGCTCCCCCCGCCCCCCAGCAGGATGGTCCCTGCAGCCAGAACGCCGAGGTCCTACCGGGTAGGACCATACGCAAACGGTGCTGGCAGAACCCGGCAGGCACTCGGCTTGTCAAGCACTCAGAATCGCCACAAGGGCCGCTTTCAATGGCTCCCGACTGGCGCCGTGGCAACTGCGCTGGCGCAGAAGTGGCGTGGCGGGATTCGCGCATCCCGTCCCTCCGGCGATTCTCTGACCCGGCGCAGGCTCGGAGAATCCCGGCCACTATGTCAGGTTGGATTTCAACCCAGGTGCAAGAGATGAATAAGGATAACAGCTAATGTATTGGAGCATCCAGTATGCATCTGTGCTTGCCAACCTTCATCATCTTATCTCTACTTTATGTAAACCAGAAAATACACTTGACTTTCCACAGGGCTTATGTGTAACTTCAATGTCACCAGCTGCCAGGGCGTTGCCAACTTATAGCAGGAGAAGGATTAACCCAGTGGAAATTCCATGAGTTGACATGAATTGCTTCCCTACTTGCTTCCTTTAGTCCATTGAACAGCATTGATGAAATTCCCTATTTCAATATCTAAGGTATTTAGAACAATGGGCAGAATGTTACAGTCTTTGAAAGCAGGAGGCTCACAAGTTTCCCCAGGTGGTCTTCCCGTTGTACTCCAGCTCAGCTTTGACGCAGGAGAGGCCCAGGGCAGCACAGCCATCCTCATCCCAGTTGAAGTACTTAAATGACCAATGACCAGCTTTCATTTACTGGTCGCTTGCTGCCAAGACTCGATTTTGAGGCTGGCTGAAGGTCAGGAACATTCAACACCTGACCTCATTATAATCTTAGTTCCAACAGGTGCAAGAGAGCTGCTTAAGAGGTGAGGTGCAAGTAACTTCCCTTGTCCAAGGCAGCATTTGGCATCAAAGAGTCTTAGCAAAAACAAATTAGGGGGTAAAATCTCCACTGGTTGGAATCATACCTAGCACAAATGAAGATGGTTGTGGTTGGTGGAGGTCAATTATCTTAACCAGAGAAGTTCCTCAGGGTAGAATCCTCGTCCCAACTATCTTCAGCTGCTTCATCAATGATCTTCATAAGGTCAGAAGCGGGGATGTTCTCTGGTGATCGCACAATGTTCAGCACAATTCACAACTCCTCAGGTACTTAATAAATCCGTGCCCATATGCAGCAGAACCTGGACAACATTCATGTTTGGGCTAATGAGTACCAAGTAGCAAACTACTCAGGTGCCAGGCAATGACCATCTCCATCAACAGATAATCCAACCATCTCCCTTAACATTCAATAGCATTACCTTCGCTGAATCCCCCACTATCAACATCATAGGAGTTACCATTGACCAGAAACTGAGCTGGACTAGCCGCCTCCACGATAATCCTCAATGCCGTGACTCACCAAGCTGTGTACTTAGCCCCCTACTATACTGTTTATATACACGTGGCTGTGCGGCAAAATTTGGCTCAAACTCCATCTACAAGTTTGCTGATGACACGACTATAGTGGGTTGGATCTCGAACAACGATGAGTCAGAGAACAGGGAGGAGATAGAGAACCTAGTGGAGTGGTGTAACGACAATAATCTCTACCTCAATGGCAACAAAACTAAAGAGGTGGTCATTGACTTCAGGGAGCAAAGTATCATGCACACCCCTGTCTGCATCAACGGGGCCAAGGTGGAGATGGTTGACAGCTTCAAATTCCTGGGTGTGCACATCATCAACAATCTGTCCAACCACGTCGACACTATGATGTAGAAAGCACAACAGCACCTGTACTGCCTCAGAAAACTAAGAAAACTTGGTACGTCCACATTGACTTTCACCAACTGTTACAGATGCATCATCGAAAGCATCCTGACTGGCTGCATTACAGCCTGGTATGGCAACTGCTCGGTCCAAGACCGTAAGGAACTGCAGAGAGTCATGAACACTGCCCAGTCCATCAAGCAAACCTGCCTCCCATCCATTGCCTCTGTCTACACCTCCCGCTGCCTAGGGAAAGTGGGCAGCATAATCAAAGACCCCTCCCACCCTGCTTATTCACTCTTCAAACTTCTTCCGTGAGGCAGGACATACACACACTAACAGATTCAAAACAACTTCTTCCCCGCTGCTACCAGACTCCTGAATGACCCTCTTATGGACTGATCTGGGACGAAATTCTCCGACCCCCCGCAGGGTCGGAGAATCGCCCGGGTCCGGCGAAAATCCCGCCCCCGCTGTGGCAGAAATTCTCCGCCACCTGGGAATTGGCGGGGGCGGGAATCACGCCCCGCCGATCGGCGTGCCGCCTGCGGCGATTCTCCGGCCTGCGATGGGCCGAAGTCCCGCCGCTGAGAGGCCAATCCCGCCGCCGTGGTTTAAACCACCTCTGGTGGTGGCGGGATCGGCGACGCGAGTGGGCCCCCGGGGTCCTGGGGGGGACGGGCCGATCGGACCCCGGGGGGTGCCCCCACGGTGGCCAGGCCTGCGATCGGGGCCCACCGATCGGCGGGCGGGCCAGTGCCGTGGGGCACTCTTTTTCTTCTGCCACCGCCATGGCCTCCACCATGGCGGAGGCGGAAGAGAATCCCCCAGCACGCATGCGCCCATGGTGACGTCAGCGGCAGCTGACGCACCGGCGCATGCGCGAATCGGCGAAGGCCTTTCGGCCAGCCCCGGCGCCGGGCGTTAAAGGCCTTGGGGGCCGTTTTTGGCGCCAGTCGGCGTGGTGCCAACCACTCCGGCGCGGGCTTAGCCCCTCAATGTGAGGGCTTGGCCCCTAAAGGTGCGGAGAATTCCGCACCTGTGGGGAGACCCAACGCCGGAGTGGTTGGCGCCACTCCGCTACACCGGGACCCCCCTCCCCGCTGGGTAGGGGAGAATCCCGCCCCTGATCTCTTGTCTACTGAGTAGTGATGCACTCCTGTATACTTCAACTGATGCCTGTGTCTATGTATTTACATTGTTGCATTTATGGATGCCCTATGTTTTTTTTTCATGTATGGAATGGTCTGCCTGGACTGTATGCAGAACAATACTTGTCACTGTACCTCGGTACATGTGTCAATAAAACTAATCCAAATATAAATACTGTGACAGGTCAGAGGCTGGAATTAGTTCTGCTGTGTATAACTCACCTCCTAACTCCCCAAAGCCTGTCTGCAATTTACAAGGCACAAGCCAGGAGTGTGATGGAATACTCTCCACTTACCCGGATGAGTGCAGCTCCACCAACACTCAAAAAGCTTGACACCATTGAAGACAAAGCAACCTATTTGATTGACACCTCAATAAGAGTGCTGAATAAAAGCAAATTATTGCGGATGCTGGAATCTGAAACGAAAGAGAAAATGCTGGAAAATCTCAGCAGGTCTGGCAGCATCTGTAGGGAGAGAAAAGAGCGAACAAAGAATCATTGGACTCGAAATGTTCACTCTTTTCTCTCCCGACATATGCTGCCAGACCTGCTGAGATTTTCCAGCATTTTCTCTTTCGTTTCAATAAGAGTGCTGATTGATGTACCATCAGAGCCCACTTGCCACTCTCATCTCATACAGTATACATTTATCCCGACATTGCGAACAGTCCTGATGAGTGCAAGATGAAAAGCTTTGACAAAAATGTCACTTTTTCTGGAAGTGCATTTGTCATTAAAGCGTAAAAATGTAATCAATTGACAAGAGTAATGTATGCAAGTTTTCTGATGTTACAAAGCTAGGTGGAAAGGGAAGCTGTGGGGAGGACACAGGAAGGCTGTAAAGAGATATAGACATGTCAAGTGAGTGGTGGCAGAAAGACTATATTGCAGGGAAGTGTGAAGTTATTCACTCTGGTGGTATGAATAGAAAATCAGAATATTTTCAAAAGGTATGAAACTTGGACGTGCTGATGTTCAAAGAGAACGTTTTTGTATGAGATGCTCATATAAGGAACACAGAAAATTATCATGCAAGTACAGCAAGCTTGTAGTCCTTTATCGCAAGGGGATTGGAGTACAAGAATAAAGAAGCCCTGCTACAATCTACAGGGATTTGTTGAAATCACATCTGAAGTCCAGTCTGCAGTTTTGGTCTCAACATTTAAGAAAGGATATGCTTACAATTACAGCGATAGAGTGAAGGTTCACTAAATTGGACCTTGAGATGAGGGGATTGACCAATGATAAGAGGCTGAGTAAATTGGGCTGAAAGCCTATGGAGTTTAGGAGAATGAGAGGTGATTTCATTGAAACCTACAACTTTCTGAAGGAGCTGACAGGATAGATGCAGGAGGATTATTTCTGATGGTCACGGAAATCTCAAGTACAGGGACAGTCTTAGGATATGGAGCTAACCA
This sequence comes from Scyliorhinus canicula, assembly GCF_902713615.1. Lineage (NCBI taxonomy): Eukaryota > Metazoa > Chordata > Chondrichthyes > Carcharhiniformes > Scyliorhinidae > Scyliorhinus > Scyliorhinus canicula. The sequence goes on along the minus strand of NC_052150.1, from coordinate 162,589,183 downwards.
TTTAAGACTGGGATGAGGAGAAATTACTTCTCTCAAAGGGTTGTGAATCTTTGGAATCCTCTATCCCAGAGGGCTGTGGATGCTTCATCACCGAATACATTAATGGCTGTGATAGACAGACTGTTGGTCTTTCATCAGCCATACTAATTTTGAAGGGCAGAGCAGACTTAATAAGCCATGTGGTCTATTCCTGCTCTTTAATCCTTGTGCGTTCTTGTATTTTATGGCGGCACCCTCGCTCTGCCCTGGCGTTCCATTGTCTTTATTTGCAACTGCAGCAATACTATTCAGCAGCAGCAGCTTTGTGTAATTCAGCGAAGCTTCCATTTCAGAGAGGCAGACTACATTTTAGAATTGAATGTGCCATTGGCACAAACTGCTAGACTCACAACTGAGCACACAGGCAGCCAGCAGAGTGGGAGAAGCTTGGCTCCGCGTTACATTCATGAAAATGAGATTGCAGAACCAAATTTGCATGCTGCCTACCTCCATCAGGACCAGGGCCTGAGGGTTGCAATCACAATCCTCCTCTGAAACATTCGGCACACCAATATTTTGCCCATTTCACTTCCTACCATTCATTGGTTAGACAAGTCTAGCACCACCTCCATAATCGTACTGGGTTGGCTTTTTTACTCTCACACAGACATGCACACACACGCATACACATGCACGCACTCACACACATCCTCTCTCTCACTCTTACTGAGGATCCAGAATTATAAGGAAGTTCATCTAACTTGTAGCAGAGGGACTGAGTCACAAATAGTTAAGATAGCTAGCTTGAAAGTGGGCCTGCGACTTCCAGTTGCAGCTATGCCTGGGTAGGTCGCACGTTCGGCAGCTCCTGCCGAAAACGGACTTCTGGGCCCTTTTAAGGAGCCCCAGTGGCACTTGGTTGACGATTCCCGGTGTGGGAAGACGGCAGTAAGGTCCCCCAGCACTGTATGGAGTGGACCAGGAGCGGCGCAGTCAAAAAAGGGGCATTAGAGAAGAGAGGAAAACGAGTGCGAAAAAGCAAGATGGCGGCGGGCGGAGACCAGGCAGCGTGGGCTCAATGGTCACGGGAGCAGCAAGAGTTTCTACGAAGCTGCTTTGCGGAATTGAAGGCAGAAATGTTGGCCCCTATGAAGGCGTTGATAGAAAGGCTGGTAGAGACCCAGAGGATGCAGGGGACAGCGATTTAAAGAGGTGCAGCAGAAGTCCTCTGATAACGAGGACGAGATCCTGAGCCTGGCAGTGAAGGTGGAGGCGCACGAGGCGCTCCATATAAAGTGGCAGGAGAAATTCTCGGATCTGGAGAACAGGTCAAAAAGGAAGAATTTGCGGATTCTGGGTCTCCCTGAAGGTGCGGCGGAGTCGGATGCTGGGGCGTATATAGCCACGATGCTGAGCACGCTGATGGGCGCGGGGGCCTTCCCGAGGCCCTTGGAGCTGGATGGGGCGCACAAAGTCCTGGCGAGGAGACCGAGAGTGAATGAGCTGCCTGAGAGCTGTGGTGGTGAGATTTCACCATTACACTGACAGGGAATGCGTCTTGAGATGGGCGAAGAAGGAGTGGAGCAGCAGGTGGGAAAATGCTGAAATTCGCATTTACCAGGACTAGAGCGCAATGCTGGCCAAGAAGGGGGCAGGATTCAATCGGGCCAAGGTGGTTCTCCACGGAAAGGGGGTGAAGTTTGGGCTGTTGCAGCACGCGCGACTGTGGGTCACATATCAGGACCGCCACCACTATTTTGATACGCAGGACGAGGCGTGGACCTTTATCAAAAATGAGAAGCTGGACTCAAATTAGTGGTCTGTAGCATGTTTTGGGGGCTGTTGTGGCGTGGGAGAGGGTAATATTTGTGTTTTGTTTTTGTCTGTGCGGGCACTGATCTGGGAGGGATTGTTCCCCGCATTCGGTGGGGGGAGAAGGGGCTTGGAATGCTGGGCCTCTGGGGATGGGGGTGAGGTTGTAGGAGAATGGAGCTGTGCCATAGAGAGCGGGGTCAGCCTGGACTGGGAGGTGGCAGGCCGGACGCAGGGAGGCGGTATTAGATTGGAGTCCACATTGGTTTGCAGGGGGTGTGGAGGAGGGGTCTTGGGTTTTAAGAGGAATTCTACGGGGATCGGTGGCAGAGGCAAGAGCGGCCAGGGTCAGCAGGAGTCAGCTGACTTACGGCGGAAGTGCAATGGGGGAGTAGGGGGTTCAAGCAATTGCTTGGCCAGGGGAGGGGGGGGGGTTGGCGAGGGGGGGTACTGGGTTGCTGCTGTATTGACTGAGGGGGAGCTGGAGATAATAGGTAGAGTCGGGGCGGGGAATCTCCGCCTGGGGAGCTGGAAGGAGCGGGAGACGTGTGCACGTGGCTGGCCCAAAACAGGGGATGGCTAGTCGGCGGAGGGGGGGGGGGGGGGGGGGGGGGGGTCCCCCGATCCGGCTGATCACGTGAGATGTGTGAAGCCTAAATGGGCCGGTCAAGAGGGCCCGGGTATTTGCGCACTTAAAGGGACTGAAGGCAGACGTAGCCATGCTACTGGAGACGCACCTGAAAGTTGCGGATCAGACCAGGCTGAGGAAGGGATGGGGAGGGCAGGTCTTTCACTCCGGGTTGGACGTGAAGAACAGGGGGGGTAGCAATTTTGTGAGCAAGCGGGTGACTTTCGAGGCGGTGGACACTGTGGCGGATAAAGGGGGCCGGTATGTGATGGTGAGTGGTAGGCTGCAGGGGGCCCAGTGGTGCTGGTGAATGTATATGCCCCAAATTAGAATGATGCAGGGTTCATGAAGTGGATCTTAAGCCGGATCTCGGATTTGGAGGTGGGGAACCTGATTATGAGGGGGGGGCTTTCAACATGGTACTGGACCCGGCAATGGATCGGTCTAGGTCCAGGTCGGGTAAGAGGCCGGCTGCGGCCAAGGTCCTGAGGGGGTTTATGGATAAGATGGGGGGAGTGGATCCGTGGAGGTTTGCTCGGCCAAGGGCTAGGGAGTTCTCCTTTTCCCAAGTGCACAAGGCCTATTCACAGATAGACTTTTTCGTGATGAGCAGGGCACTGATCCTCGAGAGTAGAGGGGACGGAGTACTCTGCCATCGCGATTTTGGATCACGCCCCGCATCCCCGCATTGGTGGAGCTGGAGTTGGGAGAAGAGAGGGGCCAGCGCCCGTTGTGGTGCTTGGACGTGGGATTATTGGTGGATGAGGAGGTCTGTGGGCGGATCCGGGGGTGTATACAGAGGTATATGGAGGCCAATGACAATGGGGGGGTCTCGTTGAGTGTGGTCTGGGAGGCGCTGAAGGCAGTGGTTAGAGGGGAGCTGATCTCCATTAGGGCTCACAGAGAGAAGAAGAGGGAGAGGAGGGAAAGGGATAGATTGGTAGGAGAGATACTTAGGGTGGATAGGAGATATGTGGAATCCCCCGAGGAGGGGCTGCTGAAGGAGCGCCGAAGCCTCCAAACGGAGTTTGACTTGTTGACGACGGGGAAAGCTGAGGCCCAGTGGAGGAAGGTACAAGGAGCAGAATATGAATATGGGGAGAAGGCGAGTCGGATGCTGGCGCATCAGCTGCGGAAGAAGGAGGCGGCTAGGGAAATTGGGGGAATCAGGGACAAGGGAGGGAATACGGTGCGGAGTCCAGTCAGAATAAATGAGGTCTTTAGGGACTTTTATGAGAACTTGTAAAAATCAGAGCCCCCGGAGGGGGGGGGGGGGGGGGGGGGGGGGGGGATGCGGCGGTTCCTGGACCAATTGAGGTTTCCGAGGGTGAAGGAGGAGCAGGTGGAGGGCTTGAGGGCCCCGATTGGGATGGAGGAGCTGGTTGAGGGGTTGGGGGGTATGCATGCGGGCAAGGCCCCGGGACCGGATGGTTTCCCGATTGAATTTTACAGGACGTTTTCGGAACTGTTGGCTCCGTTGCTGTTGAGAATTTTTAACGAGGCGAGAGAAAAAGGAAGTCTTCCCCCGACGATTTTGAGAGCTCTGATCTTGCTTATTCTTAAGTGGGACAAAGACCCGTTGCAGTGTGGCTCGTATAGGCCGATTTCCCTCCTTAATGAGGATGCCAAGTTGTTGGCGAAGGTCCTGGCCACTAGGATTGAGGATTATGTCCCGAGAATGATACATGAGGATCAGATGGGATTTGTAAAGGGCAGGCAGTTGAATGCAAATGTGCGGAGGCTTCTAAATGTGATCATGATGCCCTCGGAGGGGGGAGGGGGGGATGCAGAGGTGGTGGCGTCTATGGACGCGGAAAAGGCCTTTGATCGGGTGGAGTGGTAGAACCTGTGGGAGGTGCTGGGTAGCTTTGGGTTTGGAGAGGGGTTCATAGGGTGGGTTATACCCAGGCCCCGGTGGCGAGTGTATCGACGAACCGGTTAAGGTCAGAGTACTTTAGACTATATCGTGAAACGAGGCAGGGGTTTCCTTTGTCCCCCCTGCTGTTTGCTTTGGCCACTGAGCCATTGGCCATGGTTCTGAGGGAACCTAGAAGCTGGAGGGGTTTGGTGCGGGGAGGGAGGGGAGGAGCACCGCATCTCACTATATGCGGATGATTTGCTTTTATATATTACAGACCCGGTGGAGGGGATGGGGGAGGTTATGCAGACCTTCAGGGAGTTGGCGCTGCCGAATCTGTGCAGCTACTACTGGGCAGCAAACGTGTCGATGATTCGGAAGTGGATGCTGGATGGAGAGGGGGCGGCATAGAAAAGACTAGAGGCGGCGTCTTGTGTAGGTACTAGCCTGGGGGCACTGGTGACGCTTCCGCCGACGCGGTATACCACGAGGCCGGTGGTGACGGCAACACTGAAGATTTGGGGGCAATGGAGGCAGCACAGGGGGGAGACGAGGGCCTCAGTCTGGTCCCCGATACGGATTAACCATAGGTTTGCCCCGGGCAGGGTAGATGGTGGGTTCCAAAGCTGGCACCGGGCGGGAATTAAAAGGCTGGGGGATCTATTCATTGATGGGACTTTTGCTAGTTTAAAGGCACTGGAGGAGAAATTTGGGTTACCCCTGGGAAATGCCTTCAGGTACATGCAAGTTCGGGCGTTTGTCAGGAAGCAGGTAGGAGAATTTCCTTTGCTGCCTGCCCGAAGGATTCAGGACAAGGTGATTTTGGGTGTGTGGGTCGGACAGGGTAAGATCTTGGAGATATACCAGGAGCTGCAGGAGGCGGAGGAAGCCTCGATGGAGGAGTTGAAGGGCAAATGGGAGGAGGAGCTGGGTGAGGAGCTGGATGAGGGCCTGTCGGCTGCCGCCCTGGGCAGGATCAATTCCTCCTCATCTTGCTCCAGGCTCAGCCTGATCCAATTTAAAGTGTAACACAGTATATGACAGAGGCGAGGATGAGTAAGTTTTTTGGGGTGGAGGATAGATGTATGAGGTGCTCAGGGAGCCCAGCTAACCACACCCATATGTTCTGGGCGTGCCCGGTGTTTGCGGAGCTCTGGAAGGGCTTTGCAAAGGTCATGTCCAAGGTCTTGGACACTAGGGTAAAACCGAGTTGTGGGATAGCGTTATTTGGGGTATCGGAGGATCCGGGAGTGCAGGAGTCGAACGAGGCCGGAGTTCTGGCCTTTGCCTCCTTGTTAGCCCAGAGAAGGCTCTTGTTATTGTGGAGGGACGCGAAGCCCCCAAGTGTGGAAGCTTGGATCAATGACAGGGGTTTCTTAGGTTGGAGAAGATAAAATTTGCCTTGCGAGGGTCCTTGCAGAGGTTCTCCGGGCAGTGGCAACCGTTCCTTGACTTTCTCGCTGAACGTTAGGTGGAGGTCAACAGCAGCAGCAACCCGGGAGCGGGGTGGGGGGGGGGGGGGGGGGGGGGGGGGAGGTGAGGGGGGCTGATTTATTTTCCTTTTTGAAAGGGGAGCTTGCCCTATTTTGTTTTGTGTTGGCTGTTAATTTGTTAAACTGTTTATCGTTTAGAGGGTTAAGTTGTTCTGCTTGGTTGGCAGGTTGCCCTTTACTCTTTGTATTATTTTCCTTTTTGGAGTGTTCTGTAAAACTTTTTGAAAAACTTTGAATAAATACATTTAAAAGATAGAAAGTGGGCCTGCACCTTGAATCTCAATAATTTGTGTCTTTCTAACTTGTTATGAAACAAGGAGCATAAGGAAAGGACGAGCATATCTGTGAATTATGCATTCCATTCATTCATAGATTATATGTGAAATAAATCAGTTTGTTTGTTTACAATCGTGCCTATCCTTGAAAGAGTGTTGTTCAATCCATCTTCTCTTGCGAGATGAAGGCACTTGGTGACCTCTGCGATACTGCAATTGACAATCTACGCAGCTGGAACACAATCTAACGGCTTTGTCACGCCTGAATCCAGTCGGGAAGATGTCAGTAAATCCCGCAAGAGGTCACCTGCGACGTTTACAATGCTTGATCCGCCTTGCAAGACGTCAACATCTCTTTGATGGGCAGGATCCAGATTTGCACATTTAAGTGTGCAGTTAAGCACGCTTAAATATGTTCAACTCGGAGTTACCCAAGGCTCGGGATTAAACGCCTGGACCTTGCAGACATTGACCAGACGCTGTTTAGCACTGGTGTCCACAAACGTGGTCCAGGCATAAAGGCAACTCCGGGGAGGCCCCCAGGCAGTCGGGATCTGGGCAAGGTGGTACCCGGGCCCGCGTGGTGTCACCTGGGAGCCTTGGCAGTGTAAGCTTGGCACCCTGACAGTGCCATCTGGGAGCCCTGGTAGTGCCATCTGGGAGCCATCCTGGCATTGCCAGGGTGCCCAGGTGGCACTGCCAGGCTTCCAGGGTGCCAGGCTCGAAGTGACAAGATGTCTGGGAGACCGGTTGGCACTGCCAATCTAGCTGGGCCCAGGCGTGCCCTGCCATTATAAGGTAGCGTGAGGAGGAGCTCAAGGAACCCTTAACAGGTAATTGGGGGGGGGGGGGGGGGGGGGGGGGTTAGGGTCCAGCGACTGTGGTGAGGGTGTCCAGAGATTGGGGCAGCATTTAAAAATGAAGCTATGTGCGGCCTGGACGTTCCTCACGAGACCAAAAAAAAACACCGTCCCATTTAATAGCAGGGTCGTTATCGGCACTGTAGGTGCCAAGCAACAACTCACTAAACCTGCCCAAAAAGGGACTGTTTTTTTCCCGTTCAATCGTGCCCATTTTGTTTTGATAGTCAAGTCATGCTATTTTCTCAGTAAACATCAGATAACAAGATGGATAGAACCCCACATTATACAGGTCACATTATCGGGCTTAAGAGTGCCATCTGAACTCACAATGTTTAGTACAAAATACAACATTGGGGGCAGCTTTGGTTCTGACCTGAATTGTCTTCATAGAACAAAGGTGCTTTGAGATCTTTAAAATTTGAAAGGGAACAAAGCAATAATGTACAGTGATATTTCGAAAAATGTCAAAAAGATTAAAAGATGTGTGGACATCGCAGAGGAAAGATGAAGGTACTGAGTTTCAGAGTGAAGAAGATAAATTCAAGGTCAATGAGAATGAGAAACAATCCCAGCGTAAAGTCATGGAAGAGCATTTTCACATTCTGGAACTGGCAGAGAAACGCGTATCAACAGTGAAGCCTGGATTTTCACCATGAGAGAGCCTTTTCCGTCATGTCACAAATAGTGTAAGGTGCCCAAATCCATAAGTTCTGACACTGAACATGGCATCTATCATTTTCATTAGGGTGGAAATGGGCCTGGGTCGGGATTTGCACATACACTTTTCACTGAGGAAGCAGTTCATACAAATCAGCAACTGTTTCCATTCATATATCATTTTGGCGTGAAAGGTGTCTGAATCCTGGTGTGCGCAGATTAACTCTGGTGGGAGGAGTTCTGAACTTGTCGATTGTTTTATAAAAAGTCTGCAATTGACACTTGGTACTTTATTTTATTTCTTCTCAACATATTTTTTTTGCTCATTCTTGGGATGTGGGCGTCGCCAGCCCTCATTGCCCTTGAACTGAATGACTTTCTTGGCCATTTCAGAGGGCAGTTAAGAGTCGAACACATTGCTGTGGGTCTGGAGTCACGTGCAGGCCAGACTGGGTAAGGGTGGCATATTTCTTTCCCTAAAGGATATTAGTGAACCAGATGGGTTTTTACCACAATTGACAATGGTTTCATGGTCATCATTAGACTTTTAATTCCAGATTTTTATTGAATTTAAATTTCACCATCTGCTGTGGTGGGATTTGGACCCAGGTCCCCGAGAGCATTATCCTGGGTCTCTGGATTACGAGTCCAGCGTATAAACAACTATGCCAACATCTCCCTTAAATGCAGTACTGCAAACATGAACTGCCATCAACCCATTAAGAAGAAGTTTTGGCAGTGGTGCAATTCTAACACAGGCCTCCATAGAGACTGGAGCCTAAATCCAGCGCCTTAGACCACTCGGCCATGGTGCCACTTCATAGGCTGGATTCTCCACCGTCGGGATGCTCCATTTTGCCGGAAGCCCGGGGGGGTTTTCCGACGGTGTGGCGCTGCCCCAAAATGAGGAACCCATTGACCAGCCGGTGAAACGGAGCGTCCCACTGGCGGGCTGAACGAGAAATCTGGCATGGTGGGACGAAGAATCCAGCTCCATGTGTCCTAAGGTGTGCCTGTAATGGATACTGGGTGAGTTGGCATTGTAGCTGCAAAAGCAAGAGGAGTATGGGTTGGCATTAGTTGACACTAAGTTGACAAATTGTGAATGAAGAGCCATGACATGACTGGGAGGTATATGATGACATGGAGGATCTGTAGGGCCATAGGGGAGTGGGTGGGATGCATGAGATGGTATGGTTTGGAATGGATGGGGTATGGGGAGCATTTGGGGTGTGAGGAGGTGTGAGGGGCAAAGGGTGAGGGATGAAGGACTGTTTTATGTTTTTTCTGTTTCTTTAATTAAACTTCAACACAGCGCCAGAGCATCGAGTCAGGCCTTCTGCCCAGTCTTCCTCCTGAGCAGGCATCCTTTGCACCTATTCCAGGGTTGTCCAAGTTAATTCCCAGGGAGCCCCGCCACCTTGGAATGTTAAATCAACCTTCTGGACACTTGCACGCAGGATGGGTTTGCAGAGTTGAGAAATGTCTTGGGCGCGATTCACCGAAATGGAGACAGGGTGTTCACAGGGGGCCAGTATGGTGCTGGAGCGGTTTACGCCACACCAGTCTCCCTTCCCGGTGCCAAATGGGCGCCGCACCAACCCACGCTTGCGAGTTGGGCCTCACCAATCCGCGTATGTACAGTTGGGCCGTACCAACCCGCGCATGCGCGGGGGACTTCCTCAGCGCGCCGTCCCCCACGCAACATGGCGTAGTGGTTCAGGGGCCGGCCGCGTAATAAATTAGGGCTGGGGCTGGAGAGGCCGGCCCGCCGATTGGTGGGCCCCGATCGCGGGCCAGACCCCATCGGAGGACCCCCCCCCCAACCCGGTGAAGGAGCGATTTTCCCTGCCCCACAGGCCGCTCCCCCAACCCTTCGCGCAGAGTTCCTGCCGGCAGCTACCAGGTGTGAACGGCGCCGGCAGGATTCTGCCGATTCCGCTTGGCCGCTGTTCCCATCAAGGCTGGAGAATCAGCGACCCAGCCATGGACAGCGGCCCGCGATCGGCGCCGCTCCAAACGCGCCGGCACAAATGGTGCCGATTCTCTGCACCTCAGAGAATCGCGCACCGGCGTCAGGGCGGCGTGACGCGGTTGCGATGATTCTCCGGCCTGGCGTGGGGCTCGGAGAATTGCCCCCACTGACTCTGGAAGCAAAAGTTCAGGCCCAATTCTGTTAGTTGAAGCTGTGGAACACTTTGTTCATAATTTTGTTAAAACTAATAATCAAAGGGCAGCATGGTGGTGCACTGGTTAGAACTGCTGCCTCACGGCGGCGAGGTCCCAGGTTCGATCCCGGCTCTGGTTCACTGTCCGTGTTTGCACATTCTCCCCGTGTCTGCGTGGGTTTCATCCCCACAACCCAAAGATGTGCAGGGTAGGTGGATTGGAAATGCTACATTGCCCCTTAATTGGAAAAAATGAATGGGTACTCTAAATTTTTTTTAAAACCTAATAATCAAGCAATTCAACATGGTTTTGTAAAAGGGAAATCCTGTTTGATGAATATACTGGAGTTCATTGAAGTAGTAACAAGCAATGTCTACTGGGCAGGATCACCTTTCAGGAAATCTGCATATTAGAGCGAGACAGCTCGTCTCACTCTAACGTGCAAATTCCCAAGATACCTGAGGCTTTGGTATTCATCCCCTCTTCTCAAAGACCTTGTGCGTGCAGTGCCAAGACATATTTGACTATTCAACTCAACTCGCATTGTATAAGGGGCCTGAATTGAGAACGCACAGCCGAGGCCTCACATAGCCTTGTTTTATACAGTTGGGAACTCCGCTCGCTGGATCTCCCCAGTGTAGCATGGCGCCCTGATCTCCGAAGTCCCCGAAAGAATTGCTGACCTCCCCCTCAGTCAGAATGTAATGCCAGCTAGGTGCCATGGCAATGCCATGGCAATAGTAAGAGCAGCATAGGGCGTCTTGATTAGTGTTCTTACGGAGAACAGATCAGTCCAAGAGAGAGTCGTTGAGGAGCCTGGTAGCTGTGGGGAAGAAGTTCCTATGTTTGGACGTGCGGGTCTTCAGACTTCTGTATCTTCTGCCTGATGGAAGGGTCTGGAAGAGGGCAAAGATTGGGTGTGAGGGTCTCCGACAATGCTGCCTGCCTTCCCGAGGCAGCGGGAGCTGTATATAGAATCAATGGGAGGATGGCAAGCTTGTGTGATGCGTTGGGCTGAGTTCGCCACACTCTGCAGTTTCTTGCGGTCTTGGGCCGAGCAGTTGCCATACCAGGCTGTGATGCAGCCAGATAGGATGCTCTCTATGGCACATCTGTAGAAGTTTGTGAGAGTCAATGCAGACATGCCAAATTTCTTTAGCCTCCGTAGGAAGTAGGTTAAAAATAAAAGGCTCCCATTTAAAATGGAGATGAGAAGTAACCTTTCCTCTCAAATAATCTTGAATCTTTGGATCTGGCTTTTCCAGAGAGCGGTGGAGGCAGAATCAATTAATATTTTCAAGGCAGTGGTGGACAGATTCTTGACTAACAAGGGAGTCAATGGTTTTCAGGGATATGCGGATATGTGCTGTTGAGGCCACAATCAAATCATCCATGATCTAATTGAATGGCGGAGTAGGATCGAAGGGCAGAAAGGATGACAAGATCCTAATTTTCATGTTCGTATATTCATATTTCAAAATTATTTTAGGTACTGAGTTGCTTGCCACTGTGAATTGGATGAAGATACACATGCGCATTGTCTCAATTCTGTGCTAAAACACTTACAACATTTTTTCATGTTGAACCAGTCAATAGTATGAACAATAAAGTTGAAAAATATGTTGTTGTTGATGCCTTAACACCGAATGTGATAGCCAGATGTTTAAGAAATTTGGGACCACTTATTTAGCTCATTGGAAAATTGGTAATTGAATTAGGTGATATTGGGAAATAATGGCAACAGAAAGCATGACAGATTCTATGGGATGTTAATCACCTAATATTAAGGGATGGATTTCCGGAAGTGGTTCCAGATGCTTTAAAAGTATGGAATGGGATTCTCTGAGCCCCCGCTTCAGCAAGCGTGCCCGGCGCGGGGGCGGAGAGTGGGGCGTCGGATTCACAACGCCATCACGCGATTCTCCGGTGACCGGAGAATCGCCGCCAACCGTGTGTGCGCGGCTGACGCGGCGCCGTTCGGTGGTCGTTGAAAGAGACCCCGCGCCGATTCTCTGTGTTCGACCGGCCGTGTTCCCGCGCCGGTGTGGATCTCGTATGCTTCCACCAGGCGGGAGCTCGGTATCGCGACTATGGTGGCCGTCCTGGTGGGGAGCGGGGGATCAGTCTCCAGGGGGGACCTCCATGATGGCCAGGCCCGCGATCGGGGGGGGCCACCGACCGGTGGATGCGTGTGATCTGGGGTGGGCCTTCCTTATTCCGCTGTGTGAGTTCGCCATGTCGCGTGGGGCTGTGCCGCAGGCGGCCACCGGGCACATGCGCGGACCTGCTGCCGGGAGTGCAGGGCCCCTTATCGCCAGCCGAAGCTGCGCGGCGCACGCCAGGGCCCTGCAAGCCCTTAAAGTCGGGGAATTACTCCAGACTTTTCAGAAAAAAGTCCGGAGTGATTCGCATCTGTTTTCTGGGGGTTATTGGAGAATCTCGGCCCTGGTATTTGGTCAGGAACATGAAGCTTTCAAATAGTTTTGTTTAATAAATTTATGGTACTCAATTCTTTTTTTCCAATTATGGGACAATTAAGCGTGGCCAATCTACCTACCCTGCACATCGTTTTGGGATGTGTAGGTGAAACCCAGGCAGACACTGGGAAAACATGCAAACTCCACACGGACAGTTAACCGGTGCTGGAATCGAACCCAGGTCCTCAGTACCATGAGGCAGCTGTGCTAACCACTGCATCATGGTGCTGCCCCAGCTTTCAAATAGTCCAGATGAATGTACAGTTTGCAAAAAAAAGAGATTGGACAGAGAAATAAAGCCCCAAAATTAGACTGGAGTTACATTTGAGGAGAAGGGACATTGATGGTGGCTCCGGAAGAGGAGCAAAATTCCAATGTCAGGATAGCGACATGGATGTTGTCGATGAGTCCTGCTCTTTAGCAAACCCAGCAAATGTTACAATGTAGTGAGAAACAAGATGGAAAATTAGTCTTGAGCAATAATGCATCAATCACCTATTTGATACGTATGTTAGCAGCAGATTGATTTTTGGAGCAGATGAATGAAAATCGCTTATTGTCACAAGTAGGCTTCAAATGAAGTTATTGTGAAAAGCCCCTAGTCACCACATTCTGGAGGCTGATACGGGAATTGAACCGTGCTGCTGACCTGCCTTGGTCCGCTTTAAAAGCCAGCTCTTTAGCTCTATGCAAACCTAGATGTTCCCAGAAGGAGGCAAAGACTTTAAAGTTGAGGGTAATGGTGATTTTGACATTACTGTTTCTATGATCGTAATTGACCACATCTGTCCATGAAACAGATCCTCTGCAACCACCCCCAATATGGGTTTGCAAACGGCACTCTCCTTACTCAATGCAGGATACTTGAACTAGCGATAGTATTGATGGCACAATAGTCAACATGGGTAGGATAGCACTGTTGCAAGCTGATCTTCTTGGTATGGCTTCTTTATTCTTCCTTGTCCCTTCCGTGTGACATGGAGCACCAAGATTCATGGGGGCGGGGGGGGGGGGGGGGGGGGGGGCATACCGTTAAGAGATATTTTGCCGACTGACAATAGATTTTTCTAGCTTTCGAAGCACGTTTTAAATGGGAAAGCTTAGCACCATATAGGAGCAGGAGAAGAAAACAGGAAGAAAACAGACTGCCCCGTTATGCCTTAATTTGAATACAAGTTGGCTGCTCAATAAAGTGTGTGTGAGAGAGCATACACTTTGTGGCCTGTCCAGGAAGCTTGAGCACAGTGCAAAGCAGGCGGGAAGCCAGCGAGATTTACTGACTCAGCTCTCTGAGCAACTGCCAACAAAAGCACTTCCACTGGCAAGATCTCTATTCCCATGTGAATAGCCAAAGCTGGGATGGTGGAACAGAGTCCAAATGGCCCTGAATGGAAAAGCAATAACAGCTGCAGGAACTGGCACGCAGAAAGTGCAATAGTGAACTTTCACAGCACCTATGATGAGTTGAGTTATGATGACTGATCGACGCTGTTAGAGCATGCAGGCTACTCTTATTACTTCAGTATTGGCCACTATGTTTTCCAGCTGACTGACTAATACTCGAACAATGCTGTAATTCACGAGTGTTTCACATTGAAGGTTTTGGTTAGCTTTTTCTGAAAATACACGATTTGCTGGATAAATGTTTTGTCAGAATTAGCTGGCAGAATTCCTCAAGCCGCTCACTGGAAAGTATTACAAATGTGATATCATGGTAATCACAGAGTTAAATGCTCAAGTACTCAGTTTGTTCTGAAGCATCATTCTGGTAAGTACAGCAATTGCAAATTTACTCTGGCAACATCCATATAAATGTGCTTGCTCCTTCAGTTGGTATTATTTATGACAAGAATGATTTATTTACTGTGGTTTATTTTGTTTAAAGCCGCACTGTCTTTACAGCATTATTCAGCAGATTCTTCGTTCAGCAATGCACAATGTTGCGACATAAGTATACAGTGAAATGCATGAAGTCAGCAAATGATTCCATAAAGCCCATTTTTCATTGAAACAAGTATATTTAATTTAATTTAGTGTTACAGCTCCAATGCAATATTGCTCCAGAGGTCAAAATGCTTCTGCGATGATCAATGATTACCTACTGCTATGTTGTTATAAGTAAAGTCGCCATAAGATGACCGAGGCTGCTTTCCCCTTTGAGGGGGAGAGCTGACTGGTGGTTATTTAACCTGAGGATCACCACACCTCAGGCAACAGGCAAAGTTGAGTAGGTGGGGCCTTCATGAATAACCTCAGCCAGTATGGGAATTGAGCCCGCTGTTGGTCTTGCCCTGCATCACAACCAGCTGTCCAGCCAACTGAGCTAAACCGCAACGCAATACCACAGCTGGCCCCTACCAAGGGATTTGCTGGATCACCCCCCCCCCCCCCCCCCCCCCCAACAGTATGAGGGTGTACCGATCCCCCACCAGAGCCCCCCATTACAGAGACCCCCACCTGTGAACCCCCATCAGAGAGACCCCCCCATTACAGAGCCCCCACCAGAGACCACCATATAAGAGAGATGCCCATCAAAGATCTGAGGGAGGTTAAACCCAGCTGATGTTGCTTTTGCTTTCTCAGAATGTCCAGGCACTGTTTCCTTTGCCTGAGCCAGCAGGTATATTACACATGCGAGTTTCAAAGCAGTGACCTTTTCACTCTTTCTGTCTGGACTGCTCTCTAGCTTCCAGGCAGGGTTCTCTGTAATGGGAGGGAGGAACAGTGTCTCTGGTAAGGGTCTTTCTTATAGGGGATCTCCGGCAGGAATCTCTCTTATAAGAGGGTTTCAGATGGGGGTCCCTTTCATGGGGGGGGTGGGGGGGGGGGTTCTGCTGGGGGATCTGGTGGTGGTGGGTGGGGAGGATTTGCATTGTGAGGAAAAAAGGGGCATTCCTCCCTCCCATTACAGAGAACCCTGCCTGGAAGCTAGACAGCAGCCCAGACAGAAAGAGTGAAAAGGTCACTGCTTTGAAACTCGCATGTGTAATATACCTGCGCTGCCACCGATTTTGGCGTAATCGGGGATTCTCTGCCCGTCACCAAACGCGATTTCGCCATCGAGGATAGTAGAATGCAGCAGGTCTTTATCCAATTCTGAACAATGTGTATTTTTATTAAAGCTAAAAAACAAAAATGGGGGCGACGATGGGTACAATATTAAATTCAAAGCATTGCAAAGCAGTAACACTATTATCCAAAAATAAGGACCTTGTGTTGAAGCATAAATAGAAACAAAAAGTAACAGTATAATTAAAAATATGAGTTAGACGAGATATAAATTTAAAAACTAATGTTTAAATCATTTTGTTTTATAAATGTAGAGTACGAATTAATTTTTTCCAATTAAGGGGCAATTTGGCCAGCACATCTTTGGGTTGTGGGGGCGAAATCCACGCAAACACGGGGAGAATGTGCAAACCCCACACGGACAGTGACCCAGAGTCAAGATTGTGCCTGGGACCTCGGCGCCCTGAGGCAGCAGTGCTAACCAATGCACCATCATGTTGCCCAACTAGAGTTTAAATCATGGACAAGGTAATTAATTCAAGCGCCACAAAAATATTGCAAGGGAAACAAAGAATTTGAGTGCCCTGTGTAAAAACTCAGGACAGTGACCTATTCCATAAAACATTTTCTCGGACAGCTTTTGATAAATTAGAAAGCACGCTGCACACCAAATAGCATCAGATCACACTTGAGGCCTTGCATTTTTCATTCCTCAGAAAGATTGTAAAGTATGCTGTGCAATCAAAATTGTGAATTGAGGAGCAATAAATTCCTAACTAAAATCAATGGAAAAACTAGAAGCTGAGAATCACAATGCATTCAACTGCAATAATGTCATGCTGAATTTTACCACGGGCTTCGGGACTCCAACACAGTTGGGAAATTGGGTCCGGAGACAGCACTTGCTGGCAGTGGGACCATTGGCTGATTTTACCACAGGCTGTCTCATTCTTGGCCGCCGTCCAATTAAAGATGACAGACGGGCTCCAGATGTGGCCAGCCCAATTACAGGGCCGGCATTTCTGAAATCTCAGCAGCAACACAAGGAGAGGTGGAAACTGCTGAGAAAGGTTGCAGGCTCAAAAGGTAGGACAGGCAAACCATTTAAAAATAAACAATTCTGAGGGCTGGAGGGGAAAACCCTTTTTGGAGATCACTGGGGCTGCAGAAGCTGCTTTTCCTGCCCGCACTCAGCTCTTTGGGCTATGGCGCCTCCAGCTCCAATGCCATGTTTGGACCGCCACAGGGAGGCTGGCTCCATTAAGCTGACAGCCTCCTCAAGGGGGAAGGGCCCATCGCACTGTCAGCAAAATGCCAGAGCTCTATAAAATAAGCCTTAACAGTGCCTTTGAGTAAACAAACCAGCTATTCATCCCCTTGGAGCTGATAGCTAATCTACTTTGCAGCTCACCACTGGAAAACCTCACGGCAGCGGGACTACATTCGGAAGCCATCCCAATGTGGCTCCCCACTATATCTCTGCCTCCGTTCCCACTTCCATTCTGCCCCGTCTCATCTTAGAAGTGGCCCAAAATATTTCAGTATTTATTATAAAGATAATTGTTGTCTTCTTTTGTTCTCATGTTACCACACAGAAATTTTTATTCTTTCTGCCAGGAAGCTCTAAGGAACGAAGAAGGTTGAGGGGCGACCTGATAAAGGTCTACAAAATTATGAGGGGCATAGATAGAGTGGATAGTCAGAGACTTTTTCCCAGGGTAGAGGGGTCAATTACTAAGGGACATAGGTTTAAGATGTGAGGGGCAAGATTTAGACGAGATGTACGAGGTAAGTTTTTTTGCACAGAGGGTAGTGAGTGCCTGGAACTCGCTGCCGGAGGAGGTGGTGGAAGGAGGGACGATAGTGACATTTAAGGGGCATCTTGACAAATACATGAATAGGATGGGAATAGAGGGACACGGACCCAGGAAGGGTAGAAGATTTTAGTTTAGACGGGCAGCATGGTCGGCGCAGGCTTGGAGGGCCAAAGGGCCTGTTCCTGTGCTGTACTTTTCTTTGTTCTTTGTTTGTTCTTTGTTAAAGTAGCACGAGAAATAAATGCAATAATGCATGGTCACTGCTGAACTGTCCTAGAATACTCTAACTCTCCAGTTATAGCTACAATGGTGACAAACACTTGAGGAATATCCAAGAGTATTAGAATGAGGATAACTTAATTAGAAACTCTCAAGGAAATGACCTACTTATTATCACAAACTGACAATAGATATTGTGCACTTTTTGAATCTACATTTTGATCTATGGAAATTCCCACTGGCCAAAGCCAATGTCATGTCATCATAATATCATTCAGCTTAGAAGGCCTATCGAACCTGTACCAGCTCCTTCGTATAACTATCCTATCAGACAAACGTTTTTTTTTCCTTTTCAAGTACTTATCCAACTCCCTTTTATAAGTTACAGGAGAAAATACTCTCGTCTTTTACACAGTACATTCCAGGGGTGTGGTTAGCAATTTCAGTGGAGGTTTAATATTCCAAGATGTTCGGGGCAGGGCCAGAGATTGAAACCATGGGCCCTGGTGCGTCTCCTGTTTCCAAATACCTTGGGCGCGATTCTCCGCTGCCCACAACGGGTCGGAGAATAGCGGGAGGGTGTCCCCGACATTTTTCACGCCCTCCCGCTATTCTCCCCCCCCCCCCCCCCCCCCCCCCCCCCCCCACGGTCGCCCCACAACACGAATCACTGCTCACCGTTTTGTACGGCGAACAGCGATTCTCCGCAGGCCGATGGGCCGAGTGCCCAGGCCTTTATGACCGTTTTTACGGCAGCAAACACACCTGCTTGCTGCCGTCGTAAAAACGGCCGCATCATACCCGTTCTTGGCATCCAAGGCCCCGATTGGCACAGCAGTACCACGGCCGTGCCAAGGGGGGCATGGGCCCGCGATCGGTGCCCACCGATCGTGGGCAGTGCGTCCATAACGGACGCACTCTTTCTCCCTCCGCCTCCCCGCAGGATCAGTCCGCGGGGCGGCGGAGGGAGATGACGGCCCCGCGCATGCGTGGGTTGGAGCCGCCCAATCCGCGCATGACATCATCGAGCGCGTCAGCCGGCGTGACGCTTGGCATGCGGACTTAGTGACGGTCGCTAAGCCCGCGATGCCGTGCTTCACGGGGCCCGCTGCTAGCCCCGCCCGGGGGGGGGAGAATCGGGTCCCGGGAGGGGGATGGAGGCTGCCGTGAAACACGGCCAGTTTCACGGCAGCCTTTACAACTCGCCGCATTTGCGGAGAATCACGCCCCTTATTTTTGCTCACCAATGCAGTGATTCATATGCACCAGTGTCACCAGGCAGCACGGTAGCATACTGGTTAGCACAGTTGCTTCACAGCTCCAGGGTCCCAGGTTCGATTCCCAGCTTGGGTCACTGTCTATGTTGAGTCTGCACGTTCTCTGCATTCATAGAATTTACAGTGCAGAAGGAGGCCATTTGGCCCATCGAGTCTGCACCGGCTCCTGGAAAGAGCACCCTACCCAAGGTTAACACCTCCACCCTATCCCCATAACCAGTAACCCCACCCAACACTAAGGACAATTGTGGACACTATGGGCAATTTATCATGGCCAATCCACCTAACCTGCACATCTTTGGACTGTGGGAGGAAACCGGAGAACCCGGAGGAAACCCACGCACACACGGGGAGGATGTGCAGACTCCGCACAGTGACCCAAGCCGGAATCGAACCTGGGACCCTGGAGCTGTTAAGCGATTGTGCTATCCACAATGCTACCGTGCTGCCCGAGGTTTCCTCCGGGTGCTCCGGTTTCCTCCCACAGTCCAAAGATTTGCAGGTTAGGTGGATTGGCCATGCTAAGTTGCCCTTAGTGTTCAAAAAGGTTGGGTGGGGTTACAGGGATAGGGGGGAGGTGTGGGCTTGGGTGGGTGCTCTTTCCAAGGGCTAGTGCAGACTCGATGGGCTAACTGGCCTCCTTCTGTAAATTCTATGATTTTCCACTCTTCCCTTTAACCATCCCCTTAATCCTGCATAATATTTTTCTCCTTTCAAGGTTCACCAATCAATTCACCAAACAATCACAGAAAAGCCTTAATGAAATTATAATATCCATTGATGGCATTGAATCGTAGAATCCCTACAGTGCAGAAGGAGGCCATTCAGCCCATTGAGTCTGCACCGACCTTCTGAAAGAGCACCCTATTTAGGCCCACTTCCCTACCCTATCCCTGTAATCCCGCCTAACCTTTGGACACAATGGGGTAATTTAGCATGGCCAATCCACCAACCTGCACATATTTGGAATGTGGAAGGAAACCGGAGCACCAGGAGGAAACCCATGCAGACACGGGGAGAATGTGCAAACTCCACACAGTCAACCCAAGGCCGGACTTAAAACCGAGTCCATGGCGCTGTGAGACAGCAGTGCTAACCACTGTGCCGCATCTGGCTAGAAATATCCTCTGATATATATGCAGCATGGAACATTAATATTAAGAACAGCACCAATATAATGCAGTGTTCGTTTTTATGTGCTTTTTAGCAAACTTTAACAGCATTGTGCAATATTGCAAATTTGACAGGAAAATATCTCATTAGTTATTTGTAAAGCTGCAGACGATAACACTGATTTTGGTGACTACCTCAGCCCTCATTAACGTCTCCTGCACATTGCACCATAAGGATATGGTGACAGTAAATTCATATTTGAGGGAAAGATTCAGTACCTATAGCCCAGATAAACTGTACAAGATATTTTCCATTATGTAAAAGATGTAGAAGACTTTCTCCTGCCTGGGTGCATGCTGTTGTTAATATAATCACTGCATACAAATGGCATAATTGGATTCCATTTTATCAGTAAGATCACATGGTAGAAAGATCAAATGATTCCTGAGAGACAGATTGCAATGATTGAACACAGGTCTTCACCATCAGTGAGATGCATTGGAACTCTGAGGTGTCTCTGTGCAACACAACTTTTAAGAGGCCAGAGAACAAGCACTGAATGATTTACAGTTGTATCTGTGTTTTTATGATTGGCAGGCATGAAGCTTCTACTGACTGTTGCTCCTTACTACAATATATTCTCAATATCTGCGAGGCAAAAAAATTTATCACATTATTTCAATGCCTCAAAATACTCATAAAAACATCAAAATAGAATGCAATAATAGATAAGTAGACAAAAGGATCCATTTTGTTTCAATGGAAAAGACTCTTGAGAATCATCTGCAGTTTGAAACAGATCACTGATTCACGATGAGTCCACTACACATTCCTGTCCAGCAATTTCAGCCCACAAAGCCTGCTCACAGTAAATCTTTGTTCGCAACAAAATAAACAGAACTGCAGACATGATTCAACCCTCTGTTTGCGAGATAATTATGGATGACGAAGGCCAATTAGCCCAGTGCATCTCACCCATCCAAATATGAACATACAAATGTAAAGATGAGAAGCAGAAGTAAGCCACATGATAACATTGCCTACATTATACCAGTAACTACAACTCAGAAGTACTTAATTGTTTGCAAAGTGATTTGAGTGTCAGTACAGAAGCTATATTAATGTAGATTGTGACTTGCTTTCACTACACCTGCATGCAGTGCTAAGTGATCCCACCAACCAACGGATCAGATCTAAGCTGTGCAGTCCTGCCACATCCAGTCGTGAATGGTAGTGGACAATTAAACAACTCTCTGGAGGAGGCGGCTCCACAAATATCCATCCTCAATGATGGGGGAGCCCAGCATATTAGTACTAAAGAGAAGATGATCTTGCAATGATCTTCAGTCAGAAGTGATGATCCAGCTCGGCCTCCTCCAGCATCACAACTGTCAGTCTTCAGCCAATTCGATTCACCTCAAAGATACAAAGAACAGTACAGCACAGGAACCGGAGTTTCGGTCCACCAAGCCTGCGTCGATCATGTACTCCTGGAGTTCGTATCCCTCTATTTCCATCCTATTCATCTATTTATCAAGGTGCCTCTTAAATGTCGCTATCGTATCTGCTTCCACCACCACTTCCCGGCAACGCTTTCCAGGCACTCACCACCCTCTTTGCAAAAGACTTGCCTCGCACATCTACTCTAAACTTTGCCCCTCACACCTCAAACCTTTACCCCCTAGTAATTAACTTTTTCACCCTGCGGAAAAACTTCTGACTATCCACTCTGTCCGTGCCACTCATAATTTTGTAAATCTGCATCAGATCGCTCCTTAACCTGTCGTTAAAATGAAAACAATCTGAGTTCATCCAACCTCTCCTCATAGCTAATACCCTCCAGATCAGGCAACATCCTGGTAAACCTCTTCTGTACTCTCTCTTAAGCCTCCACTTCCTTCTGTACTGTGACGACTGCAATTGGATTGGATTGGATTTGTTTATTGTCACGTGTACCGAGGTACAATGAAAAGTATTTTTCTGCAAGCAGCTCAACAGATCATTCATGAAAAGAAAAGAAAATTTTTAAAAATACAATTGTATGCAATATTCCAAGTGTACCCTAACTAAGGTTCTGTACAGCTGCAGCATAACTTGCCAATTTGTATACTGGCTGAAGGCACTGGATACTGCAAAGGCTTAAGAGCCTTGACAATATTCTGGCAGTAGTACTCCAGAACTTGCTGTGTCCCCAGTCAAGCTGTTCCAACACAGCTACAACACTGGCATAGAATCATAGAACCCCCAAATGCAGAAGGAGGACCCCCATCCCTGAAATCCAGAACCCTACCTGAGGTTTTGGACACCACAGGCAATTTAGCATGACCAATCCACCTAACCCGCACATGTTTGGATTGTGGGAGGAAACTGGAGCCCTGGACATGAGGAGAACGTACAAATTCCACACAGTCACCGGAGGCTGGAATTGAACCCGGGTCCCTGGCGCCGTGAGGCAGAGTGCTAACCACTGTGCCGCCCACTCCCCTACAATGTGGAAAATGGCCCATGTATGTCTTGTACACAAAAATCAGGACAAATCCAAACAAGCCAATTATCACATTATCATTCTACTCTCAATCATTAGTATAATGATAAAAGGGATCATCAACAGTGCTATCAAGCAGCACTTACTTAACAATAACCTGCTCAATGCCGTTCAGTGTGGGTTCTGCCAGCGTCATTTAGCTCTTCATCTTCTATCAGCCTTGATTCAAACATGAACAAAAGAGCTGAATGCCAGAGCTGAGGTGAGAGTGAATGCCCTTGACATCAAGGCAGCATTTGATCGAGTAAAGTATCAAAGAGCCTTAGCAAAACTGGAGTCAATGGGAATCAGGAGAAAATCTCTTCAGCTGCTTCATTAATGACCTTCTTTCCAACATAAGGTCAGATGTGGGGATGTTCGTTGATGATTGTGCAATGTTCAATAACATTCACAACTCCTCAGACACTGAAGCAGTCGACGTGCAAATGCAGCAAGACCTGGAGAATATCCAAGTTGGGCAGATAAGTGTGCGTCACACAAATGCCAGGCAATGACCATCTGCAATAAGAGAGAATCAAACCATTACCCCTTGAATGGCATTACCATCAATGAATCCCCCAATGTCAACATCTTGGGGGTTACTATTGACCAGAAACTGAATGGGACTAGCTGTATACATACTGTGGCTGCAAGAGCAAGTCAGAGTCGAGGAATCCTGTGGCGAGTAACTTACTTCCTGACTCCCCAAAGCCTGTCCACCACCAACAAGGCACAAGTTAGGAGTGTGGTGGAATATTACCTCCTTGCCTGGATAAGCGTATGTTCAACAACACTCAAGAAGCTCAACACCACCCAGGACAAAACAGCCCGCTTGATTGGCACCCATTCCACAAACATTCACTCCCTCCATCACCAGGAGTAATCAGAACCATCTACAAGATGTATTGCAGGAACGCACCAAGGTTCCTTTGGTCGCACCTTCCAAACATACAACCACTACCATCCAGAAGAACAAGGGCAGAAGATACACGGGAACCCCACCATCTGGGGTTTCTTTTTCATAGAATCGCTACAGTGCAGAAGGAGGCCATTTGTGCATCGAGTCCGCCTTGACCCTCTGAAAGAGCACCCTAACCTAGGCCCACATCCCCTTCCTATCCCTGTAACCCCACCGAGGGACAATTTAGCATATCCAATCCACCTAACTTGCACAACTTTGGACTGTGGGAAGAAACCAGAGAACCCGGAGGAAAGCCACACAGACATGGGAAGAATGTGCAAACTCCACACAGACAGTCGCCCGAGGTTGGAATCGAACCTGAGTCCATGGCACTGTGAGTTAGCAATGCTAACCACTGTGCCACCATGCTGCCCAAGTCACTCATCATCCTGACTTGGAAATATATTGGGCGGGATTCTCCTTCCAGCGACGCCAGAGTCGTGAATTGTGATCAGACAGAGAATCGGGCATCAGCCAAAATCGAGATCTGCGCCGGGTGCCCCAACTGAATGGCAATGCCTCGATGGTGGCGTGGATGCACCATCTCCGCCAGGTGAAAGTGACACCAGCGTGGTTCACGGATGGTATTTAAAAATGGGAACCGGCACCGTGACTGCTGAGGGTCTATACCCCTATCTATCTCCTACCAAAGTGCCGAACCTAACACTTTTCCAAGTTGTTTTCCATCTGCCACTGCCTTGCTCACTCTCCTAGCCTGTCCAACTCATTTTGTAGCCTCCCCACTCCTCAACACTCCCTGTCCCTCTACATATCTTTGTCTCATCTGTAAACTTAGCAACAATACCCTCAGCCCCTTATTCCAGATCATTAATGTATATTGTAAACAGTTGTGGCCCCAACACTGATCCCTGCTGAACACCACTAGCCACCAGCTGCCATCTTGAAAATGACCCCTTTATCCCCACTCTCTGCCTTCTGCCAGTCAGCTAATCCTCTATGCATGCCAGTACCTTTCCCCTAACACCATGGGCTCTTATCTTATTTCACAGCCTCTTGTACTACGTCTTGTCAAATAGATCACTTCTACTGGCTCTCCCTTTTCTGACTTCCTCGTTACCTTATCAAAGAATTCTAACACATTTGTCAGGCATGGCCTCTCCTTGACAAAGCCGTGTTGAATCAGTTCTATTTTACCATGCACTTTCAAGTACTCCGCAATCTCATCTTTAAAATGGACTCTAAAATCTTACCAACGACGGATCTGACCAGAAAGACCGGCTTTAAAAAATTGGAACTCTTAGACTGATGGTTCTGCATCTTTTTTTAAAGCTGGTCTATCTGGTCTGCTGCTCAGTGTGGACATCGAGCCTGGGCATCTTCCAGCTATTGGGCCCAGTGTTTGACACCATCTCAACCCCCGACTCCTAGGCCCGAGTGCTTGACACCATTTGCACCATCTGCCATGGCAGATTTCGAAATCTTCCTTGTATCCAGCCTACAGGACTATATCTGATATGAGAGCCTGGTGTAGCCTTCTGGCCACTTACAAAGGAAACATGGATACTTGCAAAGACTCAAGGAAAATATGGCCAATACAGGATTCAGGCAAACTCAGAACCGAAATGTATACTTGCTAACAGAGAACCAGACAGTATCGAAACTCCTAGCCGATTTGCATTCTAATGACCCATTTCCCCAGGACAAAGGACTGGTACTCGGGTATCAGATACAATTCCAGACACATCGGTGTCACTCTCTTCACCTAGGAAGCCCAAACAGCCAAGGTCAATGACCACTCAGGACATGCCCAACCATCAAGGCACCCGCCCCTTTATTGGCTCAAATCGAAGGCAATAATCGAAGCCTGCCAAATTATTGGATCCAAAGCTAAGGACCGCCCAAAAGAGCGCAAAACCCCAAAGGGTAAAGAGAGACACTGCCATGTGTTCGACCTCTTTTGGCCCTGACACACCGGCACTCTTCGGCCTGGCCTATACCTGAAGCCAACTGCAGCACCACAACCAGAAGCAAGTTCAAGGTAAACGATCGCTACCAGACGGATGAGCCCAGCAGAACCGAAGTTACTTCTCCAGACCCAGCCACTCCAGATCCGAACAAAGGCCTTGTTCCTCTGCCAAAGCCGGGTGCCTGAAAGTTAAGTAAGGTTGTTGTAGTGTTAGGTGTAATTTAGTTTGTAGTGTTTATATGTTGCAAGTGTGAGCTAAACTTGTGTGTAAATCAACCATTATTGAACTTGAACTAATTAACTGGTTGTAGGGTCTTTGATCAATATCTGGTTGAACCTTGTGGTGGTATCATCTGAAAAGTAATACCACTCAATATTAAGAAGGGCAACATTATTGGCGTTTCCGGTGCAGAATTGGCAACAGTTATTAGTGATGCTAAGGGGATAGTATTCCATTCATCAAAATCGGCAACACTGGCACAAAGCCGGGAATTGTGAGAGAGATTTGCTATTTAAATAGAACATTGTTAGGAGGCGAGCAGAGTAACTGCTGACAGGAAAGCACATTAATGTTCCTGCTGGTGGATCTAGCATCCTGGGGGAATGATCCACTAGAAGAACTGATTCACCAGTCAATAAATGACACCGACATGGCAATGTGTAAAATTACCTAGGTATCCCCGGACCATAGAAAGCAGGATAAATCCAATCCAATCAACTATCACACCATCGGTCACCTCTCGATCATCAGCAAGGTGATGGACGATGTCATCAATTGTGCTATCAAGCAGCAGAGGGGTGGATTTATTGACTGGTGAATCCGTTCTTCTAGTGGATCATTCCCCCAGGATGCTGCATCCACCAGCAGGAACATTAATGTGCTTTCCTGTCAGCAGTCACTCTGCTCACCTCCCAACAATGTTCTATTTAAATAGCAAATCTCTCTCCCAATTCACAGCTTTGTGCCAGGCTCTAATATCAGATACAGTCCTGTAGGCTGGATACAAGGAAGATTTCAAAACCTGCCATGGCAGTTAGACTGAAGCCAGGAGGGTGAATTATTATTTGAAGGACATTGAGCAGCAGCTGCAGATAGCAACAGCCGATAAGGAAGTGTTGATATATTCCTGCTGTTGGGTTCAACATCTTTAGAGGTATCATGATGAAGCAGACCTGTGAAGATACACCCAATACATATAAAAAAACTGTCCCCACATTTTGAACCGCAGGCAAGCATATAAATTACTAGCTTTAACTGAGTGCATACATATAGTACTTTCCCCAAATTGACAGGAGCTAGTACGAAAGTGTTGGTTAAAATAAGCAAGAACTAGGAAAACATGGCCTGGATTCTCTGGTTGTTGATGCCAAAATCGCTTTCGGCGATCAAAGTTTCCGACCAAATCGGCCACAGACCCGGCAAGTCTCCGGGCCGTATCAGTAGCAAGACCCGGGTGCTCTACGCTGCCTTGATGCTAGCCCCAGCCAGACGGAGGCTCGGTGGTCGTTTTACGTCATGTTTTCTATCATAAAACGGCACTGTTCCCATGCTGGCGTGGGGACATAGCCTCAAAATCAGAGAATCCAGCCCCATATATTTGTGAAAATCAGCTGACTTGCAAGTACGAATTTTGATGGATGGAAACTCTATAATATTGAGACCTTGATTTGAAATTAATGCTATAAATTTTTGAGCAGAATTTTGCAGGGTTGCTCAATAGTAGTTCAGTCATCAGGTTGGGAATTTTCAGAGACAGAGTAATCTTGTCGCTGGTGCCGAAAGTGCAGGGGTGGCCCAAGGCCACATTTAACCTGCGGCAGTCAATTATGTGGCTACCTACAGTGCTGCCATGATATTAAGAGTGGTGGCCCATCACCAAAACTGCTGGCCCAAACAGGGAGCTGGCAGCTCAGCAACACCACTATTCGAGTTGTGGCTACTGCCAGGGCTGCATTGCACACCTGGAGGAAGAGGACACACGGATGGACTTCACTCACAGCCAGGTGAGTGGGGGATGTTTCATGCCCATTTAAGGGACTCATCCTGCTGCTGACAGCCACCCCCCCCCCCCCCCCCCGACCCACTCCAAACCCACTCTGACCCCTTCCAAACCCCCACCCGTGTGGGAACACAACATGAGCAGAGTAGAAATTGTGTAGCAACAGTTCTTAAAGGATGACTTGCTGCGCTTAATGGTGTGAAACTGTCTGTTAGGAAAATGCATGAGGAAAGAAATGATCCCATTCAGTGTGCTTTGGAAGCCCTGCTACAGGCTGCACCAATAGGTGCCCCTGTTGAGGGAGGAGGAGATAGGGAAAGGGTTATCCTGCTATGAAGAGTGCACCAGAGCAGTATGGAAGGAGTATACAGAGCAGTCTCATCTGGGACTTAACCAACACATGTGTACTGACGTTCATGTAAAGTGCTCGAGATCTCTTGATGTAATGGAGCCCCCTGCATAAATATGTAATGCAGCCACTAACAGAACTTCCCCAGTGTGAACATGGGTGTAAGTCTGGTCGCAGAACTATGTACAGCTCTGATATGATGCCTTTTGGCTATCTTGGTATATGTAGGCCAGCTGTGATCAGGTATGAAGCTGAATGATTTACTATTGATGGTTTGTTCAATCACTTCACGGATAAGTTGGAAGGAACTAATTAGGCAGTATATGTGTTGCTGACATATCTGGGCAATTTTCCACATTGTCTGGTACCCACAGATAATGTCAAGGCCAATAGTCTTTGCTACTTCAAGTGCACACAGCATGAAGTGAAGCAAATTGGCATCAGTAATGATGGGCACCTGGAACAAACTAAATAGGATTGTCTAGTCACCACATTTGGTTGATAATGCTCAGCCTTTTCCCTTGCAGTTATATGCTTTCTTGACCAGAGTCCAGGATGGGATGTTCATGCAGCCTTTGCTTTCTGCTGTTACCCCACCACATTTTTAACCGGGCTAGAGCTATAGAGCTGTGCAGTTGGTTCTGGGACTATTTCACTAATTTAATTTATTATTGTCACATGTATTAGAATACAATGAAAAGTATTATTTCTTGCATGCTATACAGATAACGCATACCGTACATAGGAAGGAGAGACTACAGAATGTAATGTTACAGTCATAGCTAGGGTGTAGAGAAAATATCAATTTAAGACGCGGTAGGTCCATTCAAAGCTCTGATGGCAGCAGGGAAGAAGCTGTTCTGGAATCGGTTGGTAACTTATCGATAGCCGAATATTTTAATGCTTAACATGCACGTATCTCCGTGCAGTAGCTTTTTACATTATTCTAAGGTACACCTGGTGTCACACCAGCCACAACTTCAACATTCCCCACTGAACCAGGGTTCATCGTCCAATTTGATGATAACAAATAAATGAAGGATGTGCTGTGCCATGAAGTCACAGATTGTGGTGGCATTCTGCTTATGTTGTTGTCTTACAATGTCCTGTAGATATCCAGCATTACATTGCTAGGTCACTTAATAATCTGTCCTACGAGCAGCGACGTCCAATTAAGTTGTCCTCATTATAGAAAGGAGACATAGCCATCACAATTGCTGTGTGCTGGTCACTTTGAAAAATCCTATCTTAGACTGGCACTTCTACCCAAATTGGCTTTTGCTTGACTAGTTTGTGCTACAGTTGATCACCAGAAAAGATCACCAAACCTTAGATTTTAATGACTGAGCTGAAATGACCTATCTTGTCCTGGTACAATTTTGCAGTCAGTTGTGAACCAAGCGAGCTCGCCATTGACCTCAAAGAAAACCTTGCTAAGAGATCTAGCAATCTCTGTAGTATTCTTTAGTGGGGATTCTCAATGTGGAACTGCAGTCTGTCATTAAGCTTTCCAATCACATTGAAGAATACTCACAACCAGCCAACCTGGAAACAAAAAGGCAGGAGAGTAGGGATGAGGAACATATCAGCCATGAGCAAACAGTGGAGCAGACTCAATGGGCCAAAAGGCCTAATTCTGCTTCTATATCTTATAGTCTAAGAAGGTCCAAAATCAAATCTCTTTTTAAAATTTAAACATTGCATACAAAAAGCTTGGGACATGCACATGGGGTGGAGATAGAAGCTAAAATATAATGAAAAAGCTTTATAAGATTATTGATAAGAATTCAGCTTTAAAAAACTCTTGTAATTAAAGAGGCATTTTAACAGTGCTCCAGGAGATTAAGATTATTTTCACAGGGTCAAATCTGTCATTGAATGTAGCAATTCCTCACATTTCTGTTAAATACCCAGCTACAACTGAGCAAGGCCTAACTCTTATTGGGGTTCCTGACCGTGATGCAAGAATGAAAAAAGAATCAACTGAATTTACTGTTTGCTGCCTTGAAAGTGGAGACGCAGTGTCCACAGCACAATCTGTGGCGGGCCAGTGAATGACAACAACTGCAGGATTTCTACATTAATCTGCCCATATGCTTTGTCCTGACGTTTTCAGTTTCAGAGGGATAATGACAACGAACGGTGACTGTGCTCCTCAGATAGACATCTTCCAAACCTCTACTGCACAGAAGGACAAGGGCAACAGATATATGGGAACACGTCAGCTGCAAGTTCCCCTCCAAGCTGACTTGGAAATACATTGTCACTTTTCTTGGTCAGAATCCTGGAATTCCCATCATACCAGCACTGTGGGTATGCCTATGCAACATGGACTGCAACAGTTCAAGAAGACAGCTCACCACCGCCCCCTCAAGGGCAATTAGTCATGGGCAATAAATGTTGGCCGGGACAGTGACACCCATACCCAATGAATGAATAAATAAAGATAAAAATCTTGGTCAGATTCTCAATTCCTGAGACTATGGGCTGGATTCTCCGATTTTAAGGTTATATCTGGAGCATGTGTCTAGTCTTCTGGTGAAAAAGTCAGCGCTGCCCCTGCACCAATGCACTGCCCGGTGGGGGGTTAAAGCCGCGCCAAGCCTGGCTTTACCAGGCAGACATGGGCAGAGAATTGCCGGGTCCATGGCATCGCATACACACGGGGCGGCAACCTGCGGAACAATTCCCCCCTTGTCCACAGCCGCCACGTGAGGTTGAGTACACACGTCCCACACCATCAAGAAGCCGGCCAATCGGGGTTGGAGCATCGGGGGAGGGCCTTCAGGTGATGTCCTGAGGCCGTTCCAATGGTGTGCAGCGTACTCACCGGTGACGCTGTTTTGGAGGGTGTGGAGCATCCGAAAAACGGTGCCGACCCCGATTTCGGCGTCAAAATGGATTCTCCAGTGCGATTTTGGCATCGGCAACTGAAAATCCAGCCCCAAGCTGGGGCAGGATTCTCAGAGTTCAAAGACAGCAAAACTGCCGCCGCACCTGGATCGATTCAATGACTGTTAAGGGGCTAGCACCAGCACCATGTGGAACACAATCGATTCCAATGAGTAACAGTGCCGAAATTGCCAGATATGGGTTAGGCACTCAGGAGGTTAACAGGCTGCAGTTGCATTTACACACTTCACTCCCTACACACTATCCCAGCCAACAAGATGGCAGCAAAATGCACCACCCAAAGGTTAACTGGAGACCCTTCTAGACGCCATGCAGGAGAGGAGGGCAACCCTGTACCCTGGGGTGGGAAGGAGGCTGCCAGCCACCGCCGTTTGCCGGGCCTGGACGAAAATGGCAGAGGCGGTCAACGGCGTGGGCAACACCTTCTGGACTGGCCAGCAGTACCAGAAAAAGCTGCATGACCTTTTCATTTTTCATTTTCATTTTAGGAAGGCCAAGGTGAGTAGGCAGCATTGTACCCCTAGCACCAATCCCCATCTCACACACCCATAATCCTACCCTCATCCCTCCCCCACACTGCACCACAGTGTGCTTCACAGTAACTTCATTGAAGCCTACTCGTGACAATAAGCGATTTTCATTTCACATGTCGGCACCCATATTGGCCGCCATGGCCAGGTGCCCTGGCCGCTGAAGTCACCAGCTACCCACCCCCTGGGCTGCATACGTCGGTCGGACTGTCTAACACTATGGGCAGGATTCTCCTCAGCCACGTTTGGCACGGGGGCGTAGAATCGATGTTAACGCGATAATTGTGCCCAGCACCGCTTCCACGATTCTCTGGTCCCCGGAGAATCGCTCGCGATTAAGTCTGCCACCATCCTGGTGGGGGGCGTGTGGATCAAGTACTGGGGGGGCCTTATGGGCGGTTGGTCCGGCGATCGGGCGTGTTATGTGTAGAGGCATGGGGCTGATCATTGGGACCGTCTTTCCTCGTCCAGGTCTGCCGGCTGAGTCCGCCATTCCATTCGGCGCGGCCACTTGAGGCCGCCACAATGCGCATGCACGGTCTCGGAATCGCAAGTGCGGAGGCCCATCTCTGCAGCTAAAGCTGCGAGTAGCACTCCGGGGCCCTGCCAGCCCTCTGCAGGTAGATGAATAGCTGCAAATATTTTTAAGTAATCTCCAGAATAAAACTCCAGCGTTTTATGCTGGCGTGGGGACATGGCCCCCTTTTTGGAGAATTCAGCTCCATGTGTTTTCTGTGACCTGCCCCCCTCCCAAGAGAAGGCCGTTCATTACTGCCGGGATCGGGAGAGGACTGGAGGGGGCCGCCAATTTACAGCTACTCACTGCAGCAGTGTACGTGGTCGGCGGGCCCGAAGAAAGGGTAATCGCCAGGGCAGCGATCGGCATTGTGCGAGAAAGTGAGACTCCGCTGAGTTGCAGTTCTCCATGACATGTGTGTTACCACCCCGCACCACCCTCATACCCACCATCACCCCCATATCATCCTCACATCCACCTTCACACCCACACCAACCCGTACTCCCTCCCCCCCCTTCCCCACCGTTACCACCCTTACTCCCCCGCGGCCCGCAATGCAATCATGCATCTTGTCTTGAGTTGCTGGTGCCGTGCCGGGCCCTTCTGGTTTCCGCCACCCTCGGCCCCAATCACAGCCAGAACCTGAGGTGCCGAGCAGCGACGAGGATGACACTGACATAAATGGAAGCACTCGACCTGCATCCCAGGACATTACGTAACTCGAGTCCGGGGAAGACACTGACTTCTCATCACAGGTGTCTCCATCACTCTCCGCCATCCCAAAGACACTCAGCTCATTTGAAGAGGCTCCTGGGGAACTATCTAGTGTGCACCACATACCTAAATACATGCTCCGGTATAGCAGGTGGAGATGGGAACGCCCAAGGGGGCGGACAGTTGGAGGGTGAGCCCACCCCATGGATTGCTGCCGTCCAGACAGGTTTCGGGCTTCTGGAATGGACAGTTCCATTATTGTAGAGGTGCAATCACAGAGCCAGTGACTACATGAGGGTTTGTCGGCGAACATCCAGCAACTGCAGGTGCAGTTGGAACAGTCCAACCGCGTGCAGGAGCAGGAGGTGGCGCCGACCTTGCGTACAATCCAGGCCAACACCGCACGGGTGACAGCCGTGATAGAGGCCTCAGGGGTGAAGGTTTCGGCCATGGGTCAACATGGCAAGACTTGGGGCATTCTGTGCAGCCAGTGGCCAAGGCCCAGGAAAGGGCTGCCCTATTACAGGCAGCCATGTGCCAGGACCACCTAGATGTTGCAGCGGCGCTCCTGAGTGTGGCCCAGTCACAGCGGGCCATGGCTGACAGCATTGACGGCAATGCTGTCAGCATTGACAGAAATGGCGCAGTCACTGGCTGATGTGGCACACAACCAGAAGGTGGTGGCACAGTCGCAGCATGTTGTGGCATAGGTCCAGGTGGAGATGGTCCACTCCCTTTGTTCCATGGTCGCGGGCATGCTGACCCTGGCTGAGAGGGCAGAGGGTCTCCTGACTGACAATGCCAGGTTGCGGGGGAGCTTCAAGGCTTAGCTCCGATTGCACCCCCTTCTCATGGAGTAGCCCAGGGGCCACTGGGCACCCTGAGGGAGAAGGAGGTGACAGGGCCCGTGCCAGTAACTCCTGCAGGAGAGGTGGCAGAACACCGCAGCACCTCGGACTCTCCCCCTCCTGTCCCTGACGCATCTGGTGGGCAGCGGGCAGCAGCACCACGCCATCTGGGCACCCGCACAGCAGCCGAGCCAATCCAGGTCGGTTATCCCAGAAGACCCCAAATTGGACCCAAGTCACAGGGTGGGAATCTCTGCGGGCTGCCTCCACTCCTGGTAACATCTGGGAATCCACCTATGATTAGCGTTAGGTCCTGCAAGGCCAGAAAAGCAGATACCATTTAAGTTAAGGGCAGCACGGTAGCATGGTGGTTAGCATAAATGCTTCACAGCTCAGGTCCCAGTTCGGTTCCCGGCTGGGTCACTGTCTGTGCGGAGTCTGCACGTCCTACCCGTGTGTGCGTGGGTTTCCTCCGGGTGCTCCGGTTTCCTCCCACAGTCCAAAGATGTGCGGGTTAGGTGGATTGGCCATGCTAAATTGCCCGTAGTGTCCTTAAAAACGTAAGGTTGGGGGGGGGGGGGTTACGGGTATAGGGTGGATACGTGGGTTTGAGTAGGGTGATCATTGCTCGGCGCAACATCGTGGGCCGAAGGGCCTGTTCTGTGCTGTACTGTTCTATGTTCTATGTTCTAAGTTAATACGGGTGTAGGGCACAGTTTAGCGATAGGGGCTAGGGCACAAAGCTATATATATGTTTTCACATGAAGCCCCTGTGCACAATGTTACAACCTGTCTCAGTGCTCTGTTGAGGGGTGGGCTGCTCCGGGCTGGCTGCAGAGGGGGTGGGGGTGGCAGGGAGGAATAGCGGGTGTTGGGGTGAGCTGGGCCAGGGGCCCAGAGACCCGTGGTTCTGCCAGCGCTCAATGCTCAAGTGTTTCACCCTCACTCCTTCCCCACCGTCCCCACCACCGCCACCCCAGGGGGTCGATGGGACCATGTGATGGAAAGGTCAGCTTGCGTGCAAGGATCATCCAGGTGAACAGTGGGAAATGGTACAGGGGGCAGGAGTCAGACGTTGTCAAATGTGCAGCACCAGAGTTCATCGCTGGGTGGGTTGCCATCATCCTCCATCCCATGGACCATACCTGCTGCTACTGCCAACCGGGGGCCCACACCCTGTATTGCGGCAGGTATGTATCACGGCAGAGGTTGCAGGTGGGGGTGGAATGCGATGTCTGTGCCCCTCTAATCGGTGATCCTGGAGACAATCAGGGCGTCCCATGCATGTTGGCCCTGGCACAAACGTTGTGCGGCCTCCCCTGCCTGCCCGGGCCTCACGTCCTGACGATGGACTCCCTCGCATAACTCCTTGTTTAACGAGGCCTGGTGTTCATCCTCCTCTTCCAGCAATTCACCCCTCCGCTGCACGATGTTGTGGAGTACACAGCAGACAACCACGATGTGGACGACCCTCCCAGTGTCATACTGGAGGCCCCTCCAGAGCAGTCCAGGCACCTGAACCGCATCTTCAGGAGGCCGAAGCACCGTTTGATCATGCTCCTGGCTGCTGCATGGTCATTGTTGTAGTGTGTCTCCGCATCCACACTGGCCTCCAGATATGCATCATCAGCCACGACCGCAGCGTGTAACTGCTATGATCCAGGAGCCATCTTCCCAGCCGGGGGTGTACCTCGAAGAGGCTAGGAACTGTCGAATGTACCAGGACAAAGGCATCGGCAAACTGCCAGTATCGGGCGCAGACTTGCATGATGTGCAACTAATGGTCACACACCAGCTGCATGTTCATCAAATGAAACCCCTTTCAGTTTACGTTAAGTGGCCTATCATCTGAGGGATGATTGTAGAGCGACATGCGTCCCGTTGATCACCCCCTGGGCCCGGGGCATCTTGGCGATAGCGGCGAACCCCGCTGCCCAGGCATCCTGTTGGGCTTGGTCCACATTGAAATTGATGTATTGAGCATGCTGGGCGTATAGGTCCTCCATGATGGCGCAGATCCACGTGTGCACCGAGCTCTGGGAGATCCCTGACATGCCCCCACTCAGCACCTGGATGGACACCGTGGCGTAGAGGTTCAGGGCGACCATCACCTTGATGGCCTCCAGGAGTGGGTGTCCTCCCCATTCCCCCGCGATGCCAGGTGCACCATGATCTGGCAGATATGTCGCACTGTTCCCTTCTCAGCCGGAGTCTTCGACGGCATGCCCAGTCTGGCATGTCTTTGAATGACAGGGGGGGGTATATGCAATGCCTCTTGCAGCAACTTCTTTGCACCTCCTCCTCCTCCTCATCTTCCTCCTCGGCCTGTTGGGCGGCCGGCTCTCAAACCTCATTGGTTGCCTCCTGTTCCTCTGGGGCACGCTCCAATGCTGCACGGTCTTCCTCCTCGAGCAGGTCCAGCTCGTACAGCCGCAGTGCATCCCCCAGGGCTGCGGCGACTGGAAGGTTATCAGTGCTGGTTGTATTCCAATATCCATTGTCTGCAGGGGGTGAAAGGCCAACATTTTCGCATGGTGCATAACTCCCATAACCAACGGGCTACATGGTGGTCCTGGTTGGCACTGCGGTCTCTGACCTCGCATGATTCACCTTCCTCCCCCCCATCAGCGCACCCCTGGCTCCATCGGTGCCCGGCACCCTGGGGGCCTCTGGCCCTGGAGCCGGGCACTGCTGCCAAGGATATCTTCGGCTGCCAAGGCCCTTTCCAGTGGTATGCTCCACGAACCCATTCCGGTGCCCCCTGTAAGGGCTACTGTGGGCATTGCCCTTGGGCGGGCTGCATGATAGCACGGTAGCATTGTGGATAGCACAATCGCTTCACAGCTCCAGGGTCCCAGGTTCGATTCCGGCTTGGGTCACTGTCTGTGCGGAGTCTCCACATTCTCCCCGTGTGTGCGTGGGTTTCCTCCGGGTGCTCCGGTTTCCTCCCACAGTCCAAAGATGTGCAGGTTAGGTGGATTGGCCATGATAAATTGCCCTTAGTGTCCAAAGTTGCCCTTAGTGTTGGGTGGGGTTATTGGGTTATGAGGATAGGGTGGAGGTGTTAACCTTGGGTAGGGTGCTCTTTCCAGGAGCCGGTGCAGACTCGATGGGCCGAATGGCCTCCTTCTGCACTGTAAATTCTATGTAAATCTATGTAAATGATGTCCCGCCAGCGGATGATGGCCGGTTGGGGGGATCTTATTGGGGAGGGTGGGGTGCAGGGGTGGGTTCTGTGATGCAGTTGTGATGGTGTGGGGTGGGGCCACCCTTTTAACCACTCTGCAGAACCATGGGCAAAGGTGGGTGGTAAGTGGCGTGTGCCTTGCAGGCCACGTCAATGCCGATTTGTGCCTGATCACTGCCCCAGACCTGTGGAGGGTCACCCCGGCCCCTCTGCCCAGCTGCCTCCCCCCAGCCACCCGGCAACCCACAATCTCGCCTCTCCGTGTCCTACCACCTCTCTCTCCCTCATCAGCCACAGCACCTGTACACAGCTTGAAATTTTGCAAGTGTGTTTTTTTAGCTATTGTTATTCATCATAGAATCATAGGATTTACAGTACAGAAAGAGCACCCTACTTAAGCCCACCACTCCACACCATCCCCGTAACCCCACCTAACCTTTTGGACACTAAGGGACAATTTATCATGGCTAATCCACTTAACCTGCACATCTTTGGACTGTGGGAGGAAACCAGAGCACCCGAAGGAAACCCACACAGGCACAGGGAGGAACTGCAAACTCCACACAGACGGTCACCAGAGGCCGGAATTGAACCCGGGGTCCCTGGAGTCAGGCAGCAGTGCTAACCACTATGACACTGTGCACATCTATTAAATAGATGCTTCACTCTATCGCAAAAACTTATCGATTAAGCAGGATGTTTTTTCAGACCATATCTAAATAAAGCTGTTCTAGTCTCTGTACTCATTAGTTATTATAAAAAAATGGTTGTTTTGTCAGTCAATCCAGATTATATCCTACAGTGTGGATCGGACGATGAGTTCAGCAGATGCTGTACCTATATTTTGAAAGTTTACAGGATGTTTAAAGAAATACAAAATTTGGGGGAGAATACTCGAGAATACTAGTGAAAGTCAAACAAGGCGTGATGGGGAATCATTCATAAAAGTCACATAACATGTTTACAGCTCTGAAACAGGTTGTTAGATCGATCAAGTATGTGGTATTGTTTTTCTTCACCTCGAGCCATCTCGGTCAAAATTTGTTATGTTCGAGAACAAGTCCAGTAGCGGGCAGGGGATTTGGCATGATTCCCGCTGGGCAGCGTGGCATGTGAATGCACAGGATCTTCCACTTTTCAGCTTATTAATTATGCATGAATGAGGAGCTCGGCAATTTTGTGGGAGCATGGCCAGGAATTCACCTGCCCCACTGTTACCTCAAGGCACCAAAGGTTCTGGGGCCATATTCAACGAGTACCCAGATAGGCTTTCACTCATTGCAGGTAAGGAGGTGCAGATTACTCCTCCAAAGTCGTTGTAGACAGAGCTCATATTCAAGAAGACAGCAATATGGTGAACCATATCCCGGAACATATGAAGGCATCTCTGGCATTGCCTTTGACTCATCTCCTGACAAGAGCACTCTTGGCGATACACCCATGGTCGCCGATACAGTCCATGTTCACCAGCCTCACCGGGCGGCACGGTAGCACAGTGGTTAGCACTGTTGCTTCACAGCTCCAGGGCCCTGGGTTCGATTTCCGGCTTCAGTCACTATTTGTACAAAGACTGCACGTTCTTCCTGTGTCTGCGTGGGTTTCCTCCGTGTGTTCCGGTTTCCTCCCACAAATCCCAAAAGACATGCTGTTAGGTAATTTGGACATTCTGAATTCACCCTCTGTGTACCCGAACAGGCACCGGAATGTGACGACGACGGGCTTTTCACAGTAACTTCAGTGCCTACCTGTGACAATAAAGATTATTATTATTATCTTGACTTTATCGAGACCCAGTTGCCGCTTGCTGTTCAGGCCCTTGCTCCTCATGGCCCTGTGCCAACCAGCAACGAGTCTTCCAACTCCTCATGTGGCTGAGAGACATTATCAAGACAAGCTTGCCTGCAGCCTGCATCATCGACACCTCAGTAGATGTGTGAATGAATTGAGGTGATACCATGGGTGGGATTTTCCAGCCCTTCCCGCCGACGGGCTCTTCTGGTCCTGATGAAGGCGAGCCCCTGCAGCGGATTCCCGGTGATGGGCGGGTGAGTCATACTAAATGTCATACACCTTGATGGGACTGGAAGATCCTTCTGGCAGTCAGCTGAAAGCCAGCAGGCCAGCGCAAATTGCTTCACTTGGCCTCTCCATAGACATGGTACCTCCTCTACCATTCCCAGGTAAAGGATAGGGCAGAGAAGGCTGAGGGGGGACTTTATTGAGGTGAACAAAATTATGAAGAACACAGAAATGGTAGATAAGAGGAAACTATTCTTCTAAGCAGAGGGGTCAATTATCAGGGAGCACAGGTTTAAGGTAAAGAGCAGGTAGTGCCAGGGTGATACCAAACTATACCAAGGTGGTGCCAGTGAAGAACATTTCTTGGTGTGTTGGCTGTGCACTGTAACAGCCTTTACAAATGCTGCCCAGATCATCCAAGTGTTGAGTTGATGGTGGTGTAGCGAATCAGAGGTCGCCCGCCAGCGATACACCTTGGAACCCCTGCTTGCCTTCTTTCTGTATTAAGTCCTGCATTTGATTGTATCAAAAGCCACAATTGCTGTCTGCGGCCTTAACAACACTTTTCCTGCCATACATCGGACTTTGCCGATATTGGAGAAAATCTTCTCCAAGGTCACAAGGGGAAATGTCTGGTTAAATATCCTGCACTACTGTGCTTCTGGTAGCACAGTGTCAGATCCCGATCTCAGAGGAAGGGATTTGGTCTGGATTCTTTTTTTCTTTTTCCTTTCTTGAAATGTGTCCGTTGATGACAAGGTCAGCATTGTTTCCCACCCCTAATTGTCCTTGGGAAGGCAGCGGTGAGCCATCCTCTTGGACTGCTGCAGTCCATCTGAGGTAGGGATGCCCAGAACGCTGTTTGGAAAGAGTTTCAGGATTTTGCGTGAGTGAAATAGCAGAAGAAACGTGACAGTGATTAATTTTCTCAAACTGAAGCTCAAAATTTTCTTCTTCGTGCTTTTGTAAAGGCAACACTTAACATCATCATTGTGACGGTGTACTGTGAATGTCAATTATATAAAGTGTACAATTTAGATATGACAATTGATGTGACAAGATGCTGAGATATGAAAAGATACAGGTGCTGGAAATCTGCAAAAGAAACCAGAAATGCGACAGATATGAGATATATCACCATATAAAGAGAGGGTTATGAAGAAGGGTCCTTATATGAAACATTAATCTGCCTTTTCATTTTATAGGAGTGTATTTGAATACTCCACACTTGGCTTGATGAGTGCAGCTCCAACAACACTCAAGAGGCTCTACATCATCCAGGACAAAGCAGCCCCCTTGATTAGCACCCTTTCCACAAACATTCAGTCCCTCCACCACCGACGCACAGTAGCAGCAGTGTGTGTAATAATATGTATATAGGTATACCAGTGAAGGATTAATTATTACATCTCAGTGTAATTCAAACACTAGAGGGCACTACCAGTTCCCAGTATAAATATCAGAACTCAGAGGAAGTTAGCAGAGGAAAGGGATTTGTCACAGCTCAGGGAGTAATATAGATTAGAGAGAAGAATCACAAGTACATCATTAGTTAATATTAGACTATAGGTTACTGTACTAATAGTTATAGTTCTGTAGAGTGTGCAAACTCGATTTAATTTCATCGCTATTCAACAAATTATATTTGCTTCAATCTA
This sequence comes from Scyliorhinus canicula, assembly GCF_902713615.1. NCBI lineage: Eukaryota > Metazoa > Chordata > Chondrichthyes > Carcharhiniformes > Scyliorhinidae > Scyliorhinus > Scyliorhinus canicula. The sequence continues at coordinate 162,549,390 of NC_052150.1, read as the reverse complement.
AAGATTGCTGGTTTCTTTATCATCTTCTCATCAAACCATTCTATATCTCAAAGCAAAGAATAACGACATTTTACAACAATATGTAATATAACAGTGTATACCATCTTCAAGAAACACTGCAGAAACTCACCATCGTCCCAACCTAAACCCACCAAAAAGGACAAGAATAGCAGATACATGGGTAAATCACCATCTGGAAGTTCCCCTCCAAGTCACTAACCATCATGACTTGGAAATACGTCGCTGTTCTTTCAATGTTGCTAGATCAAAATAGTGGAACACCCCCTCCTAACAGCAGTGTGGATGTAACTACACCACAGTGGTTCAAGAAGCCAGCTCATCAGCACCTTCTCAAGGACAATTAAGGATGGGTTATAAATGCTGGTCTAACTAGCGACACCCACATCCCGTAAATGAATCTTGAAAAAGGTGCATGACCGCCCACTTTGTATTTCTATCATTTTATGTTTTATGATTAAACATTGGTTTCAGCAAATAATGACATTTATAATATATGTATCCAAAGGATTGTAATTAGACTTTAATTCTACAATCTGCATGGCAGAACATTAAGAATTTTTGAGGAAATGTGTCTTTGGAAGCTACATGACTCATAAGGACGAAGACCAACCAGATTTATTTTCAGAATTCTAAAGAAACTGGGTGAGATTAATAACGACTTCATTTCAATGCCATTCCCTCCTTAACATCAATAGCCTGGATTCTTGTGACCGTACACTGCTATCTGCATTCTCTTAATCATAGAATTCCTGCAGTGCGAAAGGAGGCCATTAGGTCCATCAAGTCTGCACCTACACTCGAGAAGCACCCTACCTAGGCCCAATTCCCAGTCCTATCCCCGTAACCCCACCCAACCTTTGGACACCAAGGGACAATTTAGTGTGGCCAATCCACCTAGCCTGCACATCTTTGGACTGTGGGAGGAAACAGGTGCACTCAGAGGAAACTCACGCAGACACAAGGAGAACGTGCAAACTCCACACAGACAGTCACCTGAGGTTAGAATCGAACCCGGTCGATGGTGCTGTGAGGCAGAAGTGCTAACCACTGCGCTACCTTGCTGCTTCGGCCCTCATTCAAGGACATTTCTCATTGTTAGGAATTTTTAATGCAATGGTCAACTCTGGACATTCAGCACGAGCTATACACTGGAAGGGATTTCAGATCACTTTTAATCTTTCTCCTCCTGGCTGTCGAGATAGCCTCTCAGTTTAACCACTTGCTTAATTTCGTCCTCCCAGCAGTAGTTCCAAACCTTAACCTTTGATCTCCCAGTTAAAGCAAGCCTTCCCAAGTGCTCAAGTTCAACTCTCTTCATATGTGAGAATTCTAGGATCCGGCATGGCCATCTGCTAATCTGAGGCTGCAGGAAGTTTGACCGGGCCTGAAGAATAATTGCCAACTGACAGTCGCGTGGGTGGAAAGGGCTTGAAGCTGGAGTGGAAATTAAGCAGATTAATGTTGTTACCTGTCCATTCCAAGCCACGCAACCTATTAATTCAGCAGCCTGGCCGGAAAAAAAATTGATAACAAAATTCCAGTTGGTTTTTGAGAGCATCACTGAAGGATGCAGGTCATGTTGAAATGGAACTCTATTTCGTACCAATACCAGCCATTTCCATGTCTTACCGTTATTTCCTAGAGGGCAGTTTTCCTCTGGTATTCCGAGCTACACAAACCGGAGGTCTTGAAGCCAGAACCGTTGTAATGAATAAAGCACAAAATCTCATTAGGATGTACAACAGACAACTGGGTGAAGTGTGAAACTTTCCCCTGCTTCTGAATGGGATGCCTGGCACCTATCATATATTTATTTTTGTGGGCTTATTTGGTGTGTAGTATTGAATCAATTACACACATTTTGTCTTTTCCTCTCCATAAATGTGAATTTTTAACATTTTCTTTTGTTTCAGGTATCAAACGAGTAGTTATTTTCTCCTGTTTCCAAAAATGCCTCTGTCTCCTCTGTTAAAGTAAAAATAGCAAAATATGTCATTTGAAACATGGAAGTGTGGCAATATCTGACCTAAGAGTACATGAGAGAATGTAGGGGAAAATCCCACGAAGGGTTAACAGCATCTGCAAAAGAAGGTTTTGAAATGCAGATAACCTTTATCAAACAGGAAGAAGTCTTACAACACCAGGTTAAAGTCCAACAGGTTTGTTTCAAACATGAGCTTTCGGAGCACTGCTCCTTCCTCAGGTGAATGGAGAGGTATGATCCAGAAACATTTATATAGACAAAGTCAGAGATGCCAGACAATGCTTGGAATGCGAGCATTTGCAGGTAATCAAATCATTACAGATCCAGAGAGAGGGATAATCCCAGGTTAAAGAGGTGTGAATTGTCTCAAACCAGGACAGTTGGTAGGATTTTGCAAGTCCAGGCCAGATGGTGGGGGGTGAATGTAATGCGACATGAATCCAAGCTCACCCCAGTCCAACGCCGGCATCTCCACATCATGTTTATCAAACAGGCGTTAAGAACACAGCTTGTGACTATTCAAGCTGTAAAACTGACACATGTCTTTTAAGTCACAGCAGGTTGAAATTTTAGTTATATGGGAAAAAGCAATATTTCGCACCTTCTTTGAAGTTAATTATTTTAGTAAGCAGCTAAAAAAGAATTGCTAGGATTTTCAATTGAATTGGGTGACAAATGTTTAGGTGTAAAAGTCTGCTGACACCAGGTGAATATGGGAAGCTGGAGACAACGTCACAACGGGAACACACGTTAGCCCCAAATCGGAGTCAGAGTTCTCAGCTGGGGGCACTATTTGGTAATAAAGCAATTTTAGAAATTACAGAAACCAGGGGCGGGATTCTCCGACCCCGCCGGGTGGGAGAATCGCCGGGGTCGGTGTGAATCCTGCGACCGCCGTCCTCCTAATTCTCCCACACCCCAAAAATCAGGCCGGCATGAGTCACGCCGCCCGCCTCGGAGAATGGCGGGGTCCGGCACGACTCAATGAGCCCCGGGGCTGACCGAAGTCTCCGGCCCGCAATGGGATGAAGTCCCACCCATTCTTTGCTAGTCCCGCTGGCATAAATTAGAGTAGGTCCCTTACCGGCGGAACCTGGCGGTGCGGGCGGGCTCTGGGATTCTTGGGGGCTCGCAGGGGGTCTCTGGCCCCGGGAGGTGCCCCCACGGTGGCCTGGTCCACGGTCGGGGCCCACCGATCCACAGGAGGGCCTGTGCCGTGGGGGCACTCTATTGCTCCGGGCGGGACGGAGTGGCGTGAACCACTACGGCAGTGGTCCTCCACCATTCCTGGTGCGGAAACGAATCCCTCTGCGCATGCACGGGGATGACGCCAGCATGTGCTGGCGCTGCCGCGCATGCGCCGACTCGCGCTGGCCGGCGGAGGCCCTTCAGCACCGGTTGGTGTGGCGCCAAGCCCCTTTCCCACCGGCTGGCGGGGCACCAACCACTTCGGGGCGGGCCTAGCCCTGAAGGTGCGGAGGATTCCCCACCTTTGGGGCGGCCCAACGCCGAAGTGGTTCACGCCACTCCGTCCCGCCGTGAACCCCCCCCCCCCACCCCCCCGGTCGGGGTGAATCCTGCCCCTCTGGGATCAAAACACTTTTGAACATCAACTGTTCGATTCCCGGCTGGGTCACTGTCTGTGTGGAGTCTGCACGTCCTCCCCCTGTGTGTGTGGGTTTCCTCCGGGTGCTCCGGTTTCCTCCCACAGACCAAAGATGTGCGGGTTAGGTGGATTGGCCATGCTAAATTGCCCGTAGTGTCCTAATAAAAGTAAGGTTAAGGGGGGGGTTGTTGGGTTACGGGTATAGGGTGGATACGTGGGTTGAGTAGGGTGATCATGGCTCGGCACAACATTGAGGGCCGAAGGGCCTGTTCTGTGCTGTACTGTTCTATGCTCTATACAAAGGAAAAATTGTAATCAGAATTCGAAGAGCTGAAGGCATGCTCAATATGAATACATAGTCATGTTAGAAATAATTCAGATTAAAGGTACCTTGAACAGTCAAGAGTAAAATAAAGTTACTTTATGATAATGGCATATAAACGTAATAACTGCTAGAAGGGGAATATAAACCCTAAAAAAGTGGAGAGTCAGCTCTCTTAGCTCGGTCATGGGAAGAATAGAACATAGCAACTGAGCAAAACAGCAAATCCATCTGAGGAAGAACAAAAGCTAAAGAAGAGAGAGTCAGCTCTCATAGCTGCCCTCGGTCATAGGAAGATAGAGCACTGAAACCGAGCGGAACAACAAATCCATCTGAGGATGACCAAAAGCTAAAGAAGAGACACTGTCAAGGTGGATCTGAAGGTCTTTTCAAGCAACCAGGAGGATCCAGAAACAAGACCTCTTTACTTTTCTGTAAAGACAGTGATTGAATCTTTTAAAAGAAAAAAATATAATAATAAAATAATTTAAAGTTTCAACCTGAGACAGTGGTTATTACAAAGTCTACTTTACTTACTTAGCAATGCGGGACCCAGGATTGATGCTACAAAGTGGTAAGTAGATAAAATTCTTCAATGAAGATATGGGTTATACCAGGGGATAACTTGAAAATATAGTTTGACCCGAATAGCACCCACCTAAGTCTGCATTGGAGTCAGGGAGTGAGAATCCCTGTTCACCATTTAGAATGTCTTATTGACCCTTTTTTGAATAGGAGGAATTCTAAGAATAGTGGTGAATTTTTTACTTCACCTCTTATTAATTGGTGTAAGACTCAGTTTGCTAACTCCAGTTTGGTGTTTCGATTTGGGATTAAGCCACCATCAACTGGCATTTATGTGGCAACTTCGATGAAGATAAATGCCCAAAAGTACTTCAAAGACACTTCATCAGAAAATGGACATCAATATCAAAGATGGTGATCTTAAATAGTGTGGCATAAATGTTTCACCAACAAGGTTTTTTATAAAGGAAGATCTCAATGGAACAGATGGACTGTTGGAAGAGTGTAGGGAAGTAATTCAAGAATGCAGTAATTAGAGGATTGAAGTCAGGTTCAGAAAGGTGGGAGAAAAGAGAAGGAATGCACAAGAAGCCAGGGTCTTATGAATGGAAAATTCAGGAAGGAGAGCTGGAGATGGACACAAAAGTAGGGAGACACGGCTCTGAATGAACTTAAACAACAGAGGCAAGAATTTAAGGTTTGAGTTGTTGGGGGACTGGTGAGCCAATGTAGATCACGAACAAGAGATGTGATGAACGAACAGAGCATGGTGAAGCAGAGTTTTGAATGAGCTGAATTTTATACAGCATGGTGGTTGGGGGTCAGTCAGGAGAGCACTGGGATGTTTTTTTCTGGCGGTTACCCAGGTTCACTGAGAGTGTCAGTGGCAGCTGATTGGCTGAGATAAACGCAGAAGTAGGCAATGTTTTGTATGTGGAAATGGGCCTTATTTGTGATGAAACATTTATGGAGTTGGAAGCTCAGCTTGGGTCAAATAAGATGCCTCAATTGTGAAAAGTGTATTTCAATCAGAAACAGTAGCTGAGGAAGAGAGATGAAATAGGTGGCAACAGTACAAATTTTCTAGTAGGGGCTGCTGACAATCAGTTTGATTTTACCCATGTTTAACTGGAGAAAATTGTAGATTATTCAAGACGGAATATTGGACAATCTGTCTGACAACAGAGAAGCACTGGGTAGGTCAAGGTATGGTGGAGAGTTAGTGCTGGGTGCTAGTTACATGCATGTGACCCATGTCTGCAAATCATGTCACCATGGACCAGCATGGAGATGAGGAAGAGGCAAGGATTGAGGATAGGTTCTTGGGTAACTCTAAAAGTAACAGTGTTAAGACTGGAAGAGAAGCAATCAGTGAATCTGGAGCTTCTCTGATTATGATACTACAGATAAGAATGGAATCAAGACAGGGTAATTCCCACCAAGCCAGACAATGGAGGCAGAAATTGGAGGAGGATGGTATCATCAACTGTTCATTACATCTTTACTTATAAACACTGCACCTCTGTTTTTAAAACCAAAATGCTGTTGACCTATTTACATCTTTATCCAAATCCATTCCCATTGTCTGGGATTTAAACACTTGGGTCTCGCAGGTTCTGACAGCCTTTAACAACATTCTGGCCGGTGTATACTCTCATTCTGTGCTTCAATCCCAAAATGGATTGCCTCGTGATTTATCCATCTGTGCATTCCATTTACCTGCCCATATATTCGTCAAGCCTTTTGTAGCCCTTGTTTACCTGACAAATTCATTTAGTATTGTCAGCAAAATTCTAGATTGTGCTCCATATGCCAAAGTTGGAGATGAGGCTGAGTGCTATCAGAGATTAATAGGTCAGAATGTGTGAAAAGCGTAGTACACAAGAAAATCCTGCAAGGGAAAGCCAAATCAGGAGGACATATTGAAAAACCTTGTGCCTAAATGCACGCAGTATTTGGAATGAGGTCAAGGAGCTGACAGCATAAATAGAGACAAATGGGAATGATTTGGTGGGGATTACAGAAACATGATTGAAGAGGGTCCGGGACTGGGAGTTGAATGACCAAGTGTACTCAGTATTTCGAAAAGGATGGGAATTGGAAATGGAGTTGCTTTATTGGTTAAAGAGGACATCAAGGCTATATTAAGAAATTATATTGGCACGAAGAGCCAAAATGTTGAATTGATCTGGGTGGAAATAAAAAACAAGAGGAAAAACTCCTTGGTAGAGTAATTTACAGGCCCTCGAGCAATACTTCCAAAGTGTGGCATAGTGTAAACCAAGAAATAATGAGGCACTTTTTACCTTTTAAAACGCAGTTAGACAGTTACATGGACATCTTGAATATAGAGGGATATGGGCCAAATGCGGGCAAGTGGGACTAGCTTAGTGATAGATACTGGGTGGCATGGACCAGCTGGGCCAAAGGGCTGTTTCCATGCTGTAAACATCTATGACTCTATAACTATATGAGGGCTTGTAGGAGGGCACAACAGTAATCAAGGGTGATTTTAATATGCATATTGACCGGGTTAATCAAACTGGCATGGGTAACCAAGAGATTAGGGATTGGTTCTCAGAGCAATATGTTATGGAGCCAGCCAGAGTACAGGCTATTTTAGATTTAGTATTATGTAACATAGAAGACTTGATAATTAGTCTTGTCATTAAGGATCTACTTGGAAGGAGCAATCACAGCATGCTAGAATTTCAAATTCAGATTGAGCGAGAGAAGACAGAGCGCCATAACAGAGTTTTAACGTTGGGCAGTGGAATTTTACAGGCCTGAGGAAAGAGTTGGCCCAAGCCGACTGGGCACAGATAATTGAGGGTGGGACAGTTGAGGAACAACAGTGGATGTTCAGGGAGATATTAAACACCTCTCAATTAAAGTTTATTCCTGAGCGGAAGAGGAATTGTAAAAGGGAGAAAAATGTTCCTGGCTAAACAAGGATGGAAAGGAAGACATAAAGGCAACAAACTAGGGCATACCATACTGCAAAAACTAGTGGTAAGCTGGAGAATTGGGGGAACTTTAAGGTTCAACAAAAGGCTACTAAAAATAAAATCAAAAGAGCTAAGATGAACTCTGAAAGGAAACTAGCAGAAAACATAAACACTGATACCAAAAGCTTCTACAAGTATATAAAGAGGAAATGAATAGCTCAAGCAAATGTTGGCCCTTGAGAGGACTATACTGGTGAATAATAATGGGAAACACATAGACAGTGGTGACACTGAATCAATATTTTGCCTCTGTCTTCACAGTAGAAGATAATGAAAAATTTCCCAAAACTACCGTTAATGCAGAGAAACTTGGTGCAATAAACATCACGAGGGAGACGGAATTGAATAAACTGATGGATTAAAGGCAGATATGTCTCCACGACCTGATGGCCTGCACCCTTGGGTATAAAGAAATGGTGAATGCATTGGTTATGAAATTTCAGAATTCCCTATATTCTGGAAGAGTTATGGTGGATTGGAAACACGCTAATAGTGGATTGGAAACACGCCCCTATTCAAAAAGGGAGAGGCAAAAAGCAGGAAACTATAGACCAGTTAGCTTGTCCTCTGCAGTGGGGAAGTTGCTGGAATAAATCATTAAGGAGGAGATGACTGAACATTTGGAAAGACAAACTCAATCCACTATTGTCAGCATGGTTTCATGAAAGGTAAGTCATGCTTGGCAAACTTGCTTGAGTTTTTTGAAGGCATAGCAGCAAGGTGGATAATGGAGAACCTGTGGATGTGGTATATATAGACGCCCAGAAGGCATTGGACAAGGTGCCACATAAAAGACTGATCCAGAAGGTGAGATTGTTGGCATTGCGGCTAAAGTAATAGACTGGATTGAGGATTGGCTGACTGACAGAAAGTAGAGGGTTGGATAAATGGACTCTTCTCTGGCTGGCGAACTGTAACTAGTGGGATGCCGCAGGGATCAGTCCTCTGACCTCAACTGTATATAAATGATCTGCAAGCAGGGACAGAGTGTAACATAGCAACATTTGTAGATGATACTAAAATAGGTGGGAAAGCAGGCAGTGAACAGGAGATAAAAATGTTAAAGATGGATATCGCCAGGCTAGGACATTGAGCCAAATTTTGGCAGATAGAGTTTAATGTAGAAAAGTGTGAGGTTATCCATTTTGGCCAAAAAAAAAGGCAAATTATTGTCCAAATGGAAAGCAGATAGATTCAAAATACATCTGGGCAGAGGCATCTGGGTGTCCTTGTTCATGAATCGCAGAAAGTCAGTTTTCAGGTATAGCATGGAATTAAAAAGGCAAATGGAATGTTAGCGTTTATTGCAAAAGGGCCGGAGTATAAAAGTAGCGAAGTGTTGTTGCAAATGTATAGGGTGTTGGTGAGACCACATCTGGGATAGTGTCAAGCTTTCGTCTCCTTATTTGAGGGAGGATGTGGTGGCATTGGAGGCAGTTCAGAGGAGGTTCACCAGATTGATTCCGGGGATGAAAAGGTTGATGAATGAGGAGAGATTAAACAGTTTGGGCTTATACTCACTGGAGTTTAGAGGGATGAGAGGGGATCTGATCGAGGTGCGTAAAATACTAAGAGGGATTGATAAAATAAACATAGACCAAATGTTCCTTCTTGTAGGGCAATCAAGAATGAGAGGTCACAGATATAAGTTTAGAGGAGGTAGATTTAGAACTGAGATAAGGAGGAACTACTTCTCGCAGAGGGTGATGAATTTGTGGAACTCGCTGCCCCATAGTGTGCTGGAATCAGAGTGATTAAATGGTTTTAAGGAGGTAGATATATTTCTGATTTTAAAAACGGGTTAAAGGGATATGGGGAACAGGTGGGGAGATGGATTTGAGACCAGAAAGAGATCATCCATGATTTGGTTGATCGTTGTAGAAGGCTCGAAGGGCTCGAAGGCTTCTGCTCCTAATTCCAGTGTTCCCATGTTCCAAATCTTATAGTTATAGTGAGAACAAACGTGAACCTGCGGGCACAACACTTCCAGTCATTTCCCAATCCGATCACCCCTTATTTACCTTAATTCATTATTTTCTGTCTATAAACCACATTTTTAGTCACAGAATTCTATTTCCTCGAAGGACATATGTTTCATTTCATTAACAAGCCTCTTGTGAAGCACTTTATTGATCGTCTTTGGAAAATCCATGCACATTACATCTACAGTTTTGCCATTTTTTAGTCCATTAGCAATTTGTTCAAAAAACAAAAATAATTTCGTCAAACAAGTCTTGCCTTTAATAAATCCATGCTGACTGTCCCCTGATTAACCCATATATTTCCATTTTGAATCATAGGGCAAGGTTAACGGCCGTGTTGCACCCGGTGCAGATGTGTGTGCGCTAATTAAATCGCGGGAGAGGATAAAATCGGGAACAATGTCGGTTCTGGATCGGATCGCAATCTAAGCGGTCCACTTCCGTTGGCCGTATCCAGCTCCTACCTGGATGGGGCGCAAGGGCTTCCGTGCTCTACCGCTACGTTCGGCTGTGTCCCCAGGATGCACGAGAGGTGGAGGAAGCCTGCGTGATGCACGAGAGGTGGTGGAAGCCTGCGTGATGCACGAGAGGTGGAGGAAGCCTGCGTGATGCACGAGAGGTGGAGGAAGCCTGCGTGATGCACGAGAGGTGGAGGAAGCCTGCGTGATGCACGAGAGGTGGAGGAAGCCTGCGTGTTTCACTCCCTATGGCTCTGGATGCCTTTAGCGGATATCTTATGGAGGGCCTGGGGCCAGGGAGCCGCGGACCAGGAGCAACGTGCTCCGTTCGGTGCCCAGTGCAAACCCTGCTTTTCTTGGAGAATACTGAGAGATGCGCCGGGGGGAATGGAGGGAGGGGGGGGGGGGGGCTGGGGAGGAGGGAGGGCATTTAAAATCACACCCTCAGATTAACTCCTCTAGTTACAGTTCATCATTCTCTTCTGTCTTGAACAAACGTGTTAAATCAGTTACGTTCCAGTCCTATAGCACAATTTACATATTCCCCGATCCAATTGTACAATTTATAAATTTAAAAAGTGATAAATTATTGCAGTCGGGAGAGTATTTCTCAAAATCCGCTAAAGCCTCTGGTTTAGGTCCTGCCATCACCTCAGTGCTGCAATCATCGAGGCGCCGCATTTAAGTTCTACCCCAGCGCACAGCAGCCACACCCACAGAACGGTGGCAAGTGATGGCTGCCAAGAAATCCACCCTCGGGTGTAATGATGCCTTCCTGGAGAGATGGCTGAATGGCATAAAGATCCGTTGCGATGTGCTGTACCCACACTCAGAAAGAAAATCAACCAGCAAGGTGATGAACCCAGCATGGGAGGTGGTGGCAGCATTGGTCAGCGCTAATGCCCTGCAGAAGAGGACAAACATCCAGTGCAGGAATAAGATGAATGATCTCCTCCATTTTGCCAATGTAAGTCACTCTTCTCATCATCCTCAACCCACAAAGACACACACACACACATTACACATCCACAGGGGTCTTACTCATTGCCAACTCAAGGGGAACCAGCACTCGCTCTCCCACGCACATCTTAATTTCCCCTGCGGGTCATGTCCTCATCACATCAATGGCCACACTAATCATCCACACATGTCCAGCATCCTTATCATCTGCCCTGGCACACACCTGCTCATACTCTCTCCATCTGTTTTCATGCAAGACAAGCTAGCACACAACAGGAGGGACAGATCCCAGACAGGCAGAGGGATGCCAGAGCTGATGGTCACCATGGACTTCGAGAACAGAGCTATTTATCTGGCCGGAGAGGATGTCGACTGCTCCGGTGCTGATGGCGAGGTTGGCGACAATAAACAAAGTGTGAATCCAGCACTGCATCATCCACCAGACAATAATGCTGCATGTCATGTCTCCTATTTCCCAGGCCCTGCCATGAACTAATGAACTCTCCTTTCTTTCACAGGCACATCTGGGAAGCAGCTGAGGAAGCCCACCAGCCAGGTCCTCAGCTCCAGCCCCGACAGCAGCACAGAGAAGGGATTCACAGATCCTGAAAAAGAAGTACCGTCACAGCACACTCCCTCACACTCCAGCGGCAGTGACACACATCTCGATGATACCTTGTTCTAGAGTAACCTCGGGGCTACTATCTGGTGAGCATGTCACACATTCAACCACAGTAGGTGGATACAGGGACATCCCAGGGTGCCGGCACTCCGAGGATTGCTGAGTCCCAGGCAGGTGGCGTGCCTCTGGACTCAGACATGCCTTAGTTCTTGGGCTCCAAAGGTAAACTTGGGAAAATCAGAAGTCTGGTAAACTCCTCGGATTGAAAAGCTGCAAGAAGAAATCCGACCACCTTATGTCTGAGGTGATTGTGTTGACACTCCAACGCAACCATTGAGATCTTGGTGTAAGACATTTAACCTGCACTGCTGCAGGACATGCTCTCCATGGTGCAGGTACTTGTTGGGATCCACCATTGCCAACACCAGATGATGGTGTGGTTTCTCAAACCTACTCCAGCTGCAGCTCTGTCCCAAAGAGGAAGCTACGGGCTCTTAGGCACCCATAGGGAGGAGGACCACCTGGTGCACAGCCAGAGCCATTCACCCAGGTGACTCCAGGAGGGTCCCACCAATCCGTATCCCTTCGTCCTGTGACCACTTCAGCTCCAGCTCCCACAAGCTGAGGAGGGTGGCACGGTCACACAGGAAGACCCCAAAAACAGGCCCCAAAAGACACCTGCTAAAGGTAATCACAGACAACAGGGCATGGCAGACAGTAGGCAGCCTCCACCTCCATTGTGGATTTTGGGGATGTAAGAAGACGCGGTGGCTCGGTTAGAAAGGTTACGTAGCTCTAGTTGTACAGCTTGGGCATGGGTGTTAAGCACTTGTACATAATATGAGTCCAAAGATGTGCAGTTTAGCCATTGCTTAATTAGCCATTGGCCATTGGTATTGGCCATGCTTAATTGTCCCTTAAGGTCTAAAGGTTAGCTGGAGTTGCAGGGTTAGGGCAGGAGAGTGGGCCTTGGGAGGGTGCAGAGGGTTGGTGCAGACTGAATGGATCGAATGGCCTCCTTTTGCACTGTAAAGATTCTTTTATGGTTGAATAATCTACATAAACTCCCACTAATTACACACTTACAATGGCTCCTTGTTCTGATGAGCTGTATCTTGTAATTCTGACTTGAAAACTTGATTCCTGTACAAGATAAAGTCAATGTGCTCATTCCAGGACTTCCTCCATGTGCTTTGTGCAAGATTCCCAGCACATTAGTGGCATCTCCTCACACTGACTGAACACATCAATCATGTCTGTATTTCACAGGGAATCAGGATGTCTCCCACAATGTATAGAGCTAGTGCCACTCATTCCAGTCATTGTCCAAGTGCACTCTCTTAACCTTTGAGGTGCAGCTGCCCCGCATCTCCCAAATGTCCCATCTGCTTCAGCCCCCGGTGACACTGAACCTCAAGGCTGAAGCTCATGAAGGATGCTGTCAGATCAGGAGAGGTGAAACTTTCCCTATTTCATCACCATAATACGACCCTAGTCACTGAGAGCAAGTGAGCTGCCTCAGCCAAATAGGAGTCAGGTGTTCACAGAAACTCTGAGGATCGATGCAGTATCCCCACTCAAAGTCGTCCTCATCCTGGAATGTAGGGACTGGGGGCAACCCCTGTATTCCCATAACATGAGTCTTATCACAAAAGGCATGAGCATCAACATCAGCCATACAGGACAACAATACTCACAGAGGCCATGTGATGATAATGGGATGTCCTCACTGGATGTCCTTATGAACCTCCATGAATCTAACAGCAATGAACATCCCCAGCTTGTCTGCCTTGTTTGGATATTACCACTGCCTCACGTCTGACATCCTATCTCTCTAGAAACTCCTCAGCCTTTGACATCTTCCTCATTGGACGAAAGGTGCTGCTCCTCCATCTCCTCCTCGGGCAGTTCCTCCTGCTGCTGCAGCAGCAGGTTGCGTAGCACACAGTAGATGATGACGAGTGAGACCTTTTGTAGATTGTATTGGAGGGCTCTACCAGATCGGTCCAGAGCCCCATCTTCAGAATCAATATGTGTGGGTGGATTGGTCGTGATAAATTCCTCCTTTTATCCAGGGACATGTAGAACATAGAACACTACAGCGCAGTACGGGCCCTTCGGCCCTCGATGTTGCGCCGACCTGTGAAACCATCTGAAGCCTATCTGATCTACACTATTCCATTTTCATCCATATGTCTATCCAGTGACCACTTAAATGCCCTTAAAGTTGGCGAGTCTACTACTGTTGCAGGCAGGGCGTTCCACACCCCTACTACTCTCTGAGTAAAGAAACTGCCTCTGACATCTGTCCTATATCTATCACCCCTCAATTTAAAGCTATGTCCCCTCGTGTTGGTCATCACCATCCGAGGAAAAAGACTCTCACTGTCCACCCTATCTAACCCTCTGACTATCTTATATGTCTCTATTAAGTCACCTCTCAACCTTCTCCTCTCTAACGAAAACAACCTCAATTCCCTGAGCCTTTCCTCGTAAGACCTTCCCTCCATACCAGGCAACATCCTAGTAAATCTCCTCTGAACCCTTTCCAAAGCTTCCACATCCTTCCTATAATGTGGTGACCAGAACTGCACGCAGTACTCCAGGTGCGGCCGCACCAGAGTTATGTACAGCTGCAGCATGACCTGGTGGTTCCGAAACTCAATCCCCCTGCTTATAAAGGCTAGCACACCATATGCCTTCTTAACAGCCCTATTAACCTGGGTGGCAACTTTCAGGGATTTATGTACCTGGATGCCGAGATCTCTCTGTTCATCTACACTACCAAGAATCTTTCCATTAGCCCAGTACTCTGCATTCCTGTTACTCCTTCCAAAGTGAACCACCTCACACTTTTCCGCATTAAACTCCATCTGCCACCTCTCAGCCCAGCTCTGCAGCTTATCTATGTCCCTCTGTATCCTATAACATCCTTCAGCACTATCCACAACTCCACCGACCTTCTTGTCATCTGCAAATTTACTAACCCATCCTTCTACACCCTCTTCCAGGTCATTTATAAAATGACAAACAGCAGTGGCCCCAAAACAGATCCTTGCGGTACACCACTAGTAACTGAACTCCAGGATGAACATTTGCCATCAACCACCACCCTCTGTCTTCTTTCAGCTAGCCAATTACTGATCCAAACCGCTAAATCACCTTCAATTCCATACTTCCTTACTTTCTGCAATAGCCTACCGTGGGGAAACTTATCAAACGCCTTACTGAAATCTATATACACCACATCAACAGCTTTACCCTGATCCACCTGTTTGGTCACCTTCTCAAAAAACTCAATAAGGTTTGTGAGGCATAACCTACCCTTCACAAAACCGTGTTGACTATCGCTAATCAACTTGTTCTTTTCAAGATGATTATACCTAGGTTAGGTTATGGGGAAAGGATGGAGTGGACATGGGTAAAGTGCCCCTTTGATGGGTCGGTGCAGGCTCAATAGGCCGAATGGCCTCCTTCTGCACTGTACAATCGCTGGTCGGGATTCTCCAAAGTCCCGGCCAAGTGTTGACGCCGGTGTCAAAACCAGCGCGAACAATGACGGGGTCAACGGGTCTCCAGGCCCAGGCATTCACTCCTTCCTAGGAGACGAGAACGGCGCCAGAGTGCTCGGTCGCCGAAAGCCGGGCCACCACGGCCAGTGTGGGTCCACGCATGCGTGCACCACGGCTGTCTCTGCGCCGGAACCCGGGTAATATGGTGGAGCCCTACAGGGGTCCAGCGCGGAGGAACATAGGACCCCCTCCGGAATGAGCCCGCCCGCCGATAAGTGGCCCCTGATCATGGGGCTGGCCACTGTGGAGGCCCCCCATGGAGTCGGCTCCCCCGTCTCCCCCACCAGGAGGGCCCCCACAGCCGAAACGCCGGGGTCCCACTGGGTAAGACCATATGCAAACGATGCCGGCGGGACTCGGCGGCACTTGGCCCGTCAAGCTGCAGGGACTCGCCAGGGTGGGCCGCTTTTACGGCCCCGAACGGCGCCGCGGCGAACGCTGGCAGCGTTTGGCGCTGATTCACCGGTCGCAATGAATCGGCGGCCCGTGTCGTAGCGGCGTGGCGGGATTCACGTGCGCCCCCCGCCGATTCTCCGACCTGGCCACGGTCTCGAGAGAATCCCGGCCGCTATGTTTCTATGATATGGTCTGCTCGACCAAAGTGTGAGTGGTAGCATGAACCTCATTGGGCGCGATTCTCCCAAAACGGGAGAAATCGTAAAACTGGCGTAAAACCCGGGCGGGTTTTACGGCAGCGCGCCCCTTCCCGACCGGGGACCGATTCTGGTCCCCGGTCGGGGCTAGCAGCCCGACGCCGTAGGCTCCGGCAAGACGGCTTAACGAAAATCGTTAAGCCCGCTTGCCGGAGTTAGCGACGGCTGACGCGTCATATGACGTCAGCCGCGCAATAGGCGCAGTTTTGGAAGACTCCAACCCGCATGCGTGTGACGTCATCGCGTTTTACGCGAAACCCGCGCTGCGCGGGCCTGGTTTGCCCCTCAGCCGCCCCGCGAATGGATACTGCGGGGCGGCGGAAGGACAAGTAGTGCGCGGGCATCGGGCCCGCTGCCCGCGATCGGTGCCCACCGATCGCGGGCCCATGGCACCCGTGGTAGCCGGCCAATCGGTGCCATGGTTATTAATAGCGAGTAGTCACTCCGTTTTTACGAACGGCAAGACCAGGTGTGTTTGCCGTTCGTAAAAACGGCGTAAAGGGCTGGACTTCGGCCCATCTAACACTGAGAATCGCTGCCGGCCGTAAAAAAAAACGGCGGCAGCAATTCGGGTCGGGACATTCGGCGGGGGGGGGGGGGGGGGGGGGCTGGGGGGGAGAATAGCGGTGAGGGCGGCAAAATGTCGGGAAGGCCCTCCCGCTATCTCCCACCCCGTCGGGTGGGCGAGAGAATTTCGCCCATTGTACCTTGTCTCAGCTGCAATTTGTGACCTCCTCCCTCCAAACCTGGCTAACCACCTGATCCAACCCGACTACCCCTCCCTCCCTCTCTTCCCTCGTGACCCAACCTGACTACCCCTCCCTCCCTCTCTTCCCTCGTGACCCAACCCGACTACCCCTCCCTCCCTCTCTTCCCTCGTGACCCAACCCGACTACCCCTTCCTCCCTCTCTTCTCTCGTGACCCAACCCGATTACCCCTCCCTCCCTCCTTCCCTTGTGACCCAACCCGACTACCCCTCCCTCCCTCTCTTCCCTCGTGACCCAACCCGACTACCCCTCCCTCCCTCTCTTCCCTCGTGACCCAACCCGACTACCCCTCCCTCCCTCTCTTCCCTCGTGACCCAACCCCGACTACCCCTCCCTCCCTCTCTTCCCTAGTGACCCAACACGACTACCCCTTTCCTCCCTCTTTCCTCGTGACCCAACCCGATTACCCCCCCTCCCTCTCTTCCCTCGTGACCCACCCCGACTACCCCTCCCTCCCTCTCTTCCCTCGTGACCCAACCCGACTACCCCTCCCTCCCTCTCTTCCCTCGTGACCCAACCCGACTACCCCTCCCTCCCTCTCTTCCCTCGTGACCCAACCCCGACTACCCCTCCCTCCCACTCTTCCCTCGTGACCCAACCCGACTACCCCTCCCTCCCTCTCTTCCCTCGTGACCCAACCCGACTACCTCTCCCTCCCTCTCTTGCCTCGTGACCCAATCCGAATACCGCTCCCTCCCTCTCTTCCCTCGTGACCCAATCCGACTACCCCCAATCCGACTATGCCCTTTGACCCAGCTTCACCACCCATCCTGCTCAGTCCAATTACCCCTCTTTCCCGACCCAACCTGATTACCCTTCCCGTCCAATCCAACTATACATCTCTCCCGACTCTACCTGACTACCCAAACCAACTATCCAACCTAACTACCCCTGCCTCGCTCCAAAGCTGACTACTCCACCCAAGCTGACCTGACTACCCCTCGCAACCCTATTACCCATCCATCTTAACCCGGCTACCCTGCACAGGCCAACCTGACTACCCCTCCCGAACTGACTACCCCTCCCAACTGGAATACCTCCTGATCCGTCCCAACCCAACTACTTTTCCTGACCCAACCAGACTAACCCTGCCAACCTACCCAACTACACCTTCTGCCCTGACCTAACTACCCCTCCCGACCTCATACTACTACCCCCTAACCTGACTACCTCTCCTAACCACCAGACTACCCTCGAACCCAACCCAACTATACCCAACCCTAATAGCCACACACCAACCTACACCCCACTTCCTTGCCATTTACCCACCTTCACACTTACCCACCTCACCCACGTACATATCTACCCACCTCACCCACTTACCCACCACACCCATATACGTATCTACCCATCTCATCCATTTACCCACCTATTCATCTGACCGACCTACACACCTACTCACCTCACCCACTTACCCACCTCACCCACCTACTCATTCACTTACCCAGCTACCCCTTATACACTTACGCACTTCACCCACCTAACTGCCCCCCATCCTCACATTTACCATTCACTCAGTCACCCACTGAGTCATTCATCCACTCACTCATTCACTCACTCGCTTATTGATTGACTAACATTCAAACCGGACCTTAAAACTTAACACACGGCAGTCAGTGGTGTAAAAAGGGGGTGAGTCCTTTTTCCTCCTGACTCTACTCTGCTTCGCCAGTTCCTCAATGGATGCTGCACACAGTATTTCTGTGAAACCCAAGCTTGAAGACCCCAATAGAAATACACAGCAGCGTTGAACCGTGGGAAGTTATGAACGCAGCGGCAATCCGAGTGTCATTGACACTGCTCGGAAGATCCAACCCCCTGACTCTGCTATCTCCGTAATTCTTTAGTTGAAGAATGTTAATCGCTTCCTGCTTTAGATCCCTGACTAAGCAGCAGTGATGTTATTGAAGATTACGGCCTGTAATTTCAGTGAATTGTCATGAAAATGAAAGGAAAAAAAATTGGGTCAATGATCCTTCACTGAAATTAGAAGATGCGACAGAGGAGAGCTTCATCCTACTTTATATTTCAGTGCATTTTGCTGCAATTAGATTTAAGGATTACTGCTCAAGTTGCTAATTCTGGTTGAGTGTATCCAATCAGAGAGGATTCATAACATGATCCCCTGATTCCCACCACCTTACCAGGTCTAACAGTTTTCTCATCACCACGATCTGTAACACTTTTGGAACTAATGAACAGGGCTGTTCAATGAAAATGGAAAAAAAAGGACAGATTTTTTTTATGTCAATGATTTTTCTCCTTGATTTTTCTCAAAGCTATGTCCTGATATTTACTTCCCGGAAACTCTCAGCTATTCCTGGGGGTTTGGTATTATAATTAAGACAATAATCAAATTTCCAAATGTTCACTTTTTACTGACTCTTCAGGGTTGGATCTTTTACTACAGAGGCAGGGAGCTCAATTCGTAAAATTTCACAAATCCCAAACCCGACTTGGTAAAAGATGTGCCAAAAGACTGGGGGCTCAATTCTCCGATCGCCGAAATCACGTTCGGCGATCGGCCGGAGAATCCACATTTATGCCGGAATCGGGGGCAGACTGTGACCAGCGCCTCCACAGACGGGTGGGGGCGGGGGGGGGGGGGGGGGGGGGAACCGTTCTGCTGGCAGGGACGGCTGCGATGTGGGCTAGGGAGACTGGTTGGGGTGGTCCGGGGTTGGCTAGCTGGTTACAGGGGGCAGCTTTTGGCAGGCCAGGTCCGCGCCAAGCCAGCGCCATGTTGCACAGCGCGGCCACCACAGGCCATCACTGTGGCCATTCTGCCACCTATCCGCAGGTGAAGCCGGGGGCTTTAGGCTGTGCGGCTGCTAGCTCCCCACTGGGCGGAAGATCGGTGCAGGGGAGGCGCAGGACATAGCCGCAGGATCAGAGAATCCAGCCCGGGATTTCTGTTTAGAGAGATGGGAAGCTGGGTTTGGCAAAATGAGAAGAGGAGTGAAGGCAGAGGCAGGCCATGAGCCCTGTGAACGAGGAGGATGGGTCATACCTTGGCTCGATCAAAGGGCTTCTCTAGACACAGTTCCTGCTGTCGGCTAGAAAGCTGTTGTTGGTTTGTGGGAGAAGACGTCTTTGCTTATTTTTATCCCATCCTTAAAATTACAAAGACAATGCGCAGATTGGGCAGGGAAAACCCTTATTCCATCTCATTACTTTTTCCAAAACCAATCAAATTCAATTGAAGCCATCTTTGAGTAGTCAGATGAGTAAGAACTGCAATTGTTGTCCAACTAGTTAATTAACTGTAAGAGAGGGCCCGTCATGAACTTTCCACAGGAAACGATAGAGTTCAATGTTGCCTATTGATCTTGGCTAATGGACTTCACAGCAGCAACTTAATTCTGGCAATGCTTCACCAAGTGTGACCAACTTGGCAGCTTCAGTAAGTCCTGACATTATGTGTTAAGAGAAATTATCATGATGCCTCAGAGGCTGACTTTTAGATGCCTCATGCAGAATCTTTATCCTTCCTCCAACTTACTTTTTTACCAATCATCTGTCAGAGAATAATAAAGTTGTCCTATTCAATACCCACACAGGACACATTGTCATCACAGATAAGTATACTTGGAGGCAGTGCAGGTACGCTCAGGAGTTCATTGGGCCATGTTAGCATGACAAGAACGAAGGTCAGGCCACACAGCATTCAAGCTGCCCCCTCCACCCCCCTTCCCCAGTAACAGCAGTCTGTATAATTAGATAATCAAGTTCCTGCACAGTTTATGTGGTGTGCCAAATGAAGCAGGTGCAAGATGATTTTGGAATTGAGCCAGTTGAGCTTTAAAAATGGCACCCCTATCTCTGCTAGATCCATCAGGTCCCACAGCATGAATCAACCTGACTCCAAAAACATTTTATACTGTGGGTGGTTTGTGATCAGCATCACCACTTTCCACCCGACGGGAATCACACCTCATTTCCTGGTGGAGACCTGACTTAGAAATCATTTGGGAGAAATACCCCATACTCTACTGTTTTCTACCTTCTTGAACAGAGGGGTTATATTTCTTACTTTCCAATGGAACCTTTCCAGAATCTAGGGAATTTAAAAAAATTAACACCAAAGCATCTACTATCTTATTAGACATCTCTTTTAAGACCTTAGAATAAAGTCCACCAGAACCCTGAGATATGTCAGTCTACAGAACCACCAGTTAGCTCAGTACTACTTACCAGTGATTGTAATTAAACCAAGTTCCCCCCTCCCTTCTACACTTGTTTACAGCTGTTACTAGAAAGTTTTTTGTATCTACTACAGTGAAGACCGATGCAAATAATCTGTTAATTTCATCAGCCATATCTTTATTATCTACTCCCCATTCTCACTGTGTAGAGGATCAACATTCACTTTCCTTACTCATTTCCTTTTTAAACATCTGTAGAAACTCGTTTCCTCTTTTATTAATTTCGAGCTAGCTTCCTCTCATACTCTAGTTTATTTTTCCTGACTAACCTTTTAGTCATTCTCTACCATCCTTTATATTGTGATCAATTATCTGACCTGCCACTCATCTCAGCTTTCCCTTCTTCAGTTAACAACGGATGATCTTCTTTTCAGAATTTTTCTTTACGATAGGAATATATTTGTTCTGAATATTTTGAAATATCCCCTTAAAACTCAGCCACTGCTTCTCTATTCATCTACCCTCTAGCCTAGCATCCAAGTTTACTTCAGCTATCTCAGCTTTCATACACAAATAGTTGCCCTTATTTATGTTTAAAATAGACCCACTTTATCCTGTTCAAACTGGATGCAAAATTCAACCAAATTCTGGTTGTTGCTCCCTGGGGGGCCTTTACTCTCAGGTCATTAATTAATCCTGTCACAATACACAATACCAAGACTAACATAACCTGCTCTTTGGCTGGTTCCAGAACATACTGCTCTAAGAAACTGATCCCAAAGCATTCTATGAACACTTCATCCAATCTTATTTCTCCAGTTCATATGTTGATTAAAGGCACCCATGTTTATTTCTGTCCCTTTGTCACAAACATCCAATATTATTTTTGTTTACTTCGTCCTACATTGTGTTTACTGCTAGGGGGCCCCGCTAGACCACACCCACTGGTGACTTCTTTCCCCAACTATACCTCAACTCCACCCTAACCAATTCTATATCCTGATCTCCTGACCAGGTTCATGAAATCTCATCCTTGATTAATGTTATGATGTGGCGATGCTGGCGTTGGACTGGGGCAGGCATAGTAAGAAGTCTGGCAGCACCAGGTGAAGATGAAGGAGCTGCGTTCCGAAAGCTAGTGATTCGAAACAAACCTGTTGGACCTTGATTATTGTTGCTACCCCTCCATCTGTATGTAGAACAAAGAACAAAGAACCTTGTGTAATGGTAGATTGTATCTCAGTGAAGGCAATCACTCTGAAGAAACAAAGAACAAAGAAAATTACAGCACAGGAACAGGCCCTTCGGCCCTCCCAGCCTGCGCCAATCCAGATCCTTTATCTAAACCTGTCGCCTATTTTCCAAGGATCTACTTCCTTCTGTTCCCCGCCCCTTCATATATCTGTCTAGATGCACCTTAAATGATGCTATCGTGCCCGCCTCTACCACCTCCGCTGGCAAAGCGTTCCAGGCAC
Organism: Scyliorhinus canicula; assembly: GCF_902713615.1. Taxonomy (NCBI): domain Eukaryota; kingdom Metazoa; phylum Chordata; class Chondrichthyes; order Carcharhiniformes; family Scyliorhinidae; genus Scyliorhinus; species Scyliorhinus canicula. The sequence goes on along the minus strand of NC_052150.1, from coordinate 162,527,289 downwards.
CCACCACCCTCTGCGTATAAAAACTTTCCACGCACATCTCTCTTAAACTTTCCCCCTCTCACCTTGAAATCGTGACCCCTTGTAATTGACACCCCCACTCTTGGAAAAAGCTTGTTGCTATCCACCCTGTCCATACCTCTCATAATTTTGTAGACCTCAATCAGGTCCCCCCTCAACCTCCATCTTTCCAACGAAAACAATCCTAATCTACTCAACCTTTCATCATAGCTAGCACCCTGCATACCAGGCAACATCCTGGTGAACCTCCTCTGCACCCTCTCTAAATCATCCACATTCTTCTGGTAATGTGGCGACCAGAACTGCATACAGTATTCTAAGTGTGGCCTAACCAAAGTCCTATACAACTGTAACATGACCTGCCGACTCGTGTACTCAATACCCCGTCCGATGAATGCTGTATGCCTTCTTGACCACTCGATCAACCTGCGTTGCCACCTTCAGGGTACAATGGACCTGAACTCCCAGATCTCTCTGTACATCAATTTTTCCCCAGGACTCTTCCATTGACCGTATAGTCCTCTCTTGAATTGGATCTTCCGAAATGCATCACCTCGCATTTGCCTGGATTGAACTCCATCTGCCATTTCTCTGCCCAACTCTCCAATCTTTTTATATTTTGCTGTATTCTCTGACAGTCCCCCTCGCTATCTGCAACTCCACCAATCTTAGTATCATCTGCAAACTTGCTAATCAGACCACCTATAGCTTTGTCCAGATCATTTCTGTACATCCCAAACAACAGTGGTTCAAGCATGGATCCCTGTGGAACACCACTAGTCACTTTTCTCCATTTTGAGACACTCCCTTCCACCACTACTCTCTGTCTCCTGTTGCCCAGCCAGTTCTTTATCCATCTCGCTAGTACACCCTGAATCCCATGTAACTTCACTTTTTCCATCAACCTGCCATGGGAAACTTTATCAAACGCCTTACTGAAGTCCATGTATATGACATCTACAGCCCTTCCCTCATCAATTAACTTTGTCACTTCCTCAAAGAATTCTATTAGGTTTGTCAGACATGACCTTCCCTGCACAAAACCATGCTGCCTGTCACTGATAAGTCTATTTTCTTCCAAATGTGAATAGATCCTATCCCTCAGTATCTTCTCCAACAGTTTGCTCACAGGTCTATAATTTCCTCGATTATCCCTGCTACCCTTCTTAAACAAAGGGACAACATTAGTAATTCTCCAGTCCTCCGGGACCTCACCCGTGCTCAAGGATGCTGCAAAGATATCTGTTAAGGCCCCAGCTATTTCAGCCCTCGCTTCCCTCAGTAACCTGGGATACATCCCATCCGGACCTGGGGACTTGTCCACCTTAATGTCTTTGAGAATACCCAAAACTTCCCCCTTCCTTTTGCCGGCTTGACCTAGAATATTTAAACATCCATCCCTAGCCTCAACATCCGTCATGTCCCTCTCTTTGGTGAATACTGATTCAAAGTACTCATTAAGAATCTCACCCATTTCCTCTGACTCCACACATAAATTCCCTCTTTTGTCTTTGAGTGGGGGCAATCATTTCTCTAGTTACCCTCTTGCTCCTTACATACGCATCAAATGCTTTGGAATTTTCCTTAACCCTGTTCGCCAAAGATATTTCATGACCCCTTTTAGCTCTCTTTATTGCGCGTTTGAGATTTGTCCTACTTTCCCGATATTCCTCCAAAGCTTTATCAGTTTTAAGTCGCCTAGATCTTATGTATGCTTCCTTTTTCATTTTAGCTAGTCTCACAATTCCACCCGTCATCCATGGTTCCCTAATCTTGCCATTTCTATCCCTCATTTTCAGAGGGACATGTCTGTCCTGCACTCTAATCAACTTTTCCTGAAAAGTCTCCCACATTTCAAATGTGGATTTACCCTTAAACAGCTGCTCCCAATCCACATTCACTAGTTCCTGCCAAATTTTGTTATACTTGGCCTTTCCCCAATTTAGCACTCTTCCTTTAGGACCACTCTAGTCTTTGTCCATGAGTATTCTAAAACTTACGGAATTGTGGTCGCTATTCCCAAAGTAATCACCGACTGAAACTTCAACCACCTGGCCAGCATCATTCCCCAATACCAGGTCCAGTATTGCCCCTTCCTGAGTTGGACTATTTACATACTGCTCTAAAAAACTCTCCTGCATGCTCTTTACAAATTCTGCTCCATCTACGCATCCAACACTACATGAGTCCCATTCAATGTTGGGGAAGTTAAAATCTCCCATCACGACCACCCTATTGCTCCTATATTTTTCCATAATCTGTCTATATATTTGTACCTCTACTTCACACTCACTTTTGGGAGGCCTGTAATAAAGTCCCAATTATGTTACTGCACCCTTCCTATTTCTTACCTCTACCCATATTGCCTCAGTGCTCGAATCCTCCATCGTGCCCTCCTTAATCACAGCTGTGATATCATCTCTGACCAGTAATGCAACTCCTCCACCCCTCTTACCTCCCTCTCTATCCCTCCTGAAGCATCTATACCCTGGGATATTTAGTTGCCAATCTTGCCCTTCCCTCAACCAAGTCTCAGTAATACCAATAACATCATACTCCCAGGTACTAATCCAAGCCGTAAATTAATCTGCCTTACCTGCTAAACTTCTCGCATTAAAACAAATGCACCTCAGACCACCTGTCCCTTTGCGTTCATCAACTTTTCCCTGTCTACTCTTTCCCTTAGTCACAATGAGTTTATTATCTAGTACTTTACTGGCTTTAGTTGCTGCCTCTTTACTGACCTCTAACTTCCTAATCTGGTTCCCATCCCCCTGCCACATTAGTTTAAAACCTCCCCAACAGTTTTAGCAAAAGCACCCCCGAGGACATTGGTTCCAGTCCTGCCCAGGTGTAGACCATCCGATTTGTAATGGTAAAGTGCACATGGTAAAGCCTCCAGAACCGGTTCCAATGTCCAAAAATCTGAATCCCTCACTCCTGCACCATCTCTCAAGCCACGTATTCATTCTGACTATTCTTGAATTTTTACTCTGACTGTCTCGTGGCACTGGTAGCATTCCTGAGATTACTACCCTTGAGGTCCTACTTTTTAACTTATCTCCGAACTCCCTAAATTCTGATTGTAAGACCTCATCCCGTTTTTTACCTATATTGTTGGTGCCTATATACACCATGACAGCTGGCTGTTCACCCTCCCCCATCAGTATGTCTTGCAGCCGATCTGGGACATCCCTGACCCGTGCACCCGGGAGGCAACATACCATTCGGGAGTCTCATTTTCGACCTCAGAAACGCCTGTCTTCTCCCCTTACAATTGAATCACCTATGACCATAGCCCTGCCAGTCTTTATCCGCCCTTCTGTGCAGCAGAGACAGCCACAGTGCCATGAGCCTGGCTACTACTGCCTTCCCCCGGTGAGTCGTCTCCCCAACAGTATCCAAATCGGTATACCTGTTTTAGCGGGTGATGGCCGCAGGGGACACCTGCACTGCCTTCCTGCTCTTTCTCTGCCTTTTGGTCACCCATTTCCTGTCTCCCTCACCAATCCTAATCTGCGGTGTGACCAACTCACTGAACGTGCTATCCATGACCTCCTCAGCATCGCAGATGCTCCAAAGTGAGTCCATCCGCAGCTCCAGAGCCATTATGTGGTCTAACAGGAGCTGCAGCTGGACTGACTTCCCACACATGAAGGAGTCAGGGGCATCGGCCGTGTCCCTGAACTCCCACATTGAGCACCAGGAGCGTAACACGGGTCTGGGATCTCCTGCCATTTTTACACTTTACCTTAACTGATTACAAATATAATTGCAAATAATGAATAAGTGAAGGGAATAAAGATTGTACTTGCCAATCACAATACTTACCAACACACGAAGAGTTAAATTTCTCCCAGCTACTGCTAATTGGAGCAGCCAACCGGGTCACTGCTTTGCTGTGATGTCACTCTTCAAATTTATCCCCAAAGACTCTGTGGCCGCTATTTAAGCAGCTAGTTTAAATATTCACCGCTTGACTCTAGCTCCGTCCACTCCAACGCTGAATTCCTGCCGAAAAGGCTCAAATCCGCGAAGCAGCGAGTTTAAATACTCACCGCTTGACTCTGTAGCTCCGCCCATTCCAACAGCTGAATTCCTGCTGAAAAGACTCACATCCGCGAAGCAGCAAGTTTAAATACTCACCGCTTGACTCTTTAGCTCCGCCCACTACAACAGCTGAATTCCCGCCGAAAAGACTCGAATCTGCGAAGCAGCTGTTTAAATACTCACCGCTCGACTCTGTAGCTCCGCCCACTACAACAGCTGAATTCCCGCCAAAAAGACTCGAATCCGCGAAGCAGCTGTTTAAATACTCACCGCTCGCCTCTGTAGCTCCGCCCACTCCAACGCTGAATTCCCGCCGAAAAGACTCGAAATCCGCGAAGCAGCTAGTTTAAATACTCACCGCTCGACTCTTTAGCTCCGCCCACTACAACAGCTGAATTCCCGCCAAAAAGACTCGAATCCGCGAAGCAGCTGTTTAAATACTCACCGCTCTACTCTGTAGCTCCGCCCACTACAACAGCTGAATTCCTGCCAAAAGACTCAAATCCGCGAAGCAGCTGTTTAAATACTCACCGCTCGACTCTTTAGCTCTGCCCACTCCAATGCTGAATTCCTGCTGAAAAGACTCAAATCCGCGAAGCAGCTAGTTTAAATACTCACCACTCGATTCTGTAGCTCCGCCCACTCCAACAGCTGAATTCCCGCCAAAAAGACTCGCATCCACGAAGCAGCAAGTTTAAATACTCACTGCTCAACTCTGTAGCTCCGCCCACTCCAACAGCTGAATTCCCGCCAATAGCTTCCTATTGCCCTTGAATGTGATATAACCTTCAATACTCAGGACCCAGTCCTTGTCATCCGGCAGCCATGTCTCTGTAATGGCAACTGATCATACTTATTTAATTTAAGGTCTACTATCAATTAATTTATTTAGGTGGGTGGATTAAAAAGCAAAACCTCAACCGTTCTAATCTCTGGATTACTACCTGAGGCATACGCAAATTGGAATGGGGGGACATAAAATCAGAGATAAACATATGGCTCAAAGACTGGTGTGGAAGAAGTGGGTTCTGGTTTGTGGGGCACTGGCACTAGTACTGGGGAAAGTGTGGGTTGTACCATTGGAAAGATCTACACCTAAACTGTGCTGAAACATTCTGCTTCCACATCCTCTGAATCAACACAGGGAACACCAGGTAGAAGTGTTTTCAAGCGCAAGCTGCTGCATCAACTCAAATCACTGCTGGTTTCACAGTGATGTCATTTACTATCACTCTGTTAACAGTTACTTTCAACATATTAGAAATACACTATGGGCGAGATTCTCTGGCTCCCCACAGCATGTTTCTCGGTAGCGCGAAGCAGCCAGCCATTGGCCAGCGGCAGGATCGTCTGATCCCACTGCTGTCAATGGAATTTCCCACTCAATCCACCCCACGCCATCAGGAAACCCCCAATGGGGGTGCACCATCTGTGGGACCAGAGGATCCCGGCAGTGTGAACAGCCGGAAGCTCTTACCCTACGCATTTTTTGCAATTGATATGATGGTCTGTCATTGAATAGGAATAGCCACAATTACCAATTAATAAAAATGGCAGTATGCCTTAAAGAGGCAGAAACGTCCACAGAGAACAGGAGATGAAGCTTTATAAACGCCTACAGAGAAGAGACATTACTTCAGGCCATATTGGAGAAGAAGGAGCTCTACAGGGCCCTGTAGTTCTCTCTGCAATCCCCCATCACCCATTCCAGCTGTCATGGTGGGAATTGGACTCATGTCACCCAGCGCACTAGCTTGGGTCTCTGGATTACTAGTCCAGTAGCATTATCTCTACCCCGCCATTATTCCTTCAAATTGTGCCAGGAGAGCAGAGTGAATTCCAGCCATAAGTGTGAAAATATCAATTCCATCTGCCTCCAGATACACAAACATTGTAATAAGGAACTCCGTACTGCATTGCATAAGGTTGAGTATTCTCAAACTTATTTACTGCAGATCAAGTAAATTACCTTGATATTTCTTTCTCATATAAAATTGTTTACCTCTGGTAAAATATTATTAAAACATTACTTCAGTATATCCCTTTCATATTACAAAAAATCGCCTCCAGCAGCCTGGTGGCATAGGCGGTTCATATAGTGAGAGGATGTGCTGAAGAATACTCAGACATATTTTACTCCTCGGACTTTAAACTTGAGCACTGAAGGGCAGACATGCTGTCAGTCTTCCCGCTTCTGCAAGCACATTTTCTGTTGATCCTTTCAGTTAACGTAGATAAAACTGGAGAAATTGAACAATTTGATATGACTTTTCCACATGGAATGAGGTTGTATGGTACAATCTTTCTGGTGAAAGTGGAGGCAAATCTTCCCAGCTAATTTAAGAAAGAATTGAGTAGATATTTGGCAGAGAAAGCCACTGAGACATCTGAGAGATAAGGTAAAGGATAATTCTGCACTCCCAGAGAATCTAATCAGAGAATCAATGTTGCAAACTTATATCCAACAGGGTTTTCCAATCCTGCCAAATGACAGCATTTCCCACAAGTCAGGAGTGTGTTGGAGTGGGTGCAGCTCCAAGAACACTCAAGAAGCTCGACACAATCCAGGACAAAGCAGCCTGCTTGATTGGCATGCCAACCGCAAACATTTACTTCCTGCACTACCAATGCACAGCGGCAGCAGTGTGTACCATCTACACGATACACTGCAGCAACTCACCAAGGCTCCTTCGGTAGCACCATCCAAACTCATGACGACCATCATCTAGAAGGATAAGGGCAGCAGTTACTTGGGAACACCACCATCTGGAAGTTCCCCTCCAAGCCAATCATAATCCTGACGTGGAAAGATATCACCGTTCCTTCATTGTCACTGCATCAAACTCCCTCCCACGGTCAGTGCACCCACATCTCATGGACTGCAGCAGTTCAAGAAGGCAGCTCACCTTCTCAAGAGAAATTAGGAGTAAGCAATAAATGCTGGCCAAGCCAACGATTCCCCATCCCTTGAATGAACAAAATGAAAGCTGTGCCTCCAGAAGCCAGGAGATCAGCCATGTTGAATGTTCTACCACAGTACACCTAACCCCAACTCTGTGATGTCACCCATCTACCACCACAGAGAGCCCTGACCACATGGAATATGGTCAGCAGAGGCTGGAGAGTTGGGAAACTCACAAATCCGGGCTGTCAGCATTCAGGGAATCTTTGAGCTTGTGCAAGTTCTACAATTGAAGGGGTTTGAAATTAGGGTGAGGTTTAAAAATGGCAGGGCTCTACGATCTGGGGGTAGGTCTGAAGTTGCAGAAGGGCTTTAGAAAGAGCTGGGGAGTTAAGGGATGGGAGGTCCCAGGAGAGAAGGTGATTGGAGTTCAAGCGAGAAATGAGACGGGAATGGTTTGGGAGTGGGCCAGTATTTTTCAGAAAGTCGGGAGTAGTAATTAAGAGAGGAGCAGCCAGTAAAAGGGCCAGTGACACCCAGAGATCCCACTGTGGAGAAATAATGAGAAACTATTTCTGTCAGTCGACAAATGGGTAACTAGGGGATGGAAAACCACAATTATCACTGGATGGAACGATTAAGGGGAAAGTGGAAAGTTCTTAAACTGATGACGAGTAGGCCGTGGGATACTTAATTTCGTGACGATTGAAGAACAGACTAAAATGTCATTTTCAAGAAATGGGATATATTTTCAGTATATGAAGAATATGAAATGGTCTTTTGGTGGAGGGAGGCAGAAAATTATGGGACAGTTAAATAAGAATGGCCTTCTCCTGTGCAATATTTACCATACTTCTTTGAAAAATTCCCTTTACCATGTTTGAGCTCAGGTGATGGGGAATGTTGATGCTACTCTGATGATATGTCATGTGAAAAGTTTCCCAAACAGTAAACCTTCATGTCCTTTGTGTGAACTCAGTTTAGTTCAGGTCGATCTGTGCTGCTTAGTTTGACATGCAAAGTCCAAAGAGTTGTCACCTTCACACGAACCTGAATGTAAGCCAGAATCTATGAAAATAGCGAGAGAGTTTGGGCCTGGTAAAAATGGCATAACGGGGAGCCTGACGACAACTTGTACCTTGCAGGAAGATTCTGTTTCAGGGTAAATATCAATAAGTTATAGGATTTTTACGAGCTACAGGTAGGAATGAAATTAACTTACTACTGCCAATTACTTATGGACTATCAGTGAGTCAATGTACTGCAATTGGTCATGAGGCGTATCTGCTACCGCCTCACTATTAGTTATCAGTGAAATTCTAGCAATTTAGTCTTGGCACTTGACACTCAGGCACCTTCAGATTTGCTCCACCCTTGGTTCCCCTCATTTTTCCTCCTCAGATTGCCCTCTTCCCCCATCTTGATTTTCCCTTTCCATGCCCCTTGGTTTCCCCTCTCCTCCCTCTGGCTTTCCCACTTATGCCTCCCTTAACCGATTGGTTTCCCATCTCCATACCTCCCCCTCAGTTTCCCCTCTCCACTCCCTCATCTTCATTTCCCCTGTTCCATTATCCCTCTTCCCTCTCGCCACTTCCTCCACTCCGCTACCTGCCCTCCACTTCTGTAGTTCACCAAGTGATACTCTCTCTGCCTCTCGCTCCTATGTTGGTGAGTCCAGTGTACTATGATGGGACAGCAAAGCTCCCTCTGGAGATGCAGGCTATTCCTCAGATGCTTCTTTCTGTGAGGGCACAAAGGAATTATCCCAACTTATCAATCATAAATGTGCCTCAGCAACAGCAGGAGACCTGTCAAATCATTTGAGTGTCATAAAGGGCACTGAAAATGAGATACACATTGTGAATTCTGTGTTACACCCTCTTTACTGTGATTCTATCAGGCTGCAATGTATATTGCAATGCTATCTCTAATAATTGAGCAGTCTAACTCCTCAAGGCAGCGTTGGGACGTCAACCTTCAGTAATATTTGGACTTGGGGTTGTGTGATAGTCAATTGAGTGAGATTGAGTTGACAACTTCAAGTGCCACTGTGCCTGGCATGACACATTCCTTTCAGGCTAAAGCTGTAGAAAATCTGTTATCAGAGTATGATCAAAAATATTAATACAGCTTCAAGAGACATTCTATAGACATATCATATTGTAGTGATGTGTATTCATTGCGGTTGATTTTTAATATACAAGCTTTGAATCTATTTCACTTTTTATTTGAAAATTTAAATTTAAACCGAATGATCAATTTACGATCCATTTCCTTCCAAATAGATAGCTGTTTATACTTTAAAAATTAAAAAGAGACAATGCCAATTTTGTTAGGATACCGGACCAGACCTCAATCTATGTTCGGAAACTGGATGTAAAACCCCAACCAATTTGCAATTTGTAAACTGTAAGGAAAGGATTCTTCATTCCCAGGATTAATTCCACCGACAAACAAGGATTAAAAAAAATATTAAATCAAATTTTATTCTTAACACAGGGCCAACTATATTAACATCACATAAAATAGCTTGCAATTAACAGTTAAACTATTCTTAACAATAAAAGGAAACACTTTAACTTCTAACTTAAACCTTCTCTATCTCCAATTAAGCAAAAGCCTCTTGTAAATAAAAGTTAGCAAACATAGGGACGCTTGCCGTTGTCTGTGTAGAGAATTAATTTTAGAAGAAGAGAGACCCTTTCAGACACAATCTGAAAGTCCTTCTGTCTTTGGAAGACCAAGCGCCTCCCATTAATTACATCATCTCTATCTCGCTAACTGTTTTATAACCATCTTGCTAAGGCTAAACACAACCCCTAAATTATCTAAAGCCTAGGCAATATTCTTTCTGTAAACAAAAGCCTATTTGCCCTAATCATTATAATCAATGATTATCCCACATTTACGGCATCTTAATTGCATATTTTGCAGACACTCCCCTTCGTGTCCAAAAAGGTTCCTGGGTTACGGGAAAAGTGTGGAGGCATGGGCTTAAATAAAATGCTCATGCCAAGGGTCAGTGCAGACTTGATTGGCCAAATGGCCTCCTTCTACACTGTAAATTCTATGATTCTCTGAAAGCAGGATTTATAAAAATATCGCTGCAACAGGTTTATAATAAAATACATATAACAATTTCCTGCAGTCATCACAACATAAACTGCAATTCCTATCTCTTACTCTTTGACTCTTAAGAAGCTCTTTATTTTAGCTTTTCAATTTTAAAATGCATTTTTGTACAAAAGTTCATTTGGCAACAATCAATTGGTAAAAATCTTTCTCATCTTATTCACAACTGGAGAAATATTGGACGAGATCTTTTGGTTGTTCGTGCCAGTGGGAACCTCTGGTTCAGCCAACGGCACACCCCACTGCAGGTTTCCCGGCACCATGGGGTGGATCAATGGGAAATCCCATTGACAGCAGGAGGCCACCTCCTGCCACTGAGAAACATGCTGTAGGGAGGCCAGAGAATCTTGCCCATTGCTGTCTCTTTCAATATGATCCATTCAACAAATATCTTGTTTTAAAAATTGCTCAGTAAAATTCGAATCTATATAACAGTATTAACATAAGTGAATGTTATCAGTTCTTATTTCCAATATAATTGGTAAGTGCATAAAATAGAGATCCACACCTTAGTAATTTGGCCTAAATGGTGATTCATCTATCACTGCTCCAGTACATTTAATACATTGCAGGGCAACAATAATTACTGGAAGTAGCATAATCATCATCTGCAGTCAAAGTGTTGTAACATAATTCCATACAGAATGATCTGGAGAGAAGACTTTTTCTTTTAAAAAATGTAATCTGGCAGCAAATAATCTGGTGAATAGAGGAGATCTCATTCATGCTAACATTGGTAGAATAAAGTCATTCCTGGTTAACTGCGCACCTCCCTGTCTGCAGTACAAATGCAATTCTCATGGCTCATCATTTCCTCTTTCTCTTTTTGCCTATTGCCACGTCACTCCATCCCTTTTTTTTGGACTCTCTCCATTCCTAAAGTGTAGTGTACATTAAAACATCACTTTCATTGAATATTCATAGTCCCCATAACATTTTTATCTATCTTTAAGCATTAAAGCCAACTAGTATTCCACTGAATTGTCCTTTATCTTCATCGAGCAGCACGGTAGCACAAGTGGATAGCACTGAGGCTTCACAGCGCCAGGGTCCAAGGTTCGATTTCCCCGCTGGGTCACTGTCTGTGCGGAATCTGCATGTTCTACTCGTGTCTGCGTGAGTTTCCTCCGGGTGCTCCGCTTTCCTCCCACAGTCCAAAAACGTGCAGGTTAGGTGGATTGGCCATGCTAAATTGCCCTTAGTGTCCAAAAAAGATTAGATGGGGTTATTGGGATAGGGTGGAAGTGAGGGCTTAAGTGGGTCAGTGCAGACTCGATGGGCTGAATGGCCTCCTTCTGCACTGTATGTTCTATGTTCAATACTAGAAGTAGTCTCTTCAGGAATATTTAATATGTTTATTTCAATGCAGTATAAGTTGTTCTCCATGACTGAGGGAAGATGACAATTTTTAATTCAATACTTAGTCCACATTCAGAAAAATCCTCAATGCCATATAAACTTTGGCAGAATGCACATTTTCTCTGATAATTATTAAACTTGTGATAGCCCAACAAAATATCTTTGCTTGTTCCTCATTTCAGTGAATTTATTTCGTTTTTTAATTGGTATGTGAACAGAACAATCTAGGAAAGATTACATACAGCACTTTAAAGGTAAAGCACATATAATTGCTCTTAGTTATTTCTGCATTTTCTTCCATTCCACCACAAATTAGATGATGCTCACGACCTTACTATTATCACAGTCTGCAATCAGGAACACAACAGTACTTAAATTCCAGTTTTGTACACTTTCAAAGATTATCTGTAGTTTGTTTAAATAGCTTGGTAATTAGTGTTTTTCTACTGCCTTCTTCACAAGAATCATGTTGGCTCTTTATCACAGAGGTCACTAAAAAGGAAACACTGGTGTTAAATTTTGAATTCAGTGATTTTAGACATTAACTACTATTTGACACTGCTCTGGCCTTTAAACTTGCTCCAGCAACGTATCATAATGAATGCTCATTAATTACAATGAGCCACAATGGGCAGCACGGTAGCACACGTGGCTAGCACTGTGACTTCACAGTGCCAGGGTCCCAGGTTCGATTCCCTGCTGGGTCAGTGCCTGTGTGGAGTCTGCACGTTCGTCCCGTGTCTGTGTGAGTTTCCTCCGGGTGCTCCGGTTTCCTCCCACAGTCCAAAGACGTGCAGGTTAGGTGGATTGGATTCTCCGAGCCTGCGCCGGGTTGAAGAATCGGCGGGGCGGCGCGAGAATCCTGCCATGCCGCTCCGATGCTGGGATGCGATTCTCCATGGACCAGACAATCGCCCGTCAGCCGTGCGGCGTGGTGCACATCGCACCGGTCAGGGACCGCTGAAAAAGCCCCCAGCGGCGATTCTCCAGCACTCGATGGACCAAACTCCAACTCCCGCCGGCGTAGTTCCAATCTGATACCACCCGGCGGAAGCTCGGACTCGCGGCCATGGTGGCGGACCTAGGGGGAGGGGGGGAAACCTGGTGGTGGCGTCAGCGGTGGGCAGGCCCGCGATCGGGGGTCACCGATCAATGGACCATCACGATCGGAGGAGAACCTATCTTCCTCCGCGCAGCCCACCGTCTCCATGCGCCATATCAGCGTCACCCGCGCTGAAGTGGGAAGACGCGCGCATGCGCAGACCTGCTTGCGGAAGCCACATACATGTGCAGCCCAGCAGACCCCGCCGGCAGCCAGAGCTGCGGGACGCACGCCGGGGCTGTGCTAGCCCCATGGAGAAACACCCCAGACTTGCTAGGAAAAAGTCCGGAGTGATTCTAGCCCATTTTCTGACGGGCGTGGGGACCGTCCCCAAAAGGGAGAATCCTGCCCCTTAGACTTAGGATTAGAGATAGCCGATTTGAGGAAAAACTACTTCTCCCAAAGGATTGTGACTCTTTGGAATTCTCTACCCCAGTGTGTAGTGGATGCTGGGACAGTGAGCAAATTTAAGGAGTTACAGAGATTTTTAATTGGTAATGTGTTGAAGGGTTATGGAGAACGGGCAGGACGATGGAGTTAAGGCCAGGATGAGATCAGCCATGATCGAATGGTAGAGTAGAATTTATGGCCCGAATGGCCTAATTCTGCTCCTATATCTTATGAACTTGTGATAAGATCTTCGATATCTATGGGCAGTTGATGGACAGGCAGAGGGCCTCATTGGAAGAGCTAAATTGGAAGTGGGAGGAGGAGCTGGGTAATGCATTTGAGAGGGAGGTGTGGAGTGAGCCCTTATGCAAGATAAACTCTACCTCATCATTTGCGATATTGAGCCTGATTCAAGTTTAAGTAGTGCACAGAGCGCAATAGCCAAAACGCGCATGAATGGGTTCTTTCCACAGGTGCAGGACACCTGTTTAAGGGGGCTGGCGAACCAGACACATGTTCCGGTCCTGTCCGAAAATGGTGGGATTTTGCGAGTCCTCTTCTGGGTCTGGGACAATGTCGGAGATTTTAGGAGTAAAGGTGGCACCAAACCCGTGGGTAGAGAGATTTTGGGTATTGGATCAGCTGCTAGTGGAAGAGGGGAGAGAGGCTGATGTTTTGGCCTTGGCCTCCCTGATAGGAGGGCCATAAACATCCTGGCCTGTATATAATTTTTACAGTATTATAAAAGAGCTGCCTACACATTTTTGTCATCTGTGTCAGTTGTGGCTCAGGTGGCAGCGCACTTGTACATGTCAGAATGTTGTGAGTTTAAGATTCATTCCAGAGATTTAAGCACAAAAATCTAGACCAACCATCCAGTCCATAACTGAGGGACGGCTGCACTGTTGAAGGTTCCATCTTTTGGATGACTTATTAAACCGAAGCATTGCCTGCCTTCAGGTGAATAATCTATGGTCCATAAACTATGACACGATTTCGAAGAAAAGAAAAGGAATTATCCTAGCGACCTGGAATCAACATTTATCCCTGAATCATTATCGTTGAAGCACATTACGGTGGATTCTCCAGTCTCCGACGCTTGAATCGGGAAACCGATCGGGAGGAGAATAGCGAGTCGCTCGCAAAACAAGGGGTGGGATTCTCCGCCGGCGGAATTCTCTGTTTTGCCGGCGTCCGGAGGTTTACCGACGGCGTGGGGCTGCCCACAATGGGAAACCCCAGTGACTGGCCAGCATAATGGAGAACGGTGCTGGGCATTAGGCCTGTTGCAATGCTCCACTGCCCACCATTGGCCGTAGCGAGCTACCCGCCCCACGCCGGCGGGAAGGTGCAAAGTCAGGTTTAACATGCATAAGCATGGGTAATTAACTGAAAGCCCAATATTCCCCTTTACTGCGCCCCACCTCCGCTGATGCTCTGACCACCATAGCATGAAATCCACCGAGTGGACTTTGGTGAGAGTTTGGCCAAGCACAGTGCTGTCACAGTGAAGACCGAGTGGAGTTAAGGGTCAAGGCATTGATTATGCTGTTGCCAGGCTGCAGAGATGAGGGAGGGGCGGGGACAGGGCCCTAAGGGTCCTCAGGGTTGGATGGATTCAGGCTGTAGGTGAAGAGTTGACCCCGGGACTTCCATGCTCCCGGGACTGGGTCCCGTGTCTCGGCTGCCCTTTCCAGTCGTGGGCAGCCTGAAGATTACCCTTAGCATGGAGATCTCAGGCAGCCCTCTGCTCAACAGCAGAGGGTCTGAGTTTTTAAATTCTGATGTGGTCTCCTCAGCCTGAACTGCTCTGCCTGACAGCTGAAGAGCAGTCCAAGCAATCCAGTGAAGAATCTGCTGTGGTGAAACCACTTACCTCCTTTGATGTGGTGAGGAGCCGGCAGTCATAGCAAAACTGTTTACCAACAGTGTGGTTAGCATCAAAGCAGGGTACTTGAGATGCACTTAAGCGTGAAGGAAAAGATAAATAAACAATCCACCAAGGAGCTGACCATGAAACTGTCAATCACAGGCTAGTGAAGTACTGCTTTGTGAAAAATGTTTTTGAAAATTAATCTTTATTGTCACAAGTTACTGTGAAAAGCCCCTAGTCGCCACATTCCGGCACCTGTTCAGGTGCACTGAGGGAGAATTCAAAATTCTCAGCTAATACGGGAATTAAACCCACGCTGCTGGCCTTGTTTTGCATCACAAACCAGCTGTCCAGCCCACTGAACTAAACCAGCCCCAATTGAATGGATGCTAAGCATTTCAAAGGCTGTTGGGGGATTTGAAGCTTTGTTAAGTATTGTGGGCTTTTTGACACACGTTATAGCTGCAGTTTTAAAGGCTTTTGTCTGGGGGAGCAGATGTTAGGAAAGGAAAAGTGTTTCTGCATTGATTCTTCACTGGACTGCCTGAACATCACTTCAGCTGTCAGACAAAGCAGTGCAGGCTGAGGAGGCAATGAAAAAACTCAGACTGGAGGCTGCTGTTGAGCAGAGGGCTGCCTGAAATCACATGACCAGCATGATCTTCAGGTTGCCCAAGGCTAGAAGGGGCAGACCCAATATGGGACCCCCATCCCGAATGGCGGTTGGGTCCCTGGGTCAGCCTCTCGCCCACAGCCTGAGCTCAAGTAACCCCCCCAGGGCTCTTGTGAGTGCTTCCCTCTGTAGCCTGGAAGTGCCAAGGGTGCACATCACCCCCTTGACCCCCTCCCCCCTTGAGTTCTACCCTGCTAGGCATGTGTTTTACTGTCAGAGTGTAAGACCGTAAGACACAGGAGCAGAATTAGGCCAGAATTTCTCCTTATCTCTGTTTAAGGGATCATCCCTTCAGTTTGAGGCTGTGCTCTTGGATTCTATTTTCTCCTATTAGTGGAGACATCCTCTCCACGCTCACTCTATCTAGACCTCTCAGTATTCTGTAAGTTTCAATGAGTTCCCCCCTCAGCCTTCTAAACTCTGTTGGTGCCACGGTGCAATGCATCGGGGGAGGGTGGGGACAGTTTAAACGAGGGTGGATGGGGGTGGCTAATGAGGGGGCTGGATGGTCAGGTCACACTCATGTGAGCATAGTGTGGGGGGGGGGGGTGACCCATTATTCCCGTAGTGGGGGGAGGATACACTCCCTTGTCAGCAGGAAATGGGGCATCAGGATTTATTCTTATGTGGAAGGGTGGCCTACTGCCGGACTGAGTGATCAGGCCGCTCACTTAAAATGGCAACCCAATGCCTGGATATCAATGGAATCTGGTGAGCTTGCTGCCTTGCACAAGTTAGCATGGTTCAGAAGTGAGACTCACACCTGGGGCTGGATTCTCCGTTGTTTGATGCCGATATCGTAATCAGGCGAAGAACCCATTTACGACCGAATCAGTACGTAATTGTGAAGCTGTTCGGGACACCCTGAAATTATGAAAGGTGTTACTTTTGTTAAAATTCCAGTTGATATTATATCTGGACATGAATGTCGAAGGGAAACCTGGCTCAAGAGACCAATACTTTTTATTTTTTTATAAAACGTAGAGGAATAGAGTCAAAGGACCACTAATTAGGTTCAACAAGAAAAGGATCATTTATTAAACATGGAAAAACTGGAATATAATAAAATACTCCTTTACGTGTCCCCCCCCCCCCCCCCCTATTTTAACAAATACGCACAGACTTAAAGATGAACATGGATTACAAAGTACATCTTCAGCTATAATGGACTTATTAATGCACAAAGTCCCTTTGAAGCACACAGGATGACTGTGGTAAAATACACGCTTTTCGCTCTGAACCCAAGTTAGTGTCCGTGGTTTTCTTCTCAGAATTCCCACAGGTGATGATCACATGAGAGTTTCTAAACTCCACTTCCAAAAACACACTTCTCCCATAATTATGCTTTCCCTTAGCGGTTTACATTCCAAAATCCAGTCCAGAGTTTACAATTGACTCTTGAAATGAAATGAAATGAAAATCACTTATTGCCACAAGTAGGCTTCAAATGAAATTACTGTGAAAAGCCCCTGGTCGCCACATCCACCGCCTGTTCGGGGAGGCTGGTACAGGAATTGAACTCGTGCTGCTGGCCTTGTTCTGCTTTACAAGCCAGCTGTTTATCCCACTGTGCTAAACCTGCCCCTTTTAACCCAAGTTTCCACTCAACTTTTAACATCAAATCCAGTCCAGAATTTTACACTACTCCCTTTTAGGTTACCTTTGTCTTAACTGATTTTACATAAACTCTGAGATCCAGCCACTGATTTCCATAGTTATTTCAACTCACATTCTGCAGTAAAACTTCACATACCTGAAAAACACTTCAGATATCTTTCTGGCATCTCAGCCTTCTCATTCTCTGCCTTTCTTTTCTGAACAATGCTCTGTTCTAGTACCTTTAACCTCAGACCTCTTGGAAACTTCTCTTAATTTCTCTAGTTTCCTTAACTCGCTGTTTTTCAGATCTCTGCACTTGTTTTCTTCACCGTTACTCCAAAGTGTGGCTTTTCTTCAAGAAAAGCTGAGAGAGATGTTCCTTCTCTAGACTTCTAAACCAATTGCTTCTAGCAGAGCCGTGCTGCATTCTCTCTCACTACTTATCTCCAACTGCCATCAAATTAGCTAAACTAAAATATAAAAGCTTCTGTACCTTACAAGGACCCAGTTGCTAAGCAACCACTGCTGGTTTATTTATTCATCACGCCATAGCCCTCTCGAAGCATAATAGAATCACAACTGGAAATTAACCAACCCCACACATAGAAACACTTTTGTCCAACGTGAATCTAATTGTAGGTTTTACTCTTCAAGGCAAGAAACATTAAATTAAACCCACTTAAAGCTACACCTTATTTTCAATGCTTACCAATAGAAATCCCTTAATACTACCTTTTTTTCCCTAATATATAAATGCAAGCATTTATTTTTAAAACACCTTGTCAAAAAGTAAAAATGTCATTAACTGAAGTTAGTCTGCAAGGAATGATTTTGTATGAACTTCCTCTCCTCAGCATTTTAAAAGATAATTTATTTCAACAAGTTATCATCACTATTTAAATAACTAAGGCAGGTATTAAATGCAAATGTCTCAAGTCTTCATACAGTGGACTATATTTTCAGTTGCTGGTCTGCTGACTTCGGCACTCTGCTGACAAGATCGCAGCAATTGTCTGCATATACCACTCAAGTCTGATAATATGCCAGATACCGGCTTAAATCAGATTCTAGAACACTTCAATTTTCTTGAATTACAGAAGTAGAGTAAATTCTATTTTTTTTAAAACAAGCACTCAAAGACAATTTTTAATAATAAAATCTAGTGGGCGGGATTCTCCGGCCCGCTGCACCAGTTGTTTGGTGCAGCGCGACCCCACCGGCAGCGGGATTCTCTGTCCCGCCAGCCAGCCAATGGAGTTTCCCATTGTGGGGAGCCCCACACCGTCGGGAAATCCCCGGGCGATGGTGCGCTGTTGGCGTAACGGAGAATCCCGACAGCGGAGAATCCAGTTCAGTATTTTTTATTAGTCGGAATGAACTCTGCAATGTACATCACTTAAGGCAGTAGTGAATAGATAGTTATAAATCCATGTATCTAGATGGAGAAAGGATGACAACTGAAAGCAATTAAGATTACAAAACAAGAAAATTAATACCTAGTTGTCTCCAAAGGCCAGCTCCTCTCTTTGAAAAAGAAACATTCTGTGATCCAATAACGTGACCAGAAATTCAAACTTGCAGTTACTTTTCCAAATTACTGGTAGTGACTGCTCAGATGCAAGCTTTGTAATTATATCAGGAAACAATGTATTGTTATTACAGCTTTTATTAAAGACCTACGGTGATTGAAAGCTGGTATTATTAGATAAGAAACAAGACTTCACTATATAATGAGATTGCAATGATTTGTCTAATTTTAGCCTGCAGTCTTTGTGAAGACTTTGTTGAAGCTGCAGTACAGGGGCTCCGCATTGGCCATCACATAGCACAGTCTAGTTCATTTGCTCTCTCACTTCATGCGATTGATCGGGGCAAATGAAAATAACAGATTAAATGCCAGGAACTCCTAAACATCTTTTCCTCAAATCAAGAAGAATTTGTTTCTTTGTTGCACAAGTGATATTCACTTCAATGGCTAGGTAATATGAAGGGAAGAATTATTTTAAATCCCTCCTGTTCGGCTCCTGAGTGGAGATAACTCTTTGCCATTATTTCTGATCTTTAGTATACAAAATTTGTGTCACAACACCCTGGGCTAGTGCGTGGTCAATTCCAGCACCATTTGATGTGGAATTGCAACACGGGTGAAATTAGATTTTATTTAAAATACCCGAGATCTTTGGTTGAGCCCAAATCACCAGGTTTGTGACTTTAGCACAAGTAACCTTTTATTATGAACAATATTATAATCAAATAGACAGAAAATGTAACTAATACTCGTTTCCCAACACTTTCCCTTCCTAACTACCCTCACTCTCTACGCACACACAGATCACAGAGGAAAAAGCGTGGTTGAAAGGTAAAGATCATATTAATGAAATATAAAGGATAAAGACCTTTGATGCACTGGGATGACTTCCAGTTAATGTATTTCTGAAGTTCAGGCTTTTGTTCAAGGCTTGAGATGGTTTTCTCTGGCAAGTTGTCTACTTTCTCTGCAGACTCAGGGCCATTTCAGGTTTACAGGAAAGATGTGCCAGGCACACACTGCTTTCAGAACAATAAAGCAGTTCTTTCAGAAGCAACAGAGACAGACAACTGTTTTTTTCACTTCCAAGATCTAATCACTTCTGTTAAATTCTCTCGGAAAGCATCATGCAGGAACCAATCACTGACCATTATCAGGCAAACCACTGTCCCTGTCCAACCCACTGGTTGCCAGTTAACGAATCAAACTGAGTCCCTCTAAATCTGATTCCTAAGGTCCACTCGGGTCAATGAATTTGGTTTCTCTACAAAATACAAAACCAGGGAACACACTGCCCAGGCAAGCAGGCTGTTTTAACTTGGCCTTCTGCTTAAAGGCACATCCCGATTTATGGGTCCACAGACCAACAATAATAAAATAAAATTTTAAGAAAGGGGATAAAGAAAATAAACAGGAAAGACTCTTGCATTTGCAATTTCAAGTTTTCATTCTTGTCTTTCCTGTTTTGATTCCTGTGTGTAATTTGAGCCAATCTTGTGAAAAGTGATATTGAAATTTGCATATATATATATAAGTATGATAGGTGAAGTCTGACACTCAGATTATGACACTTAAGTGTGATGCCTGAAGTGCGAGACATGAAGTTTGATGGGCATTTCCAAGCCTGGGACAAGATAAAGCATCAGTTGGATCATTAAGGAAGTAATTTGGTGGAAGAATAATCCCCATTTATTTCCTATTGCCAGTTATCTGTTAGAACATATTTTTATTTGGACAAGAAGGTTTGTATGATCTGTCTGCATAACTTACATTATTCTAGATGACTTGAGGATGAGCTATCTGAAGCATCTTTCCCTCTTATCCTAAAACATAACATTATAGCCCGACATTATGTTCCATTTAGCAGTTAATAAAGGAAGTAACAGATCTTACCCAACTGGAGAAAATGAGCTTGAGTGACAAATTTTCCTGAAACAAGGGCCGGGATTCTCCGAAATCTCGGCCAAGTGTTGACACCGGTGTCAAAACCGACGCGCGCGACGCCGGCGTCAACGGGCCTCCAGGACCAATCATTCTCCCATTGCTTGGGGGCTAGCACGGCGCCGATGTGCTGTGCGCTGCTCCGGCACCGAAAGCCGGCTCTACTCAGCCGGACATGGGTCCGCGCATGCGCGCCACAGCCGTCTCTGTGCCGGCCCCCCAGGAAACAGTGTGGAGCCCTACAGGGGCCCGGCGCAGAGGAGCATAGGACCCTCTCCCGGAATGGGCGCACTTGCCGATCGGTTGCCCCGGATCGCGGGCCTGCCCACCGTGGAGCCCCCCCCTACTCCCCCCCGCCACCCCCCCCCCCGGAGTCGGCTCCCCCCCACCTCACTAGGAAGGCCCCCGCAGCCAGAATGCCAAGGTCCCGCTGGGTAGGACCATACGCGAACGACGCCGGTGGGGCTCGGCAGGCACTCAGCCCCCGACCGGCGCCGTGGTGACCGCGCCGCTGCGATTGGCACCAATTCTCTGGTCGCCGGAGAATCAGTGGCCAGGCGTTGGAGTGGCATGGTGGGATTCGTGCGACCCCCCCTCCCCCCCGCCGATTGTCCGACCCGCCGCTGTCTCGGAGAATCCCGCCCAAGGTTTGAATCTCAACAATTGAGTCTTTAACTTATAGGCTGTCTTTAATGCACTTTGCAATAAATATGAGCAAACTGATGTTATTTTATTTAGAAATATAAAATATGCCCCAAAACTAATAGGTTGAATGCTGGAACTAGGCATTCCATATCTCTTTACTCACCTTCAAGCTCTCATAAATCTGCTGATTTTGAAGGCTGGTAAATAGCCTTGAAGTAAACGTAAAGGATAAACTCTAATAATAGCTACTGAGCATGTGCGTAAGGAGCTATGTCACAGTGAACAAAGAGGACTGATAAGTGTATTACAGAGTAGCTCCAGATATGTCTTCGTCAAAGCCTTTTAAATAATTTGTAAGTAAGTCAATGTGTTTTTTACAATAGTCCATTGTCTGCAGTATTGCCCGGAGGCCGCCCGCAGAGCCAGGTCCCGCAGGTAAGGACCTGTTGTGATTTACAGCGGAGGGATCGGCCTAAATCGGGCAGCAGCTTGGCCCATCACGGGCTGGAGAACCGCCGGGGGGACCGGCGCAGCGCGAATCCCGCCCCAGCCAAAACCCCGGCGCCGGAGAATTTGGCAGCCAGCGGGAGCGGGATTCACACCGCCCCCCAGCGATTCTTCGGCCCGGCGAGGGGTCACAGAGTCCCGCTCATTATCTCTAAATTTGCAGATGATACAAAGTCGGGTAGGGGGTGAGCTGTGAGGAGGATGCAGAGATGCGACAGCAGGATTTGGACAGGCTGGGTGAGTGGGCATATGCATGGCAGATGGCAGTATAATGTGGATTAATGTGAATTATCCACTTTGGTAGCAAAAATAGGAAGGCAGATTATTATTTGAATTGGTGTAAATTGAGAGAGGTGGATGCTCAGCAAACCTTGGTGTCCTCGTGCATCAGTCACTGAAAGTAAGCACGCAGGTACAGCAGGTAGTAAAGAAGGAAAATGGTACCTTGGCCTTCACAGCGAGAGGATTTGAGTACAGGAATAGAGATGTTTTATTGCAATTGTATAGGGCATTGGTGAAGCCACACCTGGAGAGACTCTGCCGTCGCATCTCTCTCACACTCCTCGAGCACCTCGTCTACCATCTCCACAGCGGATGCCGCAACCTGGAAACCAAGATAGAGTCCATATTCTCAACTTGCGCTCAAGATGCAGCATACCAGCGGAAGGGCACAGCCAAGCAGACGAGACAACAGTACTACGCTACCTATATACACACCAAGAACAGGACGTTTGAGATACTCTACATCACCACCAGCAGCAACCAAGCCTCCCCTGGTACCACAGTAGAAAACAATACAGGGAAATCTATTGTCAACTTGTCTGACTACACCCTTCAACTAGACAAAATCGAAGTCCTCAGCAGAGGACTCAATTTCTGCACCAAAACCAAAATGGACCCCATCAGTCTCGGAACAGACATGGAGGAATTCATCAGGTGAATGAGGCTCAGGGAGATCTTCCACAGATCCCAAGAGGCCTACAGCGAACCCAATGAGACAACCAATAAACCGGAACAGCAGAGAGATCTGCGATGCTGCAACCGAAAAGGAAAGAGTCGAATTGGACTCTTCTGGAAAACCGCTGCCTAGTTAGCACTGTTGCTTCACAGCGCCAAGGTCCCAGGTCAGATTCCGAGCTTGGGTTACTGTCTATGCAGAATCTGCACGTTCTCCCTGTCTCTGCGTGGGTTTCCTCCGGGTGCCCCGGTTTCCTCTCACAAGTCTGAAAGGCATGCTGTCAGGTGATTTTCACATTCTGAATTCTCCCTCTGTGTACCTGAACAGGCGCCTGAATGTGGCAACTAGGGGCTTTTCACAGTAACTTCATTGCAGTGTTAATGTAAGCCTTCTTATGACAATAAAGATTATTGTTATTATGCTCAAGCCGTCAGGAGTCGTGTCAATGCCAGATTCATCAGTCGCATTCACAAGACAGCCCCGAGCGTTACTTAAGCACAAAGCCATTTGCGCACTCAAGACCAACCACAAAATTGTCATCAAACCAGCAGACAAAGTGGGGCCAGCGTCATACTGAAAAGAACGGACTACTGCAAAGAAGTGTACCGACTACTCCAACAACCAGGAACACTACAGTATCCCGCAGATCCGACCAAAGAACAAGGCCGCCAACTCAAAAGACTGATCAAGACCTTTGATCCAGACCTTCAGAGCACCCTACGTGCTCTCATCTCACGTACTCCCCGCGTTGGAGATCTCTACTGCCTCCCGAAAATACACAAGGCCAACACACCAGGCCTTCCTATCGTATCAGGCAATGGGACCCTGTGTGAGAACTTCTCTGGCTAAATCGAGGGCTTCTTAAAACCCATCGTACAAGGAACGCCGAGCTTTTGTTGCAACACTACAGACTTCTTACGGAAACTCAGCACCAATGGACCAGTTGAAGCAGGAACATTCTTCGTTACAATGGACGTCTCGGCACTCTACATCAGCATCCCCCATGACGACGGCATTGCTGCAACAGCCTCAGTACTCAACAATGACAACTGTCAATCTCCAGATGCAATTCTACAACTCATCCTTTTCATCCAAGATCACAACTTCTTCACCTTTGACAACAAGCTCTTCATCCAAACACACGGAACAGCTATGGGGACCAAATTTGCACCTCAATACGCCAACATTTTCATGAAAAGGTTCGAACAAGACCTCTTCACCGCACAAGACCTTCAACAGATGCTATACACCAGATACATCAATGACATTTTTTTCCTTTAGACCTGCGGCGAAGAATCATTGACACGACTACATAATGACATCAATAAGTTCCATCCCACCATCAGACTCACCATGGTCTACCCTCCAGAATCAGTTGCATTCTTGGACATGCACATTTCCATCAAGGATGGTCACCTCAGCGCTTCGCTTTACCGCAAGCCCACAGATAACCTTACTATGTTCCACTTCTCCAGCTTCCATCCTACATTTATTATAGAAGCCCTCTGTATACACAGGATCTGCTCTGATGAAGAGGAACAAAACAGACATCTACAGATGCTGAAAGACACCCTCGTAAGAACAGGATATGGCGCTCGACTCATCGATCGACGTGGGCATTCCAACGCGCCAGAGCAAAAAACTGCACCGACCTCCTCAGAAGACAAACATGGGACACAACCGACAGAGAACCCTTCATCGTCCAGTACTTCCCTGGAGCGCAGAAACTACGACATCTCCTTTTGGAGCCTTCAATATGTCATCGATGAAAATAAACATCTTGCCAAGGCCATCCCCACACCCCCACTACTTGCCTTCAAACAAACGCGCAACCCCAAACAGACCATTGCTGGCAGCAAACTACCCAGCCTTCACAACAGCGATCACAACACCATACAACCCTGCCATGGTTACCTCTGCAAGACATGCCAGATCATCGACATGGGTACCACCATTACACGTGAGAACACCGCCCACCAGGTATGCCGTACATACCCATGTGACTTTGCCAACGTTATCTACCTCGTACGCTACAGGAAAGGATGTCCCGAGACATGATACGTTGATGAGACCATGCAGAGGCTGTGAAAACAGATGAACGCATATCGCGTGACAATCGCCAGGCAGGAATGTTCCCTTCCAGTCGGGGTACACTTCAGCAGTCATGGGCATTCACCTCTGATCTTCGGGTAAATGTTCTCCAAGGCGGCCTTCAGGACGCACGACAACTCAATATCACCTAGCAGTAACTTATAGCCAAGTTCCGCACACATGAGTACGGCCTCAACTAGGATCTTGGATTCCCTTACATTTAACCCCACCATCTGGCCTGGGCTTGTGAAATCCTATCAACTGTCCTGGCTTGTGAAAATTCACACCTCTTTAACCTGTGATTGTCCCTCTCTCCAGTCGTACCACCTGGCCCTGTAAAGAGATCATTAGCTGCAAAGACTCGCATTCAAAGTATTATCTTGCAACATTGGCTTTGTCTTTCTTTGGGGCAGCAGGGTAGCATGGTGGTTAGCATAAATGCTTCACAGCTCCAGGGTCCCAGGTTCGATTCCCGGCTGGGTCACTGTCTGTGTGGAGTCTGCACGTCCTCCCCCTGTGTGCGTGGGTTTCCTCCGGGTGCTCCGGTTTCCTCCCACAGTCCAAAGATGTGCGGGTTAGGTGGATTGGCCATGCTAAATTTCCCGTAGTGTCCTAATAAAAGTAAGGTTAAGGGGGGGCTGTTGGGTTACAGGTGTAGGGTGCATACGTGGGTTTGATCATGGCTCGGCACAACATTGAGGGCCGAAGGGCCTGTTCTGTGCTGTACTGTTCTATGGTCTATGTCTCTATATGCTGTGTTTGTGTAACCTACCTCTTCACTCACCTGACGAAGGAGCTACGCTCCGAAAGCTCACGAATCCAAATAAACCTGTTGGTCTTTAACCTGATGTTGTATTATTTATTACTGTGCCCACCCCAGTCCAACACCGGCATCTCCACATCATCTATATTCTATGTTTCTACTTTTCAGCAGAGCAAAACATCATCCCATCATAAAAATCATCATAAAAGTTAATAAAGGTAGGCTAACATATCAAAAGCAATGCAATAATGGTCCGCACATTCCAAAAATACAAACAATTATTTTCCTACAATACAGTGACTACACTTCAAAAAGTACTTTGTTGGCTGTAAAATGCTTTGAGACATCCAGTAGTCAAATATAATTGCAGGTCTTTCTTTCTTTCTTTCTATTTCTTTCTTCTATCGCATATTATGTTAAGCATTTCGATGCAATCTTTTTCTTTTGGTGTCAGAATTTGAACCAAAATGACTGCTCTGTGATTTACCCCATTTTTCCTCTTCTGACATACATAAAATTATATGTCAAGTGTTACTTATTTGCCCTGCCAGCTGCTTTCACCTGTTTCGTGATATTCCTCTGGATCGTTTTCTGACAAATTTTTCTTCAATCTTTTGTTTGAAGTTATCTTTTGTAACTGCTTGAAATTATGAAAATATCATGACAAAGCAAGCAGATAGAGTAGGACTATCATTGCCTGATATAAGGGCCAGGATTTTCCGAGCCTCCGTGCCACAATCACAATCCGGCGCAGGGGCGGAGAATGGAGCGTCGGACTCGTGACACCTTCCAGCGATTCTCCGGCGACCGGAGAATCGTCGGCAGTCGCGCATGTGCAGTCGACGCGCCGCCGGTCGTGTGCCATCGAAAGAGGCCCCCACGGTGTTTCTCCGTGGACGACCGGCCGTGTTCCCGCCGGCGTGGTTCACATTTGGTTCCACCCGGCGGGAGCTCGGCATCGCGGCTGCAGTGCCGTTCTGGTGGGGGAGTGGGGGGATCCATCACCAGAGGAGGCCTCCACGACGGCCAGGCCTGCGATCGGAGACCAGCGATCGGCAGGCACGCGCGATCTGTGGGGGGGCGGGGGGGCGACTCCTTCAGCGTCGGCCCACTGTGTGGGTCTGCCATCTCATGAGGGGACGGCACCGCAGGCGGCTGCCGCACGCATGCGTGTACCCACGGCCGGAAGTGCAGGGCGCCGTGTCAGCAGCCGGAGCTGCGCGGAGCACTCCGGGGCCCTGCTAGCCCGCTTAAAAATGAAGAATCACCTCAGACTTTCTAGAAAAAAGTCCGGAGTGATTCTTGCCCATTTTTTCGCGGGCGTGGGGACATAGCCCCAAGGGTTTGGGGTTTGGTTCTTTTTTAAATTTCATTGACGGGATGTGGGCATCACCTGTTAGGCCAGCATTATTGCCCATTCTTCGTTGCCCTTCAGAAGGTGGTGTTGAGTTGCCTCCTTTAACCGCTGCAGTCCTCCAGGTGTAGGTACACCACTGTGCTGTTAGGGAGGGAGTTCCAGGATTTTTACCCAGCAACAGTGAAGGAACGGCGATATATTTCCAAGTCAGGGTGGTGAGTGACTTGGAGGGGAACATCCAGGTGCTGGGATTTCCAGGTATCTGCTGCTCTTGTCCTTCTAGATGGCGGTGGTCGTGGGGTTGGAAGGTGCTGTCTAAGGAACTGTGGTGAGTTACTGCAGTGCATCTTGTAGATGGTACACACAGCTTTCACTGTTCATCAGTGGTGGAGGTTTAAATATTTGTGGAAGGGGTAGCAATCAAGAGGGCTGCTTTGTTCTGGATGGTGTAGAGCTTCTTGAGTGTTGTTGGAGCTACACTCATAGAATCATAGAATTTACAGTGCAGAAGGAGGCCATTCAGCCCATCGAGTCCGCACTGGCCCTTGGAAAGAGCGCCCCACTTAAGCCCACACTTCCAACCTATCCCCGTAACCCAGAAACCCCACCTCAATGTTTTGGACACAAAGGGCAATTTAGCATTGCCAATCCACCTAACTTTCACATCTCTGGACTGTGGGTGGAAACCGGAGCACCCGGAGAAAACGCACGCAACCACGGAGAGAACGTGCAGACTCCGCACAGACAGTAACCCAAACCGGGAATCGAACCTGGGAAGGTGGAGCTATGAAGCAACTGTGCTAACCACTGTGCTTTAGTGCTGCCAATGGAGTGTATTCCATTGCACTCCTGACTTGTGCCTTGTAGATGATGGACAGGCTTTGGGGGTTCAAGAGGTGAGTTACTCACCGTAGGATTCCTAGCCTTTGACCTGCCGTGGTAGCCACAGTATTAATAGTCCAGTCCAGTTCAGTTTCTGAACAATAGTAACCCCCAGGATATTGATTATGGGGATTCAGCAATGGTAATGCCATTGAATGGCATGGGGCGGTGGTTAGATTCTCTCTTGTTTGAGATGGTCATTGCCTGACACTTGTGTGGTGCGAATGTAACTTGCCACTTGCCAGCCTGAGCCTGGATATTGTCCAGGTCTTGCTGCGATTTAACATGAACTACTTCAGTATCTGAGGAGTCACGAATGGTGCTGAACATTGTGCAGTCATCCGCAAACAGCCCCACCTCTGAGCTTATGATGGAAGGGAGGTCATTGATTAAGCAGCAGAAGATGGTTGGGCTTCGAACATTATCCTGAGGAACTCCTGCAGCGATGTCCTGGAGCTGAGATGATTGACCTCCAACCACCACAACCATCTTCCTTTGTGCCAGGTATGACTCCAACCAGAGGACAGTTTGCTCCCTGATTCCCATTCCTTCCAGTTTAGTTAGGGCTCCTTGATATGTCATGTGAGAGTACCTTTAAGAAATGGGTGTTTTGAAAAATATCTGTAGTGGGTGTACCTTTGAGAAATGGGTTTATTAGATAGCTGCAGTGATGTCAGAGTATGGGTGGAGCTGGGCCGCCTATCTGTTTTTACTTTCACTTTGGGCTTGCAGCTACAGGGTGTGGTTAGTTTTGTTTTAGTTTTGGAGAAGCTACAATCACAGCAAGATGTGTATGAATCTCTGCAAGCTCATGAATGTCCATTTGGTGATTTCAACATGATAACTGTTCTCAGTAGTGAAGTTAAACCTGATGTCTTTCTGTACAAAGGGTTCTTTTGTCTTATGGATGTTGCAAGGAAATATTAAAAGTTACTTATAGCGTACTGTATTGTCATATGAGAGTACTTTTAAGAAATGGATGTTAAAGCAATGTACCTTTAAGAAAATAGTGATGTCAGAGGGTGGGTGGAGCTGAGCTCAGTTCGGCCATTTTGAGGTTTGTTTTGGGAGTTTTTAGTTTCAGCTTGAGACAGCAGCTTGGGTGTGACTGTGTTTTGTGACTGTGAGCTGCAGTTTGAAGAAAATGCAATGTGTTGGAGCTGAAGTCAACCAACAGAAAATATATATCAACTTTAGCCTGGTGTGTCACCGTTTTTGTGAAGGTGAAGTCATTTGGATGTGTAAAGGAACAGCTTGCAGGATTTCGGTAGTGTTGTATTATTTTCGGGGTTACCTTTGAAGTAAGGGGTGTTAAGAGATCCAATGTTTATTTAAAAGTTTAATTTAAGTTTATGGAATAAACATTGTTTTGTTTTAAAAACCACATGTCCATAATTGTAATACTATACCTGGGGAACAAGCCGTGTGCTTCGAAAGCAACAATCCATTAAAGGGGGGGGGGGTGGGTTGGTTGAACTCCATGATACATTTTGGGGTTCTGAAAACACCTCTCCCATAACAGTATTCTTTGGGGGATTTATTGGTGTTAATAGTTGTTAAGATGGGTTTATAAAGTGTTAACTGGTTTCATAAATAAACATTGTTTTAACTTAAAAGTACTTTAACTCTGTTCACTACACCTGTAAGGTAAGCCCATGTGCTCCCCATAACCACAATCTCGTAAAAGCTGTGGGTCAGGTGAACTCCATGATACACTTTGGGGTTCTCTAAACCCTGGCCCATAACAGATGCCATGTTCCGTCAAATGCTGCCTTAATGTCAAGGGCAGTCATTCTTACCTCACCTCCAGCCTTCAGCTCATTTGCCAATGTTTGAACCAAGACTGTAACGAGGTCAGGAGCTACGTGAATCTGGCAGAACCCGCACTTGGTCCATAGCCTTGTGTGCTATGGGATTTATTCTCCTTCTCATTCAAAACAGTTTCATGCTTTTATTTATTCAATATTCACACCTTATTCAGCTTTACTTGGTACAGTGCTGGAACCATTCAGTACATCTGAAAAACAGAGTTTACATTTCAATGTCTCTTCTTCAGAGTGGAAGAGAGGTAGAAATGTGATGGTTTAACTTTTATAGGCCTGCATGTTAACAGAAGCATGATAGAAAGTACAATTATTTCTCTGTCTGGACTGGCAAATTTCTGATCTTGGCTTCGCTGCTACAGAAAGAGATACAAAGCAGAGAGCAAGGGAGAACATTTCTTCTCTTAAATGATAAAATTGTTATTTCATTTTGGTTCCAATAATGTTATACAAATGCTCCAAGAGGAAACGTTTCACCAAATATTTCCTTAATGCCAGCTGGGAAAAGTCAAATGCCGATGTTCCCACAAGAACGTTCAGGTGCTCAGCAAAGAACATCACTGCTCACTGTCAAAAACCAGAACCATAGATTTCTGACAGTGCAGAAGGAGGCCATTCTGCCCATCGAGTCTCCACTGACCCCCTGAAAGAGCACCCTACCTAGGCCAAATTCCCCATCCTAGCCCCATAACCCCACCTAACCTGCACATCTTTGGACTACGGGAGGAAACCGGAGCAACCGGAGGAAACCCAGGCAGACACAGGGAGAACATGCAAAAGCCACACAGTCACCCAAGGCCGAAGTTGAATCCGGGTCCTGGTACTGTGAGGAAGCAGTGTTAACCACTGTGCCACCATTGCAGAACACCACAGTCATTGACTCTACTGCAGTTAGGATGCTGGGAGTAGATAAAATAAAGTGTGTGCATTCACAGAGGAAGTATTCATTTGTATAATAAAATATGAGGCTTTGTATGTTCTTAAAGATACAATGAAAAGGATCAAAAAGCATCAGTAGAGGCCAGGATACACTATGCATTTGAATTCAGAAGTGATTTGCACAGAAGCATTTTCACTCAAGTAAAATGCAAACCTGACAATGAGATATTTTGTTATCTACGACCTTCGGTTGAAGGAATAGTGGGTCAGGTAACTCTCTAAAATGAGGATGTGCTGTGCTATACAGTTTATGCAGTCCAGAGACCGGCACGTCCTCCATGAATCACCCAATTCTTGTGGTAATATTAGTACTATTAGAGCTCGGGATTCTCTGTCAGCGGGATCCTCCACTTCGCCGGCAATGCGACCACACTCCCGGGTTTCCCGGCGGCGTGGGGTGGTCACAATGGGAAACTCCATTGGCCGGCTGTGGGAATGGAGAATTCCGCTGCCGGCGGGGGAGCGCCGTGCCGGAAAACGGGACTGGCGGGACAGAGAATCCCGTCCGGTCCATACACACTTGGGTGGACCACTTCAGACACCATATTGAAGACAGCATTAGCTTCTGCACAGTGAACAGCCATCAAAGAATGCAGAGTATCCAGATCATGATGTCAGTCAGTGTGCAGCACTGATTCCACACTCGTGGTAACAATTTGGAGCTCAATTCTCCGGCTAACCAGGATGTTAATCTCCTTGTATTATTATCAAGTTTGCATTTTTGTCAAAAAATCTGTTGGATTTGTGGTAAAAGTAACCATAGAATAACTACAATGTAGAAGGAGGCCATTCGACCTCTGCAATAACCTTCTGAAAGTGCACCCTACCTATGCCAGTCCTCCAACCTATCCCCATAACCTAACCTGGACATTCCTGGAGACAAAGGGGCAATTTAGCATGGCCAACCCACATAACCTGCACATCCTTGGACTGTGGGAGCAAACCGGTGCACCCAAAGGAAACCCACGCAGACACAAAGAGAAAGTGCAAACTCCACATAGTTACCCAAGCTGGAATTGAACCCAGGTCCCTGGGGCTGTGAGGCAGTAGTGCTAACCAATGTGCCATCATCCCATCCCCCAAAAATGTGTCAGTTCTGATTCTCAATCTCTCGGAGGTTACAGTGCAATGAAAGCCATGCTGTGGCCATGTTGTGATTGAGTTGCTCATTGGCTTGCCCGGGCAACACTGAGGGATCCTGCAGTACTCAAGAGAGTGGCTGTAAACATTTGTGGTGGTCTGCACTATGTTGCATGATTCACTGCCATAATGAAAAAATAAAGGCCACCACGAAATAAACATTCCAAATCAAACTTAAAAATGAAATCAGGCTCTAGGGGCTGAATGGACTACTCCTGCTCCTTGCCGTATGTTCATATCTTCATACCTATTGCATACAAAAAACAACAATCCTTCTTTTGCATTCTCTCAGTGTCGATCTTTCATGTGTCGTTGCCTGGCCTGCTGCTCTGATACAGTACTACGTCAGCTGCTGCAGCACGGCTGGTGAAAGGCAGTTGGCTTTCACTGGGAAGATTACATATGGCCTTAGAAGATGACCTTGTGCAGCACTGGACCTCGGCGGCCAGACGTCGAACAGCAGTACTTTACATAAATGGCAGCAATCTGGACTGGTTGGCAGACAAGGCACTGTTGGCATGGCAATTGTGGGAGCATGACTGCTGTCATGCTTATCATGAGATGTGATAGTCACTCGGAAGGCAAGCATTTATTGCCCATCTTTAATTGCGCTTGACAGATGATGGCAAACTGCCTTCTTGAGTTTCTGCAGGCCATGTAGTGCAGGTACAAGCAGAGAACTGTCTAAGTCAGGGTGGTGTGTGACTTGGAGGGCCGTATGCAGGTGTTGGTGTTCCCATGTATCTGCTCCCCTTGTCTTTCTGGGTGGTAAAGGCTGTGGATTTAGATGGTGCAGTAAGAGGTCTCCGGGTGTGTTGCTGCAGTGCATCTTGTGGATAGTACATAGGAACACGGGAGATCAGATTGGGAGTAGGCCATTTGACCCCTTGAGCCTACTCCGCCATTCAACTAGATCATGGCTGATCTTCGGCCTTAATGCCATTTTTCCAAACTATCCCCATTTCCCTGCACATCACTAACATCTGGAAATCTATGAATCTATTGAACATACACAAAGATTAAACCTTCTGTGAAGAACCCCGTTGATATGCGAGAGTATCCCAAAACCCAGAAGGGTAACTTAGAACACTGGTTCTTAGTGGTGTATATTTTCAATTTGGTATTCTGTGAGAAAGGATATTTTTAATGTTAATCACCGTGTGACTTGGCTTTTTAGCATACAAGTACCAATTCCTCAGCTCTCCGCTTTGAAGTTACCTGTTCTACCCCTTGCTTTCCGCTAGTCACATTGGTAAACACTTGATTTTCTCACTGGTATGCTAATTCTCACATCAAAATCCCCTTCAGACAGCTATCCTTATCAATCCCCTATTTTTTTTTGTATTATTTTATCCCAATTTCATTTCTAAACTTAATTTTCCCAAATTCTTAATATTCCACAGTCCTATGAAGTAGAGAATTCCAAAGATTCAGCACCCTCGAAGTGAAGAAATTTATCCTCATAAATTCTAGATGCCATCGCCAGGGAAAGCATTCTTACTGAATCCACCTTCCCCCTGTTGGTGGTGTAGCATTGTACCATTGGTGGTGAGTGAATATATATGTTGATGAATTGGGTGCTGATCAAGTCGGCAATCCTGTCCTGGATTGTGTTGGATTTCTTGAGTGTTGTTGGAGTAATCACACTCCTGACTTGTGCCTAGTGGATGGCGAATGGGATTTAGGGAGTTAGGACATGAGTTGCTCACTGCCCCTGATCTCTGAGAGGTAAGTAGATTCATGCTTGATGGTGTCACTACCATTCGCCTAGTGCAAAGTCTCAACAATCCTTTTAATCTGTCAGAGGACAGATTGTTGAACAGCTGTGCCACCGTGCAAGCTCCTTTGCATACTGTAATCTACTGCCATGATGGCAGTACTCTGAGCTTGCATTACAGCAAGTTGTCTCACACAGTCCATGTCCAAATGCAGCAAGATCTGGGCAACTACCAGGCTTGGGCTGACAGGTGGCAAGTAACATTCACGCCACACAAGTGCCAGGCAATGGCCATCTCCAACATAGGATCTAAACATTGCCCTCTGACATTCAATGAATCTCCCATCAACATCCTCAGGATGATCATTGACCAGAAACTGTACTGGGACAGCCATATAAATACTGTTGCTACAAGAGTGGGTCAGAGGCTAGGAGTCCTAAGGTGTGTAACTCACCTCCTGATTCCTCAAAGCCTGTCTACCATCTACTAGGCACAAGTCAGGAGTATGATGGAACACTTGCCTGAATGAGTGCATCTCCAACAACACTCATGAAGCTCAACACCATCCAGGATAAAACAGCCCACTTGATTGCCAACCCTTTCACTAACATTCAATCCCTCCAGCACTGACAAACAGTGGCAGCCGTGTGTACCATCTACAAAATTTACCAAGGTTCCTTAGGCAGAATCTTCCAAACCCATGACCACTACCATCTAGAAGGATTACCTTCCAGCAGATACCTGGGAACACTGCCACTTGGAGATTCACCTCCAAGTCATTCACCACCCTTACATGGAAATATATCCCTGTACTTTCACTGTGGCTGGGTCAAAATCCTGGAACTCTCTGTGAGTGTACCTATGTCAGACTGCAGCGGTTCAAGAAGGCAGCTCACCACCACCGTCTCAAGGGCAACTAGGGATGGCAATAAATGCTGGCCTAGCCAGTGGCATCTACATCCAGTAAATAATTAAAGTAAAACATTCAGATCCTGCCTCTGATCTACTCTCTAAAATACATGCAGTGTCAGTAATTGACCTGGTGGTTGAAAATTCAAAATTCAGTCACAGTGCTGTGGCTACATAATCACTCTCTTCTTGGTGTCCTTCTACTACATGGTCAAGTCAGACGTCTTGGATATCTGAAAGGAAAATGGTTCAAGAATGAGCTTGTGTTGCTGGGAGAAGGGAATAGTAAGAGGTCCATGCCAGCACCATCTGCAGCTCATAAATCACAAGGGATTATGCAATGAGAATAGGGAGATATTAGAAGGATTATTGGACATGAGGATGCAGTCGCCTTCAATGGTTCCAGCCCCTGTCCTCACCCTCAGCACTGGATATCCCTGTAATGGCTAGCGCCCTATCCTCCAAGGATGGAACATGCAGGTGCACCTATCTCTCTCTGCTTTGCTTCTGCTGCCTCAGGTTAAGCAAAAGAGAAGGAAGTATGCCAGTTAATGTGGTACAATTTGTTTGGTGAATATGAAATGAAAATGAAAATGAAAATCGCTTATTGTCACGAGTAGGCTTCAATGAAGTTACTGTGAAAACCCCTAGTCGCCACATTCCGGCGCCTGTCCGGGGAGGCTGGTACAGGAATCGAACCGTGCTGCTGGCCTGCTTTAAAAGCCAGCGATTTAGTTTGGTGAGCTAAACCAGCCCCTGAAATGAAAATCGCTTATTGTCACGAGTAGGCTTCAATGAAGTTACTGTGAAAAGCCCCCAGTCGCCACATTCCGGCGCCTGTCCGGGGAGGCTGATACGGGAATCGAACCGTGCTGCTGGCCTGCTTGGTCTGCTTTAAAAGCCAGCGATTTAGCCCAGTGAGCTATGACTGTCTTGGTTGAACAGCTATCAGTGTGTGAAAGTTGTGAGCTCTGAATGTGAATCTTTCATCAGTATTAAGTGTGTGTGTGTGTGTGAAGTGAAGAAAAAAAGTGAGGTCAGTGAATTGATTGCTGCACTGCAACCAGCTCCTCAGAGCTAGGCTACTGGCATTCACCTCCACTATTATCTGCTTCCATTGCCTCTGAGTGTGCATCAATCTGGAAAGCCTTGTGCAGATAAAGGACGTTTGCCCTATTTTCCATCGCCTCCATAAAGGCCTCCAGGGTAGAATCCAAGAACCTTGCAGTCCACTGTCTCCTCCGTTATGCTATTGGGGGCGATTCTCCAAAAAGGGAACAAGGTCCCCTAGCGAGCATGTTTAGCCCTGTGTTTCCCAGCACCCACAGTGCCGAGAAGCATATGACTACTCAATGCAACTCATGTTGAATAAGGGGCCGGAACAGGGAACGAACGGACGAGGCCTCACGTAGCCGTTTTTTACAGTGCAGAGCCCCACTTCCCCCTCGAAGCAAGAGATCGGGACACCGTTTAAAAATGGCGTCCCAATCTCGGAGGCCTCCGAAACAATCCCCGACCTTGCCGCAAAGCCCGAACACCCAAAGGCCATGCAGCTGGCGGCCTCCGATTCCTTTGGAGACCCCCACGAGTGCCATTCCAGCTGGTCCCCGTTCGTAGTGGCCAGTAGCAAATGGGGTTGAATGCCAAAGCCTCAGGAAACCTAGGAATCTGCACATTAGTGTGAGGTTTACTGTCTCACTCTAATATGCAGACTTGCTAAAAAGTGATCCCACCCATTATGGGCGAGATTCACATCATAATGTCTCGCGAGAGTGCGGGGTGCGGGCCGTGTTCCACCGCAGTGAGCTGCTTTTCCAGCACAATGAGGCCGTAGGATCGCGCCCATTCCTCACTGTTTCACAGGTCAGTTTCACTTCCTGCCTGACTGCTGGGACCTGCTCCAGCCATAATGCACCTCCTCTTTAAGAGGTACACACAAGTTTTAAGTAGTTTAAGCATATTGACTTTAATTGGTGGTCCAAAGTGACAATTTTAACCCCCTTGCTGATGTATGCAGCCAATGAATAGCACGATTATCACTGGCTATATGCAGCAGCCAAGCAGGTGAGCAGGCTGAACAAAATCCGCATGTGGCTTGCATTATATTGAACCGGTGAATGTTAACTGTGCATCATGATGTAACGGTATTACAGTAATACAATTAAATAAGGGTAACTACAAAGACATGAGGGAGGAGCTGGCCAGAGATGATTGGAGAAAGAGCCGAGCAGGCAAGACAGTGGAACAGCAATGGCAGGAGTTTTTGGGGCTTATTCGGGAGGCACAACAGAAATTCATTCCAAGGAGGAGAAAACATGCTAAGGGGAGGACAAGGCATTCATGGCTGATGAGGGAAGTCAAGGACAGCATAAAAGCAAAAGAAGAAGCACACAAAATGGCGAGGATTAGTGGGCAGCCAGAGGATTGGGAAGCCTTTAAAAGCGAGAAGAGGACAACTAAAAAAGCAATAAAGAGGGAGAAGATGAAATATGAGTGCAAGCTAGCTAGTAATATAAAGGAAGATACGAAGAGTTTTTTTCAATATATAAAAGGCAAGAGAGAGGCAAAAATAGACATTGGACTACTGGAAAGTGTGGCTGGAGAAGTAATAATAGGAAACACAGCAATGGCAGAGGAACTGAATAGTTACTTTACATCACTCTTCACAATGGAAGACACCAGTGGGATGCCAGAGCTCCAGGAGAATCAGAGGGCAGAAGTGAGTGCAGTGACCATTACTAAGGAGAAGGTTCTGGGGAAACTGAAAAGTCTGAAGATGGATAAATCACCTGGACCAGATGGACTATGCCCCAGGGTTTGAAAAGAGATAGCTGAGGAGATTGTGGAGGCATTGGTGGTGATCTTTTAGGAATCACGGGAGGCAGGAAGGGTCCCAGAGGATGGAACGTGACGAATGTAACACCGCTGTTTAAGAAAAGAGAGAGACAGACGACTGGAAATCATAGGCCGGCTAGCCTGACTTCAGCCATTGGTAAGATATTAGAGTCCATTAATAAAGATGGGATCATGGAGTACTTGGAAGTGCATGATAAAATAGGACTAAGTCAGCACAGCTTCATCAAGGGGAGGTCATGTCTGACAATTCTGTTAGAGATTCTTTGCGGCAGTAACAAGGAAGTTCGACAAAGGAGAACCAGCAGTCGTGACTTATTTAGATTTCCAGAAGGCCTTGGATAAGGTGCTGCATAGGAGACTGTTAATAAGTTAAGAACCCATGGTGTTAAGGGTAAGATCCTGGCATGGATAGAGGATTGGCTGACTGACAGAAGGCAGGGAGTGGGGATAAAGGGGTCTTTTTTAGGACGGCAGCCAGTGACAAGCGGTGTGCCTCAGGGGTCGGTGCTGGGACCACAACTTTTCACAATATACATTAATGATCAGGAAGAAGGAACTGAAGGCACTGTTGCTAAGTTTGCTGATTCAAAGATCTATAGAGGGACAGGTAGTATTGAGGAAGCAGGCAGGCTGCAGAAGGACTTGGACAGGCTAGGAGAGTGGGCAAATAAGTGACAGATGGAATACAATGTGGAAAAGTGTGAGGTTATGCAGTTTGGAAGGAGAAATGGAAACGTAGACTTTTCTCTAAATGGGGAGATGCTTAGGAAATCAGAAGCACAAAGGGACTTGGGAGTCCTTGTTCACGATTCTCTTAAGGTTAACGTGCAGGTTCAGTCGGCAGTTAGGAAGGCAAATGCAATGTTAGCATTCATGTCAAGAGGGCGAGAATACAAGACCAGGGATGTACTTCTGAGCTATATAAGGCTCTGGTCAGACCCCATTTGGAGTATTGTGAGCAGTTTTGGGCCCCGTATCTAAGGAAGAATGTGCTGTCCTTGGAAAGGTCCAAAGGAGGTTCACAAGAATGATCCCTGGAATGAAGAGCTTGTTGTATGAGGAACGGTTGACGACTCTGGGTCTGTACTCATTGGAGTTTAGAAGGATGAGGGAGGATCTTATTGAAACTTACAGGATACTGCGAGGCCTGGATAGAGTGGATGTGGAGAGGATGTTTC
The DNA here is from genome assembly GCF_902713615.1 of Scyliorhinus canicula. NCBI lineage: Eukaryota > Metazoa > Chordata > Chondrichthyes > Carcharhiniformes > Scyliorhinidae > Scyliorhinus > Scyliorhinus canicula. The sequence goes on along the minus strand of NC_052150.1, from coordinate 162,488,956 downwards.
CACTTGTAGGAAAACTAGAACCAGAGAACACAATCTCAGACGAAAGGGACGCTCCTTTAAAACAGAGATGAGGAGGAATTTCTTCAGCCAGAGGGTGGTGAATCTGTGGAACTCTTTGCCGCAGAAGGCTGTGGAGGCCAAATTACAGAGTGTCTTAAAGACAGAGATAGATAGGTTCTTGATTAATAAGAGGATCAGAGGTAATGAGGAGTAGGCAGGAAAGTGGGGATGAGAAAAATATCAGCCATGATTGAATGGCGGAGCAAACTCGATGGACCGAGTGGCCTAATTCTGCTCAGTCTTATGGTTTCATCATGATCCCAGCACCCATTTTTGAGAGCAATGCACAGCACTGTTTTTGTGTTTCGCTAGTACCTTTTGCGAGCAACAACTGGAAAATTACATTTTATCCATGACACAAATCAAGTTCCCCCAACTCTGTTTCCATTTTTCAGTCATGTGTTATGATAAGAGAATGACTGGCCCCGATACTTGCTGTAGCTTTAATATGACAAAATAAATGAAGTCCAAATTAAAGCATGGTGATACTAAAACTACATCTCAAAGAAATAATAAAGAAACCTCAGAACTAAATAACATGGCATCTTGCAACAATACAAATTCATTAATTTTGTGTTGGTCTGAGATCAACAGAATTCTGGTAGATAAACTCAAATATTTTCAATAACTAGAAAAGGATCCATAAAATTAATAAAGATTTCACAAAGTAACATAAGGAGATAAGAAATTGGATCAGCAGAAAGCAGTAAGCCATTCGAGTCAATATAATTCAATAAGGCATGGTTGATCTACTACTTCAATTCCATATTCCGATCCAAATCCCATATTGCTTGATTCCTCTTGTGCGCAAGTATCTATCTCTGCCTTGAATTTATTCAGTGACTGAGAATCCACAGCTCTCTGAGGGAGAGAATGATTGGAGAGATTTCCTCTGACCTCATTCCAAAATGGCTGATCCCTAATTCTGGGACTGTGGACTCTAGTTCTAGACTCCCCAGCCAAGGGAACCATTTTCCCAGCATCACACAGTGAAGCCATATAAGAATTTTGTATGTGATAATGAGATCATCTCTGATTCTTCTAAAATCTGGAGAAGTTAGGCTTAATTTACTCAATGGTGGGGATTTTCCACTACCATTTTCAGGGGGCGGGAATGGCGGAGGGGGAGGAGAATCCCGCAGGAGTGCCAAAATGAATTTTACACCGGTGGGATTTCCCCAATCTATTGTCCCCACCACCTCCCAATGACATAATAGGAATTTCCATTTAAATATATTAAAAATATTGTTAGCAGTCCTTACACCTTATACCCCCCCCTCAAATCCTCCGTTGGATTGTACATTAATGTCGGCACGCCCTGAATCACGACGGGTCCATCAAGCTGTCCACCTGGCAATCAGAACCTGCTGGATACACAAAGGTGAGTACAGCCCCCGAGGGGACAAGGTTATACCCGGGCACTGCTCCCTGACACTGCCCCCAGGCACTGCTCGGGCACTGTCCCCTGGCACTGCCCGGCCACTGTCCTCTGATACTGCCTGGGGACTGCCTACTGGCACTGCCCGGGTACTGCCCCCGGGTGCCCTCATCTTGAAAAAGACTTACGTTGCTGGTGGGATGGGCTCCACCAGCATGACCTTGTGGGACCCGCCCCTGTCATTTTGTTTCACCAAGAGGCTAACAATATGAAGGAGGACGCTCTTGAGGCCGGCAGCTTCGACCCTGTTTTCTTGCCTGCTATACCACCCTGCCAAATAATGAGAAAAATCCGCTCCATTATGTCTCCTCATATAACAATTCTTTCATACCTGGAATCAGTCCAGTGAACATTCATTGCGTTACATCTAAGGAAAGTGTATCCTTTTTTAGTTAAGGAGACCAAAACTGTACACAGTACTCCAAGCATGAACTTGGTACCCCAAGCATGGACTCTGATCTTAACCCTATAATTCAGAAAGGAGATCTAAATCGTAAGTAATACTCACCAGTGCAAAATTAAAAAGCCTCCAGCAAGATTTAGGATTAAATCCTAAAGCAAAGCTTTTGTTATTTTTAAGCCCAAATCACTCTAAATCAGGATTACTCACTAATTCTTTGTTGAGGGCATAATCCCAATCTGTTGGACCCGCTCTTGCAGTCTACTTTATATCCTGGCTCCAGCAACATCCCTGGACTGACTGCATGTGTGCCCCAGGCTGCATAATGAGAACCACTGATCTTAACCCTGTAATTCAGGATGGAGATCTGAATCGTAAGTAATGGTCACTGGTTCAAAATTAAAGAGCCTCAAGCAAGGATTCAAATTGAATTTTTTTCCAGAAATGCAGTGAAAATGGAATAGACTTCCAGTTAAAATGGTTAGTGCTATGTTGATTAACAGCTTTTTAAAAAAAGTTGAATGAATGACTAGTTTAAAGTGGGATTGAGGGTGGTAAAGACTACAGATGCCGATGATTGAATTCTATGTTATTTGCCATAACCATAGAAACGTCATACCAAGGAAGGCAACTGATCAAAAAAAATCAAGGTGCAGATTTGAATAGAATTAAACGTAGAAAATTTACTTCATGCTTACTCCATCATGTCTGCACAGGCCAAAAAAAAAGTTATTAAGCCTTAACCCATTTTCCATCTCTTAGTCTGTAATAGCCTTGCAGGTTATGACATTTCAAATACACATTCAAATGCTTTTTTTTCAATGCAAAGAGGGTTTCTTTCATTTCAGACAGTGGATTCCAGACCCTCACCAGCAGGGAAGAGTCCACTGAATCTTCGTTCTGCTCCTGTTTGCTTTCCACAGCTGCTCCTTTTTTTATTTTGGCTTCACTTTCATGCAATGGCAAGCAGGAGCATGCATGGAAAGAGTCGACTGCCTTGAGCCACCTCCACTCTTCTTACAAGGGCAGATTGAAAGATCCTAATAGGCACTCTTCTTTTTGGGAGAAGGCGCAATTGACTAAAGGAGAAGTCAGTATTAGAGGAAGCAAAAGTGAAATCCGAGGACCAACCAGGGTTTACCAGCACCTTCCCTGTCTCTTGTCTTCCTGCTTAACTCATACAATAATAAGGCCATAAGACAGAGGAGCAGAATTAGGTCACTTGGCCAATCGAGTCTGATCCGCCGTTCAATCATGGCTAATATTTTTCTCATCCCCATTCTCCTGCCTTCTCCCCCTAACCTCTGATCCCCTTATTGAACAAAAACTTATCTATCTCTGTCTTAAAGACACTCAGTGATTTGGCCTCCACAGCCTTCTGCGGCAAAGGGTTCCACAGATTCACCACACTCTGGCTGAAGAAATTCCTCCTCATCTCTGTCTTAAAGGATCGACCCTTTAGTCTGAGATTGTGTTCTCTGGTTCTAGTTTTTCCTACAAGTGGAAACATCCTTTCCACGCCCACTCTATCCAGGCCACGCAGTATCCTGTAAGTTTCAATAAGATCCCCCCTCATCCTTCTAAACTCCAACGAGTACAGACCCAGAGTCCCCAACTGTTCCTCATATGACAAGCTTTTCATTCCAGGGATCATTCTTGTGAACCTCCTCTGGACCCTTTCCAAGGCCAGCACATCCTTCCTTGGATACGGGGCCCAAAACTGTTCACAATACTCCAAATGGCGTCTGACCAGAGCCTTATTCAGACTCAAAAGTACATCCCTGGTCTTGTATTCTAACCCTCTTGACATGAATGCTAACATTGCATTTGCCTTCCACACTGCCGTCTGAACCTGCATGTTAACCTTAAGAGAATTGCGAAATGCACTCATTTATATCCTGGACACCATACGCTGGTGTCACATAGCACTGCCAGTCACCTGGCTCGCTAGTGAAACTACATAATTTTGAGGCCCACCAAAAGATTCCGATGTTAATGCCTACAAGAGTGAAAATGAACACCAGGCTGATAACGTACCACCAGTGGCTCTTATCACACCAAATGTCAGGACAGGTATCACAACCCCTAACCCACGTGACTCAGGTAGTGAGGTTATCTCACTAAGAAACTCACTGAGAAGGCAAGGAAGATCAAGAGAAAACAAGAAAGCAGGCTTAGATGTACTGAAGAGGACAACCAACCAAGGGCCTAGTTTGGAAAATAAAATAATCTATTACTGTGCACCTTGGAATTGCTGAAAGAACTGGATTGACTTCTGTGCACTTTGGGTAGCACATGAAGACCAGCAACAAGCTGTCAATCACAAACTACTACTCTGAAGCCATGATTGGATTGCAGATAGCGGATCTCAGGGAAGCAGACGCAGGCACACTTGTTCAATTTCCAGGAATGGACACATGGAGCTGCAAGGTAAGTATAGCTGCTATAATGCTTCCCACAGCCCCTGCCTGGACTACTCTCTACCTTCCAGACAGGGGTCCCTTTTCTGGGGAGGATCTGTTTGAAGTGGGTGGGGAGTTAATGGGGGGGTTTCTTTAGACAGGTGGTCCTTGTGGGAGATCCTCCTAATACAGGCGTCCCGACGGGGGGGGGGGGGGGGGGAAGAGTTCCTTGGAGGGGGCCCTCCTATTTCAGGGTTCCCTGGAGGGGGGGGGGGGTTACCCCCATACTTGGGGGCAGAGGAGCACCCAGGCAACCCAGGGTGGGGGCTGCTGTGCGGTACGGGGCGGGAGGATAGGTCCAACCTCATTTTCAGTATGAGGAGGGTCAGAGACAACATGCGGTATGGGGGGTCGAGGCTGACTTGCGGTGCAGGGGGATGACTGACTGCGGGACTCCACTATTGGGCCGCCCGCTCACGATGGTGGCCCGATATCAGGTTTCCCCTGGGAATCCCTCGAATTCCACTCCATGCAAATTTATACATGGTGTGGAACATTAAATTGTATCCCACTTTACGACCACAAGGAGATCGTAAAACTAGTGCAATTCCGCTCCAGTGGAAGAACATACTGAATGGGTTTCTGCATTGGTTGATGAGGAGACATGAAGAGATTTAGAATTTTGGCAAATGTTATTGTCAGCATTGGAAAAATGCTGAACATGATGGAATCAGGGAATGGCTGAAGGATCTCATCCACTTCCTCACTATTCTCCATGCCATGGATGTCCTCCTCATCATATTGAATGCACTTCAATAATAGTGGCCCGAATCCTCCGTCTGTTCACAATCCTCCGGTCCCGTTGCAGTGAATGGAATTTTGGCTGATTACCAAATTCTCCGTTCTCGCTCGCAGCGGTGGCAGGGCAGACTCACATTAGAGAATTCCGGCTAGTGGCTGCTTATGTTCTCCTTGTGACAGAGATTTGCAGAAAACTGCAATTATATGGAAAACTCTGTGGGCTATATTGGAAGAAGCACAAAATCTGCACAAGGACCTGAATCGGTGAGGCTAATTGTGTCTTCAGGTGATAATGTAATACAGATAATATTGTGTCAGCCAGTCATGATATATCTAATGGAGACAGATGTAGTATGAACAGCTGACCTGATGTCACCCTTTTTACATTGTTGCCCCAAACTAGAATTACCCCCATTATTTCAAGACTTCAGTGATTTATTCAACCAGGGCTCATTTTGAACCATGGATGTGTGTTTTGTGAGTGTGCAAAGGATAATGCTGATGTTGTGGAAGGCAGCAGCATTGCGTGATATGGTTTAGTCAAAATGCCCTGACTGAGAGAAGTGCAGCAAGCTGTCAACCAGAAAGCCTGATCATGGTGCCTTTTATGTTTACTGAGGAAGTGCTGGGTCTGTTTTATCGCGCCTCAATTAAACTAGGCACCAGTTATCACTTTAATACAAGTAATAGACTGAAGATTGGCTGACGTTGCTAATATCTGGAAGGAGCAGGGGGCAATGAGGTTAAGGGCTGCATGCAGTGAGCTTGACTACAACACATCAGTTCTGACAGTACACTGTAGGTCTTCTTTCAAAATACGACACAAGTCTGTCAGTGCTTTCCTCGAAAAATGAATACTCTATATATATTCTTGCTCAGAGAATTGCCAACATGTTCACATCGTACATTCAACTTTGTTCTGAGTTACCATCCGTCCTATTTATACTGCCTTCAGTTTTGTTTCACATAGAATTCACAGCTGAAAACAGGCCATTCAGCCAAATACTCAAAGGGTGCTTTTGTTCCACTCGAATCTCCTCCCACCCTTCTTCATTTAAATATATCTACAGACTCTTCATTTACCTTTTCCCTCATGTATTTAACTAGCATCTCCTTAAAGTTATCTGTGACACTTGCCTCAATTATTCTAATGTATGGGGCTGGATTCTCCGACCCCCCCACCGGGTCGGAGAATCGCCGGGGGTCGGCGTGAATCCCGCCCTCCAAATTCTCCGGCCCCCCAAAAATCGGCCCGGCGTGAATCGCGCCGCTCGCCTCGGAGAATGGCGGGGACCGGCATGACTCAGTGGGCCCCAGGGCTGCCCGAATTCTGCGGCACGCGATGGGCCGAAGTCCCGCCCGTTTTTTGCCAGTCCCGCCGGCGTAAATTGGAGTAGGTCCCTCACCGGCCGGACCTGGTGGCGCTGGCGGCCTCCGGGGCTCTTGGGGGGGGGGCGCGGGGGATCTGGTGCCTGGAGTTGCCGTCACCGTGGCCTGGCCCACGATCAGGGCCCACCGATCTGCTGGCGGGCCTGTGCTGTGGGGGCACTCTATTGTTCCGCACCGGCGGCTGTAGCAGTCCGCCATTGCCGATGCGGAAACAAAGCCCTCTGCGCATGTGCGGGGATGATGCCGGCACACGCTGGTGCTCCCACGCATGCGCCAACTCGCGCGAGCCGGTGGAGGCCCTTCGGCGCGAAGCCCCTTTCCCGCCGGCTGGCGGGGCGCAAACAACTCCAGGGCGGGCCTAGCCCCTGAAGGTGCAGAGGATTCCGCATCTTTGGCGCAGCCTGATGCCGGAGTGGTTTCCGTCCCGCTGGAGTTGCCCGCCCCACTGATTACAGCAGAATCCCACCCAAGACACCCATAAAGAGATAATTTTAAAATCAGAAAATGCTGTACATAAGTAACCATGAAAAATCTCTTACTGACTTAATGGGCAGCACGGTAGCATAGTGATTAGCACAATTACTTCACAGCTCCAGGGTCCCAGGTTTGATTCCCGGCTTGGGTCACTGTCTGTGCCGATTCTGCATGTTGTCTGCGTGGGTTTCCTCTAGCTGCAACAGTTTCCTCCCACAGTCCAAAGACGTGCAGGTTAGGTCAATTACCCATGCTAAATTGCCCATAGTGTCCAAAAAAGGTTAGGCAGGAATATGGGGATAGGCTGGAGGCCTACAGATCGGGTGGAGGTGTAGGCATAGGTAGGGTGCTCTTTCTAAGGTCCAGTGCAGACTCGATGGGCCAAATGGCTGCCTTCTGCACTGTAAATTCTATGACTTTAAGAACAATTATCCATGAGCTGTTGAAGGAGCCACACAGTTGTAGCTGACAACAGCTGACAGACCATTTAAATAACACTGGAAATGGCTGCCTAACATCTTTTGCCAACTGGGACAGAATGTGGTGCTAGGTAGGTGCTAAGGTTAGGAAATCAGCATAAATTCTGTGATTCTGTGATCATGTGACTCTCTGTTACCTGTGCTTCAGAGGAGAGCTGGTGGATGGGCAGGATGGTCAAAGAAAATCATGTGAATTTGGAGCTGCAACAATCTGGGCAAGATCAATTCAAACAGCATCATAAACCTGCTGTCCCACAATTTCTACTCGTATGAAAACAAGAAATGTAGGAGGGCAAACCTATCTACACATTACAACAGCGACTAAACTTCTAAAGTACTTGTTGGGAGATTCCTATATTGTAAAAGATGATACATAAATGCAAGTTCTTACTTGCATTGTTCAAAGTCATGTGAATCACAAATCATGAGAAATATCAAAAGAGTGCACAGGAAGTACAATATGCTGTGCAATTCACAAAGCATTTTACTGTTCTTATTTACTACAGTAGCATGATCACATACAATAGTGTGCGTGATCAGCTACCCTATCTAGATCATTTCAAAATACAACACTAAGACCCCCGACCAGATAAGACATAGTTTGAATAAAACATCATTGCTGTTACCTTGTGGAGGTCTGCCATTTTAGAACCCAAAGCCTGCAGAGAGCTGGAAGTTATGTATCCATTACAGAGCTGCTCCCGAAGGAATAATGAATTAGCTTTCCAGTGATAGCTGTCAATTTGGAGACATCTTGTCCCTCTCCATGAGCGAAGTTTATGTCAACAGGAGTGTGAGTGAATTTTTTTTTCAGGGGTAGTGTTTAATTTTCGTAGTGGTAGTGAATCAGCAGCCATTATGCACCAGGCCCAATAATCCTTTCCATTGTTTGAAAGGATAAAATGCACACTGGGTGGCTGATGCTTTAGAGCCACTTTTTCACCACTAAAAGCTAAATGCTAACTGTCAATGTCACATGTTCCTCTGTTTGGAAAAGAAATGGGGTAATATTAACTTATTTCCTTGTAATTTACAGCATGGTAACTAAATCACAGGACAACATACTTTTCAAGTATGCAGTTCTTGAGAATATGATTTTAGTCATGATAATGAAAATAGGAGCCCATTATGATCCATCTGTTACAATGATTTATTAAGGTTTTCAAGTAGCTAACAATTCACTTAACCAGCATAAATGACCCTGCACTACAAATGCAGCTGTAAGTGCAGAATGTTTGTGATGAATGAAGAAAATCCTAATTTCTTCACAAAACCCTTCATCTACTCAGGTCTGTAGCAGTCGTCCTGAATATCAGCACAGTGAGCACTGTTATTTTTGAATTCGAGGCAAATTCCTCATAAAGAAAGGGAGACATTTTAAGAGCATGGTCAATTTTACACATGTAATTCTTCACCAGGTTTGTTTGTTTCTCAGTTCTGTACTTGTCCAAACTTCACTCTGCAATCCTTCCTCTCACTGGTACTGAGATTTCGACATTATCATCTGGGACAATGCACTCTGATATTTGTAACAAGATTTGTCATTTGTTCCTAGTTATGTACCCAATGCATGCTCGGACAGAGCTGTTTTTACTCTCAAATTTGAAGGAGGGCAGATGGTTTACAAAATTGATTTGCCAAGTATGAGATAAAAAGGTAAAATGTTAGAAATGCTCAGGCAGCATTTCAAATGAGTGAAACAATAGTTAATGAGCGTGATTCAGTAGACTCAAATTAAAGCCCCATGTATGGAGAGTTTAGCAAGGTGTTTACGGGCATCTGCAGTGACGGAGACCCCACTATTCAAATAGCACTTGGCCATTTTGTTTGGCTTCAGCGAGGAACCCCCCCCCCCCTCCCCCCCCTCCCTCAAGGGCACTTTTTAAGCTGAGTTCACCCGTGCAGGAAGACTACTTGCGGATCCGGGCATCATTTTTAAAGGCAGCACCGCTCTTTCAACTGCACCCCACCATGGATTCAGGACCCCCCACTTCACCCAACCTATCTCTTCTGGGCTCCTCGAGCACCCCTCATCCCACCTTCTATGGGAAATGCCATCTTGGGCCCGACCCCTGGCATGGGCAACCTGCCACAGCCTGGAACCTTGGCACTGCCAGCCTGGCACCACCATCTTGGCAGCTGGTGGTGCCAGAGGGACTATCGGATGCCACCCTGACCTGTCCCAGACCACCTGAGGCCTCAATTCTCCAGCGAGACCCACCGAGGTCTCATCACAACTGGATCACGACTTTGTGAACCAGTACCAAACGGTCCCCGGTGCGGCGTCAATGGTGAGACCGGTGCATCCCGTGCCCTGGGTGAATTGGGTGAGCGCATATTTAAATGTGCCTAACGGCTCATTTAAGTATGTGGGCCTGGAACTTGCCCAGCAAGAGCGAGATCCAGATCGCAACATGCTGCGAGATTCAGTAACATGTTTTAAGCAGATGAAATGGGTGGGGGAAGTGTTACAATAGATCAGAAGGAAACATCTGTGATATGTTGGAAAACAGGGGAGATTAAATGATTAAAAGGAAGGTGGTGAAAGGCAAAAGAGAATTGTAATGGGACACGTAAAGAAGCAAATAGAACATAGAAATACAGTGCAGAAGGAGGCCATTCGCCCCATCGAGTCTGCACCGCCCACTTAAGCCCTCAGTTCCACCCTATCCCCGTAACCCAATAACCCCTCCTGACCTTTTTGGTCACTAAGGGCAATTTATCATGGCCAATCCACCGAACCTGCATGTCTTTGGACTGTGGGAGAAAACCGGAGCACCCGGAGGAAACCCACACACACACAGGGAGAACGTGCAAACTCCGCACAAATAGTGACCCAGCGGGGAATTGAACATGGGACCCTGGCACTTTGAAGCCACAGTGCTATCCATTTGTGCTACCGTGCTGTCCACTTGTGCAACCGTGCTGCACATCACAAATGATGTGACTACGGAAGGTGCGATTTAAAAGAAAATCCATGTGATGTCTCACCACCCGCAGGTCCACCACGCCAACCCTGGACCACGTGGTCTCCTTCCAGGGGCAACCCCAGCCTGCCTGCTTCACCGATCACTCATAACTCCCACTGATCATGAGGCCTCTGCCGCACAGCTGAAGGCATGCCATGTGGCATTTGGAGCTATTGCAATAAAACTATAGTGCCTGGACACTGTGCCTGGATTCTGCAGGAAGCAACACCATGGACGCAGTGGCTAACATCTAACACCTAGGGGCTGGGCCCCAGAACCGGGACATTTTCGTGGCAGAAGGTTGGGTCAGTGCACCAGGGAGGGTGTGGGGTCCAATGACCATGGGCATCCACTGCGGACGGGGGTGCATGGGCTGAGCATGCGGTGTGTGGCTTGGCTGGGGGGGAAGGGGGTGTGACTGACTGGAGGGTCCTGGAGTGGAAGGCACCACTGGTAGTCAGTCTCACACCATCTCCCAATTCCTTACAGATATTACACGGTATGGACGATGTCTTGGACCCTGCGGAACTTGCCCTAGTGGTGCTGCTGGCAGGCCGGGCGACCAGACACCAGAGGAGGTGACAACAGCAGTTTCGACAGAGACTCGAGGTAGCGTCCCATGTGCAGAATCCCGCTCCATATCCTGAGGACCCGGCCATGGGTGGACCCAGAAGTGGGGACCTGCGACTGCCGAAGGTGTACAGGCGTCGCTGGTCTTTCAAACAGATGATGGACAGTGTGTGCCGCAGGAGGCTCCATCTCAACAAGGGGACAGTACAGCACCTGTGCCACCTCCTCGTGGACTTGGCAGCAAGCAGAGCAGAGGATATCCGCTGCCGGTGGCCGTCAAGGTCACTACAGTCCTGAACTTCTATGCCTCCGGATCATTCCAGGGCTCGAATGGGAACTTGTGTGGCATCTCACAAACTGCAGTCCACAAGTGCATCCAAGAAGTCACGGATGCCCTATTTGACGGGCAGAAAACTATATAAAATTTGGCATGGACCAGTACCAAAAAGATGCCCGGTCAGCAGGATTCTCTGCCATCAACAGGATGCCTCAGGTCCAGGGGCTAATAGATGGCAATAGATGTCTCATTGCGCTCACCGGGCCAGGGAGTACAGGGAGAACCGAGGGTCCGGCAAGCCCGGAGGGCCAGAGAAGCCCTCATCCTCGCCCATTTCACATAGGATGTGATTCATCCGTCATTGCCCCTCTACCCAACCCCCCTTCCTGCCCCGCTCCCTAATCCCTCTGCCTTCCCCCTGACCCCCCTACGCTATCCTCCTGCGCCCCCCAAACACCCCCCCACCCCGGCCATTTCCCACCCTCCCAGAGTCTGTGTCGCACCACATCAGGATAATGGGACTGTATCGGCACTGTTATTGGGTCACGATCGAGGGCGGGGGGGGGGGGGGGGGGGGGGGGGGGTGATGAAAACCTGCAGAGAGCTGAGTGCTGGTGCCCCTCATCCAATGCCATAGTCTGACCCCTGTCTGTTTGCTGAGTATTCGCTCACACACGTCACCTGCCATGGTATGCTGGGAAGGCGGGAGCGGGGCAGGGGGGTTGGGCCACCCCACTTTCCCCACCCACCCATCTTTTCCCCCCAACACACCCTCTCCTACTTACTACCTATCCCACCCTTACACCCTCCCCACCTCACCCCCAGTGCCCTCTCAGTGATCCTCGACCTGCTTAGCCTTTCATGCCCGACCGCTGTGTCTAGATGTGTCCCAGGGTGCACATCAGAGATGGAGGTAGCCTGCTGCTTCATGGCCTGTGATTCCCCTGGTGGGTGTCCTCCGGGGCCTCTGGGATTGGAAGACCCCGGCACATTTTCCGGCGGTACATGCCCTACCATGCCGCACTGTACCGGATACTGACTGCGCAGATATTGGGCCCTGGGCCTCTGTGCTTACATCTACAGTGGTCACTGATCTGTTTCAGCCACCCCTGCAACCTACAGGACCTGTTCCTCATAGGGTTGAGGACTCTGTTGTCCAGCACCGGCCACCCATCTGGGGCAACATCTCCTGCGGGGACACAAAGGGAGCATCGTTAGCCGCACATGCGGTTCATTGAAGGGTGGGGGCTGGCGGGGTGTGCTCAGGGAGGGAGCTTGGTGGGTGGGGGGGGGGGGGGGGGGTTGAGTGATGGGCTGTATGGGGGGGATGCGAGGGGTTGGGAGTACTGGGGGTAGAATGGGGTGACATTAATGGCACTGCTAGACATGGGTGTGCCAGGGCACGGATGGTGCTGGGCTGGAGTAGTGCCAGGCACATTTTCTTAGAAGGGGTTGGGAGGGCGGTGCTCCAGTACGAACTTACCCGAGCAACCCGGTGGAGGCCGCTGACCTTCTTGTAGCACTGGGTGCCAGTCCTCCTCGGCACGCTCCCCAAGCTGACTGCCACTTCCTACCAGGCGGCATTGGCTGCCCTGTGGATAACTCCCCGAGACCCTCGGGGGAATGGGGCATACCATCTGCCTTGACCGCTTCTGCCCAGGTCTGCATACCCGAATCGTAGGGCTAGTCGTCTTGGCGGCATGGTTACCAGATGAGTGAGGTTCACTGTGAAGGCGAGATTTGCGGCATGAAGCCCGTGGGACCTCGTTAAATGGACTAATTATCATTTTATAGTGGTGACGGCCTTGCCGGGCAGAGCGTCGGGAAAGCTCGCAGCAGTTCCCCCCCCCCCCCCCCCCCCCCCCCCCCACCCCACAACCACATTTAGAAACGTTTTCTTAAAATAGCGCCCCAATTTCTCCTGCCTCTCAGCAAATGCCTCAGTTAATGCCACAAGAGCACCGAAGACAATCCCACTGTTAAACAGGACTTTGATTTATTTCAGTACTTCATTGAAGAATGCCACACCAGGGCCACAGTTAGCCCCATTCCAATCCAGATCGCGACAACTTGCGAGATCCCGTAACATCTTGACGAGCTGGATAAATCTCGCGTGAGGCCGGCCTTAAACTTTTAGTTTAAATGCAAATTTTATTTACTATTTCGCAACTAATACTGAAGAAAACTTGCTAATAATAACTTTGTTAAATAAAATATGTTTTGGAAGATTTTCATGTTCGGTTCCAGTTTATTAATATTTTACCATAATATGGAAATGCCGCACAGCATCATTTGAAGTCGAATAAAAATAATATTTTTGCTACTTATGACTTAAAATTGTATTATGAGATTCATTTCCTCCAATTTGAGTTCATGTTTCCTTGAGGAGTTGGCACAATGACTCTGATAAAACCAAAACAAATTTTGATTTAAGACATTTACCTTCAAAAAAATAACCAAATACCAACTAAATTTTGGCCTCAAGTATTCTCAATAGCTTTGTAAATTTTATTCAGAGAGTGTAATTTGAATTCACAATTAAGATGCTTCTGGCATTCCATGTTCCTTTGACAGTTCCACTTTCTCAATCCTATGGTTTTACTCGTACCTGTACAGATTTAATAATATTTTGTTTGATGAATGCTGCATCTCTATTTCTTTTCCAGTCATTCAGTGAAGACATTTAAAATTTATTTTAATCTCAATAAAGCGACTTGTCCTGGCACTTCCAGGAATATTATGAAAGCTAAACTGGATATCCCCCACAAAGGGCAAGAGGATCGTAACACATAGAGAATCCGCACCTGTATGATGTTATACTGGCTGCACACTTGTTCATTGTTGCATACATTAGCCGTGGGGTCAAAATTGTAACTTCCTCACAACACTTAAAACTGGCCTTCTGCTCTTAATGGGGAGGCACATTGCAGTTGCATGCAGGAATGTCAGTGAATGCACCTTCAAATGCCATACACTCACTGCCACTATTGTTTCAAATGCCCTACAGCATTGATAGCCTCAGACCCTGGTGAAATCACATGTGCATCATTCACTGATCAATAATCTCTGTCAATCAGGGCTGATAGCTAACAATCACACAATTTACTTTCACCTCACCATCTAACACTGAAGAAAACCACCTAACACATCTTGCAGTTTGGATAAACTCATACTTAATCCTTCTCATATCCCACACTCTCTTTTAGTTTACAAACTGCAAGATGGGTGCAAACATTCTTGTTGTCCTCCCAGCACCATAATCCTATCCTTAAACGTTTTTCTTTTCAGGTACCCAAAATATCTCACTGGCCGGGCAATGGAAGGACTCCAATAAAGAGAGGGTTGAGATGGACACAGTACTATTCCATAATTTCATGTCAAAGCTACCAACCTGAAACTGTACATATCTTAGAAGAAAGATCAGAGGTAGGATTTGCATGTGGTGAGACACCAGACTTAAGTGTGCTGCCGCCAAAGCAGAGTGTGAGGATAGTGCAGGCGTCAGCTTACTGGGGGGTGTTGTTACACATGGGTCCGGCTACAGAGGATTCAGAGGAGGCCATCAATTGGCAGTCTGCAGAAGAAGGCTAATGTACGCACAACAAAATGCTCAGTGCATTGGGAAATTGACAGGAAGCCTCTGTTCAATGTTCAGAGTCACATGGGATTACAGACCAACTTGACATAGACTTGTGCACAAACCCTGGAGCCAAACCTTTCCAAGATGGAAATGGTGGCCAACTACACCAGCACGCTTGTGGACCCAATAATGGTGCAGCATCTGTGGTTAATGTTGCCATTTCCATTGGCGTCATAAGCTGCAGCCACCCAATAGAGGACTGCTGCAGTGGTAGCTCAGACTATTACCATCATGACAATGGAGTACAGTGTGAAAAAGGACTTGTAGAGATTCATAGCAGTCCAGAAATCTATCTTCTAATAGATTACTAGGATTGCCGTGATACCCAGGAGGGAATGACAATGGCTCCAAGGAGCACAAATCTGCGGCCCTCTGTCAGGAAGACAGCATGCGGCCTCCCATCACATCTACCACCACCCTCCTCTGCCTGCCTGAAATTGTTCTCACACTGAACAATTTGAAAAATGAAATGAAAATGAAAAATGAAATTAAATGAAAATGAAAATCACTTATTGTCACAAGTAGGCTTCAATGAAGTTACTGTGAAAAGCCCCTAGTCGCCACATTCCGGCGCCTGTCTGGAGATCGAACCGTACTGCTGGCCTGCATGGTCTGCTTTAAAAGCCAGCGATTTAGCCCAGTGAGCTAAACCAGTCCCTATTTCTCCTTCAGCTCACCTCTTCTCCTTCTCCAAGTAGCATGCTCAAGCATTTGAGGATTACTGAAACATGACTTATGCTTCCATTTTTACTGTAGGTAAGGGTGAGCAGGCAGTCCCTTAGTCTACTCAACCAGAACAGTATTAAACTCTGTGGTGTTGGCCTTATTCTGAACCACGCACTAGCCTCTAACCAACTGAACTAACTGCCCACCATCCCCCAACCCCCACCCCTCCCAATTCACCTCACTTCCTCCAAAGGTGTTTTTATGGGTCCCCTGATGGTCTGCCTTTTTCTGTGACATGTGGAATATTCTTTGCTCTAGCTATACTTAGGGCCCCTCACTTACCTTTTTTATGGTATATTTATTACTGTATCAGGGCCGTTTGCTGCTCTCGTCCTGAAGTGGAACATTTCATTGACTTTGCTTCCAAATACCCACAAGCCTGGTTTATTTTGAATTTCCACTACCTGAGGATAGAACATCAATCGATAAGCCCATTGACACCCAAAGCTACCTTCTTCACATTCCACTTCCTCTAAGGACTGTATTCCATTCTCCCAATTGCTCTGCCTCCAATGCATCTGACCGGATAATACAGCCTTTCATAGTAATGCTTCCAATATGTCTTCCTTCCTCCTCAACCAAAAACTCCTTCCCCCATAGTTGGCGGGGTTCTGAACCACATATGCTACATTTATCGCACTCTCATCTCTCTCCTTCAACTCTCTCCCAGAAACACAACAGGGCTTGCCTAGTCCTCACCTCCCACACCACCAGCCTACGTATTCAATATACCATCCTATCATCCTCTACTTACAATTTAGTACAATGTATTTTCTGTTCATGATGTGGTCTCTTCTACACTGAGGAGACTAAATGCAGGTTGGGTGAGCAGATTGTGGAAATCTCTGTTAAGCCCTCAAGCAGACCCTGAGCTTCCAGGCACTTGTCATTTTGATTGTCCATCTTGTTCCCTTGTCCCTGTCCTTGACCTGCTCCAGTGTCCCAATGAAGTTCAACATAAGCTTGAGGAAGAGCACGTCATCTTGTGAGTAGACCTTTCACAGTCTTTTGGAATCAACTTTGAGTTCAATAATTTTGGAGCGGAAGTGACCTCTGCCCTCATTTTGTTTTGCTTTTCTTTGCTGGTTCAATTCTTTCTTTCTCTTGTTTCTCTCGTATTTCCTTTTCTGTGCTTTTGGACAGCAGTATGCGGATTCACCCATTCACATCTCGTGTAGATGTATCTGTGGAATCATTCTCCCAATGTTGACACAAGTCCCCGATTGTTAGTAAAGAGGTCTTTGCAGGGTTGATAGGGCTGGGTTTTCCATCTTCATTTCTGTTGACTAGGTTGATGCCGGATACTCTGACTAGTTTCATTCTTTTGTAGCCACCACAGCATTTGATACAACTGTGTGGCTTGTTGGGCTAATTCAGAGGGCATTCAAGAGTCAACCACATTGCTCTAGAGTCACAGGCAAGGGTGGCAGATTTCTTTCCCAAAATGGAACCAGATGGATTTTTATGACAGTCGACGATAGTTTTATGGTCACCATTAAGACTAGCTTTTTTAAATCCAGATTTATGAATTGAATTTAAATTCTACCAGCCGCCATGTTGGGATTTGAAACATTTTCCCCAGAGCTTGGGCTCCTGGATTACAAGTATCGTGCCATTGCCACGATGGCACCACCTCCTGGAGGATACATTTCTAACTTTTCTGAAAACAAAGAGCAGAAATCTGAGCACTGATGGACAACCAGGGTTTTGGAGGGGCCCTTTTTTGGATGAAATTTTAAACTGAGGTCCCATCTCCCTGATTTAGCACACAGGGCTAAATAGCTGGCTTTTGAAGGAGACCAAGGCAGGTCATCAGCGTGGTTCAATTCCCGTACCAGCCTCCCCAAACAGGTGCTGGAATGTGGCGACTAGGGGCTTTTCACAGTAACTTCATTTGAAGCCTACTTGTGACAATAAGCGATTTTCATTTCATTTCATGTAAAAACTCCCATGGCATTGTCAGTAAAGGGGAGTTATCCTCTGTGGCCTGGCCAACATCTATCCCTCAATCAGCATCACAAAAACAAATTATTTAGTCATTATTACATTGTTAACTACATTCATAAAATGTTGGCGGATTTGGATGTTCGTCTGTGATGCTGGCACAATCAAATCAGGAATGGAACCTGAAACATCAATTCTGTTTCTTCCTCCACATGTGCTGCCTGACCTGGTGATAATTTCCAGCACTTCATGTTCTTTTTCTCACATTTCGATAGCATCCACAGCATTTTGTTTTAGTGTTCATCCTCCTGCTCCTGCTGCCAGTGCCCTTGCTGTTGCCTACCAACCAATTACTCCAGACAGCTGCCGCCTATACCAAGACGGTTAGGTTTGCAACAGGGCTTCCTGGGACCACAGCATTCAAAGTTGTCCTCTAAGGAGTCTCCTCTATGGATCATCCTTCCATGAACCATACTGCAACCACTGAGTAGCACTGTATAGGGTAACTCCAGAGATACACACATTGCTGGTTAGTTCATCTTTCCATACAATATGACATGGTTTAATTTGTAACCTTTGCTGGAATGTTTATTTTGTGATGCTTTTTATTTTTGTATTGAGGCTCAGTAGATTCCATGATAGTCAATGACAGAGGGTAAACAACAAATAGGGCTGTTCGTGACTGGAGAATTGGAGTTGCAGTTGGTATTATACTTTAATAAATTCTTCACAGAAAGCCTGGGCAGAATAGGTTGTTTATGTTGTGTCCTTTCCTCATCCTCCTCCTCACGTCTTGCTCTTTCTCCTCCTTATTCTCCTGCTTCTCAGCATTTCACTATATTACTGATGGTAAGGGCTACGTGTTCTTGATGGCGAAGGGTGTGCAGTATACAGCAGACCACCATAAATCTTGATACCTACTCTGCCAATGTACTGGAGGGCCCCTCCAAAGCCGAGGAGTCCAGTACCAGGGGGTTACAGTCTAAGGATATGGGGTAAACCATTTAGGATTCAGATGAGGAGAAATTTGTTCACCCAGAGAATGGTGAGTCTGTGATCTTGCTACCACAAAAAGCAGTTGAGAGTAAAACATTGTGGGCGGAATTCTCTGCTCCCGCGCGGCATCGGGAAGGCCGTCGTGAACTCGGCCGAGTTTCACGACGGCCTCGGAGGCCGCTCCTCGCACCCTATTCAACCCCCCCCCCCCCCCCCCCCAGGGGGCTAGGAGCGGCGCTCCGTAAATCTCGGCCACTGGGCCTTGACGCTTGAGAATGACTCAATGGCGGCGCCTAAGTGACGTCAGCCGCGCATGCGCAGGTTGGCCGGCTCCAACCCGCGCATGCGCGGCTGACGTCACGACGGCTGCCGGCTCCAACCCGCGCATGCGCGGTTGCCGTCTTCCCCTCCACTGCCCCATAAGACGTGGCGGCTTGATCTTGCGGGGTGGCGGAGGGGAAAGAGCGCGTCTATTGGAGACGCCGGCCTGTCGATTGGTGGGTACCGATCGCGGGCCAGTCCCCTCCCGAGCACGGCCGTGGTGCTCACTCCCCTCTTCGCCCCCCAGAAGCCACAAACAAAACTTTGGCATCATGTTCACGACGGCAGCGACCAGGTGTGGTTGCCGCCGTCGTGAACCGATCGGGAACGTCAGGCCGCTCGGCCCATCCGGGCCGGAGAATCGCCGGTCGCCGTGGAAAACGGTGAGCGTCGATTCTCCGAGCGGGGGGTGGGAGAATCGCGGGGGGTGCCAGGGTGGCGTGTCATGAGTCGCCCGGCCCTCCCGCGATTCTCCCACCCAGCGTTGGGAGCGGAGAATCGCGCCCTGTATGTTTTCAAGAAGGAGTTAGATATTGCTCTATGAGCTAAAGGGATGAAAGGATATGTGAGGAAAGCGAGAACAGGTTACTGAGTTGGATGACCAACCATGATCATAATCAATCACGAAGCAGGCTCGAAGGTTGGAATGGCCTACTCCTGCTCCTATTTTCTATGTTTCTACATTTCTATGTATGGTTCCTCACTTAAACTCAAGGCATCGCTCTCTGAACACTCTGGGCAGAACACATTGCTGAGAACCCTTCTCCCACCATGCCCATCATCAGGTTGTCCTGCTTTGAGTGGTCTCTGTTCATTCTCCAATTTTCTCTCTATTCGAAGAGGAATGGAATCTAGTGCACCCATTTCCTGGGACCAATTGGTTTGTACAGAGCTTTGAAGTCGGTAAAAATTCCTTTGACACGTGCCTCACTATTCCCATAGACCTTTGCAACTTGAAACAACCATAGAAAACTCCAAAGATTGGTAGAATTGTAGCAACAGACAACCTGAAAATAGTGTGGGGTCCTTATTGCTGCTGAACACATGTTAAGATTAAGAGAGGGCGTTAGCTGGAGCACTGAACTCCAAAATGGCATTAAGATGTCAAATTATCATGAATAATGAATTGCAATGTTATTAATTTCATGGTCTGCCTGCTCTTTGTACTTATAGTATGTGTTAACAGCCTTGCGCACATGCACTCAACAATATGGCATCAGTGCAATTCACCCCACAAGTGTATAAATACACCATGGACACCATTTTAGAACTCTAAGGTGACTTGTGGCACCCAGGAATCAGATACTAGCAAACAGAATTTCTCACCCACACACTTTTCCTGCTTAAGTTTTGGATTTATGGGTCTATCACCAGTAATAGTCAAGCCCCAAGGTAATGTATTAGACAACTGACGTTATTGCTGGCAAAAGAATATTATAGTTATTAAGTAAAGGTAATTGAGAATTGACATTTAAACCGCTTGACCATTTTAATCACAGGCAGTGCTCATCTGGAAAGCAATCTGTGATGATGCACATCGATGTATTAATATTGAAGAAAGTTGGACACTTTTCAATGAAACTGACATTTAATAAATGTAAAACATCCACTATTTGCTAAAAGAGGAAGGGGTATTAATCCCAAAGTTCCGTAGTGTCCATGTTGTCTTCATGTCCAAAGATGTGCAGGTTAGGTGGATTGGCCATGATAAATTGCCCGTAGTGTCCTAATAAAAGTAAGGTTAAGGGGGGGGGTTGTTGGGTTACGGGTATAGGGTGGGTTTGAGTAGGGTGATCATGGCTCGGCACAACATTGAGGGCCGAAGGGCCTGTTCTGTGCTGTACTGTTCTATGTTCTATGTTCTATGTGGAATGGGATAAACTAAATCATAAGAACTGATGTCCAAACCTACTGTGTACAATAGGTGCACACGTCACATTTGACTGTAGTTTCTGATAAGTCAGTTTGTCGTGGAGCTAGGAAATGCCCATAGATATACCTCCAAAGTGTAATGGGAGAGGGCAAACAAAAAACTTGCAACACAATTTAATTCACATTTTAAAGCAGGACTGTGATCTGGTTGATCCTGGACAGTCCCGATTTACAATGTCCTCACCTACATCCCGTGCCTCAGCTGGCATGTGGAAATATATGTGATTTGTATTGTGCAATTTGTCGGGTGCGGCCTCAGCACCAAATCATGAGAAGTTCTGACGAGCTCTAATTGTTCTGTATCGCCGGACAGTACTCCCATTCTGTTGCTATCTTAAATGTCAGAAGCTATACTGTTTCAGAAGAACACATTCATTATACCATGTAATGGGCAATGTATTGTTCCGCTAGAAGATGGAACTTCTAGTAGCCTGGCTTAGTCCCTGAAGGACAGAAGGTCTATATGTATAAAATCTGCATGTTTTGGGTTTGCTTCATTGACAACAATTTGTATTTATGTGGCACCTTCATTGTAACTAAAACCCAAGGCACTTCACACGAGCATTATACAACAAAGTTTGACACCGAAGCACAAGAGTTATTACGGTAGATAGCCAAACGTTTGGTCGGAGAGATAGGTTTTAAGGAGTCTTAAAAAGAGGAAAGAGGTAGAAAAGCAGAGAGGTTGAGGGAAGGAATTACAGAGCTTAAGACCTATGCAATTACATTCACGGCCATCAATGGTGGGGCAAGTAAAAATCTAGTTGCGCAAGAGGTCAGAGTTATAGGGGTGTCAATATACTCTGATGGAGAGTCATCCAGACTCAAAACATGAGCTCTAATCTCCCTCCATAGATGCTGTCAGACCCACTGAGATTTTCCAGCATTTTCTGTTTTTTGTGTAGATATATATTGCATCTCTATGGATTGAAGGCTTCTTGTAAACCCTCTTCTTCCCGTCAAAAAAGCAAGGAGGAAATATGTGGCTTTCTTTCTTTTTTTCAACTTTTGCTTCAAGATTATTTTACAGTTGGACCAAAGACTTTGACAGATCCATTTAAGTTCCAGGGTTTTTAGATATAGATTTTGTGGTGATATGACTAGGAGGTTTACGGTACCTATCTGCCATTGGTGCAGAACACTCGCTGGTTGGTTGAGACTAGTCATGCGACTGCTCACCGATTGGTCGGGAGGCAAGTAGTCCCGCCTAAAAGACGGGGTATAAGAACCTGTAGGACCCGGCAGTCGGCCTTTCTCTATAAGTCAACTGCCGGGCACACAATTAGTCGATTAAAGCCTAATGTTTGGATCTTCATCTCGACTCGTGTCCAATTGATGGTACATCAATTTAATCAAACTAGAAGTTTAAAATGGAGCTACGGGTCAAACCAGACTGCCTCCGCATCAGCCAAAACGCTACAAACGCGTCAGCAACTTTACACTGGCTGGCGTGTTTCAACACAGACAGCCAGCCCACCAAGGAGCAGAAACTTCATATCCTCCACTCGTGCGTGGGCACCGCCGTCTACTTGATGATTGAGGACGAACGAGATTATGACACGGCCATGGACCTTCTGAAAGGACATTTCCTCAAGCCTGTTAACCAAGTTTACGCACGGTATCTCCTAGCTACAAGGCAACAGTTTCCTGGTGAGTCTCTCGATGAATTTTATCGGGCCCTCGTTGTCCTGGGGAGAAATTGTGCCTGCCCACAAGTTACTGCGGCAGAGCACTCAGAACTGTTAATCCGTGATGCCTTCGTTGCAGGCATGCAACACTCTGCAATTCGCCAGAGGTAGCTAGAGAAGGACACCTTGAGCCTCGCTGAGGCACGGACCCTCGCATCCTCCCTGGAGGTTGCCGACCGAAACGCCCGCGCATATGCCCCCGGCCGCACGGCAGCCCCTTGGGCAACGTGGCATGCAACCCCCTTGTCCCCTGTCGACTCCTACCCAGGCCTGCACTGTGGTGTGCCCCGATAAGCTCACGGGGCCCCGCTGTTATTTCTGTGGCCTAGCAAAGCACCCCCGCCCGCGCTGCCCGGCCCGCTCCGCAGTGTGTAAAAGCTGTGGGAAGAAAGGTCATTACTCGGTGGCCTGTCAGTCAAAGTCGGTCGTTGCTGTTCCGCGCAGCGACCACGGATCTCCCCCCCCCCACACTCCCCCAGGGCCCCGCGCAGCACACAGGCCCCCCTACCACCGCTCCCAGCCACCACGAGTGACCCACGGACTTCTCTGCCCCTGACTCCAGCCCCCATGAGTGACCCACGGGCGCCACCATTTTGGGCCCCGGACGCCACGTGTGGGTCCTGGGCGCCGCCATCTTGGGGCCCCAACCCCACGTGCGGGACCTGGGCGCCGCCATCTTGGTGCCCCAACTCCGCGTGCGGCCGACGGGAGCCGTCATTTTGGACCAATACAGAAGACCCCACCAGTCACTACTCTGCAAATGAAGATGACCCAGATCTACTGCCACGACTCGCTGCAGTGACTCTCGACCAGTCGCGACCATGCACGCTTTCTACGGCAACGACACAGATACTTCTCAATGGACACGAAACGAGCTGCCTACTAGACTCCGGGAGCACAGAAAGTTTTGTCCGCTCTGATACGGTAAGACGCTGCGCGCTCCCCGTTCACCCAGTCAAGCATAAGATAGCTCTAGCCTCAGGTTCGCACTCCGTCCACATCACCGGGTGCTGCGTAGCGGACCTCACAGTCCAAGGGAGAGTTTTTAAAAACTACAAACTCCTCGTCCTCCCCCGCCTCTGCGCACCGGCACTCTTAGGACTGGATTTCCAGTGCAACCTGCAGAGCTTGACTTTCAAATTCGGTGGCCCTATTCCCCCCTTACTGTCTGCAGCCTCGCGTCCCTCAAAGTGGACCCCCCTCCCTTATTTGCGAACCACACCCCGGATTGAAAACCAGTCGCCACTAGGATCAGACGATACAGTGCCCAGGACCGGACCTTCATCAGGTCCGAGGTCCAGAGGCTACTGAAGGAAGGAGTCATCGAGGCCAGCAACAGTCCCTGGCGAGCCCAAGCACTGGTAGTTCGGACTGGGGAGAAAAACCGAATGGTCATTGACTACAGTCACACCATCAACAGGTTTACGCAGCTGGATGCGTATCCTCTCCCCCGTATCTCCGACCTGGTTAACAGGATCGCGAAGTACAAAGTCTTCTACACGGTGGATCTTAAGTCCGCCTATCACCAGCTTCCCATCCGCGCGAGTGACCGCAAGTACACCGTGTTCGAGGCAGATGGGCGCCTCTATCATTTTCTTAGGGTTCCATTCGGTGTCACAAATGGAGTCTTGGTCTTCCAACGGGAGATGGACCGAATGGTTGACCAATACGGTTTACGGGCGACATTCCCGTATCTTGACAATGTCACCACCTGCGGCCACGACCAGCAGGATCACGACACCAACCTCCAAAAATTCCTCCGTACCGCAAAACTCCTTAACCTCACTTACAGTAAGGATAAGTGCGTGTTTAGCACCCACCGTCTAGCCATCCTCAGCTACGTAGTGCATAACGGAGAGATAGGCCCTGATCCCGAACGCATGCGCCCCCTGATGGAACTCCCTCTCCGCAACTCCCTCAAACGGTGTCTGGGCTTCTTTTCCTATTACGCCCAGTGGGTCCCGAATTACGCTGACAAAGCCCGCCCCCTCATCCAATCGAATACTTTTCCACTGTCGATGGAGGCCCGCCAGGCCTTTAGCCGCATCAAAGCGGATATCGCAAAGGCCAGGATGCGTGCTATCGATGAGTCCCTCCCAGTCCAGGTCGAGAGCGACGCATCTGATGTAGCTCTGGCGGCCACCCTGAACTAAGCAGGCAGACCCGTGGCCTTCCTCTCCCGGACCCTCCACGCTTCCGAACTCCGCCATTCCTCGATGGAAAAGGAGGCACAGGCCATAGTTGAAGCTGTGCGATATTGGAGGCACTATCTGGCCAGCAGGAGGTTCACCCTCCTCACAAACCAGCGGTCAGTGGCCTTTATGTTCGATAATGCACAGAGGGGCAAGATCAAGAACGACAAGATCTTGCGGTGGCGGATGGAGTTGTCCACGTACAACTACGATATCTTTTATCATCCTGGGAAGCTCAATGAGCCTCCTGATGCCCTGTCCCGCGGTACCTGCACCAGCGCGCAGATAGACCGCCTCCGCGCCCTCCATGCGGACCTCTGCCATCCAGGGGTAACCTGCTTCTATCACTTTATCAAGACCCGCAAACTGCCCTACTCCATCGAGGAGGTCAGGACCGTGACCAGAGACTGCCACATTTGCGCAGAGTGCAAACCGCACTT
The DNA here is from genome assembly GCF_902713615.1 of Scyliorhinus canicula. Classification (NCBI taxonomy): domain Eukaryota; kingdom Metazoa; phylum Chordata; class Chondrichthyes; order Carcharhiniformes; family Scyliorhinidae; genus Scyliorhinus; species Scyliorhinus canicula. Next base: position 162,463,818 of record NC_052150.1, on the reverse strand, counting down.
TTACCGCCCCGAGCAAGCGCATTTAATAAAGGCTTCTCGCCTTTTTGAACATCTTAGTATGGACTTCAAGGGTCCCCTCCCCTCCAACAATTGCAAAACCTACTTCTTAAGCGTGATTGACGAGTACACCCGCTTCCCTTTCGCCATCCCCTGCCCTGACATGACCACAACAACCGTCACCAAGGCCCTCCTCTCCATCTTCTCCCTGTTCGGCTACCCTGCGTACATACACAGCGATCGGGGGTCCTCTTTTATGAGCGATGAACTGCGTCAATTCCTGCTCAGCAGGGGCATCGCCTCTAACAGGATGACCAGTTATGACCCTCGGGGTAACGGGCAGGTCGAGCGGGAGAATGGCACAGTCTGGAAGACCATCCTACTGGCCCTACGGTCCAGAGATCTCCCTATCTCCCACTGGCAAGAGGTCATCCCCGACGCCCTCCATTCAATCCGGTCTCTCCTCTGTACTACCACTAATCAAACACCTCATGAACGTCTTCTTGTTTTCCCTAGGAAGTCGTCCGCAGGATCCCCATTCCCGACCTGGCTGGCTGTACTCGGGGCCCATCCTGCTCCGGAAGCATGTGCGGGTGCACAAGTCCAACCCGTTGGTTGAACGAGTCCAGTTACTCCACGCTAACCCATAGTACGCGTACGTGGAGTATCCCGACGGTCGGCAGGATACGGTCTCCCTTTGAGACCTGGCACCCGCCGGCGTGCGGCCTCAACCCCCCACACCAACGCCCTCCTCCCAGTCCCCATTCCCCCCGGCGCCCCCGGCACCCCCGCAACCCAGCGCCCAGGAACCCGCTCCCCCAGCCAGAGTTTCACCGGCACCGACCAGGGGTACGGACACAGGATCACAACCGCCGCTCCTGGAGTCAAGGACGGCCACCGGCCCGACGTCACCGGCACCGCTGCGACGGTCCAGCAGAACATCGAGGGCGCCCGACAGACTGATCACGTCGATCTGATGTTTTCACTGGACTTTTATCGGACTCCTCGCATCATTCAGAGTTCCAATGTATATGTTGCACATTATTTTTCTCTCGTTTTACTTGTATACTGTTCATTGTTTTGCACAATCGCTGCGAGCCAGTGGGCAGCCATCAATTACCTTGGTACACCTCACAAGCTCTAGTCATATCACCAGTCCTACAGCCCCCCCCCCCCCACCTTCCTACTCCTGCCCCCCCCGGCTTCTTCCTCCACAAGGGGTGAATGTGGTGATATGACTAGGAGGTTTACGGTACCTATCTGCCATTGGTGCAGAACACTCGCTGCCCATTGGCTCAGGCTGGTCATGTGCCTCTCGGCTGGTTGGTTGAGACTAGTCATGTGACTGCTCACCCATTGGTCGGGAGGCAAGTAGTCCCGCCTACGAGGCGAGGTATGAGAACCCGTAGGACCTGGCAGTCGGCCTTTCTCTGTAAGTCGACTGCTGGGCACACAACTAGTCGATTAAAGCCTAATATTTGGATCTTCATCTCGACTCGTGTCCAATTGATGGTATCTCAGGTTTCTCCTAACTCCATTATCATTTTTACTTACTCTTTGTACTGGTCAAGGTATCATGGATGGGTGTGGAGAGAAGAGGGAAGAATAGTAGTTCAGAAGAGTTACTGAGACTGACAATGAAAGGAAGCTAATTTTACACAGGTTAGTGCAACCACTAACCTGCAGTGCTTTAGTAACCTGCACACTATTGTGCTCTGCGCACAACCCTAGATAGTTCCTCTGGATGATGCTATCAGTACTCAATGTGACTTAAATATTGTATGAAATCTCCTTGCGGATTTTTGTAACTATTGATGACAAGGCTTTCTGAATATATGTTCTGTTAGCTCTGTTTAGTCATGCGTTATGAATAGCAAAGTTACTGTTATGGTAAATTGATCCATTCCATTCACTCTTGATTTTATATTTCATAAAAATGTATAAGCATTCTACCCAATTATGCTTTTAAATATGAAATATATCTTTTCATAGATTGGAAATGAGTGATTTGAAATCTATAGATGTATAGTTCCTGGAGGCTATCATATAGTGGGTTTTAGTACTATCTGTCATCTAGGTTTAAGTCATTTAAAATGGAAGTCTATCTTTGACAGATCTAGTTGTTTCTAAATATTCAAAATCTCAGCCCAATTCATGGTGACATTAAGCCATTGTACAGAGGAGCTTTCAAGTTGAACAGTCCTCCTTGCCAATTCATCATTCTTACTCATTAGGATAGGTAATGCTGAATATGGAAACTTCAAAGCTCTATAGACCATTTCAATATTTTTCATTTCCAGTTGCAAATGATAGGCAACAATAGGTAATTATACAACCAGGAGGCTTTGCATGTGGAGGTTGTCTTTATTGCTAGTCAATAATAAAGAACAGTGAGTAGACTGCCTCTAGGGCAGTGATAAATTGTTTTCAATAAAGGAGTTTACAGCTGGGATCCTGCACTGCTTATAGAATAACTTCATTGACCTGTGACAGATGAGAGGTGTCTACTGTAAAAGATATAACACTAGTATTTAATGGTTATGTTCCCTCTAATGTCACAAGTGACAAACAAAGCTGAACTCTGGTGTTCAGGCTACAGTTGACTATCTGCTTTTTCATTTCCTTCTCCAAGAAACAACAATAGTTTCTTATTATTGGGGAAGAAAACAAGAGTAGGGTGGATGGGAAACTTAATGGCAACCTTATTTACCAATGCGAATATGATAAATACTTTCAGAATCATGTCTTTGAATGTTTGCACGTTACCAGGGAAAAGGAATGGATAGAATATTGGGTAACCCGACAACAAGTGACATTTATATTGTGCCTTTCATCGAGTGATGTGTCTCAAGGCACTTCCAAGCGGTATTATCATAAAGAGAATTGGCATATAAGCCACAGAGATATTGACATATGTGACCAAAGGCTTGGCCAAAGATGACAGTTGTAAGAAGCGTCATAAATAAGGAAGGAGAGTGGTAGAGAGGCAGAATGGATTAGGGATGGAATTCAAGTAATTAGGACCCAAGAAACTGAAAATACAGCTACCAAAGGCAGGATGATTAAAATCTTTGGAGCTCATGGTGTATTGTGGGAATAAATGTTACTGCTGTCTTTATTGGGTCAGAAAAGAGTAGACTTACACAAGGACAGTTTCGTATCGAGAAAATTAATGGAGTCAAATGGTATGGTTGAACATGATCAATGCTGAAGGGGGGTTTCAGCGATTATACTTCTTAAAACTGAATAGCTAGCATGCCACTAGAGTAGTTTTACATAAGTTACTTTATTAGGGATTAAGATGAATTATAGGGAGTGTACTGAGTAATCATTATTAACCATTAAACATGTATTTTTAGGACATAGCAGTAATAAGTATTCAAATGGGATTTAGGATAGCTAACTTGACCAAAAGGATGTCACTTCTGATATCTTGTCTTTGTGAAACAATCTAGAATGCGGGTTTTGCTGACCTGCTGCTCACAGACAATGAATGCACAGCAAATTACTGGTAAGCACAGCTGTCAGGATGAGGATCAATCATGTGCTGCTTGCAATTCTATTGGGTGAAGTTTAGACATTGATTGCAATTCTATTGGATAAGTTTAAACGTAGCAGCTTCAGGGATTGGATCGCGTCCCACTAGGGTGGGCTATTGATTTTTGAAAATTGAAAAAGTACTATGTTCTGGCCTTTGTTCAGCAGAACAGATCTTGGCAGATATCCAGGTCTGTTCTCCATGTACATGTAACAAGCTTGATTAAATAGCCATCTTGTCCAGATTGTCAATGTGTCTTTTCCTCTCTGTACTGAGTTGAGCCACAGGGAATAACCCCATGTGGAAGCTGACTCAATACACAGGTCTTGAAACCACTCCTACAAATGCCACAGAGGGTCACGGAGTAATAATGTATTATCATCACAGTCAAAGAAAATTGGTAGTGACTTTAACCAGGACCCAGAGCTGTGAACAAGGTTGAGATCGGGCAGAAAATCTATGAACAGGGAAGTTTGGAAAAGATGGCACAAAGTTTGGAGTCAATAGCATAATCAGGGGCTTTAGAAAGGAAAAAGATAGAAATAGGGATTGTAATTGGAGGAGATGGGCAGATCAATTAAATGTTTTTATTTCTATATAATTACCATTACATGTGTAACTATATTACTTATTCCATTCTACTGAACTACTGAGTACCTAAACTAAAATTAAAATGTTGGTGAATAGAGAAACTGGTTGCAGAAGCCTCCAATCTCATGATCGAGGCAGACAAACAATCTTATCCTGGACTGCCAACGCAACTGAATTTTTAATCATTAATAGGCTATTTTCTATTCCTACCTATAGAGATTATCTTGATTTATGTCATAATAAGGGTAAGTTCATTTTTATCCTTTAGCTCAAACTCACCTACCCAGAATTTTTAAACTGTTTTCTGTTTCACTTCCATTTCTACTGCAGTTTCTTTTTTTGGTCCATTGCCCCATTAATGTTTGTAAAGTCAAAGTTACTTTCACACCTCTGGAGGGATATTTTTCGTAATATTAATTTTGCTCAATTTCTATGGTGGCTCTAAATGTATCACTTGCTCAGTAGACTCAATTGTTTCAATGTCAGATATAGTGACTGATGTAAAATCTGTCACTGTGCAGTCTGCTCAATAGAACCAGGATAGAGCTTGTGAAAGCCGAGCCGCAGTATCTTTAGAGCAAACAAAATACTCTACAATTCCAATTTTTAATAAAAGTAGGAAATTATTCAAGCAAAATGTACCATAACTCTGATATCCAAGTCACAGTTTTATATGTGTCCATATGTCCACTCGGTTTCACAGAATATTTTACTTCAAATATTTTCATATTATTACGAGCGAAATTGCAATTTTGCTTATTCTGCAGCAAACACATTTTCTTTTTGTGACTAAATTGGCTGAAGAGCACTTTGGGAAATCCTGAGGTTGTGCAAGGCACAAGATAAATGCAAGTCTTTCCTTAAATATTAATATGAAATTAGAAATTGAGTGAATCCTTCAAAATTGACCTCTTATTTATTAGAATTTCCAAATTCATTTTAAATTCCTTTGCTCACTAGTTTAATGGTTACCTTAACCATGGTTATATCTCCATTAAAATATAAGCAAAGGTTTCCATATGAATAAATATTAGCTAATATTCAAAGAGCTCAATTTCAAGGCAAAATACATTTCTGTTGTAGTTTTGACTTAAGAGTTCTTTCAGACCATAGATAAATTAATGTGCAAGAGATTGAAATTTTGGATATAAAGCTGAATGTGGCATACATACGCAACAAAGCTATGGAATATATGTTGCACTGAGACATCAATGAAATTGATTGTCAACTTCATAATCGATTTCAACATGTAGCCCAAACTCTGAAAATGGGGTGCTCACAGAAAACACTTCCAACACAAAAGTATTGATACGTTAACACCAAATGATGCTAAGTCTTGGCTATGAGCAAATTTTGCAGATCCTCTGTTCCAATTTTCTTCCCCTTAAGGAAAATTAACTAAATTTGGGTATGGGTCCATTATTCCAGTCTGATTGTGCACCCAATTATATTTTTCATGTGCAAATCCAAACAACGAGTGTTAACACGTTATTTTCCTATAGAGGGCATTATAGCTGAATCCCTTTGTCACTGCTTTCCTGATTAAGATCAGTTAACCCATCATGGACCGAGAAAAGTCACAGACCTATTCTCTCCACAGATGTTACCAGCCCTGCTGAGTATTTCCCTTGTTTTTAACTTCAGGAATTGATGGTTTATATGGGTCAGTTGCGTGCCACATTTCATAGAATCATATAATCCCTACAGTGCAGAAGAAGGCCATTTTGCCCATCGAGTCCGAAAGAGCACCCTACTTAAGCCCACTTCCCTGGAAGCCCACCTACCCTTGGACACCAAGGGCAATTTAGCATAGCCAATCCACCTAATCGGCGCGCCTTTGGACCGTGGGAGGAAATCGGAGCACCCGGAGGAAACCACACAAACACAGGGAGAATGTGCAAACTTCACAGTCACACACAGTCAGAATTGAACCCGGGTCCCTAATGCTGAGGCAATAGTGCTAACCACTGTGCCACCATTTAGCAAACAAATTATCAAACCAGCCTCTTTCTTGACAGCACACTCGACCTGGCCCCTTGTCATGATGGAACATTTCATATTCCAGATAGGGACAGGGCAGAAATAAATGCAACAGTATAAAGTATGAATGGAGACCCATAAAACTATTAGTTCACCCTCATCTGATTAGATGAGCACTTGGAAAACTAGGAGCATAGGGGATTCAGGGGATAAATGCAACAGTATAAAGTATGAATGGAGACCCATAAAATTATTAGTTCACCCTCCTCATCTGATTAGATGAGCACTTGGAAAACTAGGAGCATAGGGGATTCAGGGAATTACTGAAAAATAATGTGCTATTAAGAGAGATGGAATTTGCATTATGTATACCTGCGTACATAGGTGTATTTGCATTAGGCTTATAAATAGACCATATCAATGAGTTCCGGCTCATAACAACTTCCAAAGGTTTTCTTTCCTATCATTTCCAACTGGGTATCACAACTTCAGAATTGTGTATTTTCCAGACTGAGGTTACAAAATCCTTGCTGGTCATAACCCCGCACACAAGCCCCAACATCCCACCACCCTTCTCTCCCTCCGCACCACAATCAGCACACAAACGCATGCACTAAACACCTCATATTGTACACTTATCAGATGTGCTTGTGGACATTACAACGTACAGGCACATTGGAGAGTAAATAAACACAATCCATTAGTTATTTAGATGGACTAAAGTACAAAACTAATCAGCAATCACAACGTCACTGGAAACAATTATTTCAGCTGGTAATAAGAAATAAAATGACACCTATAGCTTACTTCAGTGAGAAAAATCTGTGCCAGTAAAATGGATTAACCATAAATAAAAATGGGAAATGCTTGAAATACTCAGCAGGGCAGACAAGAAGTGAAATTTATATTATATTTCAGTTCTGATGAAAGGTCACTAACCTGCTTCTCCCCCCAGAGTTGCTGTCTGTCCAGCACCTATATTTCCAGCATTTTCTGTTTTTATTTCACATTCCCTGTATCCGTAGCTTTTGCATGAGTGGATTAGCAATCCCACTAGTAGTTAACTTGTGTTTGGTAATCATGAAGACAATGATTCAGATAATTGAGGAGATACGCCACTGTTAATACCAAGCTCATATTAACCCTTGAGAAAATGCTGAGATTTTTTTTTGCCAAGAGAATGGTTTATCAAATTACAAGAATACCTTTTTCAATTTATTATGAGTGGTGTGTTGGCAAAGATGCATTTTCATTCGGCTCAGATTCTAATTCTGTGGTAAATGTCAAGAAGTTTTTTTTTACAATTATTAAGTGGAAAAATAGTGAATGCGTTTCAAGAGCCCTAAAACAAATTCACTGAGATTTCAAAAGCTTTCAGATCAATGAATTCCAGACAGCTAAAAGAGACTGAGGTAGAAATAGATTTTATAGCCCACTTCACCTGCAAGTTTATCTTTCTAATAATGCCACAAGTCAGTTAACAAAAGCTAAAATGACAGATGATAAAATGATAAGGACTTTCAAAAAGCATCTTAAACTCTCAATATGATCCAATATCATAATCTGGATAAAAATATAAGGCTCTGCACAGCTATTCAAACGGACAATAGTGGTCGCACCAAATGCAAAGTTTTGTGTGGCAATTTTCAACATTTCTCGTCTGAGGGAATTTCAACCCCTGCATCATAAATCGCATTACAGTTGCAATATAACATAACCTGACACTTGCAATGAGAAACACTTGCATGACTGAATCAGGTACCATATAATCTTTACTAAGCTACCTTCGGGATTCAATCGAGTTGGATTTGTTTTCGTGTGTGTCAAACGCACTCATTTCAATTTCCACTTTCTGCATCCATTCAGAATTACCATAAACTGAAAATCTCAGTTTAAAAAGTCAGGGAAACAAGGGGCCGCTACTGTTTTTTTTTGTAAAATCGATATTGGAGCATCTGAATTGGCAAATCCCAATGTCAGGCAAGTGCATCCTGCCCCCCCCCCCCCCCCCTCCACACACACACACACACACACATGTTCATCCCCAGACTTTTAAAAGGCAAAATTGTTGCAATGTTTACTGGGTTGACCCGTGTGTTCGATCAACTTCTCACTTTTACATGATATTTCACCACGAGCTCAAATGTTATCAAGCAATCTTCAACGCTTTCAGACCGCAACACAATCCGCCAGCTCTGGTGATGGCCGTTGTAACCTTTCCATTCACAAAGGGAAATAGCTCTCCTCGCAGCTTGATAAATGAAATTGGTCCTTGAACTCAAAAGTGTCCGCGGAAATTTCTTGGACAACACACATGGGGGGGGGGGGGGGGGGGGAAGAGATAAAGCACATTAATACCTGTGACAGTAAAATGAGTAGCAAAAGCAGACCGTGCTTGCAAATGCTTTGAAATAATTGATCTGCAAAAATAAGTTTAGCAGTCAGGCACAATCTGATTCTATATATAGATATGCAGCGAACCAGCCGTTCTAATTAACTCAATGAATGTTTCATCAGTTTCTGGACTATCAGACTCCAAAGCCATTTCCCTGCTTCAGCTATACATATACATGTACTCTCTGCTACCGATCACTTCCCATCATGTCTCTTCAGATATCAAAGCGGGAAGGAAAACAAAGTGCAATATAAAAAATCAGTTTCAATTTGTAAGAAATAAAAATTGATGTCGGTGACTGCATATTTTCCAAAAGGCACAATTTACACAGTCCAGTGGTGCAACTGTAACAGCGTTAAAAGTTTATCATACATAATTAACTATAAAGAAAAAATACATTAAATTTACCAGTGATTCACTCCCTTTCTTGCACAGGGGACCTCTAAAAACTCCTTTAATGCTTCTAAAATGCCCATTGCTGAGATGCGTTGAGCTGATCACAAGGTAATAGCACGCCATACGGTAATGTGTCTCCCATATGTACAGAGGTTTGACACAAGCAGGGGGAATTCAGCAGCCGTACAGGAACGTGGAAGCAGGAACCCTATCGTGCAACACCTAGATACTGTTTTACTTCACCATCGGCAGGCAGAGAGACATAACAACCAACGAGATCGACCGGTCCCGATGATTAAATGACGAGACTGCAAATCCATGCACTTCCCAAAAGGCAGACCATGTGAAAATGCTAATCCTCCGTCTCGGGCAAGGCAATGGAAATCCACACTATCTGACAGATGCAGCAGATCACCGCTGGTTTACATAGTCAAATGGACAAAAGAGCTTGCTGTGAGCAGTCCGTGATAACGAAGTCCCTTTACCACGCTGCCTGGCACCAGTCTGTGATGGCTCAGCTTCAGTCAAATTGCAGTCTGCCTTGAAAAAACCCAGGTATAACAGTAACAAATGGATTGCAAAGGCAGGAACTGTCACGCAAGGCACTAACAGAAAAAGAATGTAAACAGAGTCCCACAGATGGCAGCTTTCAATCAGCAGCACTTTTAACCTACATTGACTGCGAGCACATTAAGAACTCTTCTGGCTATTTTATTTTAAATTCCCCTCAAGTCTTTTAGTTTCCTCCCACCCAGCCATTCTTTTCTTTCATTTCCTCTGCCTGAATTTGCTTGCTTATTCTCTCTGCCTACTTTCCCTTTAATACCTTTCTTATTCCTTTCTGGCTCGATATCAAACTGCAGCAGCAGCAGCAGCACCCCCCTCCCCCCAGCTGACTGTGAGAATGATCAATCCAGTTCCAAATAGGGTATAAAGAGGAGGAAACAGCGAACAATCACTTTAGCGCCTTACTGCCATTCTCCTCAGTAACATGCATTTAACTGAATTGTTTCATTTGCTGTAAATAGTGCCACCAGGGTGCAGGCTGGACCAAAGCAGTTCCCACATTGCCGAGGTGAATCCGGGGAAAGAGAAATCTCAGTTATTTTATTTGGAAATGTAATTAATGAAACACCCAACACAATTGCAGGATATTATAAGGAGATCAGCTAAACAAGCGGCTGTTGTTTACACCGCCAGAAATGTCATGTTAATTATGAAATGTGTAATGCTTCACCACTGAAGAACTGTAAACACAGGGAACCCTATGAATGAAGCAGCTCACTGTTCTGTCAAACTCTTTTCAGGCTTATAATGCTAATTATTCTCCATCCTGTCAAATCACTGCATGTGGCTCAAATTCTTAGCAAAGTTATTACTTGCATGCATGGTTACACCATCCACAATTGGTTATGTAACACTTTCAAGTTCCAGATACAGAAACAATACAGATCTCAATAAATTTACATTTCTAACCCTTAGGCAATGCCGCTGAAGATAATTTCCCTGTCTATCACATCAACAGTTCACAAAGTGCCCTATGTTGATGTCATGTGACGTCGGCACGGTGGCGCAGTTGTTAGCACTGCTGCCTACTTCGCTGAGGTCCTGGGTTCGATCCCGGCCCTGGGTCATTGTCCATGTGGAGTTTGCACATTCTCCCCGTGTCTGCATGGGTTTCACCACTGCAACCCAAAAGCTGTGCAGCTTAGGGGGATTGGCCACACTAAAATTGCCCTTTAATTGGAAAAAAATAATTGGGTATACTAAATTTATTTTTAAAAAATTGATGTCATGCGACTGCACTGCACAAGACCCATTCACACTGTGGCATTTTGTTTGCGACAAGCTTCAGTTAAGTTGCTCGGCATGGGTTTCTGCCTTACATTGTTGAGGCAATTTTGACCAGTATAATATTTGAGCTGTCCAGAAAATGCAAATATACATCAAAATAAAATGTACAATGCTGCTTTATAATTTTATTAATTGACATAATTATTGCAATTTGCAATGGTAATGGTGATACAGCACTTCTCAATTAAAAAAAGTTGTATGCATGTTTGGAGGAGCACCTCCCTCTCCCTAACCCCCCCCCCCCCCCCCCCCTCACTCTCGTGAACTTTTAGCATTAACAGTAAAAGAAAACACTTCCAAATAGATCATCAATCATGAAACACCAGAATCCTGCTCTCTCTAATATTCTTCACAAGCATCATGCATAAATTTGCTGATCAGTATTCTATTGCAGGTTCACCCACAAGAGGGAACATTTGCACAAAATAGGCAGCTTCTTGAAGAAGTATCTTAGCTGAGGGAAATGATGCAAAGCTCAAAAGTTAAAGCGACTGGGAGACTTCCCTGTCATAATCATAGAGTCAGAGAGATCTACAGCACAAAAAAGCCCTTCAGCCCATCGCATCTGTGGCAGTCAAAAACAACCATAGAACATGCAGTGCAGAAAGAGGTCATTTGGCTCATCGAGTCTGCACCGACCCACTTAAGCCCTCACTTCCACCCTATTCCCATACCCAATAACCCCTCCTAACCTTTTTGGACACCAAGGACAATTTATCATGGCCAATCCACCTAACCTGCACGTCTTTGGACTGTGGGAGGAAACTGGAGCACCCGGAGGAAACCCACGCAGACACGGAGAGAACGTGCAGACTCCGCACAGTGACCCAGCTGGGAATCGAACCTGGGACCCTGGCGCTGTGAAGCCACAGTGCTAGCCACTTGTGCTACCGTGCTGCCCTAACCATCTCATCCCATTTTCCTGCACTTGGCCCAAAGCCTTGCATGTCTTTGCATCGCAAGTGTACATCTAAATAATTCTTAAATGCTATCAGTGTCCCTTTCAGACAGTGGGGTGAATTCTCAGCCTCTCTGGTCTGCCTCCCCTGCGTGCCCAAAACTCCTCTGAGTTCCTCTGAAGATTTAGTTGGGTGTCACAAAGGATCCAGTTTCCACATGTCACCACAAGGAGGTAGAGCTGAGGACCTGTCATTGGAAAGGTGTAATGATAGAGAAACTGACATATTTGGTTCTGTATTTCGCATTGTTGCTAACCAGGGGTGTCGAATGAAAAGCAAACCTGCACTTAAATGAAAGTATGCTAACTCTCGTCACCCACATAGTAGATGCATCACGCCGACCTATTACAATTTAGCAATAGAGAGAGATAATGACGTCTGATGTGTGAATTTCTAGTTACTCACTCATGCGATGTAAGTGCTGCCAGCAAGGCCAGCATAGATTGCTCATCCCTCATTAACCTTAAGCAAGTGGTAGTGTGTCACATTCTTGAGGTACTGCAACCCATGTGGTGTATGTACACCTAGGTTGGGATTCTCTATTCCAGATTCAAAATGCTCCCTTCAGCAGAGAATTGGGTCTGCGTCCCCTGGTGTCAGGAACATCACCAGGGTAGGATTCTCATGGCTTGACTATAGAAATATACGCATAGTGCCGAAAACAATTGTTTCCATGCACTTACTTGGGCCGGGCTACCATTTTGAACAAGTGTGCTGATCCCAGCATCCAGGGACAGCCCCCCTCATCCCCACAACCCAAATATTGACCCCTCTCCAGCTGACAAGGGGAGCACCCTCAACCCCTCATCAAGAAGGGGCATCCTGTGCACCCAAGCCCCCCTCCCCCCCACCACGGGAATAACGGGTCATCCACCCATACAAGTATGCATGAGGATGACCGGACCCTCGCACCCAACCTCTGGGCCACCCTTCCACCTCCCAGCCCCCTTCCCACTCCCCCTTCAGCCACCCTCATTTAGCCACCCCACCCCAGGGGTGTCCAGTAATTTTTGTTTGTGTTTCAGAGTTTTAACAATTCAGACCAGGATGAAGATCTTGTACAGTGGGCTGTCTGAGATCACCATGCCAAGAGTGATCTTCAGGTTGTCCAGGGCTGGAATGGGCAGTCCAGACACAGGATCCCCATCCAGGGCGAGGGTCCCAGGGTCAATCCGCACAGCCGAAGCCAACCCCAGGACCTTTGGAGGACCCTCATTCTGCAGCCTGGCAGTGGCAGAAAGGCCGATTAACAATGCACTGAAGCCCTGAACCTCCCCTCAGGGTCCATTGTGCTGGGACTTCACTTGACAATACTTATACCAAAGACTGGCCGGTGGACTTCCGAATGTGGGGGTCGGAGCATAATGGAGAAGGGGAGATTCAGGCTTTCAGCCCTTTAATTGCGTTGTAATGAATGCAAATCAGCTGTTTGCATGTTCTCGCTGGCGTGTGGCAGGAATCCTGCTATGGCTGGAGGGGCAGGACTGGAAACTGGGGATGGGTCTGCCAGCCAGCACTTATCCAATTTTTGCCCGACGTGGGATTCTCCATCTGATCGGGATTCTCAATTATAGCGGCAGGGAATGGAGAATCCTGGCCAACAGTGCTCTTAGGGAGGGAGATCCAGGATATGAATCCAGTGACAGTAAAAGAACCGTGGTATATTTCCAATTCAGGATGGTGTGCCTCGGAGGGGAAGTTGGAGTGGGTGGTCTTCCCATGCATCTGGTGCTTTGTCCTTCTCGGTGATAGAGGACGATGGTTCGGAAGGTGCCGATGAAGGTGAATGGCTGCAGTGCCTCTGGATGGTGTGCATTGCTGCAAATCTGCACTGGCGATGGATGGAATGAATGTTTGAGGTGGTGGATGGGTCCAATCAAGCAGGCCGATTTGTCATGGATAGTATCTGTTATTGTATGATGTGCTTGTGCCTTTAAGTAAGCATATCTTTACACTTATATCACTACCACCTCAACAAGATGTGATATATTAGTCCCATGCCTTATATTCAGTCTACAACAGCAGGTGCTAGAAGTTTGACATGTATACAGTTTTATCTACAAATAAAGAACCCACACCAAATCATTGTCATGTGATTTATATGTTTATGCCAAATAGAAGAATATAACACTATCAAGCTCCTTGGGTGTTGTTGGATCTGCACTTATCCAGGCAGTTGGAGAGTATTCCATCATACTCCTAACTTGTACCTTGTTGATAGTGGATGGGCTTTAGGGAATCATATATATTTTGTTATGGGTCAGGCATAGAAACTCCAAAGTGTATTATGAAGTTCATCTGACCTACAACCTTTATGTTGAATTTGACTAGGATGAGCTCAAAAGCCGTCACTGCAGGTGTGATTCATCAAACTTCCTAGACACTTTGATCAAAACAAGGTTTATTCTAAGAATGTAGTTAACCAATATATATATATATACATACATATATATATATATATACACATAAAAACACAGCCAGAATTTTTATCAATTACAAACATAATGTCACCACACAGCTACAGTAATCTATGTACATAACACTTAATAAATTCCCCCCTTAGCTGTTCCAATTCAATAACAAAATACAATAAACTAAGCCCCTTTTCAAGGCCGTGGCCCAGCTGTATTCTCACTTGAATGGGACTGGTCCTTTTCCTGAAATTCTGATCCAGGTCCAACCAGCAGATTCAAACTCCTTCCGGAAAGTAAACTTACCAAGGCAGTTAGCCACAAGTAATGGGTGTTTAACCGGAACTGCTTTTAAAATGAAAACAGAGAAAAACAGGGAAAAAACTTCTTTCTCCTTCTGGAGTCCAAAGCAGTCAAACTGAGACTGAAACCTAAAGAAAAAACCTTCTCACCTGACAGCCACAGCCCAATGTGCTACAAGTCACATGATCATAGAATCATAGAGTTTACAGTGCAGAAGGAGGCCATTTGGCCCATCGAGTCTGCACCGGCTCTTGGAAAGAGCACCCTACCCAAGGTCCCCACCTCCACCCTATCCCATAACCCCGTAACCCCACCCAACACTAAGGGTAATTTTGGACACGAAGGGCAATTTAGCATGGCCAATCCACCTAACCTGCACATCTTTGGACTGTGGGAGGAAACCGGAGCACCCGGAGGAAACCCACACACACACGGGGAGAATGTGCAGACTCCGCATAGACAATGACCCAAGCCGGGAATCGAACCTGGGACCCTGGTGCTATGAAGCAATTGCGCTAACCACAATGCTACCGTGCTGCCCTAAGAGACTAAACTTTTTTTTATAGTGAAACTCACATGGTTTAGTCTCTTAGGCCAGCACGGTAGCATTGTATATAGACATAGAATTTACAGTGCAGAAGGAGGCCATTCGGCCCATCGAGTCTGCACCAGCTCCTGGAAAGAGCACACCACCCAAGGTTAACACCTCCACCCTATCCCCATAACCCTGTAACCCCATAACCCAGTAACCCCACCCAACACTAAGGGCAATTTTGGACACTAAGGGCAATTTATCATGGCCAATCCACCTAACCTGCACATCTTTGGACTGTGGGAGGAAACCGGAGCACCCGGAGGAAACCCACGCATACACTGGGAGGATGTGCAGACTCCGCACAGACAGTGACCCAAGCCGAAATCGAACCTGGAACCTGGGACCCTGGAGCTGTGAAGCGATTGTGCTATCCACAATGCTACCGTGTTGCCCCACCTTGCATGTTGACAATGGAGAAAATCATCAATGGTAATGCCGTTGACTATCAAGGGGAGATTCTTTCTCTTGTTAGAAATGGTAATTGCTTGGCACTTGTATAATGGGAACATTACATGCCAACCCTACTTATACTGTCATGCATAGATGCATCTGCGACAGGTAGACTGGTGAAGATGATGTCAAATAGGTTTTTCCCTGTTTGGCGGTTCTCTCAGCATCTGCTGTAGCACCAGTCTGGAAGCAGAACTCAGCCAGCTTGGCAAATAATGGTGCGATGAGCCACGTTTGATGATGGATATAAAAGTAGTTTACGCAGATTCCATCTTCTTGCTACCCTCAGCGTTTTGTCCAATAACAATCAGCATGGAGGATCACCAATTCTTCTGCTAAGGGAAGGGGTAGGTAGCAATCGGCAGAACATTTCCTTTTCCATGTTTGATTCAGTCTTTGCATACATACCTCAATTTACAATCAGCACCAACTGAAAGCAAATACTACAACTCTGATCTTCAGTCATCTAAACCTGAAGGCCTACATTAAAGATTTTCCTATTGGCCTATGGCCTTGAACTCTGGTAATGATGTGAACTAATGTTAATTTCAGTTGTTCTTGTACTGTGAAACTATTTTTCTCTATTTCCCCTCCCCTCTTTCCCCCTTTCCTAACTGTGTGGGTGTGTGGGCCGTTGTGAATCGGCATTCCCCAGGTATATTGGGATATTAAATGAACTAAACTTCTGTGTTTATCCTAATGTGAGTTTACTGCAAATTATTAGTAAATTAGATCACTAAAACAACTGAGGGACTTCACAAATACCCCACCACATATTTAAAATATGAGCTAGCACGGTGACACAGTGGATAGCACTGCTGTCTCACAGCGCCAGAGATCCAGCTTCGATTCTGGCCTTAGGTAATTGTCTGTGTGGAGTTTCCCCGTTCTCCCCGTGTCTGCGTGGGTTTTCCCGGGTTCTCTGGTTTCCTCCCACAGTCCAAAGATATGCTGGTTAAGGTGGATTGGCCATGCTAAATTGCCCCTTAGTATCCAAGGATTTGTAGGTTAGGTGGGATTATGGTGTTACGGGGATAGGACGATGGAGTGGGCCTAGATAGGGTGTTCTTCCGAGGGTCATTGCAGAGATAATTGGCCGAATGGCCTCCTTCTGCACTGTAAGAATTCTACGGTTCCATGATTCTGTGGCATCAAAACACCTTCTGCTTACGGAGGTGAGAGGAAGTCAGAGCCCATCTTTCTCCTGTCCATAACACTGAGCCACCATTTTCGCTCAGATTTATTACTTAATTGAATTTAAATTTCTTGAGCAGCCATGGTGATATTTGACCTCGTGTCTCCAGGTCATTAGTTTGGACCTCCAGATTACTCAGCAGTACTATTGCCATTAATATTAATGCTTCTCTTCCCCAGATTAGCTTCAAAAGACAACAGATTTTGATCTTATTACAATTGCCCAGGCCAAATTCTCGATTTCTTCTTACTGCATCCTACTTACACTTGACAAAGTGATTTTTATCACCCTCCCAGCAGAAGAACTAATAGTTGGTGCTTGGAAGCATGCATTACTCTCTGAAGGAAGTGCTGAACAAAACCAAGGTAAGACGAGCGCATTGCAACGATAATTCTACCTCTGGACACAATTTTAAGGAAACAATTTTAGTGACATTTGAGGCTTTCTTTTTGGTGCACATGCCTGATTCTGATGTTGTGTAAAAATCAATACATATAGATTTTTTAACAAGTCCATTCAATTGTTCAGTGTTAAGTGCTATAAAAAACTTAGAGAAATGTAATTTCCTTCCTATTCCTTGCTTCAATCCCATACCTTACAAAATGGCCGCCTAAGCAGCTTAAAATGTACAAATTATTTATAAGCATGTTAGAAGTTATTATGCTATGATAATATCTGCAACAGAGAGGAGCAAGTTAAAACTGAGGAGATACTTTTAACTAAGAAAGATTTTCGTGACCACAATAATGTTTATTTTTATCTCTTTACTCTGTTTTTCCCCATTATTTCTTTGCTCTTGCATCTTCCTCTTTTGAATGCATGATCCTTGCTCAATTATAGTTCCATGGTTAACAAAGCCTTACGTTGCCTCACCCAAATAATGATCTTCACATGTGGACGTCCTCCATGATTGTTAGCCAGGCTATTTGATCACAGCCCATATGAAAGTTGAGAATATCCTGTCCCCTCATGCATTTACAGCAGGATTTGCTAAATCATGATCACAAACAGAAACCTTGGTTAATTTTCCCCTCGCTGGTCCAGGGAATTGAGGTTACTTCTTGCACACTTAAGCAACCTCAGCTGGAATCAGATAAGTCAAGACATGATAAGATTTCAAGACAGATCGTCTAAGTGGAAGACTTGGTTCATTCACTAATTTTTAAAGTGTTTTTCTCATCAGACCATCTCGGTAATCCATATAAAACCTTGATAATGCAGAACAAGGCAGCAGCACGGGTTCAATTCCCAGACCAGCCTCCCTTAACAGGCGCCGGAATGTGTCGACTAGGTTCTTTTCACAGTAACTTCATTGAAGCCTACTTGTGACAATAAGCAATTAAAATAAAAGGTAAAAACAGGTACAAATTCCCCCCTCCACCCCCCCCCCCCCCCTGAAATCGAACAAAGATATATGGGTATGCTGTGTGAATGAACCCATTTTGATAAAGAATCTGGTCACAGATGGAGATATAAATTTTTAGAGGATGGAAGTTGAAGCTGCAATTAACATGAACGGACTAATAAAGGAAAATACAATAATTTCTCAGAAGGGTAAATAAAATAGGAAGATGCATTTCAGATCAGGGCCCCGAAGAGTGTTCCTGGAAAAGAAAAGTATAATATGAACACAAATGAGAAATCCTAATTGGCTCATCTCAATTTATACACATGCAAAGCTCCTACAGTCCCAGGAATGGGGGCATAGTGATTATGTTACTGGACCAGTATCCCAGAGATCTGAAATAATGGCCAAGAAATGCAAGTTCAGTTCCACCATCACAGTTTAGAAATTTAAATTCAGTCAATTAAAAAATCTGGAATAAATGTTTAGCATCAGTAATGGTGACCATTACCTACCAGATTGTTGTTAAAATCTGCCAGTCCACTAATGCCCTTTAGGGAAGGAAATCTGCCATCCTTACCCAGGCTCGTCTATAATGATTCCAGGCCCACAAGAATGTGTTGACTTTGAAGTGACCTTGCAAGCAACTCAGTTGTATCAAATGAAAAAGTCCAATCAGAGTAAAAGCAGACGGCCACATGTCTTTGACCCAGGCAAGTTTCAGTTGACCCTCCGAAGTACCATCTGGGGGCTTTTCTCAAAATTGGGACAGCTGTACCACAGAACAGTAGTGAAACAGCCTAACATAGATGTACTCATAGAACCATTCACAGAAAGTTCCCAAAGTCCTCCATCACCATAATAACAAATAACTATCCCTGGGGTACGTAGTGCTTCCACTGGCAGGAGAGACCCACCAGCAGTGCACAATGGTTTGCAATTCGAGAGGGAGCAGTCCTGAGTCCTTAACATTGACTGAGGATCCTGTGAAGTATAAAAGCATCAGGTCAGGCACAGGCAAGAAAAGAGTCTGCTAGTTACTATCTACTGCCCTCCCTCAGATAATACATCATTCCTCACCAATTTGAACCCCACTTTGGAGAAGCACAAACCAGAGCATGGGCACAGCATGTACTCTTGGTGGTGAACTTTAATACCTAATACCAAATGTGACTCAGTAGCACCACTACTGATCAAATTGGCCAAATCCTGAAGGGTACATCTGCGAGATTGGGCCAGTAGTAGATGATGAAAGAACCACCATGAATGAAAACATTGACCTCCTCAGTAACAACTTACCTGTCACGGATGCATCTGTCCATATCAATGTTGGTAGGAGTGATCACCACTCAGTTCTTGTGGAGACAAAGTTCCATCTTAGCACTGAGGACACCTTTAAGCATGTTGTCCAGAACCACCATTCTGCTAAAAGGGATAGATTACGAACAGGTCTAATAGCTTAGAACCAAATATCCTTGAGGCACTGTGAGCCATCTGCAGCAGCAGAATTATATTTCATCCACAATATAAGACCTCATAACTGGCATATACCTCACTCTAGTACTACCATCAAATCATCAGACCAACTCTGGTTCAATGAGCAGAGCATGCTAGATGGGTCATTGGGTGCCAACCGAGTCAAGCTACAACACATGACTATGTGGTGAATGTATTATTGCTACAATTCACCACTGTATTGCATTACATTGTATTGTATTATGTTGATGCCCTTGTGAGCTCTGCCTGTGGCTCCGCCCCCTTGGGGGAGGTATATAGATCTGCAGCCTGTAGGCAGCAATCAGTACAGAGCAGTCACAGGCAGGCACAGATCTAGCCAATTAAAACCACTGTTCACTTCTACTCAATGTCTCATGTGAATTGATGGTCGCATCAGACTACATGCATGCTGAGCAGTAGAAGCAGCATGTTAATCTCAGGGCTAATAAATCCCACAGCCAATGGATCAGATTGAACCTCTGCAGTCTAGCAATGAATGGTGGTGGAAAAACAAATAATTAATGGGAGGAACAATCACCTTGTCTTTCCCAACCTCAGTGACAGCAGGGATGACAAGCATATAAGTGCAAAGAATAAAGTAGAAGCGTTTGCATCCCTCTTCAGCCAGAAGTGCCGAGTGGATGATCCATTTTGGCCTTATACCAAGACCCTAGCACCACAGATTACAGTCTTCAAACATTCGATTCACTCCATGTCATATCATGAAACAACTGAAGGCACTGGTTGAATAAAGGCTATGGGCCCTGACAAGGTTCAGTAATTCAAATGATTTTTGCAGAACTAGCCGTGTCCCTTAATAAGTTCTTCCAGTACCGGTATAACACTATCATCTACTCAACAATGTGCAAAATGTCCAGGTACATCCAATTCACAAAAAGATGGACAAATCCAACGCAGACAATACATTCGGTTTAGGAGCAGGAGTAGGCCACCCTACCCCTCAAGCCTCTCTCCCATTCAATAAGATTATGGCTGATCTGAAAGTAACTATATCCCCACTCCTTTCACCGCCTTGTTAATCAAGAATCTATCTAGCTCTCACCTAAAAAATATTCAAAGACTCTGTTCCCACTGCTTTTTGAGAAAGAGGGCTCCAGAGACTCACCACCCTCTGAGAAAAAATTTCTCTTTACCTCTGTCTTAAATGAAAGACTCCTTATTTTTAAACAGTGAGCTCTAGTTCTAGATTCTCCCAAAAGGGGAAGCTCTCGACATCCATCCTATCAATACCCCTCAGGATTGTAAAGATTTTGATCAAGTCGCCTCTTACTCTTCTCCACTCCTGTTGATACAAACCTGACCTCTCTGACCTTTCCTCATAAGACAACACACCCATTCCTGGTGTTAGTCATTGAAAAAAAAATTGTTTCTCAAATTGTTTTCCCCAGGGACCACTTTTGCCAATTAGCCGACATTCAGACCGCCAGCCGACCTTCCTGACCCACGACAACCAACATTCATCACACATGCCACATTCACTTACCTTTAATGCGGAAGAAGAATCTGCTCGGTCCTAACAATCTTACTCCAATCAGGTTCAAAGGAGGTGAGGACAATAAGTATATCATGTGCAGACTTCAGCCAGTTCCTTTGTGCCACATTCATCTTTATGAAAATGGAAAATCCAACCTCGCACATGTAGGTCATCATGAAGGGCAATAGCAACAAAATGTGTATTTTACTCATCACTGGATACTCTTGGGAGATGCTACACCAGAATATTGACAGCCTCATGGGCTTTTGGTGTGTTTTTATTGTGGTATTACAGGTCAGTTACTACAGTGTAGTCTTTTAATTTGGAGTCAGTGCTAAGTTAATAACTGACTCTGGGGTCTTAACATCAAAATGAATTTTTCATCCACCACTTCTCTTTCAAAATCTGAAACGTCTGCTCTAATTTGCCAGTACTTCCCCGCATGTAATAAACATGGGCAATGCATCTTTATTTGCATTGGCATAATTGTCAAACCCATACCTCATGAAATCATCTTGATACTACTTTGTTTCCGAGTTATGTAAGAAACCTTACAACACCAGGTTAAAGTCCAACAGGTTTGTTTCAAACACTAGCTTTCGGAGCACTGCTCCTTCCTCAGGTGAATAGAGAGGTATGTTCCAGAAACATATATATAGACAAAGTCAGAGATGCAAGACATGCTTTGAATGTGAGCATTTGCAGGTAATTAAGTCTTTACCGATCCAGAGATAGGGGTAACCCCAGTTTAAAGAGGTGTGAATTGTCTCAAGCCAGGACAGTTGGCAGGATTCCGCAAGCCCAGGCCAGATGAATGTAATGTGACATGAATCCAAGGTCCTGGTTGAGACCATACTCATGTGTGCGGAACCTGGCTATAAGTTTCTGCTCGGCGATTTTGCGTTGTCGCGCGTCCTGAAGGCTGCCTTGGAGAACGCTTACCCGGAGATCAGAGGCTGAATGCCCTTGACTGCTGAAGTGTTCCCCGACTGGAAGGGAACATTCCTGCCTGGCGATTGTCGCGCGATGTCCGTTCATCCGTTGTTGCAGCGACTGCATGGTCTGCTTCTATCGCATTTACGTCTTTCCTTACTGTACACAGTACTTGAAATGTAGCCTCACCAATGCCCTGCACAACTGAAGCATAACCTCCTTACTTTTATATTCATAATAAAGTTCAATACCATAAAAGATTCAGAGGTCCACTTCCTTGGCATCCCATCCAGAACCATAAACAATCACCCCCTTCATAGAGTACATACATTCCCTCGAGTGCAGAAGGAGGCCATGCAGCCCATTAAGTTTGCACTGACCCTCCGAAAGAGCACCCCACCTAGGCCCACCATCCCACCCCATCCCAATAACACCACTTAACCTGCGCATCTTTGGACTGTGGGAGGAAACCAGAGCACCCAAAGGTAACTCACTCATACTTGGAGAGAATGTGGCAACTCCACACAGACAGTCACCTAAGGCTGGAAACGAACCTGGGTCCCTGGCACTGTGAGGCAGCAGTGCCAACCACTGTGCCACCGTGCTGCTCTTCACCGTACCCTACAGAACAGGATGGTTGCAGGGTATACCATCTGATAGATGCACTGCAGCAACCTGTATTGCTTTTTTCAGCAGCACCTTCCAAACCAGCAACGTTGACCAACTTGAAGGACAAGGGCAGCAGGTGCATGGTAACATCACCATGGACAAATTCTAGTCAAGTACCATACTGAGTTGGCAATACATGACCATTCCTTCAGTCTCTCCGGGTCAAAATTATGGATCCCCATTACAGCATTGTGGGTGCACCTACAAGACATAGATTACAGTAGTTAAAGAAGATAACTCACTTCCACCCTCTCAGGGCAAGGATGAGCAATAAATGCTGGCCTTACAAGCCCACTTTCTACAAATAAATTAAAAATATTCACTCCCACACTCCCACCACAGCATCCAATTATTTCTTAATTTTTCCAGAATTTAGCTTGCAATAACCGATCAGATAATGGTTCTGCACTATGAAAAAGTGCCTATCCTCAGTCTCACATTTTCCATTTGATCTATACTTCCTTGCTCTACCATCACCTAATGAAATAATACCCGACAATTTACCTTTATAAAGAACTTACAATCACAATGCTGCTGTGTAATTACCTCTGAGTTGCCTTGTTTTCAGCATTCATAATCATTTTTGTTTCTGTATTTCCTCATGTACTATGAAGCTAATGATCAGACTTTTGTTTCTTTCCTCTCAACATCCTCTAAGGTCTGAATATTTCCTTTCTGTTTTGGTGATAAAAGTCACATAAATTTGTGGTGTTGTCTAACCGGTTCAGTGCACTGCATCCTCCAACTTTTACTCTCCAGTTGTGGCCATTGTAGAACCATAGAACCTTAGAATCTTGATAGTGATGAAGGAGGCCATTCGGCCCATCAAGTCTGCACCAACTCTGAGCACTCTGCCCATTTACAAGGGTCCATCCCTACCGATCCCCATAATCTAACCTGCACACCCCTGGACACTAAGGGACAATGTATCATGGCCAATCCACCTAACCTGCACATCAATGGACTGTAGGGGTAAACCGGAGCACCCGGTGAAATCCCACGCAGTTACGGGGACAACATACAAACTCCACACAGTCACCCGAGGCCAGAATTGAACCTGGGTCCCTGGCACTGTGCTAACCACTGTGTCACAGCGCCACCTACGAATTTAGTTCAATATTATATTTGTTTCTGGAGTTGCTCCATTATCATGAGCCAGCAATTGCAAAAACCAGCTCACTTTTTAATGGCCTAAAAAGCTGATGAAGATCTGTTTGAGGTTAAATTGGATTAGATGCTATAATCACTCCCCAAAACTGAAGAGTACAAAACAGTTGTGAGTGAATCTTGCACATGGGAATTTGGTGCAGAATGAGGCAATTGGGAAACCCTCATGATGTCACTTTGAAATGAGGCCAAAGTGATTTGAACTGTCAGACATCACGTCAATCTGATAGATACGCTGCCGTACTGGAGAAACAGCCTGTTCATTTTCTCTCAGACTTTCTTGGGACTATTTGAAATTAGAATGCACTTCTTAAAGTGAGGTAACATTTTCTGATTCCAGACTTTGCTGCTGTGCTCCTGGAAGAAGGAACATTGGCAAAATGGATCACTGAGTTTCAGCCAGAATATTTGACGTTTCCTGGAGGTCTTCATGGAGGAGGTCTGAGAAAGGAAGAAGTACGGTTTCCAGCACAAGAAGGAGCATCCGTAGGACTAGTATACAGTGATGATTGACAGGTTTATTTCAAATATCATTACCATTTGATCCTGGCTCCAGTGTAGAAACTTGTTCAATAACGTCAAGAGCAGCAATAGTAATTACAGCTTTTCAATGCCATATCTCTCCATCAACTGTCCTTTCACCATTCCTCCACACTCAACAGTTTCCTTGCGTCCATCACACCTTTCAGCTGTAATCACAAGGACACAGTTCTAATAGTTCTCTTTAACTCCAGAGAAGCTGAACTCTTCTTCCCAACACTCCCTACTCAAAACTTTCAACATTGTTTTTGCATTCAAGTGTGCTTAATGCACTCAATTAAAATTTGACATCAAAACTTCTAATTTGGAATGAATTTGACTTCAAATTTGATAGTGCATTCAAAACTCTTAAATACACTAAGCCAGCTGCATAGAAAATTACAAGAAATTACTTCTTTAAATAAAATCTGAATTTATTCCATTTTTGATTTAGTCCCAGAACTGAGTGCACCACCTGACCCCATCAGTTCTTAATTTGTTTGAGTCTCAGGATCCACACTTACCACCTATCCACCCCCATCCACAGTCGCCATCCTCGCTCCCCTTCTAGTCTTAACTCTCTCCCTTCCTCCAGTTTCCAAACTTTCACCCCTCCCTTCTTCCCTGTGCCCACCAAACTCTCCTCCATCTCTCCCCTGCCCACAAACACTACCACACTCCCTCCAGCCTCCAAACTCCACTTCTTTTGAACAACATCCTGCCTCCTCTTTTTGAAGGACAAAGCAGCACATGGAGGAGGATCATAAGGGAGGGAGGAGTAACCAACCTCAGAGCCCTCATACAAGCAGGACATGAAACCTTGGGGATTACTGGTATAAGCACAGCCATGAGCTTCAGAGGAGGCAATGCTGCCAGTCTATCCAAGGAGGGAGTCTGCTCCTTACTTGTAACTTTTCATTCACTTCTGAAGATATTAATCAAAGTTCACAAATTGAAACTGCACTCTCAATATTGTACCTTGCTGATGCTCAATCTCCCAGAAACATTCATGTGAGGAAAGCTATGCACGGGTGCAAATTCCTGAACTCTCGTCTGTTGACTGCTGAGGCCTATGGGAAAGGTGATGTTCAGGTGAGCTCTGGCTCACAGAGACAGTGGTCTGACAACCTGCAGAGAGCTGCTACAGACCATAACATAAGAACATAAGAACTAGGAGCAGGAGTAGGCCATCTGGCCCCTCAAGCCTGCTCCGCCATTCAATGAGGTCATGGCTGATCTTTTGTGGACTCAGCTCCACTTTCCGGCCCGAACACCATAACCCTTAATCCCTTTATTCTTCAAAAAACTATCTATCTTTACCTTAAAAACATTTAATGAAGGAGCCTCAAATGCTTCACTGGGCAAGGAATTCCATAGATTCACAACCCTTTCAGTGAAGAAGTTCCTCCTAAACTCAGTCCTAAATCTACTTCCCCTTATTTTGAGGCTATGTCCCCTAGTTCTGTTTTCACCCGCCAGTGGAAACAACCGGCCCGCATCTATCCTATCTATTCCATTCATAATTTTAAATGTTTCTATAAGATCCCCCCTCATCCTTCTAAATCCCAACGAGTACAGTCCCAGTCTACTCAACCTCTCTTCATAATCCAACCCCTTCAACTCTGGGATTAACCTAGTGAATCTCCTCTGCACACCCTCCAGTGCCAGTATGTCCTTTATCAAGTAAGGAGACCAAAACTGAACACAATACTCCAGGTGTGGCCTCACTAACACCTTATACAATTGCAACATAACCTCCCTAGTCTTAAACTCCATCCCTCTAGCAATGAAGGACAAAATTCCATTTGCCTTCTTAATCACCTGTTGCACCTGTAAACCAACTTTCTGTGACTCATGCACTAGCACACCCAGGTCTCTCTGCACAGCGGCATGCTTTAATATTTTATCATTTAAATAGTGCTGAAGGATGTTATAGGACACAAAGGGACATAGATAAGCTGCAGAGCTGGGCTGAGAGGTGGCAGATGGAGTTTAATGCGGAAAAGTGTGAGGTGGTTCACTTTGGAAGGAGTAACAGGAATGCAGAGTACTGGGCTAATGGAAAGATTCTTGGTAGTGTAGATGAACAGAGAGATCTCGGCATCCAGGTAAAGTTGCCACCCAGGTTAATAGGGCTGTTAAGAAGGCATATGGTGTGCTAGCCTTTATAAGCAGGGGGATTGAGTTTCGGAACCACAAGGTCATGCTGCAGCTGTACATAACTCTGGTGCGGCCGCACCTGGAGTACTGCGTGCAGTTCTGGTCACCACATTATAGGAAGGATGTGGAAGCTTTGGGAAGGGTTCAGAGGAGATTTACTAGGATGTTGCCTGGTATGGAGGGAAGGTCTTACGAGGAAAGGCTCAGGGAATTGAGGTTGTTTTCGTTAGAGAGGAGAAGGTTGAGAGGTGACTTAATAGAGACATATAAGATAGTCAGAGGGTTAGATAGGGTGGACAGTGAGAGTCTTTTTCCTCGGATGGTGATGACCAACACGAGGGGACATAGCTTTAAATTGAGGGGTGATAGATATAGGACAGATGTCAGAGGCAGTTTCTTTACTCAGAGAGTAGTAGGGGTGTGGAACGCCCTGCCTGCAACAGTAGTAGTCTCGCCAACTTTAAGGGCATTTGAGTGGTCACTGGATAGACATATGGATGAAAATGGAATAGTGCAGGTCAGATAGGCTTCAGATGGTTTCACAGGTCGGCGCAACATCGAGGGCCGAAGGGCCCGTACTGCGCTGTAGTGTTCTATGTTCTATGTTCTAATTATCCCGTTTGCTGTTATTCCCACCAAAATGGATAACCTCACATTTGTCAACATTGTATCCCATCTGCCAGACCCTAGCCCATTCACTTAACCTATCCAAATCCCTCTGCAGACTTCCAGTATCCTCTGCACTTTTCGCTTTACCACTCATTTTAGTGTCATCTGCAAACTTGGACACATTGCCCTTGGCCCCCAACTCCAAATCATCTATGTAAATTGTGAACAATTGTGGGCCCAACACGGATCCCTGAGGGACACCACTAGCTACTGATTGCCAACCAGAGAAACACCCATTAATCCCCACTCTTTGCTTTCTATTAATTAACCAATCCTCTATCCATACTACTACTTTACCCTTAATGCCATGCATTTTTATCTTATGCAGCAACCTTTTGTGTGGCACCTTGTCAAAGGCTTTCTGGAAATCCAGATATACCACATCCATTGGCGCCCCGTTATCTACTGCACTGGTAATGTCCTCAAAAATTTCCACTAAATTAGTTAGGCACGACCTGCCCTTTATGAACCTATGCTGCGTCTACCCAATGGGACAATTTCTATCCAGATGCCTCGCTATTTCTTCCTTGATGATAGATTCCAGCATATTCCCTACTACTGGAGTTAAGCTCACTGGCCTACAATTTCCTGCTCTCTGCCTACCTCCTTTTTTAAACAGTGGTGTCACTTTTGCTAATTTCCAATCCACTGGGACCACCTCAGAGTCTAGTGAATTTTGGTAAATCATCATTAGTGCATCTGCAATTTCCCTAGCCATCTCTTTTAGCACTCTGGGATGCTTTCCATCAGGGCCAGGAGACTTGTCTACCTTTAGCCCCATTAGCTTGCCCATCACTACCTCCTTAGTGATAACAATCCTCTCAAGGTCCTCACCTGTCATAGCCTCATTTCTATCAGTCGCTGGCATGTTATTTGTGTCTTCTACTGTGAAGACCGAGCCAAAAAACCTGTTCAGTTCCTCAGCCATTTCCTTATCTCCCATTATTAAAACTCCCTTCTCATCCTCTAAAGGACCAATATTTACCTTAGCCACTCTTTTTTGTTTTATATATTTGTAAAAACTTTTACTATCTGTTTTTATATTCTGAGCAAGTTTACTCTCATACTCTATCTTACTCTTCTTTATAGCTTTTTTAGTAGCTTTCTGTTGCCCCCTAAAGATTTCCCAGTCCTCTAGTCTCCCACCAATCTTTGCCACTTTATATGCTTTTTCCTTCAATTTGATAACCTCCCTTATTTCCTTAGATATCCACGGTCGATTTTCCCTCTTTCTACCGTCCTTCCTTTTTGTTGGTATAAACCTTTGCTGAGCACTGTGAAAAATCGCTTAGAAGGTTCTCCATTGTTCCTCAACTGTTCCACCATAAAGTCTTTGCCCCCAGTCTACCTTAGCTAGTTCTTCTCTCATCCCATTGTTATCTCCTTTGTTTAAACACAAAACACTAGTATTTGATTTTACTTTCTCACCCTCCATCTGTATTTTAAATTCCACCATATTGTGATCGCTCCTTCTGAGAGGATCCCTAACTATGATATCATGAATCAATCCTGTCTCATTACACAGGACAAGATCTAGGACCACTTGTTCCCTCATAGGTTCCATTATATACTGTTCTAGGAAACTATCGCGGATACATTCTATAAACTCCTCCTCAAGGTTGCCTTGACCGACCTGGTTAAACCAATCAACATGTAGATTAAAATCCCCCATGATAACTGCTGTACCATTTCTACATGCATCAGTTATTTCTTTGTTTATTGCCTGCCCTACCATAACGTTACTATTTGGTGGCCGATAGACTACTCCTATCATTGACCTTTTTGCCTTACTATTCCTGATTTCCACCCAAATGGATTCAACCTTATCCTCCATAGCACCGATGTCATCCCTTACTATTGCCCGGATGTCATCCTTAAATAACAGAGCAACACCACCTCCCTTGCCATCCACTCTGTCCTTCCAAATAGTTTGATACCCTCGGATATTTAACTCCCAGTCGTGACCATCCTTTAACCATGTTACAGTAATGGCCACTAAATCATAGTCATTCACGATGATTTGTGCCATCAACTCATTTACTTTATTCCGAATACTACGAGCATTCAGGTAAAGTACACTTATGTTGGTTTTTTTACCTCTGTTTTGAATCTTAACATCTCCAGTTTTATTCCTTTTAGTATTACTGGGCCTATTCACTGAGCTTCCCTCAGTCACTGTACCTTGTACTGTCACCCTTTTTGATTTTTGACTATGTCTTCTCTGCCTTGCACTTTTCCCCTTACTTCCTTTTGCTTCTGTCCCTGTTTTACTACCTTCCAACTCCTGCATTGGTTCCCATCCCCCTGCCACATTAGTTTAAACCCTCCCCAACAGCTCTAGCAAACACCCCCCCAGGACATCGGTTCCAGTCCTGCCCAGGTGCAGACCGTTCGGTTTGTACTGGTCCCACCTCCCCCAGAACCGGTCCCAATGCCCCAGGAATTTGAATCCCTCCCTCTTGCACCATCTCTCGAGCCACGCATTCATCCTATCTATCCTGACATTCCTACTCTGACTAGCTCATGGCACTGGCAGCAATCCTGAGATTACTACCTTTGGGGTCCTACTTTTTAGTTTAACTCCTAACTCCCTGAATTCCGCTTGTAGGACCTCATCCCGTTTTTTACCTATATCGTTGGTGTTTATGTGCACCACGACAGCTGGCTGTTCACCCTCCCCTCCCCCCAGAATGTCCTGCAGCCGCTCCGAGACATCCTTGACCCTTGCACCTGGGAGGCAACATACCTTCCTGGAGTCTCGATTGCGTCCACAGAACCGCCTGTCTATTCCCCTATCACTATAGCCCTGCCATTTTTCTTCCTGCCCTGCTGTGCAGCAGAGCCAGCCACGGTGCCATGAACCTTGCTGCTGCCTTCCCCTGGTGAGCCATTTCCCCCAACAGTATCCAAAGCGGTATATCTCTTTTGCAGGGAGATGACCGCAGGGGACACCTGCACTGCCTTCCTACTCTTACTCTGTCTTTTGGTCACCCATTTGCTATCTCCCTCAGTAACTTTCACCTGCGGTGTGACCAACTCGCTAAACGTGCTATCCACGACCTCCTCAGCATCGCTGATGCTCCAAAGTGAGTCCATCCGCAGCTCCAGAGCCATCAAGCGGTCTAACAGGAGCTGCAACTGAACACACTTCTTGCACGTGAAAGAGCCAGGGACAGTGGACGTGTCCCTAAGCTCCCACATCGCACACGAGGAGCATGACACGGGTCTGGGATCTCCTGCCATGTCTTAAACCTTAGGTAAACTTATACAACTACAATTTCAAAATAAAAATAAATAAATTAGACAATGAAAAGAAAAGAAAAAGACCACTGGATGGAATGGACCCTGTGACAAAAGGCTTAAAGGCTGTAGCGACTTTGACAGCCACTGGTAAAATAGAGCCTCCTAGTCCAGCAAGTCCTGTTGCATAACTGCTGAAGCCTCCTTGAAGAAGCACAGACTCCAGTGCTCTGATCTTCAAAAGATCCAAGAGATCGTCTTTGGGCTTTTGTCACGCTGTGTGCCATGTATGACCTCCTATAGGTAACCATCCTCCCCATCATATGCTGCCTTCCTTTAAGCCCAGCTGGATGCTGAGGCAGCTCTTACTACTCCTCTTCCTCACAGCTGCTGCTTCATGCAAATGAAACTACCAATAAGAGTGCACGCAACAAGCAGAAACAGCTTTCTGAAGTTAAGCTGGGCAAATATCAGCAAGAAGCAGGAAACTATTTTGGACAATTTAGGCAGTACATGGAATGCTAATCCCGCTATTCAATCACCTGCAAGTGAGTGTCCCGTTTTTGTACTAATTTGGTGACTCTGACCAGTCAATTCCACAAGTTTTTATGGAAAATTGGGTGGGACTTGGGTAATTTCCCCGCTAAAATGGGTTTGGGGCCCTGATTGCTCCATAAGATCCTGACCTGCCTGTGATGATATGCATCACTGTAAATACACAAGGGGTTCATGTAAATACATGTAGACTAGATAAACACTAGAGGGAGCACCAGAGACATGACACACAGACATTCAACCAATAGGCCAGTAAGATAGGACACGACCAATGGGCATTCACGACACACACAGAGGTGACACTATCACAGGAGGGCATTACACCAACCCATATAAAAGGACACAGCACACATGATCTTCCTCTTTCTAGTGGAGACTCTCAGTGATACACAGGGTTGATTTGAAACACATCACACCCACCACGTGGATTGTAGCAGACTGGTTCGTCAGTCTGAGTAGCTATAGCAGGATTAACAGGAGAGTCGAATCCAAGTAGGAGAATTGTTAAAAGTTTAATAAACGTGTTAAAGCTATCTCCAAGTCTGAACCTTCCTTTGCCAGAGTGCACATCAAGGAAGCAGCTTATGCTACATCAGGAGCAGAACAAAACACTGCCTGCCCCTTGTGAATGCCAGGTTAAAAGAGGAACTGGTGCAATTGGTGCAGTAAGTACCCGCTCGATGGGCAGAGTTAAAATCAGCTCTATAATCTCTCCATGACATATATTGCTGGAAAATGAATGTGTACAGCTGAGACATCATCATGATTGTCAGAGTTCCAGTGATGATGAAGTATTGGCATATATACACAGCTTGATAATATCAATAGCAAGGTTTGAATAGGGAGTTGAACAGATTGGGCAAGAGATTGCCAAGAGCTGAAATATGCAGACTCTTCAGGAGAATACAAAATGTGGAGCAGTTTTCATGGCCAATGGAATATCTTTGAAGTGTAGTCACTATTATAATGTAGAAAAATGCAGCAGCCAATTTGGACACAAACAACAACGAGATGAGTGATTTGATGACCTGTTTTTTTGTAATGATAGTGCCGTTGAATAGTTGGGTGTTTTCTGGCGCTGCAGCCATTGAGAAACACGTCTCTAAATGTGCCGTCCAGCAGACTTTAACTCAAGTCTGCTCAATAGCGCCCTGTGTCTTAAATCTCTGAAGTTGGTTTCCAACTAAGATGCTAGAGTTCAACCACTGAGCCAGCTTAAGAACATATAGGAACATAGAAAATAGCAGCAGGAGTAGGCCATTTGGCCCTTCGAGCCTGCTCCGCAATTTATTATGATCATAGCTGATCAGTCAACTCATTAACTGTTCCCGCAATCCTTCCATATCCTTTGACCCTTTAACATACAGGGCGGACCTGTAACGACTGGGGTGGAGGGCTGACGGGGAGTGATGAGGGTTGAAAAGGGGGTGGGCCATGGGGCTGGGGTGACCCCACACGGGAAAGGGGTGTTCAGGCAAGGACCGCCATTATTCGGCCTGCAAGGCAGCAATTTTTGCTGCGCACCCCACTGACCACCCAGCTTGGCCCGTGGCTCTGTAGAGTGACACCGCCATGTGGGTGCCCCACCACTACCTCAGCACCCCACCCTCCACCCCACAACCCCCACACCAGGAGCCGCGAAACATGTCACTGGCATTGGCAGCGCCAGCTTATGGTATCCCCAGCAGTAAGGACAGTTGCCATGGGCAGAGGTCCCAACGGTGCCGGGAACCAGCGGGGTGCGGCGATGGGGGAAGAGGTGGGGGAGAGGAGGGAATGCGGGGGCAGGGTTGTAGCCCAGCACCGTGTCGCCCATTAGGCCTGGTTGGGAATGGGGGTGCACAGCATGTTAACATGTCGGCTTTTCACCCACTGCAGACAATAGATATTGGAATTCAACCAGCAAAGGTGGTCTTCCTCCGAGTCATTACAGCCCTGGGGGGTGCATTGCGGCTGTACGAGTTGGAGCTGTTTGAGGAGGAGGACCATGCGGCAGCAGAGCCTGCCCCAATAGAACAGGTGGCAGCCGGTGAGGATAGAGAGCCAGCCACCCAACAGGCAGAGGAGGAGGAGCTGCAAAGGAGGCACTGCATGAAGCCTCATGTGTACCGGCAGTGTCTGTCATTTGAGGACCTGCC
Organism: Scyliorhinus canicula; assembly: GCF_902713615.1. Lineage (NCBI taxonomy): Eukaryota > Metazoa > Chordata > Chondrichthyes > Carcharhiniformes > Scyliorhinidae > Scyliorhinus > Scyliorhinus canicula. The sequence continues at coordinate 162,430,767 of NC_052150.1, read as the reverse complement.
GGACCGAGCATGGCGTCAAAAACTTCAGCTAAGCAGGGGACAGCATGACATATCTGCCCGATCATGGCACACCTGGCACCACGGGGGTATGTGGGAGGACATCCGCTTCAGGCGGCCGTCAAGGTGATGGTTGCCCTGAACCTTTATGCCATGGGGTCCTTCCAAGCGCCGAGTGGGGACCTGTCTAGGATCTCACAGAGCTTGGTGCACAGGTGCAGCTGCGCCAACACAGATACCTTATATACCTGGTCACCACAGGACATCTATTTAAATGTGACTCGAGCCCACCAGGATGCCCGGGCAGTGAGGTTCGCCGCCATTGCTGAGATGCGCCAAGTCCAGGGGGTGATCGACGGGTTGCTTGCTGCCCGACAACAGCTGCAGATGACAGGCCGGTCTTCACAAACCGAAAGGGGTTCCACTCGATGAACGTACAGCTGCTGTGTGACCATGAGATGCACATCTGCGCCCGATACCTTCATCGTGACACACTCAAAGGTTCCGGGCCACGTATCCCGGCCCTGGGGCGCTGTCTGTGTGGGCTTTGCACATTCTCCCTGTGTCTGCGTGGGTTTCACCCCCACAACCCAAAGATGTGCAGGTTGGGTGGATTGGCCACGCAAAATTGCCCCTTAATTGGAAAAAATAAAAAATTTGGTACTCTAAATTTATTTTTAAAAAGGTTCTGGGCCATTTCGAGGTGCACCCTGTGGCTGAGGGGGTTGCTCTTGGGTGACAGGGGTTATCCACTGCAGTCGTGACTGATGACACCCATCCAGAGGCCACAGACCGTTGCGGAGACTCGCTACAAACACGTCCCTGCCTCAACCAGGGGCGTGACCGAGCGGTGCTTCGGCATGCTGAAGATGCAGTTCAGGTGCCTGGACCACTCTGAAGGGGCCCTCCAGACCATAGTGGTGATCTGCTGCATCCTCCACATCGGGCAGCAGAGGGGTGAGGTTCTAGAGGAGGAGGATGGACGCCCGTCCTCGTCCGACAAGAAGGATGAGTGGGAGGGGTGTGGGGGAGGGCCATCATGGGTAGGACATGGGGCCCGGGAGGCACGGAAGGCCACACGCATGCCTCAAGGCCGGCATGCACAGGACGCTCTGATCACCTCCAGGTTCACCAACTAGGGGAACTGGCCAGGGGCAGGGGCATCGCATTCCACCCCTACCAACCACCCACCTCCCCCAGCCACCCCCTCCCATGAACACCCTCCCTGTGACCCCCCCCCCCCCCCCCCCCCCCCACCCCCCAAAAAAACTTTCAAACCTCTTTGTGATTCCTACCGCCTGTGTGGACTGTGGGTTGGCAGTCACAGCAGTCTGACCCATGAGATGGAGGATGATGACAATCCGCCCTGGGATCAGCTCAGGTTCTCCACATCGTTCAGCAACGTCTGACTCCTGCCCACGGTAGCACTTTCCACTGTCCACCTGCGTGATCGCTGCATGCTAGCTGACCATTCCATCACACGACCCCATCAAATCCCCAGGTTAGTGGGGTGAGGGGGCTGAATGCGAGTGGGACACCGGAGCGGTGAGCGGAGAGCGCTGGCTGAATTGCGGTCCCTGGGCCAAGCCCACCCAAAACGTCTGGCCATTCCTGCCGTCCCAACCCCTCTGTGGCCAACCCAGACCACCCCACCCCTCACACACTTCAGACAGAACAGCAAGACAGGTTGTAATATTGTGCACAAGTGTTTAATGTGAACAAATATATAAAGGTTTGTGCTCTAGCCCCTAACGCTATACTGTGCCTGCACTCATGCCAACATAACTGGGGTCTAATTTTATGGCCTTACAAGTCCTAGCACTACATCTGAGTTGATCCCCAGGCGGTACATCAAGAGTGGAGGCAGCCAGCTGAGATTCCTGACCTGGATCGCCTTTGGCAGCCGTCTCCTGGGGTGACCGGGCTTGAATGGGCCCGGCTGCTGCTTGGGTGTCCCAGGTGCTGTGGTTCTGCCCTATTCTGCCCACTGTCCATGTTATGTGCCAGGGACAGGAGGGGGAGAGTCCAAGGTGCTGTGGTGTTCTGGTATCTCCCCTGCAGGAATCATCTTCTCTTCCCTTGGGGTGCCCAATGGCCCCAGGCTACCCGATGGGACAGGAGTCCAAGTGGAGCAAACCCGTGAGGCTCCCCTGCCACCTGGCACTGCCAGTCCTGGAGACCTTCTCTGGACTTGTGTAGCGTATGCATGCTCACGGCCAGAACAACTCTGTCTGGAACTGCACCACATCACCCAGTGACTGTGACACCACATTCTGGGTTTTTTGCCACAACAGCCAGTGACTGGGCCATCTCCCTCTGTGTCTGTGACACGTCAGCCAATGCCAGGGAAATGCCATCAACGCTCTCAGCCATGGCCTACATGACTGGGGGCCATGCTTTGGAGCAAGCTGCAATGTCCAGGTGGCTCTGGTACATGGCTGCCTGTGATTGGGCAGCCCTGTCCTGGGCCTCAGCCACCGCCCTCACAGATTGCCCCAGGCCTTGGATATGTTGACCCATGGCCGAAACCTTCGGCCCCAAAGGCCTCCACTGCGGATACCACCCGTGCTTAGTGTTGGCCTGGATGTTCTCCGGCACCACCTTCTGCTGCTGCATGCAATTGGACTCCTCCAACTGCGCCTGCAGGTGCTGGATGCTCGCTGACAACACCGCATGTAGTCCCTGGCTCTGTGATTGCATCTCCACAATCGATGGACTGTCTGTTCCAAAAGCCCCTCACCCACCTGGACAGCAGGTAGTCCCTGGGATTCTCTGTCACGCTGCCCCCTTGGTGGGTCCTATTTCCACCTGGTGTTACAAGCATGTGTGTGGTGCGCACCAGATAGATAGTCCCAGGAATCTCTTCACTGAAGTGCCCAACCGAGGTGAGTATGTCTGGGATGGTGTAGGGTGTTGGAGACAGTTGTGATGGGAAATCTGTGTCATCACGGGATGTGGGTCGATGGCTCCCATCTGCGTCGGTGTCATTTTCGATGCAGCTCGACAACCTGGGGATGTGGTTCTGGTTGTGGTTGGGATTGGGGCAGGGGACACCAGAAGGGCCCCGTCATAACCAGCAGCTCCTGCAAGACACAAGACAAAACACATAATTGCATCGCGACCCTGGGTAAGTGTGGGTTTGTGAGGAGGGGTGAGAGGGGATGGTTGTGGGGAAGGTGTTTGGTAATGGTGGTGGAGAGGGGGTCTGGGGTGATGGTGGGTGTGGGGATGGTGGTGGGTGGGGGTGACACACGGACCTGGGGAACCATAACTTAGTGGAGTCTCACTTCCTCTCCCGATGCCAACCTCTGCCTCGGCGATTGCCCTTTCTTCAGGCCCTCTAACCATGTTCAGTACCCTCTGTTTTGCTCTGACAAGGGGCCACAGGAATGACACTCCCCCTCCAGTCTTCTCCTGCTCCCGGCGGTTGTGTATGGCCTTTTCCTGGTGTGGGTGCGGAACAGAAAATTCAGTGTCCGATAGTCGATGCATTCAGCCCAGAGGGTGGGTAGTTGGTGGCTTCAGTGGCCAGGGCACCTGGCCATGGCGGCTGGTATGAGTGCTGGCATGTGGTGCAGGGTGGGGGTTCAGCCGCCCTCCGGATGGAAGAGGGTGGGCGTTGCGTTATGAGTGTGTGGGATGGGTATTGGTGCTAGGGGCACAATGCTGACTATTCACCCTGGCCGCCCTGACGAGGTTGTGCAGTTTCTTTCGGCACTGCTGGCTGGTCCTCACGGTGTTGCCCACAGTGTTGCCCAATGACCTCTGCCACCTTTGCCCAGGCCCAGTGGACGGCGGCGGCAGGCAGCCTCCTTCCCTTCCCGGGGTACAGGGTCACCTGCCTCTCCTCCACGGAGTCCAACACCGTCTCCAGTCCGCATTGGTAAACCTTGGTGCTGCTTGTCTTGCTGCCATCTTGTTGGCTGGGGTGAGTGTGTGTGGAGTGAAGTGTGTATATGTGGTTGGAGTTTGTCAGCCTCCAAAGTGCCTATCCCAAACCCAGCAAATCCGGCACGGTTTCCCATTGGAATCGATTGTGTTCCACGTGGAGCCAGAACTCGCCCCTTAACAGTCGGTGAATGGGTCAAGGTGCAGTGCTAGTTTTACTGTCATAGAAGTACACTAATCCTGCCTCCAGCATCAACATGAAATGGAGAATCCGGCCCACGATGTTTTGGCCTCAACTGCTTTTGGCTGTAGTGAATTCCACGAGCTCACCACTCGGTGAAGAAATTTCTCCTCATCTCAGTCCTAAATGGGTGATCCCGTATTCTTTTACTGTGCCCCCTTGATCTGAATTCTCTCGCCATCAGGAGCATACTTCCTGCATCTACCCTCTCTAGTCCTGTTAGAATTTTATAGGCTTCAATGAGATCCTCCCTCAATCTTCTGAACTCCAGTGAATATAATCCTAACCGATGCAATCTCTCCTCATATGTCAGTCACACCACCCTAGAAATCAGTCTGATAAACCTTTGCTGCACTCCCTCTATAGCAAGAACATCCTTCCTCAGATAAGGAGGCCAAAACGGCACACACTATTCCAGGTGTGGCCTCTGTATAATTACAGCAAGAAATGAAAATGAAAATCGCTTATTGTCACGAGTAGACTTCAACGAAGTTACTGTGAAAAGCCCCTAGTTGCCACATTCCGGCGCCTGTCCGGGGAGGCTGGTATGGGAATCGAACCCTGCTGCTGGCCTGCTTGGTCTGCTTTAAAAGCCAGCGATTTAGCCGAGTGAGCTAAACCAGCCCCTACTCCTCTATTCAAATCCTCTCATTATGAAGACAAACATATCATTTGCTTTTTTTTACCACCTGCTGCACCTTCATGCTTACTTTCAGCAGCTGGTGTACATGAACACCCAGGTGTTGTTGCACATTCCCCTCTCTCAATCTATAGCCATTCAGATAATAATCTGCTATCCTGTTTCTGACACCAAAGTAGATGACCTCTTATTTATCCACATTACACTGCATCTGCCCACTCAGTCAACTTAAATGAAGCTTGATTTAAACATTAAAATAAACACAATGACGTTTAATGTACATCTCTCTGGGTTTTTCTTTGCTCTGATATAATCACAGTGACCTTTTGTCGAACTACTGCAGATTTAGCTTCAGCTGGTTGTTTTGCTTTAATAAAGTCTAGTTCGTTATTATGCTGCCTGTCTTTAGTTTGTGATAATTTCTGAGTCACAGTCATGTTTTTAGTGCTGAATACATGGTTCACTGCTATGTTTTGATATGTTTTCTCATAAGGAAATACTCTACTTTCAGCCTGATATAATCTAAATCAATGGTATAATCAAGATTATCGATTGTCAAGATCCATACATTGCCTTCCTAGTGTGGTCAACCATATCTTGAGAATGTACACCTTGTGGGGGGTTATTGAGATTACGACCAATTTTCCCATTGATGACTGTCTCTTGAAGAATATCAGCTGTAACATAAATGGTCAGAACTGTAAGAATCTAAAAGAACCAGAAATGTAAGCAGAAATGTTATCATCTGTGATATCATTGTTCATTAGATACCATGAAACTAGGGGTGATCACAGAGTGAAACTGTTAGGATAGATTGTGCCGTGGGCTTAAATTCTCAGGACACAGAAGCTCAGTGCTAAATCAGACTTGAAATCTTCTCATGTAAGCAATGACTGGTTAGTTATAGTAAGAAGTCTTACAACACCAGTTTAAAGTGTAGCCACCTGGGGTGGCCACGTCCTGATTCCAAAATGGACATTCGCAAAGAGTAGAGGGAAAAATGGACAGTGCTAGGAATATAAGCAGGTGCAAGGTTTGCCTGTGAATTGGAACTTGCAGATCCCAGACAGAACTGATACTACCATCCATTAGCATAGTAATGAGCTATCTCCGGGGACAAAAGAGAAACATTTAGGCAATCAGTACCAGGGCAGACTCCCCGGTGCCAGTGGAGACTAAAACAAAGGCAGGCCAACGGTTACCAGCGATCGAGAATTACGACCCCTTTATTGGAGAGAATCGATACAAATGATTGAGACATGGCCCAATTAATTGGGACCAAGTTCAGGAACCGCCCAGAGAGGCGCGGAACCATTTGGGGTATAAAACAGAGTCCCCAAGGTCAGAGCGCTCTCTTGAACTCTTCTTCTTCACCTTCACCTTGGCCTTTGGCTCTCAGCGACGAGAGACCCGCCAAGCACCAGCCAAGTAAGTCTAAGGTCAACGCACGCTATAAGATAGACGCTCCTAGCTACTATTCTATACCAGTTCGAAGCCAGCAGTATCGGACAACGGCCATTGTTCCTCTGACTGAGTGGGCGCCCGAAGCTAAGTATAGGCTTTTAGTAGTAGTTGTAGTTTAGTGAGTAGAGTTTGTGCATGAGTAATAATTGACTGTTTTTTTAATAAATGTGCATTGATTTCAAACTTACTAACTGGTGTATCGAGTCATTGATCAGTATTCGGTTTCGAACCTTGTGGTGGTATCAGAAAGATACTTGGCAACTCTTGAGCAAAGGTAATTAAAACAGAGCAAATTAAGGAAAGCATAACAAGCAACAAAAGTCCAACAGGTTTGTTTCAAACACTAGCTTTCGGAGCACTGCTCCTTCCTCAGGTGAATGAAGAGGTATGTTCCAGAAACATATATATAGACAAATTCAAAGATGCCAGACAATGCTGAGAATGGGAACATTTGTCGGTAATTAAATCTTTACAGATCCAGAGATAGGGGTAACCCCAGGTTAAAGAGGTGTGAATTGTCTCAAGACAGGACAGTTGAGACAATTCACACCTCTTTAACCTGGGCTACCCCTATTTCTGGATCTATAAAGATTTTATTACCTGCAAATGCTTGCATTCTAAGCATTGTCTGGTATCTTTGAATTTGTCTGTATATGTTTCTGGAACATACCTTTTCATTCACCTGAGGAAGGAGCAGTGCTCCGAAAGCTAGTGTTTGAAACAAACATGTTGGACTTTAACCTGGTGTTGTAAGACTTCTTACTGTGCTCACCCCAGTTATGGTTAGTTGGGTTTTCCTAATTTACATTTAATCAATTGAATTTGTCAATTTAAATAACTTCCCAGTTCTCACATTCCCTTCCTATATATTTACTGAGCACTTTTTTGTGCTTATGGCCCCAGTTATGGTTAGTTATAGTTTAACAGAAGTAATGATGACCCTGTACAAAGCCATAAGACATTTTAGATATTAACAGTTTGATAGTGAATCAGGTTCTATTAATTTAAAACAATGATCTGATAATAAGCCCACAGCAGTGCAACGCACTAATGCATAGTCATATTTTATGGTATATTTCCAGTGTTTGTGAAAGGTGGGAAGTCCATCAAGGAGATTAGGATGTAAATAAATGGTGTTAAAAACATATATTTCTCGAATTCAAGAGTGTTCAGAAAAAACAGACAGAAAATATTGTTGAACCCAACATGCCAGGATATCTGGGAAGGAGATGAACTTGATCCATTGAAGTCAAAAGCTTCTACTCTGGCCAGTAATCAAAAATGCATAAAAATGAGAGCTGAAACTAGAGGCATATTATACACAGCCCCATAAGCACAAAAACATGCTCAGTAAATATATAGGAAGGGAATGTGAGAACTGGGAAGTTATTTAAATTGACAAATTCAATTGATTAAATGTAAATTAGGAAAACCCAAGTAATCCGGAATTAGGCTTGACAAATACAATGCAGAACAACTTTATTATTCACTGATCAAGAAATCCATGAGGTGCAGTTCTCGAGTTGACACAGTATTCAGATATAAGCCAAACACGTAACAGGAAAATGAAATCACGGTATCTATTGTAACTGCCGTCAAAGAAAGGAGTCCATATCGGGTTTCAGGATAAACAGGAGGTTTATTGACGTTTGTTACAGAGACTTTTGCACAAACTACTCCTCTAATTGGGTGCCAGCTGGTTCTGAGCCGGCCTGCTTTATACCGGAAATCATTGGAAGCTCTGCCCCTTTCAGCGGGGGACACATATTCTCCGAGGGCTTCTGGAAAAACCAGATTCTCGACCCGGTAGGCTTTTATTGGGCCCAAGATATGACATCCCTCCCCCCAAAAGTCCAAAATCCTCTCCATGAGCCATTGACCAGAGGAGGGGGAGGGATCAAGGGAGAAGAGGGCCAATGAACACTCTTCGGTGCCAGAGGAACATCTGAAGATTGGGGCGGTGGTGCCCCGGCAGAGCGTACCGTGCTGGAGTGCGTCTCTTACAATTGGAACGCTGTGCAAGCTACACTAGTGCCTGGTGGGACTTGTACTTCCGGCTCCCCTTCGCTGGATGCCCCAAGGGATTTGGACTCCATCTGTGAATTTGAAAAGGACACTGCCAGCGGGAGATCCAGGGGCCGGGTGGACAATGGCATCATGGGCTCAGGGAACCCTAATCCTGGATCCTCAGGAATGGGACTTGCCACTGGTCGTGCGCACAAAGGTAGTTGGCGTGCCCGCAGATGATCTAAATGCCGTTTTAACTGCTGGGCCCCAGGACCTAGCTGGGTCCCAGTTTGAATCTGAGCCTCTGGACTAGGTTTGCCCAGAGCTGATGGGCGACTGTGTGGAGTTTGGACTTTCTACCTGTATGTCTGTGGGATTCTTCCTGGTGTTCCGGTTTCCTACCACAGTCCAAAGATGTACAGTTTAGGTGGATTGACTACGCTAAATGCATTGAAACTGCATTTTGAGGAGTCCGATGCACCACAGCTCGTTTGGCCGCATGGGTCTCGTTGTACCGGGTCTCCGCATCTTTCCCCTGCCTCCATACTACCGTCATTATCCAGACCCTCAGCGGGTATCCCTTATCCCCCAACAGCCAACTGCCATCCTGGGGTGGTCCTTGAAGAGGCTGGGGATGTCCAAATGCCCCAGGATGCAGCTGTCATGCATACTCCCTGGATTAAATGGTCGCACATTAGCTGGACGTTCATGGAGTGGAACCCCTTCCTATTCATGTTGAGCATACCCTGATCATAGAATCACAGAATTTACAGTGCAGAAGGAGGCCATTCAGCCCATCGTGTCTGCATGAGCCCTTGGAAAGAGCAAGGTAAACCCACACCTCCACTCTATCCCCATCAATCCACCTAACATTTTTGGACACTAAGAGCAATTTATCATGGCCAATCCACCTAACCTGCACATCTTTGGATTGTGGGAGGAAACCGGAGCACCCGGAGGAAATCCACGCAGCCACGGGGAGAACGTGCAGACTCCACATAGACAGTGACCCAAGCTGGACATCGAATCCAGGTCTCTGGCGCTGTGAAACAAGTGCTGCCGTGCCACCCGTGATGGCCCGGTGCTTGCAAAGTGACATGCATGCCACCTATTACCCCCCTGGACCTGGAGCATCCTGTCGATGGCAGACAATCCTGCTTTCCGGTCTCTTAGTTGGGCCTGGTCCACGTCAAAGTTAATATAGTTTGCTGCCCAGGCAAATCAGGGCATCATGACTTCACGGTTGCACTTGTTGGGCTGTAGCTAGTGAGATGCCACACAATTCACCGCTCAAGCCCTGGAATAATCCTGAGGCATAAATGTTCACGGCTGTGTAGCCATCTGGAATGGCCACTTACAATGCATCCCGGGAAATATGGTCACCTGAATTGAAATGAAATTAAATGAAATGAAAATCGCTTATTGTCACAAGTGGGCTTCAAATGAAGTTACTGTGAAAAGCCCCTAGTCGCCACATTCTGGTGCCTGTTCGGGGTGGCCGGTACGGGAATTGAACCTTGCTGCTGGCCTGCCTTAAAAGCCAGCTCTTTAGCCCTGTGTTAAACCAGCCCCAGATGGTAAAGGACCATGGGAAATATGGTCAACCCAGGACTCAGACGCTCAGAGCTTATGTATATTGGCAACTCAGATAACAAGACGCTATCGAAACCCCAGCTACTTTGCATTCTAATGGCCCATTTTCCCAGAACAAAAGACCTGTACTCGGGTAACAGATACAGGAAGAGACTCATTGGCGCCACTCCCTTTGCTGAGGGAGCCCAAAAAGCCAAGGTCAATGACCACTCAGGACACGACCAGCCATCAAGACACCCGCCCCTTTATTGGCCAAAATCGAAGGCAGTAATCGAAGCCTGCTGAATTATTGGGTCCAAAGCTAAGGACCACCCAAAAGAGCGTGAAACCCCAGAAGGATAAAGAGAGACACTGCCTTGTGTTCAGTCTCTCTTGGCCCCGGCGCTCAGTCTCTCTTGGCCCCGACCTACGCCTAAAACCAAGTGTAACATCACGACCAGAAGACAAGTTCAAGACCAACAATCGCTACCAGACGGACGAGTCCAGCAGAAACTAAGTCACTTCTCCAGACTCAGCCATGCAAGATCCAAACAAAGGCCTTGTTCCTCTACATAAAGCCGGGTGCCTGAAGTTAAGTACAGGTTGTTTTAGTGTTAGGTGTAATTTAGCTTGTAGTGTTTTATGTTGCATGTCGAAGTAATTCCTGTGTGTAAATAAACTATCATTGAACTTGAACTAATTAACTGGTTGTTCGGTCTTTATTGATATCCGGTAAAACCTTGTGGTGGTATCATTTGATGTCTGGCGACTCTGAAAAGCAATATTATCATTAATAACTGTCATATCAGTATCCAGTTAAAAAGAGCAACAGCTGCGCTGACCTTGACAGCCACCAGGAACAGGTATCCTCCTCCTTCACGTGGTGCCAACCCGTTACGACATGGCACAGGTGCTATATCATCCCCTTGTTGAGGCGAAGCGCACGCTGTCCGTCATTGGTTCGAAAGACCAATGATGCTTGTACACCTTGGGCTGCTGGCCTGCCCCTCTGGGTCCCTTCCTGGCCTGATGGGCAGCTGGATCCTCAGGGTACGGGGCATGGTCCTGCACATGGCTGCCACCTCAAGCTTCTGGTAACACTGCTTCCACTGCCTTCTCCTGTGTCTGGCCTCCTGGTCTGCCAGCAGCACCTCGAGGGCAGCATCTGCAGGGTCCGAGATATTATCCATCCCGTGTAATATCTGTAAGGAATTGGCGAGGGTGAGAGACTGACAAACGGTGATGTCTTCGACTCCGGGACCCTCCATTCCCCCATTACTGCCCCCCCTCCCCCACCCCACATCCCCTGCCATCCAACACGTCCTGTCCATGCATCTTCGGCCACAGTCAAAAGACCCCAGACCCTGCATCCCAGACATCCTCATATAACATTACCTGGACCGGGTGCAATTCCCCTCACCAGTGCACAGACCCACCCTCTGATCGCGGGAATGTCCCCGGTGTTGGGGCCCAGCCCCTGAGTGCTCGGATATTGCCCACTTCCTGCAGTGTTCAAGCACAGTTTCCAGGTATCACAGTCTGGTTGGTATGCTGGACAATAACTCCCATGTTCTAAATGACATGCCTACCCATGAGAATCCACTTGGGAGCTGTGAAGTGCTTAGGTAACTACGATTGCCAATTCCCTATTAGCAATAGCCTCCAGCCACGCGGCCAGAGTCCTCCATGGTCAGTGGGAGTTTTGGGTGTTCAGTGGGGCAGACAGGCAGGGACTGGGGTTACCCCCGTTATGGGTACACACGATCCAGGGTGAGGCATGGCGGACCCATGGGCACTGCGACAATCCACCCCACCTCAGCCAAGGTTAACCCTCCCACTGATAGCGGCCACCCCGCCCCAAACTGAGCCATCCCCTCATGGAGGGGATTGTTGGTTTCACCTCATGCGATGACAGAATCCTGATTTTGCCAATGGGAGGGGCCGGTTAGATCGCAAACCGATCGCCGCCTACCGCGATTCCTCAGTTTGGCCTCTCCCGCAATCTAACGGCCACTTCGGGCTTCGCTCAATCACAACACGGTCATAAAATTGGGCCCTTTATTTGCTTCTCCCCCATATACACGTCCAGTTTCCCCTTAAATGCATCTATATTATTCACTTCAACCACTCTCTCGGTAACAGCTTCTACATTATCACTATGCTTTGGGGGAAGACGTTTCCATTGAATCCCCTACAAGGTTTCTTGGTGACTATCTTGGATTGATAGCCTCTTGTTAAGCTCATCCCCTCAAGAGAAGACTTTCTTACTGTCTCCACTCTATCAAATCCTTTCATAATTGTGAATACCTCCATTAGGTCACGCCTTAGTCTTCTTTATTCATGATTGAGGATTCAAAAATGCCAAAGATCAAGAAGTCTCTTGTGTAATGTAAAAGGTGTAACCTTCAAAGAAATGAGGAAACGGTTTAAACAAACTGATTGCATCAAACTGTTCAACAATGGTATAGGAGAGGATAAATGAAACATCCTTAAAGGCAAAGTGTTGAGTGTGTGAATTTTTAGAGCGTTATCCTTCCATTTTTAAATATTGTCTATCTGAACATCTAAACCTCTCAGCTGCTTTTGAAGTCTTACCATTTTGTGTATTTGATCTTTCCCTATTCATCCTCCCAAAATCTATCATCTCAGATTTTTCTACATTAAATGTAATCTATCCTATCCAATCTACTGCCCTTTCCAGTTCATTCTGATGTCATTTACAATCCTTTTCCAGTTAATCACACTATTGCTGTGTTTTCTGTTTGATAATGTGTCAGTATACTTAAGTCAAAATCCTTTACATATTATAAATCCAACACTGACCATCAAGGACACCGCTATTTACATCCATCCAAACCAGAAAAGCTATTGATTTGATAGCCATTGGCAAACCTCCAGGTGATGACACTATACTGCTGAACATTTTCCATTTATGGCTCAGATGTATCTTCAGCATAAGGATAAGGTCACTGACTCAAAGATCCTGGAACTTTTTAATTCCATCAGCATACACTTATTATCAATGTTTATTCTGGCTCTGCCATGTTCATTGGATAAATGATTGCTGCATGCCCAAAGACCTTCTGTAGGTTGAACTGGCCATGGGGTCATAACCAGCCAGATGTCCATTCCTCTGCTATAAGGCCAATTACAAGCAAGATATGAAGGTGGCGATTGTTGACACAGACAACTGGGAGACAGTCTCTGACAGCCTGGATCTCTGGAGGCTGGCTGTTTGTCGGCAATTGGCTGAGGCACGAAGATATTGAAAGCTCAGTTGAGCGAGAGAATTCCCAGAAAAAAAAACAGACGCCAGGAAATCCTGCATGTTCATAATCCACAGTCTTCATCTGCAGCAGATCTGGCGAGAGACTACAATTCCAGAGTGGGACTCCTGGGCCACACCAAGTGAGTTTAAACACAGAGTTGACCACCAAGATGCAATTATTTGTCTCTCGTGATTGGCAGGGAAATCATTCCCTCACCATTCAGAAGACAGAGAAATCATTCTCTCACCGTTATTCTTTGCCTTCTTATCCTTTAACCAATTTTCTACACATGCTTCCACAGGCCCTTTAATACTGTGTTCCTTCATTTTATCAGTAAACTTGTACCTGGCACTTTATTAATGTTAAGAAACATACACACAATATGTACTTCATTATTACCTCAAATAATTAATTTAAATGCATTAAGCACAGCTTACCTTTAATAGACACAGCGGCGCCACATGAAGACACTCGACATCTCTCTCCAGCGGCACCGTCTTACTCTCCCTCAAAGCTGTCCCTGTCCCAAGTTTAATTTCATGCTTCGCATCATTTGACATCTTAACAAGAATCTTTTCCTGTTTCTTACAGATGGTAAGGAACGTAAGCTTCAACAACTCATCAGCACCACAGCCTATCCCAGACCCTCCACCAGCCCCAATCCCTCCTACTCCATTTCTCCCAGTATCAACACCGCTGCCCATCCCAGACCCTCCACCAGTCCCAATCCCTCGTATCCTATTTCTCCCAGTATCAACACCGCTGCCCATCCCAGGCCCTCCACCAGTCCCAATCCCTCCTATTCCATTTCTCACAGTATCAACACCACTGCCCATCCCAGGCCCCCCACCAGTCCCAATCCCTCGTACCCCATTTCTCCCAACCCCAGCCCTTGCCGCATGTTTACCATACCCTCTGACCTTCCCCTCTCTGAGGCTGAACGTGTTGTTCTCAGCAAAGGACTCAGCTTTGTACCCTTCCGTCCCCACCTCAATCCCAGGCTCGACATGATGTTGAACTCTTCTTTCATCGCCTTCGTCTCCATGCCCACTTCTTTGGGCAAGAATCCTCCCCCCGTTCCACTGATCCTTTCATGTGCCTCCAATATTCTGCCTCCAAGTGGACCCCCCCCCCCCCCCCCCCCCCCCCCCCGCCGGGACAATTACCTGCCCTTGATCTTTTCATTGAGAACTGTCGACGGGACATTGGCCGTCTTAATTATTCTGCGCCCCTCACCCACTCCAACTTCTCTCCTTCTGAACTTTCTGCTTTTCACTCTGTCAGGTCTAACCCCAATTTTGTCATCAAACCTGCTGACAAAGCGGGTGCTGTTGTCTGGCGCACTGACCTCTACCTCGCAGAGGCTGAGCGGCAACTCTCCGATACTTCCTCTTACCTCCCCCTGGACCATGACCAGACCACTGAACATCAAACCATTATCTCCAACACCGTTAGTGACCTCATTTCCTCCAGATGCCTTCCCCCTACGGCTTCCAACCTCATAGTCCCCCAACCCCGGACAGCCCGCATTTACCTAATTCCCAAAATCCACAAAAAGGACTGTCCCGGCAGGCCTATTGTGTCAGCATGCTCCTGCCCCACCAAACGTATTTCCTCTTATCTTGACTCCATCCTCACTCCTCTGGTCCATTCCCTCCCCACCTACATCCAGGATTCCGCTGATGCACTGCGTCATATTGACAGCTTCCAATTCGCTGGCCCTAACCGCATTCTATTCACCATGGATGTGCAATCCATCTACACCTCCATCCCACACCAGGATGGCCTGAGAGCTCTTTGCTTGTTTCTCGAAAAGAGACCTGGACAATACCCATCCACCACCACTCTCCTCCGCCTGGCTGAACTCATTCTATCTCTCAACAACTTCTTCTTGAACTCATCTCACTTTCTCCAAATCAAAGGTGGAGCAATGGGTACCCGTATGGGTCCTAGCTACGCTTGCCCTTTTATGGGGTATGTGGAACATTCCTTGTTCCAGGCCTATACGGGCCCCCTGCCACAACTCCTTTACCGATACACTGACGACTATTTTGGTGCAGCGTCAGGCTCTCACCAGGACCTGGAAAAATTCATCAACTTCGCTTCCAGTTTCCACCTCTCCATCACCTTTACCTGGTCCACCTCCCTTCCCTTCCTTGATCTGTCTGTCTCCATTTCCGGCAATAGACTATCCACTAATATCCACTACAAGCCCACTGACTCCCACAGCTATCTGAACTACAGCTCTTCACACCCTACACCCTGTAAGGACTCCATCCCTTTCTCTCAACCCAAAACACTCATTCCAGGTTAAGCAGCATTTCACTTGCATCTCTTCCAATTTGGTCTACTGCATTCGCTGCTTCCAATATGGTCTCCTCTATATCGGAGAGACCAAACGCAGACTGGGTGATGGCTTTGCTGAGCATCTTCGGTCTGTGCACATTCAGGATCCTGACCTTCCTGTTGCTTGCCATTTTAACAAAAGACCCTGCTCCCATGCCCACATGTCTGTTCTTGGCCTGCTGCAATGTTCCAGTGAAGCGCAATGCAAACTGGAGGAACAACATCTCATCTTCCGGTTAGGCACGCCTTCCGGCCTGAACATTGAATTCAACAATTTCAAATGATCAGCCCCACCTCGACCCATTTGTTTTCATTTCATTTTAACTATCTTTTATCATTTCTTTCTTAATATACATTTAATTCTTTCCCCCCCCCCTCCCAATCTTATCCACCTTTCCTGCACCTTTCTCCTCTTTGCTTCCCACTTCCCCTCCCCCCACACCTACAGTTCATCCTCTGATGTTAGTTTCCCTGCTGTTTGACCTTTCACATCTTTTGTCCTCTCTGGGGACAGCTATTAGCACTCTTTCCCCTTGGTATCTGTGTCCATTAGCACAAAGTTTCCCTGGGTTTCTGTGGCTATGACTCATCTTTCATTCTCACTCCACAGTAAAATTTTTCCCACTTTCTCTGTCTGTTAGCTTTGACAAAGAGTCATCGGACTCGAAACGTTAGCTCTTTTCTCTCGCTACAGATGCTGCTAGACTTGCTGAGATTTTCCAGCATTTTCTCTTTTGTTTCAGATTCCAGCATCAACAGTAATTTGCTTTTCTTTAATAGATCCATGTTGACTGTTCTAAATTAACCCATGAGTTTCTGAGATGTGTACTAATTTTACCCCATTACTGGCTTCTCGAAGTACATCCATTAATTACATTCAATATGGAAACCCCTCCAGAAATCTTGTGGCAGCATACTTAGGCGAGAGACTCTAGATAATGGATTTCTGTAGCTATTTTCCCATTTCTACACATGGGAACTAATTATTTCTCAGAAATAACAAAGAATAAAATCATGGTCTATTTTAATTACAGCTTGAATTCAAAGTCAAGGGATAACCTGACACTGTGGATGAGAAGTGGGACCCAATGGAGGAGGCAGTATCGCTCCATTTCACTTTTCAGTCAGCTTAGGTCTAGATCATTGAACAAAACATTGGAATGCCAAATCCATGCCTCTTAGTTGCCTCAACAGGTTTGGTGGGACATTACAGTGCAATTCTGTATTGGTGTCAAGAATAATGTTCAGGAATTACATGCTGTACTTTTTTGTATTAAGAAGAGGCTTGTTCCTTTTGACACAGAAGAGGCAGTACGCAGAAGACAATGAATGGTAGTAGTTTACGACCAGTCCAGGTGCAGGTGGAAACTAAAATAAAGGCAAAATATTCTGGAGAGAGAAATTGAGTTATCTTTTCAAGCCTGTGTGATTCTTCTTCAGGGTTAAAGGGGCTGGTTTAGCACAATGGGCTAAACAGCTGGCTTGTAATGTAGATCAAGGCTAGCAACGCAGGTTCAATTCCCATACCGACCTCCCCGAACAGGCGCCGGAATGTGGCGATTAGGGGCGTTTCACAGTAACTTCATTGAGGCCTACTTGTGACAATAAGCGATTATTATTATTAAAGAGAGGGAGAAATGTGATGGATTTTGTACTGGTTTAAAAGGGAGTGGAGCAGGTGGAGTAGAAGGTCAGAGGTCGGTGTGAGCTGGGAGACATTGGTGGACGGGTTGCATTGGAGCGAAAAGGTGTTGGGAATTCAGAAAAATGGGTCAAGATGGAGTTCACAGGCTGAAGTTGTTGAACTCTGTGTTCAGTCCAGCTGGCTGTAAAATGCCTAATCGGTCAGGAAGGTGCTATTCTTCCAGTCTGTGCCGGGTTTCACTGAAACATTGCGGCAGGCCAAGGAAGGACATGAGAGCAAGATGGTGTGTTGAAATGGGAAGCAACAGGAAGGTTGGACTGTGTAGGAATGTTGCAAAGTGATCATTGAGTCTACGTTCAGTTCCCCCATGTAGAGGAGACTGCATTGGGAGAAGTGAGTACAGTTCTGTCCGAAAGCAACACGCCCCACCCCACCTCACCAACCAAACAAGGTCATTGTCACTTGTTCTTAAGTTTTGCTTTCACAGAGAACTGACCTTTTTTCTGCTATTCACACATTCTGCTATCTTACCTTTATGCCACTACCAGTACCTTCTTTAGTCCATAACGCCCCCCTTAACACTTCATTTGTCTTGTGTCCAAAATATCTTTGTCCAATCACTCCTAGTTCTCATCTATCCCTTATCTTCTACTTTGCTCCGTCCTCTCCTAAACGGTATTAAATTCATCACATTTCTCCCTCTCTTCAGCTCTGAAGAAAAGTCAAGAATCAAAATATTCACTCTGTTTTTCTCTCCACTGATTTTGCCGGAGCTGCTGAGGTTTTACAGCATTTTCTGTTTTTATTGCAGGTAGAAGCTGCCAAGTACATCTGTGTGTCAATAGGCAAAAATATTTACAACACTGATATGAATTCCATTCACCTGAGGAACACCTCTCCACACTGCAGAAACACACTACCCAGTGTCCACTTGCATTTCAACTTTTCCAAATTTTCATATCCACTCTCAACCTATAATATAACCTGAAGAAACATTAGCTTCTACATCAAACCAGTTTATTTATTTCCCTCAGTAGCCACCACAATACTGCAACTTGGGACACTGTTGTGTTTTCTTTCAGCTATGCCTGGCCATATTCACCTTCTAAAGTGTTATCTCAGATATTGTAGCATGTAAGGTGGCTGGCTATGAATTTCCTGTGAGATCCTTTTGGAACACTGATGCTTTTGTCTCCTGGAACTTTGTGAGTTTCTGTTCCCAGTTTAGGAGCAGAATTAGGCCACTCAGCCCATCGAGTCTGCTCCGCAATTTAATCATGGCTGATATTTTTCTCATCCCCATTCTCCTGCCTTCTCCCCATATACTCTGATCCCCTTATTAATCAAGAACCTATCTATCTATGTCTTAAAGACACTCAGTGATTTGGTCTCCACAGCCTTCTGCGGTAAAGAGTTCCACAGATTCACCACCCTCTGGCTGAAGAAATTTCTCCTCATCTGTGTTTTAAATGATCGTCCCGTCAGTCACATAACATGTTTCCCATCATTCAACATCAGGAACACCATTTGAGCATATTAATATCTCATTTTCAGGCCTCTACGCCTGAATCATCCCCCCGCCCTATAAGAAAATCCATTCACATCAACTGAGGGCAGACCAGCATAAAACCTAATTGGTCTCCCAAGGCATGCACCTGGTGAGCAAACCTCCCAGAGGAGCTCAGGTGAGTGCATCAGTCAAGAGGGAGAGGGTCATATCCAGCTACTGCCTGGGCACTCTCTTGGCACTGTCTCTGGCACTGCCCGTGCACTTCTCCCAACATTTTCCCTGGCAGTTCCTGGGTAGTTCCTGGTGAAGTGCCCGTGCAGTGGTAAGGGATGTGCCAGGGAAGTGCCAGGGTGCAGTGCTGGGAACAGTGTCAGGAGGAAGTGCCAATGGGTAGTGCTGGGGACAGCAGCAGGGCACTGCTGGGGGCAGAGCCAGGGAAATTTTGGGTTAATTTCAGGTGGCAGTGTCCAGGTAGTGCTAATGCAGTGCTGGGGAGGAGTGTGGGGGTATGCCTGGGGGTTTTTCTGTTGAACTATTGTGTGCTGAGACAGCCTTTCTGATTCAAGTAACTAAGTTGATAGGGCAGGCTGTATCCTCGCCCGCGTTATACCTTGGGACATGCCCCTTAATGTTTTTAAGCTTAAGTCCTGAACAATATAGCAGAGAAAGCCCCCATTGCTGCCGGCAGCTTCAATGTTATTTTTCCCACCGGCTACCGGCCTTTGCTGGCATCTGGGAAATTTTCAATTTGGGAAGAGCAATATTCAGTTTCTACCTTGAGTTCATCTATCATGGAGGCATCTGCTGCACTCCTGTCCAGAGCCACCAGATGATCCATATTAAATCATAGAACCTTACTGTGCAGAAGGTTGAAGGGGGCCATTCAGTCCGTTGTGTTCTTCACTGCTCTTTGAACGAGTGATCCATTTAGTCGCAATCCATTGGCCTTTCCCCATGGTCCTGAAGGTTTTTCCATCACAAGAATACATCCAATTGCCTTTTGAAAGTTTCATTTAATCTGCACCTATCACCCTTGAAAAAAATGCATTCCAGATTGTAACTCACAGCACAAAACAAATGTTCCTTTTCTTTCCCAGTTTTCAAAAAAATTATCTTAAACCTGTGACCCTTGGTTAGCGACCCTCCTGCCTATGGAAAACATTTCTCCAGATCTACTCTATCAAAACCTTTCAGAATTTTGTATATCGCTTTTAAATCTCTCCGTCTTACTGCTCTAAAGTGAACAACTCTACCTCCTCTCACCTCTCTACATATCTTCTCTGAATCCTCTACAAGATATTTCAGACTGAACTAAACATTGTGAAATTATCACTAATGGGACAGAAAATGTGAGGCATAGACTCTGCCAGTTGACCAGACAGCAACGACACATGATGGGAGAATTTCCACAAATTCTTCACTGAAGATATATATTTTGGAAGTAATCTTCTTTTAAAAGAATGGCCGCAATGATGCAGGTATCAGCGTTTTCTACCAAGGCTGAAGCTTCATTCAGCAATGCCAGACCGTTCACCTTTCTGAGTTTTATGCTTATACCCACTACCTGAAACCCCCTTGACTGTTGCACTTGGAAGGGAGACAGTAATGTAATGACCAATGCAATGCTTTCAGGCCGTGAAGGAGAGAGGCTGCGGCTGATTTTCTTCTTTCTCCTCAGCTTCCAGGTGCTGTGTTTAATCATGAAGGGAAATGGATGATGCCGGAATGGAGCAACACAGCAAGTTTCAGTGTTCCCTGTAATGGAAGGTGACAGAGCTACAGCTGCCACCTGCCTTCTCATTTTCCATCTCTGACTTCCTCAGCAACAGTTTTCCCTATTATTAGGAACGAGGAAACATTTTGAAATGTATTATTTAGTCCATTCAGCTGTGTGTCACACTTTGTATTTGATGAAACTATTGTGATCACACATAAACCTTTTGATTGAGATCCATTTTTATCAGCCGGCCATCCTTCGGGACCCATGCCGGCTGACCTTCGCGACCCATGCTGGCCGACCTTTGTGAACCACGTCGGCCAACCTTCGCGACCCACCATTTTTGCTTACCTATAATGTGACAGGTGAGCCTGCTTGGTCCTCACGATCTCACTTGCTTTGGTATTCAATGTTACATTTCTGCTAAGGCCTTCAGCTGATGATTTAAGTTCTCACTGCATCAGTAGAAAAAAATCAAGAGGTTTGTCCTCAAACTCGCCATGCTTAG
This sequence comes from Scyliorhinus canicula, assembly GCF_902713615.1. NCBI lineage: Eukaryota > Metazoa > Chordata > Chondrichthyes > Carcharhiniformes > Scyliorhinidae > Scyliorhinus > Scyliorhinus canicula. The sequence continues at coordinate 162,409,963 of NC_052150.1, read as the reverse complement.
TCTTCAAGTGCCTTTGAAGTTTTGAGGGTTTTAATCTTTCATTTGCCAGCACTTCTCTGCATATAACATACATTGGCTTTGCATCCTGATTTGCATTGGCACAATTAATAAACCCATACCTGAAGAAATGTCTTTATAGGGCTTTGTTCCTTATTTCAGCGTCTTCTTAATGGGTTGTTCACCAGAGGCCCTGGAGCTCACACCAGCAATGCTGTTGGCATTTTTAAAATGGAGGAATCTCTCTCATGCCCAGAACACGTGACGTCAGTGTACCTGCTCCCTACTGCTGCTTTTGGAGAGAAGACTCCATCGATTTTCAAAAAGATCCTGCTCCTAGGTCAGCGTGCTGACATCAGAAAGGGGTGGTCTGCCTTACTGAGCTTCAGGCCTGTGCATTGCTGAGGGAGCATGCATGCGCAGGATGGCCGGTATTCTAAAAGCTGGTTGCAGCCTACATTTTTAAAAGCAGATCGCGGCCAACAAGCACTTCTTTCCGTGATCGGGAACGCCACAAGACTTGGCCCCGTGACCCTCCCGACACCCGTCCATGACCCACCCACAGATCATGACCCTGAGTTTGAAGATGAACAAAGAACAAAGAACAAAGAAAAGTACAGCACAGGAACAGGCCCTTCGCCCCTCCAAACCTGTGCCGACCATGCTGCCCATCTAAACTTAAATCTTCTGCACTTCCAGGGTCCATATCCATCTATTCCCATCCTATTCATGTATTTGTCAAGATGCCCCTTAAACGTCACTATCGTCCCTGCTGCCACCACCTCCTCCGGCAGCGCGTTCCAGGCACCCACTACCCTCTGTGTAAAAAACTTGCCTCGTACATCTCCTCTAAACCTTGCCCCTCGCACCTTAAACCTGTGCCCCCTAGTAATTGACCCTTCTACCCTGGGAAAAAGCCTCTGACTATTATGACTGTTATAAGGTATGCCCTGACCTGACACATACATTGGCCATGATCTAACAGCCCCGTTAGCTGCAGGCACAAATCCCAGAATTCTAGCTTTGCCGGCATGTTTTGGCCGTGCCCCTCCCCCCCCCCCCCCCCCCCCCCCCCCGCCCCCAGCACTTTGTGCAATTTTGAGAAAAGGTGGAAATAGACTGTGTCCAAAGATCTTGCTCCTATTCCAAAAGTCGAAAGTCACATAGCAAAAGTTAGAAAGAGAGCAGGTAATGATACATAGAAAGGAATGAATAAATTGCATTCATATTACACCTTGCACAGTCAAGTCATCCCAAAGGCCTTTACAGTCAAATGCTGTTGAAGCTTTGTTATTGTTGTTTCGTATGTAAATACAGCAGACTTTGGTGGAATTTTAACAATTTTAAGAATAATTGCGTGTCTGGATTATTTACGGGCCAGAGCCCACACTTAATAGCAGTGCATTGATTTTTCTGAGGTTGCAAGCCCTATTATATTTCCACGATATTCATGAGAAAATAGGAATGATTTGTTATCGAATGTACATCCAGGGTGCCATATTTACTGTTAACATAAGAAACTAGGAGCAGGGGTAGGCCATCTGGCTCCGCCATTCAGTAAGATCATGGCTGATCTTTTGTGGACTCAGCTCCACTTTCCGGCCCGAACACCATAACCCTTTATTCCTTTATTCTTCAAAAAACTATCTATCTTTATCTTGAAAACATTTAATGAAGGAGCCTCAACTGCTTCACTGGACAGGGAATTCCATAGCTTCACAACCCTTTGGGTGAAGAAGTTCCACCTAAACTCAGTCCTAAATCTACTTCCCTTTATTTTGAGGCTATGCCTCCTAGTTCTGCTTTCACCCACCAGTGGAAACAACCTTCCCGCATCTATCCTATCTATTCCCTTCATAGTTTTGTGTGTTTCTATAAACTACCCCCCGCATCCTTCTAAATTCCAACGAGTACAGTCCCAGTCTATTCAACCTCTCCTCATAATCCAACTCCCTCAACTCTGGGATTAACCTAGTGAATCTCCTCTGCACACCCTCCAGAATTCAAACATGGTGATGCAGTAGGTGTCTGTGTATCACCTTGTCCAAAGGACGTTAGTGAAGGGTCAGGTCCATCCTTTTGTGCTCAGGAGAGAAGGGGTTAAATTTGTTTAACAGCTGGGAAATGATTAAGGATGACAGTTAAAAACTTAGACAAAACCTGTGAAAATAGCTTGAAAAATTCAGCACATATCTCCAGCCAAAGTCAAACCATCAGATCCAAAACTATGATTTTCAAAGACTGAGTGAGCCTGTTGACAATTTCTTAACAAGACTGAAAAATGCAGCAATTAGATAGATCAACCCATTTGGGGCTCTGCACACCCTGAAGTAGAAAAACAATGTTATTGGAACAGATGTGCACACAATATTACAGTCTGTAAACACTGCCTAGGCACATGAAGCTACAAGTAGACAAATGAAGATGCTGACTACCCAAATGGCTAGCCTGCAGGTAAGTCAAGAGAAAGGCATGCAATAGGGTTGATGCAGAGGAAAGCAACAAAAGGATGCACACTAGAGAGAGAGAAAGAGATGCACAAGAGCTGTGAATGACCACATGAGTTCGCAGATGGAAGGAAATATCCCACGCATGGATCACATTGTAAAGATTGTAGAAAGGCAAATCACTGGTAAAAGGTGTGAGAGCAAGGAAAGATGGTGGTAAACCTGTTCTCAGAGGCAGAGTCACAAGGCAAATGAGAACAAAATAAATCAAAACATCCATTCCATGGAAGATGACATTTGAGAACACATCAGGCATGGGGGCCATAAAACTGGCTCAAGAAATAGTTGGATGTGACATTTTTCAGAGGAAATAAATTTGCACAATGAATTAGATCAAGAAAAGGTGAGAAATAAGGCCACAACAATCAATGTGAAACTGAAGCTACATACATGGGAGCACAGGGTAACAGCGGCCTGCCAGATTATACCAGAAGATCTTCCCTGGAAATTTGAAAGAAAATGGTTACCCAAGGAAAGATGCTCAGAAACAGAGCAATATCATGCTAATGGCATATAGTGGAATTGAAACTCGACAGCAAGGAACAACCCAATCCCAAGGGAAATAATGTTAACTGTATATTCTCCATTCCTGAAACAGATGGCCATGCTATCTTGGGGTTGATCAATTGCAAAGGGTTTCAGCCTATTTCAGTAAACCATGAAATGAAGGAGGAAGAGGAAGTAGGACACCCATTGAAAAGTGCCTGCAGATCAGAAGCAAGACCTTATTGCCAAAGTCATAGGGCCTACAGATTGGGTAAGTTCCATTGTTAAGTGAGATAATTACAGTGGCAAGGTGGTTAGCACTGCAGCCTCACAGTGCCAGGGACACAGGTTTTATTCCAGCCTTGGGTGACTAACTGTGTGGAATTTACACTTTCTCCCAGTGTCTGCGTGGGTTTCTTTTGGGTGCTCCTGTTTGCTCTCACGGTCAAGGGTTGTGCGGGTTGGGTAGATTGGCCATTCTAAGTTTCCCCTTAGTGTCAAGGGATGTGCAGGTTAGGTGAGTTTGCAGGATGGGGCCTAGGTAGGGTCCTCTTTCAGAGGGTCGGTGAAGACTCAATGGGCCCAATGGCCTCCTTCTGTACCGTAGGGATTCTATGAATTCACAAAGTCAATTGTATGGGTTGCAGTCAGGCATGGAAATTTTCAAGCAACATGACGGAAAGAGAGCTAATTCGGAAAGTTCAAGCAGATAACGAAGAAGATTTCCAGAAACCTACAGAATTCCAGGATGAAAATTTCGAACCAGAGATTAAAAGCCTGGAAAAGCTGACGACCAAGCATCACAAAATGTGGTAAGCTGAAAAAGAGCACGTGGAAGAAAGACTGCAAGCTGTACTCTTTGCAGAAGAGGCATTCAAAAGGAAAACCCTGAACCTCTGGTGAAAACCTCAATAGCACTTACTTCAAATAAAATAATTTAAAAAATAAGAGAATGACCTAGCTGAGTTCAGACAAAGAATTAGTGAACAGCAGAAGCCGCTCAACACTTTATCAGAACTGGGGAATGATTTCCCATGTCCTTGTGCCTTGTGACTGTGGAATGATAGGGGCTAGTTTAGCTCACCAGGCTAAATCGCTGGCTTTTAAAGCAGACCAAGCAGGCCAGCAGCACGGTTCGATTCCCGTACCAGCCTCCCCGGACAGGTGCCAGAATGTGGCGACTAGGGGCTTTTCACAGTAACTTCATTGAAGCCTACTCGTGACAATAAGCAAATTTCATTTCATTTACTGGAGACTAATAACAGACTGCAAGAAATGCTGGAGAGTTTATAAGAGGAAATGTGAAATGCAAAAAGCCAAGCAGGACAGACAAAGCAAGAAGTTGAAAAACATGTGGAAGGCAGGCCCAAAGAATGACTAGAAGAAAATCATATACTGCCGAATCACAATGCAGACGTTGAGGAGAGGTACTGCCAGGTCAAAGGCTGGCTGCTGCGTGCTGCTTTAGCTCAGAAGAGTCACACCATAAACTCACCTAAGCGATACTGTGAATACACTTTTGAGAAAGCAATCTATAACAGACCCTTAATTGTTCAATTTATTTAGAAAGGTTGATCATTAGTCTTCTTTAGTCTGGGCATATTACAAAAAAAGGTAATGTTTGCAGCTGTTATAATGATATTGTAATGATGCTCTTTCAGAGACTCCCATTAATAAACACAAAAAGGAGTTTTTAATGAGAATTGTTCAGCAGCTTCATGGCTGCAGCTTGCTCCCTACATGCCTCCTGCCTAAGAGAGGCTCCACCCCCTGGGGTGATTACCCACTCTGTGTCCCAGTTGGTCCGCCAAGCCAAACAACCCTTACTCTGCTGTGTTCTAGGGCAATCACCATCTCTCTCCCCCGTTAACTTTTTTTTATACAATCTTCAGTTCTAATTTACTTAGCCCTAAATCCTAACTAAACATTATTCAGATGTGTTGGACATTTATAAATTGAATCTTTCAATCAGTTTTCTGTTTCTTGTAGGGCAGCCTAATTCTATGGAGTGAGATACTGCCACAGGAAAAGCATTAACAGGAACTGCAGTAATGAATACCCCTTCTGGCACAGGCAGTTCATCACTATTTGCTCCCACAGAGCCATCAGTTATGTCTATAACAGGTCAATCAGATACTTTGCTGATTATAGGTTCAGAAACATTTCTTGATGGCAACTTGATAGAGCTTCTCTCTAATCCTCAAATGGTCCACATGTTTATGATCCCTCCATGTCTGCTTGGTGTGACAAGGGTCCGGTCTCAGAGACAATGGACGCGATTCAGTGCTGGTGCAGGCACTGAGAAACACTCTGACAAATGTGTCATTCAACGGACTTAAAATGAAGTCCACTGAATTGCGCCCAATAATTCCGGGGATTTAACTTCATCCACTACTGAAGTTTCATATTATGTCACCATGTCCCATTATGTGCTTAATATGTTTTTTTTTATGTTGCAGTGGTAATGGCTCAGTAATAAATCTTGACCCTTATCCAATACAATGACCATTTCAGCAATCTTGTTCCGGCGTGTAATCTCAGTTTCGTTTTCTCTCTGAATTGCTGTTTAGATCTCTTCAGTTAATTTCTCATTGTCAAGCTTCCCTTCCTCAAGCTCTTAAACACCCGATTCAATTCTTCACCAGAATTTTCCAGTTCTTATTTTCCAGTTGCTTTTTTCATGGAGTTCACAGCTCTTTCTCCATTATCTCATAAAGTTCTGTAAATGTTTGCAAATTTTTCAAGTTTGCTGTCAGTCAATTCACCTTATTGTTTTAATGTCTTCTCTGGAGCTTTAATTCTTTTTGCTGATTCATCTTTATGTTTCATAGTTCCTGGTTTCTTTTGAAATCTTAATTTCTTCCGGTTATATCCAGAGGAATCCATCATGTTCTGACTAGATACCCTGTATATACATTTCATAAATGGATCCTGCATTTCTACTTATCTTAACCTCAGCCAAACTCTTTTGGCTTCACTGTTGATCAGGTCTGTCTCTGACAAAATAGTGACTTGTTTCCTTTCTGCTATTCTCTTGTTGCCCTTCTTGTGGGGTATTTTGTTGCCCTCCTTCTGGAGTCTTTCATTGCCTTTCTCGGGTTTTTAATTACCCTCCTTCTGGGGTCTTCCTTTGCCCACTTTCTGAGGTCTGTTGTTGCCTCCTCGTTGAGGTCTTTGCCATGTATGGATGTTTCTTAAGAGTTGCCCTCTACCTGGGGTCTGTTTTTTGGAGTCTTTTTGGCATCTTCTATTGCCTCCTTTCAGAGGTCTTCATTGCCCCTTCTGAGGTCTTCCGTTGCCTCTTCTGTGAGGTCTTTCTTGCTTGTGGGGCTTTTTTGAGAGTTCACCTCTATCTGACGTCTTCGCTAAATTTCCTGTCCATAACCGCTTGTTCCTTCTTGTGGGTACACGTCCTTCAAGTGCATTGCCTCTTTAAATGTATTATCACTTTAAGGGCATTGCCGCTTTAAGACTGTCATCCTTTTTTTTACTCAGCTGTGAGCAGCTGTTGGATTTCTCTCTGTGTTCTTCTCACGCTTTCGGAGTTTTGGCATGAAACTGGCTGGTCTTTTTTGAATTTTTAAAACTTCCACTTTTAGAGGAAGGTCATTTCAGCGATCTTTTCTTTTGGCCATCTGGAGAGCCGATTTTTTCCTTTGAAGGTGCCGTTTTATTTATTTCTCTCGCACTCGGATGCCATCAGCTTTCCAAACATGTTAACTTTTCTTCCTTTTTCTTTTTTAAGGAGGTTGAAAATTTCTCTTACTTGAACCCCGCAGTCCATCCCGCGACCCTTCACATGGGCGGCACAGTAGCACAGTGGTTAGCACTGCTGATTCACAGTGCCAGGGACCCGGGTTTGATTCCCGGCTTGGATCATTATCTGTGGGAGTCTGCACGTACTCCGCATGTCTGGGTGGGTTTCTTCCGGGTGCTCCGGTTTCCTCCTGCAAGTTCCAAAAGACAAGCTTGTTAGGTGAACTGGACATTCTGAATTCTCCCTCAGTGTACCCGAACAGGCGGCTGAGTGTGGGGACTTGGGGATTTTCACAGTAACTTCATTGCAGTGTTAATGTAAGCCTACTTGTGACACTAATAATGATGATGATGATTATTATTATTATTACATGGGAGCTTGTCACTCAGCTTCAGCTTTTTGATTTTCCTGTGCTTCAGGACATGTGGCTACAGTTCACTGAGGGATTTTTTTTTTAAACTTAAAGCAATGCTTTCTGTGTACTTTTTTTCAAAACAAAACTTTGCAGCAACTTTTTTTTTACTTAAGTTCTTTTTTTTACACTTAAAGCCACAACTCCTGCTTCACAGGGTTAGTTTCTCCTTTTTTTCCTCCATGTGTTTCTTTCTGAACTTTTGACTCTGCTATCCAATTCAGGCTTCTTCTGTGTCTGCCCCTCAGCCTTTCCAATGCACTGAGTCTCCTCATCTATAATGTAAGTGAGGTCCATTTCTGCATTTCGCTCAACCTTCTTGTTAATTCTGATCCAGAGGTCTTGCCATTTTTTCTTCCGTGTTCACCCATCTTGTAACTGTCCATCTGTTCTGATTCTACATTACTGAGAATATTTCATTATCTCAAATTGCTCTATTCATCCAAAAAGACGCATTCTTGTGAGTATTTCTTTTAGACTTCCATTAAAGCAGGATACTTACAGGTGTTGGACCAGAGGAAGTTTGTTATGATACTTTATCCTTGTTGCCAGATATAAAGACGCCCTTTCAGAGACTCAATTAGTAAACACAAAAAGGATTTATTAATAAGAATTATTCAGCAGCATTGTGCTGCAGCTTTCTCTCTACATGTCTCCTGCCTAAGAAAGGTTCCACAGCCCCGGGATGATTACCCACCCTAAGTCCCAGTTGGTCCTTCAAGCCAGGTAACATTACTCTTGAAGGGATAATCACCACAGATATGGAAACATTTTTTTTAAGAATGCGTGACATTATATTGTTGTAATATTCATAAAGAGTTAGGAACTAATTGTTCTTAAAATCTACAACTGGGGTGCCACATTTACTGCTGCACTGCATCAGTCCCAAGCAACAATGTACCAATCCACCAACCACATGGAGAGTTTGTAAGCAATACACTCGAGTAAACTCCAGCATATTGAGCCTAAATGTTAGATTGTTTCAAATTTTGGGAAGCAGAAAACATAATAGGCCCAATCAGCCTGCGACAGATGGAAAGCCCATCGGAAAAGGTAGATTCTGCTGCTGTCAGAAGAACCCCGGCTCGAGAAGTGCAGTGTTCCCAAAGAGTGGCGACCAAGCAGATGTAACAAAAATACATTATTCACTAGCTGAGCAGCGATTAAATGCATGTACTCAGTCCATGCTCCGAAGAAAACACCTGCACTTCCATCACGTGATCTCTTAAGTGACCACAGCATTATGTTATCACCTGACCACTCCATTTAGGTTGGGACAACCGATGGTGCTGAGATGTAAAAGTGTGTGCGAACATCAATTGTGTACAAACCATATTTTTGACATACAGATTAAGCAGCCTAACAATGCATAACTATTTACATAGGGTGAGACATGGATTTAACTGTTATAGTATATAGCCTATCACGTCTCCCCCGCTTCTCCCCCCACCCCACTCCGTTTTGCTGTGTGAAGAATAAAGACAAAGGCCAGTTGTATACTAGTTCATTACGTGTTCTGGAACCTTGTGTTTGGTTTGGTCAAACACCCTGAGCATGTGAATGTGCCATGTGGCGGTGCTCTAGGTTTTCACGGGCTAGTGTCCTCGCATGGTCGACCTGGAGCACTCCATTGGTGGACCCATTGGGTGCAGGTCTTGCTGCAAAGGTTTCTGGAGAGGCCTTCATTTCCACTGATATAAGGCTGGACGGCTTGAGTACTGTGGCTTCTGCTGGTGCTGGTTCTGATGCTTGTAGGAGGTGACATCAGTTTTGTACATAGTGAGTACCATCTGAGACTACCATGTGACTATTCGGCTGCAGGGCATGGCTTTGTACCACCATTGGATTGTCATGGCCGCGTGTGGTGTAGATCCTGAACTTTCAACCAGGTGGCAGGGGATGAATCTGTGAGCATTGAGGTCATGCTGCAATTTCCCTCTTAATTGGCTTTCCATAAGGGCACCATTCATGCTGGTTTTGAGTCTGGGCTGCAAGGAGGCTTAGGAGTAGGAATTGTGGTCCTGGTATGCCTGAGGAATAGTTTCGCAGGTTGAGTAGTGCAGCACAATAATCTGTATGATCCTGGGAACATTTTTCTGGAAGATGTTGAATGTACCACCCGTTCTGCCAAACCATTAGATTGTGGGGAAAGGGGGCTGCTTGTGATATTCTTAAAGTCCCATGTGTGCCCAAAGTTTCCACTTCCTGCCTGGGGGATAGCCATGTGTCATATAGCTCTTGTCGTGTCTGGATCTAGTGCCCACCATTGGCTGTGAGTAAGTGACCCACATAGGGAACCTAATTATTGTCTAAAATTAAGCAGCTAAATATGTGAATTGGTTACCAAGCGCCACCGAACAGCTAGCCCTTGTCATTTTCTAGCCATTGGCAAGTTCAGGCAGAGATGGAAACTCATCGGTCAACTAACCCGATGCCCATCCACCCTACCTTATTTTTGAGATCTCAACATCAAAGCTGCTTCAGCAGGGCTGGTAGGACTTTCAGAGCAACTAATTTATACATCTGATCACCTGCCAGAAGCTAGCTGAGAGTTAATTTTGGAACATGTTTGAAATATCTCGATAAAAGCACACAAAGCTACCATACCATCATAAATCTCAAACACCATTTCACTCATCAATTATTGTTCCAGAAAATTAATGAAAAACAAAGTTGATTTTACCCATTGAACCGAAGCTTACCAATTGGTTCTCCAAAGAAAGACCTGGGCTGGATGTTCCATTGACGGTGAGGCAGGATTTGTCTATTTTCACGGCAGCAAAACTGATGCCTAATCTGAACCGATTCAGCGACTGTGGAAGGGCTAGCACCAGCACCACGCGGAACACAATCGATTCCAATGAGAAAAGGGTCCATGATTGACACTTGGGTGACAAGCTGCAGCCGCACATACACAGTACAATCCCAGACACACTCATTCCAGCCAACAAGGTGGCACTGGTTGTGCTGGAGAATACAAATCCCACTGATCGGTCGCCTGGGGCCATAGGGTATCTAGGGGAGTACTCTGGGGGGACACCCATACGACCTGTGGCTGTAAGTTCACAGTGGGCACTCAGCGGCATGCACAGCTGCATGGCTGCCTGACAGGCCGCAGCAATGGTGCTCTGTACCCATATACCCCGACCCCACAACCCACCCCCTGACCAACCCACGCTACTCCCATCGGCCCTGGCAGAAGCCCCCCTGACCATCGGCATAACTGTCAGCAAACTATGGTGATGTTGAACACTTTCCGTACCCCCTCTCTCCCTCAGCAGCCACCACACTAGTTTCATGATTTTTAAAAGCACAAGTGAAACTCGCCGTCGGGAATTCGGCCCATCGGAGATGGAGAATCGCGGAGGCCCAGGAAAATACCAGGTCGGGCCCGCTAATGATGAAAATGATGTTTACTGTACGTGCGTTCTGGAATGCATTGATACCACTGTTGAGGCTACTGAGAATTGCGATTTGGCGTGAAATCGAAGCACGCCACAATTTCAGCGTCGGAACTGATCCTCCACCCAATCGCATTTTGCGATTCCAGCGTCAGCTGACGGAGAATCCTGTCCCTTGAATTTATATGGTGCGTCATGACCAGCTGAGGACAGGTACAAAGATCCTCTTGTTCCCACTTCCCGGTTGAACTTAACAGGATGAGTTTGCTAATACAGAATACGTTTAAACAGTTTACTCGCTGATTACAAAGAACTCAGTTAGACAAACTTTCTTGAGTTTAAACGATTAAGTATCAGTTTTTATTGCATTAAAAGCTCACCTAGGTAAAGATATTAAAATATAAATAAAGGTAAACATAACGGGTGTGATTCTCCGAAACCGGGAGAAATCGTGAGGCTGGCGTCAAAAACGGGCGGGTTTGACGCCAGCCTCCGCCCCCCCGACCGGGAACCGATTCTGGTCCCCGGTCGGAGCTAGCATGCCACGGCCGTGAACTCCGGCATCGCGGGCTTAACGAATTTCGTTAAGCCCGCTTGCCAGAGTTTGCGACGGCTGACGCATCACATGACGTCAGCCGCGCATGCGCGGATTGGAAGACTCCAACCCGCGCATGCGCAGATGACATCATCACGCATTTGCGCGAAACCCGCGCATACTCGGGCCGGTATGCCCCTCAGCCGCCCCGCGAATGGATACAGCGGGGCGGCGGAAGGATAAAGAGTGCGCGGGGTAAGTACCCGCTGCCCGCAATCGGTGCCCACCGATCGCGGGCCCATGGCACCCTTGGCACGGCCGTGGTACTGCCGTGCCAATCGGTGCCATGGTTCCCCAGATCGCGACTTTACGGCCGTTTTTACGAACGGTCAGACCAGGTGTGTTTGACGTTCCTAAAAACGGTCGTAAAGGGCTTGGACTTCGGTCCATCGGCCAGCTGAGAATCGCTGCTCGCCGTAAAAAAACGGCGGGCAGCGATTCGTGTCGGGAGGCGGGCGTGGGGGGGGGGGGGGGGGAAGAATAGCGGGAGGGCGTCAGACCAGCGTGGCCGTAAAAATTTACGACCCCCGCTATTCTCCACACCGTCGTGAGTGCGGAGAATCGCCCCCAACCTTTTTGCGACTGTCACAACACACACGCACAAACATGCAAAAGTACTAGTTACAAAATAGAGGAGGTTACTTTTTGGACAAATTAGGATTGAAAATAAGGCAAAGATATAAAGAGTTCACTGATTTTGATTTCTTCGTTGTTCCTGGCTGAGGTATTTCTGAAAGCTGTCATCTTTGTTTTTATCCTGTCCTGGAAATGCTGCTTTAGATTTTGACGCCTTCTTTCAAATTTCAGTGTCTGCTGTCCGCAGGCAGGCAGGGCCCAGCTCAGTGGAAAGCGAGAGAGAGGTAAGCAGCTTTTGCTGCCTTCAGACATTCTTTCTCTAGACTGCCTCAAACCAGCAGGGCTTCATAATAAACGATTTTCAAAAATGTAAGAATTTCAGTCATATGATGACTGGCCATTGATACACGACAGATAACAATTGATAATCTGTTCATGTTAACAAAGGAGGTTATATCCCCCATGGTCAAACCATCAACATGCAATAGAGGCAGTTAGTGTGCCTTTCCTTGTTCATAACCCGTTTTGTGAGTTCTTCCTTTATACCTTGTAGTCCTGGAGGCAGAAACATAGAATTATAGAAATAGAACAGTACAGCACAGAACAGGCCCTTCGGCCCTCGATGTTGTGCCGAGCCATGATCACCCTACTCAAACCCACGTATCCACCCTATATCCGTAACCCAACAACCCCCCCCCCTTAACCTTACTTTTTAGGACACTACGGGCAATTTAGCATGGCCAATCCACCTAACCCGCACATCTTTGGACTGTGGAAGGAAACCGGAGCACCCGGAGGAAACCCACGCACACATGGGGAGGACGTGCAGACTCCGCACAGACAGTGACCCAGCCGGGAATCGAACCTGGGACCCTGGAGCTGTGAAGCATTTATGATAACCACCATGCTACCGTGCTGCCCTAGATATAGAACATCAGAGCAGGAAGAGGCCATTCGCCCCCTCGATCCTGCTCCGCCATTCATTATGATCATAGTAAGACGACTTACAACACCAGGTTAAAATTCAACAGGTTTGTTTCAAATCACTAGCTTTTGGAGCACAGCTCCTTCCTCAAGCGAATCTGAAAGCCAGTGATTTGAAACAAACCTGTTGGACTTTAACTTGGTGTTGTAAGACATCTTACTGTACTCACCCAGTCCAACACCGGCATCGCCACATTATGATCATGGCTGATCATCCAATTCAATAGCCTGTTCCCGCATTTACCCATAACCTTTGATGCCTATTGCCCCAGCAGCTAACTCTTCCTTGAAAACATACAGGCCGGAATTTACCGGTTGTTCACGCTGGCGGGATCCTCCAGTCCCACCGACGGTGCAGCCCCGCCTCGGGTTTCCCCGCAGCGAGGGGTGCACTCATCAGGAAATCCCATTGACAACAGCGGGACCAGAAATCCTGCTGGCGGGTTGCCTCCGCCACCAGAAAACATGTGGAAGGGTTACGCAGAAAATCTCGCCCACACTGTTTTGGCCTCAACTACTTCCTGTGGCAACGGATTCCACAGGCCTACCACTCTCTGGGTGAAGAACTTTCTCTTCATCTCAGTCCTAAATTGTCCCCATACTTTCAGAGCATGAACCCTCATTCTAGACTCATCCGCCATCGGGAAAATCCTTTCGGCATCTACCCTCTGGGTTAGAATTTTATAGGTTTCTGTGAGATCCCCCCTCTTCTGAACTCCAGCGAGGATTATCCTAACTGACTCAATCTCTCCATACAGTGAATGGTAGAACTCTCAAGGGTATTGACTGTCAGAGAGATCTTAGTGTACAGGTTCACAGGTCACTGAAAGGGGCAACACAGGTGGAGAAGGTAGTCAAGAAGGCATATGGCATGCTTGCCTTCATTGGCCGGGACATTGAGTATAAGAATTGGCAAGACATGTTGCAGCTGTATAGAATCTTAGTTAGGCCACACTTGGTGTATAGTGTTCAATTCTGGTTGCCACACTACCAGAAGAATATGGAGGCTTTAGAGAGGGTGCAGAAGAGATTTACCAGGATGTTGCCTGGTATGGAGGGCATTAGCTATGAGGCGAGATTGAATAAACTTGGATTGTTCTCACTGGAACGAAGGAGGTTGAGGGGCAACCTGATAGAGGTCTACAAAATTATGAGGGGCATAGAGAGGGTGGATAGTCAGAGACTTTTTCCCAGGGTAGATGGGTCAATTACTAGGGGGCATAGGTTTAAAGTGTGAGGGGCAAGATTTAGAGGAGATGTACGAGGTAAATCTTTTACACAGAGGGTAGTGGGTGCCTGGAATTCGCTGCCGGAGGAGGTGGTGGAAGCATGGATGATAGTGACGTTTAAGGGGCATTTTGACAAATACATGAATAGAATGGGAATAGAGGGATATGGACCCCGGAAGTGTAGAAGATTTTAGTTTAGGGCAGCATGGTCGGCGCAGGCTTGGAGGGCCGAAGGGCCTATTCCTGTGCTGTACTTTTCTTTGTTCTTTGTGCGTCAGTACTGCCATCCCAGGAATCAATTTGGTCAACCATCATTGCACTCCCTCTACAGTAATAACATCCTTCCTCAAATAAGCAGACCAAACTGCACACAATATTTTACGTGTGGTCTTACCAAGGCCGTGTATAATTGCAGCAAGACATCCCAGCTAATGTACTCGAATCTTCTCGCTCTGAAGGACAAAATACCATTTTGATGAAAGCCTTCTGAAAGTCGAAATAAACCAAATCCATGGCTCCCCCTCATTAAGTCTGCTCGATACATCCTTGAAGAAATCCAGTAGATTTGTCAAGCATGATTTCCCTTTCGTAAATCCATGCTGACTCTATTCAATCCTGCCACTGTTTTCCAAGTGCTCCGCTATTTATTTAATTTTTTATAATGCTCTCTAGAATTTTCCCCACTATCAACATCATAAATAATTTGGTTTATATTGGGAGCAAGTTAATGGCCTTGTCATGCCGGACTCAGTGATACAACAAGGCCGTTAAACGTGAGATTTGTGACGCTCGAAGCACTTGTGAGACGTAATGAAATCTCGTGAGATGTCGCTATCTGGAACTTGCCCTCGCTGGGTGAGATCCAGATTAACATAATTAAGTGAGTCATTAGGCTCATTTAAATATGTCTGCACCTGATTCTCCCTGTGGTGATATGACTGAAAGCAATATCATAGATGGGAGGTGGTGCAACCTCCAACCAACAGGTGGCGATATAGATGTACCATGAGGTCTCAAAAGAGTGGTCATGTGACAAGTCACTTCACTGTAAGAACATAAGAACATAAGAACATAAGAACTAGGGCAGGAGTAGGCCATCTGGCCCCTCGAGCCTGCTCCACCATTCAATTAGATCATGGCTGATCTTTTGTGGACTCAGCTCCACTTTCCGGCCCGAACACCATAACCCTTAATCCCTTTATTCTTCAAAAAACTATCTATCTTTACCTTAAAAACATGTAATGAAGGAGCCTCAACTGCTTCACTGGGCAAGGAATTCCATAGATTCACAACCCTTTGGGTGAAGAAGTTCCTCCTAAACTCAGTTCTAAATCTACTTCCCCTTATTTTGAGGCTATGCCCCCTAGTTCTGCTTTCACCCGCCAGTGGAAACAACCTGCCCGCATCTATCCTATCTATTCCCTTCATAATTTTAAATGTTTCTATAAGATCCCCCCTCATCCTTCTAAATTCCAACGAGTACAGTCCCAGTCTACTCAACCTCTCCTCATAATCCAACCGCTTCAGCTCTGGGATTAACCTAGTGAATCTCCTCTGCACACCCTCCAGCGCCAGTACGTCCTTTCTCAAGTAAGGAGACCAAAACTGAACACAATACTCCAGGTAAGTGGGGGCACATCCGGCCATCATTAGATGGTTGTAGGAGATGGTAGTACGACATACAGGTGAACAGTTGTGCTCGGTGCAGTTCCAGAGGTGTACAAAGAAACTCCATGATAACTTGCTCTGTAACAGATTGCTATCTTACCACTTGTGATTCAATAAAGATCCTGGTTTGGATAAGTCAAGGTGTTTGGTGGACTTGTTTGCAAGAAATAGAAGGCCAAAGACAACACTCCCGAACTTCGGGAACTATTGCCCACACCTGGGACACGTGGACCAGCCGCAATGGCACCTGGGTGGTTCTCCTAAGCCATTGGAGGCCCCCAGTTGTTTGCGTTCTGGACAGGGTGGTACATGGCACTGGCACCTGAGCATTCTGGGACTGCAGCCTGGCACCTTGGCATAGCCACCTTGGTATGCTGGCAGTACCCCTGCCAGTGTGGTAGGTGCAGCCTCAGTGGCCGTTCCTCGTTGAGATCAAAACAACCCACAACAGGACTCTGTTTTTTAATGCGCTAAATAGCTCCCCTCCAACTTATTGAAGTCCCCCATAATTATTGTCATATTGCCTTTCTTATTTCTACTCTGACTAGAACTGTGAACTTATATGGCTTTTCTATTTCCTGATTTATTTTCTGCCCCACTTCCTGAGTACTACAAGGGGGCCTGTACATGGGGACGATTCTCCGTGTCCCGCACCGGGCCGGAGCGTCGGAGCAATCGCGCCATGATTCCCCAACGCCAGCGCGCGATTCTCCGAGGTGCGGAGAATCGGCGCCATTCGTGTCGGCGTGTTTGGCGCGCCGCCGGCCGCGGGCCGCTGGAATCGGTGGGGCCGCCGATTCTCCGGCCCGAATGGGCCGAGCAGCGGCTCCGACACAACAGAATCCCGCCGGAGCCGTTCACCCCGGTTGCTGCCGGCGGGAACTCTGCGGGAGCACTTGGAGGGGAGGGGGGGGCGGCCTGTGGGGGCCATGTTGGGTCAGTGCCAGCGCACGTAAAAAGTTCCCCGCTCATGCGCAGGATGGCGCGGCCCAACTGCGCATGCGCAGGATTGAGCTGGCCCAACTGCGCATCCGCAGCACCCAATGTCTTTTACGCGGTGCCGGGTCTCCGCGCCGGGGCCCCGCCCCGCAAATCGCGCCACACCCCTGCCAGACCCATGGAGGCCCCAGAATAGGAGTCTGGGAATGGGCACCGACGCCGGAGTAAAACACTCCTGTTTTTACTCCGGCGTCGGCACTTAGGCTCCCATTGGAAGAATCCCGCCCCATATTTCCCATCGGGGTCTTTTTAACTTCGCAATTCCACAACTCTACCCACACAGTTTCTATGCCTCTGATCCTACATCACTTCTTGCTATCGATTTCATTTTATTCCTTACTAACAACGCAACCCCGCCCCCTGGGCCCATCTGCCTGTCCTTTCGATAGGACACATACACTTGGATATTTAGATCCCAGCCCTGATCCCCTTGCAGCCACATCTCTGTGATGCCCACAACATCTTACCAGCCCATTTCAATGTGTGCAACAAGCTAACTTACCTTGTTCTGTATGCTGCTTGCATTTAAGTACAATACCCTTAGTTTTGCATTAACAACCTCCCTTCTGATATTTATTACCTTTTTTGCTTGTCTGAAGTTAGATTCCTGCCATCTTCTAAACTCAGTGGGTAGCACTGTTGCTTCCCAGCTCCAGGGTCCATGTTCGATTCCTGGCTTGGGCCACTGTCTGTGCGGAGTCTGTACGTTCTCCCCGTGTGTGAGTGGGTTTCCTCCGGGTACTCCTGTTTCTTCCCAAAAGATGTGCTGTTAGGTAAATTGGACATTCTGAATTTGCTCTCTGTGTACCCGAACAGGCGCCGGCATGTGGTGACTAAGGGCTTTCCATAGTAACTTCATTGCAGTGTTAATGTAAGCCTATTTGTGACAATAAAGATTATTATTATAATTATTACTCTCTGTTGTATTACATGGTCTGGAAACCTTACTAGCCTCTCATGAGCCCTCGGCTCCTTTAACTAGTATAAAGTCCTCATCATTAACCTGCACTTCTACCTCCTTTAAATTTGATTTTCTAATTCTCCATACAATTGAACCCTCCCCATCCCACTGCCCCCACCTCCACCACACCATTATTTCGTTTAAGACCCTATCTCAGCTCTAGTTATGCGATTTGCCAGGACTCTGGGTCCCAGCATGATTCAGATGAAGACCGTCCCATCGGAACAGGTGCCCTTTCCCCAGTTCTAGTGCGAATGTCCCATGAATTCAAACCCATTCCTCCCACACCAGTCTTTGAGCCACGCATTTACCTTCTTAATCTTATTGTCCCTGTGGCAATTAGCTTGTGGCTCAGGTAGTAATCCAGAGACTATTACCTTTTTGGTTATACTTTTTAATTTAGCTCCTAGCTTTTCATACTCCCATACAGTACGGCCAGTGAGAATGAGATCCAGATTGCGACGTCTCGTGAGATTCTGTTGAATCTCGCGAGACGTTTTGAGCATTTGAAATCTCACAAGAGGCCTCACCCGAGATTCAACAGGCTTGTGCCAATGCCAAGACGCACCCACTGTGATTCTGAGGTGTAACATTCCACACGATGTGATCTGGGCATGTTCATTGTAATCCACTTTGAGAAGTGGAAATTTGGCCAGCTTGTAGTCCCAGACATCAAGTGAGCTTAGGCAGCCACCTTAAGTCAGTGCCTTTGTTTTAAACGTTGCAAATGTTTTTTCAAAATAATTCCACATGTGAGTCCAGCAGATAAAATCGAACATAATATTTGACATCAACACACCTCCATTACAAGTGTCCTTCATAACTTCAGAACAACACAAAACCCGTTACAGCTAATGAGGTGCTTTGTTCAAGTCTGAACACTTCTATAATGTTGGGAAATTAAGGAACTAATTCGTACACAGGAAGATCCCTGAAACAGATAATCTAAACTTATCATTCAAGTAGTTCCTTTGATTATGTTGGTTTTTGCATAAAATTCAGCGCTGCACAAAATTCCACAAGGGTACAATGGTGATTCATATTTATTTTCTCTTTTACAAAACCTATCTTGAACAAACATTGCCTGTTTTATCATGAAAAAAGATCCAAAGTAATATGAAAATTAAGACTTTGAAGCACTATAAGAATTTGTGTGCTAGTATCAGAACTTAGAGATATTTCAAAAACGGAATCGTTATCCAATTTATAAAAACTATTTGCTGTCATTAAATGCACCTATGTTGCCACAATACATAATACATTACACTTTTAATTATTTTACTTATATTAATAATCTTTCTAATGCAAGAAGTTTATCCATGTACTTTAGTATATCTGGACACTCCAATGCAGATTGGATACCCTGAATAAAAACTCAAGACCAATTCCATCAATTCAAGGCAATGAAATAAAATAAATCATTTATTACTCTAATTTTCAAGATTTTTGTTGGTATTTTTGGATCATGTATCACAATTCAATTTGCTTTTCTGTGAAAACTGAAATTGAAATGTAGTAGTCATTGAAGTGCAGTGGGATTGACATTGCTCAAGCTGTAGTGGGATCAATTGTTCCATCAGGTGTATTCCCTCCCTCCTCACAGGCCCTCTCCTTTCTTACTCTCAGCTATCATTAAATTCATCCTTCCCTCTAATGACATCTATTTTCCTCCCCTTCTCTGCCACCTACTACCCAGAAGCTGGGATATTATAATGGTGAAAAAAGAAATGGCAGAAGAACTGAACACAAACTTTGGTTCTATTTCCACAAAAGCACAAATATCCTCCCAGAAATGTGAGGGAACCTAGTGAGAGAGTGAAATTGAAAGAAACCAGAATCAGTAAGAAAATGGTGCTGGGGAAATGAATGGGGTTAAAGGCTGACAAATCATCAGGGCCAGATAATCTACATCACAGAGTATTAAAGGAAGAGGTCCTGGAAATATTGGAACCCCATTATTTAAAAGGGAGGGGAAGAATAAAGGGGCATGTGCAGACCAGTTAGCCTGACATCAGTAGTGGGGAAGATGCTATTGTCTATTATAAAATATGTGCCAACAGGACATTTGGAAAGCTTTAACAGAATTGGACGAAACCAGCATGGGTTTCTAAAAGGCAAATCACACATAACAAATCTACTGGAATGTTTTGATGATGTAACTAGTAGACCAGCTAAAGGAGAACCAGTAGATGTGATGTATTTGGACTTTCAGAAGGCTTTTGATAATGTCCTTAAGAGGTTAGTGGACAAAACATGGGATAGGTGGTAACGTATTGGCATGGATCGAGAATTCGTTGATAGACAGGAAACAGAGTAGGAATAAGTGGGTCTTTTTCCAAGTGGCAGTGCCTAGTGGGGTACTGCAGGGATCAGTGCTTGGGCACTAGCTGTTCACCATATCTATAAATGGCCAGGATGAGAGAACCAAGGGTAACATCTTCAGTTTTGCTGATGACACCACACTGGGCAAAATTGTGTGTTGTGAGGATGAGGCAAGGACGCTCAGAGGAATGCCAGCTGGCAGGAATTCTTCGGACCTTGTGGGGGGAGGGGTGTAATGACCTCCAATTAGAATTAGTGGTTGGCCAATTGGAGTATGAGCTCCCTCAATGATAGCTCATTGAGGGGGCCCATATAAGCACCTGTGTAGGCTTTGTGAGCAGTCTTAAGATGACTGGAATGCTAGCAGCACTGTTTGGAGCTGCTCTTGTATCTAGTTACTGGCAATAAATATTGGTGTGGTGATGGGACTCCTGCCTCCTGTGGATTATTACACTATCCTTCTCATTCTCTCCCACCCGGCATCCATTCCACTCCCCCCATCTCACTGGCACCTGCTGTCCTACTGTGCACAATCCATTCCCCATTCCACCCCATATACGTTCCTACCTGTATCTAATGGTTAATGCTTTGTGAAAAGTCTCAGTTTACTGTGTCACTCCTAGTACAAATAGTTGGAAATGTGGCCTTCAACTGTGGGTGCGATTTCCTGGCTTCAGTGAAGGAAGATTGCAATGCTAACCATTAGCAACAACAGAATCAGGAAGCACTCTTTTTGATTGGAAAATTGGATGTGCCACTATTTGAAAAAGCTGAGAGAGTGAACCCAGGGAATTATAGACCAGTTAGCCTACTTGTCATGACATTACTGGGCCCAACATTAAAGAGAGTTACTGGATAGCAGTTCTGAATGCTGATAAAAGCAATAGTTAATCTGGGGAATGCAGCCAGAACCAAGTCCATGGCACCATGGTTGGCTCAGCTGTACTGGAGGGCATTGAAAAGCATGGAAGAGCACTGTCACACCCAGTGAGGGTGAGATCCAGAATTCGACGCCTCGCAAGAATCCATTAGATCTCGGGAGACATTTTGAGCTTTGCAAATCTCGGACGAGGCCTCTCGCAAGATTCAATGGTCTTGTCCCGACACCAATCCGGGCGTGACAAGGCCGCTGAATCACACCCGTTGTCTCACCAAGACCCTGTCGCTACAGCAAAACTTCCCTCCTTTTATATTCCACTTCCCTTGTGATAAATGCCAGTCCAAAGATGTGCAGATTAGGTGGATTGGCCATGCTAAATTGCCCTGAAAATTCAAAAAGGTTAGCTGGGGCTACTGGGTTATCTGTGGGATTACTGAATTATAGAATTTACAGTGCAGAAGGAGGCCATTCAACCCATCGAGTCTGTACCGGCCATGGAAAGAGCACCTGACTTAAGCCCATACCTCACCCAATTCCCGTAACACAGTAACCCCACCCAACCCAACCTTTTTGAACACTAAGGGCAATTTAGCATAACCAATCCACCTAATCTGCACATTTCTGGACTGTGGGAGGAAACCGGAGCACCCGGAGGAAACCCACGCAGGCACAGGGAGAGCGTGCAGAATCCACACTGACAGTGACCCAAGCCAGGAATCGATCCTGGGACCCTGGAGTTGTGAAACAACTGTGCTAACCACTGTGCTACCATGCTGCCCCTTTAAGAGAACGAAGGAGGGAGGTGGCAGCTCCACAGTGCCCCGGTGGGAGACAGTGACAACTTGTCTGTTTACAATCTTGAGGGTCCTGGATGGATGGTCATGGTTGATAAGGAGGTGGGTGACATGTCTCAGTTACAAAGATAAGGTTTTCTTGATTGTATACCAAAGTATTGCAATCTTCCTTCACTGAAGCTCAATTGTGGCTGAAGGAGGGCTTTCATTACCCCAATCAATGCAGCAGTCACCATGTGCATGGACAGATGTGCGAGAGGACAATTCATCTGTGGTCCTCCAAAATGGATCCATGGTGGCTCAATCATGGTGGGGTGGGGGTGGCCAGGGAGAGAATAATGCTAAGTGCAGGGCTTCCCATTGGCTGAAATGATCAGGGATTGTGGGAAAGCTTCAAAGAATATGTTGACTAGATGCATCACTGCCATTTGTTTATAGATCACAGGCCTTCATGATGATGATATGAAACAATCCTGCCCTTGTTCAGGCTCTGGTCCAGCGGAGGAGGATTTGGTGCAGTTTGGCTCAGGACCACGCGCAGCAATAGCCAGAACAGCAAGAAGCAGTGGCAGCAGAGCCATATCATGCTGGTAACCAGGAGTCAATCAGACAGCGAGAATTGGTCCAAAAGCAGATATATCCTGAACCGAACAGTTCCCTCTAAATGAGTGAAGGACAATCTTAGAAGGTGCCATGGGGTGTCCCGAGGATCACATATGACAGATGCTCAATGAAATCCTGCATCTGGAAGGACCAGGACCAATCTCGTGTCGATGGCATTAAAAGTCACAATCGCTATAAACACCTTTACCAAAGGTTTCTTTACAAGGCTCTGCTGGGAACCTGTGTGGGATATCCCAGATATCGCAAGTGCACCCAGAAGATGACAAGAGAGTGCACTAGGTTTTCCAATTCCTCTTGTTTCCTGGGAACCAGGCAACTAGAACATTGTGTTTTGCTGCAGCTGTAGAATTGTAACAAGTGCAAGGGGCCATCGACTGCACACTTTTGGTGGTAAGAGCTCCCTGGGAATAATCAACCGCATTCATTAACAGGGAAGGTTTTCACTCACTGAATCTTCAGCTGGTTTGTGATCACACCAAAGAAATCTTTCATGTTTGTGCGGGCTACCCAGGCAGCTCTCATGATGCTTCCATTCTCAACCATTCACAAATGCCACACTGATGCACGATCAATTTCACAAAAGACTCAGATTGGTACAACTGTGGCTTTATTACAGTCAGATGCGTGGCCTCCTACTGCAGCTGGGGAAATGGCTGATCAGAAGGAGGACATGCATATTTATACGGCTCTTTATGAGTGGAGCTAGCCGGCAGGGGCTACCGGTGAACCTGTAGGACAGGTCCTACATTATATCCCCGAATACAGGTGCACATAGTGGCTCACCACATTCACCCCCTGTTAAAAATAAATCCGGCAGGAGTGGTGTGGAACTATATACAGTTTTGCAAATAATTTACAGTGGGGAGGGAAAAAAATGTCCATTTCGATGGTCCAATGCCCATCAGAGGTTAAGTCGATCCGGTGCTTTGATGGTTCGCTGGGAGCGACGTAACGGCGGTGGCGATGTCTGTGCTGGTGTCACCGATGTCGGTGCTGGCGGTGTTGGTGCTGGCCAGTAGTCAGATGACCCCGGGTGCTGCAATCTTCCTCGTCCTCTTGCATGGGCAGGGGAAGGAGGGATAGACCTGGTGGGGTTAATTTTGGGAGGGCCGGGGGAGGGGAGGGTGGCACGTGGGTGGGGAAGTGTGTGCGAGTGCAACCTGAGGGAGCCAGATCCCTGAGGGAGACCGTATCCTGGCGGCCGTCGGGGAACTCCACGTAGGCATACTGCGGGTTGGTGTGGAGCAAGTGTACCCTGTGCACCAAGGGGTCTGCTTTGTGGAGTCGGACGTGCCTACGTAGAAGAACCGGTCCTGGAACTGCGAGCCAAGTTGGGAGCGACACCTGGATGTGGACTTCCTAGGGAAGGTGAAAACACATTCATGGGGTGTGTTATTTGTGGTGGTGCACAGTCGTGACCGGGTGGAGTGTAGTGCATCAGGGAGGACCTCCTGCCAGCGAGAAGCTGGGAGGTTCCTGGACCATAGAGCCAGCTGGACGGCCCTCCAAACCGTCCCGTTCTCCCTCTCTACCTGCCCGTTTCCCCGGGTGTTGTAGCTGGTCGTCCTGCTGGAGGCGATACCCCTGCTGAGCAGGAACTGACGCAGCTCATCACTCATGAATGAGGATCCCCTGTAACTGTGGATGTAGGCAGGGAATCCAAACAAAGCGAAGATTCTGTTGAGGACCTTGATGACGGTGGCAGACGTCATCGGGGCATGGGATGGCGAAGGGGAATCTGGAGAACTCATCGACCACACTGAGGACATATGTGTTGCGGTCGGTGGAGGGGAGGGGCCCTTTGAAATCCACGCTGAGGCGTTCAAAGGGGCGGGAGGCTTTCACCAGGCACGCGGCGGTCTGGCCGGTAGAAGTGCGGCTTGCACTCTGCACAGACCTGGCAGTCCCTGGTGACTGTCCGTACTTCCTCGACGGCGTAGGGCAGATTGCGAGCTTTGACGAGGTGGTACAGTCGGGTGACTCCCGGGTGACAAGGGCTATCGTTTAGGGCCCGGAGTCGGTTTACTTGCGCGCTGGCACATGTACCTCGGGAAAGGGCGTCGGGGGGCTCGTTGAGTTTGCTGGGGCAATACAAAATCTTGTAATTATAGGTGGAGAGCTCAATTCTCCACCGCAAGATTTTATCAGTTTTGATTTTGCCCCGCTGCGTGTTGTTGAATATGAAGGCTACCGACCGTTGGTCAGTGAGGAGAGTGAATCTCCTGCCGGCCAGGTAATGCCTCCAATGCCGCACCGCTTTAACGATAGCCTGGGCCTCTTTTAAGACGGATGAGTGCCGAATTTCAGAGGCATGAAGGGTGTGGGAAAAGAATGCCATGGGTCTGCCTGCCTGGTTTAGAGTGGCGGCAAGGGCGATGTCTGAAGCGTCGCTTTCTACTTGAAAGGGCAGTGTCTCGTCTACTGCATGCATCCCGGCCTTGGCTATGTCTGCTCTGACCCGGGCGAAGGCGTGTTGTGCCTCTGCTGTAAGGGGGGATTGAGTGGACTGTATGAGTGGGCGGGCCTTGTCCGCATAGTTTGGGACCCACTGGGCGTAGTAGGAGAAGAAACCCAGGCAGTGTTTGAGGGCCTTGGGGCAGTGGGGGAGGGGAAGCTCCATGAGGGGGCGCATGCAGTTGGGATCGGGCCCCAGAAGTCTATTTCGGACTACATAGCCAAGGATGGCTAGACGGGTCGTGCGGAACACGCACTTCTCCTTGTTGTACGTAAGGTTGAGGAGAGTAGCGGTGTGGAGGAATTTAGCGAGGTTAGCGTTGTGATCCTGCTGGTCATGGCCGCAGATGGTACGGAACCGTGGCCCGCAAACCGTACCGGTCAACCATTCGGTCCATCTCCCTTTGGAAGACTGAGACACCGTTAGTGACGCCGAAGGGAACCCTAAGAAATTGATAGAGGCGACCATCCGCCTCGAAGGCAGTGTATGGACGGTCCGATTTACGAATGGAGAGCTGGTGGTAGGCAGATTTTAGGTCAATTGTTGAGAAGACCCGGTACTGTGCAATCTGGTTGACCATCCCAGATATGCGTGGGAGGGGGTACATGTCGAGCTGTGTGTACCGATTGATGGTATGGCTGTAGTCCACGACCATTCTGTGTTTCTCCCCCCCGTTTTTACTACTACCACTTGAGCTCTCCAGGGGCTATTGCTGGCCTCGATGATACCCTCCCGAAGCAGCTGCTGGACTTCGGACCTGATGAAGGTTTTGTCCTGGGTGCTGTACCGTCTGCTCCTGGTGGCGACGGGCTTGCAATCCGCAGTTAGATTGGCAAAGAGGGAGGGGGGTCAACCTTGAGGGTTGCGAGGCTGCAAACGGTGAGTGGAGGTAGGGGCCCGCCGAATTTGAGGGTGAAGCTCTGGAGATTGCACTGGAAATCCAGGCCCAGCAATAGTGCAGCGCAGAGGTTGGGGAGGACGTAGAGGCGGAAAACGCTGAACTCTACGTCCTGGACAGTGAGGGCAACCATGCAGAACCCTCGGATCGGGACAGAGTGGGATCCGGAGGCCAGGGTGATCCGTTGGTTGACGGGGTTGACCGAGAGGGAGCAGCGCCTTACCGTATCTGGGTGATTGAAGCATTCGGTGCTCCCGGAGTCCAGCAGGCAAGAGGTCACGTGGCCGTTGATTTTCACTGTCGTCGAAGTGGTGGCCAGGTTGTGAGGACGAGACTGGTCCAGTGTCATCGAGGCGAGCTGTGGGTGGTCGCCCGAGGTTTCAGATGTAGAGCATCGGCAACCCAGACCTGGTGTTCCAGCCCCGTGGGGGAGACAAGATGGCGGCGTCCGGGGGTCCTGTTGGGAGCAAAATGACGGCGCCCATGGAGCGCACATTGTGGGGGCGGGGCAAGATGGCGGCGCCCATGGGCCGCACATGGACTGAGGGGGGGGATGGCGGCGCCCACTGGCCGCACCTGTCCCTGGGAGGAGAAGGTGGCGGTGCCCACTGGCCGCAAAAGACCCAATTGCACAAAAGACTCAGATTGGTACAACTGTGGCTTTATTACAGTCAGATGCGTGGCCTCCTACTGCAGCTGGCGAAATGGCTGATCAGAAGCAGGATACGCATATTTATACAGCTCCTTATGGGCGGAGCTAGCCGGCAGGAGCTACCGGCGAACCTGTAGTGCAGGTCCTACCTTGCATCCCCTAATACAGGTGCACACAGTGGTTCACCACACTTGTGTTTAGTCCACCTTGTTGATTGCTGGGCTGGCTCACTGGACACAGGGAAGACCCCCAGAAGTCCTGCTGTTTGGGCTGCTCAGGTGGAGTGCTTCAGTATTCCCTCCAGAGAATGTACAGAATCATTATGGTATGCTGCACCCTGCACAAACAATCACTCAACAAAGGTGGGAGAATTGGAAGTCTGAGCTATTGCCTCTGACAATGAGGAAGGGGAAAGGGATGGTGTTGGCGAGGTCAGGATATTGCCGATGCACAGGCAGGAGGCAAGGCAATGGTGCAACGCAAGGGGTAAGAAGGTGGCAATCTAATAATTGATAGATTGAAAATGAAAAAAATGAAAATCGTTTATTGTCACGAGTAGGCTTCAATGAAGTTACTGTGAAAAGCCCCTAATCGCCGCATTCCGGCGCCTGTTCGGGGAATCGAACCGTGCGGCTGGCCTGCCTTGGTCTGCTTTCAAAGCTAGCGATTTAGCCCTGTGCTAAACAGATTCCAGGATGATTGAGCTACTGATTAACTTCTTTTACATTCTTGTTTTTAATCCTGTGTTAGCTGGGAGGTAGGCGCTCGCTAATTGGTGCTGACAATAGAATTTACTTCCATTGATTGTTTTCTGGTGGCTGAAGTAAGTTGCACTGCAACAATTCACCAAGGCTCCTTCAACAGCAGCTTCCAAACCCACAACCTTTTGCCATCTAGAAGGACAAGGGTGGTTGATGCATTGAAACACCATCACCTGGAAGTTCCCCTCCAAGTCACACATCATCCTGACTGGGAAATATATTGCTGTTCCTTCATTATCATAAGGGTCAAAATCCTGGAACTCCCTCCTGAACAGCACTTTGGCTGCAACCACGTCAGATGGTTTGCAATTCAAGGAGGCAGCTAGTCGTCGCCTTCTCAAAGGCAATTAGGAATGAGGAATGTGGTGATCTCTACCACTGTATATATGTGTGTGTTTGCATTAGGGGATGTATGACAGTACCTGTATTACAGGTTTCCCAGTAAGCCCCTGCCGGCTAGCTCCGCCCACAGGGAGAAGTATAAATATTCATAAGTTTCCCTGAGATGCCATTCTACAGCTGCAGCTGAAGGAATAGCATCTCTCATGTACCGTATCGAATCTTTTGTGTGCAATTGTTAGCGCCACAAGGAATAAATGATGGTTTAGCCAGTGATGCCCACATCCTTTGAAAGAATTTCAATTTGCATTATCTGAGCTGGAAGTGTGATCTTTTGCATGTGCCGATCTGTATTGAAACATATACCACTTGTGCCAAAAGTGTGCAATAGCACATGTATGACACTGCAACCTCCTGTGACCTCAGCCACCAAGAAAGAAGAATGATTCTGCCCCTTTACTTCAGTAAGCCCAAATGTATGTTGCATTTAAAGGCACATGCAGTCTTATCCTGGCAGGGCAGCACTCACACCGCCCTGACGCCTGCTGCAATTGGAGACAATACGGTGCAGACAATTCAATCAGGCAATCTGAGAGACATAGAAATATAGGAAATATATGTCGCATTACAATCCCAGACCAGATCCTAACAGTGGCTAAGATACTGGACAGAAACCCCAATATTTTATTTTAATTTTGGAAAGGCTGTGAGGTAAGCCTTCCTCTCTCCAGGAGTGTTTTCATGAAGAAACAGGGATGTGGTATATTAAAAACAGCGTTATTACTAAAATTGTATTAAAATATCTTTAACATCACACCAGAAAATAATTTACAATTACCCCTTAAACAATGCTACTCAATGCAGTGAACACAATATCCCTAACTGTTATCTTTATTCCCACTTAAACAACAGTAACAAAAACCATCTCATCTCTCAATCCAGTATTAAACCATTGGCATCAGGAATACCTGCTTTGCAGAGATATTCTTTGAGAAAGAAATATTTTTTGACGCTGCTTAAAAGATAAGAGGCTGGATTCTCCGGTCACCGACGCCAAAATCACATTCGGCGACCAGCTGGAGAATCCAAGTTCCCCACCAAATCGGGGGCGGCGCCACTTTAGCGATGCTCCACCCCTGACCCGCCGTGTTCCCGATTGCGTGGGGCACGTGTGATCTCACCCATCGGGAACTCAGCGTGGCAGCTGCAGACTCAGTCCAGTGCTTCCACAGTTGGAACCGGGTTCACGCATGCATGGCCACAGACCTGACAATTCTCCGGGGCACATCGGCAGCTAGAGCTGGGTGCTCTGTGCTGCCGTCCTGCTAGACCCAGCAAAACGGGGAATTGGTGGCCATTTTGGACCATTTTTTCTGGCATAAAACGTCACTGTTCCCATGCCAGCGTGGGGGACATTGCTCCAGAATCGAAAAATCCAGCCCAAGATCTGACTCCTGTCAGTACCATGCACAAAATAATAGCTGTATTTCATCAGAAGCCGTTTCACCTTGCTTCAGTTCCCCTTATTCTCAGACAAGTCTGCACTGCTTTAAAGACTATTAATCTATTTTAGCTGAACTGCAGTGAGAACCAACTGCTTCATTCAGCTCACAACTGAACCACCTTCTGTAAAATGCCTGATGCCTTAGCACCACCTAGCAATGAGATCATCTTACCAAGCTGAAATCTAATTAACTCCTTAGGGAATCCCCTTAATCCAAACAAAATGTAACTCGCCCGAGCCTTTTACGATGGTTTAATTGCTCACAAAATATACTTGCCTCTCAAACTAGGACTTGAACATCATTGCTGCAGTCACACCCACCAACCTAGGCTTCTAACGCTTACTGCACCAAATCACTACAATAGAATATAGCTGAAATTCGTACATTCATCACGGTAGGCCATTTGGCCCCTCGAGCCTGCTCTGCCATTCAGCTACAACAGGGCTGATCTTTTAAATTATTGCTGATTTCCCTCACTATTTTCACATCCCCTGACATTGTTATTATCTATAAAGCTAACCATCTATTAGTTGAACACAGTCAATGAGAGTGCTTCCACTACCCTATGGGGTAGAGACTTCCAAACACCCAATATTCTCGGAGTGAAGAAATTTCTTCAAATCTCTAAATGGCCTACGTCTTATTCTGAGGTTGTGTCCCCTGCTTCTGAACACTCCAACCAGGGAAAACATTATTCCCACATCCAACTTGTAGAGCCCTGTGAGAGGTTTTTATGCTGCAATGAGATCACATCTCATTCTTTTACACAGTAGGAAATGTAGGGCCAGTATTCTCTCTCTCACCTCGTAGGGCACTTCCACAGTCCCTGGAATTGTTCTGGTGAATCTTGCTATCAATCCCTTTATGGGAGGTCTACCTTTGCCTGGGTGAGGAGACAAACAGAACGCACCAAATGCTTCTGTAATTGCTGGTTGCACCTCCATGATAGCTTACAGTTACTTATGAATAGGACCACCCAGGTCCATTTGGCTGCCAGCATTTCTCATCATTTCAACGTAAAGGGAAACCTTTTTTCCTGTTGTTCCAACCATAGTGGAGGGCCTCACACTTTAGACCCTCATACTCCATCTACCATATGTTTCTGACCATTCACTTGGCCTATCTAATTCTCCATGGGGCCTCTTGGTATCCTCCTCACATGTCACAACAGAACACCATCAGGGCAAACAATAACCTGGCTGCAAATATGTGCATTTAATGGATTGCGGTATGCCATCATTAGAATGGGAAGTGTGTCATTAGATCCAGTTTCAGTTTGACTTTGGCTGTGGGAAAAGAAAAGCGCACACAGTCCAGCTGCCAATGTCTACCAGCTTTCTCACTTTTATATATGTTATTATGTGCCTAGATTAAACAAGATTAAATAAATGAACCCCCAATGCATTCATCCAATCCCTTCTGAGTGCTACCTTTCTATCATTATAAAAACATAAAATTGTGTTCAGTGGTCGTCAAACAGCATGGCAGTAAGATTGACATACAACAATGTGAGCAATGTTAGATCATACTACATGGCAGAAGATGATCCTCAATGTTTTGGTCAGACAGCAACAAAGTCAGAGCATTGGATTGTGTGAGAATGCAGTGTGCTCATGGCCAGTAAAACTTTGGGGACACAGTGCAGAGCCAAGTGCTCAAGTAAAGAGCTGATGAGCAGACAGATCCCTGATGGTGCAATTGCAGTGTATAGCATGTCAATTCTGTGAGTGGGACAGCACATCGAGAGGATCAGTACTGGATTAGGTTAGTCACCAAGGCGTGGGCCAGATTGACAGCAGGCAAACGAGAGTTTTTAAAAAAGGCATTATAATAATTGGGCCAGAGAACCTTACAATTATAATGGGCGGCTTTGGGAGTTGCTGAACAATAGACTGAATAAAGCAAAGATGAAAGTGAAATACATTTTGTGAAAATGACCACAATTTTCCCCAGTTTGAACATTGGATGCAGCTCACCTACTATTTGACTTCAAATATTTAAATGGCATAAATAGCTATGGGCCTGCATTCTCCAACCTGCCACATTTCTGCCCCGACCCATAAGACCATAAGACATAGGTGCAGAATTAGGCCACTCGGCTCCACCATTCAATCATAGCTGATATTTTTTTCATCTCCATTCTCCTGCCTTCTCCCCATAACCCCTGATCCCCTTATAATCAAGAAATTAATCAAGGATTATCCTTTATGCCGGCTGGCCAATGGAGTTTCCCATTGTAGGGCAGACCCACACTGTCGGGAAACTCCCGGGCGCCAGCAAAACGGAGAATCCCGCCGGCGGAGAATCGCGCCCATGATTTCTGAACCAGACAAGCAAGCCATAAAAATTCATCTAGCAATTGGGACTGAAGGTCTATACATGTTGAACATGTCGAGGTTAACATCAGAAGCGCAAAAGGATCCCCAAACATTGGATGACTGGTTCAGAATCAGGTTAAACTTTGGTATTCTACAACATGAGTTCATGTCATTTTGACAGCAGCCAACAGAATCCATAAACACTTCATCAGCAGATGCAGAGAAAGGAGTACATACTGTAATTTTTCAAATGCAGAAATAACAGACAGAATTGTCACGTTGGTGATAGCTTCCACTCCCATGGAAGCATTCCAGCAAGATCTGCCAGATAAACTCAAAACTCAGTGAATAGGCACAGTAGTACTAAAAGGAATAAAACTGGAGATGTTACGATTCAAAACAGAGGTAAAAAAAAACCAACATAAGTGTACTTTACCTGAATGCTCGTAGTATTCGGAATAAAGTAAATGAGTTGATGGCACAAATCATCGTGAATGACTATGATTTAGTGGCCATTACTGAAACATGGTTAAAGGATGGTCACGACTGGGAGTTAAATATCCGAGGGTATCAAACTATTCGGAAGGACAGAGTGGATGGCAAGGGAGGTGGTGTTGCTCTGTTATTTAAGGATGACATCCAGGCAATAGTAAGGGATGACATCGGTGCTATGGAGGATAAGGTTGAATCCATTTGGGTGGAAATCAGGAATAGTAAGGCGAAAAATTCACTGATAGGAGTAGTCTATCGGCCACCAAATAGTAACGTTATGGTGGGGCAGGCAATAAACAAAGAAATAACTGATGCATATAGAAATGGTACAGCAGTTATCATGGGGGCTTTTAATCTACATGTCGATTGGTTTAACCAGGTCGGTCTAGGCAACCTTGAGGAGGGGTTTATAGAATGTATCCGCGATAGTTTCCTAGAACAGTATGTAATGGAACCTACGAGGGAACAAGTGGTCCTAGATCTTGTTCTGTGTAATAAGACAGGATTGATTCATGACCTCATAGTTAGGGATCCTCTCAGAAGGAGCGATCACAATATGGTGGAATTTAAAATATAGATGGAGGGTGAGAAAGTAAAATCAAATACTAGTATTTTGTGTTTAAACAAAGGAAATTACAATGGGATGAGAGAAGAACTAGCTAAGGTATACTGGGAGCAAAGACTTTATGGTGGAACAGTTGAGGAACAGTGGAGAACCTTCCAAGCGATTTTTCACAGTGCTCAGCAAAGGTTTATACCAACAAAAAGAAAGGAAGGTAGAAAGAGGGAAAATCGACCATGGATATCTGAGGAAATAAGTGAGAGTGTCAAATTAAAGGATAAAGCATATAAAGTGGCAAAGATTAGTGGGAGACTAGAGGACTGGGAAATCTTTAGGGGGCAACAGAAAGCTACTAAAAAAGCTATAAAGAAGAGCAAGATCGAGTATGAGAGTAAACTTGCTCAGAATATAAAAACAGACAGTAAAAGTTTTTACAAATATATAAAACAAAAAAGAGTGGCTAAGGTAAATATTGGTCCTTTAGAGGATGAGAAGGGAGTTTTAATAATGGGAGATGAGGAAATGGCTGAGGAACTGAACAGGTTTTTTGGGTCGGTCTTCACAGTGGAAGACACAAATAACATGCCAGCGACTGATAGAAATGAGGCTATGACAGGTGGGGATCTTGAGAGGATTGTTATCACTAAGGAGGTGGTGATGGGCAAGCTAATGGGGCTAAAGGTAGACAAGCCTTCTGGCCCTGATGGAATGCATCCCAGAGTGCTAAAAGAGATGGCTAGGGAAATTGCAAATGCACTCATGATGATTTACTAAAATTCACTAGACTCTGGGGTGGTCCCGGTGGATTGGAAATTAGCAAACGTGACACCACTGTTTAAAAAAGGAGGTAGGCAGAGAGCAGGAAATTATAGGCCAGTGAGCTTAACTTCGGTAGTAGGGAAGATTCTGGAATCTATCATCAAGGAAGAAATAGCGAGGCATCTGGATAGAAATTGTCCCATTGGGCAGACGCAGCATGGGTTCATAAAGGGCAGGTCGTGCCTAACTAATTTAGTGGAATTTTTTGAGGACATTACCAGTGCAGTAGATAACGGGGAGCCAATGGATGTGGTATATCTGGATTTCCAGAAAGCCTTTGACAAGGTGCCACACAAAAGGTTGCTGCATAAGATAAAGATGCATGGCATTAAGAGTAAAGTAGTAGCATGGATAGAGGATTGGTTAATTAATAGAAAGCAAAGAGTGGGGATTAATGGGTGTTTCTATGGTTGGCAATCAGTAGCTAGTGGTGTCCCTCAGGGATCCGTGCTGGGCCCACAATTGTTCACAATTTACATAGATGATTTGGAGTTGGAGACCAAGGACAATGTGTCCAAGTTTGCAGATGACACTAAGATGAGTGGTAAAGCGAAAAGTGCAGAGGATACTGGAAGTCTGCAGAGGGATTTGGATAGGTTAAGTGAATGGGCTAGGGTCTGGCAGATGGAATACAATGTTGACAAATTTGAGGTTATCCATTTTGGTAGGAATAACAGCAAACGGGATTATTACTTAAACAATAAAATATTAAAGCATGCCGCTGTGCAGGGAGACCTGGGTGTGCTAGTGCATGAATCACAGAAAGTTGGTTTACAGGTGCAACAGGTGATTAAGAAGGCAAATGGAATTTTTTCCTTCATTGCTAGAGGGATGGAGTTTAAGACTAGGGAGATTATGTTACAATTGTATAAGGTGTCAGTGAGGCCACACCTGGAGTATTGTGTTTAGTTTTGGTCTCCTTACTTGAGAAAGGACATACTGGCACTGGAGGGTGTGCAGAGGAGATTCACTAGGTTAATCCCAGAGCTGAAGGGGTTGGATTATGAGGAGAGGTTGAGTAGACTGGGACTGTACTCGTTGGAATTTAGAAGGATGAGGGGGGATCTTATAGAAACATTTAAAATTAAGAAGGGAATAGATAGTATAGATGCGGGCATGTTGTTTCCACTGGCGGGTGAAAGCAGAACTAGGGGACATAGCTTCAAAATAAGGGGAAGTAGATTTAGGACTGAGTTTAGGAGGAACTTCTTCACCGAAAGGGTTGTGAATCTATGGAATTCCTTGTCCAGTGAAGCAGTTGAGGCTCCTTCATTAAATGTTTTTAAGGTAAAGATAGATAGTTTTTTGAAGAATAAAGGGATTAAGGGTTATGGTGTTCGGGCCGGAAAGTGGAGCTGAGTCCACAAAAGATCAGCCATGATCTCATTGAATTGTGGAGCAGGCTCGAGGGGCCAGATGGCCTACTCCTGCTCCTAGTTCTTATGTTCTTATAACATCAAAAGAGTTTTTAAAAATTCATTCATGGGATATATGCATTGCTGGCCACATCAGCATTTATTGTTCATTCCTAATTGCCTTGAGAAGGTGGTAGTGGGCTGCCTTCTTGAATCACTCCGTTCATGTGGTGTGGTTTCCCCCACAGCGCTGATCGGAAGGGACTTTCAGGAATTTGACCCAGAGACAGTGAAGGAATGGTGATATAGTTCCAGGTCACAATGGTGTATGATTTGGAGGGAAAGGTCTAGGTGATGGTGTGAGCTATTTTCTTGAAACACTGCAATCAATGTGATCAATGTGATCTGTTAGGAAGGGAGTTCCAGTATATTGACCCAGCGACAGTGAAGGATTGGGAATATATTTCCATGTCAGGATTATATGTGGCTTGGAGAGGTACTTGCAAGTTGTTGGTTTCCCATGTTTCTGATGCCCTTGTCTTTCTAGAGGGTAGTGTTTGTGGGCTTGGAACGCCTGTTGAAGGTGTTTTGCTAAGTTCTGTAGGACATCTTTAGATGGTACACATTGTGTGTGGGTGGTGGAGGGAGTGAATGGTTGTAGCTGGGGTGCCAATCAAATGGGCTGCTTTGTCCTGAATGTTGTCAAGTTTCTTGAATGTTGTTGGAGCTGCACTCATCCAGGCAAGTATCACACTCCTGACTTGTGCCCTGTAGATAATGACAGGCTGAGTAGTCAGGAGGTGAATTACTCGCCGCAAGATTCTTAACCTCTGACCTGCTCTTTAACCACAGTATTTGTAAGGCTAGTCCAGTTCAGTTTCTGGTCAATGGTAACCCCAGGATAGCCTGATTTCATTCAGCTTGTCCACGGGTACATGAGACCATGATGACCTTACTGGGGTGAGCTAGACATCTGCCAAGGAGTCATTCTTAAAGCAGGCAAGTCATAATACTCTTTTCAACCTTATATCCCTCAACAACATCATCACTCACACATGGGCATAGATCGGCTGGGAAGAATCACTGTGCATACAGCAGTGTTTTAGAGTGAGAATCATGGGGACACAATCACTGACCTCCAAATGGGGTTCATTAAATATAAGCTCCCCAGGTAGGAGACGGGGACCCACCAGCTGGGGCTCAGTAAACCATTGGATAAAAGTTGGCCCAAGCCAATGCCTGGTGGGACGTATCCTCCCAGTAGGCTCGACACTGGAGTGAGATGCTGTGCAAAGTTTAACTTGTATAAATGTAAATAAATGCACCTACATTTATTACAGTTTCCTTATGATTTATTATATTGGCGATGAGAATTTATGAAAGCCCTGGACTCACCCGTTGTTTCGCCTTGGCTGGCAGAAGTTCGTATTGACTGTTATATGTAGCATCATTTAAAATACTGTTGTTCACTAAATTGGATGCATTCTATGTGGGGCTGTCGGCTCTGAATCAGTATGCAGAATGGAAGCAAATAGTATATTGGGGAGGACCGAAAAAAGTTCTCCTTCTGACTGCCTGTTGGGTCCAGACATATAGGATCATCAAAAGCTTTACCTCCCCATCTGTATCGGATTTCAGGTCATTTGTTGACCTTCTGCCAATGGTTTTGGACCACCATGACCCCCGAGTCGTCTGTGATGATGTAGTGATGCCGGTTTCCTGTGGCGATAGGCTCCTTTAGTGAGTCAGTGCTGAACATTTTGACTCGTTTGCGGCACTTGACTGAACACTGAATTTGGGTTGTTCCTTTCAGGTATGTTCTGTTTGCGTTATAAATAATTTGTTTGCGGTGTAAGTAATTCGGCCACTCTACGGAAACTGTTAGCAGAAGCTATGTTGTTATATTTTAAATTTAGAGTACCCAATTCATTTTTTCCAATTAAGGGGCAATTTAGTGTGGCCAATCCACCTTGCCTGCACATCTTTTGGGATTGTGGTGAATGTATAATGCTTAATTCACACTATATATCATTGTGTCCTTGTGGGCTCTGTGAGCCATTGCGCGGCTCTGCCCACAGGGGGAGATGAGGAGCTTGTACAGGGCTCCACCCTTGGCTCCGCCTATGGCCCCTCCCACTACAGGAAGTATAAAGTGCTGCGGTCTTGTGAGTCTGCCCTCAGTTTATCTGGTCGCAGGTAGGCTCAGTTGTAAGTCTATTAAAGCCACAGTTTACTCCCTCTCGTGTCTCGAGTGAATTGATGGTCACATCAGGGATGTGGGGGCGAAACCCAAGCAAACACGGGGAGAATGTGCAAACTCCACACGGACAGTGACCCAGAGCCGGAATCGAACCTGGGACCTTGGCGCCGTGAGGCTGCAGGGCTAACCCACTGCGCCAACTTGCTGCCCGAAGCTATGCTGGGTTTAAAGAGAGCCATTGAACTTTCCCTCTTTGTATAACACATGGAGAAGGGTGTACAGGAGCTACAAGAGTTTGCTGATTATGGTGTGCATAGCTTGGGCCGCACTTCCATTCAGACTCCATACCGGTCACGGATTCACCTGAGGAAGGAGCAGTGCTCCAAAAGCTAGTGTTTGAAACAAACATGTTGGACTTTAACCTGGTGTTGTAAGACTTCTTACTGTGCTCACCCCAGTCCAATGCCGGCATCTCCACATCATGGTCACGGGATGGTGCAGGTCATGCCAGAATTCCTTCGATTCCTGAAGCAAGTTCCTGGAGGAGTTTGTTTTTTGGGCACTGCCGCAGGCCACAAGGATGCTCCACACGAGGATGATGGTGAGAGCAGGCCACTGAGCCCCGATTGTGGCCAAGAGTCTCGGGAAGGTCAACGCCACCCGGTGCTGCGCAGGGCAAGCAGCCAATGACAGCAGCCGAGGTTGCTCCGGCAAGGTCTATGTATGGGGACATTTAGGAGGAGGAGGACAGCAACTGCATGATGCAGTTATACTGTGTTTTGCCTCCGAGGGTTGCACCAATCCAGATTACATTCCAGGTTAATGGACACCCTGAACCATGATGATAGGCACAGGAGATGCTGCCTCCATGCTTGACCTCCACACATTTTGGCGGCTGCGTATGGGAATCACACTGCTGTCTTTGCGGAATATCAAGGCTTGGTTGGCCACCTATACGTGGGAACCATTGAAAATTGTGGGCACCACTGTTACCCCGGTGGAATATGGACAGCAGGTGGTCCGCTTTCCTCTGATGGTTGTGAATTGTCCTGGTCTACATTTGCTGTGTAGGGACAGGTTGAAGGTCCTTTGGTTTGATTGGCAGGAAATATTTTGAATGGGCTCAGGCAATCTGTATGATGTTTTGAATAAGTATACAGAGGTTTTCCAGGAAGGTATGGACAGGATTAACGATCCCAGTGCCTACATCTATGTCGATCCGACTGTTCAGCCCAGTACTTCTGAGCGAGGCCGATTCTGTATGCGTTACTTCCGAAGATGGACGCAAAACTGCCACGTTTACAAGACCTTGGGGTCATCCAACCCGTACAGTTTGCGGAATGGGCTGCGCCTAAGGTACCAGTGATGAACCCTGATAAAACCATCTGGCTATGTAGGGATTTCAAACTGACCATAAACAGGGGATCGGAATTAAACCGTTACCCACTGCCCCAGGTTGAAGATCTATATGCTCGGTTGGCCGGTGGCTGTTTACAAAGTTAGATATGAGACCAGCATATCTACAGGAGTCTAGAAAGTTTGCCACGATAAATACACATCAAGAACTGCTTGAATACATCTGCCTTCTATTTGGAGTACATTGGCCCCAGCGGTATTCGGAGAGTGATGGAGAACATTTTACAGGCCTTGCCAAAAGCGGCTTTTTACCTAGATGACGTCCTTATCACTGGTTCCACAAAACAAAAGCACATGCAAAATCTCCAGGATGTGCTCTGCTGTTTTGCCCATGTGGGTTCCTGCCTGAACAAAGCAAATGTGTATTTGTGCCAAGGCAATTACCTACCTCAGATACCATGTTGATAGTGATGGACAAGGGCGGCATGGTGGCGCGTGGTTCTTACTGCTGTCTCACGGCGCTGAGGACCCAGGTTCGATCCCGGCACAGGGTCACTGTCCATGTAGAGTTTGCACATTCTCCCCATGTCTGCATGGGTCTCACCCCCACAACCCAAATATGTGTAGGGTAGGTGGATGGGCACATTAAATCCCCTCCCTTAATTGGAAAAAAATAAAACTTTAATTATAAAAAAAGATAGTGATGGGCTGCACCCATTTGAGGATGCCTGGACGATAAAGGGGACTCTACCCCATGGAATGACACTGAACTCCAACCCTTTTCAGGCCTTATTGTAAAAATGGCCTCCTATTAGCCCCATTGCATGTGTTGTTGCAGAAACACCAGGAATGGTGCTGGGGCACATCTCAGGTCGAGGCATTGATGACCGTGAAGAAGCGCCTGTCTTCCAAACAACTCCTACAGCACTACGACCCAACAAGGCCCCTGATTTTACTTGTGAAGCTTCCCCGTATGGCATTGGGGCGATGCTGGCCCATGAAGGGGATGATGGCATGGAATGCCCTGTCACATGTACCTCAGATTGAGAAAGCAGGTCTGGCTGTTATCTTTGGCATAAAAAGTTCCATCAATATGTGTATGGACAGTACTTTACTATCCTAACAGACTACAAGCTATTGCTCGGTCTATTCCGAGAAAATAATAGTGCCATGCTTATTGGATTGGCATGGATCCAGCGGTGGGCACTCCTGCTTCACTGTAAGACATCGGGGTGATGCTCGCCCATGAAGAGGATGGCAACACAGAGTGCCCCGCCGTATTTTCCTCGGGAGTCTTGGAGGATGCCAAGCACCAATATGCACAAATTGAGGAGGAGGTCTAGGTGTCATCTTTGGCATTAAAAAATGGCATCAATATGTGTATGGATAGTACTTTACTATCATGACAGACCACAAGCTGTTGCTCAGCCAATTCCGAGAACACTGGAACCTCTTGTGTAATACCCACTAGAGATGAGAGCAGCAGAACAGTCGAGGAGGTGAGCTGGCTGTTAAGAAACATTCCTCATAGAATTCCAATAGTATATTTAAAAATGGGATATTTCAGTTCCGGAATTAAATTCACCACTTTTTTTGTGCATTTACCTGTGTGTTTTATTGTAAGGCGATCGACAAGGCAGTTGTAAAACACAACAGAGGTTTATTGAACTCAGAAGAACTATACACACAGGTCAGCACAACTACAGTGCAGTTCTTGGTCCCACGACTCACGGTTTAATTCTGGCCAAGCCCCAGCAGCCAGATCTGCGCCTAAATACCTGATAGGCTAAGGTACCCTTAGGCTTAGTAGGCCCACTAAGTATTTGTAGCCATCTGGGATGGCCACTTACAATAAGGAACATGGACGGTCGCAAAGCATAATGGGAAAAATGGACAATGCAAGGTTCAGGCAGGCTCAGAGCCTGAATGTATATTTGTGAGCGAAGAATCCAGATGGTATCGAAACCCCCAACCGATTAGCATTTTGATGGACCATCTCCGTCAGACAAAGGGCTGATACTTGAGCAACCGATACAATCCCACACATTTTGGCGCCACTCCCTGTACTCAGGAAGCGTAAACAACAGGGTCAATGACCGCTTAGGACACGCCCAGCCATCAAGGCACCCACCCCTTTATTGGTTCAAATCGAACACAGTGATCATTACCCAAGAATTACCCAATTAGTGGGGTCCAAACTGAAGGACCGCCAAAAAGAGCGCAAAACCCCCAAGGATAAAGAGAGAGACCACCATGTGTTTGGCCTCTCTTAGACCTGGCGCTACGGCAACGTCAACTTCCAATTGCAGAACCACCAGAAGCAAATTCAAGTTCAACGCCCGCTACCAGACGGATGAGCCCAGCTGAGCAGCAGTTACTTCTACAGACCCGATAGACCCAGATTCGAACAACGGCCACCGTTCCTCTGACCTAAGCCGGGCGCCTGAAGTTAAGTACAGGTTGTCATAGTTGATAGGTGTAGTTTAACTAGTAGTGTTTATGTTGCATGATAATTGTGTGTGTAAATAAAGTACTCTTGATCTTGAACTAACTAACTGGTGTTTGGCTCTTTGATTGATATCTGGTTGAACATTGTGGTTGTATCATTTGATACCTGGCGACTCTGAGCAATACCATATAGATATCCAAAGAAAGAAGGGCAGCCTCATTGCCATATTTATAATAGGTAAAAAAGGCGACATATTGTCCCTTAAAGGGGCCATGCTACCTGTTATGGGCCAGGGTTTAGAGAACCCCAAAGTGTATCATGGAGTTCACCTGACCCACAACTTTTAATAGATTGTGATATGGGGAGCATACGGCCCACTCTACAGGTGTGGTATAGCAGAATTGGAAAGTATTTTTTAAAGCAAAACAATGTTTATTCTATTAACTCAAGTTAACATTTTTAAAACATACAGTGATCATCTTACCAACCATTAATTCAAATACAACCCCCAAAGAATACAACATTAAATAATCCTTGAGCTTTCCTTTTAACATCCATAAGACTTAAAACAAAACCTTAAACAGGTGCACCTCAGGTTTAACTTCACTACTGAGAACAGTTACCACGGTGAAATCAGCAAATGGACATTCATAAGCTTGCAGAGATCCACACACATCCTGCTGTGATTGCAGCTTCTCCAAAACTAAAATGAAACCAAACCCACCCTGCAGCAAAAAGCCTAAAGCGAAAATAAAAGGCTGACAGACAGCCCAGCTCCACCCACTCTCTGGCATCACTGCAGTAATAAACACCCATTTCTTAAAGATACTCTCACTACAGATATTTATATACACACTCATTTATAAACACCCATATCTTAAAGGTACTCTCACATGACGTACCACAATGGAAATATGTGTGTATGAATTTATACCTATCGGTATGGAGCGAATATTGTCACCAATAAGTTATCTAATGATTTGGAGGCAGATCGTGTGCAGAAATTCAGTCCCAGTCATTTACAGTGTAAATTCAATCTCAGTCATTTATAGGATAATATAATTTCCATAATGGCTGGGACTCGGTATGTTCCAAAGAGAAAAAAATAATGCACATTATTTTTAATGCTAAAATAGTACAGAACGGTTTAGGGAATTTTAACTGAATATTTACAGTATATATTTCAAGCAGCTAGAGAATAATGAGGTGTTAACTTGATTCATTCATAGTAACTATTAACACATTTGGCATTTACAGAAGTGACAATTGAAGTTGCTAAAGGGTACAATTGTATTTTGTTAAGTGCCAAATAAAGATACAGTTCAGTAAAGCGATACAGTGGCATCATAGTTACGCTACAAAATTAGTAATCCAAAAGCCTGGACTAATGATCCAGAGACATGAGTTCAAATCCCACCAGAACAAATGTGGAATTTAAATTCAGGTAATTAAATATCACAAAAACTGGAATAAAAAATTAGGAACTGCTGGATTGTTGTTAAAAATCATTTAGTTCACCACTTTCCTTTAGAAAAGAAAAACTGCCATTTATCATTCTAGCCAATACGCAATGTGCAAATCCACCGCAGTATAGCTGGCTCTTGACGGCCCTATGAAATGGTCCAGCAGGACATTTAGTTGGGAGTGTGTTGGTGACAGTCTTGTGCACAGTTATGAGGATGTGCCTGTCATAGTGCAGTAATGATGACATGTGCAAGATGTGAGGTGTGAGGAAGAAAGGTACACAGTGTGTGTAGATGAGGAGATGGGGTGAGTGAGATATCTTTCAGTATTGCAGCCGTGTCCTGGAAGCTAAGATCATCACATTGACATCTTTTTTTTCCCCAGAAGGACAGCAGGTAACAAACAGTACTTGGAGAAACCAGAGATGGCCAGTACACTCGCTTTCTTGCTCAAAGAGGCGTGTTTAACATCAATGGTGGAGTCATCACATAGGGTCTCTTCAACCTTATCACTTCCATCTCACCTTTGGGTAAAAATCCTGGAACTCCCTCCCTAAACAACACTGTGGGTTTAGTCGTTCAAATTATTCAAGAGGGCAGCTCATCACCACCAAGGGCAATTAGGATGGTCAATTAATGCTGGCCTAGCCAGAGATGTTTACATGCTTACATCCTGTGAAAGAGTAAAAAACAATTATCAGCTAATCTCACTTGAATGTGCAGGTTTGCGAGGTACCCGAGACA
Source organism: Scyliorhinus canicula (assembly GCF_902713615.1). Lineage (NCBI taxonomy): Eukaryota > Metazoa > Chordata > Chondrichthyes > Carcharhiniformes > Scyliorhinidae > Scyliorhinus > Scyliorhinus canicula. Next base: position 162,367,403 of record NC_052150.1, on the reverse strand, counting down.
TTGGGATCTATCCCCTCTGCCTCGAAGACCTCGGTCAAGTGCCATTCAATGCTGATCACCACAAATGGGGATCAGATGAAATGGCACTGATGGGGGTGTCCCAGGTGACTGGAGGCCCCCAGGTGCAGACCCTTTGGGCAGAGTGGTACTCTGGCACTGCTGGTGCCACATTGGTACCCTAACACTGCCAGCCTAGCACCCTGGCCATACCACTCTGGCAGTGCCACTTAGATACCAGTCTGGCACTGCCAAGGTGCCCAAGTGTTGCTGGTAGGAGCACTGCCAGGGTGCCACGCTGCCATTTCTTAAATAGTAGTCGTCGGTGTTCTGGGGTGGGGGGAGTCGGGGTTGGGGTCGCGGTTGCACGGGGCTCCAGTGATTGGAACGCCATTTAAAAATGGCATCCTGATTTCTCACTGCACTGAGTAATTCCGGCGAGTGGAGCTTATCAAAGCACAAAACTGGGCTATGGGCAGCCTCAGCCGCGCATTCCCCGCTGAAGCCCCCCATCTAACCTGGGTGCCGTTTTGTAGTGCTTTGTTCCTCGGTGATGCGAGTGCCAGGAAACACGTGGCTAAACAAGCTCAATATGGGACTTTATTCCCATTTAGTTAAAACCCGCCCATTGAGTTGTCTATTTCCCATATTGATAAAAGCTATCTCTCTTTAATTTCAAATTTTGAAAATGTCAATGCTTTATTTGTGCCAATTAAAGAATAAAATAGCATCCTTCATTAAAATACTTAAGAATAAGTATAAGAATAAATACTATATAAGAACATGCACCAGCTCAGAGATCAGCCAAGTGTAAGTGTAAGTCTACTTTGAAGGAAGTGTCATCACATGTTGAATCTTGCATGTGCAGTAAGTGATGATATGCAGCAATTCTGTATATAATATTGTACACGACTTCTGACCAGCAGGTGGCAGTGTGGCAGGGTAAGTCTACCATGTAGCTTTTTGCCTTGAGGCAGTTGGGAGTAAGTTTTGTTGGTGGATAGGCATATTTTGCAGTAGCACTATAATAGTTAGTTACCGTTAATAGTATGTTATAAATTTATTCCAGTTATCTTTACCACACAGTTGTTTCATAATATGTTATGTAAACTAGATGTTCTGTCGTGCATTATTCATATCAGACAGTGTACAGAACATGACACATTAGTTCGCAGAGAACAGGCTATAAATGCTTGTTTACTCCAGAACAAGATTACATTCAAGCTACATTTACAGAATATTGTGCTGGCTAATTTGCATATCATGGCTTAGAGATGGGCAGAGACAATCTTCAACTTGTGTTGAGGCATTACACGGAGTGACCATTCTGTCCAACATGTCCATCATGGAGTAAGTGGCATCCACCATGATAGATTTTAAAGTTACGTTTATTTAGAACTCAATAGGCGGGATTCTCCACTATTGGGATGCTCCATTTTGCCGGCAGCCCAGGGGTCTCCCGACGGCGTAGGGCTGCCCCACAATGGGAAACCCTATTGACGAGCCGGCAAAATGGAACATCCTGCCAGCGTGCGGCAGAACAGAGAAACCCAATGGGAGGGAGTGCGATACGGAATAACAGAAGATCAGTGGAAGCCTGTGAAGCTTCACTCGCTAAATTGCACTTTTGAATGTTGGTTAGTGTTGCTATGGAAAATCATGCTGTTCTATATTTTTATAGTGAAATGTGGTTCTGCATTTCACTAGTGGCTGAAAGGAATATGGAGATTGCACAACATTAATCAACAAAGTTGAACATTACTACACCAGGTGATGGGAGAAAGGGGTGGTGTTAATCTCAGTTTGGTGCAGAACCTAGAATCAGTGATCTAAAGCCCTTCTTTCAATTCCCAAGTAACAATGCTTCATGTTATCCACCTAACCCACTGACATTATATTGATAGTTTGGATACAATTCCAGCTTAAACTGGGAATGATGTGCAGAATACCCTACAAGACACTGAGGAATGAATTAGACAGAATTACTCGAGGAATGGATGGCGTGTGTCATTCCAAGTTTTGGTATTCTTTATGGGGTAAGTGCCACTTTTGCACAGCTAAAGGAGCAGGCGCCCACCCCCTATTATTTAAATGATGCCATTTCAGGATTTATAATGGGAACATGAGTGAATTAAACCAGCAGGCAGAAGTTCCACCTCACTGCATTTGCAGCAGCACAATAGTATGTGGTATTATGACGCCAGGCTTTTAAAAAAAATAAAAAATGCATTCAAAAGCAACCTTAATGTAGAAAGATATTCCAAGGTGTTTCATTGTTCAAAGGCAGATCCATGCAGAATAAGAGCACACAGAGGAATTGACCACACGTTGAAGTGGTGGGTTATATAATAATAATAATCTTTATTGTCACAAGTACGCTTACATTAACACTGCAATGAAGTTCCCGTGAAAAGCCCCTAGGCGCCACATTCCGGCGCACGGGGGGATAATTTTAGAATGTCCAAATTACCTAACAACACATCTTTCAGGACTTGTGGGAGGAAACCGAGCACCTGGAGGAAACCATCGCAGACAGGGGGAGAACGTGCAGACTCCGCACAGACAGTGACCCAAGCGGGAATTGAACCTAGGACCCTGGTGCTGTGAAGCAACAGTGCTACCCACTATGCTACCATGCCGCCCCATGTTTTAAGGAGGTTATTATAGGTGAGAAGTGAAAGAACAAGGAGATGAGTTTAGGAAGAATTATGCTAAATCTGGGATGAGATAGCTCATCAGTAAATGCGCAGAGGGCAAGGAAAGTGCAGAGTAGTTCTGTATTGAAAAAGCATCAGTTGAATGCTGGGATTTAGGGTTAGAGGACATTACACCAATTGGACTGAGGTGGTGCAAAGATATGTAAATGAGAGTAAGAATTTTCAAAATTGGTGTATCTAAGGATAGGGAGTTAATTGAAGGTTAGTGACTCCAGGGACAATAGGAGAGTTGGCCTTTCAGTGAGTTAGGATGTAGGTGGCAGGGGTCCCGTCAATTTGGAGTGCATATCAGTTGGAGCTTGGGGACCAATGAGGACGGTACTGAAAAAGTAATGATTGGTCGTGGAAGCTGCATAATTGAGGGTAGGGATAAGATATGACGTTTACTTTGATAGCCAAAATATTAGAGGTGGGAGTAGATGGTCTTCATAGTGGACTCGAAGCTAACCTGAGGGACACCATTTAATTGAGATACCATATTGATTTAGCAATCTAATCTCCTTGGCATTGCTATCACTTCTTTGAAAAGGTAACAAAATGAAAAATTCTTTAAAATATTAGCATTAAACTAATGAGACAAATAAATGTCAGTTGGTAAAGGGGATCAGAACTCCAGAGATTATCTGACCTTTCTGTTAATTTAAGATATAAAGATTGGGAATTAAGCATTTTGAGAGGGTATGTAGTACAAACAATTAATTGAAAGAAGGAAATGGGATTTACATATTGGTTCATGCCCAAAACAGTAGAATGATTCATTAATTAATTTCCTTTGAGATGTTTGAATGCACTTATAATTGACAGGGTAGCAAGAAATACCACTGTATAAATTATGTATATATATTGAACTATTGATCTACATTCTATAGTAATCTCCGTGGAAAAATAATCTTCTCATATAGACTAGTCAGTAAGATCTGCTGTAGAGCAGACTAAAGCTGGTATAAAAATTGTTAAGAATGGTAAAGAAGGTCAGTGGAAGGACATTTATCTCTGATTATTTATACAAAGACAGAACAACTCACTGAAGCATCTACTATTGTATTGCAGCAAATAAAATACTGAATATTCTTAAAATACAACTTGATGTGCTGCCCTAAAGTCCAACTGAACAAAATCAAACTATTCAAAATTGCCACATGGTCAACAATTTCTAACAAAAAGCTTTGAAGAATGCAAATAATAATAACTACTAATAAAAAAATATATGGGCTGAATTTTTCGGCCGCGCCTGCCGCAAGATCGTCACAGATGGGATGGGGATCATGTAAAGGCCCATTGACCTTGGGCGGGAATTTTCAGTCACCGGAGGGGTGCGGCTGAGAATTCCCACCCATAGTCAATCTTGGATCAAGATTTATTTAAACAATATGGAAAAGTCAACAAGCGCAGCCCAACATATTCATTTACAGAAAAGCACTTTTTTATAACAACGTACAGCAAAAGAACAATCAACACTTGTTCTTCATCCAGTAATAATAGTTCCCCTTGTGAGGAAGGTGGGCAATATAAGATAGTCACCAAGATATTCAATGGGGAATTGCGAAGACGTTCATTTACCCTAGCAGTGGTGAAAATATGGAACCTGCGATCCCAGAGAATGGCACGCAAGGGAAATTAGAGATAGTGGGCACGACTTGGTATGGGTATGTGGTCATTGAATCTCACGAGGGCCCATTCGCATGATTCGAGATGCTCAAAACATCTCTCTAGTTTCAACAGAACCTTACAAGACACCGTGATCTGGATCTCGCCCTCACTGGGCATGATCCAGATCTAAATGTTTAAATCAGCATAATTGCTCATTTAAATACCCAGATGCTGGATTCATCCGGCACCCATGACTCACCAACTGCGCCTGGGAGACTTCGCCAGGGCACCGTTTAGTGCTGGTCCACACAAATGTGGACTGGGTGTAACGGCATCTGGGGTGGACATCCATGCCATTGGAGACCGCCGGTGGTCGAGGACAGGGCATGCCAGAGGAACCTGGACACCTTGCCACTGCCAACCTGGCACCTTAGCATCACCACCCTGGCACTGCCAGGGTGCCTGTCTGGCAGTGCCAGAGTGCACAGATGCCAGGTGGCACTGTCAGGGTTCAGGGTTGCCACTTAGAGGGAGGGTGCGGCCCATTTCTGTCATCTGGTTTCTCACATTTACAGCCAGGGACAGGTCTTCAGATGCTGGAGCTTCGTGACATGGGCAGCACGGTGGCACAGCTCCAGAACCCCGGGTTCAATTCTGGCCTTGGGTGACTGTGTGGAGTTTGCACTTTTTCCGCGTGTCTGTGTGGGTTTCCTCTGGGTGCTCCGGTTTCCTCCCACAGTCCAAAGATATTAGGTGAATTGGTTATGCTAAATTGACCCTTAGGGTCCAAAGGGTTAGGTGGGGTTACTGGGTTACAGAGATAGGGTGGAGGCATGGGCTTAAGTAGAGTGCTCTTTCCAAGGGCCAGTGCAGACTCGATGGGCTGAATAGCCTCCATCTGCACTGTAAATTCTATGATTCTATGACATAGGGGCCCGACTGGCCACGTATACCGGGGAGCCCTTACAAAAATAGGGCACCGCCCATGTGCCTGTGGCATACGGAGACCCATTTACATGCCTATCATCGGTGGTAGACCGTGACGATGGGCCTAGTCTATTGGGGCCCGATTTGCTGCATTTGGATTTGTAACTCATGTGACAGGTGTACTCCCGTGGACTGGAGATATTGTTGACCAAGTTCCCTTCGGATTTCGCCGAAGGCCTCGGTATCATTAAAGGAGCAATGGCCATAATAAATGTGGGAGAGAAGGCCCTGCCCTGATATATCCGCAACCACCCTGTGCCGTACGCACTTTGCGGCAGGTAGGCCGGAAATTGAACAGTTTGGAACAACTGGGGATTATTTGCCCTGTCTGCTATGTTGATTGGGCACGCCTGTAGTCCCCGTGTTGAACCCAAATGGGTTGGTGCGGCTCTGTGGAAACTACAAAATGACCGCAAACCAAATATCCCACTTTGACTGTTACCCGGTCCCTCGGATCGAAGATCTCGACGCCTGACTGAGCAGAGGGTAAAAGTTCACTAAACTAGACATGAGCCATGCTTACTTGCAGCTGGTTCTCAAACCAGATTCCCGGAAATATGTGACGATCAACACTCATCGGATTGCATGAGTATATGCGGTTGCCGTTCGGAGTCTCCTTTGCTTGTGCGATGTTTCAGAAGGTCATTGAGAATATCTTGCGAGGGCTACCAAGGGTGGCCGTCTACCGGGACAACATCCTCAACACCAGGACCTCACATCAGAACAACATGGAGAAACTAATCAAAGTCCTTGAGCAGTTTGCTCGCCTGCAGAAGGAGTTGCATTTTCCACATGCCGGAGGTCAAATATCTTGGCTACCGGGTGGACAGCAGGCCTCTATGTAGTGGAGGACAAAGTGCAGGCGATTCACCAGGCCCCCATCCCTCGTAACCAAGTGGACCATTGTGTTCGCGGTGAGGAGACTCCACCCGTATGTTTATGGGTGGACGTTCACAGTACATAGCGATCATAAGCCCCTGCTGGTGTTATTCAAGGAAGATCCGTAGATTCCACCAATAGCATCTGCCCAGGTTCAGCAGTGGGCCTTGCTTCTGTTGGCCTACGGGTACACTATCGCCCGGGCTCAAGAATCCCACGTCCGGCTGCTTTGAGCCGCCTGCCCTGACCCACAAAGCTGCTAGCTCCCGCAGCAGCCACGGAGGTGATAGCCGTCATCCATTTCATGGACACTTTGCCAGTGATGGCAGCTCATTCCCGAGGATGGACCCAGACCGACACTGAGTTTTCGACGGCCTGACATATGTCCAATATAGGTCCTGACATTGGGCGATACCGGACGGGCTGAAGGCATACACCTCCAAGCTACCCAAAATGAGTTTCAAATATGGCGTCCTCCTGTGGGGAACATGGGTGGTCGTACCTGAATAGGGGCGTGTACCCCTATTGAAAGACCTCCATAACGAGTCCCGCAGGGTGGCTAAAAGAAAAATGTTGGCACGCAGCTACGTTTGGTTGCCCAGACTGGATGCTGAGATTGAGCAGATGGCCTGCAATTGCACCCCATGCCAGGAATACTAGAAGGGTGCACCAGTGGCACCTATGCACCCCGGAAGTGATCCGGAAAAACCGCGGTCCCACAGAGGCATCGACTTTGCAAGCCCGTTTCATGGGGCTTGCAATCAGCAAGCCCTCTCTCCACCCTACCCCCCCCCCCCCCCCACCAATCTCCAGTGGTAGCCCTACATCTGTGGAAAGGCACCCAAATGAGCAGCACCGACCACCGGAACTATGTGTGGCACGGTAGAACAGTGTTAGCACTGTTGCTTCACAGTGCCATGGTCCCAGGTTCAATACTGGCTTTGGTCACTGTCTGTGTGGAGTCTCCACCTTCTCCCAGTGTCTGCATGGGTTTCCTCCGGGTGCTCCGGTTCCCTCCTAAGTCCTGAAAGACGTGCTGGTGGGTGAACTGGACATTCTGAATTCTCTGTCTGTGTCCCCGAACAGGCACCGGAATGGGGTGACAAGGGGCGTTTCACAGTAACTTCATTGCAGTGTTAATGTAAGCCTACTTTGACAATGAAGATTTTTTTTTTAAAGGACACATAGAGAGACAGAGAGAAAGAGAGAGAGAGAATTCCTTTTAGTAAAAACAACTAGACAGCATACAGAGCAACCACAAGAAACCCAACAAACAATTAAGTACAAGGCAAAGCCGCCAGCACTCAAGCAAGCACACACTCCCCCACCCTCCCCCAGCAACCGCCCCATGCCGATGGAGAGGTGCCCGCAAGCAGCTCAGTCCACAAGAAAAGGTCAGACAGCGCACAGTTGAGGAGGGAGAGAAAGAACACCCCTCGCTCTCACTAGCACTGGGAGGAACCCCTCAACCTCAAATGCACAGAGGTAGGAGTGCCGAAACTGGCGAGCACCAAGCCGCTAGGCATTAAAAAAAGAACACAACAAAAATACAATAATAACCAGACAATCCCCCCAACAACAAAACAAAAATGATGCCAAAGACTTTTATTTTGAGTCAGCGGATGCGACTGAGACGTTCGTGAGGGCAGAAGGCTTGGGACAGACGTGAGGAGCGGAGCTGGAAGAGAGACTGTAGACTGTTATTGGGGAGCTGGAAAATGTATAAATGCTATAACTTTCTTTTTACTGATATGTGTTCTAATTTAATTCTCTTCACATTGTTACAGAGTTCAAGTTATTGGCTGGGTTGATTGGCATTCTGTGTTGCGACGGTTATATCTTATTTTAGTGAATTGTATGGGTTGGATTGTTGTTTTTGATTTTTCTTTCTCTGGGACTGGGTGGGAGGGGACGGTATATCTTGGCGGGGGGAGCCACCCGCGCTAGCTAACTAGAGTAGGCTTGTGAACTGAGGTGATGTGAGAGGAGGGCTGTGGACATTGGAGCCTGGTTAGCAGGTTTCAATGGGCCTACTAGGCGAGCGATGGGGAGGGAGGGATTGATGCTGGGCGATGTTTTTTCGAAAGGAAATGTAAGGGGGTTTTTGGGAGGGAGTGAAGGGGTTTGATGTTAATAATGGATAGGGGCAGGTCAGGCTCATGGGACAGGGCCCAGTGGCATGATGATGGTGGATAAGAAGGGTGGGGGGGGTGAGAGACCCCCAGTTAGGATTGTCACGTGGAACATGAGAGGGTTAAGAGATCCGGTCAAGAGGTCAAGGGTGCTTGCGCATCTTAAAAGTTTGAAAGCCGATGTAGCAATGCTGCAGGAGACTCACTTGAGGGTGAAGGACCATGTGAGACTTAAAATGGGTTGGGTTAGTCAGGTGCTTCACTCTGGATTTGATGGAAGGGCTCGAGGGGTAACGGTATTGGTCAGCAAAAGGGTGCGGTTCCAGATGGAGAAGGTGGTGGCAGATCAGGAGTTAGATATGTGATTGTGACAGGGGCGCTGGAGGGGAGGTTAGTGGCGCTGTTAAGTGTATGCGGTCCCAATTGGGACGATGTGGGATTCGCAAAGAAGGTGTTTGGGGCCATCCCTGACTTGGACACACACAAACTGATAGTGGGAGGGGGGGGAGCTTGAACTTAGTGCAGGAGCCAAGGTTGGACAGATCACGGCCGCGCTCGCTGGTCCCATCAGGGGGGTCGAAGGCGTTGGCTGGGCGAATGGTGGAAATGGGAGGGGTGGACCCTTGGAGGTTTCTGCACCCAAGGGAATGGGAGTACTCGTTTTTCTCAGTAGCCCATAAGGTAATCTCGCGGATCGACTTTTCGTGGTGGGGAAGGCTTTGCTGGCTGGGGTTAAGGGGTCGGAATACTCGGCAATTGCAGTGTCAGATTATGCTCCGCATTGGGTGGATATGGCACTGGAGAAGGGGGTAACGCAGAGGCCGGGGTGGAAATTAGATGTGGGACTTTGGGGGACCCTTGGGGGAACCAAGGGTTCTGTGACAACATTGAAAAGGTAATTGAGGAATATGTAGGTTTCAACTGTACGGGGGAGGATGCAGTCAGGGAAAGTGGCAGGGCCGGATGGGTTTCCGGTGGAATATTGTAAAAAATGCAAGGATAAGCTGGCACCCCTGATGGTGGGGATGTTTGAAGAGGCGATAGAGAAGGGGGTGTTGCCATAAACCTTGGGGCAGGCATCGATTTCCCTGTTGTTAAAAAAAGATAAGGATCCGATGGAGTGTGGGTCGTATAGGCCCATATCACTTCTGAATGTGGACGCAAAAGTATTGGTGAAGGTACTGGTGGGTAGGCTGGAGGAGTACCTCCCGAAGGGGATAGGTGAAGATCAGATGGGTTTGTGAGAGGGAGGCAGCACTTTTCAAAGGTTAGAGAGAATATTGAACGTCGTTATGGCACCGGCAGAGGGGAAGGAAACAGATGTGGTTGTGACATTGGACGCTGAGAAGGCGTTTGACCGGGTAGAATGGGGGTACTTGATGGCAGTTCTGGAGCGGTTTGGGATTGGACCAAGATTTGTGAACTGGGTAAAGCTACTATATAAGGAGCCGGGGCGATTGTCCGCACAAACAACATCAGCTAGAGATACTTTTCTCTCCACCGTGGGACTAGGCAGGTATGTCCTATGTCCCGCCTGCTGTTTGCACTCGCGATTGAGCCCTTGGCCATTGCATTAAGAAGTTCGGGGGTATGGAAAGGAATAGTACAGGGGGGATAGAGCATAGGGTATCCTTAAATGCCGATGACTTGCTGATACATGTCAGAACTGAGTGTGCCGATAGGGGGAATATTGGAGCTGCTTCGAGTGTTTGGGCCTTTCTCGGGCTACAAGCTAAATCTAGACAAGAGTGAGTATTTTATGGTGTCTCTGCCGGGGGTGGGGGCAGGAGTGGGGGGGGCTGCCATTCCGTTGGGCAGGGACTCACTTTAGGTACCTGCGAATGCAGGTGGCCTGAGAGTGGGTGGGGGGGGGGGGGGGGGGGGGGGTTGGGGGGGCTCCGCAGGTACAACATTTCTAGTTTGGTGGGGAGAGTGAAAGCGATCTGGCAAGGTGGGATGGTCTCCCTCTGTCATTGGCGGGTAGAATATAGGCGGTTAAAATGAACGTGTTGCCGCGATTTCTGTTCATTTTTCAATGCATGTCGATTTTTCTGACAAAGGCTTTTTTCAGAGAGATTGAGGGAAGAATTACTTCGTTCATATGGGGAGGGAAGGTGGCCAGAATTAGAAAGGTGCTGCTACAGAGGGGAAGGCAGGCAGGGGGTTTGGGTCTTCCGAACCTTATGTATTACTATTGGGCAGCGAATGTGGAGAAGGTGCGGAGCTGGTTCAGAGGGGTCGATTCCCAGTGGGTCAGAATGGAGGAGAGTTTGTGCAGAGGGTCGGCATTGAAAGCACTAGCAACAGTGCCGCTCCCGATGGCCCCGGGGAAATACTCAGGGAGTCCGGTAATAATAGCTTCATTGAAAATTTGGAGGCAGTTTCGGCAACACTTCGGGTTGCGGACAGGGTCAAGGGAAATGCCGATTTGGGGGAACCACAGATTTGAGCCAGGGAGGTGGGATGGAAATTTTCGGAAATGGGAGGAGAAGGAGATTAAGACACTGAAAGATTTGTTTCTTAGGGGTCGGTTTGCAGGATTGAAGGAGCTGGAAGCGATGTGTGGGCTGGAGCAGGGAGAAATGTTTAGATACATGCAGGTTCGAGATTTTGCCAGAAAGGAGATACAGAGCTTCCTGGTGGAGTCGGTCTCCACATTGCTGGAGGAGGTGCTGACAACAGGGGGACTGGAGAAGGGGGCAGTGTCAGCGGTTTACGGAGCTATTTTGGAAGAGGAGAAGGCACCACTGGAAGGGATCAAAGCAAAGTGGGAGGACGAGTTGGGAGAGGATATGGAGGAGGGGTTCTGGTGTGAGGTTCACCGGAGAGTGAGTGCCTCCACCTCGTGCACGAGGTTGGGGCTGATACAGCTGAAGTTGGTATACAGAGCACACCTGATGAGCCGATTCTTTGAAGGTGCAGAAGATATGTGTGAACGTTGCGGGGGGGGGGGGCTAATCACGTTCATATGTTTTGGTCCTGTCCAAAGCTAGAGAATTACTGGAAAGAGGTTTTTCGGGTAATTTCTAAAGTGGTGCACGTGAAACTGGACCCGGGCCCCGGGAGGCCATATTCAGGGTGTCGGACCAGCCAGGGTTGGAAACAGATGCGAAGGTAGATGATGTAGCCTTCGCCTCGTTGATCGCCCAAAGGCAATAGGTTGGAGATCAACCTCTCCACCCTGTGCTCTGGCTTTGTGGGGGGACCTGTTGGAAATCTTAACTCTTGAGAAGGCTAAGTTTGAACTGAAGGGAAGGATGGAGACGTTCTACAATTCATAGGCATTATTCATTATGCACTTTCAAGAACTGGATAACATCGAACATTAGTTGGGGCAGGTGGGTGGGAGGGTTGGGGGGAGGGGGGCTGTGTATGTTAATGGCGACTATGGGTGATCCCTGATTCCTTTTTGTCATTTGTTTATGTGAACATGCGGGCTGATGTTTGGGGTTTGGTGGGAGGATGGGATCGTTGTTATTGTTATGGGGATTGACATATTTGTTACTGATTATTGTTTATTGTTGGTGGGTGTAAATTTGGGAGAAAATGTGAAAAAGGAGGAGAATAAAAAAGTATTTAAAAAAAACAATAAAACAAAACCAACATCAGTACGAACATTGCCAATTGGACCAGCACCCTGTTGCCCCCACAGTTTAAGCATCCGGTCTCCGGACACCATCCAGTCCAAAACTGCAAAAGCGAGACTGTTCTCCTCCACTTTCAGCCCGGCAGCAGGTCAACCAAAATCCGTCCTGTGCTCCACTCCTAGTCGATAAACAGTAAGGCAGCCAGTAATAAGTACCAGCCCCAGGCCTGGCAGCTGCAAGCTCTCCTCTCTCTCCCCTGCTAGCAACTGACAGCAGCAACAGGCTCCTCCTGCCCTTCATCCAACCAGTCATAACACCGTTCTCCCTTGCTGTAGTCCAGGTTACAAAGTCTGGAAAAGCAGCCAGCATACAGAATAACACACCAGGTCCGGAAGCAGGGTTACAGCCAGAAGCAGTAGGAGCTCAGGGAAACGCAGCCTGCACTCAGAGTATGAGCTACTCACGTGACTTGGAGGTGGAGGTTCTTCCCCATTGGAGGAAATCCCCACAGGATATAACCTCCATCCTAGTAGCAGGTCGGGGAAGATGACTCTATGGGGAGTGATTGTTGTATCTAGTGTGCAAATAAAGACAGTCTGGCCTCTTATGAAATTGTTGCCTTCATGTGCAAAACAAGGCACCAGTGCTTTCAAGAAAGATGGCAGAGCTTTTAAATTCTGAGGATAAATAATAACGGAGCAACATAGCTACTCAACTTTGCCTGGATCAGAGGAGACAAATGCAAAATTAATAAGCTTCAACTAGGATTCGTAATTAGTCGGATTTTTCCCCCAGAGGGCTGATTGGTACATGTAATAATTCTTCAGCTAAATACGTGAACTGTATTTCAATATTGTTTTCTCCAAAGAAAACTGCTTCAGTTATCAGTCTCTCTTCCTACAGACACCGGGGTATTTTCCTGTAGTTCCTGGCTATGTTTCTTGTTGGCTGCTGTTAAGTGACCCCCCTTAATGTGTAATGCAAATTTTTCAATGAGTATGCCCCTTTGAAAATTAAAAAATTTAAATACCGTGCTTTTCAGTCCATGTCCCCAGATATCAAATCAACTGCATTACCCTCATCAACCCTCTCTGTTATCTTCTCAAATAATTCAATCCAGTTAATTAAAAACAATTTGTCTTCAACAAATTAAAACTGGCTTTTCTGAATTAATCACACTTGTCCACGTGACTGTGAATGTTGTCCCGGTTATCACTGAGTGACTGGCCTTGTTGAGTATATCATTATTTCCTTTAACAAGGGTGCAACATTTTCAATTCTCCAGTCCTTTGACACCACCCTGTATCTCAGGAGAATTGGAAGATTATGGTCAGTACCTCATCAATTTCCACCTTGACCTCCTTCTGTGCGTTATGCAACATGTAAATGTACGTGTAATGAACTCCAATTGGCTTTATTGGTTGGCCAATTGGAGTATGAGCTCCCTCAATGATAGCTCATTGAGGGGCCCATATAAGCACCTGTGTAGGCTTTGTGAGCAGTCTTAAGTTGACTGGACTGCTAGCAGCACTGTTTGTAGCTGCTCCTGTAATATCGTTATTGTAAATAAATATTGGTGTGGTGACGGAACTCCTGCCTCCCGTGGATTACTACAGTACGTATTAGGAGCAGGAATAGGCCACACAGCTCCTGGAGCCTTCTCCATCATGCAATAAATTCATGGCTGATCTAAATGTAACTTTAATCCCACACTGCTGCTTCCCCCCAAAATACTTTCACCCCTTTGTTGATCAATAATCTGTTTGGCGCAGCCTTAAAAATATTCAAAGGCTCTGCTTCCACTGCCTTTTCAGGAAGAGTGTCACAGAAATCTGAGAGAGAAAAACTCTTTCCTTATCTCTTTCTTAAATGAGGAACCCCTGACTTTTAAACAGTGACCCTTGTTCTAAATTCCCCAACAATAGGAAACATCCTCTCCACATCCACCCTGTCAATAATCCTCAGGTTCTTAAAGGTTTTGTTCAATTCACCTTCATACTCTTACAAACTCTAGTGGATACAAACCTAACCTCTCCAGCCTTTCCACTGAAGGCAACCCACTCATTCCTGCTATTAGTCTAATAAACTGCTTCTAACGCATTTACATCTCTCCTTATATGAGGAGACTAATATCGTGCACAGTACTCAAGATGTTCTGTATGCCCTGGATAACTGAAGCATAACTTCCCGGCTTTTGTATTCATACCCCTCACCATAAATTATAACATTCTATAAACTTTCCCAATTACTTGCTGTGCCTTTTGTGGTTCATGCAATAGGACACACAGATCCCTCTGCATCTCAGAGCTCTGCAATCTCTCATCATTTAGATAATAAGCTTATTTTGTATTCTTCCTCCCAAATGGACAATATCACATTTATATGCATCCCATCCTAAACTGGTGACTTATCTACTTTAAGGATCGCCAACCATTCCTGCGCCCCAATATCTCAACTACCTCCACATCCACTGTGATTTTGGCAGGATATCCTTTTGGTACTCATTTAGTACCTCATCTATAGGGCAACACAGTGGCACAGTAGTTGGCACTGCTGCCTCAAGTGTCAGGGACCCGGGTTCGATTCTGGCCTTGGGTCACTGTCTGTGTAGAGTTTTTATGTTCTCCCCTTGTCTTCATGGGTTTCCTTCAACTGCTCTGATTTCCTCCCACAGTCCAAAGGCCATGCTAAATTGCCCCTTAGTTCCCAAAGATGTGCAGGTTAGGTGGGGTTAGGGTGGCACAGTGGTTAGCATTGCTGACTACGGCGCTGAGGACCCGGGTTCGAATCCCGGCCCTGGGTCACTGTCTGTGAGGAGTTTGCACATTCTCCCCGTGTCTGCATGGGTTTCACCCCCACAACCCCCACAACCCAAAGATGTGGGGGGGGGGAGGGTGAACAGCCAGCTGTCGTGGTGCACATAGGCACCAACGATATAGGTAAAAAAACGGGATGAGGTCCTACAAGCGGAATTCAGGGAGTTAGGAGTTAAACTAAAAAGTAGGACCTCAAAGGTAGTAACCTCAGGATTGCTACCAGTGCCACGAGCTAGTCAGAGTAGGAATGTCAGGATAGATAGGATGAATGCGTGGCTCGAGAGATGGTGCAAGAGGGAGGGATTCAAATTCCTGGGGCATTGGGACCGGTTCTGGGGGAGGTGGGACCAGTACAAACCGGACGGTCTGCACTTGGGCAGGACTGGAACCGATGTCCTAGGGGGGGTGTTTTCTAGAGCTGTTGGGGAGGGTTTAAACTAATGTGGCAGGGGGATGGGAACCAATGCTGGAAGTTGGAAGGTAGTAAAACAGGGACAGAAACAAAAGGAAGTAAGGGGAAAAGTGCAAGGCAGAGAAGACATAGTCAGAAATCCAGAAGAGCGACAGTACAAGGTACAGTGACTGAGGGGAGCACAGTGAATAGGCCCAGTAATAACAAAAGGAATAAAACTGGAGATGTTAAGATTCAAAACAGAGGTAAAAAAACCAACATAAGTGTACTTTACCTGAATGCTCGTAGTATTCGGAATAAAGTAAATGAGTTGGTGGCACAAATCATCGTAAATGACTATGATTTAGTGGCCATACTGAAACATGGTTAAAGGATGGCCACGACTGGGAGTTAAATATCCGAGGGTATCAAACTATTCGGAAGGACAGAGTGGATGGTAAGGGAGGTGGTGTTGCTCTGTTATTTAAGGATGACATCCGGGCAATAGTAAGGGATGACATCGGTGCTATGGAGGATAAGGTTGAATCCATTTGGGTGGAAATCAGGAATAGTAAGGCGGAAAAGTCACTGATAGGAGTAGTCTATCGGCCACCAAATAGTAACGAGATGGTGGGGCAGGCAATAAACAAAGAAATAACTGATGCATGTAGAAATGGTACAGCAGTTATCATGGGGGATTTTAATCTACATGTCGATTGGTTTAACCAGGTCGGTCAAGGCAACCGTGAGGAGGAGTTTATAGAATGTATCCGCGATAGTTTCCTAGAACAGTATGTAATGGAACCTACGAGGGAACAAGCGGTCCTAGATCTTGTCCTGTGTAATGAGACAGGATTGATTCATGATTTCATAGTTAGGGATCCTCTCGGAAGGAGCGATCACAATATGGAGAAATTTAAAATACAGATGGAGGGTGAGAAAGTAAAATCAAATACTAGTGTTTTGTGTTTAAACAAAGGAGATTACAAGGGGATGAGAGAAGAACTAGCTAAGGTAGACTGGAAGCTAGGACTTTATGGTGGAACAGTTGAGGAACAGTGGAGAACCTTCCAAGCAATTTTTCACAGTGCTCAGCAAAGGTTTATACCAACAAAAAGGAAGGACGGAAGAAAGAGGGAAAATCGACCGTGGATATCTAAGGAAATAAGGGAGAGTATCAAATTGAAGGAAAAAGCATATAAAGTGGCAAAGATTGCTGGGAGATTAGAGGACTGGGAAATCTTTAGGGGGCAACAGAAAGCTACTAAAAATGCTATAAGATAGAGTATGAGAGTAAACTTGCTCAGAATATAAAAACAGACAGTAAAAGTTTTTACAAATATATAAGACAAAAAAGAGTGGCTAAGGTAAATATTGGTCCTTTAGAGGATGAGAAGGGAGTTTTAATAATGGGAAATGAGGAAATGGCTGAGGAACTGAACAGGTTTTTTGGGTCGGTCTTCACAGTGGAAGACACAAATAACATGCCAGCGACTGATAGAAATGAGGCTATGACAGGTGAGGACCTTGAGAGGATTGTTATCACTAAGGAGGGAGTGATGGGCAAGCTAATGGGGCTAAAGGTAGACAAGTCTCCTGGCCCTGATGGAATGCATCCCAGAGTGCTAAAAGAGATGGCTAGGGAAATTGCAGATGCACTAGTGATAATTTACCGAAATTCACTAGACTCTGGGGTGGTCCCGGTGGATTGGAAATTAGCAAACGTGACACCACTGTTTAAAAAAGGAGGTAGGCAGAAAGCAGGAAATTATAGGCCAGTGAGCTTAACTTCGGTAATAGGGAAGATGCTGGAATCTATCATCAAGGAAGAAATTGCGAGGCATCTGGATAGAAATTGTCCCATTGGGCAGACGCAGCATGGGTTCGTTAAAGGCAGGTCATGCCTAACTAATTTAGTGGAATTTTTTGAGGACATTACCAGTGCAGTAGATAACGGGGAGCCGATGGATGTGGTATATCTGGATTTCCAGAAAGCCTTTGACAAGGTGCCACAGAAAAGGTTGCTGCATAAGATAAAGATGCATGGCATTAAGGGTAAAGTTGTAGCATGGATAGAGGATTGGTTAATTAATAGAAAGCAAAGAGTTGGGATAAATGGGTGTTTCTCTGGTTGGCAATCAGTAGCTAGTGGTGTCCCTCAGGGATCAGTGTTGGGCCCACAATTGTTCACAATTTACATTGATGATTTGGAGTTGGGGACCAAGGGCAATGTGTCCAAGTTTGCAGATGACACTAAGATGAGTGGTAAAGCGAAAAGTGCAGAGGATACTGGAAGTCTGCAGAGGGATTTGGATAGGTTAAGTGAATGGGCTCGGGTCTGGCAGATGGAATACAATGTTGACAAATGTGAGGTTATCCATTTTGGTAGGAATAACAGCAAACGGGATTATTATTTAAACGATAAAATATTAAAGCATGCCGCTGTTCAGAGAGACTTGGGTGTGCTAGTGCATGAGTCACAGAAGGTTGGTTTACAAGTGCAACAGGTGATTAAGAAGGCAAATGGAATTTTGTCCTTCATTGCTAGAGGGATGGAGTTTAAGACTAGGGAGGTTATGTTGCAATTGTATAATGTGTTAGTGCGGCCACACCTGGAGTATTGTGTTCAGTTTTGGTCTCCTTACTTGAGAAAGGACGTACTGGCGCTAGAGGGTGTGCAGAGGAGATTCACTAGGTTAATCCCAGAGCTGAAGGGGTTGGATTATGAGGAGAGGTTGAGTAGACTGGGACTGTACTCGTTGGAATTTAGAAGGATGAGGGGGGATCTTATAGAAACATTTAAAATTATGAAGGGAATAGATAGGATAGATGCAGGCAGGTTGTTTCCACTGGCGGGTGACAGCAGAACTAGGGGGCATAGCCTCAAAATAAGGGGAAGTAGATTTAGGACTGAGTTGAGGAGGAACTTCTTCACCCAAAGGGTTGTGAATCTATGGAATTCCTTGCCCAGTGAAGCAGTTGAGGCTCCCTCATTACATGTTTTTAAGGTAAAGATAGATAGTTTTTTGAAGAATAAAGGGATTAAGGGTTATGGTGTTCGGGCCGGAAAGTGGAGCTGAGTCCACAAAAGATCAGCCATGATCTAATTGAATGGCGGAGCAGGCTCGAGGGGCCAGATGGCCTACTCCTGCTCCTAGTTCTTATGTTCTTATGTTCTTATGTGCAGGTTAGGTGGATTGGCCACGTTAAATTGCCCCTTAATTTAAAAAATGAATCGGATATTCTAAATTTATTTTTAAAAAGGTTAGGTGGGGTTACAGGGGATAGGGAGGGAGAGTTTGCTTAGGTACATTGCTCTCTCTGAAAGTTGGTGCAGATTCGATGGACCAAATGGCCTCCTTCTGCATTGTAAGGCTTCTATGCCCATTGCCTCCATGTGTAGATATCCTTTGGGTCCCTAACTGGTCCCACTCCTCCTCTTTCTACCCTTTATATGCTCAGAAAATATGCTTATGGAATACTTTTGAGTTAAATAAAATAAATAAATAAAATAACTTATTGTCACAAGTAGGCTTCAATGAAGTTACTGTGAAAAGCCCCCAGTCGCCACATTCCGGTGCCTGTTCAGGGACGCTGGTACAGGAATTGAACCCGCGCTGCTGGTCTTGTTCTGCATTACAAGCCAGCTGTTTAGCCCAGTTACCTTATGTTTTAACTGTCACTCTCGTCTCACACTCTTTCTTCACCCATTTTATTTCCCTGTACGTTACCCTTCTGAACTTGATATATTCAACCATGGTCTCACTTGTGTTATGAACCTGACATCGATCATGGGACCCCTTTTCTTGCTTCACCTGGAGTGGGTTTTTTTGGCCTCCCAGCTACTTGCTTTCCGACGGCTTCGGCAACGCATTGTTCTTTGCTCCCACCCAATGGCAATTCCCATTGAAGCTAACCCCATGCTGCTCGGAAACCCGCGGCCGAGGTGTTCTGCTGTCAGGACAAAGGAATCCCATCTCCAGCGAGCGGCCAGAGAATTCCAGCCCTTATTGTCTATTTCTTTTTATCTCAAGAGAGTTCTGACTTTGGCTGTCATACCCTTCCCCTTATTGAAAAGCACCTCAACTTTACCTGAACTGTTTTTTGAAGGCTGCCCATTGCTCAGTTACATTATAGACTGCTGATCTTTGTTTTGAATTTACGTAGGCCAGATCAATTCTCAAACAAATGAAATTGGCCCTCCTCCAATTAAGACGCTTTACTCTAGATCGCACCTAATTTTTTTCCATAGCTGATCTTAACCTTTTAATATTATGATCACTGTTGCCTAAATTTTCCCATACAGACACTTGTCCCATTTGACCTATGTCATTCCCCATAATCAGATCCAGTAATATCCCCTTCCTAGCTGTGTCTTAAATGTGCTGATTAAGAAAGCAAGTGTCATCTATGAGAATAGGAAAACTGATTGAATCAATCTGTCCACTTTCTGCCAGTTAATTACATAATAAAATTAACAGTAGAAACAGATATTTACCTCCCCAACTCAGCCTACCTAACCACTGAAGAATTATCCCTCTTCGAATAAGGAGGAAAATTACATTAGATATCTTGCATTTAAAACTATTGTCATCAAAACACGAGAAACATTTACTGTGGTAGTCAGGCAGCTTTTAACAAAAGTGTCTCAAGATAAGATGCACACCTATAGTACTTGAAGATGTGTGAATCATCTCATCTGTAATTAGGAAAGAACCACAAGAAAATCTCAAAATAGTCATTACCGCGTCAGCGACATGCTTTCAGCCCTCTCAATAGAAAATATCCTGATAGACTCCTGGGGATATGTTTAATCTCAAAGGAGCAGATAATTTAATACAGCTACTCTCATTAGCTTTCTGTAGCTTTATTCACTCGCATTACAAAGTGCTCATATTCCTGACTGCTGTTAAATTCCCCAGCTCTGACTGGGTGAGATATCTCAGCAACATAAAGAAGTTATTCTCAATTCTGATAACTCACTCATATCCACTTTAGTTCTCCACGGGCTAGCTATCTCATCACGAGTACTAAGCACGCTCCCAGTCTGGATATTTAAAGGGACATTACACACAAGAAGTCAAGTTTCATTGGCCTGTTACAGTATAATTAAAACACCATGCTATTCATCATGGGTAACTATCAGCAAAAATGGAAAATGCAGCTTCTCCACATGCAGCTGGCATCTGGGTGGAGTTGGAGGAAGATTGGGTGGGGGTATTCTTTGGGAGAGGAGTTGGAGCAGAAGATAAAGGAAATTCATAATAAGAGGATAATTAACTTAGCTTCTCTTAGTCACATCCAGAAATACGATCCTGGGATATTAGCTAAGGGAGCAAGGCAGATTGCAAGCCATCCCTCCAAAATAGGATACCATGAGGAAGCATAACAACTAATGTTAAGTTATTGGCTTGGAGTCAAGGGGTGGAATTCTCCCATGGCCCGACCGGTGGGCAGGAAAGAAGGAATTCAGCGGGAGTCCAACATTGTTTTGCGATGGATCGGTGATGTTTGATGACAGTTCAATATGGTGCCCAGATGCGTGATGCATGCCATCATGGCCGCCCCACCACGGAATAATAGCTCTAAACCGCAGGGTGCATAATTAATGAGGTTAGGGCGAGAAGATATGGCGTGGTTTTCTCTCAACCTCTGCAGCAGGAAACATTCTCCGTTCCTGCCCAGTCCCAGAGAGGAGAATTCGGCCCAGGGATTCTCATTAGTAAAACAGTGCAAAGCAGGGCAAACCACTATGAAGGGTGGCAGAATTTGAGTTAGACCTACTGCAGTTCCAACATATTTAAATTGTGATTGAATGGTGCAAGCAGGTCTTCCACCTGATTTAAATCCACAATCCACAGCGGAATTATTTTGTACAGATGTTTCAAAGGTTCAAACAATTCAAGGAGCAAAGCGATTTCACCCCTTCTGGGATTAACGTGGTGCTGATTGTCTGATGATTCTGGCAGGTGCAGACCAACCTCCATCAGGTACCTTGATCCTGATGGTGTCATCTGGAAGCAATGAGTCCAGAGTGGTTGTATGCATATCATAGTACATTCTTTGACGATAATGTTGCTGTTTCATTTTCTGTATCACTGGCAGATGATCTGGATTTGGAAGTTGTATTGATGGTAACGTTGTTCTCAAATCTCTGTCCATTAACATCTGTACAGGTGATAGGCCAGTTGATAGAGGAGTTGCTCTGTCTGATAGTGACGTTTAAGGGGTGTCTTGACAAATACATGAATAGGATGGGAATAGAGGAACACGGACCCTGGAAGTGTAGAAGATTTTAATGTAGACGGGCAATACGGTTGGCGCAGGCTTGGAGGGCCGAAGGCCTGTTCCTGTGCTGTACTTTTCTTTGTTCTTTGTTCTAATTATCTTGCAATAATGCAAACAATTTATTTTACATTATATTTTTGGCTCAAAGGGTGTTTTATTACTTTTTGGTAATATATCATTACTCTTTGCTTTGTAATACAGAATAGTCTGATGGTGTGATTCTGAAGAAACCACCAACATTTAACTTAATGCAAAACTGATTTATTGAACGATAATTAATTAATATTGAGTTCCACGCTCCACAGACCTATAACTAGTAATCAAGTTCACTGTAAATTGTTTACAAATTCAGTCTATTAGGTTTTCTTTTTCTTCTCATTGATCTTAATGCACGAGGAGGTGAGGTTGAGGTTTTTACAGTTCTTTACGTGTCATCACAACTTTGAGTGTTAGTTAAAGTATCATGAAAGATTGTTTCATTAAGTTGCAAATCTGGAAAGAATTTTGTGTGTCGCCTAATTTTTTGAAGTGCTCCACAATTTCTTTGAAGTATGCTTCCTTCAGCCATCTGAACTATGTACAAATGTGGTGCTGCTTGTCTGATGATTCTGGCAGGAACATACCAACCTCCACCATTCTGATAGTGTCATCTGGAAGCAATGAGTCCAGATTGGTTGTGTGCATATCATAGTACATTCTTTGACAATAACATTGCTGTTTCATTTTCTGGCAGATGATCTGGATTTGGAAGTTGTATTGATGGTAATGTTGTTCTCAAATTTCTGTTCATTAACATCTGTGCAGGTGATAGTCCAGTTGATAGAGGAGTTGCTCTGTAGGATAGTAGCGCAAGATGCAGAATCTGATGCAGAATCCAAAGCTTTATTTCTAAGTTGTTTTATTATGTGTACTCCTTGGTCTACTTCCCCGTTCGACTGTGGGTAGCGTGGACATGTTTAAAGTTGAAAAGGCGAGAAAACTCGGCCCAGTGGTTGCTGTCGAAACACGGTCCATTGCCTGACATGGCAGTGGTAGGTCTGGCTAAAGTTTCTTTGCTTGCTGTGTTGACAGATTTCGATGATAGATCTGGTAACTTCAAAGCCTCCGGATATTTCGAGTAATAGTCGATTATCAAAACATAATCACGACCATTGGAATGAAATAGGTCTGTACCAACTTTGGCCCAAGGAGAAGTTTCCAACTCATGTTGCTGTAGTTTCTCCTTGCATTACACTGGCTGAAACTTATGACATGTATCACATCCAAGTACCATGTCAGTGATGTCCCGATTAATACCTGGCCAGTATACTGCTTGTCTCGCCTTTCGCTTGCACTTTTCAATGCCGAGGTGACCTTCATGAATTTGGTTAAGTATCATTGGTCTGAGACACAGTGGTATGACTATTCAGTTGAGTCGAAGAAGTAGTCCATCCACAATTGTCAAATCTGCTTGAACATTTCTGAATTGAGAACAATGCCCTTTCGGCCACCCATTGTTGATATGGTGTATGACGCATTGCAACATTGCATCCTTCTTTGTCTCTCTCGGATGAGGTTGATCTTTTCATCTGAGGCCGGTAGATTTTCTGCACACAGCTGTACTTGAGATTCAACATGCTGTATGAACTCAAAAGGTTCACTTTTTGAAATGATTGAGCGTGATAACACATCTGTGATAATCAGATCTTTTCCAGGTATATGGATGAGGTCGAAGTCGTATCTTCTGTGCTTCATCAAAATTCTCTGAAGTTGTGGAGTCATGTCGGTGAGATCCTTCTTTATTATATGCACCAACGGTCTGTGATTCGCCTCGACAGTGAAAGTAGGGAGTCCATAGACAGAGTCATGGAACTTCAATGTGCCGATTAGTAGTCCAAGACCCTCGTTTCAATTTGAGCACGTCGGCATTTTGTTGGTGTCATTGCTCTGGATGTATATGCAACATGAAGCCAAGACGAGTTGTCATCTTTTTGCAACAGTACTGCTTCTATTCCATCCTGACTCGCATCAGTCGCAATTTACATCTCCCTGTTCGGATCGAAAAATGCTAATATCGGTGCAGTCATTAATTGTGATTTTAAATTAAGCCACTCTTTTTGATGATCAGTTGTCCATTCGAAAGCCAGCAGAACGGTCCCCCCAACTGTGGCGGCGCTGGCCACAGTCCGCAGCCCCCACGCGAGGTTGACAAAAAAAGCACACGCATCAGGAACTCGGCCCAGCGGGACGGCACATCGGGGGGGAGGGCCTTCAGGTGACGTCCTGAGGCCGTCCCAACAGCGTGCAGCGTACTCCCCGATGATGCCGTTTTGGATGGGGTGGAGCATCCAAAAGCAGGCGCTGCCCCCGATTCCACCGTCAAAAGGGATTCTCCGCCCGATCGGCGATTATGGGCAATGGAGAATTCCGCCCTAAGTGTTGGCGCCGGCGCAGAATTTGTGGAGATCCACAACAGCAAAACTGCTGCCGTACCTGGACCAGTTCAGCTACCTTTAAGAGGCTAACACCGGGGCCACGTGGAACGCAATCAATTCCACTGACAAACGGTTCCACTACCGGATTCACAATTGACACTCAGAAGACTGACAAGCTATAGCCACATGCACACACTGCACTCCCCACACACACCATCCCAACAAGATGGCAGCAAAACGCCCCCCCCAGGTTTCACATGCCAAGTTTGCAACACTCCTGGAAGCCATGGAGTAGAAGTGGATGACCCTGTACCTCGGCCCAGGAATGATGCTGCCAGCTGCGCCGTCCACCATGCCTGGGCCAAGTGGCAGAAGCGGTCAGTGCCATGGGTAACACCGTTCGGGTCGGACAGCAGTGCCAGATGAAACTGCACAACCTCCTCAGAGCGGCCAAGCTGAGGAGGCAAGACTGGATCCCTGGCACCACGCCCCTGTCATAATATACATCCATGTATATGATGGACTGCAGACAGACAGTGATTGACACACAGGATGACCAGTGAGCACACAGAACACAGCAGCCAATCACCAGACAGGACACGACCACTATAAAGCCAGAGGGCACCAGTTTTTCCGCTCTCCTGGGATCCAGCCTCTGAGACAGTCAGAGCTCGTGAGCAGCAGCTAGTACAAGCACCATGTGGTAGTCAGTTAGTCTGGTCAGGCTAGCCTCAGGTCTCAGCATAATGTCAACCCACAGTTAAGCATGTAATATAGCTCGATGTTAAATAAAATTGTGTTGCATCTGATCAAGTGTTGGAAGCCTGTCTCTCTCTACACTGCATCAAACGCAGTCCACATTGACCCAGCTTGCCCAACACATCAGCCCCGTCCCACACAACCATAACCCTGCAACCCACTGGCCCCCAATCTGGAGGATGGGTGAGCCCCCACCCTGCACCATATGCCGGCACCCATACTAATTCCTGGGATGACAGGAATGACTGACATATGGAGAAAGACTGCAACGAGAAGGCTTGGATTCGCTGGAGTTGAGAAGAATGAGAGGGGATCTCGTAGAAACATATAAAATCCTGATGGAACTGGACAGTCTAGAGACGGGAAGAATGTTCCCAATGTTGGGGACATCTAGAACCAGGGGTCACAGCCTAAGAATAAGGGGTATGCCATTCAGCACTGAGAGGAAGAAGAACTTCTCTCAGAGTGTTGTGAAATTGTGGAATTCTCCACCACAGAAAGCTGTTGGGGCCAGTTGATTGGGTATATTCAAGAGGGAGCTGGACGTGGCATTTGTGGCTAAAGGGACCAAGGGGTTTGGAGAGAAAGCAGGAATGGGATACTGAATTTGCATGATCAGCCATGATCATATTGAATGGTGGTTCAGGCTCGAAGGGCCGAATGGCCTACTCCTGCATCTATCTTCTATGTTTCTATGTTTCTTTACCGGCCGGCATGGACAGGTGGCTACTCATCCCCTGGGCTGAATGAGTCGGACTGTCTAACACTGTCATTTTCCATTTTCCCTCCCACCCCCAACCATAGTAGAAGGCTGCCCATAACCACCAGGAGTAGGAGAAGACTGGAGAGGGACCGCCGGACCTGTGCCTCCCCCCGCCCCCCCAACATGGCAGAGCAGAGGGCCCTGGACATGGTCGGTGGCCCGGAGGAAAGGGAGATCACCAGGGTGAACTTGGCCATGGGTGAGGAAGTCAGACACTGCAGAGTTGCGGTTCCGCACGACACATGAGTCAACACCCCCCCCCAACACCAGCTTCACATCACCCTCACCCCCACACCACATGCACCCTCACCCCCACCCCCACCCTCACCCCACTCCACCACAGCAGCCAGCGTTGGACTGGCGGGGTGGGATTTGCACCGCCCCCTGGGGATTCTCCGACTCCCCCCGCCGTATCGGAGAATCCCGCCCCCAGGCCTCTGCCCAGAGCTCAATTTTGATGTTGTCACAGATTTCCCGTCACAGCTGTCTCCAACACCTCCCACCGTCCCAGAGACATTCACCTCGGTTTGGCACTTTAGTGAAGAGGCTCCTGGGACACTATCTGGTGCACACCACACAGCTGATCCTGGAGAGTAGGTGGAGGTAGGAACACCTGAGGGGGCGGA
Source organism: Scyliorhinus canicula (assembly GCF_902713615.1). Lineage (NCBI taxonomy): Eukaryota > Metazoa > Chordata > Chondrichthyes > Carcharhiniformes > Scyliorhinidae > Scyliorhinus > Scyliorhinus canicula. The sequence goes on along the minus strand of NC_052150.1, from coordinate 162,341,457 downwards.
AGCTTGGAGGGCAGGCCAATCCCAGGAACTAGCTGCTGTCCAGATGGGTTTTGGGTTTCTGGAACGAACAGTTCCATTGATTATGGAGATGCAGTCGCAGAGCCAGGGACTACATGAGGGTTTGTCGGTGAGCATCCATACCTGCAGGTGCAGTTGGAGGAGTCAGGAGGTGGTGCCGACCATGCATGCCACCCAGGCCAACACCGCATGGTTGGCGACGGTTTTGACTATGGATCAAGGCCAACGCCTGGGGCATTCTGTGCAGGCACTGGCCGAGGCCCAGGACAGGGTTGCCACCTCACAGGCAACCATGTTCCAGAACCACCTGGAAATTGCAGCAGCGCTTCTGAGCGTGGCCCAGTCACAGCAAGCCATGGCTGAGAACATCGGCAGTATTTCACAGGCGCTGGCCAACGTGGCGTAGACACAGTGGGGGATAGCCCAGTCCCAGAGGGAGATGGCGCAGTGACTGGCGGATGTGACACAGACCCAGAGGTGGTGGCACAGACCCAGACGGAGATGCTCCATGGCCGCAAGCATGCAGATTCTGGTCGAGGCCAGAGTGAACCTCCAGGACTGGCAGCGCCAGGTGGTGGGGAAGCCTCAGGGATTAGATCTGCTCACACCCCCATCTCATGGAGTAGCCCGGGCGTGATCGGGCATCCCGAAGGAGAATAAGGTGATGGGGCCCATGCCAGAGACTCCCGCAGGATAGGTATAAAAACACCGCAGCTGCTCGGACTCCCCACTTCTGTCCCTGGTGCATCTGGTGGGCAGTGGGCAGAATAGGATGGCACCGTGCCACCTGGGATACCCAAGCAGCAGCCAGGCCCATCCAGTCAGACGACATCCACCAACAGGGACCCAGGTGCGAGGGCGGGAGTCACAGCAAGCTGTGTCCACCCCTGCTGTACCATCTGGGGAACCACCTAGGCGTAACGTTGGGGCACATAAGGTCAGGAAGTTAGACATTAGTTACGTTGGCACAGGTTCAGGGCACAGTTTAGTTATAGAGGCTTGGGCACAAATCTATACATATGTTGTTACATTAAACATATGTTCACACTGTTACAACATGCCTCGGTGCTCTGTCAGATGGGTTTGAGGGGTGGGCCAGAGGAGGGAATGGCTGGACGTTGGGGGGGGGGGGGGGGGGGGAATAGGAATGAGATCTCCACACGCCCCCGACACCTTCACCCCAGGGATTCGATGGCATTGTGTGATGGAATGACCAACTTGCATGCAGGGATCACCCAGGTGGATAGTGGAAAATGCTGCTGTGGGCAGGAGTCAGACATTGTCAAATGATGTGGAGCACCTGAGCTGATCGCAGAAAGTGTTGTCATCATTCTCCATCCCATGGACCAGACCGTGTAGTGGTATGTATATGGAGGAGGTTGCAGGCAAGGTTGTGGGTGTGGGGGTAGGGGATGCGGTATCCGTGCCCCTGGCAAATCCTCACCCACAGTTGGTGAACCTAGAGGTGATCACAGCGTCCCGTACGCATTGGCCCTGGCGCACACGTCGTGCGGCCTTCCATGCCTGTCTGGGCCCCATGTCCTACGCCCTCCACCCTCCCTGGCATACTCCTCGTCAGACTGGTGTTCATCCTCCTCCTCCAGCACATCGCCGCTCTGCTGCACAATGTTGTGAAGGAAGCAATAGGCCACCACGATGCGTGTGACCCCGTCAGTATCAAACTGGAGTCCCCTCCAGATAAGTCCAGGCACCTGAACCGCATCTTCAGGAGGCCGAAGCACCACTCGATCATACCCCTGGTCGCTGTGTGGGCATTGCTGCAGCAGGGCTCTGCGGATAGGCATCATCAATCAGCCACCGCCATGGTGGATAACCCCTGTCGCTGAGGAGCCAACCCCTCAGTCGGGGGGGGGGGGGGGTCTCGAATATTGCAGGTATCGTCAAATATGCCAGGATGACGGGGCGTGCACACTGCCCGGGTATCGGGCGCAGACGTGTTTTATGTGCAGTTGATGGTCACATATCAGCTGTATGTGCATCAAGTGGAACTCCTTTTAATTTGAGTAGAGCGCCTGTCATCTGCAGGTGCTCATTGGGTGACATGCGTCCCGTTAATCACCCCCTGGATCTGGGGCATCGCGTCGATGGCAGCAAACCGTGCTGCATGGGCATCCTGGTGGGCTCGGTCCACGTTGAAATGGATGTATTGTGCCGCCTGGGCATATGGGGCCTTTGTGCAACAAGGTCTGTGAAGCCCCGGACAATTCCCCACTCAGTGCCTGGAAGGACCCCGTGGTGTAAACGTTCAGGGCGACCGTCACCTTCATGGCCACTGGGAATGGGTGCCCCCCCCCCCCCCCCCCCCCCCCCCCCCCCAACAACTGCTGAGCTCGGTACACCATAATCTGGCATATATATCGCACCGTCTCCCTGCTCAGACAGAGTCTTCAACGGCATGCCCAGTCCGGCAGGTCCTTGAATGACAGGCACTGCCGGTACATGCGAGGCCTCATGCGACACCTCCTTGGCTTCTCCTGTACGGCGTGATGGGTGGCTGACTCTCCATCCTGGGCATCCTGCAACCTCCGCTGCTGCAGTTTCCTCTTCCTCAAGCAGCTCCAGCTTGTACAGCCGTAGGGAATCCCCCATGGCTGCAGCGACCAGCAGGAAGGCCGCCATTGCTGGTTGAATTCCAATATCCATTGTCTGCAGAGGGTGAAAGGCTGAAATGTTAGCATGATGTGTACCCCCCCATTTGCAACCTGGGCTACATGGTGGCCCTGGTTGGCATTGTGGGCTCTGCCTCTGCATGATTCGCCTCCCCCCATCTCCATACCCCTGGCCGTGTCCGTATCCGCCATCATGGGACCTCTGGTCATGGCGCCCGTCCCTGCTGCCAGGAGTGACCTTGCCAGCATTATACTCTATGGCCTCACCCAGAACCCCCATAGTGGCTACAGTGGGCATTGCCCTGGGTGGGCCGCCTGATGCCCCGCCAGAGGATGGCATCTGGGTGCAGAAGCTATGGCAGAGCAAAGATAGTGTAGTGGGGGCACCTATACGGCCGATGTCACACTGCAAAACCAGAGGCCAAGCTGAGTGTCAGTGGGATGTGCAACAAGATGGCTGCCCCGTAGGCCGCGGTAATGGCGTTCCGTGCCTGGACATTGCGCCAGTCCCATGGGGGGGTCACCCCAGCCATGCAGACCGTTCTCCTGTCACTCCGCCCCTGACCCTGGCATGGCACCCCCCCCCCCTTCCCACCCCAGCCAGCCTAGCCAGTGACCAGTCCGGCAGACTACGGTCACGCCTCTTGTGTCCTATCTCCTCTCTCCCCCTTATCAGCCACAACGTCGGTTTCCCGATTTTTAAAAGCGCAAGTGAAGCACGCCGTCGGGAACTCTGCCCATCGGAGGCGGAGACCCCAGAGAATATCGGGTCGGGCCCACTAATGACATGCAAATGGTGTCTACTGTACATGGTTCCGGACCGCATTGATGCCGCTGTCGAGGCGACGGAGGATTGTGATTTGGCTTCAAATTGGCCCCCGCCATGATTTTGACATCGGGATCTAAACTCTGTCCAATCACGTTTCGCAATTTCGGCATCAGTCAATGGTGAATCACACCCCCTGTATTCCTCACTTGTGGGAAGTGTACCTGTGACTTCATTTCCAGTTCAGAGATACAAAGGAACCGCTCCATTAATGGAGAAGGTGATGGACATGGTCCAAAAAGGAACCCTTTCAGATGTTCTTTGGATAAATCCAGATCTCAAGCCCAACATCACACAAAGACTTGAATTGACCATCCAGAATGGAGTTTTATTATGGGAATGTTATTATGGGGAATCTATGTGAGTACTCCTCTGTGCTTGCATAGTAGTGCCCTTGATGAACTGCATGAGGGGCATCCTGGTGTGGATGGAAGGAAGGAACTGACATGCAGTTATTTTTGGTGGCCAGTATTAGTTGCTCAAATCGAAGAGAAAGTGGGGCAATGCGAACCCTGTGCAAAACTAAGAAACACTCTGTGGTGAATGTGATTCACACTATATATAGTTGCCAATATCACTCCATGTATATATGTTCGTTATCTACCTATTGTAAGTGCAGTTGCACTATCCGACCACCAGGGGGAGTCGCTGTGGAAGTATGCAAGAATTTGTACTGGGCTCCTCCCTTGGCTCCACCCAGGACTCTTCCCCCTGGGACCGATGTATAAAGATCAGTGCCTTAGAGCCAGCCTGCCAGTTCACCGAAGTTCAACGACGAATAGGCTGGCTCTATTGTAAGTGTATTAAAGCCTCTGTTCAGATCCAACTATACGTGTTCGCTGAATTGATGGTTTCATCAATTTAATACACTTAAGAAGCTGCCGAAGTAAAGCATGGAATCCGCTCTAAAACCAGGACGTCTAGAACTCGATCCGCAGGATGCAGAGGTGAAAGAAACCTTCTGCCACTGGCTGAAATGTTTTAAGGCCTACCTGGCCGAAATCAGGACCGCTGAAACTACGGAGGAACAAAAGCTCAGCCTACTGCACGCGAGGGTAAGCCACAGAATTTCTACACAACTAAATCCAGCCGGTTCCTACATCGCAGCGCTGGCGATTTTGGACAAAATGTATATTAGGCCCATGAACGAGGTCTTTGCCCGCCATGTGCTCACGACTCGCCGACAACGGTCTATTGAAACTTTAGCTGAATTTGCACGCGAGTTGACCAATCTCTCAAATGGCTGCAATTACCAGGCCGTAACCGCGGCCGAACATAGGGAGCTTGCTGTGCGGGATGATTTTGTAGCGGGCCTTCAATCTAACTATGTACGCCAGAGACTATTAGAAAATGGGGCCCAGGGCTTAGAGACTACCGTAGAGGCTGCTATCACAATGGCAGTTTCCTTCCGCAGCCTCAACTCGTTTCCCGTGGACCCTGCTAACCCAGCATGGGCCCTCGACCTGAGGACCCCCCAAGCCTGTGCCACAAGGCCCTCCAGCTATTGCGCTGCCACAGCCGCTCGCCCTACAGTCCCAGCTGCTCCAGCTAATTACTCAGTTTCCCCAGCCAGCTACTCAGCTCGCCAAACCAGTTATTCAACTGCTCCAGCCTACCACTATTCAGCTCCCCAAACCAGTTATTCAACTGCTCCAGCCTGCCACTATTCAGCTCCCCAAACCAGTTATTCAACTGCTCCAGCCTGCCACTTCTGTGGACAAAGCCAGCACCCGTGGCAGCACTGCTCAGCCCGATCCGCGACCTGCAGCAGCTGCGGGAAGAAAGGCCACTATGCTAAAGTGTGCCTCAGCAGAAGGGCCCCAGCCCTCAACACCCCAACAGTGCAAAAACATCGCCCCCCAGCACCAGCAGGCCCGCGGGGCCCGAAATGCTGCGGCCTACGCTCAGGCTCCGCCCCCTCCCGCCACGTGCGATCCATGGAGGCCGTCATCTTGGCAAACCTCCACCATGCGGCCGGCCACGTGTGATTCATGGGGGCCGCCATCTTGGACGCCATCTTCATCACCACCCCCCACGTGCGATCCACGGGCCCTAGCTGCATCCCCAGACTCAAACAGCTCATCGGAGGAGTACGACTGCCCCGGGCAGTCACCACATGGCCCGCAACTCAGCGCAGTGTTCCTGCATCAAGCTCGCCAGAACGCAGCGGCATCTACTCGACAGGACGCCCGATCGAAAGAATTTGACTCCCCCGGGCACCCACCACGCGGCCCGCAACTCAACGTGGTCACCCTCAACCAATCTCGCCCCAAGCATTTGAAAAATTCGATGACGGAGGTCCAGATCAACGGGTACAGCACGTCATGCCTCTTCGACTCTGGGAGCACAGAGAGCTTCATACACCCAGAGCTGGTAAGACGCTGTTCTCTCCCTATTTATCCCATCAACCAAACTATCGCCCTCGCTTCGGGCTCCCATTCCATCCAAATCCAAGGCCGCACTACAGCAACGCTAACGATTCGAGGCGCTAGCTATTCCAAATTTAAACTGTATGTCTTGCCCGACCTCTGCGCGCCACTCCTCTTAGGCTTGGATTTCCAATGTAACCTCAAGAGTCTCACCCTCAGCTTCGGCGGGCTCCTGCCCCCACTCACTGTCTGCAGCCGCGCCACGCTGTGCATCGCCCCCCTCCTCTCTTCGCCAACCTCACCCCGGATTGCAAACCGGTAGCCACCCGCAGCAGGCGGTACAGCCTGCAGGATAGGGTATTTATCAGAACGGAGGTCCGAAGGCTGCTCAGTGAGGGGATCATAGAGGCCAGTAACAGTCCCTGGAGAGCTCAGGTGGTGGTCGTCAAGACCGGGGAAAAAGTCCGCATGGTCGTCGATTATAGCCAGACCATCAATCGCTTTACGCTCCTAGACGCGTATCCCCTCCCCAGAATTGCAGACATTGCAAACCAGATCGCCCAATATCGGGTATTTTCCACGGTGGATCTGAAGTCTGCATACCACCAGCTCCCAATCCGCCCGGAGGACCGCCACTACACGGCGTTCGAGGCCGATGGCCGCTTCTTCCATTTCCTCCAGGTTCCCTTTGGCGTCACTAACGGGGTTTCGGTGTTCCAACGAGCAATGGACCGAATGGTAGACCAGTACGGGCTATAGGCCACGTTTCCGTATCTGGATAATGTTACCATCTGCGGCCATGACCAGCAGGACCACGATGCCAACCTCCACCGTTTTCTCCAGACGGCCCAAAAATTAAACCTTACATATAACAAGGAGAAATGCGTGTTCCGCACAAACAGACTGGCCATCCTCGGCTACATCGTGGAGAACGGAGTCCTGGGCCCAGACCCGGACCGCATGCGCCCCCTCTTAGAACTCCCCCTCCCCCATGGCCCCAAAGCCCTCAAACGGTGCTTGGGGCTCTTTTCGTACTACGCCCAGTGGGTCCCCCAACATGCGGACAAAGCCCGCCCACTCTTCAAGGCCACACTATTTCCCCTGTCTGATGAGGCGTGCCAGGCCTTCAGCTGCATCAGGGGCGACATCGCCAAAGCAGCCATGCGGGTGGTGGATGAATCCACTCCTTTTCAGGTTGAGAGCGACGCCTCAGAGGTAGCGCTAGCAGCCACTTTAAACCAAGCAGGGCGGCCCGTTGCATTTTTCTCCCGTACCCTATCCGCTTCAGAACTCTGACACTCCTCAGTCGAGAAGGAAGCACAAGCCATCGTGGAGGCTATCTGACACTGGAGGCACTACCTCGCAGGTAGGAGGTTCACCCTCATTACCGACCAATGGTCGGTCGCCTTCATGTTCGACAACTCGCAAAGGTGCATAATTAAAAATGATAAAATTCTTCGGTGGAGGATTGAACTCTCCACCTACAATTACGATATCAAATATCGACCGGGGAAGCTCAACGAGCCCTTGGATGCCCTATCCCGCGGGACATGCGCCAGCGCACAAATCAACCGCCTAAAAGCCATCCACAATGACCTCTGCCACCCAGGGGTCACCCGGCTCGCCCATTACATCAGAGCCCGAAACCTGCCTTTCTCCAACGAGGAGGTAAAAGTGGTCACCAGGGACTGCCCGATCTGTATGGAGTGCAAACCGCACTTCTATAGACCAGACAGGGCCCACCTGGTCAAGGCTTCTAAGCCCTTTGAACGCCTTGCGATCGATTTCAAAGGGCCACTCCCCTTCACTAACAAAAACATTTACTTCTTTAACATTATTGACGAGTTCTCCCGATTCCCCTTCGTCATCCCATGCCCCGATATGACCTCCCACACAGTCATTAGGGCCCTGCATAGTGTCTTCACCCTGTTCAGTTTCCCCAGCTACGTGCACGGTGACCGGGGTGCGTCCTTTGAGTGACGAGCTGCGTCAGTACTTGCTCGATAAGGGCATCGCCTCGAGCAGGACTACCAGTTACTACCCCAGGGGGAACAGACAGGTGGAGAGGGAGAAGGCGACGGTCTGGAAGACCGTCCTACTGACCCTCAGATCCAGGAAGCTCCAAGTTCCCCAATGGCAGGGTGTCCTCCCTGACGTGCTCCACGCAATTAGATCCCTCCTGTGTACAGCTACCAACCAAACCCCCCACGAGCGGCTCTTCATTTTTTCAAGGAGCACTACCACAGGGGTCTTACTTCCGGCGTGGCTGAGGACGCCAGGCCTGGTTCTCCTAAGGAAGCACAAGACCGACCCCATTGTTGAAAAGGTGCACCTGCTTCATTCCAACCCCCAGTACGTATTTGTTGAGTTCCCGGACGGTCACCAGGACACAGTATCTCTCCGGGACCTGGCACCTGCTGGATCCAGCCCCCCATCTACCCCCACCGAGGAACTCCTTTCCCCGTTTCCAATGCGGCCGCCCCCTTGCGCCCCCGATTCTGCGAGCTCACCCCACCAGTCCCGAGCGCCAGCACCAGCCCGCCCCACCGCGCCCCCAGTCTCCATTCGACCAGGAGGTGTATGAGGCTCGGACATGACTTGCCCCGGAGCCGGCAACTGTATCCCAGACCTCGACGCCCGCCCAGCCACCGCAAGAGGCTGCAACCCCGGTGCTCCGCAGATCAAAACGGACAATTCGTCCACCGGACAGACTGACTCTTTGAGCCATCACCCCCGCCGGACTTGATTTTTTTAACAGCGGGTGAATGTGATTCACACTATATATAGTTGCCAATATCACTCCATGTATATATGTTCGTTATCTACCCATTGTAAGTGCAGTTGCACTATCCGACCACCAGGGGGAGTCGCTCTGGGAGTATGCGAGAATTTGTACTGGGCTCCTCCCTTGGCTCCGCCCAGGACTCCTCCCCCTGGGACCGATGTATAAAGATCAGTGCCTTAGAGCCAGCCTGCCAGTTCACCAAAGTTCAACGACGAATAGGCTGGCTCTATTGTAAGTGTATTAAAGCCTCTGTTCAGATCCAACTACACGTGTTTGCTGAATTGATGGTTCCATCACACTCCACCATTGCAACCATTACATCTGTGGGAATGACCAACACATCCATAGCAGAGAATACACAGACTATGCTTTTTCAGCAGGTGGGTCACATGTTCCTAGTGATTGTGGATGCACACTCGAAATGGTCAGAAGTCGTGATCATGAAATCCACGATGACAGAACAGACCATTGAGAAGCGAGGCAAAACCTTCACACATTTTAAAACACTAGAGTACAATGGTATCCAGTTCACTTCGAAGGAGTTTGAGGACTAACTGAAGGGAAACAGTGTACGCCACATCAAGTCAGCTCCACACCATCCTGCAAGAAATGGATTAGTCGAACATTTCATTCAATCATTGAAGCATTCCATCAAGGCTTTGAAGGACATAGGTTGATTGGCAAGATGAATGAACAAATTCTGAATGCCTTGCCGGAACACCATACACACAACAACATAGAGTTCACCAGCAATACTGCTGTTTACAAGGAAACTGCAAACACAGTTCCACCTGATACTTCAGCGCTCGCCAAACGACAACAACAAGCACAGATTGCAAAGAGGGAGCGAAACTCTGAAGAGCAAGTATTCAATCAAGGTGAGCGAGTGCTGGCCAGAAGCTACACCACCAATACAAAATGGGTACCTTCTGTGATCTGAGCAAATACAGGTCTGATTACAGGGCATAACCTCCTAGGGTGTACCATCTACTGAATGAACAGAGGACACTTCTAAGGCCTCAAATAGCTCAGTTCGAGAACGTTGAATCCAACGGAAAAGGAATAGACGTCCACCTGAGAGACTGTCTTATTGAATTGTGTATATATGCCACATTATATATATATATATAAATATATGTATAGCGAGAGAGTGATAATACATAAGTAGATCTGTTGTATAAATGTTAAGTCGTTGTCGTTGTACTAAAGAAGTAAAGGGGGAGGGATGTTATGTTTCAACGAATATTTCCCTTCTGGTGAAGTACCACGTGACGTGCAGTGATGTCAGTAGAACATTTGTGCAGGCTTTCAGTTCTCCATCTAAGATTGTATGAATAACGCCTCTTAATAAAACCTCTCAATGTGTTTGAAAGAATCCAGAGTGTGGGACCTCCGTATCTTTTATTTTTGAGGCTATGAGATATAACAATCCACAAACATTCACTTAAGAGTTCAGAATAGAGTGTGTACTTACTCACAGTCATCTTGTGTGCTTCAAAGGGAATTTATCTTAGTGAGACCATTGTAGATTAAGTTGTGCTATGTGATCCATGTTAATCCTAAAACATGTGTAATTGTTAAACTAAGAGTAAAGTAAAGGCATATTGTATCAAAATGTACTTTTTTCATGTTTATTAGATGGTTTTTTTTGTCTTAAAACTATTTTGTGGCCCTGTGACTCTTGTCTAAAAAAGTAAATGTTATATTCTGCCAGGGTTCCATTCTGGATCTTCCCGTCCAGTTATAACATCAATTAGGATCTATCATTAGTCAGATTGTGTGTGTGCTGGGGGAGGGTATGGTGCTGTCAGTTCACAGGTTAATTGACAGCTCAAAGGGATTATAAAGGGATTAGTTGTCTTTGATGTGGAACCATGAAGATGTTTGTTCTTATAATTACCTGTGAAGTACTTGAAAGAATTTAAATTTACTATATCAGCTTTATCAGTGATCGGGGGCGAATTCTCTGAAAATGGGTCTATGCCCCCACGCCCGTGAGAAAATGGGCACGAAGCACTGTGGACTTTCCTGGAGTGATTCCAGAGTGATTCTCCGTTTTTGCTCCACACATCTCCGGCTGCCGATACAGGGCTCTGCAATTCCGGCTGCGGGTCCGCGCATGCGCACGGTGGCTGCCTATGGCAGCAGCCCCGTGCACCATGGCGCACCCACACAGCAAGCAGGCCCCAAATAGGGCCCCTCCCCAGATCGCGCGTGCCTGCCGATCGGTAGCCCCCAATCAGGACCCTGGCTGTCCTGGAGGCCCCCCCCACCCCCCCAGTGACGGATCCCCCAGACCCCCCCATCAGGGCGGCCGCGGACTGGGTTCGTAGCCGCCACCCTGAGTGCCCGCCGGGTGGAATTATGAGAGAATCACGCCGGCGGGAACTCGGCCAACTGCCAGCTGAGAATCGCCACGGGGGCCTCTGTCAATGGCCGCTGCTCGACCGCTAGCACGCAACTGGCGGCGATTCTTCGGTCCGTGGAGAATCGCGGGAAAGCGTCGGATCCCAGCGCGATTTCAGCATGGAGGCTCGGAGAATCCCGCCCTGAGTTTTTTGAATAAGTGGAGTTTGTTACAGAGATATTGGTATATATCTTATTTCATTTCAGAATGACTTCCAAATTCTGTCCCTGGTGGATGCTAGGTGAATTGGCATAAACGATGGAAGGGCAAAAGGTGATGTGTGGGAGGGATCAATGGTGAACATAATGTGGTACCAAATTGGCATAGGTGTTATAAGGGGCCATGAGGATGAGTAGGTGTTCTGGTTGGCTTGGAGGGTTTGAGGTAGAGGGCATGAATGGCCATGGGGTATGTGGGGGACATGGCGTGGCATGGGAAATGGGCAGGGGGAAGTGAGGGTGTTTTTTAAAAATTCATTGACAGGATGTAGGCACAGCTGGTGCTGGGCTAGCTACTATTGCCTACCCGTAGCTACCCTTGAGAAGGTAATGGTGGGCAGTACGGTAGCACAGCTTCACAGCTCCAGGGTCCCAGGTTCGATTTCCAGCTTGGGTCACTGTCTGTGTGGAGTCTGAATGTTCTCTCCATGTCTGCGTGGGTTTCCTCTGGGTGCTCCAGTTACCTGCCACAGTCCAAAGATGTGTAGGTTAAGTGGATTGGCCATGCTAAATTTCCCTGAGTGTCCAAAAAGATTAGGTGGGGTTACTGGGTTACGGAGATAGGGTGGAGGTGTGGGCTTAAGTAGTATGCTCTTTCCTACAGCTGGTGCAGATTCAATGGGCAGAATGGCCTCCTTCTGCCCTGTAAATTCTATGATACTATGAGCTGCCTTCTTGAACCATTGCAGTTTATGAGGTGTAGGTACAAACACAGTGCTTTTGGGAGAGTGTTCCAGGATTTTGACCCAGTGACAGTGAAGGAGCAGCGATATATTTCCAAGTCAGTATGATGAGGGACTTGGGGGGGAACCTGTTCCCAGGTTTCTGTTGTCCTTCTAGATTCTAGTGGTCCTGGGTTTGGAAGGTGCTGTCTAAGGAAGTTTGTTGAGTTCCTTTCGTGCATCTCTGAGATGGTACACACTGCTGCCATGGTTCATCAGTGGTGGAAGGATTGAATGTTTGTGGAAGTGGTAACAATCAAGCCGGTGCTCGACGGTGCCAAGCTTCTTCAGTGTTGTTGGAGCTGCCAGTGGAGAGTATTCCATCAAACTTCTTGTCGATGGTGGATAGGCTTTGGGGAATTAGAAGGTGAGTTACTTGCCACAGTTTCCGTGCCTTTGATCTGTTCTACTAATCATGGTATTTATATGGCTAGTCCAGTTCAGTTTCTGATCAATGGTAACTCCCACTGGTGGATTCAGCGATGATAATGTTCTTGAATTTTAAGAGGCAATAGTTAGATCCTCTCATGTTGGATATGGTCATTAACCTGGCACTTGTGTGATGCGAATGTTACCACTTGTCAGCCTAAGGCTGGTCTTGCTGAATTTGGACATGGACTGGTTCAGTATTTGAGAAGTTGCAATTGGTGAACATTTTTTCAAAAAATCATTTGCAGGCTTCGCTGGTTTGGCCAGTATTTATTGTCCATCCTTAGTTGCCCTTCAGAAGGTAATGGTGAGTTGCCTTCTTGAACCGTTGCAGTCCTTGAGGTGTAGGTACACCCACTGTGCTATTAGGGAAGGATGTTGTCGCAGCGACAGAGAAGGAACGGCGATAGATTTTCAAGCAGATGCAATCATCAGCGAACATCCCTACCTCTGACCCATGTCAGATTTAGGGAGCTGGGAATTTTCCCTACTCTGCGCACACAATTAGGGGCCGTAAATTTGGCCCATTAGATCAGAAGACAAGAAGCTTGGTCAAAGAGGTAGGTAAAGAGTGTCTTATAGGAGCAAAGCAGGGTAGGGAGTAAAGAGTTGTAGGACAGGAATGCCAGATCTTGGTGCTGAGGGAACTGTAGGCGCAGCCATCAATGGAAGAGTAATTAAAATCAGGGATGCTTGGCTTTACTTTCATCTTATCATTAGTTGGCAAAACACATAATTTAGTCAATATCGAATGAAGTACATCAATTATATAAATCTGTTTATGTGTAATAGTAAAAGCAAATCCTAAACCAAAGACTAAACCAAAAGATTTTTCAATGTAACACTAAGAGGTAGATAGTATTGTTGAACAAGAACAAAACCTGCTGTTTTAATTTGTAGCCAATAGCAACTGCAATGTTATTCGAAATGCTCTGAAATGGGTTCCACATAAACCTATTAGATACGGTTAACTGCCTTGATGAATTGCAGTTGCAGGGCCTTGTGTTCATTGAAGATTCTGTGATGTGTAGCAATGAACCACTGGAAATTAAGTTATCCCAAAGCTTTTTTTTTCAAAAAAGAAAACATATTTGTCAAGATCCCCAAGATAATTTAAGAATTCCATTCCAATTCTCTGTTAAGTCATCTACTATTTTTAGACTCATGACATTTAGCTTCAGTGAGTGTTCACAAATCCAACTTGAACATAAGAGATATGTGACGGGAAGTATTTAATTCTGTCCTGGAATTGCATGTATTCAACTTTGTTTGTGGTTTGAATCTTGTTTTCAATAAAAAGTGGGGGAAAAAATCCCAAATCATGTGATTTATTGGTCGTGAAATGATCTCCACTGGATTCACTACGTTCAAAAATAAAAGTGCACAATAGTATGCAGTGAAGAATTTTCCTTGTGAAAGTATTTGGCCGGGATTCTCCGAAATCCCGGCCAAGTCTTGACAACAGGGTAAACACCAGAGTAGTATACACCGGCGTCAACGGGCCTCCTGGCCCAGCAATTCTCCGTTTTTTAGGGGGCTAGCATGGCTCGAAGTGCTGTGCACTGCTCCGGTACTGAAGGACAGCCCTACATTGCCGGCGCGGGTCCGCACATGCGTGCAACGGCCGTCTCCGCGCCGACGCATGCACGTGGTTGCCGTCTCCGCGCCGGTGCGGATCAACATGTCGGGGACCGAACAGAGGGCTCGTGCGGGAGGAGGTAGGCCCCCTCCAGATCGCGGCCGCCCGCCGATCGGAAGCCCCCGATCTCGGACCTGTATGCCTGGGAATAACCCCCCTCCCCGGAGTCAGATCCCCCCGCCCCCCTACCAGGACGTCCACAGCAGCTGCGGGTCCTAGATCCCACCGTGTGGCACCAGGTTTGAAACACGCCGGCGGGACTCTGTGGAACTCGACGGGAGTTGTGCCCGTCGTCGGCGGAGAATCGCCGCGGGGGCCTATTTCAGTGACCCCCTGACCTGCGGCGCGGCAACCCTGCGGGCATGATTGGCACCGATTCTCTGGTCGCCGGAGGATCGGCGGCCCGGCAGCGGAGCGGCGTGGTGGGAATCTCGCGCTCCCCCGGCGATTCTCCGACCCGGTGCGGGTTCAGAGAATGCCAGCTTTTATCTTCAAGTTTCACATTTATCTGGGTTGTTATAATGAACAATTCTCCACCATTCACTGAAAGACATTCATTTAAAATTATACTGTCAGAATTCTTTAGGAACAGTAAAAAAAACATGAGGCTGAACAAGCTCTTATCTTTTTGATAAATGAACCCACCGATCCCCTTCTCCCCATACTGCTGACCAGTTTGTTTAATATCTATGCTGGGGAACAATTTGAATTGTAACGATGAAGGGCATGAAATTTGCATCCAGAGTGCCACTGAAACTAGTGTTACAGAAACTGGAGACTCTCTGAGTGGAATATCAGTCACTTGCAGTGCAGAGTCCCATGTTTGGTATCCACTTGGGTGGACAACATGTGGCGGAAGCTTCTGAAATGGCCATATTTTAATGTCAAACAGCCCTACCATCTGATCTGACACATGATCTTAAAACTTCAAATTTTAAAGAAAAGGTCCAGTTGTTTGGATGCCAAAGGAACAAAAGACTATTGTTATTTCAAGGTCTAGGCACCCAACTTGCAGGTAAGGTAATTCAGACTAACTTATGCTATTGCAAACATCAGGGAAGTACTGTGATGGGTTTTTGTGATTTGTTGCTGGTTTTAGCAGGAATGTTACTGCAGCCTCTCTGGAATAGCGGAGGATTTGGTGTTTAGTTCACAAAGTTTGCAACAGGCTGCAGTGGCAGTGTTTCTGGGGCTGCAGCACAATGGGGAGATGGAGCAGAGGCTGCAGGGAGTGAAGGTTTTGCACAATGCCCTCTGCAAGTTTCAGCCAGACTTCTCCGTGTTCCCTGACAGTGATTGGATGCTATCTTGGAAACCAGCCAATTTAACTTGGTGCACAAGCCTATCACCACTGTCCTGTATGCCAACCAATTGAGACCTTCATCCAAGTCCCCTGTAGCAGAATGAATCTGTAACCCTATTGGCACAGGAACTATCCTTTCTTCCTGGTTTGCCTTAAGCCCACTCATGCTGAGTGACTCACCATATGCAGTTCTCAAATCTGTATTAGCGTGTAAGGTAAGTGAAGTGCCAAAGTCGGAGCTGGTGGCTGTGAGGTTCTTAAACCAAATAATGGTAGTTTATTACAACACTACTGCTGAAAATTACTTTGGTAAAAGTGATAAGTTATTAACTGAATTATAGATACAAATATTAAAATGCAGATAAAGGAAAAATATACATTAAAGGTGAGATTACAAATCAGTCTCTGTAACACATTGTTGAAACTTCGAGGTTCTGTTTTGGTAACTGCAATTGCTTCTGCAGTCGATTAGCCAGTGTTTGCATTTTTTCAGGCAAAAAGGATTTTGGAAAAGAGAGGATTCCAGTTTCTCATTATTTATCATACAGAACTACAGAATAATACAGCATAGAAGAGGCCCTTCAGCCCATCAGGTCTGCACTGATGCATGAAAATCACCAGACCTGCCTACCTAATCCTATTTGCCAGCACTTGGCCAATAGCCTTGAATGCTACGAAGTGTCAAGTACTCATCCAGGTACTTTTTAAAGGATGTGAGGCAACCCACCTCTAGCACCCTCTCAGGTAGTGTATTCCAGATCATCACCACCCTCTGGCTAAAAAAGCTTTTCCTCAACCCCCCCCCCGAAACCTCCTGCCCCTCACCTTGAACTTTTGCACCATTGTATCTGGCCGTTCAACTAAGGGGAACAACTGCTACCTATTCAATCTGTCCATGCCCTTCAAAATCTTGGGCGAAATTCTCCCAAAGGGAGACAAAGTGGCGACGCCGGAGTGAGACCCGGAGTGTTTCACTCCGGTGTCGGAGGCCGCTCCTCGCCCCCTATTCTCCCCCCCTGGGGGGGCTAGGAGCGGCGCCGCGTCAATCTCGCGCGCCGGGCCTTGACGCTTGCGTCAAAGCACTGCGGCCTGAATGACGCGGCCGGCGCATGCGTGGTTGCCGTCTTCCCCTCCGCTGCCCCGCAAGACATGGAGGATTGATCTTACGGGGCGGCGGAGGGAAAAGAGTGCGTCTTTCAGAGATGCCGGCCCGACGATCGGTGGGCACCGATCGCGGGCCAGACCCCTCCTGAGCACGCCCCTGGTGCTCGATCCTCCCTCCGCCCCCCACAGGCCCCACACGCAGCGGTCGCACGATGTTCACGCCGGCAGCGACCAGGTGTGGTTGGCGCCGGCGTGAACCGGTCGGATTCGGCAGGCCGCTCGGCCCATCCGGGCCGGAGAATCACCGCTCGACCGGAGTGGCGATTCTCCGAGCGGCCTGTCGCAAAACGCGACACGCAGTTTTGGGGGGGGTGGGAGAATCGCGTGGGGGTGCCAGGGCGGCATGGCATGATTCGCCCGGCACTCCCGCGATTCTCCCACTCGGCGTGGTGGTCGGAGAATCGCGCCCCTTGTGTACCTCGATTATGTCATCACTTAATCTTCTCTGCTTCAGCGAAAACAACCCAAACCTATCCAACCTCTCTTCATAACTTAAATATTCCATCCAAGGCAGCATCCTGGTGAATTGCATCTGCATCTCCTCCAGTGCAATCACATCTTTCCCATAAGGTTAGGGTTATGCAGTTACACACTTCCAGATTTACTGGACTCTTTCAGTAGAACAGTGTTGATTTTTTCATATGTTCCACTTTGACAGTGCAAATAGCAGCAAAAGGTTATGACTTTGCAGGAGATTACTGAAATGTGGTTGCAGGGAGACCAGGGGTGAAATTCTCTGACCCCCCACAGGGTCGGAGAATCGCCCAGGTCCGCCACCCAGGAATTGGCGGGGGCGGGAATCACGCCCCGCCGATCGGCGTGCCCTCCGTACCGATCGGCGAACCCCCCGCGGCGATTCATCGGCCAGTGATGGGCCGAATTCCCGCCACTGAGAGGCCTCTCCTGCCGCCGTGGTTTCAACCACCTCTGGTGGTGGCGGGATTGGTGGTGCGAGCAGACCCCCGGGATCCTGGGGCGATCGGACCCCGGGGGGTGCCCCCACAGTGGCCAGGCCCGCGATCGGGGCCCACCGATCGGCCGGCGGTCCAGTGCCTTGGGGGCACTCTTTTTCTTCCGCCGCTGCCACGGCCTCCACCATGGCGGAGGCAGAAGAGAATCCCCCAGCGTGCATGCGCCGGTGGTGACGTCAGCGGCAGCTGACACACCGGAGCATGCGCAAACCGGCGAAGGCCTTTCGGCCAGCCCCGGCGCCAGGCGGCGGGCGTCAAAGGCCGCTGGCGCCGGTTTTGGCACCAGTCGGCGTGGCGCCAACCACTCCGGCGCGGGCCTAGCCCCCAAAGGTGCCACTCCGCTACGCCGGGAACCCCCGCCCCGCCGGGTAGGGGACAATCCTGGCCCAGGTCTGGGAATTGAATATCCAAGGGTACGCAATATTTCGGAAAGTTAGGGTGAAAGGAAAAGGAGGTGGCGTAGCCCCGCTGGTGAGGAAAGGGATCGGTGCTGTAATGAGAAATAACATGAGCACTGGAGAACATCATGTCGAATCAGTCTGGGTAGAAATAAGAAAGAACAAAGAAAAGAAGTCCTTGGAAGGAGTAATCTATAGGTCTCCAAACAGTCGTTCTACAGTGGGGTCCAGTATAAACCATGAAATACTGGGGGTTTGCAAGAAAGATATGGCAATAATAATGGGTGATTTTAATATGCACATAGACTGGAGGAATCAAATTGGCAAGGATAGCCTGGAGGCAGAGTTTATTGAACGCATTAGAGATTGTTTCCTGGAACAGCATGTTGAGGAACCAACCAGGGAAGAGGCTACTCTCGATTTGGTATTCTGTAATGAGGAGGGATTAATTAATGACCTCATAATTAAGAATCCACTCGAGAGTATTGACCATAGTATGGAAGAATTCAAGATTCAGTTTGGGGTCGAGAAAGTGGAGTCCCACAGTAGTGTTCTGGAATGAAAGGAAGGAAATTACATAGGCTTGAGCATAGATTCGGCCCGTATAGACTGGGCAGGAAGGCTAAAAGGTAGGACAGCTGATGAACAGTGGCAGTTGTTTAAGGAGATACTCAATTCCTCACAATTAAAATATATCCCAGTGAGGAAGAAAGATGGGAAGGGGGGTAAAAAAAACCACCCATGGCTACACAAGGAGGTCAAGGGCATTGTAAAGACAAAAACTAAGTTGTATCGTATTGCAGAGGCCAGTGGCAGGCGGCAAGATTGGGAAACTTTCAAACATAAAGAAAGAGATACTAAAAAATAAAAAGAGCGGGTAAATTACGAAATAAAACTAGCACAGAATACCAAAAAGGATAGCAAAAGGTTTTACAGGTACAAAGGGGAAGAGAGTCACGAAGGTGAATGTTGACCCCTTGGAAGATTAAACTGATTGAGTTAATAGTGGGGAACACAGAAATGGCAGAGATGCTAAATCAATACTTTGCCTCAGTTTTCATGTTGGAGGACACTCGTACCATTCCTATAGGAATGGGTAATTCAGAGGTCACAGAAAGGGTGGAACTTGGAACAATCAGCATCAATAGGGAAATGGTACTCAACAAACTATTGGGATTGAGGGCAGAAAGGTCCCCTGGGCTTGATCGCCTACATCCGAGGATGTTAAAGGAAGTGGCAGCAGAGATAGTGGATCCATTGGTTATGGTATTCCAAAATTCCATGGATACAGTAAAGGTTCCAGTGGATTAGAAAAATGCTAACATAACGCCCTTATTCAAAATCGGAGGGAGGCTGAACGTGGGAAATTACAGATGGGTTAGTTTAATATGTTGTTGGAAAATTGTTAGAATCAGTAATCAAGGACGTAACAGCAGGACATTTGGAAAGCCAAAGTGCTGTCCATCAGAGTCAGCATGATTTTATGAAGGGCAAATCATGTTTGACTAATTTGCTTGAGTTCTTCGAAGATGTAACAAGCAAAATGGATAATGGGTATCCTGTAGATTCAATATACCTGGACTTTCTGAAGGCATTTGATAAGGTACAGCACGAAAGGTTAATTCACAAGGTGATATCACATGGGATTAGGGTTAACTTATTAGCTTGGATAGAAGACTGGCTGACAGACAGGAAACAGAGAGTTGGGCTAAATGGGTCTTTTTCTGGCTGGCAAGATGTAACAGGGTTTGGTCCTTCGGCCCCAACAATTTACAATCTATATTAACAACTTGGATACAGGGATAAAAGGTTCTATAGCCAAATTTGCCGATGACACAAAAATAGGTGGGACAGTTGCAATAAGGAAATTAGAACCTTACACATGGATATAGAGAGGTTAGGAGAGTGGACCAAAATGTGGCAGACAGAGTTTAACGCGGATAAGTGTGAGGTCATGCATTTTGGTTGATAAAATGGAAAAGCAACTTATTATCTAAATGGGGAGACATTTTGGGGTGCCCCGATGCAGAGGGATCTGGGTGTCCTTGTACATGAGTCACAGAAAACAAGCATGCAGTTGCAGCAGATAATAATTGTGCACAGTTTTGGTCCCCTTATTTGAGGAAAGATGCAATGACATTGGAGGCTGTTCAGAGGAGGTTCACTGGATTGATTCCAGAGATATAGATTTCTCTTATGAAGAGATTGAACAGTTTCGGCATATACTCTCTAGAGTTTAGAAGAATGAGGAGAGATCAAATTGAGGTATACAAGATGCTAAAAGGTATAGCTAAATCAGATGTGGAGCTGATGCTTCGTTTTGTGGGGCATTCTAAAATCAAAATCTTAGAATAAGAGGGAGCAAATTTTAAAACAGATTTGAGGAAAAACTACTTCTCCTAAAGGGTTGTGAATCTATGGAATTTGCTAACCCGAGAGTGTGGTGGATGCTGAAACAGTGAATAAATTTAAGGAGGCATTGGACAGCTTTTTAATTGGTAATGGGTTGAAGGGTTATGGAGAATGGGCAGTTGAGGCCAGAATAGGATCAGCCATGATCATATTGAAGGTGTTAGGCTCGGGAGGCTAAATCGCCGCCTACTCCTGCACCCAGGTCATGTGTTCTAGGGAGGAGATGCTCTGATTGATTTTGCAAACCAACTCTTGGTCCATAACATTGTACGTAGCAGGTGAGAAACATATCAGCCATGATAGATTGGCGGAGCAGACTCAATGGGCAGATCAGAGAATCCAGCCCCAAATGCGGTGGCAGATGGCTCTGGTGACACCTTTCCTACTGACCAAAATGGCGGGATCCCACACCAGGAGCTGGATTCTCCGATTCTGGGGCTATGTTCCCATGCCGGCGTGGGAACAGTGGCATCTTATGCCAGACAAAATTGCCAGCTCACGCGTCCCGGACCCCCCACCCATGGTGCCCCCAGCCGACTGAGTCTGCAGCCGCCACGCTGAGTTCCCAATGGATGAGACTATGAGAGACGCACACCGTCGGGAACTCGCTGGTCGGGGGCGATGTATCGGGCAGTGAGCCTCAAGGAATCGCCTGAGGCCGTCGCTACATGGTGAGGCATACTCCTAGAGTGCGCTGCTTTGAAGGGGACGGAGCATCACGAAAGTGACGCCGCCCCCGATTCTGTCGTAAATTTGCATTCTCCGGCCAATCACCGAACGCCATTTTGGCGTCTGTGATCAGGGAATCCAGCCCCAGATTCTGCAATTGAAAGATCATTAATTATGCACAGGCAATTTCCACTTTGTATCATCTAGTGAGTCGGCATCTGATTTGTCCACCCACCTTTAGCTGGTGGGTTCATAGGTGCCAGCACCAAATTTAAAGATCAACCCAGCAGACTCATTACACTCTCTGCAGCCCACCTGTCTTCTGGATTCCCTCCAACATTTCAGGAAACCATAAGGAAAAGGCTGGTAGCCTCAAGAAAGATGCAGCATCTGCTTTCACCACCAAGGTCCTCGAGGCCCATATACGAGGAGTCTGGTCCCACAGGCAAGTGCTGAACCCCGGAGATGGCTCAAAGAAGCGCACCAACCGTATCTCACAGGCTTGGAGGCCATTACACAGGAGGTCAGCATGACTGGCACCCACCCACGAATCACCGCGCAATGCAGGAAGTGGATGGATGATATCATGTGTTCCGCCAGGGCACGCCCTCTCACAGCTCCTTCCTGTATCAAAGACTCACCATAGCATCATGTCCTCAAACGGCTACTCTCTTCATGGATCTCACATATGCACTCCATAAAGACCAACTAGCCATGGGTTTGGAGGACAGGGATCAGCTTGCCCAACAGAGTGCTGGGCATCAGGAGCAGCGTGGCACTTCGTCAGATAAACTTTGGATGTTGCACTCTCCTTGAAATCTCTTGCGAACTGTGGACAGTTTCAGATTGACCTAATTTCACACTGGCATGATGCAAGATTGGAATGCCTGATTGGAGTCCGGTGGGCAGTTGTGTTAATGAGTAATCATGAGATGCAAATGCATGCAAATAAATTCACGCCACCAGCTAGTGAGACGGCCAACTTGCCAGTAACTCACCATTGGGAGAATTGCAACGTAATTTATGTTGACGTATTTCTAATGTTTTGGCTCCCGCTAGATTCTCTGCTCCCGCCCAAACCTGCTGTGTGTCCATACTTCCACTTTGAAAAAGGATTTTCAAACTCACTATAAAGGTTTGAAGATAGAGGTGTATCTTTAAAACAGTCGTCCTTAAAATCAGTAATAGCACAATTACAAGGTTGTAACATATGGCTGGATGGGCAGCAGTTCTTGGGAACCTAAAAGCGGAGAAGCAGAAAGGGGAAAGTTAGGGTGAGAGAAGGTGGCACACAGGTGGAAAGGAAGAGATCTATGATGACACTATCTGAAGCTTGCACAATATGCCAGGTAGCAGGATGAGGATGAGGTGGCAGTTCAGAAGGACTTTCATCCTGTATGTTCCCATCAACTCTGGCTGCAACAGACTATGTCGAAGCCCGCTACATGATAGAGGGAACCATCTCCTCCGGAGGGCTCAAGAGATTGAGGATCCCTTATCCCTGGTGGGTCAGCTCTACTCCCTTCTGTTTTTGCCCAGGTAAGAAATGGTGGAGTGGTTCCCATCTCTTGGTTGAGCACAAAGGTGTTTTAAAAGAGAATTTGCATACCAATTCAGTGAGAGTTCAATTGTTTAAGTTCTGCGACTGTAAAAGACACACCTAGATACATTTTCTGGATTCTTGGTTGAGACGATTTTAAAATGTTGATGGATGATTTCTCGTCTTCTGGTGTCAGCAACTGCTTGTCTTATGTTAAAGATACTGTCTGTGGTATTTGACTGGGCAGAATACAGGTAGGGCATGTTAATGGCTGTAGTAAAAAAGAGGGGATCACACGTCTTCCTGTTGCTGTTACCCACTCATGGGGGTGAATAATACGCTCCAGCGCAGTGAGTAGAACATGCATCCAGAATTAGGCAGATTTCTGACTTCTAGGCTTGGATCCAAGGTCATTCATTCAAAGGGACACCTAGCATGGGGCAATGCCAGGTGAGCCAGCCAATGTGTATAATCACCACAGTTCTTCAGCAATTTTAACCTGGAAATATTTACAGGTCTTTAAGACAATTGTGCACATGTTTAAGCTTTCTCACAGGTGGCATTCAACTTGAACTGCAGCACGTTTTCCAGACCTTGGCATAGAGGAGTTGTCTACTTACTACACATATCCCTCCAGAGATGTCCGAGGCACATGAGTGAGGGGAGAAGGGCCAAATCAGCCCCTAGATTTGATGAGGAATCTCTGAATGCCCTCCTCCAGGTTTTGTCCATCCGATGGAAGTAACTAATGTCAGCCCTTGGGAACATGTAACAACTGTCTGTAAGATGTGCAGCCCAGGGGGAGGTTGCTGTGGAGGTCAGCAATGTTGGGCTAGTGTGGTTCACTTGGGAACAATGCCAAATTCTAGGACGGTTAGCCTGACTTTGGTCGTTGGTAAAATTTTAGAGTTCATTATTAAGGATCAGATTGCGGAGTACTTGGAAGTGCATGGAAAAATATGGCTGAGTTAGCATGGATCCATCAAGGAGAGGTCATGCCTAACAAATCTGTTAGAATTCTTTGAGGAGGTAACAAGGAAGTTAGACAAAAGAGAACCAATGGACAAGATCTATTTAGATTTCCAGCAGTTGACAAGGTGCCATACCCGAGGCTGCTAAATAAGATAAGAGCCCATGGTGTTAGAGGCACGGTATTGTCATGAATTGAGGATTGGTTGACTGGCATAAAGCAGTGAGTGCGGGTAAAGGAGTCTTTTTCAGGATGGTAGCCGGTGACTAGTGGTGTTCCGCGGGGATTAGTGTTGGGACCGCAGCGATTCACGATATACATTAATGATCTGGAAGAAGGAACTGAGGGCAATGTTGCTAAGTTTGTCAGTGATACAAAGATATGTAGATGGACGGGTAGTGTTGAGGAAGTGGGAAGGCTGCAGAAGGACTTGGACAGGCTAGGAGGGTGGGCAAAGAAGTGGCAGATGGAATACAGTGTGGAAAGTTGTGAGGTTATAGAAACGTATTGAGGTGGAAAATTGAGGTGAGTAGGAGGAGGCTATTCGGCCCTTCGAGCCTACTCCATCATTCATTATGATCATGCCTGATCATCAAGTTCAATACCTTGTCGCACCTTCCCCCATATCCCTTGATCCCTTTAGTCCCAAGAGCTATATTTAATTCCTTCTTGAAATTACACAACATTTTGGCCTCAACTAGTCTCTGTGGTAGTGAATTCCACAGATTCACCGCTCTTTGGGTGAATACATTTTGCATCTGCTGAGTTCTAAAAGGTCTACCCCTTGTCCTCAAACTATGACCCTGAGTTCTGGACTCCCCCCACCATCGGGAACATTCTTTCTGAATCTACCCTGTCTAATCCTGTTAGAATATTATAAGATTCTATGAGATCCCCTCTCACTCTTCTAAACTCCAATGAATATGCTGCTAATCAACTTAGTCTCTCTTCATATGACAGTCCTGCCAATCCAGGAATCAGTCTGGTAAACCTTTGCTGCACTACCTCCATAGCAAGAACACCCTTCCTCAGATAAGGACACCAAAACTGCACACAATCTCCAGATGTGGCCTCACCAATGTCCTATCAAATTTCAGTTAAACATCCTCTGACGATGAAGGCCAACATTCCATTTGCCTTCTTTACTGCCTGCTGTTTCTGCACAATTACATTCAGCGACTGATGCATGAGGACACCAAGGTCTTGCTGAGCATCTACGTCTCTCAATTTACACCCACTCAAATAATTATCTGCCTTCCTATTTTTGCTGCTGAAGGGGATAACCTCACATTTATCCACATTATAGTCATTTAACTTACAATGCAGAAGGAGGCCATTTGGCCCATCGAGTCTACATCGGCCCCTGAAAGATCACACTACCTAAGCCCACACCTCCGCTCTATTCCCGTAACCCAACAACTCCACCTAACCTTTGGACACTACGTGACCAATCCACCTAACCAGCACACCTATGGATTGCACATGCATATGCCCACTCACTCAGTCTGTCCAAACCCGACAGAAGCATTTCTAAACCCTGCTCACAGTTTACCTTCCCACCCAACTTTATAGCATCTGCAAATTTGGAGACAATACATTTAGTTCCCTCGTCCAAATCATTAATATATAATGTGAACTGTTGGAGTCCGAGCACTGATCCCTGTGGTACCTCATTAGTCACTGCCTGCCAAACAGAAAGAGACCCATTTATTCTAATGTTTTGCTTCCTGTCTGCTAACCAGCTTTCTATCCATCTCAAGACACAAGGCACATTGCCATGCACTTTAACGTTACATGGTGCTCTGCTATGTGAGACCTTGTCAAAAGCCTTCCGAAAATAAACCACATCCACTGGTTCTCCCTGGTCAACTCTACTAGTAACATCTATATTTTGTAGGAATGGGGAAAGGCTTCAGAAATTTGAAGCACAGAGGGACTTATGAGTCCTAATTCAGGATTCTCTTCAGGTTAACTTGCAGGTTCAGTTGGCAGTTAGGAAGGTAAATGCAATGTCAGCATTCATTTTGAGAGGGCTAGAATACAACAGCAGGGATGTACTTCTGATGTTGTATGAGGCTCTGGTCAGACCCTATTTGGAGTATTGTGAGCAGTTTTGGGCCCGTATTTAAGGAAGTATATGCTGGCCTTGGAGGGGGTGCAGAGGAGGTTCACAAGAATAATCTCAGGAATGAAGAAATTGTCATAAGAGGAGCAGTTGAGGACTCTGGATCTGTACTCGATGGAGTTCAGAAAGATGAGGAGGGATCTTATTGAAACTTATAGAATACTGAGAGGCCCAGGTGGAGTGGATGTGGAGAAGATGTTTTCACTAGGAGAGACTAGAACCCGAGGGCACAGCCTCCGACTGAAAGGAGGATCCTTCAAAACTAAGATGAGGAGGAATGTCTTCAGCCAGAGGGTGGTGAATCTGTGGGACTCTTTGCCGCAGAAGGCTGTGGAGGTCAAACCACTGAGTATCTTTAAGACAGAGATAGATAGGTTCTTGATTAATAAGGGGATCAGGGGTTATGGGGAGAAGGCAGGAGAATGGAGATGAGAAACATATCAACCATGATCAAATGGCGGAGCAGACTCGATGGGCTGAATGGCCTAATTCTGCTCCTATACCTTCCGGTTTTATGCCCGGGAGAGAGGCTGAATTTGAAGGGATGTGCCTGGTCTGGTGATACTTATGCCATACAAGGAGGAGGTTCTCATATTCTCTGCCCCCGAGTTCCGAGTTCTCCAGGTCAAGTGGCAGAGGCACGATTGTTTGGTGAGATTGCAAATGGCTGAAACCAGAAGAAAGGGGAATTGGGCAGGTGGGAGGTGGATTGATGTGTGGCAGACATGGAATGAAAGGCATAAATTTTAGCCCGAAGCTAAAAGCCAGATAAGTTTTATCATCAAATCTTTGGACATAGCTATATAGCATGTCTGCATTGTGGCATATTTCATGGTGCATATGACTGTCATGTTGCTGAGCATTGTGACCTTGTGCTGCTGTACAAGGATTTGTGAAGAGCACAAATGCCCTTACTTCTTTTTCTCCGGCACAAAGCTTGACCAGAATCACGATGCCGGGCTGTTATTCTCCTCCGAGGATGAAGAACGACCCTTGGAGAAAACACCATGACATCATCTCCCTGGTCCAAGCACTAGCGTATATATTGGCAACATGGTGGGGGTTAACGCATTAGCACATGGAGTTCACCTGACCCACAACTTTTACTAGATTGTAGTATGGGGAACACAAGGCCCATTCTACAGGAGTGGTACAGCAGAAATGGAAAAGTATTTTTTAAAGCAAAACAATGTTTATTCTATGAACTCAAGTTAACCTTTATAAAACATCTTAGCAACCATTAATTCAAATACAACCCCCAAAGAATACAACACTAAGTAAACCTTTAAGCTTTCCTTTTTAACATCCATCCAACTGAAAACATCTTTTACCAGAAGTACATCAGGTTAAAGTCACTACTGTTATTAGCTTTAAATCACCAGGATTGATTTACAGTCTTTGGATTACAGAGAGAGAGATTCATCCACCTTCTGGCTGTGACTGCAGCTATCCAGCTCTGAAAACGAAACTAAAACACACCCTGCAGCCAGCTCAAAAACAAAAGTAAAAAGCTGACAGACAGCCCAGCTCCACCCAATCTCTGACATCACTGCAGTAGTAAACACCCATTTCTTAAAGGTACTCTCACTGCAGATATTTATATACCTACCCATTTATAAACACCCATTTCTTAAAGGTCTCCCACATGACAACAGCTGGAAGCAAAGGGGAGCACAGAGCCAGAGCAGCAGGAAAAGCGATAAGAAAACTCCACAGTCATCAGTAAGTGGGTCAAATGGTGAATTATTATGATTGTTAATTAAATGTATCATCATTATTCTGTTAATAAACATTGACCTCAGTGTCCCTCGTGCCGAGGTTCATTTAATATGTCATCACTGTTGAACTTCTTTCAGGACATAGGCATTAGCTTTAACGTTTGAGGCAGGGAATTATGCATCAAGTATCAATACCTTTACAGGGTAAATATGTTAAGAGGGTGCTGACATGAGTTTCATATTCCATATGGAATAAGAAGAATGCTTGGGCACATGCCATGCACACACCTATGATATGCTTGCATTGGAAAGCGTCCCGAGGAGGTTCACAAGAATGATCCCTGGAATGAAGAGCTTGTTATATGAGGAACGGTTGAGGACTCTGGGTCTGTACTCGTTGGAGTTTAGAAGGATGAGGGGAGATCTTATTGAAACTTACAGGATACTGCGAGGCCTGGATAGAGTGGATGTGGAGAGGATGTTTCCACTTGTTAGAAAAACTAGAATCAGAGGACACAATCTCAGACTAAAGGGACAATCCTTTAAAACAGAGATGAGGAGGAATTTCTTCATCCAGAGGGTGGTGAATATATGGAACTCTTTGCTGCAGAAAGCTATGGAGGCAAATTGCTGAATGTCTTCAAGACGGATGTAGATATGTTCTTGATTAATAAGGGGATCAGGGCTTATGGGGAGAAGGCAGAAGAATGGGGATGAGAGAAATATCAGCCATGATTGAATGGGCCGAGTGGCCTAATTCTGCTCGTATGGTTTTATGCTGGGTACTTAGAACATCTGCCTTATCAAGGCATTCCTTGAGTCATCGCCATCCATGAGATCACATCAGGGGTCTTCTACCTGAATGTCACTGTGTTTCTTCAGCTCGTCTTTGCCCTCATCCTCAGATGAATGACTGCTATCCAGCATCTGCTCTTCTGCAAGGGCATCTCTCTCTGAAAAGTGAGGTTGTGGAGGGTGCAGTACATCACAGCCATGAGGCAAACACGTAATGGAGAGTACTGAAATGCCGCTTGACTCATCTGTCAAGGAACCTGAGTCTGTTCAACAGTGGCACTGGTGCTTCTGTGGCTGTTATTGTATCTCCTCTCCATTTCTGTTTGGTTCTTTTCAGTGGTGTCATGAGCTGTCTCTTCAATGTCCTTGTCACCCAGAAGCCATCCATCCAGGGGCCGCTGAATAGATCTGGCATCCACGAGTTACACAGAATGAAGGAGTCAAGGCTGATACCCAGGTACTTGATGCATGCCTTTTTGAAATTCATTTTTTACGGTATGTGGGCTTCGCTGGCGAGGCCAGTGTTTGTTGCCGATGATGATCAAAGTCCAGCTGGACATTCAATGAGAGGAAGCCCTTTCTATTACCACTGGGGCACGGTTGTCTAGCAGGACCCTTTATGGTGATATGCATGCAATAGCTTCCTGGGCACTGGGAAAATTACAATCTCCACAAATTTCTGGTTTTTTCGAGTTGACCCTGGTGTGAAAGAGATGTAATTTCCTGCCCTTTTGAATAATGGTGTGCAGTAGGCTGCATATTGCCACTGAGGTCTTCACATGCTCCATGAAAGGACCCCGTTGCAAAGAGGTTGAGCACAATAGTGTACTTGACAGCTATTAGGTGACTTCAAACACAATTAATCAAGATTTTCCCTGCCAGCATGTTGCAGAGGGATGTGACTGTGGCTCTTGCATTGTGTCTTGGGGGACAGCAGATGGTTCAGTCTCTGCCTTTATACTCAAGGGGCTGCGCCTCCATTGAGGATTCACTATTGCTTCATCTCCTTCTAGATCTGGTGCAGCTCTTTCACCTGCATGTACCAGCAGGGCATCCTGGACCTTTGGATCTGCTCTTCTTTCTCTCACTCACCTCATGGTGGCACAGTGGTTAGAGCTGCTGCTTCACAGAGCCAGGGATCCGGATTCAATTCCTCCTACAATCCAACAGATGTGCAGGTTAGGCGGTTTGGCCATGCTAAATTGCCGCTTAGTGTCCAGGGATGTGTAGGTTTGGTTATGAGGTTACGAGGGAGTGGACCTGGGTAGGGTGTTCTTTCAGAGTGTTGGTGCAGACTCAATGGACTGAATGGTCTCCGTCTGCTATGCAGGGATTTTATGATCTTCTCCTCCTCACTGGAGGATGTTTCCCAAACAGAGACAGCTATGCCCATGTTTGGCCTATTTAGAAGAATAAAGTCATGGTCAAAGTCTTAACCAACCTCCCTGCAGGAGGAATGAAGTTTCGAAATAATATAACTTGGAAATGTTTCTTGTTTGAAGCACTTCCAGCAGGGATAGAACTCTGAATTGCTAAGCTATAATGTGAGGCACAGCTGAAGCTCTCTAATTAAAAAAATCAGGAAATAGACTGGTGTGAAAAACAGTCTGCAAGTACTTAATTGCTCACACCACATTTTATTCCAATCAATTGGCTTTTTAATGATCATAGCCCCCCCACTAACTGAAATTTGAATAACATGGGTGGGCTCCCGATATTTAGCCTTGCCCACCTGCCGTGTTACCCTGACCTCGCATGCTGACGTCGGTAACGTGACCCAATGCCATCACACCCAATAATATGCAGTGCAGATCAATAACATACCCATTTTTGGAGCATATTATTCCGCCCGTTGTCTTTCAGCACATTGACCTGAGAAATCAGTGTCTCTTTACACAAAGGGCTAGCTGGTGGTCACATAATCTTATTTCATAAACTAACTGGTTATCAAACACGGTCATAAGTTTATTCCAGGTCCATTTTTTAAAGTGATGAAATATGGGTGGTTGGTGTGACCCTCCCTATTCTTAGCTGGGGTCCATTGTCCAAAATGGTGCAATTTAACAGCTTGGTCCTCATCCAACTAAATAATTTAATTATGCCTGAATACCCTTGAGTAGTTGAGGTGATGGCAATATGCACTGATTTAACCTTACTGCCCTTGGTGGGCTATCCTTAGACAGCATGTTCTGACCACTTTGTAAATTGCCAGGTGCAGTTATCTGAATGTTTGGCCATTTTGAAGCTCATTTGAGTCTTTTATTCTGTGTCTTCATCCCACTCAAGGGACAAGGCATTTTGAGTACAAACTCATCCTGCAAGAGAAAGAGATGAATAACAGTGATTTTTTTGCACTATGTTTGGGTGAAGTGCCAACAGGGACTGGGTGTAAGGGTGAGGTGGAGTATCTGGATATTACTTTTCTAAGTGCCAGGGACTGTTGATGGGTGAGTAATGGAGGTGGTGCAGTCATCATCATGAGAGGTTGGTGGAGCGAGCGGTGGTTATTTTCATTTAGATTTTTTTATTCGCTTACGGGGTGTGGGCGTCACTGGTGAGGCCAGCATTTATTACCCATTCCAGTTGCCCTTCAGAAGTGGTGGTGAGTTGCCTTCTTGAACTGCTGCAGATGACAAGTGAAGATGCATTCACTGACTTTGGACACCCCGCAAGAAGATATTTGGCTTCTGTTACTGCTACCAGATTCTCAGGGCCAGACACCTGAAATTCTCCTCACGGGCCATCTGCTCCCAACATGTTTGAGCAGGCATCCCTTAGGAGCCTCTTAGGCCCCACAGAGAAACATGTTTTCTCCTCTTCTGTCCATTTCCATGACTAAACCTCCAGTACCATACTCAGGAACCTTCTCTTCCTGGTGCTCTAATTGTGCAGATCCTATATGTAGCCAGCATTGATACAAGCAGCTAACAGAAACTCACTTCCACTGAATGCAGCTCCCCTTTATGAAGGCCAGAGTGCCTTAAGGATCAGAAGACACCTGCTATTGGCATACTGCTTGGACTGCTGCTGAGCGCTGAGACCGTCTGCAATGGTAGGTCCCCTTCCGACCATTGCTGCACAGAGCAGAGTGAGATGGTGGTTAGCGCTGCTATCGCACAGCACCAGAGACCCAGATTTGATTGCAGCCTTAGGGGACTGTCTGTGTGGAGCTTGCACATTCTCCTTGTGTCTGCATGAGTTTCCTTTGGGTGCTCAGGTCCCTCCCACAGTCATATTAGGTAAATTGGCCATGATCAATGTGCGGGGTAATGGGGAATGAGCAAGGAAGTGGGCCTAGGTAGAGTGCTCTCTGGTGCAGACTCGATGGACTGAATGACCTCCTGCTGCACTGTAGTGATTCTATACACAAGCAGGTAAATGAGGAGGCTACACTGGGTTTCTGTGCTCCCAACCTCAATGGCAGCAGGTGCGGCCACATTATGAATAGTGAAACCCATGCTTAAAAAGGGCCCATACAATTTTTTACCCCTAAGTTACCAAGCGTCCAATTTAATGGCCACGCTGTGCTTGAGCTTGACCTTGATCGTGGGAGAGACCAAAATTGAGAAGCGTGCTGGGCACTGATCGGTTTGCGATCTAACTGGCTCACTCCCGTTGGCGAAATCAGGATCCCGCCATTATGTGGCGAGAAACCAACAAACCACTTAAGGCCAATCTCCATACAATTAACGCAAGCGCCCCTCTATCTAATGGCCTCCTGTAATCTAACCACCTCCCCACCAAGTGATCACGCGGGTGCCAATGAGTACACCTTTTTAAAAATGCGAAGCTGGTGGAATGGATGCTGCCGGGGGGGGGAGGGGGGGGGGGGTTGGCAATGAGCCCGGGGGCACAGGGATTGTTACCTCAGTGCTCCGGGGGGGTGGGTGGGGAGGGTGGAAGGAGTTGATGTCCCAGCACCCAGGGGTTCGCATGCCACCCCCTGGATCGTGTGTACCCATAACAGGGGCAGGCCCAGCACCTGCCTGTCTGCTCCACCAACTACCCATGACTACCACTGACTGCGGAGGCCTCTGGCCATGCGGCTGAAGGCTATTGCTAATAGGGAATTGGCAATCGTAGTTAAGTGAGTATTTCCCAGCTCCCAAGTGGATTTGCATGGGTAGGCGTGCCTGTAGTATGTGGGAGTTATTCCCCAGCATCACAATCAGACCTTGATGCATGACACTGCCTGAACACTGCAAGAAGCAACACTATAGACACAGCGGCCAACATCTGTAACACACAGAGACTGGGCCCCAACACCGGGGGTTTTTCCGCAGCCAAAGGTTGGGTGTGTGTACCGGTGAGAGGACCAGCATCTGGTACAAGTAATAATAATAACTTTATTAGTGTCACAAGTAGTTTATATTAACACTGCAATAATGTTATTATGAAAATCCCCTAGTCACCACACTCCAGCGCCAGTTCGGGTACACAGAGGGAGAATTCAAAATGTCCAATTCGCCTAACAAGCACGTCTTTTAGGACTTGTGGGAGGAAACCGGCTCACCCGGAGGAAACCCACGCAAACACCGGGAGACGGTCCAGACTCCGCACAGATAGTTACCCAAGCGTGAATCAAACCCGGGACCCTGATGGTGTGAAGCAATAGTGCTAAGTAACGTTACATGCGGGTGTCTGGGATACAGGGTGTGGGACCCCCGTTGAAGCTGGGGGTGAGTGGGCGGAGCGTTTCGGATGGCCTGGAATGTGGCGGGGCGGGGGGGGGGGGGGAGAAGGAGCAATGGAAGGGACCTGGGGTGGAAGATACAGCTGGTTGTCAGTCTCTCACACTCTTCCCAATTCCTTACCGATTTAACATGGGATGGATGATATCTTGAACCCTGCGGAGGCTGCCCTCATGGTGCTGTTGGCAGGCCAGGTGACCAGACGTTGGACACAGGTGGCGGCAGCAGCATCGACAGAGGCTCAAGGCGACAGCCCATGTGCAGGGCCCCACCCCTCACCCTGCAGACCCAGCCACTCATCAGGTCAGAGAGGGACCCAGAGGGGAGGCCAGCGACGTCCTAAGGTGTACAGGTGTCCCTGAACGTCCAGTTTGTGTGCGGCCACACATGAAAATCATGCACATGTGTGTATGCTTCCCAGGGAGTGTGCAAGAGAGCTACATCCTGGGGCAGTCGGACATCCCCGGCCTCTTTGAGGACCACCCCAGGATGGCCGGTTGACTCTTCAGGGATAAGGGGTACCCGCAGAAGTCCTGGCTAATGATGCCTTTATGGAGGCCAGTGTCCGACGCGGAGACCCGATACAAGGAGGCCCATGCGGCCACCCAGGCTTTCACTTAGAGGTGCATCAGACTCCTCAAAATGCAGTTCCACTCTGGTGATGCACCGCAGTACACCCCCCAGATGGTCGGCCGCTTTGTGGTGGTCTGCTTTGCCCTCCACAACCTGGCGCAGCAGCGGGCCAACGTGCTGGAGGTGGAAGGGGAGGAACATGTGGCCACCGAGGAGGAGGAGGTGGAGGATGAGGAGGCGCAGCCCAGGAGGGGCTTGAGGACGAGCCTGGAGAGGACCCACAGTACCAGCCGGAGGATGGAGAACAGGTGGTAGCTTCAAGCGTCCAACAAGCCCGGAGGTAGATCCTCGCCCACTTCACAAAGGACATGGCCACGTCCGGCATTCCCCCATCGCCCATTTGGGCCCTCTCCTGTCCGGTGTGGCCACCTTCTCCTGCGGGGACACAAAGGGGGCATCGTGAGCCGTACAGGTTATTCCTTGCAAGGGTGTGAGGCGGAGGGTGGGGTTGCGGTGGTGACACCCTACGAATTGATGGCCACTGCCACTTCCTCCGAGGTGGCACTGGTTGCCCTGTGGATGATTCTCTGAGCCCTTCGGGGGAACAGAGCATCCTGTCTGATCTCAATCCTGTCCAACAATCTGGCCAGGTCGGCATCCCCAAATCGTGGGACTGGTCTTTTCAGTGGCCTGACTGCGAGTTGTGTGTGGTTTACTCTGCAGGATTGGTTTAATTGCTGCTCTCGCTTGTTAGCAGGGAGCTGGTGGGCGGGGTACCAGTGAATCAGCAGGCGGGATCATCATGAGGCCCATGGAGCTTGATAGTGGACCAATTAACGTTTGATTCTGGTGACAGCCTCACTGGGTCAAGCATCGGGAAGCTCCCGGTTGTTCCCTCTCGCTCCCACCCTGCAAAACGTTTCCATTAAATCGTGCCCAAAGTATCCTGATAAGCAGAAAATAATTCGGAATAACCAATTTAGATAGAAAGAAAGATTGTGCTTGGCAAATTTGAGAGAATTCTTTGAGAAGGTGTCAGATGTAGTAGCTGGGGAACTGCAGTGGTTTGGTGTTTACATGGATTATCAGAAAGTCTGACACCGGAGACTACAAAGGAATATTAAGGGGAATGGAAGTAGGCAAGGGAATTCATTTGGATAAAAAATTGGTTCAAAGGGAGGAATTGGAATGCAGCAATTCAGAGCAGTTTCTCAAAGTGACTGGAAGTTGGAGGTGATCCATGGCATTATGTTGTGAGAGCGCCTGTGTTTACTGTATTTGTTTGTCTGTAAAGCTAACGGAAGTGCTGTTCAAATTAGAAGATAATGTTAAGATAGGAGGCATAGTAAATAATTCTCAAAATCAGAGGAAGATGGATAAGACGGCGGAATGGATAATATTTAAAAATGGCTGATAGAACCCAATTCCAATAAATGTGAGGTAGTACCTTTTGATAGAAAAGTGTTTTACTTTCATGAGGTTATTTGAGAGATGTGGCAGAGGAAATGGAATTGGAGATTCAGATTCACTAGGCAAGAACCCCATGATAAGTCTACCAAATTAAGTACCTCTCAGACACTTATCTGGCCAGTAGGAGTCCATCCCTGAGATCAAACACCCGTAAATTGCTGACCAATCTGAGGTCAACAATTGGCATTGCCTGTAATGCCACCTAG
Organism: Scyliorhinus canicula; assembly: GCF_902713615.1. NCBI lineage: Eukaryota > Metazoa > Chordata > Chondrichthyes > Carcharhiniformes > Scyliorhinidae > Scyliorhinus > Scyliorhinus canicula. Next base: position 162,306,409 of record NC_052150.1, on the reverse strand, counting down.
AGAGCAGTGGCAGCTGCAGGTAATGCAACCACCTAAGGCCCAAGATCATCAAGGGACCAGGCCAAAGGGTAAATTATGGCAGAATTGGAGTAGCAGGGTGGGGATCAGCAACAGAGGCAGGGGATTGACTCTCAGCAGGGCTCTCAGTGGACATTAATTGCCACTTAAGGGGCTCAACTGATAATGGGGCAGGAAGGCTTTCCACCACCAGCCTTCCCGACCTGGACTTAATTGGGGTAGAGGTGGAATGTCGGCATGGTGCAACTTCCTGCCTGATTAAGTGCTCTCTCAAACTCATTATAATGAGGCGGGGGCATTGAATTTTGTTCAATGTAAACAGTGAAAACAATGCAGCAGTTTGCTTTAGAATAGCCCAAGTAATATTTCTAGTTTTTCAAAGTCACCTTTCAGAGGTATGTATTTTGGTCTGCTGTAGCTAAAATATTAGGAAGCTGGACTCTTAACTGGGATAAACTATTCCCATTGTTGATAAGCAGTAAACATTATAAATCTGTTAGTGATGATTTCTTCTGTTCAATATATCTAGTCAAATATAAAGCATATTCTTTTCATTAAACATAAATCTTCACAAATACAGTTCCAATATTGCTGCACATACCAACCAAAGCATCTCTTCCCCTGGGGATTCCTGAACTAAAAACCATTTTCAAGTCAGGTTCACTCTTAGGCTTCTCTTAGAGGATGAATTTTGCAAATCTTAAGTAAACAAATTGTGGGAGGTAAGGAAATTTAGGGGAAAGCAACTTGTATGCATTAAACTGGAGTGTCCACAAAGAACAGACACATATTTGATGAAGACCAATAGGCTGTCCCATTCTTTTGAGTTGTATTGATAAATAAGGATATTAATGGCAGACAAACTAACATCTGTTTTTACAGTTTGTGTCAATTTATTTTCACTTGCACAATTTTGAATGTCTGATATAGATGTATTTATTACAAAAATAATTCAGTACAATATATACCAGGTTTAAATTCCTGCTTTATGAGCTATAAATGCCTAAAATTACATTGGAGAATATAATTTAGAAATGCTAACGGCATTCCTCAAATTCCCTTTCTCCACCATTTTAGCAGTGGCATTGACCACTTTTACATGAAATGAGTTAATGCTCTGATAAACGAGCAGAGAGAGAAACTTCAGATAAATGTGTTTATCATTTGTGCACTAATGTCCTACAACCCAATTTCAGGGTCCAAGTAATCTTCTGGTCTACTTGCAGTCGCAACATCACAGTCATTTTAATTCATTGAAAACATCATCAAACATTAATGATAGAGTGGACCGAGTGCAGCAATCAAACATAAAGCCAATTATAAAAGACACACAATTGAAGTAATGCATATTATGTACCAACACTAATACTTCATGGCAATTAACTGGTAATTATCACTTGCCAACATTACAGTCAAAACCGTAAGTGCTTTAGTGTGGGCGTCAACACATGCAGAATGCTTTAGATCATGGTATGTGTCAAGATCGCTACCAGCAACATTTGGAATCAACAGAGAAAACAACTTCCATTCATATAACAGCAGCTATATACTCTTTGTACTCAGAATTAATTAATATTCTAAACTTCCATGGCGTGGCAATTTGAGTTGGATTGCCATTGCTCTCCTGGTTTCTTACCTTAAAATGCCTGACCTTCCGACTCAACACGGTAGCATAGTGGTTAGCATAATTGCTTCACAGCTTCAGGGTCCCAGGTTCGATTCCCTGCTTGGGTCACTGTCTGTGCGGAGTCTGCACGTTCTCCCCTTGTGTGCGTGGGTTTCCTCCGGGTGCTCTGGTTTCCTCTCACAGTCCAAAGATGTGCACGTTGGGTGGATTGGCCATGCTAAATTGCCCTTAGTGTCCAAAATTGCCCTTAGTGTTGGGTGTGGTTACTGGGATAGGGTGGAGGTGTGGGCTTGGGTGGGTGCTCTTTCCAAGAACTGGTGCAGACTTGATGGGCCGAATGGCCTCCTTCTGCGCTGTAAATTCTATGATAAAAAAACAGTGTAGTGCAGTGGATTCCCGAGGCCTTGTGACAAGGGCAAGAGAATTGGAGGTAAGAGAGCCAAGACCCCTCTTTTACAGCATTAGCTGCTGCAAAGGTCCAGTCACTTCGAGAAACCAGAGAGAAGGTAGGTTTGTGGATAAGATGGGAGGGGTGGGGATCAGGTTGTCAGGAGCTAGGAGGCTGAGTATCCAGTGAGGGAGGGGATGGTCTATGGGCCTTGGGCAGTGGGTGGGTGTTATAACCCTACTGGAGACCACGGGGTCTGCAACCTCAGAGTCCCTGTGGCCTCATCAAAGTATGATCAACCTCAACAAAGGGGCAGAGCTGTACCCTTAAGCCAAGAACCTCATGAGACATAAATACTCCAACCCAAGTGTGGGCCGGGCGCAGGTGGCCTTTAGGGAGTAACAGTTGTAATATAGTAAGTAAAATAAACTTGATGTTTTCCTACATTTATCGCTTCCTTATGGTCTCTCGCCTGGAACTTTACAGCAGTAGGTGGTTGGATGACCTATCGGGTTAGTGCTCAGTAGGTGGTCTGGACAGTAGGGGGTCAATGGGGGTTGTGGAGGTAGGTAGGGGTGTCATGTGGAGGGCCAGGGGGTCGAGGGTTTGGGGGGGAGGGGGGGGGAGTTGCCAAGGGGATAGGCAGGCAAGTGAGGGTGAGTACTATAGTTACCCAGAAGTTAGAAGTTGTTTTAATTCTTATAACTTTTTCTGGTTAACTATTACTGTGAGACAAATGGAACCATTCAAAGTTTGCAATTTAAATCAGAGTATTGGATGGTTCCCATTGCAAGGCAATTGCCGAAGTGATGTTTGAACTTCCTGGGCAATTGGCATGCGATCATTACGTGGGAGCTTCCTGTTCACCAGCACACCTTTGATGTACCCCCGATGTACAATGCCACAGTGAATGGAAGTTATGGGCCAATTATTATTTCATCCCACATCACTATAGAATCTTTATCTGAAGCAATATTTAAAAATATTGGCACAAATTCTGCAGGAATTTGTTCTCCCATTTTCCTCCTGTGAGATTGGCAGGATCCCCAGGGAATCGTGAAGGGCAACTCGCGAGCCATTTAGGTTGAGTTTTCCCCAGAGTTACAACATGGAATTCAGGACTCAAGTCTCTATTCAAAACCCTACTTCCAATTGTCAATATTTTGATCACAATTTTACAACTTTTGCCCTTTACAAATTCCTATTTCCATATTTACAATGGAAAAACCTATGTAAATGACATACTTATAACTGCACACTATGCTATGTGACACTAATAAAGATTATTATTATATTATTATCATTTTCCTTCAAATCAAAATGCTTTCCGAAGATATTTCAGCTGAAAACTTTGGATCCACCTTTATTTTTAAATAAATGACATTTCAGTATCCTGTTTCTCAGAATGGGTGGAAGTCAATGTCAAGTGATCAAGATCCATTCCTTGTGGCATGAATGACTGCCCAATTGAGTTGCAGGACTTGACCTTCCCCTGACCGTTAAGTCTAACAGTCAGGAGCAGACATTGACACGAAGATGCTGGGACCATGAATATTTGGTCCCATGAACCTTTCCTTGTGTAGCCTTCTCAATATCTCCTTTATAGATCGCCTGGCTTTAGATACATCTTTATTTTTTAATTTTATAAATTTGGAGTGCCCAATTGATTTTTTTCCAATTAAGGGCAATTTATTATGGCCAATCTACCTAACCTGCACATCGTTTGGGTTTGAGGCAGTGAGACCCATGCAGACACAGGGAGAATGTGCAAACGCCACACAGACAGTGACCCGGAGCCGGGATCGAACCCGGGTCCTCAGCGCAGTGAGGCAGCAAGGCTAACCACTGTGCCACCATGCCTCCCTATCTTTAGATACATCATGCTAGCCTAGATTTTCAATTGGAAATAGATGGTGCAAGAATAGTACCTCTCCAGTCTACAGTATGTTGACCCTCATTTCTGCTGGGTAGCATAACTTAAATAATACGGGCACTCTCCTCGTGCTCATTCGTTGAAAGGCAGGACATAAAATTTAGCAGTGGCTTAAAAGAGGAAGCACTGTTGAAAGAAGCCAAACGTTAAAGAAGAAACATTGTCTGTTGAAGAATTCAGGAGTTCAGATAGTGCATAATTTCTTGGAAAAGGCCATTATTCTCCATGAAGCTAATATGCCTTTAGTTGTGCTTGGACTTGAGGTATCGAGTGACTCAGGTTGTTGCGATCCGCAACAAATACCAGGAAATACTGGGATCTGGCACAGCTTCTTGTGGCACACCTGTAGGAAGTGTAAAGATGTGTACTTTAGAACGCTGATTGGAAAACACACTTCAAATGTATGAAACATGAGGATAGGTAGCACCACATAAAATGTGCTTGAGTTTTTCCTAGTGGGGACAATGTGAAGAGTACATTAAAAAAATGCGTGATGAGCCTAATGAGGCCTCTGACATCACCCTTCCTCATCTTTTTCTGCCTTCTGCACAGTGATCTTCAAAGTAGAATTAAAAAAAAATTATTTTATGAGTTGTAGGCAAACTGGCTCGACCAGTGTTTGTTGCCCATCCCTAATTGCCCTTGAGAATGTGGTGGTGAGCTGCCTTCTTGAACCAACGCACTCCATCTAGAATCTGTAGCAGTTTTGGAACAATTTGGTACTATTTCAGAGGGCAGTCGGCGTGGGTCTGGACGAAGAATCGCAGGGGGACAGCGCGAATCGCGCCATGCCGCCCTGACCCCGGGGGGGGGGGGGGGGGGGGGGGGCTGATGTGGCCTGGCCCGCGATCGGGACCCACGATCGGGGCTGGCACGGACAAGGGAGACACCGCACATGTGCAGAAATCACGCTGGTGGGACTGCGCAAGCGCAGGTTCGCACCGGACCCACTGCGCATGCGTGTATCCCCCGGCACCCATTCCACGGCCGGATCAGCAGCTGGAGTGGTGCTTGCGCTTTTCAAGGAGACACATCCGGAGTGAGGCAAATCCAGAGTGGGAAGTTGGACCTTGGTAATTTGGTGCAGTGAGGTAATTCGGTGCAGAGTGAGAGAAGGTGCTTTTTCGGAGGTGCTTTTTAACCCTGGTAAGTGACTGGTAAGTAGTTTCTATTTTTCTTTTCATTGTCTAATTTATTTATTTTTACTTTGAAATTGTAGTTGTTTAAGTATACCTAAGGTTTAAGACATGGCAGGAGATCCCAGACCCGTGTCATGCTCCTCGTGTGCGATGTGGGAGCTCAGGGACACGTCCACTGTCCCTGGCTCTTTCACGTGCAAGAAGTGTGTTCAGTTGCAGCTCCTGTTAGACCACTTGACGACTCTGGAGCTGCGGATGGACTCACTTTGGAGCATCCGCGATGCTGAGGAGATCGTGGATAGCACGTTTAGCGAGTTGGTCACACCGCAGGTGAAGCTTACTGAGGGAGATAGAAAATGGGTGACCAAAAGACAGAGCAAGAGTAGGAAGGCAGTGCAGGTGTCCCCTGCGGTCATCTCCCTGCAAAACAGATATACTGCTTTGGATACTGTTGAGGGAGATGGCTCACCAGGGGAAGGCAGCAGCAGCAAGGTTCATGGCACCATGGCTGGCTCTGCTGCACAGCAGGGCAGGAAGAAACATGGCAGGGCTATAGTGATAGGGGACTCGATCGTAAGGGGAATAGACAGGCGGTTCTGTGGACGCAATCAAGACTCCAGGATGGTATGTTGCCTCCCTGGTGCAAGGGTCAAGGATGTATCGGAGCGGCTGCAGGACATTCTGGGGGGGGGGGGGGGAGGGTGAACAGCCAGCTGTCGTGGTGCACATAGGCACCAACGATATAGGTAAAAAATAGGATGAGGCCCTACAAGCAGAATTCAGGGAGTTAGGAGATAAACTAAAAAGTAGGACCTCAAAGGTAGTAATCTCAGGATTGCTACCAGTGCCACGAGCTAGTCAGAGTAGGAATGTCAGGATGAATGCATGGCTCGAAAGATGGTGCAAGAGGGAGGGATTCAAATTCCTGGGGCATTGGGACCAGTTCTGGGGGAGGTGGGACCAGTACAAACCGGACGGTCTGCACCTGGGCAGGACTGGAACCGATGTCCTAGGGGGGGTGTTTGCCAGAGCTGTTGGGGAGGGTTTAAACTAATGTGGCAGGGGGATGGGAACCGATGCAGGGAGTTGGAAGGTAGCAAAACAGGGACAGAAGCAAAAAGAAGTAAGGGGAAAAGTGCAAGGCAGAGAAGACATTGTCAGAAATCAAAAAGGGCGACAGTACAAGGTACAGTGACTGAGGGGAGCTCAGTGAATAGGCCCAGTAATACTAAAAGGACTAAAACTGGAGATGTTAAGATTCGAAACAGAGGTAAAAAAAAACCCAACATAAGTGTACTTTACCTGAATGCTCGTAGTATTCGGAATAAAGTAAATGAGTTGATGGCACAAATCATCGTGAATGACTATGATTTAGTGGCCATTACTGAAACATGATTAAAGGATGGTCACGACTGGGAGTTAAATATCCGAGGGTATCAAACTATTCGGAAGGACAGAGTGGATGGCAAGGGAGGTGGTGTTGCTCTGTTATTTAAGGATGACATCCGGGCAATAGTAAGGGATGACATCGGTGCTATGGAGGAAAAGGTTGAATCCATTTGGGTGGAAATCAGGAATAGTAAGGCGAAAAAGTCACTGATAGGAGTAGTCTATCAGCCACCAAATAGTAACGTTATGGTGGGGCAGGCAATAAACAAAGAAATAACTGATGCATGTAGAAATGGTACAGCAGCTATCATGGGGGATTTTAATTTACATGTCGATTGGTTTAACCAGGTTGGTCAAGGCAACCTTGAGGAGGAGTTTATAGAATGTATCCGCGATAGTTTCCTAGAACAGTATGTAATGGAACCTACGAGGGAACAAGCGGTCCTAGATCTTGTCCTGTGTAATGAGACAGGATTGATTCATGATCTCATAGTTAGGGATCCTCTCGGAAGGAGCGATCACAATATGGAGAAATTTAAAATACAGATGGAGGGTGAGAAAGTAAAATCAAATACTAGTGTTTTGTGTTTAAACAAAGGAGATTACAATGGGATGAGAGAAGAACTAGCTAAGGTAGACTGGGAGCAAAGACTTTATGGTGGAACAGTTGAGGAACAGTGGAGAACCTTCCAAGCGATTTTTCACAGTGCTCAGCAAAGGTTTATACCAACAAAAAGGAAGGACGGTAGAAAGAGGGAAAATCGACAGCAAAAGTTTTACCAAATATATAAAACAAAAAAGAGTGGCTAAGGTAAATATTGGTCCTTTAGAGGATGAGAAGCGAGTTTTAATAATGGGAGATGAGGAAATGGCTGAGGAACTGAACTGGTTTTTTGGGTCGGTCTTCACAGTGGAAGACACAAATAAAATGCCAGCGACTGATAGAAATGACGCTATGGCAGGTGAGGACCTTGAGAGGATTGTTATCACTAAGGAGGTAGTGATGGGCAACCTAATGGGGCTAACGATAGACAAGTCTCCTGGCCCTGATGGAATGCATCCCAGAGTGCTAAAAGAGATGGCTAGGGAAATTGCAAATGCACTAGTGATAATTTACCAAAACTCACTAGACTCTGGGGTTGTCCCGGTGGATTGGAAATTAGCAAACGTGACACCACTGTTTAAAAAAGGAGGTAGGCAGAGAGTAGGAAATTATAGGCCAGTGAGCTTAACTTCGGTAGTAGGGAAGATGCTGGAATCTATCATCAAGGAAGAAATAGCGAGGCATCTGGATAGAAATTGTCCCATTTGGCAGACACAGCATGGTTTCATAAAGGGCAGGTCGTGCCTAACTAATTTAGTGGAATTTTTTGAGAACATTACCAGTGCAGTAGATAACGGGGAGCCAATGGATGTGGTATATCTGGATTTTCAGAAAGCCTTTGACAAGGTGCCACACAAAAGGTTGCTGCATAAGATAATGATGCATGGCATTAAGGGTAAAGTAGTAGCATGGATAGAGGATTGGTTAATTAATAGAAAGCAAAGAGTGAGGATTAATGGGTGTTTCTCTGGTTGGCAATCAGTAGCTAGTGGTGTCCCTCAGGGATCCGTGTTGGGCCCACAATTCTTCACAATTTACAATTTGGAGTTGGGGACCAAGGGCAATGTGTCCAAGTTTGCAGATGACACTAAGATGAGTGTTAAAGTAAAACGTGCAGAGGATACTGGAAGTCTGCAGAGGGATTTGGATAGGTTAAGTGAATGGGCTAGGGTCTGTCAGATGGAATACAATGTTGACAAATGTGAGGTTATCCATTTTCGTAGGAATAACAGCAAACGGGATTATTATTTAAACGATAAAATATTAAAGCATGCCGCTGTGCAGGGAGACCTGGGTGTGCTAGTGCATGAGTCACGGAGAGTTGGTTTACAGGTGCAACAGGTGATTAAGAAGGCAAATGGAATTTTGTCCTTCATTGCTAGAGGGATGGAGTTTAAGACTAGGGAGGTTATGTTGCAATTGTATAAGGTGTTAGTGAGGCCACACCTGGAGTATTGTGTTCAGTTTTGGTCTCCTTACTTGAGAAAGGACATACTGGCACTGGAGGGTGTGCAGAGGAGATTCACTAGGTTAATCCCACAGCTGAAGGGGTTGGATTATGAGGAGAGGTTGAGTAGACTGGGTCTGTACTCGTTGGAATTTAGAAGGATGAGGGGGGATCTTATAGAAACATTTAAAATTATGAAGGGAATAGATAGGATAGATTGTTTCCACTGGCGGGTGAAAGCAGAACTAGGGGACATAGCCTCAAAATAAGGGGAAGTAGATTTAGGACTGAGTTTAGGAGGAATTTCTTCACCCAAAGGGTTGTGAATCTATGGAATTCCTTGCCCAGTGAAGCAGTTGAGGCTCCTTCATTACATGTTTTTAAGGTAAAGATAGATAGTTTTTTGAAGAATAAAGGGATTAAGGGTTATGGTGTTCGGGCCGGAAAGTGGAGCTGAGTCCACAAAAGATCAGCCATGATCTCATTGAATGGCGGAGCAGGTTCGAGGGGCCAGATGGCCTACTCCTGCTCCTTGTTCTTATGTTCTTATGTTCTTATGAAATGCTCCAGTGCCCTGCTGGCCCCCTGTAGGTGCCAGAATTGCTGATCCTGGGGCCGTGTTGATGTCATCAAGAAACGCTACGGGGTTTCCGACGGCATCAACACTGAGCCTCAGGATCAGAGAATCCCGCCCCATATGTGGACCAGACCATGCAAGAATGATAACTTTCCTTCCCTAAAGGACATTCATGAACCAGTTGGGCGTTTACGACAATTGGTGATAGTTTCATGGGATCAGGAATGAGAATACCTTTCAATTCGAGATTTATTCATCAAATTTAAATTATACTATCAGCCATGTTGAATTTGAACTTATGCCCTTGGAGCATTAGTCTGAGTTCCTGCATTACTATTCTGAACCCCGGTCTAAATGTGGTCTTAACCCCGGCCTAAACCCCGGCCCAAACCTGGCCTAAACGCCCTCAAAACAGTGACGACCCCATGCAAGGTACCAAACACACCGAAAGGTAGACCTGATCGCACACTACCCAGAGGCCCTACCGGATTGCAAACATACCCCCCCGGAAATCCCGAAATTGTAACCAGGTGCCCGGGACCCCGCCAGACACAATCACTTACCTTCCACAAAGTCAGACTTCTCTCATTGGATCCTTGGACTATCTAGATGCAGACGCTGATCGAGGAACTGAGGGAAATGTGGTGATCAGAGTTGAGACTAAAACAATGCGGTTTCAAGACTCCTCCCCAAGCATACTCCTGGCAAACATCCAAGCAATCGAAAACAAGCTGCATGAGCTTAAGACTAGCTTTACCCCTCAGAGGGAAATGAGAAACTGCTGTGTGCTCTGCTTCACAGAAACATGGCTCACTTCTGCCTCACTGGACTTTGCCATTCAACCTGAGAGCTTCTCAATTCACCAGATGGACTGCAGGGCGGCATCGGGCAAGGCAAAGGATGGAAGGATTTGCCTCCTCGTCAACTTCTCCTTGTGCTCAGATGTGATGACCCTGGCAAACTACTGCTCCCCAGACCTGGAATACCTGACTGTGAAGTACCGCTCATACTACCTCCCGCGGGATTTCACTTCTGCCATCATTGTAATGTTCTTGTCGGCTGGCCTGATTTATATTACAAGAACACTTGGAGCTAAAGCTATAAATGATTTATTAACATTAACTGTGGGTCAAATATATACAAAACAACAGATGAATAACAGTATGAACATGCACAAGCCACTATCTCTCCCAACTCCCTAGTCAGTCTCAGGCCACGTGACACTAACATTCACTTATATACTAATGAGACTCCTAGTGGTCAGTCAGTGAACAACACAACCATGATATCACCACAATCATCACAGTGGTCTGCATCCTACCCCATGCGGAAGTGAAGCAGGCACATGATGAATTGTACACTGCTATAAATAATAGTGAAACAGAATTCCCGGAGACCTTGTTTACCATGGCCAGGGACTTCAACCAGGCCAACCTCAAGAGTGTACTGTCAAAATTGCACCAACACATCCCCTGTCCCACCAGGGGTCCCAACATGCTTGACCAATCATCAAGGGCGCGTACCGATCCATCCCCGACCGCACTTTGGAAAAATAGGACAAGACGGTGCTCCTTCTCCTGGAGCATAAGCAGAAACCTAACCGGGAGAATCCAGTTAAGAAGTCTGTGCATTGCTGGTCCGAGGCAATAGAAGAGCTCCTCCGTACTGCTTGGAGTCAGTGGACTGATCCATATTCAAGAACTCAGTGGCCAACATAGACAAGTATCCCACCAACCTCACAGACTTCATCAGTAAGTGTGTCGATTATTGCGTGCCAAAGAGCAGTATGTGCATTCCCCAACCAGAAACCATGGTTTAACCGGGGGTTTCACTGCCTACTGAAGTCCAAGTCTTAGGTGTCCAAGACAGGTGACCCTGACCATACAAGAAATCTAGGTACGATCTCTGCAAAGGAGTCAGGGACGCCAAGAGACAATATCAGACTAAGCTAGAGTCATAGACTAATGACATGGACTCTCATAGGTTGTGATAAGGCTAAACAACATAACGGGCTACAAAGCAAAGCTGGGTAGAATCTCCAGCAACAGCGCACCCCTCCCCGATGAACTCAATGCATTCTATGCTCGTTTTGAGCAGGAAGCCAACAAACCATTGTCAACTGCCCCAACAGCCTCTGACACACCCATACCAACTGTTACAGCCTCAGAAGTCCCTGATCATACACTCAGATCCTGTGCAGACCAACTGGCAGGTGTGTTCATAAACACCTTCAACCTCTCCCTACTCCATTCTGAAGTTCCCACCAGCTTCATGAAGAGCACTATCATTCCGGTGCCAAAGAAAAACTAGGCAACGTACCTCAATGACTACCGTACAGTGGCCTTGACATTTATCATTATGAAGTGCTTCGAGAGGTTAGTCATGGGACACATTAACACCATACTTCTAGAATGCCTTGATCCACTGCAATTCGCATATCACTGCAACTGGTCCACAGCAGGCACTAACTCCCTGGCCCTACACCCATCCCTGGAGCATCTCGACAACAAGGACTCCTACGTCCATTGACTACAGCTCCGCCTTTGACACCATAATCCCAGCCAAGCTCATATCAAAACTCCAAAACCTAGGAATTGGCCCCTCCCTCTGCAACTGGATCCTCGACTTCCTGGCTCACAGACCACAATAAGGAAGGGTGAACAGCGACACCTCCTCTACAATAATCCTCAATACTGGGTTCTGCAAGGCTGCGTACTTAGCCCCCTACTATACTCCTTATACACACACAACTGTGTGGCAAAATGTGGCTCAAACACCATCTACAAGTTTACTGATGACACGACGGTAGTGGGTCAGGTCAGATCTCAAACAATGATGAGTCAGAGTACAAGATGGAGATAGAGAACCTCATGGCATGGTGCAATGACAACAATCTCTCACTTAATGCCAGCAAAACTAAGGAGCTGGTCATCGACTCAGGAAGCAAAGTGACGTACACACCCCTGTCTGCATCAACCCGGCCAAGGTAGAGATGGTTGACAGCTGAAAATTCCGAGGTGTACACATCACCAACAATGTTTCCTGATCCATGCACATCGATGCTATGACCAAGAAAGCACAACAGCACCTATACTCCCTCAGGAAATTAGGCAAGTTCACATTGACTCTCACCAATTTTTACAGATGCACCATAGAAAGCATCCTATCTGACTGCATCACAGCCTGGTATGACAATTGCTCAGCCCAAGACTGTAAGAAACTACAGAGAATCGTGAACACAGCCCAGTCCATCACAGGAACCAGGCTCCCATTCATTGACTTTGTCTAGCCCTCTCACTGCCTTGTGAAAGCGGGTCGCATAATCAAAGCCCCTCCCACTCGGGTTATTCTCTCTTCCAATCTGTTCCATTGGGCAGAAGATACAAAATTCTGGGAACATGCATGAACAGATTCGAAAGCAGCTTCTTCCCTGCTGTTACCAGACTCTCATATGGACTGAACTCTACGCATCTTCTCTACTGTTGAAGCACTATACTCCGTATGCTTCACCCAATGTCTCTATATTTACATTGTGTTTTTATCATCTGTCCTATGTTTTTTCATGTATGGAACGATCTGCCTGGGTTGTATGCAGAACAATACTTTTCACGGGACAATACACGTGACAATAAATCTAAATATAATGATAACCCCACTATGTCACCATCTCTCAACTTCTGATGCACTCAAGGAATTCTTTGTTTCATGCGACGTCCCTCATCCCCATCTGCTTCCTTCCAATATGCAATATCTTGGCCTGCAAACTTAGGAGAGTGGAGAAATTGGAAGTGCCCCCTCGTGACAATAAGCGATTTTCATTTCATTTCACTTCATTTCACATATGATGAGCCATCTTCCAACTTATCATAGATGTGATTATGGGCGAGATTCACCCGTACCCGGCGGGGCGGGGGGTCCCGGTGGGATGGAGTGGCATCGGCCCTCCGCACCTTCAGGGGCTAGGCCGACGCCGGAGTGGTTTGCACCCCGCCGGCTGGTGTGGAAGGCCTTTAGTGCAACGCCAGCCGGGGCCAAAAGGACTCCGCCGGCCAGCGAGAGTACGCGCATGCGGCTGCTGACATCATCCCCATGCATGCGCGGGAGGGTTCACTTACGCGTCGGCCATCACGGAGGCTGACACAGCCGACGTGTAGGAAAAGAGTGCCCCCCACGGCCACCGTGGGGGCACGCCCCAGGGCCAGATCGCCCTGCGCCCCCCCCCAGGGTCCTAGTCTGATCTACGCCAGCGGGACTGGCAAAGAACCAGCAGGACTTCAGCCCATCGCGGGCCGGAGAATTTGGGCATCCCCGGGGCCCATTGAGTCACACCAGTCCCCGCCATTCTCTGAGGCGGGCAGTGCGATTCACGCCTCGCCGACTTTTGGAGGGTCGGAGGACGGCGGGGACGGGTTTCACGCCGACCCCCGTCGATTCTCCGACCCGGCGGGGGGTCGGAGAATCCTGCCCTATATGTATATGTTTCATAAAGGAACATTCAGATGGAAATAGTATTTTGGAGTGAAGCCCTATGATGATATCATGGTAGCAAGATTCACAGGTGCAAGTTGCTGCTGCAGAGATTGCATAATAAACATTGAATGGGCGGTGAAGGGAGGAAAACACTTACTGGCAAGTACACTTAGCATGAGAAATAGTAATTTTCTGGCCTTAGCTGATCTGGTGGGATGCTCGAACTTTGTCCTTACTTGCAGTGACATCCTCTCAAAGTTACGATATCAGTGATTGATCACTGGCACTCACCACAGCTTCGCCTTGTGGATGGTACCCATGGGTCACAAATAATGCCACCTCTTTTGTCATATTTCTTACAGCAGTGGGGCAGCATGGTGCCACGGCGGTGAGCACTGCTGCCTCACAGCACCAGAGACATAAGTTCAATTCCGGCCTTGGGTGGCTGCTTGTGTGGCGTTTACACCGTCTCCCCATGTCTGCGTGTGTTTCCTCCGAGTGCTCTGGTTTCCTCCCACAGTCCAAAGATGTGCAGCTTAGGTAGATTCGCCATGCTATCAATTGCCCCTTATTGTCCAAATGCCAGGTGGGATTACGGGGTGGGGGGAAGCTAGGATTCGGTGCTCTTTCAAAGGGTCGGTGCAAGCTCGAAGGGGCTGAATGGCCTCATTCTACATGGTGGGGTTCTTTGATTCTAAGATTTACTATCAAGTAATCAGTAAATTATGATACCCTGCTTGGTCACTCAAGTTCATTCAGAATTGCAGCCTCCAAAAAGCCCTCCCCTTTAAAATGCAGCGTGCATTTAAATCCCGCAGTTGGGGAGGTTTCAAAATAATGTGGCAGGGGGATGGGAACCAGATTAGGAAGTTAGAGGTCAGTAAAGAGGCAGCAACTAAAGCCAGTAAGGTATGAGACAATAAACTCAATGTGACTAAGGGGAAGAGTAGACAGGGAAAAGATGATGAACGCAAAGGGACAGGTGGTCTGAGGTGCATTTGTTTTAATGCGAGAAGTGTAGCAGGTAAGGAAGATGAATTTAGGGCTTGGATTAGTACCTGGAGTATGATGTTATTGGTATCACTAAGACTTGGTTGAGGGAAGGGCAAGACTGGCAACTAAATATCCCAGGGTATAGATGCTTCAGGAGAGATAGAGAGGGAGGTAGAAGGGGGGGGAGGAGTTGCATTACTCGTCAGAGATGATATCACAGCTGTGATTAAGGAGGGCACTATGGAGGATTCGAGCACTGAGGAAATATGGGTAGAGCTAAGAAATAGGACGGGTGCAGTAACATTGTTGAGACTTTAATATAGGCCTCCCAAAAGTGAGTGTGAAGTAGAGGTACAAATATGTAGACAGATTATAGAAAAATGTAGGAGCAATAGGGTGGTCGTGATGGGAGATTTTAACTTCCCCAACATTGAATGGGACTCATGTAGAGTTGGAGGCGTAGATGGAGCAGAATTTCTAAGGAGCATCCAGGAGAGTTTTTTAGAGCAGTATGTAAATAGTCCAAATCAGGAAGGGGCCATTCTGGACCTGGTATTGGGGAATGATCCCGGCCAGGTGGTTGAAGTTCCAATCGGTGATTACTTTGGGAATAGCGATCACAATTCATGGAATACTCATGGACAAAGACGAGAGTGGTCATAAAGGAAGAGTGCTAAATTGGGAAAATGCCAAATATAACAAAATTTGGCAGGAGCTAGGGAATGTGAATTGGGAGCAGCTGTTTAAGGGTAAATCCACATTTGAAATGTGGAAGTCTTTTAAGGAAAGGTTGATTAGAGTGCAGGACAGACATGTTCCTGTGAAAATGAGAGATAGAAATGGCAAGATTAGGGAACCATGGATGACGGGTGGAATTGTGAGACTAGCTAAGATGAAAAACGAAGCATACATAAGATCTAGGCGACTTAAAACTGATGAAGCTTTGGAGGAATATCGAGAAAGTAGGACAAACCTCAAACGCGCAATAAAGAGGGCTAAAAGGGGTCATGAAATACCTTTGGCTAACAGGGTTAAGGAAAATCCCAAAGCCTTTTATTCGTATATAAGGAGCAAGAGGGTAACTAGAGAAAGGATTGGCCCACTCAAAGACAAAAGAGGGAATTTATGCATGGAGTCAGAGGAAATGGGTGAGATTCCTAATGAGTACTTTGCATCAGTATTCACCAAGGAGAGGGACATGATGGATGTTGAGGTTGGGGATGGATGTCTAAATACTCGAGGACAAGTCGGCATAAGGAAGAGGGAAGTTTTGGGTATTCTAAAAGGCATTAAGGTGGACAAGTCCCCAGGTCTGGATGGAATCTATCCCAGGTTACTGAGGGAAGCGAGTGACGAAATAGTTGGGGCCTTAACAGATATCTTTGCAGCATCCTTGAGCACGGGTGAGGTCTAGGAGGACAGGATAATTGCTAAAGTTGTCCCTTTGTTTAAGAAGGGTAGCAGGGATAATCCAGGGAATTATAGACCTGTGAGCTTGTCGTCAGTGGTAGGCAAACTATTGGGGAAGATACTGAGGGATACGATCTATTCACATTTGGAAGAAAATAGACCTATCAGTGATAGGCAGCATGGTTTTGTGCAGGGAAGATCATGTCTTACAAACCTAATAGACTTCTTTGAGGAAGTGACAAAGTTAATTGATGAGGGAAGGGCTGTAGATGTCATATACATGGACTTCAGTAAGGCGTTTGATAAAGTTTCCCATGGCAGGTTGATGGAAAAAGTGAAGTCGTATGGAGTTCAGGGTGTACTAGCGAGATGGATAAAGAACTGGCTGAGCAACAGGAGACAGAGAGTAGTGGTGGAAGGGAGTGTCTCAAAATGGAGAAGGGTGACTAGTGGTGTTCCACAGGGATCCGTGCTCAGATCACTGTTGTTTGTGATATACATAAATGATCTGTTCGAAGGTATAGGTGGTCTGATTAGCAAGTTTGCAGATGATACTAAGATTGGTGGAGTTGCAGATAGCGAGAGGGACTGTCAGAGAATACAGCAAAATATAAAAAGATTGAAGTTTTGGGCAGAGAAATGGCAGATAGAGTTCAATCCAGGCAAAAGCAAGGTGATGCATTTTGGAAGATCCAATTCAAGAGCGGACTATATGGTCAATGGAAGGGTCTTGGGGAAAATTGATGTACAGAGAGATCTGGGACTTCAGGTCCATTGTACCCTGAAGGTGGCAACGCAGGTTGATAGAGTGGTCAGGAAGGCATACAGCATGCTTGCCTTCATCGGACAGGGTATTGAGCACAAGAGTTGGCAGGTCATGTTACAGTTGTATAGGACTTTGGTTCGGCCACATTTGTAATACTGCGTGCAGTTCTGGTCACCACATTACCAGAAGGATGTGGATGCTTTGGAGAGGGTGCAGAGGAGGTTCACCAGGATGTTGCCTGGTATGAAGGGGGCTAGCTATGAAGAAAGGTTGAGTAGATTAGGATTGTTTTCATTGGAAAGACGGAGGTTGAGGAGAACCTGATTGAGGTCTACAAAATTATGAGAGGTATGGACAGGGTGGATAGCAACGAACTTTTCCCAAGAGTGGGGGTGTCAGTTACAAGGGGTCACGATTTCAAGGTGAGAGGGGGAAAGTTTAAGGGAGATGTGCGTGGAAAGTTTTTTACGCAGAGGGTGGTGGGTGCCTGGAACGCTTTACCAGCGGAGGTGGTAGAGGCGGGCACGATAGCATAATTTAAGAGGCATCTAGACAGGTATATGAACGGGCGGAAACAGAGGCAAATAGACCTTGGAAAATAGGAGACAGGTTTAGATAAAGGACCAGGATCGGCGCAGGCTGGGAGGGCCGAAGGGCCTGTTCTTGTGCTGTAATTTTCTTTGTTCTTTACCAGTGTAGACTCAATGACAACAAATGGCACCATTTTAAAAGGACAGGAGGCAAAGGTTCAGATGCATAAATGTTGAAAACTGAAGTACAAGTGATAAAGATATTAAAAGAAACAAATGGGATTCAACATGTTACACAAACAAAAGGGCCAGTTTTAAATCTGCATATGTTACTGATTACTGTAGTCAGAATATTGCGTTCAATTTTAAATGCATTAATTAAGGAAAGGCAATGAAAAGGTTACAGAGAAGATTTACTGAAATGACTGTGGGGATGGGATGTCTGCAGGAGCTCCCTCATTCAGTGAGGAAGCAGTGGGTATGGTTTGCTACATTGGAAGGCAGGGAAAGGTCACACTATTTGGATTTGAGATATTCTAGCTCTAAAACAGAGCAGTCCATCAGCAATGACAGCAGATGGGGAGGTCAAAGAGCAGAAACAGTACCACAACAACATTATGAAAAGACACGTAGCACAAAAGGGCAAGTAAGGGAAAAGTCAACAGGCCCTCATGAGATGACGCTGTTTCAAGCATGCAAAACACTCACAGGCACATCCCCTCATTTCATTTTAAACAAAACAAATTACATACTATCAACACCCTGGAAAGAAAATCGGACCTTTGACACCCCACCTCCAAGAGCAATCTTTTAATCTCAGCAGAAAAAACTTTGCACATACTCTAATTGCATGGTGCATCCTGTTCATTATAAGCTTCTTGTTGCTGCCATGGTACCTAAAGATCATTATAATTTTTTCATTCTTTTTGAGAGCCATAATAACCTAACTTACCCACCTACATCTTCTCACCCACGACAATGAGGAAGCCTTTCAAATCCTGCCACCCTCGTGTTGCAGAACTGCTGCTCTGGTGTCCACTACTCTTTACCTCTGACAATGGCTCCGTGGAACTCATGAAATCCTGCCACTTTGAAATGATAGTGATTTGTGTGGTTACTTGCCCACAGAGAATGTGATGAATTAGCTAACATTAGCAAATAATGCATCAATAACTTGCTTCATGTAGCTGTTCATAGTTAATTTTATCAATAACAGCCCACATTTATATGGCACAGTTAATGTAAAAATAAAATAATCCATGGGCACTTCACGTGAAATAAAAGTAACACTGAGTCATTGACGGAGTCATTAGAAAAGACGGCCTAAAGCTTGGGCGAGTATTACCCGCCCTGGATCCTTTAATAACCTTGACAATGGATAAGTGAAAATATTTCTTATTTTCAAACAGTTCTGAGCATTAGCCATGATCTCTGCACTCTCCTGATATATTCTGCTCCAAATTGTCCTCTCAGGATTTACCCAAGGTAAATATATCATTCCCTCACTTGGGTGAGCTTCCTATGGAGGCACAACCAGAGCTGGCAGCTCATGCCAGGTACACTGACGACAGTGAAAGTCCAACATCCATCAATCCTCAAGCCTCTTGGTCTGATGGGCACTGGCCGCACAGCACAGAATCTGGGCCCAAAGGTGAGCTTGGCTGAGACCAAAATCTATCTCCAGCATCACTTTCTCATGGCACACACTGGATTACCTGCTACATCTTACAGCAAGGAGGACTTGACCTCTGTTAGCTTGTCTTTCAGAAAGTGGCTAGATTAGAGATTAGCACCTTTAAATTCTGCTGATCCACTGCCCGTCACAATTAATAGCTTCTGGCAATGCACTCAATGTGCAGGTTATTCAAATCAAAGCAATACAAGCTACCGATGCTCAAAATCTGAAATCGAAGCAGAAAATTCAGGAAATACTCAGGAGTTCTGGAAACGTCTGTGGAGAGATAACAGAATTAACTTTCAGGTTGATGACCTTTCATCAGACAAGTCATCGGTGTGAATTGTTAACTGTTCCTTACCCCACAGATGCTGCCAGGCTTGCTAAAGAGAAGCATTTTCTGTAGCTAATTAATAATACTAATCTTTCATTAACTAGTCCACTGCCAAACTAAAGAATCCCATTGAAATGAAACTTACTTCTTACACTGGGCTTTCTAGCTAAGTTATTTCCTCAGCATTGTTATATTAATAACCACAATGTTGGTTTCTGTACCGCCAGTGGAGATATTGCAATGGATATTTAATGGCGTTTTCCTGTGGCATGATGCACCCCCAACCACTTCCCAGTGCAGCTTGCCATAGAACAAAGAGAGGACAAAGAAAAGAACAGCACAGGAACAGGCCCTTCGGCCCTCCAAGCCTCCGCCGACCATGCTGCCAATCTACACTAAAATCTTCTAAACTTCCGGGGTCCACAACCCTCTATTCCCATCCTATTCATAATGTGGAGATAACGGCGTTGGACTGGGGTGAGCGCAGTAAGAAGTCTTACAACACCAGGTTAAAGTCCAACAGGTTTGTTTCAAATCACTAGCTTTCGGAGCACTGCTCCTTCCTCAGGTGAATCAGGTGAAGGAGCAGTGCTCCGAAAGCTATGGGCGCGATTCTCCGCAACCACGATGGGTGGGAGAATAGCGAGCCGCGCCATTTTTTCCCACGACGCCGGTCCGACGCGCTCCCGCTATTCTCCCTACCGGCCAAATGTCTGTGGTCGGCATACCCGCGGAAATCTACGGAGAGTCGCCCGACGGAGGCACAATGGCGACCCTCCAGCACCCCCACTATTCTCTGGCCCGGATGGGCCGAAGTCCCGTCGTCATGACGCCATCTCACGACTTCGCCAATCACACCTGCTTATAAACTGGGGAAGGCATCCCCGACAACGCTGCGGCCAGTGGGGGGGGGGGGGGGGGGGGGGGGGGGTGAGGGTGGACGAGGGAGAGGGAGAGGGACAAGTGGGAGGGGGGAGAGGGGGAGGGAGAGGGATGAGGGGGAGGGAGAGGGACAAGTGGGAGGGGGGAGAGGGCGAGGGAGAGGGATGAGGGAGAAGGGGGAGAGGGAGAGGGAGAGGGACAACTGGGGAGAGGGAGAGGGAGGGATGAGGGAGAGGGAGAGGGACAAGTGGGAGGGGGGAGAGGGAGAGGGACAAGTGGGAAGGAGAGAGGGGGAGGGAGAGGGAGAGGGATGAGGGAAAGGGGAGGGAGAGGGAGAGGGACAAGTGGGAAGGGGAGAGGGAGAGGGAGGGACGAGGGAGGGACGAGGGAGAGAGGGGGGATGGAGAGGGACAAGTGGGAGGGGGGAGAGGGAGGGACGAGGGAGAGGGAGAGGGAGAGAGAGAGGGGGAGGGAGAGGTACAAGTGGGAGGGGGGAGAGGGAGAGGGAGGGACGAGGGAGAGGGAGAGGGAGGGGGAGGGAGAGGGACAAGTGGGAGGGGGGAGAGGGAGAGGGAGAGGGGGAGGGAGAGGGGCAGTGGGGGAGAGGGAGAGGGACAAGTGGGAGGGCAGGGGGGAGAGCGAGTAGTGGGGGCGGGGGGTGTGGGGGAGTGAGTGGAGTGGATGGGTTCGTCCACCCCCGCATGCAACATGTCAGCTTGCCATTGCAGGACAGTCACGAGGCTTATTGCCACAGGACACTGATGCCCCGGTGAGGAGGACGTGTTGTTAACTGCCCGTTGGACGCAGAAAGTGACCAGGGGTTAGGGTGGCCGCGTGTCAGCAGCGCGACCAGGCCACCGGGACACACAGGTGTCCCGTGGCATGCGGATGCCGAGGTGTGGAATAACCTCCATCTAACATTTAGTTTCTCTGCCCCCACCACCCTTCTGTAGGTGAGCAAAATGTATGCGAACAGAACAGCTATGTTCAGCGCAGTGGTTGGGGCTGCTGCACTGCAGTTGGAGATCGAGCAGCGTCCACAGCGACAACCCACAGTGGATGCAGGGGCAGCTGCAGCAGCAGAGGGAATGCCCGAGGAGTGGCCCGTCGTCGAGCAGCAAGGGGGTGAGGAGGAGGCATTGATGGTGGAGCCAAGGCGCCAGAGGCGATGACCGAGGACTAGGATTTACCATCCCCGGATCTCATTCCAGACAATGCCGGACATCACCTGCAGGAGGAGACTCTGGTTGAGCAGAGAGACGGTGACACATATCTGCCAACTCGTGTTGCACCTCGCCCCACGTGGAACGGGAGGAGGACACACGATCCAGGTTGCCGTCAAGGTGACGGTTGCACTGAACTTTTATGCAGCCAGCTCCTTCCAGTCTCCGAGCGGAGACCTCTCCGGGATCTCGCAGTCATCGGTGCACAGGTGCATCCGGGATGTGACCGACGCCCTCTATGCCATCGCCGACCGCTACATCACCTTTCCCGAGGACTGAGCAAGTCAAGGTTCACGAGCTCGTGGATTTGCCAGAGTGGCTGGGATACCGATGGTGCAGGGTGCAATCGATTGTGTTCACGTCCCCATGTGCCAGCCTGCAGGGAACAGGGACGTGTTCACAAACAGGAGGGGTCATACTCCTTGAATGTCCAGGTGGTATGCGACCCCCACATGAGGATCATGCACGTGTGCGCAAGGTTTCCAGGGAGTGTGCATGATGCGTTCATTCTTGCACAGTCGTACATCTCTGCAATGTTTGAGGGTCGCCGCCCCCCCCCCCCCCCCCCCCCCCCCCCCCCCCCCCCTCACCCGGCTGAGGGGATGGTTGCTGGGCGACAGAGGTTATCCGCTGAGGTTGTGGCTGATGACGCCCATACAGAGGCCTCAGACCAACGCGTAAACCCGATACAATGTGGCCATTGTAGGGGGAGGGAGAGGTACAAGTGGGAGGGGGGAGAGGGAGAGGGAGGGACGAGGGAGAGGGAGAGGGAGGGGGAGGGAGAGGGACAAGTGGGAGGGGGGCGAGGGAGAGGGAGAGGGGGAGGGAGAGGGGCAGTGGGGGAGAGGGAGAGGGACAAGTGGGAGGGCAGGGGGGAGAGCGACCAGGGGTGTGGTGGAGCACTGCTTCGGATTGCTGAAAATGCGATTCAGGTGCCTTGACCGCTCCGGAGGGGCCCTGCAGTACCGGCCTGAGAGGGTGGCTCGCATTGCCGTGGTCTGCTGTGCGCTGCACAACAGCGATGCAGAGGGGAGATGACCTGCTGCAGGAGGCGGAGGGAGAAGCCTGTGACAGTGGTGCCAACACGGAGGTGGAGATGGAGGAGGAGGTGGAGGAGGAGGTCGGTGGAGTTGCGGGCGCAGCACGCAGTCAGGACCCGGGTGCTGGTGATGTCCAGGAAGCTGCACGCCGGCACCGGCGAGGACAGCGGGCATGCGACACGTTGGTGGCAGCCAGATTCACGTGCCGCGTGTGACGTCCCCGCTGAACACCAACACAACCACCTGCATCGCCAGTCGCGCAGATGGTCAACACACAACTCCCCCCCCCCCCCCCCCCCGCCCCCCCGCACTCCCGCTCTGCATACACTGCTCCAGTTCTACATCACCCTTACCACTGGGGCCAGACGGTATGGCACGACATTGATGGCTGTGTCAGCGGGTGTGATCAGTGCCATGTTGAATGATGACAGCCTGCTCTGCGATGAGCTGTGAGCTCAGATTCGTTAGACAAAGTCTCACTCATGGCAATAGCTGAACCATCCACCTCGGTGGCCGCTGCGTTTGTCAGGGACACTCCATCATGTGCCCGCATGGGGTAGCTGTGGGAGGGAGTGGGGGGGAAGGGACTGCACACCCGGCACCGAAGTTTCACCGCTCGTCAACCCCAGCGACATTCGGTCACCATCACGATCCCTGTGGCTGAGGAAAAATCAAACTTACAAGTTTGGTGCAACAGTGAGTTTAATGGTTAACATTATGTACAGATGCCCTAGCCCCTACAACTAATCTGTGCCCTTCACTCGTGCCAACTTACAATGTGTCCCTCTTCGTTGCCTTACGTGCACTACCACCACATCTAAGCGGATCCCCAGATGATACAGCAGGAGTGGAGGCGGACTGCTGAGAATCTCGCCCCGCGACATGTCTCCCCGTCGGCACTCGTTTCCTGGGGCGACCCGGCCTTGATGGGCCAGGCTGCTCCGCAGGCGTTTCGGATGACGTGGTGCCACCCTGCTCTGCCCGCTGCCCACCCGATGCACCAGGGATAGGACGGGGGGAGGCCGAGCGTTCAGGGACGTCCCGTGATGGAGTTAATGGGACGGCCCCCAGAATCTTCTCCTCCCTCGGGGAGCCCGGTGGCCCCCGGGCCTCACTGTGGGACTGAGGTGCGAGCAGGGAGGTGCCCCGTCGCCCCACCGACACCTGGCGCTGCCAGTCCTGGAGGCCTGCAACCGTCTCCACCAGGGTCTGAAGGTTCACAGAGACGGAGTCCAGGGAGTTAGACATTCCCGCCAGGGAGTGTGCGACCTCAACCTGTGAGTGCGCGACGTCATCCAGCACGTGCGTCAGGCGGTTGATGCTCTCCGTGATTGACTGCTGGGACTGGGCCATGACCTGCTGAGACTCGGCCAGGGCCCGTAGCGCGGCAGCAATGTCATGTTGGCTCTGGCGCATTGCTGCCTTTGAGAGGGCAACCCTGTCCAGGGCCGAGGATGACGCATGCACGTGAAGCCCAACGCCTTGCAGAACCTGACCCATGGCCGAAACCGGTTCACCCATTGCCTCGACCGCGGATGCCACTCGTGCGGTGTCAGCCTGCATGGCTGTCATGAGCGGCACCACTCCCTGCTCCTGGACGCGGTTCGACTCCTCTAACTGCGTCTGCAGCTGCTGGAAGACGGCCCTCATCCCCTCATTGGGTCCCTGGGTTCAAAATGCATCGGCTCTGCAGGTGAGGTGAGTAAATCCAGGAACCCGGGAAACGTCTGGGAGTCAGCTGGATGCTAGGCCTGGCCTACCCTCCGACAGTCCGGGCCCTCGGCTGCTCCGACCTCCACCTGCTGTACCAGCTCAGCTGTGTGTTGCACACCAGACAGTGACCCAGGAGCCTCATCACTTAATTGTCCAACCGAGGTGAGTGTCTCTGGGATGGTGAATGGTGTGGGAGATAGCAGTACCGCAAGCTCTAGGTCCTCGTCCGTCATTATGACACTCTCGGCCGGGCGTTGGATGGTCCAGTGTGCTGAGTGCGAGGGGAGAGAGAGGATGGGGGTCCTGTGGGCTGAGTGTGAGGGCAGAGAGGATGGGGGGGTCCAGTGGGCTGAGTGTGAGGGGAGAGAGAGGATGGGGGGGTCCAGTGGGCTGCGTGTGAGGGGAGAGAGGATGGGGGGGGTCCAGTGGGCTGAGTGTGAGGGCAGAGAGGATGGGGGGTCCAGTGGGCTGAGTGTGAGGGCAGAGAGGATGGGGAGGGGGATCCAGTGGGCTGAGTATGAGGGGAGAGAGGATGGGGGGGGGTCCAGTGGGCTGAGTGTGAGGGCAGAGAGGATGGGGGGTCCAGTGGGCTGAGTGTGAGGGGAGAGAGGATGGGGGGGGGGTCCAGTGGGCTGAGTGTGAGGGCAGAGAGGATGGGGGGGTCCAGTGGGCTGAGTGTGAGGGCAGAGAGGATGGGGGGTCCAGTGGGCTGAGTGTGAGGGCAGAGAGGATGGGGGGGGGATCCAGTGGGCTGAGTGTGAGGGCAGAGAGGATGGGGGGGGGGGGTCCAGTGGGCTGAGTGTGAGGGGAGAGAGGATGGGGGGGGGGGTCCAGTGGGCTGAGTGTGAGGGGAGAGAGGATGGGGGGGTCCAGTGGGCTGAGTGTGAGGGCGGAGAGGATGGGGGGGTCCAGTGGGCTGAGTGTGAGGGCAGAGAGGATGGGGGGGGGGGGTCCAGTGGGCTGAGTGTGAGGGCTGAGAGGATGGGGGGTCCAGTGGGCTGAGTGTGAGGGGAGAGAGGATGGGGGGGTCCAGTGGGCTGAGTGTGAGGGGAGAGAGGATGGGGGGTCCAGTGGGCTGAGTGTGAGGGGAGAGAGGATGGGGGGTCCAGTGGGCAGAGTGTGAGGGCACAGAGGAGGGGCTGGGGGGGGGGGGGTGTTGTCATGCAGGGTTGTCTCACTTGGTTCTGCACCGCCAACCTCGAATTGCGCGACCTCTCGGGTGGCAGATCCCCCAGCAAGGTCCAGAGCCCTCTGCTGAAAGGCGGTCAGGGGGTACATTATGGGAGAACCCCCTCCAGTCTTATTGTGCTCCCGGTTGTTGTGAGCAGTTTTGCCCTGTTGAGGGGGGGCATAGATAGATCATTACAATTCAGCAGGTATCAGCAGGCCATTCAGATATTGGCACAGGTTGGGAGGAAAGTTGCAGTTAAACCATGGCATATCTCCAGGGGGTCGCAGCGCTCATGTGGGTCTGTGACAACTTTGGTAACCACCCTCCACTCACTCTCGCCCCCCCTCCTCCCCCTCCCCCTTGTGCCCATGACGTGGGGGAGGTGGGTGATGAGGGACTTGGAGGGGGGTGGGGTTGTTGTGACCTGGGGGCACCCTCTTGGCACTTACCCTGGCAGCCCTGGTGAGGTCATGGAGTTTCTTCCGGCACTGCTCCCCAGACCGAGGGGTCTGCCCCACAGCACTCACTGCCGTGCCCACCTCACGCTAGGCCCGTCGTACGACACTGGCAGGGTGGCGATACCCTCTTCTAAGGCAGATGATGCTCCTCCGCTGCTCCATGGCATCTAGAAGGGTCTCCATGTCACTTTCGGTGAACCTTGGCCCGGCCCTCCTTGGCTCCGTCATCCTCAGTCTGCTGACCTGGTCGCCTGCGCCTTTTCACGACGCGGAGCGGCGTCATACCGACGTCATTCGAGCGTCGCACCATTCTGGCGTCATCGCCCACGTGATTCCCACGGCCCCGTTCCTAGCCCATTTCCGGGGCCTGAATCGCTCGGGAACGGGGCCATGGGGAGCCGTCGTGAAACTGGGCCGAGCTCACGACGGCTTTGCCGATTTTTTCCGGTTACGGAGAATTCCGACCTTTGATTTGAAACAAACCTGTTGGACATTAACCTGGTGTTGTAAGACTTCTTTCTGTGCTCACCCAGTCCAATGCCGGCATCTCCACATCATGGCTACCATCGACCCCGCAAACTACCGGCTCAAAGTGGAGAGGATCTCCAGGAAGATCGCGCTTATAGACACTGGCATTAAGTTTCTACAAAGATGCAAGAAAGCCAACAAGATCCCGAAAGGGCTACAGATCACAAACCCACTCAAGTCGACCTACAGCACAGACTATCTGAGAGACTGTGCCGTCGCATCTCTATCACACTCCTCAACCACCTCGTACGCCAGCTCTACAGCAGACCCTGCAACCTGGAAACCAACATAGAGTCCATGTTCTCAACTTGCACTCAGGACGCAGCAGACCAGCTGTGGAACACTGCCAAACAGATGAGACAACGATACTACACCACCTATATGCATACAAATAATAGGCAGCTTGAGAAACTCGGCATCACCACCAGCAGCAACCAAGCCTCCTCCGGTACCTCAGTAGAAAACAATACAGGGAAATCTATTGTCAACGTGTCAGACTCCACCCTCCAACCAGACAAAATCGAAGTCCTCAGCAGAGGGCTCAATTTCTGCATCACCACCAAAATGGACCCTATCAGTCTCGCGGCAGACACGGAGGCATTCATCAGGCGAATGAGGCTCCGGGAATTCTTCCACAGACCCCAAGAAGCCGACAGCGGATCCTATTCATGTATTTGTCAAGATGCCCCTTAAAAGTCACGATCGTCCCTGCTTCCACCACCTCCTCCGGCAGCGAGTTCCAGGCACCCACTACCATCTGTGTAAAAACTTGTCTTGTACACCTCCTCTAAACGTTGCCCCTCGCACCTTAAACCTATGCTCCCTAGTAATTGACCCCTCTACCTTGGGAAAAAGTCTCTGACTATCCACCCTGTCTATGCCCCTCATACTTTTGTAGACCTCTATCAGGTTTCCCCTCAACCTCTGTCGTTCCATTGAGAGCAAACCAAGTTTATTCAACCTCTCCTCATAGCTAATGCCCTCCATACCAGGCAACATCCTGGTAAGTCTCTTCTGCACCCTCTCTAAAGCCTCCACATCCTTCTGGTAGTATGGCAACCAGAATTGAACACTTTACTCCAAGTGTGGCCTAACTAAGTTCTATACAGCTGCAACATGACTTGCCAATTTTCATAGCCAATGCCCTGGCCAATGAAGGCAAGCATGCCGTATGCCTTCTTGACTACCTGTGTTGCCCCCTTCAGTGACCTGTGGACCTGTACACCTAGATCTCTCTGACTGTCAATACTCTTGAGGGTTCTAATAATAATAATAGCTTATTGTCACAAGTAGGCTTCAATGAAGTTACTGTGAAAAGCCCCTAGTCTCCACATTCCAGAGCCTGTTCGGGGAGGCTGGTACGGGAATTGAACCCGCGCTGCTGGCCTTGTTCTGCATTACAACCCAGCTGTTAAGCCCACTGTGCTAAATCAGCCCCTCTACCATTCACCGTATATTCCCGACCTGTATTCTCACTAGTGCATTTGCAATTTCCCTAGCCATCTCTTTTAGCACTCTGGGATGCATTCCATCAGGGCCAGGAGACTTGTCTACCTTTAGCCCCATTAGCTTGCCCATCACTACCTCCTTAGTGATAACAATCATCTCAAGGTCCTCACCTGTCATAGCCTCATTTCTATCAGTCACTGGCATGTTATTTGTGTCTTCCATTGTGAAGACCGAGCCAAAAAACCTGTTCAGTTCCTCAGCCATTTCCGTATCTCCCATTATTAAATCTCTCTTCTCATCCTCTAAAGGACCAATATTTACCTTAGCCACTCTTTTTTGTTTTATATATTTGTAGAAACTTTTACTATCTGTTTTTATATTCTGAGCATTCTATTCATAATCTATCTTATTCTTCTTTATAGCTTTTTTAGTAGCTTTCTGTTGGCCCCTAAAGATTTCCCAGTCCTCTAGTCTCCCACTAATCTTTGTCACTTTGTATGCTTTTTCCTTCAATTTGATACTCTCCCTTATTTCCTTAGATATCCACAGTTTTCCCTCTTTCTA
This sequence comes from Scyliorhinus canicula, assembly GCF_902713615.1. Lineage (NCBI taxonomy): Eukaryota > Metazoa > Chordata > Chondrichthyes > Carcharhiniformes > Scyliorhinidae > Scyliorhinus > Scyliorhinus canicula. The sequence continues at coordinate 162,278,081 of NC_052150.1, read as the reverse complement.
CTGTCCTTCCTTTTTGTTTGTATGAACCTTTGCTGAGCACTGTGAAAAATTGCTTGGAAGGTTTTCCACTGTTCCTCAACTGTTCCACCATAAAGTCTTTGCTCCCAATCTACCTTAGCTAGTTCTGCTCTCATCCCATTGTAATCTCCTTTGTTTAAGCACAAAACACTAGTGTTTGATTTTACCTTCTCACCCTTCATCTGTATTTTAAATTCCACCATATTGTGATCGCTCCTTCCGAGAGGATGGATCGATTGTCCCTCTGTGGTGTTTCTCTTTCTGCCCAAGTTCACAACTACAGTTCTATAAGCATCACCCTGGTGGCCCAGTGTTCCATATTCACAACTATTAATCTATTTGGCTTCCCTTTAAGAGGGTCAGACTTCCTTTAAAGCAGGAGGCCAGGTAAACCATGTTGCCATGAGCATAATGCTGCCTGGCCTCTAAATTCATGGAGGTAGCCTTCCATGTGGCAGACACTTGGCCCTCTGCTACATTCGTGGCAATGGGGCAGCACACTAGCATAGTGGTTAGCACAATTGCTTCATAGCTCCAGGGTCACAGGATCGATTCCCTGCTTAGGTCACTGTCTGTGCGGAGTCTGCACGTTCTCCCTGTGTGTGCGTGGATTTCCTCCGGGTGCTCCGCTTTCCTCCCACAGTTCAAAAATGTGCAGGTTAGGTGGATTAGCCATGCTAAATTGCCCTTAGGGTACAAAATTGCCCTTAGTGTTGGGTGGGGTTACTGGGTTATGGGGTTAGGGTGGATGTGTGGGCTTGGGTAGGTTGCTCTTTCCAAGAGCCGGTGCAGACTCGATGGACCAAATGGCCTCCTTCTGTACTGTAAATTCTATATATATATGAACCTCAAATTCCAATGCTCTCTAAGGGCAGCACAATAGCACAGTGATTAGCACTGTGGCTTCACAGTGTCAGGGTCCAAGGTTCGATTCCCCGACTTGGGTTACTATCTGTGCGGCGTCTGCACGTTCTCCCCGTGTCTGCGTGGGTTTGCTCCGGGTGCTCCGGTTTCCTCCCACAAGTCCCGAAAGACGTGCTGTTGGGTGATTTGGACATTCTGAATTCTCCCTCTGTGTACAGGAGCTTGAAAATCATAACTAGGGGCTTTTCACAGTAACTGCATTGCAGTGTTAATATAAGCCAACTTGTGACAATAAAGATTATTATTATTATTATAACCATCATGGGCAGGTCATGAATTGGGATAAGCATCCTGGAAAAAACAAGGTAAGGCGATTTTTAGCTCTAAAGTATTTATTAACATTAAATGACACCTTATACCACTGGTAAGAATGAACAAGTCATCCTGAATATCTCAAATATTCTTTTATGTATTTTTTACTTTTACATTCAACTTCCAATGCCTCCATTTATTTATCCCCTTCTCGCTACCTCAAATTATTCTTCAACCACGAAGAAAGGTGGACAGGTTACACACTCCCACGTTACTGCCAATAAAAAAACATAATGATTCTACTTTCTCCATATTTTTAACTTAATATAACAAATGGAAACAAACAAATCTAGCAAATATGGGATTGTATATTGCATTAGCCAGATACTGTACATCATAACAGAAAATTAACAAATGAAAACCCAAAAGAGCAGGTCTGCTTTTACTATTCTTGTAACTGTAGCAAAGCCAGAACTTAGTAACAAAAGGGCTAAGCTTGTACAGCTATATCGTTACCAAGGGGATTACAAATAGAGATCATAGCAGCAGCATCTATAAAACAGTCTTCATCAATTCTCGATCTTAAAAATTGCTGTGTTGCTGTGCAATATGTTTCTACTGTAAATACTGCAGACAGTCCATGTGAGATGTTGTAAAAATATACGTAACGATATATAACTTATCAAATCAACACATAATCGACAAACAAATCTTTGAAAGAGACTTTTTTTTTACTGTGCTCTCCAATTGTGACATAAATAGTGGTCTGACATGCACAGACTTAACGACATATTTAATGAACACCCACAATAGTACCCTTTGGTTTGAACAGATTGCTTTTCTTTTTGATGCATCACCGGATCTTACTGTGAGTGCAAGTAGAGGTTAACATCAGTCTTTAAGATACTATTGTCAATGGTGTTGTGATCCATTAACAAGTAACTCATGGCAGAATACTGTTTGGGCAGATGAGGTAGAAAGATATTCAATGTTGCAATGATTCATAGCAATCGCATAAAAGAGTCGTGTAATTAACATGCAGAAAGAGCCTAAATATACCTCCAAACATACCTACAGTACAAATTTTGACTATATTAACGGATTATCAAGCAAAATGGATACAAGTAAATATAAGACAAAGTACAAAGCCAGGGGAAGGGAACGAAACATTTCTGTTGGAGTGCTAATATATTGTAAAGCATCTTAATTATTGAATAACATCAAGGATTGATTGAATATCCTTTGCCATTGCTTTATGTTATAATGTTAGCTTTTCATGGTAATAATTAACAATAAAAAAGAGATATAATAATTCTTAATTTACTCTCACATTTAATGGCATACTTAATATGCAAATCTACTAACCACAGTCCCTTAAAACTAGTCCAAAATCCATTCCTGTTGCAAATTCTGCTGCATGCCAATAGCAATATTACAGATCCATCTGCCAGTTCATAGCATCTACGGGCATATTATCTTTCTCATAAATCTCTCGACTTGACAGCAATAACACTATTCAGGGAGCCTAGTGAACAACTAACAGAAGGGATCGTGTTTAACATGCTTTTAATACAATGTTTCATCATCTGATTAAAATCCCTCTGCTCTCTTATTTGTAATAATCTCTTTCCTGCTCTGAAAGCAGATAAAATCTAAAATCACATTTGTGAAGTATGTTATTTAAAGGATAGGTGTATGGCTTTGCATTCTCATGTTACAACATTCAAATATGATCATTGCATTAGCCATTTTGGTCAATGCTGTTATTTGCAGATAACATCAAAAGTAATCACTATGTTTGGGCAATCCTCTACCCACAGAGTCTTTATTTTTAATATAGGAAGCGTCCCATAATTCCATGTCAGATTTTAAAGTGATTAAATAGTCTGAATGATTGATATGCGTTAGTATTTCATGACATAGTACTTACAGTCCAGAAACAGGACATCCAGCCCAACAGGTCCATTCTGATGTTTAGAATTTACACAAGCATCCGACACCACCTTTCTTCATCTAATCCCATCAACGTGTCCGTCTGCTCCTTTCCAGCTCATCTGTTTATCCAGCTTTCCCTTAAATGCATTTATGGTAGTCACCTCAACAACTCCTTATGGTTATGTGTTTCACATTCTAACAACTCTGGGTTGAAAAAAACATCCACCTGAATTCCCTATTCAATCTCCGAGTACCTGTTTTATATTTATGGCACTTAGTTTCAGTCTCCCCAGGAAGTGGAAAAACTTTTCACTGTCTGCCCTACCAAACCCTTTATAATCACAAATTCCTCCAGTTGGTCTCCCCTAAGTCTTCTCTTTTCATTTCAATCTTTCAGGCAAAATTCTCCTTTCTGGCATCAAGCAAATAAATCTTTGTTGCACCTTCCCCTGTGCCTCTATAACCTTTTTAAATATTGAGGGCAGACCTGCATAGAGTGAGACTCTGTGCTCTTTGTCTCTTCTCTGGATCCCCTTCCAATTCTTTGCCACTCTGAGGACGATCGCAATGGCTCGATCGTGTGGGTGAACAGCTGCGGGGACAACGGGCATTCCTGTCCTGCGCCTCTACGCAGCAGGTAATACGTAGAGCTGGTGGTATGCATCCGCACACTTGGCATGGGAGCGCTGTGCAGGTGTTTCACCCAGGTGATGAATCCTGTTCCAAGCCCAAACTGGTCCAGTACCTCTATAAGGTACGAGTACCTCTATGAGGTACTTCCATTCAACTCTATCAAAGGCATTTTCTGCTTCCAGGGAGAAGATCACCTCTGGTGTCCTCTCCATGGGTGGGTGATTATCATGTTCAGCAGACGGCTGATGCTCGATGTTAGCTGTCTACCCTTAACAAAGCACGTCTGGTCCTCTCAACCATCTCCGGTACACAGTTCTCCAGTCACCAGGCTAGGATTTTAGTCAGTATTTTCGCGTCTACATTGAGGAGCAAAATGGGTCTGCACGACGCGCATTCTGTTCGGTCTTTGTCCTTTCTGGGTATCAGCGAGATTGAGGCTTGTGCTAGCGTAGGCCCCCAGTGTGCCCCTCGCCACAGACTCCTCCAACTTCTCCCACAAATGCGGGGTCAGTGCCGTTGCAAATATTTTTTTCCTTTTTTTCCTTTCTTTTTAAAAAAAATTTAGATTCCCCAATTATTTTTTCCAATTAAGGGGCAATTTAGTGTGGCCAATCTACCTATCCTGCACATCTTTGGGTTGTGGGGGTGAAACCCATGCAGACACGGGAAGAATGTGCAAACTCCACACGGACAGTGACCCAGAGCCGGGATCGAACCTGGGACCTCAGCGGCATGAGGCAGCTGTGCTAACCACTAGGCCACCGTGCTGCCCTCTGTTAAAAATATTTTGTAGACGTCTGCTGGGAATCCATCAGGTCACGCCCGCCTTCCCCACTTGCATGGAGTTGATGCTTTCCGTCACTTCTCCCAGTTCTCAGGGTGGGAACTCTGGAGCAAAGCACTGCACAGGGTCAAATCCACCTCCACTTACATAAAGCTAAGCCTAATGCAGCTGAAAGAGGTACACAGAGCCCACTTACCCAGAACCTGAATGAGCAGGTTCTTTCCAGAGGTGGAGGACAAATGTGAATGGTGCCAAGCAGGCCCAGCCAACCACACCCACATGTTCTGGGCCTGCCCCAGACTTGTTGGGTTCTGGAGAGTCTTCTTCGAGGCGATGTCCAAGGTTGTGGGGATGAGCGTGGAGCCATGCCCGAAGGCAGCCTTCGGTGGATCAGAAGAGCCAGAACTCCTTATGGGGAGGAGGGCAGATGCCTTTGCCTTTGCTTTCCTCATCGCTCGCCGAAGAATCCAGCTTGGCTGGCGGTCAGTAGCACCACACAAAGCTGCAGACTGGCTGTCCGACCTATTGGAATTTCTCCAAATGGAGAAAATTAAATTCACCATCTGGGGTTCAGAAGAGGGCTTCCACAGGACGTGGAGGCCATTCATCAACCTGTTCCAAGACCTGTTTGCAGCCAATAGGCCAGGGGGAGGGGAGATCCAGAAAAGAGCCACAGGCACAAATGGAAATGGGGTGGTGGTTGGGTGGGAGAAGGAGGGAGGGAACAAAGAGGTGCAGAACCCAACCATACCCCACATGAGCAACCTAACACAAAGCAGCATAAGTAATACTAGGCCACCCGAATAGGTCCAAGTTTGATGACCCAACAAACAAAAAAGACATGCCAGCTAGCAAGAAGGAGAGGGCGATCTGGAAGAATGGGGAAGTTGGGATTCGAAGAGCAAATCAAAGAACAAAGAACTATACAGCACAGGAACAGGCCCTCCAAGCCTGTACCGGTCATGATACCAACCTTTGCCAAAACTCTCAGCATTACCTTGTGCCATATCCCTCTGTACCCATCCTATCCATGTGTTTATCAAGATGCCTTTTGAAGGCCGTTAATGTATCTGCTTCCACAACATCCCCAGGCAGTGCGTTCCAGGCACTCATCACCCCCTGCGTAAAAAACCTGCCTCGCACATCTCCTCTAAACTTTGCCCCATGGACCTGAAACCTATGCCCCCTGGTGACTGACCCCTCTACCCTGGGAAAGAGTGCCTGCCCATCCACTCTATCCATGCCCCTCATAAATAAGCTGGTAACTTATTAAAAAGTGTGAATTGTAACCAATGTATGTAGTTTCTGTGTATGTTCACTGTCTTCTTTGTTTTGTATAAAAAGAAAAACCGTAATAAAAACATTTTCAAAACAAAATGTGGGGAGGCTGCTAATTTCATGGAGGCAGCCTCCATTCTGCAGTCTTGGGTGTCATTGGGGCAGAAGGCTCCTTGGCCAAAGAGAGGATTGCTGGCATGACAGGAATTCCTGCAACTTTAACACTTACCCCAGAGGGAGATTCCCTCTGTCCCGAGGAGCCTACAGTCCTCTGCCACTAGATTTTAGCCTGTAATTCTCCGTCCGTTTGCTGACGGTGGGATTTTCTGGTCCCGTCAGCAACGCTTCCCCGCCCGGAGGATTCCCGGCAGCATGGGGTGGCTTCAATGGGATTCCCATTGACAGTGGCGGGAGTGGATATTCCCGCCACCAGTGAACAATGCACCACCTTTCGTCACCGGAAAACACACGGTTGGGAGGACTGAGAATCCCACCCTTAATTCTTACAAAAGGGTCCGAGGGTGTCTCTATATTGAGGCTCCCTCCAGGTTTCCAAGTTGCCTCAGCAAAACCCATCTCTCCTGGTGGTGCTGCTGAAGGATCAGAGCGACTGGACCTCAGATTGGGTTGGCAACATTAGTCAGCCAACTTCGATCAAATCGATCGCTGAGTTGGTCCTGTGCTGCCGTCAAGTGCAGTCTCGGGACGTACATTTCAGCCCAACATCAGGGTTCTGAATCCTACAGTAAAATTCAGCCCTTATTTTTCAAAAGATATGTGACCTCCTTAGTTTTCCTACCAAAATATTACACCTCTTCATCCTGTTCCAGACCTTTTTGGCATTGTAACCACAAAACGAGACACCCTGGTCTGGATTCTCCGTTTCTGAGACTAAGTGCTGACGCTGGCGTGGAAACCATGGTGTTTTACGACAGGAAAAATGGTGCAGCAGCTGCACCGATTCAGCAACTCGAAATGGGCTAGCACAATCGCCACGTGGAACGCAAACGGTTCCATGCAAAACGGCGTCGAATTCGCCGGGTCAGTGATTGCCACACATGAGGCTCACACGCTGCAGCCGCATTTAAACGATCCATCCCCCCCCCCACACACACCGTTCCAGCCAACAAGATGACTGGAAGGAGAGCAGCGCCACGGTTCAGAGACGCTGAGCTGGACAACCTCCTGGACGCCGTGGAGGAGGGAAGGATGACCTTGTACCCCGGGCCGGGAGGAAGACCACCAGGTGCTGCTGTTCGCCATGCCTGGGCGCAGGTGGCAGACGGTCAGCGCCGTGGGCAATGCCGTCTGGACTGGCCAACAGTGCAGGAAGAAACTGCACGACCTCCTCAGGGAGGTCAGGATGAGGAGGCAGCACTGTGCCCATGGTACTAACCCCGCCCCCCCACACACCTGCAACCCGGCCGCTCCCCCCGGGGGGCAGCCGAACCCTCACCATGCCACACATGCCAGCACCCACGCCAGCCACAATGGCCGGGTGCCCTGGCCACTGGTGCCATCATCTGCCCAATCCCTGGACTGCATGTGTGGGAACGTCTAACAGTGTCGTTGTATGTGTTTGCCCTCCCCCCCACGAGAAGGCCGCACACAACCGCTGGAGCGGGAGAAGACCAGAGGGGTAACCACCAGACCTGTGGCCCCTCACCTTGCCAGAGCAGAGGGCACTGGACATGGCTGGCGGCATGGAGGAAAGGAAGGTCACCGGGGTGGAGGTCGGCGGTGGGTGAGCAAGTGAGACCCTGCTTAGTTGCAGATCCCATGACATGTGTGTGGATGCCCCCCGCTCACCCCTCAGACCCCCCTCACCCCGCACCACCCCACACCCACACCCGCTTCACCCCCACACCCCCCACTCCTCCCCCTGGACGCTCTCTAACCATACATGTCATCTTGTGTCTTACAGGACCTGCCGTAAATGGGGTCGATCCATCCAGAGCCCCCCGCCCCCAGCTAGTGCCAGAGCCAACGCCCTCCAGGTGGCTAGACACTGACAGGGAGAGCAGCCCAAATACCAGCCCTCTGCCCGAGACTCAGGACACCCTGGAGCTCAGGTCAGAGGAGGACACTCACCTTCCGTCACTGCTGTCATCCTCCAGCATCCCAGAGACTATCACCTCAGTGGGCACATTAGTGAAAAGGCTCCTGGGACTATCTGGTGCGCTCCACTCATTCGGTCCGGTACAGCAGGTGGAGGTAGGAGCAGCTGAGGGACCGAATGGTTGGAGGGTAGGCCAGCCCCAGGAACCAGCTGCCGCCAGATGGGTCACAGGCTCCTGGAACATCCAGTCTCAACCACAGTGCAGATGCAGTCAGAGAAACAGGGACTATAAGAGGGGATGATGACGGACATCCAGCATCTGCATGCGCAGGTGGAGGAGTCCAGCCGCATGCAGGAGCAGCGTGTGGTGCCGGTCATGCGTGCCACCCAGGCCAACACCGAACGGGTGCCGTCCGCGGTGGAGGCAATCGGGATGACGGTGTCAGATATGGGTCAGAGTGTCCAGGGCCTGGGGCATTCTGTGCAGGCAGGGCCCGAGGCCCAGGACAGGGCTGCCCTCTCACAGGCAGCCATGTGCCAGAGCCATCTGGAAATTGCAGCGGTGCTCCTCAGCATGGCCGAATTATAGCCGACCATGGTTGAGAACGTCAACGGCATTACCCAGGGGCTGACCAGAATTGCACAGATACAGAGGGAGGTGGCCCAGTCCCAGAGGGAGATGGTGCAATCACTGGCTGATGCGGCACAGACCCACAGGGTCGTGGCACAGTCTCAGCATTATGTGGTGCAGTCCCAGGTGGTGGTGGGGGGGGGAGGTGGAGGCCTCAGGGGATGACTCCACTCGCACCCCAATCCCATGGAGTAGCCCGGGGGCCATCGGGCAACCTAAGGGAGTTGGAGGTGACGGAGCCCCTGCCGGTGACACCTGCAGGGGAGATGCTGGAACACCGCAGCACCTCGGACTCCCCCCTCCTGTCCCTGCTGCATCTGGTGGACAGCGGGCAGAACAGGGCGGCACCACACCTCACGAGATGCCGAGCAGCGGCCGGACCCATCCAGGCTGGATCGCCCCTGAGACCAACGGGGACCTTGTCGCAGGGCAGGACTCACAGCAGGCCACCTCCACTCCCGCTGTACCATCTGGGGAATCACCTAGACATAGTGTTTGGGCCCTCAAGGCCAGAAAGTTAGACACCAGTTATGCTGGCACAGGTGCAGGGCACAGTTCAGTTATTGGGGATAGGGCACAGACTGTATATATTTCTCCAAAATAAACATCTGTTAACACCGTTGAAACCTGCCTCGGTGCTCTGTCTGATGGGTGTGGGGGTGGGTCGGTCGGTGCTGGCCGGGGGTGTGAAGGGTGGAGGATCAGTGCAAGCCCTGTGGGTGGACAGTCCTCTAACCCCCCCCCCATGCAGCGATCACCCAGGTGGCAGGTGCTACTATGGGCATCATGAGCCAGACATTGTCATGAGATGTGGAGCACCAGAGCTCATCGCAGAGCGAGTTGTCTTCATCCTCCATAAATGGACCAGATCAGATGTTACGACATACCCAGGGCCCCCAGCTCGTAGTACCACAGGTATGTATGACAGAGGGCGTGTGCATGCTGGTGGTTTGGTGGTGTGCAGGGTGAGGGGGTGTGGTTCTGGGATGTGCTGGCTGTCTGTGCCCCTGGCCAGCAACCCCCCCCCCCCCCCCCCAGTCGGTGAACTGTGTTCCGTGCGCGATGCCCCTGGTGATGGCGTTGTGCGGCCTCTCGAGCCTGCCCGGACCATCCCCATGCTCATCGTCCCCATCCTCCGCATCTTCCTTGTCAGATGAGGCCTGCCCTTCCTCCTTATCCTCCTCCTCCAGCACATCGCCCCTCTGCTGTACTATATTGTGGATGATGCAGCAGGCCACCACGATGCGGGCAACCCTCTCAGCCTCGTACTGGAGGGCACCTCCAGAGCGGTCCAGGGCACCTAAAGCGCATCTTGAGGATGGTGAAGCACCTCTCGATCACACTCCTCATCGGTGTATGGGCGTCGGTGTATCGGGTCTCTGTGTCAGTCTGTGGCCTCCGGATAGGCGTCATCAGCCACGGCCGCAGTAGGTAACCCCTGTCGTCCAGCAGCCAAGCTTTCGAACACGTCGGAGATCACCGTGTGTGCCAGGATGAAGGCATCATGTACACTGCCCAGGTATCGGGCGCGGACGTGCATGATGTGCATCTGTTGATCGCAGGCCAGCTGAATGTTCATGGAGTGAAACCCCTTTCGATTGGTGTACAGCATCCTGTTATCCGCCGGTGCCGGAGGGTGTCATGCATTCCGTCGATCACCGCCTGGACCCGGGGCAGCCCAGTGATGGCAGCGAACCCCATTGCCCGGGCATCCTGGTGGGCTCGGTCCACATGAAACTGGATGTACTGGTCCGCCTGGGCATATAGGTCCTTCGTGATAGCACGGATGCATCTGTGCGCCGAGGTCTGTAAGAACCCGCACAGGTCCCCACTCAGCTCATGGAAGGACCGCGTCACATAAACGTTCAGGGCGGTTGTCACTTTGACAGTCACCGGGAGCGGGTCCCCTCTCCCATACCCCTGCGGTGCCAAGTGTGCCATCATCTGGCAGATATGTCTCTCTGCTCACCTGGAGTCTCCAACGGCAAGCCCTGTCAGGTAGGTCCTCAAACGACATGCGGCACCGGTACATGTGGGGCCTCATGCAGCGCCACCTGGCACCTCCTCCTCGGCCTGTTGGGCGGCCGGCCCTCCCACCTGCACAGCCGCCACCTGCCATTCTATAGCCTGTTTCTCTTCAGCCCGTTCCTCTGCAGCCCGTTCCTCTGCAGCCCGTTCCTCTGCAGCCCGGCCCTCTGCAGCCCGGCCCTCTGCAGCCCGTTCCTCTGCAGCCCGTTCCTCTGCAGCCCGGCCCTCTGCAGCCCGTTCCTCTGCAGCCCGGTCCTCTGCAGCCCGTTCCTCTGCAGCCCGTTCCTCTGCAGCCCGGCCCTCTGCAGCCCGGCCCTCTGCAGCCCGTTCCTCTGCAGCCCGTTCCTTGCAGCCCGGCCCTCTGCAGCCCGTTCCTCTGCAGCCCGTTCCTCTGCAGCCCGGCCCTCTGCAGCCCGGCCCTCTGCAGCCCGGCCCTCTGCAGCCCGGCCCTCTGCAGCCCAGCCCTCTGCAGCCCGTTCCTCTGCAGCCCGGCCCTCTGCAGCCCGTTCCTCTGCAGCCCGGCCCTCTGCAGCCCGTTCCTCTGCAGCACGTTCCTCTGCAGCCCGGCCCTCTGCAGCCCGTTCCTCTGCAGCCCGTTCCTCTGCAGCCCGGCCCTCTGCAGCCCGGCCCTCTGCAGCCCGTTCCTCTGCAGCCCGGCCCTCTGCAGCCCGTTCCTCTGCAGCCCGTTCCTCTGCAGCCCGGCCCTCTGCAGCCCGTCCCTCTGCAGCCCGTCCCTCTGCAGCCCGGCCCTCTGCAGCCCGGCCCTCTGCAGCCCGGCCCTCTGCAGCCCGGCCCTCTGCAGCCCGGTCCTCTGCAGCCCGGCCCTCTGCAGCCCGTTCCTCTGCAGCCCGTTCCTCTGCAGCCCGGCCCTCTGCAGCCCGGCCCTCTGCAGCCCGGTCCTCTGCAGCCCGGCCCTCTGCAGCCCGTTCCTCTGCAGCCCGTTCCTCTGCAGCCCGTTCCTCTGCAGCCCGGCCCTCTGCAGCCCGGCCCTCTGCAGCCCGGCCCGCTGCAGCCCGGCCCTCTGCAGCCCGGCCCTCTGCAGCCCGTTCCTCTGCAGCCCGGCCCTCTGCAGCCCGGCCCTCTGCAGCCCGGCCCTCTGCAGCCCGGCCCTCTGCAGCCCGTTCCTCTGCAGCCCGTTCCTCTGCAGCCCGTTCCTCTGCAGCCCGGCCCTCTGCAGCCCGGCCCTCTGCAGCCCGTTCCTCTGCAGCCCGGCCCTCTGCAGCCCGTTCCTCTGCAGCCCGTTCCTCTGCAGCCCGGCCCTCTGCAGCCCGTCCCTCTGCAGCCCGTCCCTCTGCAGCCCGTCCCTCTGCAGCCCGGCCCTCTGCAGCCCGGCCCTCTGCAGCCCGGCCCTCTGCAGCCCGGTCCTCTGCAGCCCGGCCCTCTGCAGCCCGTTCCTCTGCAGCCCGTTCCTCTGCAGCCCGGTCCTCTGCAGCCCGGCCCTCTGCAGCCCGGTCCTCTGCAGCCCGGCCCTCTGCAGCCCGTTCCTCTGCAGCCCGTTCCTCTGCAGCCCGTTCCTCTGCAGCCCGGCCCTCTGCAGCCCGGCCCTCTGCAGCCCGGCCCGCTGCAGCCCGGCCCTCTGCAGCCCGGCCCTCTGCAGCCCGGCCCTCTGCAGCCCGGCCCTCTGCAGCCCGTTCCTCTGCAGCCCGGCCCTCTGCAGCCCGGCCCTCTGCAGCCCGGCCCTCTGCAGCCCGGCCCTCTGCAGCCCGTTCCTCTGCAGCCCGTTCCTCTGCAGCCCGTTCCTCTGCAGCCCGGCCCTCTGCAGCCCGGCCCTCTGCAGCCCGTTCCGCTGCAGCTCCGGCCCTCTGCAGCCCGGCCCTCTGCAGCCCGGCCCTCTGCAGCCCGGCCCTCTGCAGCCCGTTCCTCTGCAGCCCGGCCCTCTGCAGCCCGGCCCTCTGCAGCCCGGCCCTCTGCAGCCCGTTCCTCTGCAGCCCGTTCCTCTGCAGCCCGTTCCTCTGCAGCCCGGCCCTCTGCAGCCCGGCCCTCTGCAGCCCGGCCCTCTGCAGCCCGTTCCTCTGCAGCCCGGCCCTCTGCAGCCCGGCCCTCTGCAGCCCGGCCCTCTGCAGCCCGTTCCTCTGCAGCCCGTTCCTCTGCAGCCTGGCCCTCTGCAGCCCGGCCCTCTGCAGCCCGTTCCTCTGCAGCCCGTTCCTCTGCAGCCCGGCCCTCTGCAGCCTGTTCCTCTACAGCCCGTTCCTTTGCTGTAGCTTCCCCCTCCTCTCCGTGTGCCGCCCCCCCCTCACTTGGCCGCGGGGTATCTCGCCAGGCTGCAACCATCATGACAGCGGCCAGCATCGCAGATTGGTGTCCAAAGGGGGGTGAAAGACTGGCATGGAGCATACTCCCGTGCCCATCCAGGTACCAGGTATCGTGGGCTACATGTTGGCTCCGATTGGCATTGCAGGCCCTGCACACGCATGTTCCCCCCCACCCCGCATCCCTGCTCCAAAAGGTATCTGGCCCTGTCAGTGCTCCCAGTCCTGGTGCCGTCCCGGCTGCCAGGGGCACCTTTTACTGGCACTGTCCTCACCTGGGGCTGCCTTGGTTGTGGCATTGGGTGGCCCCCCCGGTGGGTGGCTGCCGGTTGGGCAGTGTATTCGGGGCCGGGGGGAGGAAGGGTGTGCGCTGTGGCGGGGTGGTGGGGTGTGGGGGTGGGCACACCTGTACGGCCGGTGGTGTGTAGAACCAGGGGCCGGGGCGGGTGGTCAGTGGGTGTTCAGCAAGATGGCGGCCGGTGCCTGGGCACTGCCCCAGTCCTGTGGGAGGGCACCCCGGCTGCTCGGCCCGCCCTCCCCTCACTCCCCCTCTCCTTTCAACCCTGGCTGGGGCTACCCACTGCCACAGCCAGCACACTCGGTGTCCGGGCCGGCAGCCTGCAGTCACTTTACGCCATTTCCTATCTCCTCTCTCTCGCTCAGCATCCAGGCCACCAAGTTCACGATTTTTAATACCAGAAGTGAACGACGCTGTCGGGAAATCGGTCCATCAGAGGCGGTGAATCGCGGAGGCCCCGGAACATCGATTGTCAGGCTGGCTAATGATATGCATCCTGTACTTTCACCCCGCGCGACAAGCGACACATTTATGCTATTTTCGGGGTTCTGGAGCATCCCAATTTGGTGTCAAACTGCCGCCCTCCCGATTTCGGTGTCAGAAGCTATACTCCGCCCAATTGCGTTTTGCAATTTCGGCGTCGGCAAGCGGAGATTCCCACCCCCTGTCTGGGTCATACTGGAGGCCATCACCCAACCAATCAAGGTAACAGATGCACATCTTCAAGATGCCAATGGTCTGTTCAGATACATATTAGCAGAGGATGTTGGTCCCAGTGCCTCTCTGCATCTGTAGCTGGGTACATAGGGGAAATTAGGAAATTTGTATAGGGCTCTCCATCGGTTGACAGCGGAATCGGGAAATGCGATTGGGCGGAGAATTGGTTTTGATGCCAAAATCATGATGGGCACCAGTTTCACGCAAAATCGCAATTCTCCGTGTCTCGAGAGCGGCGTTAATGTCTTCCACTCCACACGTACAGTAAACAACATTGGCATAACATTAGTGGGCCTGAACCGGTATTCCCCAGGACCTCCGCGATTCTCAGCTTCCACCAGCGCGAATTCCCGATGGTGAGGTTCACTTATGCTTTTAAAAATTGAGGAACAGGCGCCATGGCTGATGATGGAGAGAGAGGAAGTAGAACACGGAGAGGCTCGACCTGAGCTGCCGGTCCTGACACTGGCTGGGCTGGCAGGGGTGGAGGGTGAGAGCCCTGCCAGGGGCTGGGGGAAAGGGGGATCAGAGGATGAGTACGCGGCCTGCATGGCAGCCGTCTTGTTGTGCACCCATTGACCACCCACCTTGGCCACTGGTTCTACAGAGTAACACTGCATGTGTGCTTCCACCCCTGCACCCCATCCCCCACTGAGGATGGCGAGCGGCCACCCAACAGGCCAAAGAGAAGAAAAAGGATGTGCAAAGGAGGCACCGGAAAAGGCCTCATGCGTACCGGCAGTGCCTGTCATTTGAGGACGTGCCGGGCCGGCAATGGTCTTGTATACTCCGGCTGAGCAGGGGGACAATGCGGCATATCTACCAGATGATGGCGTACCTGGCACCGTGGGGGAATTGGGTTTCTGCCGCCCTCTGGGTGCGAGGGGGCGGTGGATACGGGTGTGTGGGGTGGGGGCTAGTTCAAGGGGCACAATGCTCACCCTGACCGCCCAAAAGAGGTTGTATAGTTTTTACTAGCACTGCATTGCTCGTGGCGCTTTGTGCCCCTGTCACCTGCACCCAGGCATGGTGGAAAACGATGGCTGGCAGCCTCGTTCCCGGGCTGAGGTACAGGGTGGCCCGCCTTTCCCCCAAGGCGTTTGGGTGGGCCTGTGTCCCTGAATCTCGCAATCGCTCTCCTTGCTGCAATCTTGTTGGCTGGGATGAGTGTGTGTGTGGGGAGAGCAGTGCGTATATGCGGCTGCAGCTTGTCAGCCTCCTGAGTGTCAGTTGTGAATCTGGGCAAATCCGGCACCATTTTTCATTGGAATAGATTGTTTTCCTCAAGGCACTAGTCCTAGCTCCACAATGGGCGTTAAATTGATCCAAGTGGGGCACCAGTTTTGCTGTCATAGAAGCCCATAAATCCTGTCTCGCATCAACACTTCGGGCGGGATTCTCTGATGGTCGAAGACTCGACGCCAAAATCGCGTTTGTCGATCAGCCGGAGAATCCATTTTTACGGTGAAATCGTGGATGGTGCTGATTTTCCGATGCTCCACCTTCCCAAAAACAGCGTATTCAAGGAGTACATTGCATGCCGTTGGGACGCCCTCAGGACGTCATCTGAGGCCCTTCCCCGATGCTCCGCCCCCGTTGGGTCGACTTCCTGTCGGCGTGAGACATGTGTCCTCTCAATTTTCGTAAACCTGGTGTGGCGGCTGTGGACTGTGTCCTGCGCCACCACCGTCGGTGGGGTGAGCCATTCCCCTGGCAGGCGGGTTTCGGCGGAGGCTCGGTTTCTCCATCAAACTGGACTCGGTTCTCACCGGCTGGCCCCTGCTCCTCTGGCACAGGCACCGGTTCTGCTGAGCCCTTCCCGAGCAGCTCCTGCTCGTGCAGTCTAATTGTGTCCGCAAATGCCAACTGGTGGCCATAGACCAATGGGGAGAACCGCTATAACAACTCCCATGGGGTGACCAGGAGCATAATCGAACAGTACATCGGCGTGCTGAAGATGCAGTTCAGTTGCCTGGACCGCTCTGAAGGGACCCTAGGAGGGTCTCCCACATCGTGGTAGCCTGCTGCGCCCTCCACAACATCACGCAGCAGAGGGGTGACATCCTGGAGGAGGAGGAAGAATGTGAGGCCTCATCTGACGAGGAGGATACGGAGGAGGGCTTGGCTTGGTCGACACCGCCTCCTGCCCCTGCAGGTGGTTAGATTCCTCCAACTGCACCTGCAAGAGCTGGATGGTTGCTGGCAGCCCCCCAGCTCTGCGCCTGCATCTGCAACATTGATGGGACCGTCCTTTCCAGAAGACCTAGACCTGTTTGGACGGCGGCTAGTCCCTGGGATCGGGCCGCCCTCTGACCATCCGCCCCATGGGGGTTCCTACCTCCACCTGATGTACCGCCGCAGGTGTGTGGTGTGCACCAGATAGTGCCCCAGGAGCCTCTTCACTAAAGTGCCCAGCCGAGGTGAGTGTGTCTGGGATGGTGAAGGGTGTTGGAGATAACTATGACGATAAGTCGGTGTCATCCGCGGACATGTGCAGTGGGGAGTTGCAGGGTTGTGGCAGGGCGTGGGATCCCGTATGGTCCTGCCCCATCACCAGGGGAGCTGCTGGGTTGCAGCCGGTGGCGGGAGACCCCGGATGGACCTTCCTCGTTGCCAGGTGATCCTGCCAGACAAAAGCAAGATTCATGGCTAGATCGTGGTGAGGACGGTGGTGATGGTGGGGGGGGGGGGGGGGGGGGGGGCATGGTGGTGTGACACACATGCCATAGGGACATTGTAATGCATTGGAGGCTCACTTGCATCTCCAATGCCGAGCTCCTCCTCGGTGACTGCCCACTCTCCAACCCCACCGGCCAGGTCCGACTATTTCTCCCTGCCTGTGGTTGTGTGCCACCTTCTCCTGGGGGAACAGATAATGCACAGACTGAGACACACCGACGCCGGCAGCACTGGGAGTCTGTAACTAGTGGATTGTGTGTGCAGGTCACTGCACATGGCGGGCGATATGGGTGCTGGCATGTGGCGCAGGATGGGGTGCATGCGAACTGCTGGCGGGTGGGTTTGTCACCCTCGGGGAGGTGGGGGGGGGGGCTTTCTGTGTGTGGAATGGGAGTTGGTGCCAGGGGCACATTGGTGGTGGTGACTCACTATTGCTGGCCTGAAGGGGTGCCCATCCTCACCCAGTGCTGCCTACAGGTCCTCCTGGTGGGGGCTACATGGGGATGTGGTAATGGGTGTGGGGAGTGTGGGGCAAGGATAGTGCCAGGGGTGACGCACTCTGGCAGCCTCCTTCCCACCCTGGGGAAGAGGGTGGTCTGCCACTGCTCCACAGCATCCAGCACTGTCTCCAGCTCTGCATCTTCGAACCTCGGGGATGATCTTCAGCGCGGTATCTTCTTGGCTGGAATGAGTGTGTGTGGGGTGTAGAGTCCTTATATGCGGCTCCAGCTTGTCAGGCTCTTGGGTGCCAATCCCAACAAACTCGAATTGCATACCGGCCTTCGTTGGAATCACAATAGTTCCATGTGGCGCTGTTGCTAGCCCATTAGCATGTCCTGAATTGCGCCGGGATTGGCACCACTCTCGGGGCCGTAGAACACCTGTGATTCAATCCCGGCATCTCTGAAAAGGAGAATCCTGCCCCTTAACTCTCCTTTGAGGTGCCATGGTTTATGGAGAGCCACTCTGTAAAATTTACTGTGGAAAAGTTTCTGCAGCCTTTAATACATCTTCCTCCCCCTGATGCTGCTACGGCAGGTGTTCCACTGGATTACTGCCAAGCTTTCCTCTCCTTTGGTGGCTGGTATCCCAACAGGAACCAGGATTAATTAATGACACGATTCAGGAAAATATGTAGGAGATCTAACTGACTCAGGGTGGCAGATGGAAATCCCAGCACATCATTCATCTGGTGCTATATCCAGCTTGTAGAACAACTCCAGCCTATAATCGGCATGCACATAACTCCACCCGTCAAGTGGATTTCTGCTCTTTTCTACCCTTCTTTCACCCCACAACCCTGAATCTTACCCTTCCTTTCCCTCTTCCCTGTAACACACTTCATTCTCTGATTGAAGGGAGGGGCAAGAGTAGACCTTTGTTTAGCCAAGGCATGTTTCAAAAACTTTCTGAAATAAACTCTTTCTGTGTAGCAATGCAATTTCATCACAGCAACAGCAATTTCCGCAATGATCCATCAGGAATTTTTGTAATGGCTCGGGAATCAATGAAGATACTAAAATTATAAGTATTTTCTAGTGTCATTCTGTGAAGCCCTGGTATTTCTCCATAATTGGCTATGCTTCAAGCCTGTTAAAAATATACAATTCATTTATATTGTTTTCTTTTAACCCAACTTTAAACAGAATTGCACACCTACTCTCCAGCTTTTTACATTGTGAATCAGCAAAGCAGAGACAAAGGTCTGCAGCTTGACCCCATTTCACAGACATTTCAAGAAAGAGCAATGGATGCAAGGTTCACTGAGCAGGAGGAAGGAGGGACAAGGTGAATTAGAACTGTAGCAAAGGACTGCAGTAAAATATACCTTCCCTAAAATAAAAGAGGCTTTGAGTACAGTAATCTCCTATTGAAAGCTCCCTGCCCTTAGCATGGATTGATACTTTTGAGTTTCCCAGTTTCAATACTAGGCTCAGCAATTTCAGCTCCTAACCGTTGCTCCCAATTGCTTGGGGCGTCAGATTAATGATTATGTTGTAACCATTTACAGCCCTTTGGAACCATCTCTTCTTTCTTTTCTCATCCCATTAACGACCATTTTGTTTTACAGTAGTATTAACAACAACCTATATTTATATACTGCCGGCAACATGATGAAACACCCCTTCAAAGGATCATTGCAAAACAAAGGGTGATACCATCCCACATCAGGAAATATTAGGTCAGATGACAAAAGGCATGATCAAAGAGTTAGGTTGCAAGGAAGGTCTTAAAGGAGGAAAGTAGGTTAGAGAGGCAGGCAAGTGTAGGGAGAAGATTCTAGAGCTTGGGATCTAGGCAACTGAAGCCATGGTCACGAGTGATGCAGCAATTATAATTGGAAATGCACTGGAGGCCAGAATTAAAAGGGCACATATATAGAACATAGAACAGTACAGAACAGGCCCTTCGGCCCTCGATGTTGTGCCGAGCCATGATCACCCTACTCAAACCCACGTATCCACCCTATACCCGTAACCCAACAACCCCCCCCCCCTTAACCTTACTTTTTAGGACACTACGGGCAATTTAGCATGGCCAATCCACCTAACCCGCACATCTTTGGACTGTGGGAGGAAACCGGAGCACCCGGAGGAAACCCACGCACACACGGGGAGGACGTGCAGACTCCGCACAGACAGTGACCCAGCCGGGAATCGAACCTGGGACCCTGGAGCTGTGAAGCATTTATGCTAACCACTACGCTACCGTGCTGCCCATAAATCTCAATGGTTGTGGGGCTGGAGGCAGTTACAGAGATAGGGAGGGATAAGGCCATGGATGGAGTTGAAAATAAAGTTGAGAATTTTAAAATCAAGATGTTGCTTGACCAGGAAATGTCCATCAGCGAACACAGGGGTGATGGGGAGAGGCTGCAAGTTCAGACACAGGCAATAGAGCTTTACATGACCTCCAATTTATAGACGGTCGAATGTAGGAGGCCAGCCAGAAGTCTACTGGAATAATTAAGCTAAAATCTAACAAAGGCATGAAAGAGGGTTTCAGTAATAGGTGAGCCAAGACAGGCAAAGTCAGGCAATTTTACCGAAACAGAAAAATAAGAGTTTTAATGATGATACCAAAATGAGGTTGAAAATTCATCTTCATATTCATAACCTCATCTCAGTATCACACACTTAGCATTGCGGCAAGCTTCACAACCATATCTCACAGCTTGCACATTGTCAGCTATTCAACCACGACAGTGACCAAACTCAAACACAATGCACCACATTGACTGACAGATTCCCTTTACTCTTGTGGGACACCCAGGTGGATGAGATGGTGCTTGTTATCACAAGAGTAGCCATGACTGAGGACAAGGTCAGTAGAGGGGATGAAAGCATCACCAATCACAATAATCCCATACCTAGTTATTCTTCTCTGGGGCTGGTTTAGCACATGGGGCTGAATCACTGCCTTGTAATGCAGAATAAGGCAGCAGCGTGGGTTCAATTCCTGTACCAGCCTCCCCAAACAGGCGCCAGAATGTGGTGGCTTTTCACAGTAACTTCATTGAAGCCTACTTGTGGCAATAAGCGATTGTTATTATTCTCACATTCCAAGACCGCCTTATTCCACAAGCAATCCCGATTTAAAAGTTGAAGATGGTTGAGTGATATAGCTCTTGCTTTCCACCATCCTGCTCATTGCAACTCTTTTCCATTTCTCCTTTAGGTATTTATCCAATTCTCTTTTGAAATCTACCATTGGCCGGGATTTTCTAGCCGTTTGCATCGGCAGGATCTTCCGGTCCCACCAATGGTGCATCCCTGCCGCCGGTTTTTCGGCAGTGAGAGGTGCATTCGATGGGAAACCTCATTGACAATGCAGGAACGGCTTCCGGTTGCGGCTATGACCAGCTAAGTTGCACGTTTGGCTGCTCCTGCTACAAAGGTGTTTTCGGGCCGATTGGAGGGCCCCAACGGCGCTGTAAGGACAAATCCCGGTGGGGGAAGGCTCCCTGAAGAGAACCAGACCAACTTTATGGTCGGTACCCGGAGTGGGGTGGTAAAGAAAGCAACAGCAGCTCCCCAAAAAAAGCGTGGGAAGAAGACCAAAATGGCGGCCGGTGGCGCACCCGAGGAATGGAGGAAATGGGCGGAGGAGCAGCAGGCCGCTCTCCTGCGCTTCTTTACGGAGCTGAAAATGGAGCTCTTGGAGTCAATGAATGCGACGACCACCAGTCTGATGGGAGCCCAGGCGACCCAAGAGGCGTCGATTCGGGAGCTGCAGCAGGAGATGACTGCGAGGGAGGAGGAGGCCACGGTCCTCGTGGGAAAGGTAGAGGTGCACGAGGCACTCCACCTGAAATGGCAGAGCCGTTTTGAGGAGCTGGATACCCGAATGAGGCGGAAGAACCTGAGGATCTTGGGCCTGGCAGAAGGCCTGGAGGGGTCAGACCTCCCGGGATATGTAGCAGAAATGCTGAGCTCCCTGATGGGGGCAGGGGCCGTCCCTTCGCCCCTGGAGCTGGAAGAGGCCTACAGGGTCATGGCTAGGAAGCCAAGAGCAAATGAGCCCCCGAGGGCGGTGCTGGTGCGGTTCCAGCGACTCAGCAACCGTGAGAGAGTGCTGGAGTGGGCCAAGAGGGAAAGGAGCAGCAAGTGGGAGAATTCGACGGTGAGGGTCTACCAGGACTGGAGTGCGGAGGTGGCAAAGCGGCGGGCCCGGTACAACCGGACGAAGGCGGTGCTACATGCAAAACGGATCAGGTTCGGAATGCTGCAGCCAGCGCGCTTGTGGGTCACCTACAGGAACCAACACCACTATTTTGAGTCCCCAGAGGAGGCGTGGGCCTTTGTACAGGAAGAGAAACTGGACTCGAATTAGACCCAGGGGATACTTGGCGGCCGTAGCCGCTCGGGTACTTTCAGCTGAATTCTTTGTTTGGATCTTGAACCCTTGCTGGGGGTTTTTCTTCTGATGTTTTTTCCCCCCTTTGCCAACTTCCCTTAGTTATTGTTATTGTGGTTATTCATGGTTATTTATGGTTATTTATACTGTTTGGTAGAGGGCGACTGTTAAGTACATTGTTATTGGTTATCTATCTGTTATTTATAATGTTAAGTTGGGGAGGCGGGACGGGGGGGAGAGCAGATCGGGGATATGGGCTCCTAGGGGGGGTTCTTTACAGGCATGGACGGGGACGGGGGTGGAACTGAAGATGGCGGGGTGGGGTGTGGCAGGGCGAAAGCGCGGGCTTTCCTCTGTTTTCCCGCGCGCGGGGCAGAGGAGGGGGGAGGGGAGGAGTGCGGGGCGTGGCTAGCAATGGCGACCTTTCCTGCGCTGGAGCGGGGCCAGGGAGGAGTGGCATGGGGGGGGGAGGCCCCCCCCCGAGCCGGGGGGAGTCGGAGTGTGGCAGGAGCAGCCGGGTCAGCGTGAACCAGCTGACTTACGGGAGTACGATGGAGGGTACATCGCGGCTAGGAGGGGTCCTAGCCTGGGGGGGGGGGGGGGGGGGGGGGGGGGGGGGGGGGGGGGTGGGGGGAGGGGGGTTAGGGAGGGACACCGGGTTGCTGCTGCAAAGACCAGAAACGGGAAGTGGAGGACTGGAGAGGTGGGGGGAGGGGGATATCGCCATGGGGAGCGGGTCAGAAGGGGAGGGTCGACCCGGGGCGAGCAGGGAACAGGACATGGCTAATCGGCAGGGGAAGGGGGCGGGTCGTCCCGCGACCCGGCTGATCACTTGGAACGTGAGGGGGCTGAATGGGCCGGTCAAGAGATCAAGGGTATTCTCACATCTGAAGGGACTGAAGGCTGATGTAGCAATGTTACAGGAGACCCATTTGAAGGTAGTGGACCAGGTTCGCCTGAGAAGGGGGTGGGTGGGACAGGTGTTCCACTCTGGATTGGACGCAAAGAACCGGGGGGTGGCGATTCTGGTGGGAAAGAGGGTGTCGTTCGTGGCGGAGGAGGTGGTGGCGGATAAGGAGGGTAGGTATGTGATGGTGAAGGGTAAGCTGCAGGGGGAGAAAGTGGTGATGGTCAACGTATATGCCCCGAACTGGGATGACGCGGGTTTTATGAGGCGCCTATTGGGCCTCATTCCGGGACTGGAGGCAGGGGGCTTGATCATGGGGGGGGACTTTAACACAGTGCTGGACCCCGGGCTAGACAGATCGAGCTCAAGGACCAATAGGAGGCCGGCAGCGGCAGAAGTGCTGAGGGGGTACATGGAGCAGATGGGAGGAGTAGACCCATGGAGGTTTGGTAGGCCGAGGGCGAGGGAGTATTCCTTTTTCTCCCACGTCCATAGAGTGTACTCCAGAATCGATTTCTTCGTGTTGAGCAGGGGGCTGATCCGAGGGTACGGGAAGCTGAGTACTCGGCCATTGCGATCTCTGATCATGCACCACATTGGGTGGATGTGGAAATGGAGGAGGCGCGGGACCAGCGCCCGCTGTGGCGGCTGGATGTGGGGCTGTTAGCGGACGACGAGGTGTGTAAAAGGGTCCGGAAGAGCATTGAGAGCTATCTGGACTTGAACGACACGTGTGAGGTGCAGGTGGGGATGGTCTGGGAGGCCCTGAAGGCAGTGATCAGGGGAGAGCTGATCTCCATAAGGGCACACAGAGAAAGAAAGGAGAGGCAGGAGAGGGAGAGGCTGGTGGGGGAGCTATTGGAAGTGGATAGGAGATATGCGGAGGCACCAGAGGAGGGTCTGCTGGGAGAACGGCGCAGCCTGCAGGTCAAGTTCGACCTGCTGACCACCAGGAAGGCAGAGACGCAGTGGAGAAGGGCACAGGGCGCGGCCTATGAGTATGGGGGAAAGGCGAGCAGGATGCTGGCACACCAGCTTCGCAAACGAGATGCGGCTAGGGAGATTGGGGGAGTGAAGGAGAGGGGCGGGAAGGTAGTGCAGAAGGGGCAAGAAGTGAATGGGGTCTTCAGGGATTTTTACAAGGAGTTGTATCGGTCTGAGCCGCCGACGAGGAGAGGGGGAATGGAGGACTTCCTAAACAAATTGAGGTTCCCAAGGGTCCAGGAGGGGCTGGTAGAAGGGCTGGGGGCGCCAATAGGGCTAGAGGAGCTAGTCAAGGGAATAGGTCAGATGCAAGCGGGGAAGGCGCCGGGGCCAGATGGGTTCCCGGTGGAATTCTACAAGAAAAATGTGGACTTGGTGGGACCGGTACTGGTACGAGCCTTTAATGAGGCGCGAGAGGGGGGGGTTCTGCCCCCGACAATGTCGCAGGCTCTGATCTCCCTGATATTGAAGCGGGATAAAGACCCCGTGCAGTGCGGGTCCTACAGGCCTATCTCGCTTCTGAACGTGGATGCCAAGTTGCTGGCAAAGATCCTGGCAGCTAGAATAGAGGATTGTGTGCCAGGGGTAATCCATGAGGACCAGACAGGGTTCGTGAAGGGGCGGCAGCTCAACACGAACGTGCGGAGATTGCTGAATGTAATTATGATGCCGGCAGTGGAGGGGGAGGCTGAGATAGTGGTAGCGCTGGACGCGGAGAAGGCATTCGATAGGGTGGAGTGGGAGTACCTGTGGGAGACGTTGGAACGGTTTGGGTTTGGGGAAGGGTTTATTAAGTGGGTGAAGTTGCTCTACTCGGCCCCGACGGCGAGTGTAGTGACAAACGGGAGGAGGTCGGAGTATTTCGGGCTCCACCGAGGGACCAGGCAGGGATGTCCCCTATCCCCCCTACTTTTCGCACTGGCGATTGAACCGTTGGCGATGGCACTGAGGGGTTCAGGGGGGTGGAGAGGACTGACTAGGGGAGGGGAGGAACATCGAGTATCGCTGTATGCGGATGATCTACTGCTGTACGTGGCAGACCCAGAAGGGGAATGCCGGAGATAATGGAACTATTAGCAGAGTTTGGGGACTTTTCGGGGTACAAACTAAATTTGGGCAAAAGCGAGGTTTTTGTGATACACCCGGGGGATCAGGGAGAGGGTATTGGGAGACTCCCCTTTAAGCGAGCAGGAAAGAGCTTTAGGTACTTAGGGGTGCAGGTGGCAAGGAACTGGGGGACCCTCCACAAGTTGAACTTTTCCAGGCTGGTGGAACAGATGGAGGAGGAATTTAAGAGGTGGGACATGGTACCGTTGTCGCTGGCGGGGAGGGTGCAGTCAATCAAAATGACGGTCCTCCCAAGGTTCTTGTTTTATTTCAGTGCTTGCCCATCTTCCTCCCTAGGGCCTTCTTCAAAAAGGTGACGAGTAGCATCATGAGCTACGTGTGGGCGCATGGCACCCCAAGGGTGAGGAGGGTCTTTTTGGAGCGGAGTAGGGACAGTGGTGGGCTGGCACTACCCAATCTCTCGGGGTATTACTGGGCGGCAAATGTGTCAATGGTGCGCAAGTGGATGATGGAAGGGGAGGGGGCAGCTTGGAAACGAATGGAGAGGGCGTCCTGTGGCAACACAAGCCTGGGGGCCCTAGTAACGGCACCATGGCCGCTCCCCCCCACGAGGTACACCACGAGCCCGGTGGTGGCGGCCACCCTCAAGATATGGGGGCAGTGGAGGCGACACAGGGGGGAAATGGGAGGTCTGTTGGCGGCGCCAATAAGAGGGAACCATAGATTCATCCCGGGGAACATCGACGGGGGATTTCAGAGCTGGTACAGGGTGGGCATACGGCAGCTGAAGGACCTGTTTATAGAGGGGAGGTTTGCGAGCCTGGGAGGGCTGGAGGAGAAGTTTGAGCTCCCCCCGGGAAACATGTTCAGATATTTACAAGTGAAGGCATTTGCTAGGCGGCAGGTGGAGGGGTTCCCCCTGCTCCCCAGTAAGGGGGCGAGTGATAGGGTGCTCTCGGGGGTCTGGGTCGGAGGGGGGAAGATATCAGACATCTACAAGATAATGCAGGAGGCGGAAGAAGCATCAGGGGAGGAGCTGAAAGCCAAGTGGGAAGGGGAGCTGGGAGAGCAGATAGAAGACGGGACGTGGGCGGATGCACTGGAGAAGGTCAATTCTTCCTCCTCGTGTGCGAGGCTGAGCCTCATTCAATTTAAGGTGCTGCATAGAGCTCACATGACGGGGACAAGGATGAGCCGGTTCTTTGGGGGTGAGGACAGGTGTGTCAGATGTCTGGGAAGCCCAGCGAACCATGTGCATATGTTCTGGGCATGTCCGGTGCTGGAAGGGTTCTGGAAGGGGGTGGCAAGGACGGTGTCGAAGGTGGTGGGGTCCAGGGTCAAACCAGGATGGGGGCTTGCGATCTTTGGGGTCGGGGTAGAACCGGGGGTACAGGAGGCTAGGGAGGCCGGAATACTGGCCTTTGCGTCCCTAGTGGCTCGACGAAGGATATTAATTCAATGGAAGGACGCGAGGCCTCCAAGCGTTGAAACTTGGATTAACGATATGGCTAGCTATAGCTAGAAAGGATCAAATTTGCCCTGAGAGGGTCGGTACAGGGATTCTCCAGGCGGTGGCAACCTTTCCTTGACTTTTTAGATCAGAGATAGGCGTACGGGGTCGTGGCAGCAGCAACCCGGGGGGGGGGGGGGGGAGGGGAGGGGGGGGGGAGGGGAGGGGAGGGGGGGGGGAGGGGAGGGGAGGGGGGGGGAGGGGAGGGGAGGGGGGGGGCAGCAATGGTCGTGGGGGGGACAAGCACGACTGTAACGCGGGCAAGTCTGCTCGCTGCTCATGTCTGAAACTGTAGGCTGCCTTGTTTGTTAAGTGGTTGCTTGGGGGGGGGGGGGGGGGAGGGCTGGGGCGCGCGAGAGGGCGGGCGAGGGAGGGATATTTGCCTAGAGGGATTGTGTTGTAAATAATTTAAAAATTAGTAGGGGTAAATGTCTGTATGGAAAAACTCTTTCAATAAAAATTATTTAAAAAAAAAGACAATGCAGGAACAGAAGATCCCGGCCTGCCAATGACAGGTTTGCTCCACCAC
Source organism: Scyliorhinus canicula (assembly GCF_902713615.1). NCBI lineage: Eukaryota > Metazoa > Chordata > Chondrichthyes > Carcharhiniformes > Scyliorhinidae > Scyliorhinus > Scyliorhinus canicula. The sequence goes on along the minus strand of NC_052150.1, from coordinate 162,251,741 downwards.
TGCGAAACATGTGGCGGGTTGCGTTGAAAATCCCACCCAAAAATTGAGTCTGTTTTTATTACTCTATCAGGCAATGTATTCCGAATGCTAACTATTTGTTGTGTAATAAGATTTTAATTATATTGCTCTTGGTTCATTAGCCAAACATCTTCAATCTGCGTCCTCTGGTTATACATCTTTCAGCCATTGGGAACAGCTTTTCTTTAGTTACACTGTCTAATCCCATCATAATTTTGAACACTTCTATCATATTTCCTCAGATTTGCCTGCATTCCGAGGAGAACAATCCTAGATTCTCCAATCTGTCCATTTTGATTGTAATTCTGGAACCATTCTAGAAAATCTGGTCTGTGGTCTTTCAAAAGCCTTCCAGTCCTTCCTAAAGTGTTGTGTCCAGAATTGGGCCAATGCTGCTGTTGGGGTCGAAGTAGTTTTGTTTATATAGGCTTACTATAATCTCTGGGCTTTTATACACTATGAGTCTATTTAAAAAACCCACGTTCCCATGAGTATTATTATTAACTGCTTTATTAGCCTATCCTGCCATCTTCAAATATTCGGGCACAAATATCCTTGGCTTGTCTGTGCTTGCATCCCTTTAAAATTGTACCATTTAGCTGACATTGTCTTTTCTTATTGTTCTTGTCAAGTGTATCACCTCACATTTTTCATCCTGGCAGATAATAAAGCTCAGAAGAATAAAAATTTTCTTTTGGCAGAAAGCAGGGGAATGAGACTGGCTGGACGACTCTTCAAAAGAAGCAGACAGACTTGATGGGCCGTGGGCCTCCTTCAGTTTGGACTATTCTATTATTCTATGTCATCTTGAAGTCTATTACTATCTTCCTCACTGCTTCTTACATTTCATAACATCTGCGAATTTTGGAAATTGTGACTTTATGTCTAAGTCAATGTAATTAATGTATATCAAAAACAGCAGTGGTCCGAGGTTTAAACATTGGGGAACTCCACTCTGCACCTCTTCAGTCTGAAGAAACAGACATTCACCACAGCTCTCTGTTTTCTATCCCAAACTAATTTTGTATTCATGCTGCTATTTTCCCTTTCATCCCAGTGACTTCAATTTTGCTCACATGTGACCCTTTTTGAAAGTTCGCATAAACAACAATATTCTAAAAGTATCCTGCAAGATTCAAAAAGAAGGAATCTAACTGGTTAGCTGTGAAGCGATTGTGCTATCCACAATGCTACCGTGCTGCCCCTATCCAGAAGATAAAGGACTGTATGTGGCACCTGTTCAGCCCAGCATCTGTGATGATCCTCCCTATTCTCCTCTTCACCATTCTTTACAGTAGGGGAATCAAGCCAAGACAGAACTTAATTCTTCCTGAGACCCAAGTTTCACTTGAAATTTTAAAAACTGACAAGAAAATCTTTTAACAAGCTTGAGCAAAACATCAATACGTCTTTAGAAACTTAAAAAGAAATTGAGGAATGATTTACCAGCACCTTGTTTTGCATCCTTAAATTGTGATCTTCAACTCATCAATATCTCTGACGATCCAAAAGTAGGCCTCTCGCCTTTTCCACTGAAGTGTTCCTTTCAGGAGTCAGGCAAGATGGGGGGGGGGAAATTAATCTCTGCACTGGACCACGGCCTCCCATCACCATTTGCAGGTGGGCTGTTGCAGTCTTTCACAAGCAGTGACGTAGAAAATAGAGTGAAGTAACTTCTTGTGATAAGAATAGGCTTCCTCACCTCACTTAACTGTGTTTATGTTGCAGATTTGTGTGATAAACATATATGGTTAAACATATATTCACACTTGCACTTTGGGATGGGACTGGTTCTACATCCGCCTGCACCAGCTTTGCTGAGGCCAAATTCATGCTGCTTCCTTATCTGAATGATTTCAGAATGCAGCCCAATGTAACATGCACTGGCTGGCTGACTGTGTGGTCAACAAGGGGCCTAACAGTGTGTGAGTCCAGTTTCAACTGCAGCACAAGCGGATGTTTCACAACATTGTGGAGTGGAAACACAGATGAGATCCATGCTTGCTGCCATGTAGGCGCAGGCTGCCACCAGCATTGCTGCAGATCTCAGTGCTCAAAGGGTTTTTCAGGCTCTCACAGCAGTCCAGCAATTTGTCTTCCAACAGATTACTACTCTTGCTGAGATGTCACACCTGGCAGGTGGCATGGCTTTGTTGTGTACATGCCTTGTATTTCAATCTGACAGCATCCTTTTATTCCAGCGCTACCACTCTGCCTGTGCCCTAGCTGTTGCCTCTCAGCCAGCAAGCCCAGTAGGCCCACAGCTGCTTCTCCTAAGAATACACAAGAGGTAGGAGCAGGGTAGGTCTTTTGGCCCCTCGTGCCATTCAATAAGTTCATGGCAGATCTCACTGTGGCCTCAAGTCCCCACACCTCAAATCCCCTTTTCTGTCAGTCTCTCTACTTCCTTGTCAATCAGTAATCGAACACATACTTTAATATGTGCAATAAACCTGCCTCAACTGCTCTCAAATGAAGAGAATTCCACAGACCCTCTGAAAAAGGAAACCTCCTTACATTAGAATTAAATGGGGGACCCCTCATTTTTAAATGGTGCTCCCTTGTTCTAGACTCCCCTACAAGTGGAAGCACCCTGTCAAGTCCCCTCAAGATCTTATGGTTCAATAAGATGACCGCTCACTTTTCTGAACTTCAATGCATATTAGCCCAACCTGCTCTATCTTTCCTCATAAAAGTTGGTGCAGACTTGATGGGAGGAATGGACTTCTTCTGCAGTGTATGAATTCTATGGTTCTCTGGTTAAATAATCACCGAGCTTCATCCTGGAGCTCAGACAAGTGAACCTTCTCTGAACTTCTTCAAATGGTCATGATGCGCATCACCTCCATACTCCCAAAACGCCTCGATCCACTGCAATTCGCATACTGCCGCAGCTTGTCCACAGCAGACGCCATCTCCCTGGCCCTACACTAATCCCGAGAGCATCTCGACAACAAGGACTCCTACATCAGACTCCTATTTATTGACTACAGCTCCACCTTCAACACCATAATCCGAGCCAAGCTCATATCAAAGCTCCAAAACCTAGGACTTGGCTCCTCACTCTGCAACTGGATCCTCGATTTTCTGACCCACAGACCACAATCAGTAAGATAAACAACAACATCTCCTCCACAATAGCCCTCAATACCGGGGCCCCACAAGGCTGCGTACTTAGCCCCCTACTCTACTCCCTGTACACACACGACTGCGTGGCAAAATTTGGTTTCAACTCCATCTACAAGTTTGCTGATGATGCGGCCATAGTGGGCCGGATCTTGAATAATGACGAGTCAAAATACAGAAGGGAGATAGAGAACCTAGTGGAGTGGTGCAGCGACAACAATCTATCCGTCAATGCCAGCAAAACTAAAGATCTGGTCATTGACTTCAGGAAGCGAAGTACTGTACACACCCCTGTCAGCATCAACGGGGCCGAGGTGGAGATGGTTAGCAGTTTCAAATTCCTAAGGGTACATATCTCCAAAAATCTGTCCTGGTCCACCCACGTCGACGCGACCACCAAGAAAGCTCAACAGCGCCTATACTTCCTCAGGAAACTAAAGAAATTGGGCATGTCCAACTTTTACAGATGCACCATAGGAAGCATCCTATCTGGCTGCATCACAGCCTGGTATGGCAACTGCTCAGCCCAAGACCGCAAGAAACTTCAGAGAGTCGTGAACACAGCCCAGTCCAGCACACAAACCTGCCTCCTATCTATTGACTCCATCTACACCTCCCACTGCCTGGGGAAAGCGGGCAGCATAATCAAAGACCCCTCCCACCCGGCTTACTCACTCTTCCTACTTCTTCCATCAGGCAGAAGATACAAAAGTCTGAGAACCCGCACAAAGGTACTCAAAAACAGCTTTTCCCCGCTGTTACCAGACTCCTCAATGACCCTCTTATGGACTGTACTGATTAATACTACACTCCTGTATGCTTCACCCGGTGCCGGTGTTTATGTAGTTACATTGTGTACCTTGTGTGACCCTATTATGTTTTTACTTTTCTTTTCTTTTCATGTACTTTATGATCTGTTGAGCTACTCGCAGAATAACGCATTTCACTGTACCTCGGTACACGTGACAAGAAACAAAATCCAAAATGAAATTATGGGCACGATCGAACCAAATGGAAAGTATGTCCCATAGCCAGCATGTTTAACCACGTGTTTTCCGGGGCTCGCAGCTATCAAACGCGACTCCAGTTCGGTACGGCACGGTAGCACAGATGGGTGGCATGGTAGCACAGTGGCTAGCACTGTTGCTTCACAGGTCCAGGATCCCAGGTTCGATTAACAGCTTGGGTCACTGTCTGTGCAGTCTGCTCGTTCTCCTTGTGTCTGCAAGGGTTTCCTCCGGGTGCTCCGGTTTCCTCCCACAGCCCAAAGATGTGCAGTATTGAGCATGCTAAATTGCCCTTTGTGTCCAAAAAGGTTAAGTGGGGTTGCTGGTTTTCATGGATAGGCTAGAGGTGTGGGCTTATGTAGGGTATTCTTTCCAAGGGCTGGGGCAGACTCAATGGGCCATATGGCTTCTTTCTGCACTGTAAAGTCTATGATTCTATGATATGGGGCCTCAGCGGGGAACACGCAGAAAAAGACACACTCAGTCCCGCTTCCTGCATTTAGGAGCCCCACTTGCCGCAACTATTCAGTGCAGGAAGAGATTGTGACGCCAAGTCCCGATCTTTCGATCTACAGACATTACCCCCGAATCCTGCCATAGCCCCAACTCACCAACAGGGGTCCTCGTATGCCGCTCCCCCCCGCACCCCACCTCATGTTCACAGGACACTCCTGGGCGTGATCACCGCCACACAAAATATACCAGCTTGGTACCATGGCACTGCCAGCCTGTCACCATGCCACTGCCAGTGCCACTTGGGCATCTTGACAGTACCAAGCTGACAGTCAGGTGGCACCAGCAGTGCCACAATGCCATCCTGCCCAGAGTGCAAGCACCTGGGGGTGTCCAATCCCCTGGGAGACTGCCACGAGTGCTTTTCCATCTGGTCCCCATTTGTGGAGTACTGAACGGCACTCGCCCGAGCTCTCCGAGGTGAAGGGGCTAGATTCCAATGCCTGGGCTACCTCAGTGAGACTAGCTGTCTCGCCCTAACATGCAGATTTCCAAAAAATGGGCTCCTGTCTCAATTGGCGGATTTCACATTGCGACATATCAAGAGATCACGTTAGATATTGCAAGGCGTGGCAAGCTGGATAGATCTGGGAGCGGGGTCTCTGGTTATTTACCGCCCATGTTGTGCCATGGCACGCTGTTTTCAGATGAAGCATGGTCATTAGATCGTGCTCTACATCTTTTCTCAGATAAGGAGATGAAAATTGTACACAGTACTCCAGATGTGGTCTAACTAAGGTCCTGTACAGCTGTTGCAACATTTCCCTACTTTTATACCTGATTCACTTCGGAATACTCACTAGTATAAATCTGTTTTATATTAAAAATGACTTTATTGATTGAATAAGAACATAAGAACTAGGAGCAGGAGTAGGCCATCTGACCCCTTGAGCCTGCTCCGCCATTCAATGAGATCATGGCTGATCTTTTGTGGACTCAGCTCCACTTTCCGGCCTGAACATCATAACCCTTAATCCCGTTATTCTTCAAAAAATTATCTATCTTTATCTTAAAAACATTTAATGAAGGAGCCTAAACTGCTTCGGTGGGCAAGGAATTCCATAGATTCACAAACCGTTGGGTAAATCTACTTCCCCTTATTTTGAGGCTATGCCCCCTAGTTCTGCTTTCACCCGCCAGTGGAAACAACCTGCCCACATCTATCCTATCTATTCCATTCATAATTTTAAAAGTTTCTATAAGATCCCCACTCATCCTTCTAAATTCCAACGAGTACAGTCCCAGTCTACTCAACGTCTCCTCATAATCCAACCCCTTCAGCTCTGGGATTAACCTAGTGAATCTCCTCTGCACACCCTCCAGTGCCAGTTCGTCCTTTCTCAAGTAAGGAGACCAAAACTGAACACAATACTCCAGGTGTGGCCTCACCAACACCTTATACAATTGCAGCATAACCTTCCTAGTCTTACACTCCATCCCTCTAGCAATGAAGGACAAAATTTCATTTGCCTTCTTAATCACCTGTAAACCAACTTTTTGTGACTCATGCATGAGCACACCCAGGTCTCTCTGCACAGCAGCATGCTTTAATATTTTATCATTTAAATAATAATCCCTTTCGCTGTTATTCCTACCAAAATGGATAACCTCACATTTGTCAAAATTGTATACCATCTGCCAGACCCTAGCCCATTCACTTAACCTATCCAAATCCCTCTGCAGACTTCCGGTATCCTCTGCACTTTTTCCTTTACCACTGCAAACTTGGACACATTGCCCTTGGTCCCCAACTCCAAATCATCAATGTAAATTGTGAACAATTGTGAGCCCAACACTGATCCTTGAGAGACACCACTAGCTACTGATTGCCAACCAGAGAAACACCCATTAATCCACACTCTTTGCTTTCTATTAATTAACCAATCCTCTATCCATGCTACTACTTTACCCTTAATGCCATGCATCTTTATCTTATGCAGCAACCTTTTGTGTGGCACCTTGTCAAAGGCTTTCTGGAAATCCAGATATACCACATCCATTGGCTCCCCGTTATCTACTGCACTGGTAATGTCCTCAAAAAATTCCACTAAATTAGTTAGGCATGACCTGCCCTTTATGAACCCATGCTGCGTCTGCCCAATGAGACAATTTCCAACCAGATGCCTCGCTATTTCTTCCTTGATGATAGATTCCAGCATCTTCCCTACTACCAAAGTTAAGCTCACTGGCCTATAATTACCCGCTTTCTGCCTACCTCCTTTTTTAAACAGTGGTGTCATGTTTTCTCATTTCAAATTCGACCGGACCACCCCAGAGTATAGTGAATTTTGGTAAATTATCACTAGTGCATTTGCAATTTCCCTAGTCATCTCTTTTAGCACTCTGGGATGCATTCCATCAAGGCCAGGAGACTTGTCTACCTTTAGCCCCATTAGCTTGCCCATCACTACCTCCTTAGTGATAACAATCCTATCAAGGTCCTCACCTGTCATAGCCTCATTTCTATCAGTCACTGGCATGTTATTTGTGTCTTCCACTGTGAAGAACGACCCAAAAAACCTGTTCAGTTCCTCAGCCATTTCCTTATCTCCCATTATTAAATCTCCCTTCTCATCCTCTGAAGGACCAATATTTACCTTAGCCGCCACTTTCTTCTGTTTTATATATTTGTAGAAATTATTACTATCTGTTTTTATATTCTGAGCAAGTTTACTCTCATAATCTATTTTACTCTTCTTTATAGCTTTTTTTAGTAGTTTTCTGTTGCCGCCTAAAGATTTCCCAGTCCTCTAGTATCCCACTAACTTTGCCACTTTGTATGCTTTTTCCTTCAATTTGATACTCTCCCTTATTTTCTCAGATATCCACGGTCAATTTTCCCTCTTTCTACCATCCTTCCTTTTTGTTGTTATAAACCTTTGCTGAGCACTGTGAAAAATCGCTTGGAAGGTTCTCCACTGTTCCTCAACTGTTTCACCATAAAGTCTTTGCTCCCAGTCTACCTTAACTGGCTCTTCTCTCATCCCATTGTAATCTCCTTTGTTTAAGCACAAAACACTAGTGTTTGATTTTACCTTCTCACCCTCCATCTGTATTTTAAATTCCACCATATTATGATCACTCCTTCCAAGAGGATCCCTAACTATGAGATCATTAATCAATCCTGTCTCATTACACAGGACCAGATCTAGGACCGCTTGTTCCCCCGTAGGTTCCATTACATACTGGATTGAGTTGCTGAAACCACTGGATAAGTTTAAAAAGACTGACCAAGAGTAGTTTTAGGTTACTTAAACAGCCACTCTAAGAATGCCTAACATTTACATAGTGGTATCCTACAAATTACAAAACCATCATACCAGATATTAGTGAGAAACAGCATGCTTTTGTGAAGGGGAGGTCGTGTCTCACTAACTTGATTGAGTTTTTCAAGGAAATTATGAAGACAATTGATGAAGGTAGGGCAGTGGATGCTATCTACATTGACTTCAGTAAGGTCTTTGGCAATTCCCTCTTGGCACACTGGTACAGGAGGTGGAGTGTCACAGCATCAGAGGTGAGCTGGCAAGATGGATACAAACTGGCTCATTCATAGAAGATAGAGGAAGATGCGTTTCTCAATGGAGGGCTGTGACTAGTGGTGTTCTGTAAGGACAGTGCTGGGATCCTTGCTGTTGTAGAATATATAAATGATTTGGAGGAAAATGTAACTGGTTTAATTAGTAAGTTTGTGAACAACACAAAAGGTTGGTGTAATTGCAGATAGCGATGAGAACTGTCAGTAAATCAGAGGATGCAGCAGAATATAGATCGGTTGGAGACCTGGGTGGAGAGATGGCAAATGGCATTTAATCCGAATAAATGTGAGGTTATGCATTTTGGACAGTCTAATAAAGGTGGGAATAATAACAGGAAGGAGTTCTGCTCCCTGAATGTTCAGATCATGTGCGACCAGCGGCTCAGAAACATGCACGTGTGTGCCTGCTAGCGTGGTAGCATGTATGACAGCTACATCCTGGGGCACTCCGAGATCCCTGGATGTCTTCGAGGACCACCCCAGGATGGCTTCTGGGGGACAAGGGATTTGCGCTCGGGACAAGGCTGATTATGGCAGCACGGAGACACGAGACTGAGGCAATGGCCCAGTAGAATGAGGCCCAAATTGCCACATGTGTTCTCACTGAGTGGTGCATGGAGCTGCTCAAGATGCGGTTCTGATGCCTTCATCATTCTGATGATGCCCTGAAGTACATCCCCATAGGGGGTTTCCCGCTTTGTGGTGGTTTGCCATGCCCTCCACAATCTGGCACAGCAGTGGTGTGACATTCTGGAGGAGGGGAGCAGGAGACAGAGGGAAATGTGGCCTCGCCTGATGAGGAGGAGGGGAATGTGGATCAGGAGGGGCTGGAAGACAACCGCGACGAGGAACCTAAGGATGGAGGACAAGCTGTGGAAAGGGTCCAACATGCCAGGAGGAGCATGGTGGCCCTCGTCATGCCCAGATTCTCCGAGGTTGAGGCTGTGTCCATTTCCCCACCCCCTCCACTATCCCCAAACTGCCCCCTATTTTCCCCAACCCCTCCCCCCATCGGATGAACCCTCCCTTACCATCCTGTTCCACACTCCACAGGTCTGTGTTGGCACTGTCAGCGTGTCACGATACAAGGCAGGAGAGTGATGATAACTCGTTGTGAGGAAAGCTCTGGTGCTCCTCAGTTTCTGCTAAAGTCTGACTCCTGTCTTTCTGCTGACAGCACGCTCACACCCAACCTTTTTTCAAAGTCTGCATCGTGGACTTTTGATCTTGGACCACTGAGCATGGGGGAGGAGTTGCGGGGGACAGGGCAAGGGGGGTGGCAGGGGGTGGGGGTGCAAGCAGTCACGCTGTGAAGATTAATGTGACAAAGACATGTATCTGGTGTAAAATGTTTTCAGGCAACCACGCAATCTCCAGGGCCCGTTCCTTCTGGCGGGTGAGGTCTCGTATCATTGGGAATTCTCTCTCCATTTTTGCCTTTTTCCTCTTATAATGGGCTATCTTCTCCTGCGAGGACAATGAGAGAGCGTTGTGAGCCACACGCATGATGAGTCAAGGGGGTGTAAAGCAGCTCGCGTTGTGTGGGCACCGCACCTAGGCATGCAAGGATTGTGCAGCTGGGTACCAGGGGCTTCTGAGGAACAAGCTTGCAGATCGGATGTGGGGAGGGTGCAAGGTGTCAGCCTTGGAGGTGGGGGTGGGAGGAGGAGAGGGTGTGGTTTAGGAATTTGAGAGGGTGGCAGGTGGAACTATGCCAGGAGAGAGGTGGAAACTTACCCTTGAAGCCTGTTGAAGGTCGTTTGTCTTCTTCCGACATCGGACGGCGGTCTATCGGATGGCGGTCCTCCTGCTCGTGCTGCCCGTACTCGTTGCCGCTGCCACTGCCCTCCAGGCGGCATTGCTGACCTGCTTCTGGTTCATCAACCATCTTGGGGAAATAGGGTGCCCATCCACTGTGTCGGGAAGCCTGGTCAGTTTGGCATCCCCAAAGCGAGGAGCACGTCTGCGCGCTGCCACCCTCGTTTGATAACTGGGAATGAGCGGTGAGGGAGTATTTAAAAGCAGCTCCCTATTGTTAGCAGCGAGCAGCTGAGGCCCAGGGTGGACGAATCAGATGGCAAGGGAGTCAGGAATGGCGAGATTAATGTGGGGGTTATTTTGGCACTAAGTGCCATTGAATACAGGTCGCGATCTTGCCAACACCGCCACTGAGAAACACCCCGCTAAATGTGCCCGAAAGCAGACTTCGAATTATTTCAGCTGAATCATGCCCACCAGTGATAGGGGAAAGACCACAACACTCTCCCATTGATGCGAGACATAGGACAGCCTGACTGAGGATCCTGAAAAGGGACTGCTGCTGGCCTTTTACAAAATGTGGCAAAATACCATGATCACTCCTACTAGCTGGTTGACGCCAGCCAGCGCGGAGGTAGGGGCCGGCGTGGGGCGGCCGCCGGAGAAGTGACAGCATGGCCGCAGGTGTGGGGGTGGGGGGGTGGGGGGGGGTGCAGGTTGCAGGAGCTGTTGGAGTGTGCATGCCGGGGGGGGGGGGGAGGAGCTGGGGGTGTGGAGGAGCTGGGGGGGAGGAGCTAGGGCGGGGTGGGGGGGGGGGGTGCAGGTTGCAGGGGCTGTTGGAGTGTGCGTGCCCGGGGGGGGGGGGGGGGGGGGAGCTGGGGGAGTGGAGGAGCTGGGGGGGGGGAGGAGCTGGGGGGGGGAGGAGCTGGGGCGGAGGAGGGGAGCGGAGGGGGAGGGGGGGAGGGGGGGGAAGGGGAGGAGCTGGGGGGAGGCGCTAGGAGGGCAAGTTTGTGGGAGGAGCTGGGGAGGAGGCTCTAGGGGGTAGGGGGGAAGGGAGGAGGAGGGGAGAGGGAGGGGAGGGGAGGGAGGAGGGGGGAGCGGGGGTGAGGGGGCGGAGGAGCTGGGGGCGGAGGAGCTGGGGGGGAGGAGCTGGGGGGGGAGGAGCTGGGGCGGAGGGGGGGAGGGGAGCGGAGGGGAGGGGGAGAGGGGGGAAGGGGGGGAGGAGCTGGGGTGAGTCGCTAGGGGGCAAGTTGGTGGGAGGAGCTGGGGAGGAGGTTCTAGGGGTAGGGGGTAAGGGAGGAGGAGGGGAGAGGGAGGGGAGGGGAGGGAGGAGGGGGGGGAGCGGGGGGGAGGGGGGCGGAGGAGCGGGGGGCGGAGGAGCTGGGGGAGGAGCTGCGGGGAGGAGCCGCCTGCTTGACAGGATGAGGAGGAGGAGGAGGTGGTGGTGGTGCCGCAGTGACGGAGATGCCTGATGAGGCCCCGTGTGTACCGGCCCTGCTCGTCGTATCAGGACCTCACGGACCGGGCATGCAGGAGGGGACTCAGGATGAGCCGGGAAACCGTCACCCATATCTGCCACCTGATGGCACACCTGGCACCTCATGGCACTGGGGGAGGACATCCTCTCCCCGTGGCCATCAAGGTTACGGTGACCCTGAACATTTATGCCACGGGGTCATTCCAGGTGCCGAGTCAGGACCTGTCCGGCATCTCGCAGGCGTTGGTGCACCGGTGCATCTGTACAGTAACCTGTATGCCATTGCAGACCACTACATCCAGTTCCCTGTGGACCGGGCCAGCCAGGATGCCCGGTTAGCCAGCTTCGCTGCCATGGCCAGGATGCCCATAGTCCAGGGGGCGATCGATGGGATGCACTTCGTGCGGCCATCTGCGGATAACAGGGCCGTGTTCACCAATAGGAAGGGGATCTATTCCATGAACGTGCAGGTGGTCTGTGACCACCACATGAGGATCCTGGACGTCTGCGCCCGGTACCCAGGCAGTGTACATGATTCATCCGTATTGGCGCAATCTTTCATCCCCACCATGTTCGAGGGACGCCATCCCCCCACCCCAACCCCCCACCCCCCCCCCCCCCCCCCCCCCCCCCCCCCCCCCCCCGTCTGAGGGGCTGGTTGCTGGGTGGCAGGGGTTACCCGTTGCGGTCGTGGCTGATGGCGCCTATATGGAGGCCCCAGACTGACGCGGAGAACCGCTACAACGGTGCCCATTCAGGTGCCTGGACTACTCTGGAGAGGCACCCTCCAGTAACCGTCAGATACGGTTATCCACATAGTTGTGGTCTTCTGCGTCCTGCACAACATAGCCCAGCAGAGGGGCGATGTGCTGCAGGCAGAGGAGAGGGAAGGGGAGGAGCAGTAAGATGAGGCGCAGACCTCCCCTGATGAGGAGGATGGGGACAATGGTCAAGACAGACAGGCTGGACATGGATGGGAGGCTGCCAACCATTACCGGCTGGGCCAACGGGCACGGGACAGACTGATAGCCACCCGGTTCACAGGCTAGGGGGACATGAGAATCACCGAGTATGGTCACAGACTGCACACTACGGCACCAGCCACCACCCTCACCCCACCCACCCAACACCAACCATCCTCACCCCACCCGCATGCACACCACTCCTCCATTGCACATCCACCTGCGGCACAACGGGCCGGGCTCACGCGGTCGCAGGTGGAAACGTGTCTATTTGGAGGCCATAGAGGATGATGACAACCCGCTCTGCGATGATCTCTGGGCTCCACATCGTTAAACAATGTCCGACCCATGGCCACAGTACCACCCTCCTGCACCTTGACACTGCAGCGCATGGTCCCGTCGTCTGCCCGGGGGATAGCGAGGACAACCCGGGGGGGGGGGGGGGGGCATTCACCTGAGGCCGACGCTCTATCACCCCTCACACATACACTGGCGCTCACCTCACACCCTGTGACTAGGGACCCCTTTGGCGGCTGTTTCCTGGGCGGCACGGGCTAGATGTGCCAGGCTGTGGGTCGAGCGACTGGAATAGCAAGCTGCCAGCCTGTCCTGCCCATTGCCCACCAGATGCACCTGGTGCAGAATGGGGTGAGTCTGAGGTGCCGCGATGTTCTGGGACCTCCCCTACAGGTGGAGCCGGAATGGGCCCCAGCACCTCCTCCTCCCTCGGGGTCCCCGATGGCCCCCGGGCCTCTACATGGGTCGGGGATGCGAATGGACCGAGCATCCGACGCCCCTCCGACACCTGGCGCTCCCAGTCCTGGAGGCCCGCTCTGGTATCAACAAGGGTCTGCAAGTTTGCAGCCATGGAGCTCAGGGAGTTGGCCAACCCTGTCTGTGTCTGGGCGATGCCGGCCAGCACCTGGACAATGGCGCCGATACCCTCAGCGATGGCCTGCTGAGACTGGGCTACTGCCTGCTGAGACTGAGCCACTGCCTGCTGAGACTGGGCCACTGCCTGCTGGGACTGGGCTACTGCCTGCTGAGACTGAGCCACTGCCTGCTGGGACTGGGCCACTGCGTTGACGCCTCTGTGATCTGCTGCTGGCTCTGGCTCATGGCTGCCTGTGAGAGGGAAGCCATGCCCTGGGCCACGGACGCCGCCTGCACGGAATTTCCCACACCTTGCATACTGCGACCCATGTCTGACACCGTTGCACCCATTGCTTCCACCTCGGACGCCACCCGTGCAGTGTCAGTCTGGGTGGCACACATGACTGGCACCACTCCCTGCTCCTGCACGCGGGTGGCCTTGTCCACCTTCATCTGCACCTGCCGCAAGCTGACCGTCACCCCCTTTCGGTCGTCCCTTAGTCCGCGACTGCATCAGGTCTGTGGGTGGGTGTGGTAACTCCAGGAACCCGGGACCTGTCTGGGCGGCAGATGGTTGACTGCGCAGGGCTGCCCTCCGACCCTCCGGCCCCTCGGCTGCTCCTACCTCCACTTGCTGTACCGGGACAGCTGTGTTGTGCGCACCAGTTAGTGTCCCAGATGCCTCATCGTTAAAGTGCTCAACCGAGGTGAGTGCCTCTGCGATGGTGGAGGGTGGAGGACATAGCAGTGGCGTAATGGCATGCTCCTCATCTGACCCAAAGTCCGGGGTCCCTTGGAGTGGTGATTCCTGTCCATCCGTCCCCTGTGTGTGGGTGTCATGTGCATCAGTGTCCTGGGCTTCGGTGTCCTGTGTGTTAGTGTCCTGGGTGTCGGTGTCCTGTGTGTCGGTGTCCTGTGTGTTCGGGTCCTGGGCGTTAGTGTCCTGTGTGTTCGGGTCCTGGGCGTTAGTGTCCTGTGTGTTCGGGTCCTGTGTGTTAGGGTCCTGTGTGTTAGGGTTCTGTGTGTTAGGGTCCTGTGTGTTAGTGTCCTGTGTGTTAGTGTCCTGTGTGTTAGTGTCCTGTGTGTTAGTGTCCTGTGTGTTAGTGTCCTGTGTGTTAGTGTCCTGTGTGTTAGTGTCCTGTGTGTCAGTGTCCTGTGTGTCAGTGTCCTGTGTGTTAGTGTCCTGTGTGTTAGTGTCCTGTGTGTTAGTGTCCTGTGTGTTAGGGTCCTGTGTGTTAGTGTCCTGTGTGTCAGTGTCCTGTGTGTTAGTGTCCTGTGTGTTAGTGTCCTGTGTGTTAGGGTCCTGTGTGTTAGTGTCCTGTGTGTTAGTGTCCTGTGTGTTAGTGTCCTGTGTGTTAGTGTCCTGTGTGTTAGTGTCCTGTGTGTTAGTGTCCTGTGTGTTAGTGTCCTGTGTGTTAGTGTCCTGTGTGTTAGTGTCCTGTGTGTTAGGGTCCTGTGTGTTAGTGTCCTGTGTGTTAGTGTCCTGTGTGTTAGTGTCCTGTGTGTCGGTGTCCTGTGTGTTAGTGTCCTGTGTGTTAGTGTCCTGTGTGTTAGTGTCCTGTGTGTTAGGGTCCTGTGTGTTTGGTTCCTGTGTGTTAGGGTCCTGTGTGTTAGGGTCCTGTGTGTTAGTGTCCTGTGTGTTAGTGTCCTGTGTGTTAGTGTCCTGTGTGTTAGTGTCCTGTGTGTTAGTGTCCTGTGTGTTAGTGTCCTGTGTGTTAGTGTCCTGTGTGTCGGTGTCCTGTGTGTCGGTGTCCTGTGTGTTAGTGTCCTGTGTGTTAGTGTCCTGTGTGTTAGTGTCCTGTGTGTTAGTGTCCTGTGTGTCGGTGTCCTGTGTGTTAGTGTCCTGTGTGTTAGTGTCCTGTGTGTTAGTGTCCTGTGTGTTAGTGTCCTGTGTGTCGGTGTCCTGTGTGTTAGTGTCCTGTGTGTTAGTGTCCTGTGTGTTAGTGTCCTGTGTGTTAGGGCGCTGTGTGTCGGTGTCCTGTGTGTTAGGGTCCTGGGCGTTAGTGTCCTGTGTGTCGGTGTCCTGTGTGTTAGTGTCCTGGGCGTCAGTGTCCTGTGTGTTAGTGTCCTGTGTGTTAGTGTCCTGTGTGTTAGTGTCCTGTGTGTTCGGGTCCTGGGCGTTAGTGTCCTGTGTGTCTGTGTCCTGCGCATCAGTGTCCTGGGTCGACTGCGACAGTGGCCTGTTGCTGTGGCTGCCCTCCTCGTCGCTGGGTGTGGCCCACTGGAGTCGCCGCACTCGCACAAGATGTAGGCGGTGTCCGCCTGGTGCTCCGGGTCCGTCTCTGGTTAGTGGCCGCCCTGGAACGTCCTGGGGGCGGCATCCGCCTGGTGTTCCGGGTCTGCCCTGGCTCGTGGCCGCCCTTGAACGTCCTGGGGGCATCGTATGCCTGATGAGCCGGGTCTGTCCCCCCTTCCCCCATATCCCCCTCCCCCCATATTCCCTACTCCCCCCATATCCCCCCTTCCCCCATATCCCCCCTTCCCCCATATCCCCTTCCCCCACAGGGGGATATGGGGGAAGGGGCCTGGGGGAAGGGGGAAAGGGGGGCAGGCATTGGGGGATCTCACTTGGCATTGCGCGGTGGGCGGCCATTTTGCCGGGTCTCCGAGGGGGGGGCGGGGGAGCTGTCTTTTGTGCAGTGATGCCACGCAGCGTCAATGACGGCGCGCGTGACCGTGACGGGTGACACCGTCATGAATGGCGTCACGCCGCTACTAGTTCATTCCCGACCAGAGAATTCACAACGTTTCAGGGGGCCCGACGCCAGAGTAATTTGCACCGTTTTTGGCGCCAGGTTCAGGCCATTGAGCCGATTCACGGAGAATCCCGCCACCTGTGTCAGGAATTGAATTTTTTGTATCTTTCTGTGTTCATGGACTTTAAGAAAATCAGAACAAACCTTTTAAACAAACAATTTTGAAAATGATGCCGATAACAAATATGTTGAGCTTAATCTATTTGGCCCAGCCTGTGCGTTTCTCTGCCTTTCAACACTCACACCATGGCCTGGTAATACACATTTTCACCATTTTTCTGCTATTCGTGGGTTTAGTAAAGTAAAAGTGTTTGTGGTGACTTCTGTAAAGCTGAATACTGCAGTGCATGGGCTGAATTTCTGGCAGTCAAATACCAAATACTGGGTCAAAACCCCATGATCACCGGACTTCTCTTCCTCAGTTCCCATCATTAATTTCAAATCTCTACATGGACTTGTCCTTCCCAATCCCTGTGACCTCTGACATCCTACAGCCGTACAAGATGTGTGCATTCCCCCTCTTATTTTGGCGTCTTTAGCACCTGCTGTGATCTCCATAGGGACCAATAACTTGAAAAAATAAATTGAAACTTCCAGTTAATAGCTGAAAGAACAACACAAATTGATTTTGAAAGCCCATTTCCATGGCAATGTGAATCACATGGGCTCTGTATCCAGGTAGAATTGCCGCTTGGCTATCCTTGAAAGCACAACTATCTTTATCTTGGAACTAAATGGACAATTTAAAACTCAACTGTTTACACCCTAATGTTCTCAGCACTTTTCTGGGACTTTGCAGACTTACAGTCTATCCACTGTTAGCATATAGCGTTCTGTCATTGTCTCCAAGCATAAAAACCTTCCACCTTCTTCCCAGTAAAACAATCTGGCCCACCTTTAATCTCTGACAATCAAACCACCCAGACTTACTGACATCAGAACAGGTCATCTGGCCCTTTTATTATATCCTAAATTAAAGGTACAGCCCCAAAATATTATGGTTTATAAATTTCATAATTGTCTCTCATCCCATGTTTTAATCACTTCACTCCTGAAAGCCATGCCTTCAGATGCCTGGACTATAAACTCTGGATTGCCTCCCTAAATCTACCATCCTCCTTCCTTTCACATGATCCTTGAAACCCACCTCTTTGACCAAAGCTTTGGTCATCTGTTCTAATATGTTGTCATAATGCTCTTGGGATGTTTTACTACATTGAGGCAGGGATTCTTCGAGAGCTGAGAGAGGGAGCAGGTGGCCTGGTAGGGAATTCCTAAAAGCAGGTTGGAGGGCAGGGTGTGACATGCCTGTTGACCCTCCTGCAGCCACTGACATTTGTCAAGTGACATGGAAGGTGGACTGCCTTCCTGCCCTTAGTCCAGTTGAGACCCTTAAGTGGGCAACTTAGGACTACTTAAAAGTCCATTCCTGCTGCCACTGGTATTTACAGGGCGAGGTCGGGTGTTGGAATATCGTGATAGCTACCTTCTGTGTTTATGGTGGGGGGCCAGGGGTCCTCCTCATCAGATACTCTAACCCAGCAGCAAGGTCCTTGAAAAGAACCGCATGACCCTCACCACTGCCCACATGACCAACCCCTCCCCCACTTCCTGGGGCTTCCTTATGGGCCCAACAAACCCAGCCCGAATTACCTTAATTCTAGGCCCTCCTCCAAGATCGTGGTCTAGGTCTGCTCCATTCCCAACAGCAGCCACCATTTAAGTGACACTGCACGGACTGAAAAGCTGCTGGCCACCAGATTCGCCAGCGGCTCTTGGCACTGGGCGGGGGTGGGTGACCTTGTCCCTGAACAGGAGAGAAGATCTGCCCACGAGCAATTAACTGAGAAATTTAAAATGTAGTTGGGGCAACCATTGCCCAATAAAAACCCAGCCAAACAGTGATGTTGTTTAGAATTTAGAATTTAGAATTTAGAACAGTACAGCACAAAACAGGCCCTTCAGCCCTCGATGTTGTGCCGAGCAATGATCACCCTACTCAAACTCACGTATCTACCCTATACCCGTAACCCAACAACTCCCCCTTAACCTTACTTTTTAGGACCCTATGGGCAATTTAGCATGGCCAATCCACCTAACCCCGCACATCTTTGGACTGTGGGAGGAAACCGGAGCACCCGGAGGAAACCCACGCACACACGGGGAGGACGTGCAGACTCCGCACAGACAGTGACCCAGCCGGGAACCGAACCTGGGACCCTGGAGCTGTGAAGCATTGATGCTAACCACTATGCTACCATGCTGCCTTGTTGATGTGGTTGTTATAAATTCTCCTTGTTTAGTTGAGCAAAGCTTGCACCTAACCCCTTTACTTTTCCGGGACTTGACTTGAAAAGTTCCTGGGCTACCCTGAAAGTTCTTTTGATGTGGCCAAAGGGCTTTTGATAGTTGGGAGTGGAAGGGAGGTTGGTTTTTTTCTAGATATGTCACTTGCACCCATAAGAATTGCTCAAAGGTTTGTGGCCAATTCCCATTCAGCAACTCCTGGTCCACAGTTTCACCAAGGGAGTAGCAGGAGAACTCACCAATTATCCACCAACAGGCACCTTTGATGTATCAACCCTGGCATGGGTTCTCTATTCTTACAATTTAAATAACCCAGTCCCCACAATTTGGTGCAGGGTGTCTACATGTTAGTCATGGGTAGATGGGACGGCTGAAATTTTGGACACTACATAACTAAATTATTCAGAGGGCGCAATTCTTTGGAAAGATTTCCAAGTGTTGTAGCGAGCGGGAACTGCCGCGAGCTTCCCGGCGCTCAGCCCAGCGAGGCCGGCAATCTATTCAACGTTAATTGGTCCACTTAACATGGCCCCACGGGCATCTCGCCGCAAATGAAGGCTCGCTAGCCAATTCGCGGGCACCGCGCTCATCAGCTGCACTAACAAGGTCGAGCAGCACTTAAGCCGCACTTGCTCAGCCAACCCCAGTCAGCTCGTAACAATGGCACCGAGAAGACCAGCCCCAAGATTCAGAAATGTGGACCAGGCAAGATTCCTAGATGCAGTGTGGCCAGGAGAGATGTCCTGTTCTCCTGAAAATCCTGGAGGGAGAGCCAATGAGCAGTGAGTGCTGCCTGGGATGAGGTGGCAGTGGCTGTAAGTTCCGTGAGTCTGACTAGGAGGACTGGCCTCTAATGCTGAAAAAAGGTCAATGATGTACACTGGACACCTTCCCCACAACTCACTATGTGACCCATAACCCTCCCTTCATCCCTCCCCTTCAAACTTCCCTTCAACCCCCCCAACCCTTCCTTCACACCTCCCCTCCCACCACTGTGAATCACTCGTGTGGCTAACAATGCCCTCTCTGTGTCTTCTCAGGAAAAGCGCCCACACAACCGTTGGGAGAGGTGTCAGACTGGCGAAGGCATGCTGGACATAAGAATTCTCACCTCCTTCGAGGAGCAGGTACTGCAGGTGACTGGGATGGCCGAGGACAGAGCGGCTATCCACGCAGAGGATGGTGGAAGCTGCAGAGGTGAGGAAACCCCGGGCCCCACCCAGAGGACTTGACAAAAGTGAGTTGTTATTGCTTTACTGACTGACCCATCCCTCCAGCTGACCACGCCTATTTTCCCGCAAACCCTGCAGCCGATGGCACTGGCCCATCCTGGGTGGCAACCTCTCCAGCCTCCCAGGAGACCACCTCAGAGAGAACTCCAAAGAAGACACAATCGAGGTGTCACAGCTGTCATCTCCACCTTCCACCAGCGCAGATACACACACCACTGTGGGACATGTTAGTGGACAGGCTTCTGGGCCCAATCTGGTGAGCACCACACTGCTGCTGATGTACATCAGGTGGAGGCAGGAACCCCCAGGCGAGACAGCAGTCAGAGGGCTGCTGGATCTCAAGACCCAGCTGGGTCCCAGCCTGATGCTGAGCCTCTGGTACAGGATTACCTGGAGCTGATGGAGACATTAGGGTGCGGCCAGGACATTCAGAGGGAGATGTCAGACCACTCCAGCAGGTCCATAGCCGATTGGAGGAGCGCCAGAGGCTACAGGTGCAGGGATATCAGCTAAGTTTGGCACCAAGGCCAAATCTGCTAGGGTGGCGACCACAATGGAGAGCCTGGTGCACGACGTCAGCACCATTAATGAAGGTGATCGCGCAGTTATTGACGGCCATGGCTGAGGGTCTCGGAAGAATGTCCGACTTGCTGGGGGATGTTTTCCAGCAACAAGCTGACCTTGTTAAGGTTCTATGGGACCGCTCTCAGATGGGAATGGCTTAGCTACTGCGGAGCTTGTCCCAGTCGCAGGTGGGCATTGCCAAGGTGATGCAGAGCATGGCCCAATCACTGCGAAGTGTAGCTGAGGGTGTCGACACAAGGGTGCAGGCACCGGGGAGCTGCCAGTGCTGGCAGAGCCAGATGGTGCAGGGGCAGCCGGGGCTCGAATCAGCTGCCCCTCCATCCCAAGGTGAACCCCTGGGGCACTGACTGGGAGGAGAGGTCGCTGGGTGCCACCCAGCCCATGCAGTGGTGACAGGGCCATCAGCTCCCCCGAGTTCCACCTCTCTGATGAGGCCGCAGCTCATAGTCAGCACATGGGACAGGGCGGCAAGGCTGCCCCAGAGCCCCAGAGGATGCCCGCCAGGGGAACAAAGGCCACGGGATGAGGTAAGCTGCTGGCTGACTCCACCTCTGATGTGCATCCTGAGGAGATACCTAGACGTGGTGGTAAGAAGGCCGAGCACATCAAGGACCACTGAAGGCCTACTAAGGTAGGTAGGGGGGTGGGGTAGGGTGTTGGGGGGGGGGGGGGGGGGGGGGGTCAGCACCATGGGAGAGTGGGAAATTAAACACACTTGAACACAACCAGTATGACGTCTCTGTCACTTTCTTCTGCAATGCCGGCCGACCTCCGAACACTTGGCCCATCTCTCCAGGCGCCTCTCCCCCCACCCCGGACACACCGGTGATGGGTGTGAGTGAGACATGTAGGGGTCAGACTATGGCTTAGATTGAGGAGCACTAGCGCTCAGATCTCTGTGGGTTCTCATCACCCCTCTGCCTTCGACAGTGACCCGCTGACGGTGCCGACACAGTCCCAGCAGCCTGGAACGATGTGACACCGACCCTGGATGTTTGGATGTTGACTGCTGCGTGTGTGGTGTTGTCTCCTGCAGTGTTCAAGCACAGTGTCCAGGCATCATGGTCTGATTGGGGTGCTAAGGAATGACTCCCAAATGCTACCTGGCCCGCCCACCCAAGGGAATCTACCTGGGATATGTGAAGTGCTCACTTAACCACAATAGCCTTCAGCCACACGGCCAGAGGCCTAGGAAATCGGTGGGTATTATGGGTGGCTGGTGGGGCAGACAGGCAGGGACAATGGTTGCCCCCGGAATGGCTACACACGATCCAGGGATTGGCATGGTGGTGACACACGCAGTTGCCCTCCCTCCCCCCAGTGCCTCCCCCCACCTTCCCATGGGGCCCATCCCTGCAGAGGGACCCCCACCCCCAGCTGGGGTTCTTCCCCTTCAGCTGAGGGTCCTCCACCCCGTGCCGAGCATTGGGGTGCCAAGCTCAGCCCACCCGGGCTCTTTGCCTGTGAGCAAAGATGGCTCTTCACCTCCTCAGCTCCCCACAGAAGCCCTCCTGCCAGGTTCACCTTTCAAAAGGAATACTAATCGGCGCAAGCGTGACTACTTGCCAGGGAGGCTGATGAATCACAGAAGGCCGTTGCATAAGGTGTTGTTCCCATTAATTGTACGGAAGTAGGGCTTAAGTGGTGATAATTGGTTTCGCGCCACACTACGGTGAGATCCTGATTTTGCCTCGGGGTGCAGGCTGGCTGCATCGCGAACTGTTTGGTGACTGACGCGGTTCTCGTTTTTGGCCTCTCGTGCTATCCACTGGCCTCGATTCGCTCGAACAACAGTGCAACGAGGCTGGAGAAATTCTTCTAATTTTACTACAGCAAATCAAAAGCGGTTTATGCACATGGTGCTGCCAGTACTGTAAACAGAGAGCTGAATATTCAGAGTATACAGTCAGAATTGTACTTTAAAGAACTGTACAATAGTTATTAAGTTTCCATGTTGTCAATGTCAATTTTTAAAATGTAATATAGTAGTATACTATTACACCTAAGTGCTTCTTCAGCAAAATAACCTAGTAGTGTTAGAAGAGAAAAAAAGCTCAAAAGTTATAAATGGACTTTCACTGTCATAAACCGTGACAGATTTGTTTGAAATGTTGGGAACTCACTTGGCTTCCGATACTTTCACTATCCCCAAGGAGCACATAAAAAATGCAAATTCATTTATAATGCAAGGTAATACTTCTGATATTTTTTGCAGCATTCAATTCCCAACAACTTCTAAGAAGAATTTGTAATGTGCAATCTCCCTCCTCCAACTGGCGGTCCTTTAATATGAACAACATGAGACACTCATAAACGCTTGATCTACATCAACAGTAAAAGTGAGGGTAAGAGCAGAGCAAGACAGACAGGGAGATAAAAAGCACTGACAGAGCAAGCTCGAGACCAGTAGCAAGAGCTGAGTGACGCCAGTGGGACATAAAGAGCAAAGCCAGATAGGGCCTGAGGCCCACCTATTCAAGAGGGGCAAGTTGCACCTCAAAAGGACTGGGGCCAATTTATTTATGGATGATTCACTGTGTAGTTTGAGAGGGTTTAATGTTAGTTAACTGGGGCTAGACGTAAAGAGGAATAATGTGCATAAAGTGAGAGTGTTATACGGTATTAGCGAAAATAGTATAATATTAGATAGCAAAGCAACCTGAGATGGATGACAAGGAATACCAAGGCAGGTTTAGAATCTATGGAGGGAATTTTATGGAGGTGACAGGGGTTTCGGCAGAGAGACCCACACTTCGTCCACCGGGAAGGCTCACTGGTATTACAAGCCAAAAGGCAACTAAAAGGCTACTGGTGGGCCTTCCTTGGCATCAGAATGTGAGCTGCTGGCCAACAAGAGGTCATAGTTCTTTTGCTCAGCAGCACCACTTGGAATCCATTGGCTGCTCTCAGAACAGCACCCACCAGAGACCCAGGATCATGGAGTGACATGGACCAGGGGTGAGTCATGGGCAGGGGTTTTTGCAGGATGGGGGTAGGCAGCGATCTGACACTGGATGCCTTTGAACATGGAAGACTCCATAGGAGACCACAAGTGATCTTGCATGTCAATCTTCCCACGTGGGGACAGGTCCACCTGTCATGGGTTCAATACCAGTACTATTAAGTTAAATACCCACATAAGGGCATCAATTGGCAGTGGTGGCAGAAAGGCTGACCATGGGCTTTACGTCATGGACTTAATCAGGGTGGAGGCAGGAAGATGGCAGAGTCTCCATCCACCGCCACCTACCTGATCAGATTCCCTCACCGCCATTGAATCCACTATGGGGGAGAGCATTAAATTCTGCCCCATGTTTGTAAGTGCACTAAGTGTAGTGAATAAGTCTAGTGAGTTACAAGCACATTTACGTATACTGTAATATAATGGCAATCGTGAAAATGTGGCTTAAAAATGGTAAGGACCTGGGGCTTTCTATTCAAAGATACAGTGCGGGATTTTCCCTCCCAGGATGCCCGGATTGCATTCATTGATGGGACGGAGAATCAGGCAGCAGGGCTAAATCAGGATTGACACCGGGCACCGACCCAAATACGATGCTCCGACCTCCTGAATTGAGATCCGCACCATGCACCAGCGGTAGCATGTAAATTAATGCAAATGGGTCTCCATGGCTAGGAATCACGGGGCACGGACAACTTGTGGTCTTCACCAGCATGGCCCTGGCATGATAGACCTCATGGTGGGCCAAAGGGTAAAGCCCCCCAAGGAGTTGCTCCCTTGGTCCACCGTGAGGTCCAGCATACCAGAGCCACACTGATAGAGATCATCCAAGCTCAAAAGAGGGCGGCCCCCTCTGCCCACATTGCACTGCCTGACAACCGCCCTCTACCAGACCCCGCCAGGGACCCCTGTAATTGTGGAAACCCCCAGGGACACCAGTAATAGGGAGACACCCTCCAGGCACTCTTGTAATAGGCAGAGCCCCCCAGGGACCCCTGTAATAGGCAGACGCCCACAGGGATCCCTGTAATGGGAATACACCCACATCCACACCTGTAATAGGGAAATATCCCCCCCCCCCTCACCCCGGGACCCCTGTAATGGGCAACATAGTTTCTTGAGCCTGTTCCACTGTTCAATACAACCATGGCTGATCTCATCACGGCCCCATCTCCACCGGCCTGCCCATTCTCCATAACCCTTCATCTCATTACCAACTAAAAATCTATCTAACTCTCCTTATATTACTCACTCTCCCAGCATCCATCAAGCTCTGAGATAGCGAATTCCACAGATTCATAACTCTTTAGGAGAAGTAGTTTCTCCTCACCTCTTTTAAATTTGCGACCCATTATTCTGAGACTATGACCTCTAGTTCTAGAATGCCCCACTAGAAGAAACATTCTCTCTCCATCTACTTCATCCATACCTCTTAGCATCTTGTATATCTCAATTTGATCGTCCCTCATTCTTCTGAACTCTGGAGAGTATAGACCTAATCTGTTCAATCTGTCATCATAAGAGAAATTCTTCATCTCTGGAATTAATCTAGTGAACCGCCTCTGAACTGCCTCCAATGCCATTACATCTTCCCTCATATTAGGGGACCTAAACTGTGCACAATACTCCAGTTGCAGTCTCACCAATAGCTTGTACAGTTGCAACAACTCTTTCTTCCCACATTTAGTATTGTTGCTTCACAGACTAGGGAGCCGGGTTCGATTCCCAGCTTGGGTCACTGTCTGTTCACTCCATATCTGCATGGGTTTCCTCTGGATGTTCCGGTTTCTTCCCACAAGTCCCGAAATACGTGCTGTTAGGTGAATTAGACATTCTGAATTCTTCCTCAATGTACCAGAATAGATGTTGGAGTGTGGTGACTGGAGGATTTTCACAGTAGCTTCATTGCAGTGTTACTGTAGGCCTACTTGTGACACCAATAAAGATTATTATTATTATTATTTATTTAGCTATAAATGCCAATATTCTATTTGCTTTCTTTATTACCTGCTTACCCGCATGCTATGTTTCTGCAACTCAAGGCGAATGGGTAAAGTGTTGGCAAATGGGATTATGTAGGCAGGTCAGATTTTTATCATGCAGATACAGACTCAATGGGCCTCTTCTACATCATATTATTCTGTGATTCTGTGATTTAAGCACGAGGACATCACTCAGATCCCTCTGCACGGAGCACCCTAAAGTCCCTCCCCATTTGGATAATACATTGCCTTACTATTTTTCCAACCAAAATGAATGACCTCACACTTATCGATGTTAAACACCATCTGCCACATTTTGGCCCACTCACCTGTCCTATACATATCCATTTGTAAAGTTATTATTTCCTCATTGCAACTTACTGTCTCACCTATTGTAGTGTTATCTGGAAATTTGGCTATAGCACCTTCTTTTCCTGTATCCAAGTCATTGGTATAGATTGTAAATAGTTGGGGCCATTAGTTACATCTTGTCCACTAATTACATCTTGCCATCATAGAATTATATCATAGAATCATATCAGAGAATTTATACTGCAGGAGGCGGCCATTTAGGCCAACGAGTCTGCACCGGCCCTAAGAAAGAGCTCTCTACTTAAGCCCATGACTCCACCCTATCCCCGTAACCCGGTAACCACACCTATCTATTTTTGGACACTAAGGGAAATTTAGCACGGCCAATCCACCTAACCAGCACATCTTTGGTCTGTGGTAGAACCGGAGCACCAACTAACAACCAACGCAGACAGGGGGAGAAAGAGCAAACTCCACACAAACAGTTACCCGAGGCCGGAGTTAAACCCGAGTCCCTGGAGCTGTGAGGCAACAATGCTAACTACTGTGCCACTGTGATGCACCTGAGAAAGACACACTTATCCCAACTCTCTGTCTTCTGTCCATCAGTCAGTCTTCTATTCAAGCTAATAAATTACCCAAAGTTCCATGTGATATTACCTTGTGTAATAATCTTCCATGCGGCACCTTATCAAACGCCTACCGGAAGATCAGATATACTACATCTACAGGATCCCCATTATCCACTTGACTTATATCTTCGAAGAACTCCAGCAAATTAGTTAAATATGAAACCATAAAAGCATGCTGATTCGAATGGACTGCATTTTGACTTTCCAAATGTCCTGATATTACTTCCTTAATGAAGGATTCTAACAATTTCCCAACAACAGATGTTAAACTTTCCAAGATGTTGCCGGAGCATGGCGACTCTCTGCGAGCTCTCTCAACAAGATCCTTTTCTTTTATCTCTTATCACCATTCTGACCTACTAAAACTCTTCTTCATTTGATATATAATTACTAATAATGTTCTTTAAGTTTTCTTACAGGTTTGAGGATCCTCCGAACCTCAAGGACCGGACCCTGTGACCCGACTCGACGCGACTCCATCAGTACTCCACAAGCGCCATCGCCACCACCAGAGCTCCGCCTCAGACAAGGAAGACCATGACCTACATGGCAGGCAACCACCCGAGGCCTACCCGGCCAGTGATGGCCCGAGGACGGAGACCTACCCCGCCAGCAATCGCCCGAGGACCAAGGCCTACCCTGCCAGTGACGATCCGAAGACTGAGACCTACCCACCGAGCGATGGCCCGAGGACCAGGGCCTACCCACCGAGCAATGGCCCAAGGACCTGGGCCTACCCACCCAGCAATGGCCCAAGGACCTGGGCCTACCCACCCAGCAATGGCCCAAGGACCTGGGCCTACCCGCTCAGCAATGGCCCAAGGACCTGGGCCTACCCGCTCAGCAACGGCCCAAGGACCAGTGCCTATCCACCCAGTGGCCGTCCGAGGACCAAGCAAAAACACCATGACTTACCTGCTCCTGTTAAACTACTGCGTCCTTTGCCCGGTGTGGGCCTAATCAGGCCCACACCGAGACCGACCACGTGACTGCTCCCTCCAGTCTCTGACCACATGACCTGACCCTACTACATGGTTTTCAGCCTGTCCATCATCCTGAAGTACCACCACCAGCAAGGCCAATCTCCGTGTGACTAGACTGCGAGGCCTAGCCAGCGAAGTAGGAATGCCCTTGCCAACTCCGAAGCGACAGGTTACCGCCTGACCACATTGGAAGGTGAACCCGACCTCGCTACCCCACCTGACCAGACCGGCTTACACGCAACCCCCTCCAGTGGCCCTGTCACCACCATCATCATCGACGACCCCTCCGAATATACCCACCTATCTTACGGAAACCCTGCCCCCCCCCATCCAAGAGCAGCCGCCGGCCGAGGAAGCAGGGATAACACACCAGTCTGAAGATGAGACTTAAATTACGTGGACTCAAAACCCCTCTCCCCAACATACTCCTGGCGAGCGTCCAAGTGATTGAGAACAAGTTGGATGACCTCAACGCTGGACTTACCTCCCAGAGGGAAGTGAGGAACTGTTGTGTGCTCTGCTTCGCTGAGACATGGCTTACTCCAGCCGCACCAGACTGCGCCATCCAACCTGAAGACTTCTCGATCCACTGGATGGACTGCATAATGGCCTCAGGCAAGTCGAAGGGTTGGAGTATTTGCCACCTCATCAACACCTCCTGGTGCTTGGATGTGGAGTCCCTGGTGTGCCACTGCTCCCCAGACGTAGAATACCTGACCGTGAAGTGTTGCACTTTCTACCTTCCACGTGAATCCACCTGTGTATTCATCACAACAGTCTATATCCCACCCCAGGCGGAAGTGAAGAAAACACTTGAAGAACTGCACTCCATCTTCAACAACCAAGAAACAACTCATCCTGAAGCCCTGACAATCGTGGCTGGAGACTTCAACCAGGCCAACCTCAGGAAGGTTCTACCCAAACTCCATCAACATACCTCCTGCCCCACCAGAGATGTAAACACCCTGGATCACTGCTACACGAGCATCAAAGGCGCCCACCACTCCATTCTCCCGACAACACTTTGGCAAATTCGACCACAAGCTGGTACTCCTACTTCTAGCTTACAAACAGCAACTCATGTGTGCTGAACCAGTCAAGAGCTGGTCTGCAGTGCTGGTCCGAGGCATTAGAGGACACTCTCCGCGATTGCTTGGAGTCTGTGGACTGGTCCATATTCAAGGCCGCAGCAGCTAACCTGGACGAATACGCAACCACCATCACAGACTTCATCAGTAAGTGTGTCGAGGACTGTGTACCAAAGAAGACAATACAGGTGTTCCCCAATCGGAAACCCTGGCTTAACCAAAAGGTCCACTCCCTGCTGAAGTTCCGGATGGAGGCATTCAAGTCCGATGACCCTGACCTATATAAGAAATCCAGGTACAACATGCGGAAAGCCTTCAGGGATGCCATTAGACAGTATCGGACAAACTAGAGTCCGAGGCCAATGACACAAACCGACGACTATGGCAGGGTTTATAAGAGATCGCAGGCTACAAAGCAAGACCATATGGAATATCTGGGGCTGGAACATCCCTTCCCGATGAACTGAACAATTTGTATGCCAATTTCGAACAATCAGCCAATGTATCAGTGCCACCCGTCCCAACAGCCCTGGGCACACCCATACCCATTATTACAGCCTCAGAGGTAAGAGATGCCTTCTTGAAAGTAAACCCGACGAAAGCAACAGGTCCCGGGGCGTGTACTCAGAGCCTGCGCAGACCAGCTGGCAAGTGTACTCGCAGATATGTTCAACACCTCACTTCTCCGCTCCGAAGCCCCAACCTGCTTCAAGAACAGTAAGAAGTCTTACAACACCAGGTTAAAGGCCAACAGGTTTGTTTCGAACCACTAGCTTTCGGAGCACTGCTTCGTCCTCAGGTGAATGAAGAGGTAGGTTCCAGAAACATATATATCGACAAAGTCAGAGATGCAATACGATACTTTGAATGCGAGTCTTTGCAGGTAATTAAGTCTTTACAGTTTCAAACGGAGCAACTGGAGAGAAGGATAATCCCAGGTTAAAGAGGTGTGAATTGTCTCAAGCCAGGACAGTTGGTAGGATTTTGCAAGCCCAGGCCAGATGGTGGGGGGGGTGAATGTAATGCGACATGAATCCAAGGTCCCAGTTGAGGTCGTACTCATTTGTGCGGAACTTGGCTATGAGTTTCTGCTTGGCGATTCTGCGTTGTTGCGCGTCCTGAAGGCCGCCTTGGAGAACACTTACCCGAAGATCAGAGGCTGAATGCCCTTGCCTGCTGAAGTGCTCCCCGACTGGAAGGGAACATTTCTGCCTGGCAATTGTCAAGCGATGTCCGTTCATCCGTTGTCGCAGCATCTGCGTGGTCTCGCCAATGTACCATGCTTCGGGACATCCTTTCCTGCAGCGTATGAGGTAAACAGCATTCGACCAGTCACACGAGTGTGTACCACGTACCTGGTGGGTGGTGTTTCATGTGTAATGGTGGTACTCATGTCAATGATCTGGCATGTCTTGCAGAGATTGCCCTGGCAGGGTTGTGTGGTATCGTGGTTGCTGTTCTGAAGGTTGTGTAGTTTGCTGCAAACAATGGTTTGTTTGAGGTTGTGCAGTTGTTTGAAGGCAAGTCATGGGGGTGTGGGGATGATTTAGGCAAGATGTTCGTCTTCATCGATGACATGTTGAAGGCTGCGAAGAAGATGCCGTAGTTTCTCCGCCCCAGGAAAGTACTGGACGACGAAAGGTACTCTGTCGGTTGTGTCCTGTGTTTGCCTTCTGAGGAGGTCGGTGCGGTTTATTGCTATGGCGCGTTGGAACTGTCGATCGATAAGTCGAGCACCATATCCTGTTCATACGAGGGCATCATTCAGTGCCTGTAGATGTCTGTTACACTCCTCCTCGTCTGAGCAGATCCTGTGTATACGGAGGGCTTGTCCATAGGGGATGGCTTCTTTAATGTGTTTTGGGTGGAAGCTGGAGAAGTGGAACATCATGAGGTTATCTGTGGGCTTGCGGTAAAGCGGAGTGCTGAGGTGACCGTCCTTGATGGAGGCGAGTGTGTCCAAGAATGCAACTGATTCTGCAGAGTAGTCCATGGTGAGTCTGATGGTGGGATGGAACTTATTGCTGTCATCGTGTGGTTGTTTCAGTGATTCTTTGCCGTGGGTCCAAACGAAAAAAATGTCATTGATGTATCTGGTGCATAACATCGGTTGAAGGTCCTGTGCGGTGAGGAGGTCTTGTTCAAACTTTGCATGCAGATGTTGGCATATTGAGGTGCAAATTTGATCTCCATGGCTGTTCTGTGTGTCTGAATGAAGCACTTGTTGTCGAAGGTGAAGACGTTGTCATCCAGAATGAAGCAGATGAGTTGCAGAATTGCGTTTCGAGATTGGCAGTTGTCGGTGTTGCGTACTGAGGATGTTGCAGCAATGCCATTGTCATGAGGGATGCTGGTGTAGAGTGCCGAGACGTCCATTGTGACGAGGAATGTTCCTGGTTCAAATGGTCCATAGGTGCTGAATTTCTGTTGGACGTCCGTCGTATCCCTGACAGAAGCTGGGCGTTCCTTGTATGATGGGTTTCAAGATGCCCTCGATGTAGCCAGAGAGGTTCTCATACAGTGTACCATTGCCTGATACGATAGGACGGCCTGATGTGTTGGTCTTGTGTATTTGTTAAGGCAGTAGAGATCTCCAGCATCGAGAGCACATAGGGTGCTCTGAAGGTCTGGATCCAAGGTCTTGATCAGTCTGTTGAGTTGGCTGGTGTTTACCTTGGTCGGACCTGCAGGTAACTGTCTGTAGTATTCCTGGTTGTTGAATTGTCGGTACACTTCTTTGCAGTAGTCCGTTCTGTTCAGTATGACGGTGGCCCCTCCTTTGTCTGGTGGTTTGATGACGATGTTACGGTTGTTCTTGAGAGCACGGATGGCGTTGCGTTGTGCTTGGGTGACATGCGGGGCTGTCTTGTGAATGTGACTGATGAATCTGACATTGACGCGACTCCCGACGGCTTGAGCATACATGTCAAGAAGATCTGTTCCCAATGGTTGAGTGTACAACCAGGACTTGATATGGAGAGGCTGCAAGGAAGTGGGAACAAAAGAACATAAGAAAAGGGAGCAGGAGTAGACCATATGACCCACCAAACTTCCTCTGCCTTTCAATAAGGCCCAATTAGAGGCCATTGTATGGTGCCTTTTGCAGACAGCAGAGTGACCACTCCTCACTGCATGGGGAGGCTGTCAGCAAAATGGAGGAAGCCTCCAACATGTAGCCCAGAGGGATAGGCTTCATGGCCCAAACAGGCAGGAATGTAGCTCCTGTGGCATTAGCTGTTTCCCTTGAGGTGTTGCCCCTCAGCAGATGCCTCCATGACCTTTTGAAAATTATTGGCCTAGTTGTTGAGGTCTCCTCCATACCACAGCAGTGACAACCTTCCCAGTGGCATTACTGAAGCTCCAGAACTGTAGAATTGGAACCCTGACTGAACTGAATGGTCAGCCTACAGGCAGTCAGTGAGGAGGTTGCCTGTTGTGAGACTGCCAAGCAGGTCCTATCACTGTAAAATCTGGTTTCATGACCTGCTTTTTACCCAGTTTTCAGGGTACCGTGCCCCTTAGAAATTTCAACTCTTTGGTTTTATGATATATATATTTGAAAGAGAGAAAGATTTTTACAGAACTGGAATGAATTAAAAATTGGGAGCAGTGTGCTTTCCAAAATTTGCCAAGAAAACAAAATAAAATTGCAAAGCGATGGACATCCCTGCCTAATAGATGTAGAATCTGGTCAAGGCTCCCAGAAACAGCTGAGATGCGGTTGATCCTGGCATTCTGGCCCATGGATAGGACCACGGTCGGCCCAACAAAATGCCAGCTAGGAGGTCAGGACCAACATAGTCTTCCGTTGAACCAGGTGTAGAATGCCACAAAGGAAGATGGTTGTGGTGATTGGAGGTCAATCATATCAATTCCAGGACATTACTGCAGGAGTTCCTGAGGGTTGTGTCCTAGGCCCAACCATCTTCAGCTGCTTCATCAATGACCTTCCTCACAAAATAAGATCAGAAGTGGGTAGTTCGCTAATGTTTACACAATGTTCAGTGCCACCTCAGATACTGGAGTAATTTATGTCCAAATGCAGCAGGGCCTGGACAATATCCAGGCTAGGGCTGACAAGTAACATTCGTGCCACACAAGTGCCAGGCAATGATTAGCTCCACGAGAGAGTCTAACCATTACCCCTTGACATTTAGTGGCATTACCATTGCTAAGTCCCTCACTATCAGCATCCTGGGGGTTACCATTGATCAGAAAATGCATTGGACTAGACATATAAATACTGTGGCTAAAAGAGCAAGTCAGAGGTTAGGAATCCTGTGTTGAGTAACTCATCTCTTGAATCCCCCAGCCTGTCCACCACTAACAAGGCACAAGGCAGGACTGTGATGGAATATTCGCCACTTGTTTGGCTTGGAAAATAGAGTCATTCCTTCAATGTTGATGGGTCAAAGTCTTTGAACTCCCTCCTTAACAGCACTGTGGATGTAACTACACCACATAGACTGTAGCAATTCAAGAAGGCAGCTCACCACAGCCTGGGCAATAAATGCTGGCCTAGCTAGTGACTCCCACATCCCAGGAATGAATTTTTAAAATGGGAAAATGGGCCAAGGCATGCAGATATAATTTAAATCCATTTTGATGCCTTATATTCTGTCTCTAACTTTATATAATACCTTGCTTTCATTTTATTATGGGGAAATAAAAAAATTCTGCTGTTGGAGAAATAATGAAAGAGTTGGTTGGAGCACCTTTGCATTCTTTGCAGCAAAGGATGAGCTGGAGGGTTCCAACACTGTGATACAACAGTGACACCACTGTAGAAAGGATGTAATTACAATCTAAAAAGTCCCCATTATAAATATGGACAAAGAAATTGATCATGTAAAATGCGATGCAAAAACATGACAGAAATTACTGCAGGTGTATACTCATTTGACATAGAAAAACAACCCAAGGTGTTTCAGAGACATAAGGGCAGCATGTGGCACAGTGGTTAGCACTGCGGCCTCACATGTCAGGGATCCGGGTTTGATTCCAACCTCGGGTGACTGTTTTTGTGGAGTTTGTGCATTCTTCCTGTGTCTGCGTGGGTTTCCTCCGAGTGCTCCGATTTCCTCCCACAGTCCAAAGCTGTGCAGGTTAGGTGGACTGTCCATGATAAATTGCCCCATAGTCTCCAAAGGTTGGTTCGGAATACGGGGTTGGGGCAGGGGATTGGGCCTAGGTTGAGTGCTCTTTTGAAGGGTCAGTGCAGACTCGGTGGGCTGAATGACCTCCTTCTGCACTGCAGGGATTCTATGATGATCAGGTAAAAATGGATGTGAAAGCTCGGAAGGAGATTTTAGCAGGAGCAATGAAAGGCTTGGTCCTTCATTTGAAGGAGGGCCTCAAAGGAAGAGAGAATGTGGTGAGGCAGAGAATTTAGGGAGGAAATTCCAGGCTGTGGGAGGTTGACAGCTGAAAGAATGACCACTAAGGTAAGGGGAGATTGGCAGTACACAAAAGGTCAGAGGATCAGGCAATTTGCAGAGGGAAACATTACCTTGGAGGAGGCTACTGAGATAGGAAATTATGCCATTAAGGGATTCAAACACAAAGGTTAGGATTTAAAATTGCTGGAAATGAAGGACCAGGACAAATATAGCTCACCACACAGATGATTCACAAGTGACATAGTGTGGGTTAGAATATGAACAGAAGAGTTTGGGATGAGTTACTTTACAGAGAGTTGCAAATAGAACATTAGCAAGGAAAACTGATATTGTTAACCCATGAAATGACAAAAGCATGGGTGTGGATTTCAGCCGCAGATGGCCTTCACGCATTTTCTCTCTACAACCACACATTCTTCGATCTGGAGGTTCAATGGATTAGAATACCAGCATTCTATGATATTGCACCATAATCTTTCACGGCTGGCGTACAATGACTTTTAGTAAGAGTATTACAACGAGCTCCTTAAATGGAAACATTGGCCAAAATCTTCTGATCTGGGTTGGAAACCCAGGGCGGGATTCTCCCTTAGCCGACGGCAAAATCAGGAAATGCCATTGGGCCGAGAATAGCTTCCGATGCCAAACTCGCGGCAGGCGCCGATGTGATGGAAAATCACAATTCTCCGTCACCTCGAAAACAGCGTTAATGCATTTCTCTCTACACGTACAGTAGACACCGTTTGCATATCATTAGTGGGCCTGACCCGGTACTCTCCAGGGCCTCTGTGATTCTCCACCTCCAATGGGTTGGATTCCTGATGGCGTCGTTCAATTATGCTTTTAAAAATCGTGAAACCGGTGTGGCGGCTGTTGAGGGAGAGGGGTTACGGAAAGTGTCCAACATCGCCATAGTTTGCTGACAGTTGTGCCCTTGACTGGGGGGTTTCTGCCAGGACTGGGGGGAGTAGTGGGTGGTGGCCAGGAATGGGCTGTGGGTCGGGGGCATGGACATGGAGTACCGTGGCGCAGCCGGCAAGGCAGCCATGCAGCTGCGCATTTGAACTTTGAACTTGGTGCCCACTTTTAACTTGGTGCCACGGATCATATTGGTGTCCTCTCAGGGCACCCTCTGGTTGCCCTCTGGCCCCAGACGACCCATCAGCTGTATGGGCGCGCTCCAGCACAACCAGTGTCATCGTTTTGGCTGTGAAAAGTGTGTGTGGGCAGTGTAATATGTATGTGCGGCTGCAGCTTGTGGGCAGCACGGTAGCCACAGCACTGTTGTTTCACAGCTCCATAGTCCCAGGTTCAATTCCTAGCTTGGGTCACTGTCTGTGTGCAGTTTGCACGTTCTCCATGTTTCTGCATGGGTTTCCTACGGGTGCTCCGGTTTCCTCCCACATACCCTGAAAGCCGTGCTGTTAGGTAATTTGGACATTCTGAATTCTCCCTCTGTGTACCCAAACAGGCGCCAAAATGTGGCGACTGGGGGCTTTTCACAGTTACTTCATTGCAGTGTTAATGTTAGCCTACGTGTGACAATAAAGATTACTTTTACTTTCGCTTGTCAACCTCCTCAGTGTGAATCACGGACCTGGCGAATCCCGCACTATTTTTCATGAAAATCGATTGTGTTCGATGCGGCACTGGTGCTAGCCCCTTAATAGTAGCAGAATTGGTGCAGGTGAGGCGACAATTTTTCTGTCATGAAAGTCCACGGAATCTCCATTGGCGTCAACACTTAGGTGAGATTCACCATCGGGCGACACTTGAATTGAGAAACGCATGAATGCGTCGCTCGCCGTCCAGCTTTTAAGCGCCATCGGCATATCATTAGCGGGCCTGACCCTCTATTCTCCGGGCCCTCCGTGATTCACCACCACCAATGGGCCGAGTTCCCGACGGCACGGTTCACTTGTGGTGTCAGTGGTTGGGAACCCGGCATGACGGCTGTGGACTGTGTTTGGCGCCACCACAGTCAGCCGGGAGCCATGCTGCTTGCCGGGGAAGCTTCCACGAGAGCTGGGGGGACTGGTGGGGGGTAGCCAGTGGGTGGCCAGGTGGTGGCAGGTGGGGACCGCGCATGGCCGGAGTCATGTTTTACGGCACAACCACTGCAAGTCGTTACCGTGAGCATGTACAGCCACAGACCTTGCCATTCTCCAGCCTTTTATATCATGGGAGCTGGGTGTTTTACCCGACGCGGCTGCTAGCCCCTCACCACTCATAGGATCGGTGAGGGTTTGCCGCACATTTTTTCGTCGTTAGACGCCACAGTTACCACGCCGGCATCGGCACTTAGCCTCCAAATCGGTGAATTCAGCAAAGGAGAATCCTGCCCCTCATTTTCTGACCAAGATCAAATATTACAATTTCACCGGGCTATCTTCCGATGGAGGGCCCTTCTAAACTCATGCTGTGCAGCAATCCTCACAGGGAGCAGCGGAGAAAATCTGTATGGCACATATTCTGGTGAGTGTAGAGTTTAAATGTCCAAAAGCCACTTTGCAAAGCTACTTAAACAAGATAAGTGTGTAAGGTAAGTGGGTGAGGCGATAGAGTGGCAGGTGGTTGATGTATAAGGTGGTAGGTGATTGGATGTCGTGGTTAGTTGGGGGGGGGGGGGTGGCGGTTGGGTGGTAGTCAGAGGACCATAACTTCCGAAGGGTCCCGTGGTGCATCTTGATGGGGTACATCCAAGGTATGACCATCTTTAGATCGCAGGTTCTGGAGCAATGGAATGAGATAGCCTTTGGTGTCAGTGCTATTCAACAACGCATTTCAGTATATTAGTTCAAAATGTTAATCTCCCCAATCGTCAATCTCAACAGACAGGAACAATATGAAGAACAGGGGCTGGATTCTCCGCAGCCCGATGTCGAAATCGCGGTTGGTGCCGGGGTGGGAATCCAGTTTGACGCCGTAATTGAGACCGGCGCTGGTTCGGCGGTTCTCCGGAGACTGAATATTGGCGTCCCCGCGGAGTACGTCATGCCACCTGGTGGCTATTGACAGAAGCCCACCCAGCAATCCTCCGCTCCCGACTGGCCGAGATCCCAACGGCGTGGAATTAACCACCTATTGCCGGTCGGGATGCTCGCTTGGCGGCTGCGGACTCATTCCGTGGCTGCCCTGGTCAGGGCCAGGTGTGTTGCTCATTCTGGGTGAGTGTGCTTTACACTCAATTGGCTCTGTTTTATTCCTTAGCTCTAGCGTCGCCAGGTATCTTTATGATACCGCCACGAGGTTCAAGTTCAAGTTCAGATCAATGACTCGATACACCAATTAGTAAGGTTCAAAACAAGACACGTTTATTATTACACAGTTATTTACTGCTCATGCACATAATACTAATACTAAACTGTTCCTACCACTACTAGGCCAATACTTATCTGGAATAAGGGAACTGCCGGATCAGGGAACAATGGTCTCTTGCTTTGTCCTCGATCCGCAGGCTTCCAGTTGGTGTGGACTAAGGGGTCAGGAGTGTCTACTCTCGTAGCGTGCAGTGTATGATACTTACTTGTCGGTGTAGCAATTGGCCAGGCCTCTCCTTCTCACGTTCAAGTTCCTGGAGAGCTGCTGCAAAGGTGTTCTGCTGGGACGGCCGGCTAAGAGAGAGAGCTGGGGTCGGGGGTCGCTGTCTTATACTGTTTTGGGTTTCGCGCCCATCTCTTCCCAATCGATTGATTTGAATTTCCCCAATAACGGAGCTGTTCCTTGATCACTGGGCGGTTCTTGGGGCTGTTTGTATCTTATTGTCTGGGACTCCTGCTGGCGCCGAAGAGTCTAGCTTGACCTTTGTTATTCTTAATTGTGTCCATTGTGCCCAAGAATCACCGGGAATCGCTCAATTAATATGCGTAGCTTGTTAGTTTCTATGCTGTCTGGTTTCTTCACAGACAGAATCCACAGAGAGGTTCTGCAACCTGCTTGCCTCTCTGTCACTGTCTAATTTTCCCTGCATGCAACTCAATGTTCCCTTTTATGTCGGGAAGTGGCCAGCTTCGGTGGCTACAGGTGCATTGGATACCGGGGTGCCATCTCGGCGGCTGGGGATTTAGTGTGCGGAGGTTGAGGCTCGGGTGCGTGGCCGATCTCTTTCTTGGGTCTGGTTCCGTGGTCCGAGTCCGCCATGGAGCATGGTGCGACCGCTGGAGACCGCCGCCGTGCGCATGCGAGGTCTCTGACCCGGAGGTGCGGGGGCCCGTATCTGCAGCAAAAGCTGCAAGATTCACTCCCAGTCCCTGCTAGCCACCTGCAGGGCATGGAATTCGTTTAACTTTTTTGCAGGAATTTCAGGAGTAAAACTCCACCGTTTTTACTCCGGCGCGGGGAAATTCTCCACCAGCGGGATGCTCCGTTTTGCCGGCGGCCCGGGGGTTTCCCGACGGCGTGGGGCTTCCCCACAATGGGAAACCCCATTGACCAGCCGGCATAGCGGAACATCCCGCCAGCGAGGTGAAACAGAAATGTGGCGCGGCGGGGCGGAGAATCCAGCCCATCGTCTCCAGAAATGGTTTCAAAAGGTAATCTCATGCATCTCAGAGCCACATGGGTAGGTGTGGAAGAATAGATTGCCTTCTCATTTTTATGGGCCCATAATAGGTATTACTCAGTTTGTCCACTGGAAATATGTTGTGACCAACATTGTTTCCCTTCATTCTGACTTCCAGTCAGGACTATTTAATTACCCTGTGCTCTACGTGGCTTGTTTGTTGCACTGCACTGTAGCCACCAAAGTTGGCCATTCCCTAAATACAAAATGGAGGAACGCAAAGCTTGCAGGTTAAAATGGACAATGTTTACAGCACCAGCAGGCTGTACCAAGCCAATGTGTATTCTGTCTGCTAAGAGAGCAGACAGCACCGAAACGAACATTCCGCATACTAATGAGGCAATCTCTAGGATAGTTAACATAGTAATGGAACAATCCCAGGGACAATGGACACAAATAGAGAAGTGATTGCAACAGTGTATGGGAAACCAGACACCCCGGCACCAGTGGGGTTTGAAAACAAAGCACCTGAAGACCTGCCCAGTAGCCGAGAGACAGCCTCAGTATTGGGGGGATTCAAACAAATCGATTGGGAAGAGACCCAATCGATTCTGAGCAGGTAAAGGGGTCCGCCCAAAAGGGCGCAAAGCCTTAAGACCTATAAAAGACAGGTCGCACACTTAGTTTGTTCTTCTTAACCAGTCCTCCTCTCTGGACCAGCATCTCGACCAGCTTTTACCAAAGAAGACCTTGACCGAGAGAGAGGAGAGGTTTGGGACAGCAGCCGCCAGCAAGTAAGTGTCTCACAATGATCACTACCAGAGATAGACACTCCTGACCCCTTTTTAACCCGTACCAACCTGAAGTCTGCAGACCCGAGCAGAGCAAGAGGCCTTGTCCCCTGATCCGGCAGTTCCCTTTGAGATAAGTATTGGTTTATTTAGTGGTAGGAATAGTTTAATCATATTAGCGTGTGCACGGTGTAGTAACTCAGTTGTTTGAACTTACTAATTGGTGTATGGTTTTATTGCTTTGAACTTGACCTTGAAACTTGTGGCGGTATCTTAACGATACCTGGCAACTCCAGAGCTAAGTAACGAAACAGAGTCAAATTGAGTGTTAAGCATACTCACCCAGAACGAGCAACATTTAGTGGCGACATCCGGACAGGACTCGATTAGAATTGCCCCCCCCCCACTCCGAGAGAACCCAGAAATTTGAATCAGAAATCCAATTGGGAAAAGGAAAAACCACAAGTGTTCAAGGAGTTCAAATCAATAGTCATAATTCGGAAGTGTGTTTTTGCATGCGTAACTAACAGGGTTGTAAGGTTAAACTGGGAGATTTTTGTTGCGACAAACTGTCGGGAGTTTTATAAGTCGGAACATAGCAAAAGCCGTAACTGTATTTTAAGCATTGCCTTATTATCCCTCGTTCCAAATTAAGGAGAGCATAAAGAAAGAGAAAATGGCCATGCAGGCAATGGAACGCCTCATGAACCCAGAGCAGTTCGTGGTCGCAGCGACCAACAGTAGCAGAGTAGGCCAGTATCCCGTATGGGAGCTGGAACTCAGGAACTACCTCAAAGGGAAAGGATGGCCCCTTTGGAGTGAGTTTTGTTTGAATGAGAAGACAGGTCCCGGGAGTATAGGACATACTTGGTGGGAGAACCTATCTCAAATTCATAAAAAGAGTTTACGTAAAGCACGTAAGCCGATGGCAATTGTGTCCTGCTTGGCACAATTGTGAGGCACAGAGGAGGTTGTTCGGACGCTCCGCAAAGAATTAGAGGAAAAGAATAGAATGAGCAAAGTCGACATTTGCAATGTCGATAAGGAAAACATAGAATTAAGAAGGAAGTTGGCAGAGAAGGATAGAGAGGTGGATGATGCCATGAGGGCACATCACTCTTGTCTAGCCCATCTGAGCAGTTCCCAAACCCAGTATGAGAAAGCCTATCAGGATGTGCAGCGAGCAGTTCTGATAAGAGAAGATTCAGAGAAGCAGGTAGAGGCACTGCAAAGGCAATGATCTGACCTAAAGGCAGCTTTAAGAGCACTCCATGCTGCCACCACTGAGCAAAGGCAAAGTACAGTGGATCATGCTAAATGTAGGAAGCAGATTGCGCAGCTGCAATCTCTGCTTTCCGTACAGAATGAGTTCCAAGAAACATTTGGAACTCAGTTAGATGAGGAAAATGCCCCAGGTTGGCAGGAATTAAGTGAGACAGCGCAGCGCTATGTCCAGGGAACATGTGCGCCAGCAGCGCAACAGTAAAGGAAAGCGCCCCAACCCCCCACAGATCAGATAGCACCCGCACCTATGAACCCAGTCACCACCCAAAGAAAGGTAACCACAGAAGGCGCACCCGATATCACCTACACCACCCCCTTAACTGTAACCCAACTCAGGGACGCGTGTGAGAAAATCACCCTGTTCCTCCCCACTGCAGACCCCCAACAATTTTTCGCAAGAGTGAAACAACAGGCGACCATGTACGGCCTGGATAAGAGAGAGCAATTGAAGCTCACAGTGTTGAGTTTAGACTCATCGGTTGTAGCAACCCTCCCCGACCCACAGAACGTTGGAGGAGGCACACTAGAGGAGATGCATACATCTATTTTAGACACGATAGGGTACAACAGAGGAGACCCAGTTGAAGGCCTAAATAAGTGTAGGCAGAAGAGGACAGAGCACCCATAGCATTCGCAGGAAGACTGTGGATTCATTTCACTGCCGTTTTTGGCGATTTAGACCGCGCTCATTTAACCCGCGATAATATGGTTAAATGGACCCGCACAATCATCTCCCATGCCACAGATGCAGGACGTAATGTCTGCAGCAGTTATGACCCCTCAGAAGAGACCCATAATGAAAAATGGGTTTTGAAAAGATTGTCCCGTGCTTGGGAAGAATCTGTCCAAGGCAAGGTTAAAGTAAAGACCCCAGAAGAAGCTCAGGCTGCAGCAGATATACAGGCAGTAAGAGCGCACCAAAACCCCGCATGGGTAAATGAAGGAAAGAACAGCCCCCCACAGAAATCACAAGAATGTTACAACACACATCTTAAAAAGACTGCTTCTTGTGCAGCCTATTTATTCCCTGCGTGCTACATTCTGGACTGAAGGTGAGATGCAATATTGCAATGAGCAAAATGAAGACGAGAGTTCTCCAGCAATAGAATTTGTGCTGGTTCCACTGATGAGGATAATGGCATGCACATCATTGTGGAGTAGCCAGAAGATTGTGACAAATTTCTGAGGGGAGAAAATTGTGAGGAAAATGCTCCATAAGTTGTTTTAGTTGACGGTGTCAAAGGCTTTTTTGAGCTTGAAGAGGCCATGTACAGCAGTTGCCACTGCTCCTTGCACATAGTTTAAATTTGCTGCACGGTAAAGATCACACATCTGTGGGACTTTCAACGGTTGAAAACCTCAGTGCGACTCTGGAAGGGGTTCCTTAGCCACTTGAGTTCCTCAGGCAGTTGAGGAGGATCCTTGCAGTATGGCAGACAGCATGTAGGCTCCTCTGTATCTATCACAATTGGACTTGTGCCCCTTCTTGAACATAATCATGATCAGCATCCCTGAGATCCTCCAAAATTCTCTCTTCTTCCCAGATGATGTTTATGAGCTTGTGCAACCATGCCAAGTGTGCCTCGCCACCATCTTCTCTTCTCCATTTTCCTCATTGTGATATTGCACCTCATTAAAACAAATTACCCATAGGTAGAGTTCATCTACAGAATAGATGGGAAACTGTTCAATTTACAATGCCTTCAATCCAAAACCAAAACCACTCCAACCTCATTCATTGAACTTCAG
The DNA here is from genome assembly GCF_902713615.1 of Scyliorhinus canicula. Lineage (NCBI taxonomy): Eukaryota > Metazoa > Chordata > Chondrichthyes > Carcharhiniformes > Scyliorhinidae > Scyliorhinus > Scyliorhinus canicula. The sequence goes on along the minus strand of NC_052150.1, from coordinate 162,209,906 downwards.
TATGCAGATGATGCTTATGTGTGCGTTCACTCAGAATGAGCACCAACTCATTGTCAGTTTCTTCACTGAAGCAGAAAATAAATGGATCTTTTTTTGAACACCTGGAAAACCAAGGTCCTCTTCCAATCAGTTCAAAGAAAGCAGGTCTAGATGAAGAAATTCATCATCACCTCCAATATGCCAGCTCAACCTTCGGTCAACTGAGGAAAAACTTTAGTCAGGAGCATGTAGAGACAAAATCGAAGTGTTAAAGGGAATGCATAAACCTCCCAAACCCCATCTATCCAACCTTTCAAGTACCAACTGCCCACATGTGGTAGCATCTTTTATTTTATTCTTTCATGACATGTAGTTATTAGCCATCCCTAATTGCCCTCGAGATGTCTGTAGATTGTGCACAGGACTTAACAGCCATTTCATAATCCATCAAATCAGAGTGAAAGCAATTCATCCCTCATCCCAATAGTCCGCCTAAGAGAATAAGAGAATAATGGTCATTGACTTCAGGAAATAAACTACTGGCCACACCTCTGTCAGCATCAATGAGGCCGAGGTGGAGATAGTTAGCAGCTTCAAATTCCTAGGGGTACACATCTCCAAAAATCTGTCCTGGTCCAGCCACGTCGACACTACACCAAGAAAGCACAGCAGCGCCTATACTCCCTCAGGAAACTATGGAAATTCAGCATGTCCACATTAACTCTTTACAGTTACACCATAGAAAGCATCCTATCTAGCTGTATCACAGCCTGGTATGGCAACTGCACGGCCCAAGACTGCAAGAAACTTAAGAGAGTCGTGAACCCAACCCAGTCCATCACACAAACCTGCCTTCCATCCATGACTCCATCTACACCTCCCGCTGTCTGGGGAAAGTGGGCAACATAATCAACGACCCCTCCCACCCAGCTTACCAACTCTTTCCATCGGGCAGGAGATACAAAAGTCTGAGAACACGCATGAACAGACTCAAAAACAGCTTCAAAAACTCCTAAACGACTGTCTTATGGACTGACCTGATTAACACTACACCCCTGTATGCTCCACCCAATGTTGGTGTTTAGGTCGTTACATTGTGTACCTTGTGATGCCCTATTATGCATTTTCTTTTCTTTTCTTTTATTTTCATGTACTGAATGATCTGTTGAGCAGCTCACAGAAAAATACTTTTCACTGTACCTCGGTACACGTGACAATAAACAAAATGCAAAATGAAATTATGAGCACGACCGAACCAAATGGAAAGTATGTCCCATGTGACAATAAACAAAATCCAAATCCAATTTCTGAATTGATGCCAGCAAGCCTGCACAACACAGAGGCCAGGACTAATTCTACGGTTTTGGGCTCGCTGTGGAGAGGTCCTGAGGGATTTGATTGGGCACAGTCATGAACAAAACAAAATCATTACTAGATTACTGCAAGTCTTCAAGGTTTGATGCTATAGGAACAGAGGAATTAGGAGCAAAAGTAGGCAATTCAGCCCTTCAGCCCTGCTCTGCCATTCAGATCACGGTCTCAAATCCACCTCCTTACCTGTTCCCTGTATCCCTTAAACTTGTTTTTTAAAATCAGAAATATATCTATCTCATTCTTGAAGCCATTTAATGATTCAGACTCCACTACACTATGGGGCAGCGAGTTCCACAAATTCACCCCCCTCTGCGAGAAGTAGTTCCTCCTCATCTCTAATTTTAACCTACCGCCTCTCAACGCATATCTGTGACCCCTCATTCTAGAGTGCCCCACAAGGGGAACACCTGGTCTACATTTACTTTATTAATCCCTTTTAGGATTCATAGAAACACTTAGTGGGAGAAACACGATGGCCTGAACTTGGTTAAGAATGTTGGATGTCTGCAATTTCTCTTTAAATATGATGAAGTACTGCTGAGCAGTTATTTTTACTAGAAGAACATTTTTTAATACACAGCAGAATGCATCACCGCAACAGACAGGAATGCTGGTCACATGACAGAATGCTACTTTGAGAATGCTAGCTTCGCACAGCTGCAGAAGGACCTGGAGCCAGTAGAACAATGTCTTATTTACTCATTATGGAAAGAAGGCCATGTATGTGATGTGACAAAGAGCATGGCTAGAAGTAGCTGAAGGGCATCAATTGCCCCTCAGTATCCAAAGGGTTACGGGGAAATGGTGGGAGTCTGGACCTAGGTAGGGCTCTTTTGGAGGGTCAATGCAGATTCAATGGGCCAAATGGCCTCCTTCTGCACTGCTGGGATTCTATGATATGATGAAGGTGCAATTATGAATTACGAATAACTTCATCAAGAGAGGAAAAATATGTGCTCAGAGTTACCAATGGATAATGGCCGGGATTCTCCATTCCTGAGACTATTAGTTGATGCCGGCGCAGGATTTGTGGAGTTCCACGATAGTAAAACTGGCGCCTCAAATGAACCAAGCCAGTTACTGTTGAAGGGCTAGCATCAGCCCTCAATCCATTCCAGTGAGAAACGGTGCGGGAATTGCCGGTTTCACGGTCGACGCTCGGGAGGCTGACAAGCTGCAGCTGCATATACACACTTCATATCCCCACACACACCATCACATCCAACAAGATGGCAGTAAGTTGTGCGGGATCACGCTTCACCAACATCGAGCTGGAGACCCCCGTTTACAAGGTGTGGGAGAGGTGGTATACCTGTTACCCGGCCCGGGAAGAAGGTTGCCAGCCGTTGCCATTCGCCGTGCCTGGGCACAGGTGGCAGAGGCGGTCAGCGCCACCAGTAACACTGTCCGGACCTTCCAGCAGCGTTGGAAATAACTGCACAACCTCCTTAGGGCGGCCAGGGTGAAAGGGCAACACTGTGCCACCATGGCCGGGTGCCTTGGCAACTCACCACTGAAGCCACCAGCCATCCACCCCCTGGGCTGCATGTGCCGGACTGTCTAACACTGCCCTTTTCCGTTTGCCCCCTCGCCCAGGAGAAGGCCGCCCTCAACAACCGGGGGCAGGTGAAAACTGGAGAGGACTGCCGGATTCGGGGCCCCTGACCATGGCAGTGCAGAGGGCCCTGGGCGTGGTCGGCTGTCTAGCGGAAAGGGAGGTCACCGGGGTGGAGTATGGCTGAGTTGCGGATCCCTGTGACACGTGTGTCAACCCCCCTGCCCCCCAACACCACCCCCACAACACATCCACCCACCTGCCCCTCAACACCACCACCTCCTCCTCACCCTCATCCTCGTCTTCGTTGTCTCCAAAACCCTCCACCATCCCAGAGACACTCTCCTCAGTTGGGCACTTTAGCGAAGAGGCTCCTGGGACATGCTCTCGTGTGCATCAAACAGCAGGTGGAGATAGGAACTCCCCAGGGGCTGAATGAGCAGAGGGCAGGTTGACCCCAAAAACTACTTGCCGTCCAGCCGAGTTTCGGGCTTTTGGAATGTGTAGTCCCATCGATAGTGGTGATACAATCACAGAGCCAGGGACTGCATGAGAGGTTGCCAGCAAGCATCCAGAACCTGCAGGCACAGGAGATTTGCAATTTGGTATCAAATTGGCGCCTGCTGCATTTTGGCGTCGGAACCTGTTCTCCACCCAATCGTGTTTCCCGATTTCTTTGCAGCCAATGGTGAATCCCGCCCACTATCTGGCATTGGATTGCTTGACAACAGCCTATCACACACATATTCTCATTCAAATCTATAATGTAGCCCACAATTTTAGTGATGACCAGAATTTACCGCCCCGTTTTCAGCGGGCAAGAAAGCTGGTGGAGGTGGAGAATCGTGAGAGTCACAAAATGGCTTTTACACCAGCGGGATTTCCCCAGTCCATTGTCCCCGCACCTGCCGATGACTTAATGAGGTTCGCACCCTGAAAAATCTAGAACTCTATCACTGTACATTTAAAAATCATTAGCGGGCTTCGCCACTGTATTATCTCCCCATTTTATGAAATCCTCCCCCTATCGCTGGCCTGACGTCAGCGGAATTTACAACAGGTCAGGACCAACGGAGACTTGGCAGATGGTCATGCACAGGTAAGTACAGCCCCCATGATGGAGAGACTCATGTCCAGCCAGGACCCTGGCAGTGCTAGTGGACAGTGCCAGGGGAGCACTGCTGGGTAGAGGGGTGGGGTGCGCTTTGTTGAGGAGATTCAGGTTGGGGGGAGGTTCCCTGGGGGTCAGATTCCATGTCCATGGGGATGAGGGGTTCCCTGGGGCAGGAAGGAGGGGGGTATCCGATGTCCGCATTGGGATTCTATTTTTCATTCTTTTTCAGATTGAGGGGGCCTTTAGAAGGTGTCCTCTTGAAAGTGGAGGGTGCTCGTGAAGCACATTCATGCATAGCCCAACCTGCCAGCGTGATGTTGTGAGTTCGCTTCTAGGATTGATTTTGACTAAAAACATAGAACATGGAACAGTACAACACAGTACAGACCCTTCAGCCTCCGATGTTGTGCCGACCACTTATCCTAATCTAAGATCAACTTAACTGACACCCCTTCAATTTACTGCTGTGTCCATGTGCCTGTGCAAGAGTTGCTGAAATGTCCCTAATGCCAAAATGTCAAACAATATGATGGGAAAAGTAGCAGTGCAGCAAACGGGCTACACACCACTCCTCTCACCCCCCCACCCCCCCCGCCCCCACCCCTCATTCACGAGATGTGCTGCCAGCAAGGCTTCTGTTTTGCTGCAGTAAAATGGGGACTTATACCCTTCCACTCAGTGCCTAATCAGGAACTGTCATTGGGAAAGGGAGGCCACTGAAAGTCAACCCCTCCCTGGCAGCCACCATCTGACACCTCCCCATGACCCCCCCTTCCTGCCATCACTCACCTGTGCCTGGGTCCCTCCTCGATCCGAGGCCTCGGGTGGGCCCAGTATCGGCAGCAGCCATTGCTTCCCCAGTGGCATTGCTGAGTACAGAAGAACTACCAGCCTCTGAATTACTCTGATTGATCAGTGGGCGGGACTTCTACCCTGATTATGCTTGAACTTGGAAGAAGGCCTGCCACTGGCCTGGTATGTGCCTCACACATACAAGATGTGGCAGACCTTCCCGAAATGAGGAGAAGCTAGGGCCTCACCAGCTATCTAGCCGGCAGCTAAGTCCCTGTCACTTCCACAAGACCCCACCCTACAGTTCTTAAGAAATTCATTGAATCTGAAGCACCTTAGGATGCCCTTAACTCATGAAAATACATACGAATGCAAGAAATAGGAGAAGCTGTAGACCATAGACCAGCTCCTGAAGGGAAACACTCCAAGGCCTAAAGCAGCAAGAGAATAAAGTGAGAGACTTCAGGAGCAGAGAGCTTGGAAAAAAGCACTGATACCTCAGGGCCAGGCATGGCTACCACTACCTGTAACCAGAAGCCAATCAGAGCCACGTTCAGAAAGAAAAATCAAGGCGCGAAGTGACAGAGAAGCAGGTCAGTGAATGGCTGAGGAGTATTTTCTATTTATCTTGTCTAAATTTTGGAATTTGAATAGGGGTAAGCAGTTAAGTGCTTTCTGTTAGTTTCACATCTGACCACTTCAAAGTCACTCAATCGTGAAGGGAGATGAATGGAAAGCACTGAACTCTGTTTGAAGTGGTCCAGGAGCTGTCAATCAAGGCTTGAAGTTTATAATGTTGCGGTTAGTTTCACAGCTGACCATTAAAAAGTTATGCAAACCTGAAGGGAGATGAATGGAACAATGCTGACAGCTCGATGTTTGTGGAAGTTGTCAATCGCAGCCTCGTAAAATGAATATCAAAGACAAATGAATGATTAGCTTGCAGATCAAAGATCTGAGGGGGTTTAAATCCAGCTGACTGGTTTTCGCTTTTCAGGTACTGCTTCCTGTGCCTGAGCCAATCACGTAGGCCCTGGAAAATGTGGTGCCCGGCCTTCTAAGTGGATGCAAATAGGTCTTAATGATCCATTTGCATTCTCCCGCTAGTGCAGCATGCGGACCTTGATCCCAACGCCAGCAGGGGAGAGCAGTGCTTGGCACCGATCTTGTTTCTTCCCCAATACTAGATTCTCCTGCGGACCAGGAACTCCGCCGTTGGCAGAGTGCAGTGGAGATTCTAGCCCATGATCTCCCTTTCAATAATCCACGTTGGCTCTGCCTGATTGCATTCAAGATTTTTAAGTGTCCTGCTTTACCTCCTTGTCAACTGCGATAAACCTGCTTGATCCTTGGAGAATCCAGGACTTGGGCTATACAATAGTTCTCTGCTTCTGGCTAATGATTTCCATGCGTTTTGCTGTCCCAAAGAATGTTCCTGAGGCATGGAAGGCTTTCAGCTGTGAGTCACTTTTACTGGATCCACGCCTACTTTCAGGAGATTAGAAAGATGAAGAATAGTAAAAGAAAAATATCAAAATGTGACTACAGTTCTGTAAGATTTAAGTAATGCTGAAAAGTATGCCAACCCCATTAGAAGCTTTTGCTTGATACAGAACATGAATATTGCTGAAAAGAGAACAATATTGCTGAAACCTTTTGTCTTGCACTGATCAGGACATGACAGCCATCACTTGAGCCTGAAGGAAGCCATTTATGATGAAATGTTCTTCTTTTGAACATTATTAATTTATGTATATCACTTCAAGCAAAATTAAATGATCCACATTAAGAGCTTGATTTAATATCTTACATTCAAATGCAAAAAGGAATATGTGCCTTTTTTGAATTACCTGGGGATCTTGTGGAGCTTATAATTCCCCTTTCTCCACGGCAATTCTTTGGCCAATCAGAAGTGACCTTCCAAGCAATCAGCACCCTTATCTATAGTAATATAAATTGTGATTATTTGTAATTTGTCATTCTTATGTTTTCCCTAATGGGTGTGTTACATTCTTATTGGATCGCCTGATTTATATTACAAGCCCACTTATAGCTAAGGCTATTAATGATTTATTAACATTAACTGTAGGTAAAGTATACAAAACAACAAATGAATAACAGTATGATCATACACAAGCAATCTCTCTCTCCAGCACCCTCCAGCCAGTCTGCTGTCACCTGACTAACATTTACTTTCGTACTAGTGAGACTCCTAGCGGTCAATCATTAAATTACAACACAACCATGATATCTCTACAGTGTACAAGATAAAAATCTTCTGCAACATGTCTCTTTTTTCAGCAATGTAGAGATTTTGCGATAAGGATTAAGGAGTGATAGACAAAACGATGGTAAAGGAATCCTAAACATAGAATTTACAGTGCAGAAGGAGGTCATTCAGCCCATCGAGCCCGCACCGGCCCTTGAAAAGAGCATCCCACTTAAGCCCACAACTCCGCCCCATATCCGTAACCCAGCAACCCCGCTCATCCCTTTTGGACACTAAGGGCAATTTAGCATGGCCAATCCACTTAACCTGAACGTCTTTGGACTGTGGAAGGAAACCGGAGCATCCGGAGGAAACCCACGCAGAATCGAGGAGAACGTGCAGACCCCGCACAGACAGTGACCCGAGCCAGGAATCGATCCTGGGCCCCTGAAGCTGTACCTCTCAATTACACTGTCCCAACAGGTCAACATTGTAAATGTAAATATCTCCACAGTCCCTGAGGACCATCGTCTGCTCTCCCTTTACAGGCTGACTGGTGGTGATTTGACCTGAGGGTCAGCACACCTCAAATGAGAGGTGTCGTTGAGGATGGGGCCTTCATTAATAACCTCAGGTGGTACAGGAATTAAATCTGTGCTGTTGGTAGCGCTTTGCATCATGAACCAGCTGTCTAGTCAACTGGGCTAACCGACCCTCAGGTCTACATTATAGCAGTTGTGAAAGAGGTAAAATCAAGTTTCAATGGCATCAATTGTTATTCCCAGCTGTACATTGCATGGAGGCTCATACATCATAGAGTTTACAGTGCAGAAGGAGGCCATTCAGCCCATCGACTCTGCGCATGCCCTTGGAAAAAACACCCTACCCAAGCCCACACCTCCATCCTATCCCCATAATCCCACCTAACCTTTTGGGACATCAAGGGCAATTTAGCATGGCCAATCCACCTAACCTGCACATCTTTGGACTGTGGGAGGAAACCAGAGCATCCGGAGGAAGCCCACACAGGCACAGGGAGAACGTGCAGACTCTGCACAGACAATGACCCAAGCCGGGAATCAAACCTGGGACGCTGGCACTGTGAAGCAGCAGTGCTAACTACTGTGCTACCATGCCGCCCTTCCTGCAGCAGTTCTTCCAAAAACTGGCATAGATCTGCTTCTGGATTTCTGTCAACCCTGTAAAGGCAGTTCCCACAATCATTTCCAAGTAGTGTTTCACAGCCTGTCAATATAAATGGTGACAATTTGATGGGTGTGCCCACACAGGTCAGAGTGGCTATTAATCATCCCTGGCATGCCTTCCTTCATAAAGAGACACAGTGATTGGGGTGCTTTGGAAGGAACATCCAGTATTATGATTAGTCAGGCACTCACAAATCTTAGCTGTGTCATTGAGATTACTGTTCCAGTTTCCTGTGGGAATAAGAGTTTCTGCTGTAATAATCATCTGCCAAAGTGAGCTATGTTCAACTCTGTCTGGAGATGAGACTCTGCAGTAACCAGCAGGTGGGATCAAAGCACATTTCAGGCAGCATGATCTGCCAGCCATTCCACTATGAGTTGTTGTTTCTTTCTTCCAAACATTCAGGCCAAGTGAGTTCTCATTGAGAAACCAGTGGTACCATTAATGGCATTGGACCAAAAAATTAGAACATATAACACAACGGCTCATGAGAATCTAAATTCCAGCAGGAAAGGAAACAATTTTTTTTAAATGTTAACTCGATGAAATACACATTATTTCCTCCTGCCCATGACTTTCTATGTATAGATCATTATTCTGAAACCCTAAACAACCATCCCACAATCAGTTTTAATTTGCTATCCTGCCCGCCCCAATGTCAGCCAGTGCACGTTAAGCATCCAGTTTGCAAATTTAATGAGTTCGTATTGTAATAGCAATAGTGAAGCTTATTGCACTCTGTTGCAACAGGGTAAATCAGACAGCAACTTTGTGGCATTAAAACATGTGCAGAAAAAACTACACATCCGAGATTGCTGTCAGAGATATCTCACTTCTTGAAGCGTTGCGGTGCTTGGCAATAGACTCAGCACTGAAAAGATGCAACAATAAATGTTTCTGTACTTGCCACTAGTACCACAATAAAATTTACTCAACAGGTTAGGCCTGCTATACCCAGAAGTAAGCGATAACTGCAATGTTAATTAGAACATAGAACGATACAGCGCAGTACAGGCCCTTCGGCCCTCGATGTTGCACCGACATGGAAAAAAAAAACTAAAGGCCATCTAACCTACACTATGCCCTTATCATCCATATGCTTGTCCAATAAATTTTTAAATGCCCTCAATGTTGGCGAGTTCACTACTGTTGCAGGTAGGGCATTCCACGGCCTCACCACTCTTTGCGTAAAAAACCCACCTCTGACCTCTGTCCTATATCTATTACCCCTCAATTTAAGGCTATGTCCCCTCGTGCTAGCCACCTCCATCCGCGGGAGAAGGCTCTCGCTGTCCACCCTATCTAACCCTCTGATCATTTTGTATGCCTCTATTAAGTCACCTCTTAACCTTCTTCTCTCTAACGAAAACAACCTCAAGTCCATCAGCCTTTCCTCATAAGATTTTCCCTCCATACCAGGCAACATCCTGGTAAATCTCCTCTGCACCCGTTCCAAAGCTTCCACGTCCTTCCTATAATGAGGCGACCAGAACTGTACGCAATACTCCAAATGCGGCCGTACCAGAGTTTGGTACAGCTGCATCATGACCTCATGGCTCCGGAACTCAATCCCTCTACCAATAAAGGCCAACACACCATAGGCCTTCTTCACAACCCTATCAACCTGGGTGGCAACTTTCAGGGATCTATGTACATGGACACCGAGATCCCTCTGCTCATCCACACTACCAAGAATTTTACCATTAGCCAAATATTCCGCATTCCTGTTATTCTTTCCAAAGTGAATCACCTCACACTTCTCCACATTAAACTCCATTTGCCACCTCTCAGCCCAGCTCTGCAGCTTATCTATGTCCCTCTGTAACCTGCAACATCCTTCCGCACTGTCTACAACTCCACCGACTTTAGTGTCGTCTGCAAATTTACTCACCCATCCTTCTGCGCCCTCCTCTAGGTCATTTATAAAAATGACAAACAGCAACGGCCCCAGAACAGATCCTTGTGGTACGCCACTCGTAACTGCACTCCATTCTGAACATTTCCCATCAACTACCACTCTCTGTCTTCTTTCAACTAGCCAATTTCTGATCCACATCTCTAAATCACCCTCAATCCCCAGCCTCCGTATTTTCTGCAATAGCCGACCGTGGGGAACCTTATCAAACGCTTTACTGAAATCCATATACACCACATCAACTGCTCTACCCTCGTCTACCTGTTCAGTCACCTTCTCAAAGAACTCGATAAGGTTTGTGAGGCATGACCTACCCTTCATAAAACCATGCTGACTATCCCTAATCATATTATTCCTATCTAGATGATTATAAATCGTATCTTTTATAATCCTCTCCAAGACTTTACCCACCACAGACGTTAGGCTCACCGGCCTATAGTTACCGGGGTTATCTCTACTCCCCTTCTTGAACAAAGGGACCACATTTGCTATCCTCCAGTCCTCTGGCACTATTCCTGTAGCCAATGATGACCTAAAAATCAAAGCCAAAGGCTCAGCAATCTCTTCCCTGGCTTCCCAGAGAATCCTAGGATAAATCCCATCCGGCCCCGGGGACTTATCTATTTTCACCTTGTCCAGAATTGCCAACACTTCTTCCCTACGCACCTCAATGCCATCTATTCTAATAGCCTGGGTCTCAGCATTCTCCTCCACAATATTATCTTTTTCTTGAGTGAATACTGACGAAAAGTATTCATTTAGTATCTCGCTTATCTCCTCCGCCTCCACACACAACTTCCCACCACTGTCCTTGACTGGCCCTACTCTTACCCTAGTCATTCTTTTATTCCTGACATACCTATAGAAAGCTTTTGGGTTTTCCTTGATCCTACCTGCCAAAGACTTCTCATGTCCCCTCCTTGCTCGTCTCAGCTCTCTCTTTAGATCCTTCCTCGCTTCCTTGTAACTATCAAGCGCCCCAACTGAAACTTCACGCCTCATCTTCACATAGGCCTCCTTCTTCCTCTTAACAAGAGATTCCACTTCTTTGGTAAACCACGGTTCCCTCGCTCGACCCCTTCCTCCCTGCCTGACTGGTACGTACTTATCAAGAACATGCAATAGCTGTTCCTTGAACAAGCTCCACATATCCAGTGTGCCCAACCCTTGCAGCCTACTTCTCCAACCAACACATCCTAAGTCATGTCTAATGGCATCATAATTGCCCTTCCCCCAGCTATAACTCTTGCTTTGCGGGGTATACTTATCCCTTTCCATCACTAACGTAAAGGTCACCGAATTGTGGTCACTGTCTCCAAAGTGTTCACCTACCTCCAGATCTAACACCTGGCCTGGTTCATTACCCAAAACCAAATCCAAAGTGGCCTCACCTCTTGTTGGCCTGTCAACATATTGTGTCAGAAAACCCTCCTGCACACATTGTACAAAGAACGACCCATCCAATGTACTCGAACTATATCTTTTCCAGTCAATATTAGGAAAGTTAAAGTCTCCCATAACAACTACCCTGTTACTTTCGCTCTTTTCCAGAATCATCTTCGCCATCCTTTCCTCTACATCTCTAGAACTATTAGGTGGCCTATAGAAAACTCCCAACAGGGTGACCTCTCCTTTCCTGTTTCTAACCTCAGCCCATACTACCTCGGAAGAAGAGTCCCCATCTTGCATCCTTTCTACCACCGTAATACTGTCCTTGACTAGCAGCGCCACACCTCCCCCTCTTTTGCCCCCTTCTCTGACCTTACTAAAGCACCTAAACCCCGGAACCTGCAACAACCATTCCTGTCCCTGCTCTATCCATGTCTCTGAAATGGCCACAACATCGAAGTCCCAGGTACCAACCCATGCTGCCAGTTCCCCTATCTTATTTCGTATACTCCTGGCATTGAAATAGACACACTTCAAACCACAGACCGGAACACTGCCGCCCTCCTGCGAAGTCAAAACTGTGCTCCTGACCTCTCTACTCTCAATCTCTCGCACCCCAAAACTACAATCCAGGTTCCCATGCCCCTGCTGAATTAGTTTAAACCCCCCCAAAGAGTACTAACAAATCTCCCCCCCAGGATATTGGTGCCCCTCAGGTTCAGATGTAGACCATCCTGTCTATAGAGGTCCCACCTTCCCCAGAAAGAGCCCCAGTTATCCAGAAATCTGAATCCCTCCCGCCTGCACCATCCCTGTAGCCACGTGTTTAATTGCTCTCTCTCCCTATTCCTCATCTCACTATCACGTGGCACGGGCAACAACCCAGAGATAACAACTCTGTTTGTTCTCACTCTGAGCTTCCATCCTAGCTCCCTAAAGGCCTGCCTGACATCCTTGTCCCCTTTCCTACCTATGTCGTTAGTGCCAATGTGGACTACGACTTGGGGCTGCTCCCCCTCCCCCTTAAGGACCCGGAAAACACGATCCGAGACATCACGTACCCTTGCACCTGGGAGGCAACATACCAAACGTGAGTCTCTCTCGCTCCCACAAAATCTCCTATCTGTGCCCCTGACTATTGAGTCCCCAATTACTAATGTTCTACTCCTTTCCCCCCTTCCCTTCTGAGCAACAGGGACAGACTCCGTGCCAGAGGCCCGTACCCCATGGCTTACCCCTGGTAAGTCGTCCCCCCCACAAGTATCCAAAACGGTATACTTGTTACTCAGGGCAACGACCGCAGGGGGTCCCTGCACTGACTGCTTCTTCCCAGTCCCTCTTACAGTTACCCATCTATCTCCAGTCTTTGGTGTAACTACTTCCCTGAAGCTCCTATCTATGACCCCCTCTGCCTCCCGAATGATCCGAAGTTCATCCAGCTCAAGCTCCAGGTCCCTAACACGGTTTTTGAGGAGCTGGAGTTGGGTGCACTTCCCACAGATGAAATCAGCAGGGACACTGACGGCGTCCCTCACCTCAAACATTCTGCAGGAGGAGCATTGTACTGCCTTCCCTGACATCCCCTCTAGATTAAAAAAAAACAAGAAAAAGAAAAAGAAAGGAAAAGCTTACCTGATATTACCTCAAACCCTGATCCAGCTGAAAGGTAAGCAAATTTAAAGGCACTCACTCACATTCACGACAGGCCCCTGCTCCCGCTTCCCAACCACCGTGGGGTGGGGGGGTTGGTTAGAGGAGGAGGTAGGGTGGGAAACACTCACAAAGTGTTTCGGGTTTAACTGTCACTTGCCAACAGCCCCTCCACAAACCACCTTTAACTTAGGCTGACCGCACTGCACGTATGCAAATTTCCCCAGAACAGCTGATCAGTAGCTCTGCTCTGCTGCCCTCTGCTGGTTCTGAGCATCCTCTCTTGCCCTGAAAATGTGATTTTAGAAGTGTGCATTCCTGTTCCCTCAGAAGAAAATTGTGTTATAAACAGTTACTTTGCCTGTCTATCTGGTAAAAGAGGAGGTAATTGTTTTTTAATTCATTTATAGGGCTGGGGGCATCGCTGCTTAGGTCAGTATTCATTGTCCATCCTGAAGAGCCCTTGGAAAGGTGGCGGTGAGCTGCTTTCTTGAACCACTGCAGTCCATATGGTGTAGGTACATCCAGAGTGCTGTTGTGGAGGGTTTTCCAGGATTTTGACTGAGCAACAATGAAGGAACGATGATATATTTCCAAGTCACAATGGTGAGTGGATTGGAGGCGAACATCCAGGTGATGGTATTCCAAAGTGTCTGCTGCTCTTGCTCCTTTAGATGGCAGCAGTTGTGGGTTTGAAAGGTACCGCCTAAGAAGGTTTGAAATCAGACATTGATGAGTTTAAAACTGATAAAGAGGGGGTATTGCATGGGCAGTCTATACGTTTAGCTGAAAAGGGCTAGGACCAGATGAGAGGCATTCAAGGATGTTGAGGCAAGTGAAAATGGAAATTAAAGATGTTTTCCAGTCTTCCTTAAGCTGAGGCATAATGACAGAGGACTGGAGAACTGCAGATGTTACACCCTTGATCAAATAATGATGTAAAGATAAGCCCAACAACTAACGGCAGTCAGTTTAAAATTGGTGGTGAGAAAGCGTCTGGAAACAATAAAATTTGGATAAAATTCATATTCACTTGGGCAACTGTAGATTAATTAAGTAAGTCCCGAAAGACCTACTGTTAGGTAATTTGGACATCCTGAATTCTCCCTCCGTGTACCCGAACAGGAGTCGGAATGTGGCAACTGGCGGCTTTTTACAGTAACTTTGTTGCAGTGTTGATGTAAGGCTACTAATGACAATAAAAAATATTTTTTAAAAAGCAAGTTGATTCCCATGACTTTGAGGCCTTGGCCTTGTTTATATTCACCAAGAAAGCTGCAGGACATCAAATAGGCTCCCAATGCAGCTTGGAATAAAGTCTGAGAATTGGATTGGAGATATTGACAGCAAGGTAAAATGTTTTAGTGAAAAGGTAGCAGGTGCAGGTATGGTTCTGGGGAGGAAGGGGTTTTGATGTTGCACTCCTACCCATCCAAGGCTCACAAATATAATTCAAGCCTTTCCTCTTAGTTTGGCCATGCCATGGTATTGTGCAATTTTTCACCAGTTTCCATCTAAAATGGCAATTGGGATTCTATTAAATCTAAAGAGCCCGACTTCCATACTATAAAGTTGAAATAGTTGGCAGGTCCCTTCTAAAATGCAACAATTTTCATTTTCCTCCACTGCCCCATAGTGAGAGAAAATTAAGTCCTGAAGCCCATCAATGCCTCATTCTCCGCTTCAAACCAACCAGATGTAAATAGTGTAAAGGAACGGACCTAGTCTACATACCATTTCCTTTCCTTTCGCCATGAAAGGAGAGTGCCTACCAGGAATTTATTTTTCCTCCAATGTTGTCCATGCACTAACATTTGCAGGTCCTTGTCATTGCCAAGATGTGCGGAGGCGGTGGCATAATGGTATTGTCACTGGACTAGTAAGCCAAAGACCTAGAGTAATGCTTTGGGGACCCAGGTTCAAATCCTGCCACTGCAGATGATGAAAATTGAATTTAATAGAAATCTGGAATTGCAAGTATAATGGCGACCATGAAACCATTGTCAATTGTCGTAAAAACCCATCTGTTTTACTAATGCCCTTTAGGAAAGGAAATCTGCCATCCTTACCCGGTCTGGCTTACACATGACTCCAGATTCACAGCAATGTGGTTGACTCAGAACTGCCCAGCCTGCGTCGCCCACGTCCCAAAAATGAATTTTTAAAAATATGTAATTCCTGTTTTCTTTGATGTTGTTCTGTCCCATTAAGGTTCCATCTAGTGGTGAGGCATTGCTGCCTCAGTTTGCTGTTTGGTCTTCACAGGTTCTAGCTTGGTGGCAGGACTCTGACAGGGAGACTTCTGAGATTGTTGATCGGAAATTACAAAGCCCCTTCCATCTTGAGACAGACTCTGAAGTCTTTAGGACTCTATGAAATGAATGCTAGCTATAGATATGGGGCCATTCCTTTGTTGGGGAACCCCTCCACTGGATGGCCGAGGGTGGCAGCTGTGACTGGAGCCACAGCTCCAACGGAAGGGTTAAAACAGGAGGACTCATTGAACCCCCATGCCAACGACAATAAGCCGCCACCAAGAACCTGTCAGTCTTGGCAGTCAGTAGGGGTCCCATCGCCAACAGATCATAGAATCCCAACAGTGCAGAAGGAGACCATTCGGCCAATTGAGTCTGCTCTGACCCTCCGAAAGAGCATCCCAACACAGGCCCACTCTCCCGCCGCATCCCCGTAATGCCATGACCTCACATAACCTTTGGACATTAAGGGGCAATTGATCATGGCCAAACCACCTAACCTGCACATCTTTCGACTGTGGTCAGAACCCTGGAGGAAACCCATGCAGTCACAGAGGTCTTATGGGCTCGGGTTTAGAAAGCCCCAAAGTGTATCATGGAGTTCACCTGACCCACAACTTTTAATAGATTGTGGTTTGGGGAGCAAACGGCCCATTCTGCAGGTGTGGAACAGCAGAAATCGAAAAATATTTTTTTAAGCAAAACAATGTTTATTCTATGAACTCAAGTTAACCTTTTTAAAACATACAGTGAACATCTTAGCAACCATCAATTCAAATACAACTCCCAAAGAATACAATACTAAATAATCCTTAATATATTTCCAAACTACATCCAGAAGACATAAGACCCTTTGAACACAGAGATCAGGTTTAAATTCTCTAATGAGAGCAGTCATCCCTTTGAAATCACCCAAATGAACACTCTTTAGTTTGTAGAGAGATCCATGTACATCTGCTGGCTTTCACTGCAGCTCTTCTCTCTGAAAACAAAACTAAAATTTCAATCTATAGCAGCCTGCTCAAAAATGAAAGTAAAGCAGACAGCCCAGCTCCACCCACTCTCTGACATCACTGCAGTAATAAACACTTATTTCTTAAAGGTACACCCACCATGGTTATTCTATAAAAACACCCATTTCTTAAACACTCTCCCATGACACCTCCCCCAAAGAAAAAAAAACATCAACTTCAAGATGGTTTCATTTTTCACCTTTTCACTATCCTTTAGGAAATGCATACAGTAAATATACTTTTTTGTTTCAAAAAACAACACACACAAACAGGTATAATAATATAGTCCATTTTTGTTCCTCCTCTAACTGGAGTCCCTCTCGATTGACAGTCTCTTTGAAGAAGAAGGTCTCTGCACGATCCATCCATTTCTCTACGCCTTGGAATTTCTCTTTAAAGTCAGATACTTTAGTTCAATCTGATCACAGGATCCCTTGTAATTCTCCAACACATGAGCATTGGTTATCACAGCTTTCAGGCAGCCAAATGCCGGTTGAAACTCCGCTGTCCCTCCACTGAAATTTTCTACGTTTCTTCAACAAGTTCATCAGTGGAGCAACCACACTACAAATATTTTGCACAAATGTTCGATCAAATCCACTCATGCAAAGAAATCGCATTATTTCTTTTCCAAATTCACTTTTGGCAAGGTTTACCACCGAACCCGCCTCCTGAAGTCAACCAAATAACTCCATCAGATGTTTTAAATGTTCTTTCTATGTCTGGCTGAAAATTACCAGATCGTCGATGTATAATCGCACAATTGGGTAATCCTGAAACAACTTTGTTAGTTAACTGTTGAAATGTGGCTGGGGCATTTTTCATGCCAAGTGGCATAACTTTGAATTGGTATATACCGTTTGGAGTCACAAAAGCTGAAATAGCCTTCGCCCTTTCGGATAAAGGTACCTGCCAGTAACCTTTAAGTAAATCCAGCTTGGAAATAAAAGCTGATTGTCCTACTTTCTCAATGCAATCCTCCAAACGTGGAATAGGACAAGAGTCCATTCTTGTAACTGCATTAACCTTTCTGTAGTCCACACAACCATATGTTTTAGCCTGTATTGGGTAAAGTCTGGTTTAGGTACCATCGCTATGTGTGAGCTCCATTGGCTGCAAACCACCTCAATTATGCCATTTTAAGCATACTCTCAATGTCTTTGTTAACCTGTGCCAATTTTAAAGGGGTTAAGTCTATATGGATGTTGTTTGATTGGAACATAATTTCCCACATCTACATCATGTATAGCCATTTTAGTACTTCCCAATTTATCTCTACAAACATGCCCACATGATATCAATAACTCTTTCAGGTCAGTCTGTTTTTCCTCTGGAAGGTAACTCAACAATTTCTCCCAATTTTTAAGAACATCCTCATTTTCCAATTCAATTTGAGGTATGTCAAATTCACAGTCATCTGGATTTGGTTCATCACTTTGAGTTAGAATCATTAAAACCTCCTCCTTTTTCTCTCCTTCCCTTTCAAAGCATCTTTTAAGCATATTCACCTGACACACTTGGTGAGTTTTCATTCCATCTGCCCTTTTTACCACATAATTCACCTCATTCAATTTCCTTTCAATCTGATAAGGTCCAAAAAACCTTGCTTTTAAAGGTTCATCTATTACTGGTAGCAATACTAAAACTTTATCTCCACTGGCAAAACTACGAACTTTGGATTTCTTGTCCACTACCCGTTCCATCACATTTTGTGCAACTTGTAAATGTTGTCTAGCTAATTCACCTGCTCTATTTAATCATTCCCTAAAATTTGAGACGTTATCCAAGAATGTAAGTTCTGATTTCTCACTCACCAATTTTTCCTGAATCAATTTAAGTGGTCCTCTTACCTCATGACCAAATATTAGTTCAAAAGGACTGAATTTAGTTGACTCATTAGGTGCATCCCTAATTGCAAACAGTACGAATGGAATTCCTTTATCCCAATCCTCTGGATAATCTTGACAATAAGCCATCAACATTGTCTTTAATGTCTGATGCCACCTTTCTAATGCTCCCTCCGATTCTGGATGGTACGCAGTTGATTTAAATTGTTTTATTCCGAAGCTATCCATGACTTTTTTGAATAACCTTGAGGTAAAATTTGATCCTTGATCCAATTGTATTTCTGTGGGTAGTCCATATCTAGTAAAGAATTTAAGTAACTCCTCCACAATCGTTTTAGCTGTAATATTACGTACTGGAATGACCTCTGGAAATCTAGTAGACATATCCATTATAGTCAGAAGATATTGATTCCCACTTTTCGTTTTCGGAAGCAGTCCTACGCAATCAATTAGGACCCTTGTAAAAGATTCCTCAAATGCTGGAATGGATATTAAGGGCTGGTTTTATCACTGCTTGAGATTTCCCTATCACTTGACATGTGTGACATGATTGACAAAATTTAACTACATCTTTATGTAGTCCAGGCCAATAAAAATGTTTTTTGGATTTTAGCTTGAGTTTTCCTTATTCCCAAATGACCTCCCACTGGTACCTCATGTGCAACTCGCAACACCTCCTTTCTATACCCTACCGGCAAAACTACTTGATGAACTTCTGCCCACTTTTCATTCGCCTGCATATGCAAAGGTCTCCATTTTCTCATCAAGACATCACATTTATGTTAATAACATTCTGGTATACACTCAGATTCCTCTGCCATATATGCTTTCTGATACATCCGTATTATTTCTAAATCTTTTTGTTGTAACTCCACCAATTTTCCTGAACTAAAAATATCCGTCTCATCCTCCACCTGTTCTTGTTCGTTTTCGGCCATCTGATCAAAAATTGTTTCTGATAATTGCTCTTCAACTTTATCTTCACTCTTTGATTTATCCTCTTGTCTTAACCTGTGACTTTGCAACCTTGTTCCTACACAATCTGGAAAAATGCCAGGATATTCGTCCTTCAACATTTCAGTTGTCTGATTTTCCACTGCCTCATCAACCACAGTAGGCATCACTCCCACCTGTTTTCCAGCTATATCATTACCCAAGATAAACTGTATTCCTGGACAAGATAGTTTCACTATTACTCCTACTACCACTTCATCACTCTTCACTGGACTTTCCAACCTTACCTTATATAATTGAACACTACTCCTCTCACCCTGAATTCTGTATATTACCACTTTTTCTGGCACAATTCTTCCCAAAATACGTAACTCCTCATCTCTGACCATTAAAGATTGACGAGCTCCCGTAACTCTTACAATTCTGACTTCTTTACCTGCTCCTCCTGATACACATGAGTAAACGTTATCCACACAAGTAAATTCTTTAAAGAGACCTGGCACCTTCTTATCAATCATTTCTTGATCAGGCTGTACAATCTTTTGCACCTCCTTCGCTTCACTTGGGCTTTCCTTTACCACTTTAACAAACCCTGTTTTACCACATTAGCCTTCCCAGTGCTTTTCTTCAACCACCAACACTGTGACTTTACATGGCCTAGTTTATTACAGTGAAAACATTTGAAACTTTTCATTTATTTTCCACCCTCCTGGATTTATTTTTTAATCTGAGGTACACTCTCCTTATTATCTCCCATCAGATCACCTTTAACTTTACCACTTGGGTATTTCTCATGTCCCCAGTTTCTATCCCTCACAGGCTGAAACTGATGTTGGAAACCAAGCTTTTATTTATGAACTAATTCATAATCATCTGCCATTTCTGAAATGAAATTAAATGAAAATAGCTTATTGTCACAAGTAGGCTTCAAATGAAGTTACTGTGGAAAAACCCCTAGTCGCCACATTCCGGGGAGGCTGGTACAGGAATTGAACCGTGCTGCTGGCCTGCCTTTGTCTGCTTTAAAAGCCAGTGATTTAGCCCAGTGTGCTAAACCAGCCCCTCTGCTGCTAATCTCGCAGTTTTAGCCCTCTGCTCTTCCACATGAGTTCTCACTACATCAGGAATCGAATTTTTAACCTCCTCTGAAAGTATAGTTTCTCTGAGAGCTTCATACGTTTGGTCCATTTTCAAAGCCCTTATCCACCTATCAAAATTACTCTGTTTGAGCCTTTCATACACCATGTATGTTTGACCAAATTCTTTCCTTAAATTTCTAAACCTTTGTCTGTAGTATTCAGGCACTAGTTCATATGCATCTAAGATGGATTTTTTCACCTCCTCATACGTCCCAGATACCTCCTCCGGCAGTGATACAAACACTTCACTCACCCTACCTACCAGCTTTGTTTGAATCAGTAATACCCACATGTCCTGTGGCCATTTCATTTGTTTAGCCACCTTCTCAAATGAAATGAAAAAGGCTTCTACCTCCTTCTCGTCAAACCTTCGCAATGCTTGGACATATTTAAATAGATCCTCACCAAGCCTTCGACTATGACGCTCTTTCTCAATATCCTCATCACTATCATCCAACTGTACTTTTCCCTTTACGTCTGCCAATTTTAACTGACTGTCATGTTTCATGGCCATTTTCTGAAGTTCAAACTCTCTTTCTTTATCTTTTTCTGTGATCTGTATCGCCCTTTCTCTTTCTTTTTGTTTTGCTCGGGCTATTCTTTCTTTTCACCTTTCTTCTCTCTCCTTTTCTTTGTCCCCTCTATCTCTTTCTCTCTCTAATTCTTTTTCCTCTCTCTCTCTTTCTTTTTCTTCTCTCCCTCTTTTGTATTCAAGCTGCTTTAATTCTTTCTCATGTTTCATTTGTTTAATTTGTAACTGAATTTTTGCCATTTCCAATGAGTCAAACTGTATCTCAGGCAACTTTAAATGCTTAGCCACCACCATAATTACCTCCCCTTTTTGCATTTTGTCAGGTAATGTTAACTGCAATGTTTTTGCCAAATCAAACAGTCTGCTTTTAGTCTATGTCCGTAAGGTACTGTGTGTGACCGTCTCCACCCCTAAAAACTTCAGAGCCTCTGAAAGAGCCATTGTCCACCACACACTCCGCACTTAAATTGGAATACCACACCTGATAAGCAACCACAATATGCTCACCTCTCACTGTCTTTAAGTTCACTAAGCCAACCAATAGATAGACTTTTTTCCCGGACGAGCCCCCAATTTGTTATGGGCTCGGGTTTAGAAAACCCTAAAGTGTATCATGGAGTTCACCTGACCCACAATTTTTACTAGATTGTGGTATACGGAGCACATGGCACACTCTCCAGGTGTGGTACAACAGAAATCGAAAAGTATTTTTTTAAGAAAAACAATGTTTATTCCATGAACTCAGGTTAACCTTTTTTAAACATACAGTGAACATCTTAGCAACTATCAATTCAAATACAGACCCCAAAGAATACAACACTAAATAATCCTTAATAAATTCCCAAACAACATCCAGAAGACAAAAGACCCTTTTAACACAGAGATCAGGTTTAAATTCTCTAACGAGAGCAGTCATCCCTTTGAAATCACCCAAATGAACACTCTTTAGTTTGTAGAGAGACCCATGCACATCTGCTGGCTTTCACTGCAGCTCTTCTGAAAACGAAACTAAAACCTCGCTCTATAGCAGCCTGTTCAAAACAAAAGTAAAACAGACGGACAGCCCAGCTCCTCCCATTTTCTGACATCACTGCAGTAATAAACACCCATTTCTTAAACTTACACCCACTACAGTTATTCTATAAAAACACCCATTTGTTAAAGGTACTCTCACATGACAGAGGGAATGTGCAAACTCCACACAGACAGTGACCCAAGGTTGGAATCGAACATGGGCCACTGGTATTCTGAGGTAGCAGTGCTACCCACTGTGACACCTAGTTTCTAAACAGCCCACAAATCACCATAAAATTATGCAGATAGGCTTCCTGCTGCTGCCATGTGGGTAGTCTCTGATGGTGCAACCACCATCAGGAAGACTGCCCAGAGGCAGGAACATGTAACAAGTCATATTTCTCCAAAATCCCTTCCAGCCCTGCCTTGAAGCCATCCCATGATTCTGTGCTAGCCGCTTTGGCACACTTTCATGATGTGCTGAACTGTCAAGGCTAGGTTTTTCTCAACCTTCAATAAGGTACCATGCTGAGTGTGCAGGCAATAGGTGAACGTCAGCATGCAATTGATGCTCCATGCAAGTGGCCACTCTTTCCATGGACATTGAAATTAGCCTGAATGTCATAGTAATCATAATACTCATCCTAGGGATGATTTCTCCAATCCCTTTCCAATCGTGTGCATTGCATCTGGAAAGGCGAATACATGTTTTGCTGCTCCAGAATATTCTATCCATCGATGGCCTCTCGAGGATTAACGTCTGCATGCAACAGAGCAAAGCTTGAAAGATTCTGCACCTTCTGATGGAGAAATACCAATGGGTTATCAGTTTACAGCCCCTGATCACGTTCACTTGTGATGTGTGCTTCACCCACTTGACAACCCAAGTTCCTGTTATGGCAGTCCCACTAAAGTGTACATATCTCAGCTGGCGTGCATGAATCCTGTAATAATGCATTCTCAGATTGAGTGTCCCTTTTGAGGCATCTTTGCCCTCCTCCTACCTCACACCCTGAGAGATGTTTGAAGGTCCTGTGAGAAAGCATGAATTGTAACTCACAAGATGGGCGGGTTCTAAGTCATCATTGTGCAAATAATCATTTTTTGTTGCCTGCGGACATCAAATCAACATTACTAAGTGTTGTTTGCCTTGTGACAGCGCGATATTTAATTCTGTCCAAGTTGCTGGGAGACTCCCATCTTGCCATCTCCAAAGCTAGACAGGCAGAGATCTGACACCTCCTGCACTGCAGCTGTCAAGTGAAAATGACTGGAGGGCACCCCTGGTCCTCTGTCTTTCCCTGGTTCTCTGTGCCCTCTTCTCCTGCAAGGAAAAAAAAGAGACTAGTGCATGTAAGAATTGAAAGGGATAGGTGTGGCATTGCGATAAGGTGACTGTCAGTGGTGGTTGGTCAGATGGGGATGTGAGTCGATGCCTTGACAGAGAGTGATACGTGCCCCTTCAAGTTGTACTAGTATGAAGAATGAGGCAGGAGATAACTTAGGAAGGCAGAGTGTGTGAGTGTTTACTTGATTGTCTAATGCCACTCACCTTTCCTGTGGTGATCGGCCCATTGAATCGTTTGCGACACTGTATCCAAGAGTGAGGCACCACATTCCCACTGTTAGCCTCCCCTATTACTTCGAAACATGCCTGCTTGTTTTCCTTCCTTCTTCTGCCTGTTTATGAGTAACAGAATATCCACAAACCTGTAGGGATCCAGGGATGTATCACCAAAGCTTGATGCAGCTTTACCACATTGAGTCTCTTTTTGACAACCTTTTGGCTCGTCAGCACAATTCTACCATCTTTCAAGCCAGATTCTTGATGTGTTCTTTTAAATATTGGAGCTGTAAGGGACTGATGCAGTTTATCACC
The DNA here is from genome assembly GCF_902713615.1 of Scyliorhinus canicula. NCBI lineage: Eukaryota > Metazoa > Chordata > Chondrichthyes > Carcharhiniformes > Scyliorhinidae > Scyliorhinus > Scyliorhinus canicula. Next base: position 162,186,090 of record NC_052150.1, on the reverse strand, counting down.
ATACTCATTTGCTCGAATTGGTCAGGAAGCCCAGAGGTCATAAGTTCAAACGTTCATAAGATATCGGAGCAGAATTAGGCTAATCGGCCCATCGAATCAGCTGCGCCATTCTATCATGAGAGATATGTCCCTTATCTGTTACCGTCAATGCTACAGACCAAGAGCTGAATTGCAAAATCATGCACAGCATTTCCTCCCTTGAACACATGGGGTGGGATTCTCCTGGAACCGGTGGGGCAGGATTCTCAGGGAACCGGTGGGCGGGCCACTCCGGCGCCGAGGAGTGGCGTGAACCACTCCAGCGTTGGCCGCCCCAAAGGTGCGGAGGCTAGGCCAGTGCCCCCACAGCACAGGCCTGCTCGTGGATTGGTGGGCCCCAATTGCGGGCCAGGCCACCGTGGGGGCATCCCTGCCTGGGGCCAGATCCCCCCGCGCCCTCCCGAGGACTCTGCTGGCCGCCCGTGGAGCTAGGTCCCACCGGTAAGGACCTGTTGTGATTTACGCCGGCGTGACCGGCCGAAACCAGGCGGCCACTCAGCCCATCGCGGGCCGGAGAATCAGCTGCCAACGGCCCCCGAGCGGTGCGGCGCTTTTCTCGCTCCCGCCAAAACCCTGGCGACGGAGAAATCGGCAGCTGGCGGGGGCAGGATTCACGCCGCCCCCCCCAGCGATTCTCCGACCCGGCGGGGAGTCAGAGAATCCCGCCCATGAGCGAGGAGCAGGAAACGACAATTTAGACTTCCGAGCCTAAACTCCTTCAATGTGATAATGGCGGATCCCATCAGGGCCTCAAACCCAGTTTCCTGCCCCTTCTCCATAACCTTTCAACCAATTGCCAATTAAAAATGTGTGACGCCTCCTTAAATTTACTCACTGTCCCTGCATCCACTGCGCTCTGGGGTCGCAAATTCCATAGCTTCACAACTCTCTGGGAGAAGTTGTTTCTTCGCAAACCTGTTATAATTTGCTACCTCTTAAGATTCTGACCTCTCATTTTAGAACACTTCAATAGAGGAAGCATCTGCTTCACTTCTACTTTATCCATACCTTTTAGCATCTTGCATACCTCAATTTGATCTCCCCTCATTCACCTGAACTCTAGCGAGCATAGGCCGAAACTGTTCAATCTCTCCTCATACGATAAACCCCTCACCTCTGGATTCAACCTTGTGAACCTCCTCTGAACTGCCTCCACTACATATTTCCTCAAATAAGGGGACCAAAACTGTGGCCAATACTCCAGGTGCGGTCTTACCAATGCTTCGTACAGTTGCAACAACACTTCCTCACCTTTATACTCAATTCCTTTTGCTATAAATGCCAACATTCCATTTGCTTTCCTTATTATCTGCTGAACGTGCATGCTCGTTTTCTGTGACTCATGCACAAGGACACCCAGTTCCCTCTGCATTGAAACACCCTAGAGTCTCTCTCCATTTAGATAATAAGTTGCCTTCCCATTTTTTTGACCAAAATGCATGACCTCACACTTATCCACGTTAAACTCCATCTGCCACATTTTGGACCACTTTCCTAACCTATCTATATCCAATCTATGTATCTGTAGGGGCAGCACAGTAGCACAGTGGTTAGCACTGTTGCTTCACAGTTCGATTCTCCGCTGGGTCACTGTCTGTGCGGAGTCTGCACGTTCTCCCAGTGTCTGTGTGGGTTTCCTCCAGTTGCCCAAAAGACGTGCTTGTTGGGTGATTTGGACATTCTGAATTCTCCCTCAGCGTACCCGAACAGGTGATTTTTACAGTAACTTCATTGCAGCAATAATGTAAGCCTACTTGTGACACTAATAATGATTATTATAATCACAAACGTTATTATTATAGTCAGCTGCAAATGTATCAAGAAAAGCCAATGACAAACACACTGCTGAAACATCTGATGTTCTGATGTGCCTCCAGGTTCCCTGCTGTGAGTGGGTAAGGTTAAATTCAGCCCTACAATTGGATCATGAATTTGCTGTTTTATGTTGTACTGATTCTTCTAATATTTAGAAATAATCGTGTATTCAATGTTTTCCTTTTTTCCACAATATTTAACATGTCCATTGTTGTGTAATAATATCAAGTAGATTTAGTGCCAGTGTACATTCTCACTATTAGATGCCATCTGTCATCCATTACTTCAGCTGCACCATCTCTCCAGATCATTTTGAATTCAATCTGTATCATTGGAACACTCAGTTTTTCTTGTAACTTGGTGCCATCCATTGATGTTGACATTCTACCTCCAACATCCTCCGAGTATTTTAACTGGAAGGTAGGATGTGTAATTGGTCAGAGTTGCCCAATTATAACCACACATTTTAATAAACATCCTCTTTCCTATCATCGAGTCAATTTATCATCCAATTACAGCTTCCTGTTGGATTCCAGTTGCTTCTATTTAGCCAAAAGTCTCTTGTGAAAAACATTACTGCCAAAGTCATACTCAGCAGATAGAAACTGACCATAGACTAATATTCTTGAACACCTGTGAAAAGCTCACTTTATTACAAGTATACATTACATTCCTGTATATATGGTAAAAATCCTACTCTGACTGAGATCTAAACATCTGACAGCTTTCCGAGTGTGATTCTTTGCACCTTTATAATCATTTGAAGTTTGCAACGGTAATTTCTTGCCTGAAGTCAGTAAAATGGAATTTATCTCGGAAGGAAATGTTTTCATACCGCTCTTATCAATGAGGATTATCACAGTGGAACATTCAGAACCGAACCAGCAGGCACACTAATCTCTGCTATTGCCTACTTATAGAGTTGCAAATTGTTTCACCTACATTCAAAATTGCTGTAGGTTGTGAGGCATGTTCCCTAACTGCATCACAGAGTAATTTCTGCCAGGGACAAGAACTGTCTTCACAGCGTTTTGCTCCAAATGACTGAACAATCGCTCGTGGTTTGAGCAGTGCTCTCATTTCTTCTGATGCCACCAAACTTATTCTGAACAAAAGACACATACTCTCCAAAGACTTCACCTGTAATACTCGGAAATGATCTGTGAAATTATTCTGGTGCTATTTTGCTTTTGGCACCAGCAACCACATGGAACTGAAAGGATTAGCATGACATCCTCCTTTCCAATATTAAGAACAGAATCAAGCTCACCAGCACCCACTAATATATTACGATCCGTGGACAAATTGCAGTAGATGAATTTATAAAACCAATTATATTCAAGTGAATCCTTTTCTTTATTCCTGCTGCTTTGAGAAATCACATCCCACTCCACACACAGCAAGTGAGCATGTCAAATTGTAAAGATCTTTAGTAAGGTGAAAATATGGCAAAATTATAATTAGTGAATCTTTTTATGTAAAATAAATCAGTTCTTTTTGAATTCATCACCTTGCCATCCCATGGAGCATTAATTTTTTTTAACTAAAAGGAAACATTTCATTTCCTGAAGTGTTGATCCCTCTCATTTAGTCAAATTTGATGTTCTGAGTTAAGTCCTTCCCTTAAGGACATCTTTAAGCTAATTACATTTGCAAATGGGGAAATGTAGCAAAAAAGCACCATAACCCCCAAAGGATATATAAAACAAATTAATGCTCCCAAAAACACATTTATACAGTTAATTCACATCCTTTTTACGGAATCATTTACATAAAGGGAACTTTTGCTAAGATAGCAATTTATTTCAGTCAGAGAAAAACTGGTGATTATGGGAAATATTTTGTGAGCTATTCCCAGCAGGAAAAAAAAGGAAAACAAAAGCAAATGGTGGAATCACAGCGAGTTGATTTCATAAATCATTAATGTGGCATAAATTGGAAACATCACAAAAGGAAAACATTAACTGCATTCAGCACAGGAAAGTTCCTTAAGTGTTACTCAAAGCCATTCAAAAAAATGGAAAATTTTCTGCTTTAAAGGACTGAACATTTTTGAAAGCGAGAAGTTTCTATGTTGCTTTATGTATTGCTGGAGTGAATGTTTCAAACAGGAATAACATAAGGCAGTAAATAACTATGAAAAGTAATTCAACTCAAAGGCTGCTCCTTCTGCAGACTGTGTATAACTTGAACCTTGACAAATTTGTTTAGTCTCCTCAAAATGGCGAGTAATTACATCTAAAACTTTGAAAAAGACAAAGCTCAGTGAAATTAAAAGATTCCAAGTTATTAATCTAACATTGTAACCTATGTATTTTAATCTTGATCACTTGAATTTAACACCAAACCCAGCAGCGCATAACAGTGTTATACCCAATCTCGAATAGCTGCGGATAAATTTTCACCACAGAAAACAGGAGCCGGGTCAGAAACTCACCTCCCGTGTGTGGCATTATGAGAAATGTGCAGAACTGTAAGGGACAATGGAATGTCCGAATCACACACTTTAAGCTAGATGCAAAACTATATGAAGCATCGATGCTAAACCTTCTGGGAGAGTGTTGAGGAGAAGGCTCGGAGAAAGACTGGAGAAAGACTATAGGAAAGCTAGTGTGAGCGAGAGCAGATCATAGTTATTGTATTAATATAGAAATTAATGGTAGATGAGTGTAGCTTGTATATTTATTGCCAATTGTTTATTATACAGAAGTAAAAAGTCGAATTCAAGTACTGTAAATAAATCTTTATCTTTGTTGAATACAGAAGATAGTTGTGGTCTTTGTGAAAACTACGCCAACCATCCTAGGATCTGAACCACATGGAGCACCACACAGTGGGAAACTACTTTTCATGTGAGTGAACTCTTTAACTGGTGTGAAGATCGGTTTCCTGTCCACTTAAGAGCCAGTGACAGCCTGGACAGAGGTCGGTCAGGTGAAGTATGAGGTAAATTTTTACTTCCCATAGCATCCATTACTGATGTTGTTGGTTGATCAAATGCAGAAATCTGCTCATTTTTAGCTCAGTTGGCTAGACAGCTCATTTGTGATGCAGAACCAGGCCAACAGCGTGGGTTCAATTCCTGTACTGACTGAGGTTATTCATGAAGGCCCCACCTTCTCAGCCATGTCCCTCGTCTGAAGTGTGGTGATCCTCAGATTAAAACACCACCAGTCAGCTCTTCTGCCAGGCGTGCAGAGGTTTTCCAGCATTTTCTCTTTGGTTTCAGATTCCAGCATCCGCAGTAATTTGCTTTTAACCAGTCAGCTCTCCCCCTCAAAGGGGAAAGCAGCCTATGGTCATCTGGGACTATGGTGACTTTACCTTTACCTTAACTTTGTTTGGAATTAACTGGACCATTCTCCCCATCCCCGTGGCCATTGTTACTTTGGAACTGCTTCAAGGTATCAGGTGACCTGCTGGAGACATGTTGTTAGCTCAGCAATTTTTAATTTTTAATAGCACATAATAAAGACTTATAGAATAGTCCAGCTGATTAATATATAGATGGATATATTATCTTCACGTCTCGATGGTGGCATCACGTAGGAGAGCTGGAGGCCTGGCCCCTGATCAGGTCTGCTCTTTGATTCGTAGATACTGGCCTTGATCGTGCATTGTGAGATGATGGGAGGTAGGAAGATCCTCTTCTACAGGGCGGTAGGAGGAACCCACTCTGCCATGCAGCATGGGCACATCTCTGTTCAGCCTCTCCTCCCTCTGCCTCATCTTCTTCCTCCTCTTTCACCTCCTGTTCCTCCATGAATAAGATGTCTCCTTCCAGGGATCACAATCCTTAAGGTCCACATCTCTCTGGAGGACCTAGGGGACCATAGCAAACCACCACCATGACCGTGGCCCTTGCAGGAGGGTATTAATGGGCACCACCGTACTTGTCTCGACACAGAGGCATGTGGAGGGATGGTGGCATAGTAGTAATGTCACTGGACTATTAATCTAGAAACCTTGGATGCTTTGGGGTATGGGTACAAATTCCACCACGATAGCTTCAAAACAATCTGGAATATAAAACCTATCTTGGCAATGGTTACCTTGACAAATATCATCGTAAAATCTCATTTGGTTCATTTGTGTCATTTAGAAGAGGAAATTTGCTGATCTTACTCTCTCTGACCTACATATGAATCCAGCCCCGCAACAATGAGGTTGATTATTGATTTACGTCTGAGAAACAGGTGAATGAAAGATCGATGAGGATGGGATTCGAACCCACGCGTGCAGAGCACAATGGATTAGCAGTCCATCGCCTTAACCACTCGGCCACCTCGTCTCATGAGGTTGATTATTAACTGCCACTTAACTACAAGTCACACAGTTCAAGGGAAATTAGAGATGGACAATACATGCTGATCTTGGCAGTGATGCCGACATCGCATGAAAGAATATATAAAAGAAATCAAAATAAATCCTCAGAAACTGGGTGGTCTTCTCAAAGCTGCCCTGCTGAGCTGGTCTCGTTGGTGTTATCGCCTCTGTTGCCTGCAGAGGGTGAGTAGCCTTTTCGTGCGATATTCCTTGTCCCTGAGGATCCATCCATGCACTTGAGGGTTAGAGTGAAGTCTTGAGGTAGATTGAACTGCTGAAGATGAAGGAGCCATGGCTGTTGCCAGGAAAACCTGCATAACCATAGAGGAAACTATTGCTGTAGTCACAGACTACTTGATCTTTGAAGGAGTGGATGCCCTTCCTGCTGATAAAGCAGAGCAGACAGTTTCAATCAGGTTGGCACTGCCAGGGTGCCTGGGGCATCATTCAGAAAGAGCACCTGGCCATTTGAGGAAGAATTTCAGAACAAAGAAACAACCTCTTTTTAAATACTGCACTTAGAAACAGCACTTGTTCAAAAGATGGAGCATTTTAGAGTTAATGAACCATGAATCATAGATCTCCACAGTACAGAAGGTGACCATTGGCCATTGACCCATTCATAGATCATTAGGTTTCGCCCAGTAAGGTGGAGTATAAGAGCCCGTGTCACCCCAGCAGCTGCATTCTGTACCGGCGCTACTGGGGGAAACATCTAGTGCAATAAAGCCTTCAATTGTCCTACAATCTTGCTTCTGGAGTCATGATCGAGCATCACCAGGTACAGAGTGGAATTAAAGGGGCAGGAGTTAAGTGGGGAAGATGATGGATGGTAGAGATGATTGGAGGCACAAGCCTCCGGTAAGGTTGGTAACGTGGAACATCCGGGGACTGAATGGGCCAGTTAAAAGGTCATGGGTGTTCACGCACCTCAGGAGCTTGAAAGTGGGGGTGGTCTTTTCGCAGGAAACACACCTCCGTGTGAAGGACCAGGTTAGGTTAAGCAAGGGGTGGGTCGGGCAGGTTTGTCACTTGGGGTTTGATTTGAAATTGAGGGCTGTGGCGATTTTAATGAGCAAAAAAATGGGATTTGTGAGTATGATGGAGGTGAGGGATCCAGATGGGAGATATGTGATTGTGAGTGGGGTATTGGAAGAGGCACCCGAAGTGTTGGTGAATGTATATGCCACAAATTGGGATGATGTGGGTTTTATGAGGGGGTTGCTGGCAGCAATCCCAGATTTGGCCACGTACCAGTTGATCATGGGAGGAGATTTTAACTGTGTCCTGGAGATGAGGGTGGATAGATTGAGCCCCAGGTCGATGGGTAGGGTATGAATGGCAGGGGAGTTGGGGGGGTTTCTGGAAAGGATGGGTATGGTGGATCTATGGCGCTTTCAGAACCTAGGGGAAGGGGGTATTCCTTCTTTTCACACGTCGATAAGGTGTATTCGAGGATTGATTACTTTGTAGTGAGTTGGGAGATTTCGGTTGGGGTGGAGGGGTCAGAGAATGCGGGTATAGTTATCTCGGACCATGCCCCCCACTGGCTGGAGATTCGGTTCAGTACGGGACGAGAGCAGAGGCTGGGGTGGAGGTTGACTCGAGGTTGTGGGCGGATGGAGGTTTTTGTAATAAGGTGTGGTTGGCGATTAGGCATTATATGGAGTTCAATCAGAATGGGGAGGTGTCGGCATGCAGTTTTGGGAAGCAGTGAAGTCAGTGGTCCGGGGAGAAATTATCACATTTACGGTTTGTGTGAATAAGGAAAGGAGGGAGGAACATGACCATCTAGTGAGCAAAATAGTGCAGGTGGACAGGGAATATTCAAGGGTGCCCAGCGTGGAGGGATTGGTGAGGAGGAAAAAGTTGCAGGGGCAATTTGACAGGCTGATAATGGGGGAGGGCGATAGGGCACCTGCGTAGGGCATGAGGCGTGCAATACGAGTATGGGGAGAAGGTGAGCCATATGCTGGCGCAGCTGCATCCAGGGAATTACTGAAGATCCGGACTGGGGCTGGGGATGTGGTGTCAGAGCCAGGAAAGATAAATGAGGCATTTAGAGAGTACTTGGGATTCAGGTAGCGGGGGAATGGGCAGGGCTCCATAAGTGGAACTTAACGAAGCTGGTGGAGGAGGCCAGGGAGGATTTTAAGAGGTGGGATACACTGCACTTACTGCGGCGGGGAGGGTCCAAGTGGTGAAAATGAATATTCTGCCGAGGTTCTTGTTTATCTTCCAGTCTCTCCCGATCTTTATACCAAAGGCCTTTTTTCGGAAAGTGGTCACAATCATTTCTGACTTTGTATGGGCGGGAAAGGTGCCAAGGGTAGGGAGGACCCTGCTACAGAGGCCGAGGCAGCAGGGAGCCGGGGGGGGTTGGCGTTGTCAAACTTTCTTCATTATTATTGGGCGGCGAATGTGGACAAGGTGTGGCGGGGTGGGAAGGAGAAGGGTAGAGGGTTAGGATGGAGGAGGAATCTTGTAGGGGGTCAATTTTGAGGGCTATGGTGACGGCAGCATTGCAAATGGCACTGTGTAGATATTCAGGGAGCCCAGTGGTGCAGTCCACGGTGAAGATATGGAATCAGCTAAGGAGGCATTTTAGGGTGGGAGGGATGTCGGTGCTAACGCCACTGTGCGCGAATCATGGGTTTGAGCCGGGATAGTGTATACAGGAGTTGGAGGGAAGTGGGGCTGGTCAAGGTGAGGGATTTGTATTTGGAGGAAGGGTTCGCTAGTCTAGAGGACCTAAGGGAGAGGATAGAGCTGCCGAGGGGTAGTGAGTTCAGGTATCTACAGGTTAGGGACTTTGCACAAAATGTCTGGAAGGGGTTCCCTTAATTGCCAGGATTCACCCTGCTGGAGCGACTGCTGCTTCCAGATGTGGAAGCGGAGGGAAGAATTGGGGATACATACAAGTGGCTGGGGGAGCAGGGAGGCGAGCGGGTGGTGAAGATCAAGGAGAAATGGGAAGCGGAGTTGGGAATGGAGATCAATTGGAGAGTATGGAGTGAGGCACTGCGAAATGTAAACGGGACCTCCTCTTGTGCAAGGATGAGCCTGATACAGTTTAAGGTGGTGCACAGGGTGCATATGACTTGTCACAATATCCACTCATGTGTATCATGAGATGCAGACAGACAGTGATTGACACACAGGATAACCAATGAACACACACGACACAGAACAACCAATCAACAGACAGGACACCACCACTATAAAGCCCACAGGGCATTAAGAATCTCCCTCTCTCACAGGACACGGCTAGGGAAATAGTCGCAGTGCACAGGCCAAGGAACATCATCACCATGTGATAGAGATCTAGTCTGGTCAAGCCAGTAGGAGGTTATTAGTTCGGTTAATAGAGTGTCAACCCATAGCAGATTATGTACAGCAATCAACAGGTTCAATAAAACAGTGTTGGACCATCTCCTGTGTCGGAAGCCTGTTTCTCGTTTTACTGCATCCAGTTGCAGTCAATGTTAGACCAACACAGATGACACATCACGGTACCAGAGAGCTATTAACTCTGAACCTACCTCGAGTGAATCTGCAACGACCAGTACACAGCGGCATGGAAAAGATCCAACCTCCTCCGCAACTCCGGATCTCCGGCAACCTCGGCGCCAACTGGAAAGTCTTCAAACAGAAGTTCCTCCTGTATATCGAGACCTCCGAACTCGAGGCAGCATCGGATGCCCGAAAGATCGCACTGTTCCTGTCGACTGCGGGGGCCACGCAATCCACATCTATAACTTGCTCCCATTTGCCGATGTCGAAGGCAAGACAAAGTTCAAGACGGTTCTGCTGAAATTCGACAACCACTGCAACATTGAGGTGAATGAGAGGTTTGAACGGTACATCTTCCAACAGAGGCTTCAGGGTAAGGATGAACCTTTTCAGTCCTTCTTGACCCATCTCCGCATCCTAGCGCAGTCATGTAATTATGACTCGACGGCTGATTCCATGAGCCGGGATCAGGGGCGAAATTCTCCGACCCCCAGCAGGGTCGGAGAATCGCCTGGGGCCGCCGAAAATCGTGCCCCCGCCATGGCAGAGATTCTCCGCCACCCGGGAAGTGGCGGTGGCGGGAATCTCGCCACTCCGATCAGGAGAGGCCCCTGCGATGATTCTCCGACCCGGATGGGCCGAAGTCCCGCCGCTGGGAGGCCTCTCCCGCCGCCAAGGTTTAAACCACCTCTGGAACGGCGGGATCAGCAGCGCGAGCGGGCCCCGGGGTCCTGGGGGGGGGCGATCGAACCCCGGGGGATGCCCCCACGGTGGCCTGGCCCGCGATCGGGGCCCCCCGCTCAGACTCCGGGCCAGTGCCCTGGGTGCACTCTTTCTCCTCCGCGGCCACCACGGCCTCCGCCATGGCGGAAGCGGAAGAGAACCCCACACCGCGCATGCGCCGGTAGTGACGTCAGCGGCCAGCTGCTGCTGACGTCACTGCCGGCGCATGTGCTGACCGGCGAAAGCCTTTCGGCCAACCCCGCTGCCGGGGGCACCGGTTTTTTGCGGCAGTCTTCTGGTGCTAACCGCTCCGGCGCGGGGCTGGCCCCCAAAGGTGGGGAGAATTCCCCACCTTTGGGGAGGCGCGACCACTGAGTGGTTGGCGCCACTCCCCTACTCCGGGACCCTCCGTCACGCCAGGTAGGGGAGAATGCCACCCCAGATCGTTTTCGGGGTCCAGTCCGACTCCCTGTGGGAGCAACTCCTCAAAATCAAACAGTTGATCCTCTCCGTCGCCATCGAAACGTGCGTTGTCCATGAGCATGCCAGGAATCGTTACTCCTGCATCAGGGCAACAGAAAATGCAAAACTAGTCTCCCACGAGCCAGAAAGGGTGCAGGCCATCACAAAAATGCAAGGCCTGAGCACCAAGGAGAGTGGCTGTTTTGCGTGCTTTTCCCGGGATACTTTTTCTCTGGTTAATGTTTTATATTATTAATGTTTAACATCTATAAATATTGTAAAATGCTAATAAAATTAAGTGAAGATATATATATTCTTTCAAACTTTGGTTTGTCATGAGGCTGTTGATTCCCTTAAAAATACACTTTACTATATAAAGAGAGGTTGAAGTCACAGAAAGTGAAATAATGTTTGTTTTTTTAACTTTGGTATGCCACAAATGTGTTAATTTCATTAAAAGAACTATAATGGAAATAATGCGGTGATCATTCGTGAAAGAGTATGATTGTCCACCTAAGATACTCTGTTCCTGATCACTGGTTCTGTGGTCCTTACGTTGCTGATCAGCCCACATCTTTAATCACTCAGTTGGCAGGAGTTTCCAAAAGGTTGGATTGTTCCTTGGGCACTAGGTCATGGGTATTCCTTTCTTAGTTGCCTTTTCCGGGCCTCCTCTTGTCGTTGGCTGTATTTTTACCCTTCGGTCAGAAAGTTCCTCCAAGTAGGTCACTTCTGAGCAAAGGTCTCCCAGGCATTGACGTCTATGTTCCATTTCTTGAGGTAAGCCCTCAAGGTGTCTTTGAAGAGCTTCCTTTATTGTCCTCTTGTTCGGGATCCTTCCTTGAGCTGGATAAAGAGATTTTCCTTTGGCAGTCGGGACTCTGACATGCTAAGCATATGGGCGGCACAGCGGAGTTAGTTTTGGATGATCATGGCCTCAAGACTAGAGCTAATGACTCCTTAAGGACGCTAATGTTAGCACGCCTGTCCTCCTCACTGATTCAGAGCTAAAGTACATTTGAATTTTGCAATATATTTTAAGCTGTGTTGTTCAAGAGTCTCCCTGATGTAATGTTCATCCTCACACACCTCAGATATTACTTCAAATGCTTTAACAAAGTTTAATGCCTTAGTTGACGTATGCAAGCCTCCTGGAAGCTAATGTGAATGATCATTCTGACAGTTACTGTGGAATCCAGCGCAGATTCAAAATCTGTAGTCAGGCTACATCTCCGCCAGGCGCGGAAGCAAATCAGTTACACATTCCACGTGTGCCAGGATACTGCTCTTCAGCAGCTGCTGCTTTCAGACTTTGAGCATATAATATTGACAATTGATATGTCAAAACTTTCTCCTATCTCCGTCCCCCTCCTCTTCCCCTCTTCCCTCCCTCCCCTTCTTCTCTTCCCTCCTCCCTCCCTTATCTTTTCCCTCACTCCTCTTTACAGATAGATCAAACCGTTTGTGTTTAAATTAGGAAATGTATTTCATTGCAAGAAATTTGTAAAAGTTGAGGTAATTTTATGTAATTGTTCAGCTAATAAAGTTAAACATTAAGTTCAATGTTAACTGGTCCCAAAGTGTTGTATTTATAAAATCATTTTTGTCAAAAATGTTTTACATTAAACTTTACAAGCATCTAGAAATGTCTTACTGAAACATCAAAACACAACGTTTAATTATGAGATAATTGTAAATGAATAAGATTATTGAAATGACAGGATGATAAAATTCCTACAGTGCAGAAGGAGGCCATTCAACCCATTGGGTTTGCACTGACCCTCTGAAAGAGCACACTATTTAGGTCCACTGCCTCGCATTGTTAGACGTTTAGCAGCTGTTGTATAAAGAGTCAAAAGTTTTGCTCCTTTTCTCAAACACCTTTATTTCACAAAACTCGATAATCACATCACCTGACACAAAGGCCACCTGAAGCCTCTTTACGTATCAGTGTCAATTGGGTTGGATTTGTTTATTGTCACGTGTACCGAGGTACAGTGAAAAGTATTTTTCTGCAAGCAGCTCAACAGATCATTCAGTACATGGGAAGAAAAGGGAATTAAACAGAATTCAAGAAAATACATGAGAATACATAATAGGGCAACACAATATATACAATGTACTACATAAGCATTGGCATCGGATGTTAATGTTAATGAGGTCAGTCCATAAGAGGGTCATTTAGGAGTCTGGTGACAGTGGGGAAGAAGCTGTTTTTGAGTCTGTTCGTGCGTGTTCTCAGACTTCTGAATCTCCTGCCTGATGGAAGAAGTTGGAAAAGTGAGTAAGCCGGGTGGGAGGGATCCTTGATTATGCTGTCTGCTTTCCCCCGGCAGCGGGAGGTGTAGATGGAATCAATGGATGGGAGGCAGGTTCGTGTGATGGACTGGGCGGTATTCACGACTCTCTGAAGTTCCTTGCGGTCCTGGGCCGAGCAGTTGCCATACCAGGCTGTGATGCAGCCCGATAGGATGCTCTCTATAGTGCATCTGTAAAAGTCGGTAAGGGTTAATGTGGACATGCTGAATTTCCTTAGTTTCCTGAGGAAGTATAGGCGCTGTTGTGCTTTCTTGGTGATAGCGTCGACGTGAGTGGACCAGGATAGATTTTTGGTGATGTGCACCCCTAGGAATTTGAAACTGCTCACCATCTCTACCTTGGCTCCGTTGATGCTGACAGGGGTGTGTACAGTACTTTGCTTCCTGAAGTCGATGACCAGCTCTTTAGTTTTGCTGGCATTAAGGGAGAGATTGTTGTCGCTGCACCACTCCACTAGGTTCTCTATCTCCCTCCTGTATTCGGACTTGTCGTTATTCGAGATCCGGCCCACTATGGTCGTATCGTCAGCAAACTTGTAGATGGAGTTGGAACCAAGTTTTGCCATGCAGTCATGTGTGTACAGGGAGTAGAGTAGGGGGCTAAGTACGCAGCCTTGCGGGGCACCGGTATTGAGGACTATTGTGGAGGAGGTGTTGGTGTTCATTCTTACTGACTGTGGTCTGTTGGTCAGAAAGTCAAGGATCCAGTTGCAGAGTGGAGAGCCAAGTCCTAGGTTTTGGAGCTTTGATATGAGCTTGGCTGGGATTATGGTGTTGAAGGCGGAGCTGTAGTCAATAAATAGGAGTCTGATGTAGGAGTCCTTGTTTTCGAGATGCTCTAGGGATGAGTGTAGGGCCAGGGAAATGGCGTCTGATGTGGACCGGTTGCGACGGTATGCGAATTGAAGTGGGTCAAGGCGTTCCGGGAGTATGGAGGTGATGCACTTCATGATCAGCCTCTCGAAGCACTTCATTACAACTGTCGTCAGGGCCATCGGGCGGTAGTCATTGAGGCACGTTGCCTGGTTCTTCTTTGGTACCGGTATGATGGTGGTCTTCTTGAAGCAGGTGGGGACCTTGGAGTGGAGTAGGGATAGGTTAAAGATGTCTGTGAATACCTCTGCCAGCTGGTATGCGCAGGCTCTAAGTGCACGACCAGGGATCCCGTCCAGGCCCATCGCCTTCCGTGGGTTCACTTTCAGGAAGGCTGATCTGACTTCGGAAACTGTGATGGTGGGTATGGGTGAATTATGGGTTGCTGGGGCACTCGATAGCGGATTGTTGGTTACCTGCTCAAACCGAGCATAGAATGCATTAAATTCATCGGGGAGGGGTGCACTGCTGCCAGAGATATTGCTCGGCTTCGCTTTGTAGCCCGTTATGTTGTTTAGTCCTTGCCACAACCGCCGAGAATCTGTCTGTGACTCTAGCTTAGTTTGATATTCTCTCTTGGCATCTCGGATGGCTTTGCGGAGGTCGTACCTGGATTTCTTGTATAGGACAGGGTCGTCTGCCTTGAACGCCTCAGATCTGTCCTTCAGTAGGGAGTCAATCTCACGGTTGAGCCATGGTTTCCGGTTGGGGAACGTACGTACTGCTTTCTTTGGCACGCAGTCGTCCACACATTTGCTGATGAAGTCTGTGACGGTGGTGACATACTCATTTAAGTTAGTCGCTGAGTTCTTAAATATGGACCAGTCCACTGTCTCCAAGCAGTCACGTAAGAGCTCTTCTGTCTCCTCGGACCAGCACTGCACAACCTTCTTAGCTGGATTCTCCCGCTTGAGTTTCTGCTTGTAAGCCGGGAGAAGGAGCACAGTCTTATGGTCTGATTTCCCAAAAATTATTAGATACTTAACATAAATGAGACAACTAATTGGAATATCTCTTAACCCATTACTTAACCTATAACTTCCTTGGAGAAAAAAAAATTAGGTGAAAACAAAATTACAAGAAACTCAAAAACACACATGTAATTTACCCTCTTCTTTTTTTTCATTTTTGGAAGAAAACAAAACAGTCACAGCAACTTCATTAATAATATCCAAAATTTTCTGTGAACTAGCCCCTCTTTTTGTAAAACAGTCTGACAATTGATAGCTGCTGTTGACGCATTTAATTTTTGCTATCTCCCCTCTGTCCAACATCTGCTTCAAACTTGCGATGTCTATCCTTAACCTTTTTCTCATTGACACTTTTTGTAGAGTGCACATTTTCCCACAGGGATTTATTGTCAACGTGACACTCAATGGGTATATTACCCAAATCCCCTAATCCCAAAATTTCTGTCAACATCTGAGATATATAAAAGACCATATCTACCACTTCTACAAGGCTTAAAGTCTCAGCAGCCAAACTGCTTTTGACCACTCTCCTTATTTTCTTTCTTTCCCACACAAGAGGGCAACATTTACCATTGTTCCCCAAAAGGAAAATTATAAAACCTCCTGCGCTTGAAACCCCATCGCATAAATTTGCATAGGATGCATCATTAAAAACTATGAGTTTCAAGTGCCTAAGGTCACCTAAAACTGGGAAACTCAATACACACTCCTGCATCTTTAGTTTGAACAATGCTTTATTTGCTCTTATTATGTCTTTCACTTTGGGATCATTCATTTTTGTACTCAACTCTAAGACATCAAAACTCATGTCCAGTCTGGTCTGTCTACCTAACTAGTTGCCCAATTAAACTTTGCAGTTGCTCATTTTCCATCTTTGTAACCATTGAGTCTTTTGTGTTACCCGGCCACGACTAATTGCTATTGGGCTGATGATTTCCAAATAAAATTGCTGGCATAACGTTTCCCCTAACTGAGTCTGCCCGATTTCCAGTCCAATAGATTTAAATGCACCGGAAGCCTGACTTCCAAACCTGAATTCTTCCTCAAACCAGAGATTACAATAGCTTCAAAATCACTAGTCCCACCCCACAAAAAATCATTGGCATGCATCATAAAGATGCCAGAAAGATTTCTTTTATAGTGCCGGTAAAACATTGCTCGATCTGCTTTCAACTGGCAACAGCCTAACTTTAACAAAACTGACCTTGCCAAAAAATACCAGACTCTCGACGCATCATTTAATCCATATACACATTTGTTCAACTTCCAGAGTACCTGTTCTGTGTTAGCTGCCTTTTTAGGAGGATGGAAAAAAATGTCTCTCTGGAGCTGATGCCCCTGCAAATAGGCAGCTTTTAGATCTATAGATTTGCATTACCATGCCTTTGTGGCTAATAGAGCTATGAAGATCTTTAAAATAACCTTTCCTGCCATAGGTGAATCTACCCCTAAATCCTGATCTTCTAAGTTTTCTTCAAATCCCCTTGCCACAAGCCTGGCCTTTGCCTTGTAAGTTCCATCCGGAAGAACCTTTTCCATGCAAATCCATCTGTGGGATTGAGCTCTTTGTCCCCTATCCGGTACTTCCGTGTATCCACCAAATTCACTCTAACGATGCAGTTCTTGCTGTTAGGCATTTTTGATAACTTTTTCATATAATTTTTTGGAAGCCACCAAAATCTCACATGCATGTGGGCTTCTATTCCTATTAGTATTCGTAGTCTTACTCATGTTCCGAGACCTTGATAAACTACCCCTCACCCGCCTGGTATGTCATTCTGTACTGCTATTGCTTGATCTTTCCCTTCTGCTGTGAGATGTCCTTTCAATAGTTCTCGACCTTTTCCTGTGGACCTGTTCACTATCCGATGTACGATCTGAACTGGCACTGCGTTTTTGTGCCCTCCATTTTTGAACTTTGTGTTCCCAATCCATTGTCTTGATTCTCTCCCCTGAATGCTGTACATTCAACCAATGTTTATACTTTCCAGTGGCCTTCCCTGCTCTACTAACAACAGTTGCATCCTTCCATTGACTGGATCTTTCTGGAAAGTATGTCACTTTTGTACCAACTTTTGGCAATGGTCCTTTCGGAAAAATGGCCTGTTCTAATTCATCAGAAGTGTTGTGATTGTCTAAAGAAACCCTGTCTATATCAGTTGACTAGCCCTCATAGTTCTGTAACACCTGTGTACCAGGTGGCCCTGGTTCCTCATCATCTCTGTCTGATATGTCCAAATTTGAAAATTTGTAGTCTGTACAGATCCTTGATAAATGTACCTGAACAGTTTGATTGCCATGTAGCAAAATAATTATTTTGCCATCTATGCCTATGATCTTCCCTGGGCCTTACCATTCATTAAAATGGTCTCTCTTATAGTAAGCTACGTGTCCTTGCTGAAAATGGTATTTGGTGGCCATACATTATGCCTTAAAGCTCTGCAAATTCTTTCAAAGACTTCTGCTTCCAAAAAAACTTTTCTATTGCTATGTAATGCATTTGAATGCTCAGCAAAGGCAGAGCTAATTATAGTCCCTCCCCAAACAGGTGGATGAGGGTAAAGCGGTTGATGTGGTGTATATGGATTTCAGTAAAGCATTTGATAAGGTTCCGCACGGTAGGCTATTGCAGAAAATACGGAGGCATGGGTATGGGTTTCAGGGTGATTTAGCAGTTTGGATCAGAAATTGGTTCACTGTAAGAAGACAGGTTGGTGATTGATGGGAAATGTTTAGCCTGGAGTTCAGTTACTAGTGGTGTACCACAAGGATCTGTTTTGGGGCCACTGCTGTTTGTCATTTTTATAAATGACCTGGAGGAGGGCGTAGAAGGATGGGTGATTAAATTTGCAGATGACACTAAAGTCGGTGGAGTTGTGGAGAGTGCAGAAGGATGTTGCAGGTTACAGAGGGACATGGATAAGCTGCATAGCTGGGCTGAGAGTTGGAAAATGGAGTTTAATGCAGAAATGTGTGAGGTGATTCATTTTGGAAGGAGTAACAGGAAGACAGTGTACTGGGCTAATGTAACATTCTTGGTAGTGTGGATGAGCAGAGAGATCTCGGAGTCCATGTACATAGAACCCTGAAAGTTGCCACTCAGGTTGATAGGGTTGTTAAGAAGGCGTACGGTGTGTTAGCTTTTATTGGTAGAGGGATTGGGTTTCAGAGCCAGGAGGTCATGTTGCAGCTGTACAAAACTCTGGTGCGGCCGCATTTGGGGTATTGCATGCAGTTCTGGTCGCCGCATTATAGGAAGGATGTAGAAGCCTTGGAAAGGGTGCAGAGGAGATTTACCAGGATGTTGCCTGGGATGGAGGGAAGATCTTATGAGGAAAGGCTGAGGGACTTAAGGCTGTTTTCGTTAGAGAGAAGAAGGTTAAGAGGTGACTTAATTGAGGCATACAAGATGATCAGAGGATTATATAGGGTGGACAGTGAGAGCCTTTTTCCTCGGATGGTGATGGCTAGCACGAGGGGACATAGCTTTAAATTGAGGGGAGATAGATATCGGACAGATGTCAGAGGTAGGTTCTTTACTCAGAGAGTAGTAAGGGCATGGAATAGAACAGTACAGCACAGAACAGGCCCTTTGGCCCTTGATGTTGTGCCGAGCATTGTCCAAAACCAAGATCAAGCTATCCCACTCCCTGTCATTCTGGTGTGCTCCATGTGCCTATCCAATAACCGCTTGAAAGTTCCTAAAGTGTTCAACTCCACTATCACAGCAGGCAGTCCATTCCACACCCTAACCACTCTCTGAGTAAAGAACCTACCTCGGACATCTTTCCAATATCCAATAAATGCTTCACAGCTCCAGGGTCCCAGGTTCGATTCCCGGCTGGGTCACTGTCTGTGTGGAGTCTGCACGTCCTCCCCCTGTGTGCGTGGGTTTCCTCCGGGTGCTCCGGTTTCCTCCCACAGTCCAAAGATGTGCAGGTTAGGTGGATTGGCCATGCTAAATTGCCCGTAGTGTCCTAATAAAAGTAGGGTTAAGGGGGAGGTTGTTGGGTTACAGGTATAGGGTGGATATGTGGGTTTGAGTAGGGTGATCATGGCTCAGCACAACATTGAGGGCCGAAGGGCCTGTTCTGTGCTGTACTGTTCTATGTTCTATGTTCTATCTCCCACCCTGAACCTTATAGTTATGCCCCCTTGTAACAGCTACATCCACTCGAGGAAATAGTCTCCGAATGTCCACTCTATCTATCCCCCTCATCATCTTATAAACCTCTATTAAGTCACCTCTCATCCTCCTCCGCTCCAATGAGAAAAGCCCTAGCTCCCTCACCCTTTCCTCATAAGACCTATCCTGCAAACCAGGCAGCATCCTTTGCACCCTTTCCAATGCTTCCACATCCTTCCTATAGTGAGGTGATCAGAACTGCACACAGTGCTCCAAATATGGTCTCACCAGGGTCATGTACAGTTGCAGCATAACCCCGCGGCTCTTAAACTCAAGCCCCCTGTTAATAAACGCGAACACACTATAGGCCTTCTTCACTGCTCTATCCACTTGAGTGGCAACCTTCAGATATCTGTGGACATGAACCCCAGGATCTCTCTTTTCCTCCATATTCCTCAGAACCCTGCCGTTGATCCTGTAATCTGCATTCAATTTTTTCTACCAAAATGAATCACCTCACATTTATCAGGGTTAAACTCCATCTGCCATTTTTCGGCCCAGCTCTGCATTCTATCAATGTCTCTTTGCAGACTACAACAGCCCTCTACCTCATCCACTACTACACTAATCTTGGTTTCATCAGCAAATTTACTGACCCACCCTTCAGCCCCCTCCACCAAGTCATTTATAAAAATCACAAATAGCAGAGGACCCAGCACTGATCCCTGTGGTACACCGCTGGTAACTGGTCTCCAGTCTGAAAATTTTCCATCCACCACCACCCTCTGGCTTCTGTGTGATAGCCAGTTACTTATCCAATTGGCCAAATTTCCCTCTTTCCAACACCTCCTTACTTTCTTTGGTCATCTGATCGAATAAGGTATCCTTATCCGCAAACTGAACTCCTGTCAAAACCAGGAGCCTATCCATGTTGCTCACTCTAGCACAGTCAAGTAATTTAAAAGCCAACACAGACTGTGGAAATTCCAGATTGTGTTTCTGCAGACTTTTATATAGTCTGCCAAATTCCATTATATAGTCTTCAGTGGAGAAATCCTCTATTTTCTGGAACCTATCAAAATCCGACCATGCTTCATATGCACTTAACAAGTCATCCTTTTTATAAATCTTATCCATATAATGTAATAGAGTCTCCAGACCTTCTTCTGAGTCTAACTCTTCCAACTCCAGCTCAGAAAACACTTTGCCTTGGATTTTACTGTCATAAGGTAGAGAAAGAGCCAATGCCATACCTTGTTTTCTCTTTCCCAAGACAGTTACCTTAGTCCACATAACTACTGCACTTCTCCATTGGTTGTATGATTCCCTTTCAGAAAATAAGGGGGGGGAGCCATATCCAGCAATGTTTATCCTAGGTTCAGCCATATTTTTTTTTAGTCTCACTCACTCCTTGGTTTGGTCTGGAAAAGTTGAATCTTTCAACCCTTCACATTTGCACAGCAAACATCCTCTGCTACCGTTTGTTAAACGTTTAGCTGCTGTTGTATAAAGAGTCATAGATTCTGCTCCTTTTCTCAAACACCTTTATTTCACTTTAACAGACTCTGCACAAAACTCTATCATCACATCACCTGACACAAAGGTCACCCGAAGCCCCTTTACATATCAGTGTCAATTATTCGATACTTAACATAAATGAGATAACTAATTGGGATGCCTCTTAACCCATTACATAACACACATTATCCCCATATCCCGATAACCCCACAAATTGCACTTCTTTGGACTGTGGGAGGAAAACGGAGCACCCAGAGGAAATCTATGCAGACACGGCGAGAAAGTGCAAACTCCACACAGACAGTAACTCAAGGCTAGAATTGAACCCAGGTCTCTAGCACTGCGGGGCAGCAGTGCTAACCCACTGTGCCACTATGTAGGCAGAAACATATTTAACAAGGGTAACACGGTGGCACACTAGTTAGCACTGCTGCCTCATCATGGCCTCACAGCACCAGGGACCTGTGTTGATTTCGGACCTTGGGTGACTGTGGGATGTTTGCCCATTCTCCCTGTGTCTGCATGGGTTTCCGAGGACCATGGAATAGAACCTTGGAATTCCTAAAGTACATAACGAGGCCATTTTGCCTATCAGGTCTGCACCAACCCTCTGAAAGAGCACCCTACCTAGGTCCACTCCTCTGCCTTATCGCTGGAACATAATCTGTACATCTCTGGACACGAAGGGGCAAGTTAGCATGGCCAACACGTCTAACCTACACATCTTTGGACTGTGGGGGGAAACCAGAGCACTTGGAGGAAATCCACGCTGACACGAGGAGAATGTGCAAAGTCCACACAGTCAACCAAGGCCGCAATTGAACCTGAGTACCTGGGGGAATGAGGCAGCAATGCCATCCACTGTGCCACCATGCCACTTCTGTTTCCTCCAGCTGCTTCGATTTACTTCCACAATCCAAAGATGTGCAGTTTAGGTGAATTGGCAATGCTAAATTGCCCCTTCGTTTCCAAAGGTAAGGTGGGTTATAGGGACAGGGCAGGGGCTTGGGCCTGGGTAGGATGTTATTTCAGTGTGCATGCAGACTTGATGGGCCAAATGGCTTTCTTCTGCACTGTGATTCTATAAACACAAATCAAAAAAAGCAGATGTTACAAGGTCAGGACAGCAAAAAGCAGAAGGGCTAAATTCTTATGACCATAATCTAAAGTAAACATGCCACTTATAAAGTTATATAATAATGAAGTGCAGATTTAAATAGTTTCACTGATTTAAAACAAATAACCAAACCTCTGTTCATTTATAAATAATCACCTTTAATCATAATAAAATTAAATTAAAAATTACTTTAAAAGAAGTAACAACAGTAATGCCTGCTTAAAAGAAAGAGCAAACAAAATCTGTTAAAAAAAAGTCTACACACCTTTAAAACACTTGTTAAAAGAGTTGCCTGTTCTTATCAATATAAATCCACTGTTGAAATGCCTGCCTCAATGGGCGTTCCCAAGCTGACTGTGTTATAAAAGGGCAAGTTTAGCACACTGGGCTAAATCGCTGGCTTTTAAAGCAGACTGAGACAGGCCAGCAGCACGGTTCAATTCCCGTACCACCAGTCCTGTGCCAGAATGTGGCGACTAGGGGCTTTTCACAGTAACTTAATTGAAGCCTACTTGTGACAATAAGCAATTCTCATTTCATTTCATTTCAGGTAGCACTCCTGCCCCGCGCTGGAGCCTGGGCAGACCAGGTTACTGGAGGCTCGAGGCTGCTGCAGAGGAAGGAAGATTGGATGCATAATCAGAGTGCTATTTAGTGCGCATATTTCAGTGGCCCCTGGCTTCCTGTCACTAGTCAGAAGATATGGGTCAATAAGTTATCCATTTATTTTTGATACAGATTAATTAGCTGTTATTTGCTGTTGTTACTATAAGGATTTTCTTAATTAGTTTGGAATTAACATTTGAATGTAATGTATACAATAACCTTCACACTTTTGAAAAGAAAAAAATAGAGTTGCGTGATGTGCCCATTATTCCACCCTTAATAAGTCAAAGTTTGGCCTTTACATTGTCATTATGTAACAATGGCATATATGAATGGAACAAATCACACTAAACATGAATACTGCAAAATAATAATGGTGATGGAAGTTTCAAGTTCTTATAATATCATATGCACTCAAAGGCATTTTGATAAATTAAACAGTTCAGGGTTTATCCATAATGGTCATCATTATCACAAATCTAAAGGTACTTCGGTGGTTTAAAGCTTAAGCTCAATTTAATATGTATAAAAATGGTGATGACGAATGCGTCTTGGGATTTCATCATTAGTTCCAAACATTGTTGTTTTTCCGTTATTATCCTTAGAGCCACATCATACATTGCTTAGTGGCATGGTTAATTTGCTGCAAACTAACATTTCAATTTAAACAGGGAATTGTCCTATTAGTATCATCTATAACAATCACAAAATGTGGTGGACCAACAAGATGGCAGAGTGAGTTGCTGTTCCATCAAATGCTAAGAAATTCTGTCTGTGTCTCTTCTGATTCAGATACATTTCCTTTCTTTGACAATGTTAACGAAGAAAATCAGCATCGGTACAAATTGGGAGTCGAGCTTCGTACTGGTTGGCCATTTGTACTGGAAACTACTGGTACAGAATGCAAGATAGATTAAAGTGGCTCTTACAGTTGAAGCAGTACTATTCAGCAATGAAGCAATGTTTAACAGAACAACACACCCAATACACATGACCCAAATCGCATGTCAGGAAGTAGCTGTGGAAAAACAACAGACAATTTGAAATGCCATCTTCATAAACAATAGGTTAGGACCAGAATACCAGAAAGCAACATCAGGTGTGGTGGCAAATAAACTGTACATTCAGCCATGTGTTTATTAGACATAGACTAGGGGAAGGTTTCTGCAATTTGTAACAACAATACCGATAGTCATATAATGTATTTACACAATAAACTATCCCAGGGCATTTCATAGGAGCATTATAAAACAATATGTGGTACTGAATCACAAAAGCCATATTAGATCAGGTGACCAAAACATAGGTCAAAGAGGTAGCGTTCAAGGAATGCCATGAAGGAGGTAAGGTAGTGAGATGGAAAAGTACAGGCAGGAAATTTAGACCTGAGGGTTTTAGAGCTATAGAAAAGGTTCAGCAAAGAAGGAAGCAATTCGGTCCATTTCGTCCGTCCCAGATCAAGGACACCCAGATGCCCTTTTCTTGAATCCATGTCTCCGGTTCTAGAATTCTTCGCCAATGGAAAGAATTTCATCCTGTTCACTCTATCTCTTCCCCTCATAATTTTGCACATCTCAATCAACTCACCTTCTTTGTTCTAAGGAGAATAAAGAAATGAAATGAAATGAAAATCGCTTACTGTCACAAGTAGGCTTCAATGAAGTTCCTGTGAAAAGCCCCTAGTTGCCACATTCCGGCGCTTGTTCAGGGAGGCCGGTATGGGAATTGAACACGCGCTGCTGGCCTTGTTCTGCATTACAAGCCAGCTGTTTAGTCCGCTGTGCTAAACCAGCCCCAACCTAACCTATCCATCTCTCCTCGTAGCTAGACTTTTCTAGCCCTGGCAACATTCATGTAAACCTCCTCTGTATTCTCTATAGGGCAATTTACTGTAATATAGTAACCAGAACTGCACACAATACTCCAGTTATGGCCTCATCAGTGTTTTATGCAATTCCCTTACTTTTATATTCGGTGTCGCTTCCAATGAAAGAGAGCATTCCATATGCCTTCTTTACAACCATGTCTACTTGAACAGCTGCCTTGAAGTACCTGTCTACTTATGCACCAAGCTCTCTCACTTTATCTTCCTCTTAGTATAGTTCCATTTATTGAATACTCTATTACTGCTTGACCTCCTTAAATGCTTGTCCTTACACTTCCCTGTGTTAAAATCCATCTGCCGCTTTATTGCTCACTCCACCAACCCACATATTTTTGGAGATTATGGGCGCAATTTACCAGCCGCGCCCAGCCGGAATCGGGACGGGACGCAGCCGGTGGATCCGGTGAGAGGCCTATTCCGGGAAACCCGATGGTTGTCATGCATCACGAGATCTAATGAGATCTTACGAGGTGTTGCAATCTGGATCCCGCCCACAATGGGCGAGACCCAGACTTGCAGAGTTGACTGAGTTTAAAAGCTCACTTAACTCTGCCGACACCAGATCCAACTGGTGATTGGAAGACCCTAGACGGCTGTTAACAGATGGCACCCTGGCACTGCTGATGCCACCTGGACACCTTGGCACAGCCAGCCTGGTACCTTGGTAGTATCAGAACTGCACACAATACTCCAGTTATGGCCTCACCAGTGTTTTATGCAATTCCCTTGGTAGCTGGGGATTGAGGGTGATTAGAGATGTGGATCAGAAATTGGCTAGTTGAAAGAAGACAGAGGGTGGTGGTTGATGGCAAATGTTCAGAATGGAGTTCAGTTACGAGTGGCATACCACAAGGATCTGTTCTGGGGCCGTTGCTGTTTGTCATTTTTATAAATGACTGAGAGGAGGGCACAGAAGGTTGGGTGAGTAAATTTGCAGACGACACTAAAGTCAGTGGAGTTGTAGACAGTGTGGAAGGATGTTGCAGGTTACAGAGGGACATAGATAAGCTGCAGAGCTGAGCTGAGATGTGGCAAATGGAGTTTAATGTAGAGAAGTGTGAGGTGATTCACTTTGGAAAGAATAACAGGAATGCGGAATATTTGGCTAATGGTAAAATTCTTGGTAGTGTGGATGAGCAGAGGGATCTCGGTGTCCATGTACATAGATCCCTGAAAGTTGCCACCCAGGTTGATAGGGTTGTGAAGAAGGCCTATGGTATGTTGGCCTTTATTGGTAGAGGGATTGAGTTCCGGAGCCATGAGGTCACATTGCAGCTGTACAAAACTCTGGTACGGCCGCATTTGGAGTATTGCGTACAGTTCTGGTTGCCTCATTATAGGAAGGACGTGGAAGCTTTGGAACGGGTGCAGAGGAGATTTACCAGGATGTTGCCTGGTATGGAGGGAAAATCTTATGAGGAAAGGCTGATGGACTTGAGGTTGTTTTCGTTAGAGAGAAGAAGGTTAAGAGGTGACTTAATAGAGGCATACAAAATGATCAGAGGGTTGGATAGGGTGGACAGTGAGAGCCTTCTCCTGCGGATGGAGGTGGCTAGCACGAGGGGACATAGCCTTAAATTGAGGGGTAATAGATATAGGACAGAGGTCAGAGGTGGGTTTTTTACGCAAAGAGTGGTGAGGCCGTGGAATGCCCTACCTGCAACAGTAGTGAACTCGCCAACATTGAGGGCATTTAAAAATTTATTGGATAAGCATATGGATGATAAGGGCATAGTGTAGGTTAGATGGCCTTTAGTTTTTGACTTCCCATATCGGTGCAACATCGTGGGCCGAAGGGCCTGTACTGCGCTGTATCGTTCTATGTTCTATGTTCTATCACCTGGATACCCTGTTAGTGCCATCTAGATGTCAGCCTGGAACTGCCAGGGTACCCAGGTGGCACTGCCAGACTGTAAGCAGCACTTCAAGGCTGGCTGTGCCAAGGTGCCCAGGTTACATTTTGCCTCCACCAGGGATCAGGCCCAGGGGGTGCACTGCCCATATGATATGGGGTGTAGGGGGCTTGAGGACCCCCAAAAAAGGTGGGTTGGGGTGTTGGGGGTGTCCAGGGTCTCCATTGGGATGTCGAGAGATTAGGGCAGCATTTTAGAATGGTGGCCTGAGCTCTTCCTGCACTGACGAATGGAGCTCCTCAATGCAGGAAATGCGACTGAGTATGTCCCTACGCTACAACTGACGGGAACTAATCCCACCTAGAACGGACTCTGTTTGTTTATGGTTAGATTGTGCACTATAACTATCCTCTACGCTACCCACTACTTGGCCAGTCTTTGTGTTGTCGGCAAATTCCGCAAACATGCCCCCCACATTCACATCTATATTGTTAATATATAATATAAAAAGTAAGGGTCTCAAACTGAGCCCTGTGGAACACCACTTGAAGCAACATTCCATTCACAAGGGCATCAATTAATTATCACCCTTTGTTTTCCATTACTAAGCCAATTTTATCCAGTTTGCCAAATTACCCTGTGTCCCAAGGGCTTTTACATTTTTGACCAATCTGCCATTTGGGACCTTGTCAAACACCTTGCTAAAATCCATGTATACAAAATCCACTGCACTTCCTTCATCAACCTTTCTTGTCACTTTCTCAAAAGATTCAATCAAATTTGTGAGGCAAGATCCTCCTTTAACAAATCCATGCTGACCATCCTTGACTAGTCCCATGCCTTTCTGCATGACAGTTAATCCTATCTCTCAGGATTTAATATCCTAATTTACCCACCACCGATATAAGACTAACTGACTTATAATTGTTCGCTATTTCCTTTGATCCCTTTTTAAACAATGGAACTACGTTTATATTTCTCCAGTCCTCCGGTACCTTCCCTGCATCTAGTGAGGATTGGAAAATCATCCTCAGAGCATCTACAATCTCCTCCTTGAACTCCTTCAGCAGCCTTGCAAACAATCTTCTGGCCCAGGCAACCTATCAACTTTCAAGGATTCCAACCCTTTGAATACTTCCTCTCTGTAATTATCCTGTCCAATATCTCATAGTGTTCCTCCTGGATTACTATATCTGCATCATCCCTTTTTTTGTAAACATGGAGACAAAATATTCATTTAAACCAATTTCCACAGCCTCTGCATGTACACATATGCTCCCTTCTTCATCCCTGATAGGTCCCAAATTTTCCTTAACTATCCTTTTACAATTAATATATTGGTAAAATATCTTGGGGTTTTCTTTAACTTTATTTGCTAATCTTTTTCATGCCCTCTCTTTGATTTCCTTATTTCCTTTTTGACTTTGTCCGTGCACTTCCTATACTTGTCTAAGCTATCTGCAATGCATAGTTCTTTGTGCTTGTCATATGCTTTCTTTTTCTGTTTGATCCTTCCCGGCATTCTGCTCGGTAACAAGGGGGGTTCTAGATTTCGCAGTACCACTCTTATTCTTGGAGGGGACATGTCTACTTTGTATATTTAGGACTGTTGAGAAGGAATAGGTATCTAAGACTTGGAGTAGGGTCCGAAACAAATGGGTGGGATTTTCTGCGCAACCCACCGAGTATTTTGCCGCAGCAGAGACGATCTTCTGATCCTGCCATTGTCAATGGGGTTTCCCGTTGAAAGCACCCCTCGCTGTTTGGAAATCCATGGTGGGGGTGGGAGCGTCAGTGGTCCTGGAAGATCCCATCAGCATACATAGCCAGAAAATCCCAGCCAGTAGCTCCAGTCTTCCCAATTATTAATTGGAGAAAATTTATGTTCATGAAGTTCTGGATATCAGATAAGCAGTCTGATAATTTACCATCATTGGAGGAGTCTAGATAGATGGTGGTGAGGTGAAACTGGGTGCCATCAGTGTTCATTTGAAAACTATCATTTTGTTTTCAGATGGAGTAAACGGATAACGTCGAGTATAGGCACTTGGGGGACACCAGGCGTAACAGTGTGGGAGCAAGAAGGGAAGCAATGGTAAGTGAGACACTTGGCTATAATTAGAGGTAATAATTAAACCAGGTGATAGTAGTCTCACCTGGCTGGCTGTCAGAGGAGAGGCTTTGGAAGAAGATGGTGTGTTCAACCATGCTAAGCCAAACAGGCAGGTGAAAAAGGATGAGCGAAGGTCTCTTGCCATACAGTCAGATATGATGTAATTTATGATTTAGAGTTGTTTCAGTACTGTTTCAGCACTGTAACAATGGTGGAGATCTGTTTGGAAGGATTCGAGTTTGGGGAAAGATGCTTAGATACATAGGTGATAGGAGCAAGAAGAGGTCTTTTGGCCCTTCGAGCCTGCTCTGCCATTCATCACAATCATGGCTGATCATCCAACTCAATAGCCTAATCCTGCTTTCTGCCCATAGCCTTTGATCCCATTCTCCCCAAGTGCTATATCCAGCTGCCTCCTGAATATATTCAAAGTTTTAGCATCAACTACTTCCTGTGGCAATGAATTCCACAGGCTTACCACACTTTGTATGAAGAAACGTCTCCTTAACACAGTTCGAAATGATTTACCCTGAATTCTCAGACTGTGACCCCTGGTTCTGGATACACTCACCATTGGTAACATCTTCCCTGCATCTACCCTGTCTAGTCCTGTTAGAATTTTATAAGTCTCTATGAGATCTTCCCCCCCCCCCCCCCCCCCCCCCATCATTCTTCTGAACTCCAGTAAGAACAATCCCAACCCAGTCAATCTCTCCTCATATGACAGTCCCACCATCCCTGGAATCAGTCTGGTAAACATTCGCTGCACTCCCTCGAGAGCAAGAACATCCTTCCTCAGGGAAGGAGACCAGAGGGGCGGCATGTGGCGCAGTGGATAGCACTGGGACTGCAGCGCTGAGGACCCAGGCTCAAATCCACATGCAAAATCTCCAGGATGTGCTCTGCTGTTTTGCCCATGTGGGTTCCTGCCTGAACAAAGCAAATGTGTATTTGTGCCAAGGCAATTACCTACCTCAGATACCATGTTGATAGTGATGGACAAGGGTGGCATGGTGGCGCGTGGTTCGTACTGCTGTCTCACGGCGCTGAGGACCCAGGTTTGATCCCGGCACAGGGTCACTGTCCATGTGGAGTTTGCACATTCTCCCCATGTCTGCGTGGGTTTCACCCCCACAACCCAAAGATATGCAGATTAGGTGGATTGGCCACAATAAATTGCCACTTAATTGGAAAATAAAAAAATAAAAAATAAAAAGAGGCGAACAAAACTGCAAACAATAGTCCATGTGTGGCCTCACATCCCTGCTTCTATGAGGACAGATTTGGGAGGCAATGAAAAGACAGTGCAGTTGGAGATGGAGCAGTAGTTTTGCAAGGATTATGGGGGGGGGGGGTCAAAAGATTTTCAGGTAGATTTAAAGTAGAAATGTACACCACTTGAAGAGAGATAACTATTAACAACATGGACTAACATGTTTGGATTATAAATTTACAGGAAGTATGCATCCCTGGCTTGACCAGCATTTATTGCCCATCCCTAGTTATCCTTGAAGTGAAGGTATTTAAGAGTCAACCACGTTGCTGTAGGTCTGGATTCACCTATTGGCCAGACTACGTAGGGTGGCAGATTTTCTTCCCTAAAAGGACCTTAATGAACCAGATGTTTTTCCGGCAATCGACAATGATTTCATATGCTCGATTAAACTAATTGGGAACAAAGCCCCATTGTGAACACGTTTAGCCACGTGTTTCCCGGTGCTTTCGACTCGTGTTGTATAAAGGGCCTCAGTGGGAAACATGCGGCCAAGGCCGCACATGGCCCCATTTTGTACACTGGGGAGCTCCGTAGTGTCTCACTCTCCGAGATCCCTGAAGTGACCCCCAACACTGCACAGCCTGAACGCACTATGGGGGGATCCCCAGCTGCCCCTCGCGCCCCCAACACCCACGCAGGGCAACCCGGCCTGATCGCAGGCACATACGAAATGCTAGCTTGGCACCTTGTTAGTGCCTATTCCAGCTGGCAGTGCCATCTGGCCACTGCCAGAGTGCGAGGCTAACACTGCTAAGGTGCCAGGGCACCAACCTGCCCAAAGGGCATGCAGCCGAGGGCCTCTGCTGCCTTGGGAGACCCCACAAGTGCTCTTCTGTCTGGTCCCCGTTCATGTGCTTAACGGTGCTCGCCTGAGGTACCTGGTCCGGGATTCTCCTCCATCCGGCAGGGCAGGCCGGCCAACACGAGTTGGCGCATGCGTGGGAGCGGCAGCGTGTACTGGCGTCAGCACAGCGTATGCGCAGGGGTTTCATCTCCTCAATGGCCATGGCGGACCGTTACAGCAGCCGGCGCGGAGGGAAAGAGTGCCTCCATGGCACAGGACCACCCGCGGATTGGTGGGCTCCAGTCGTGGGTTAGGCCATCATGGGGGGGGCTCCCCGGGGCCAGATCCCCCCGTGCCCCCGAGGACTCCGCAGGCCTCCCACAGAGCCAGGTCCCGCCAGTACAGACCTGGTTTGATTTACGCCGGCGGGACTGGCCGAAAATGGGCGGCCACCGGGCCACCTCGGGGTGGAGAATCATCGGGGGGGACCACTGCCAACGGCACCCGACTGGCGCAACGCGTTTCCTGCCCCCGCCAAAAAACCAGTGCCGGAGAGTCCGGCAGCCAGCGTTGGGGCTGGATTCACGCCGCCCCCTGGTGATTCTCCGGCCCAGTGGGGGGTCGGAGAATTCCGGCCCTGGAGTGAAAGGGATGAATCCCAAAGCCTCTGGTACCTCGGGAATCTTCACATTCGACTGAGACTAGCTCTCTCACTCTAATATGCAGATTTGACAAAATGTGTTCCCGCCCACAATGGGCAGGACTTACAGCGCAACGTCTCGCGAGCTGAGTAGATCCCAGGAGTGGGGTGTCATGGCTTTTATCGGCCCTGCTGCACACAGCGAGCTTCTTTTGGGGCGGTGTGTGGCCAGTGGATCGTGCCCATGGTCACCATTCGACTTTTAATTCCAGATGTTTATTAAATTTAAATATCACCATCTGCCATTGTGTGAGTCAAACCCAGGTCTCCAGAGAATTACTCTGGGTCTGTGGAGTACTAGTCCAGCAACAATACCACTGAGCCACCCCCTCCTCATAACATATGACCAGCGAGGAGGTTGGCTGGACAGCAATTTAGTGAGTGTATAGTTGAAGGAGCAGCAGGTGGATTTCATGATAGAATGGAAGATAAGTAAAGAAAACTATAATCCAACTGTTTAGCTTTGAAAGTCTGCAAGATTAACAGAAGTTGAAATGCAAGGGCATAGGCAACAAATTAAAAATTGTACGCACTTCCTCAATTTTCTGGCACCCATTTATCAAAAGGACATGAGATTGAAATAGAGCACACAGCTCAGGATAATCTGAAAAAGGAAAATGCAGCTATGAGAGATTTGAGATTCTAGTGGAGTCATTCAGTCAGCCTTTGTAGAACCTGCTTAATTAACTGATTTCAATAAAATATGAAAACTGGCAGATTCTGCAGCAGATGACAAAGCACTCTGCCAGGAAGATTTAGTAGAGGTTTCAAAAGTTATGAGGGGGTACAACAGGTGACAAAACTGTACAATTTTTGACAAATTAATTAATGGGTTCAATAATGTCTGCAAAATGGTTGGTAACATTTTGGTGGGTGCAGCCAATTAGGTTTTTCTGATTGATGATAACTATGGATGCCTTCTGTCATGCAGTAACATTCAGTGCAAAATACACCAAATATAGTTCAAGGCCCTGCTTTTGGTGGATGAGATGCGTATTGGGGGCTGGGCATTTTCCCATCCCCATGATCCCGTCTCCACCCTGCAGGAGCCTGCCGTCCCTATCTCCATGTTAGGAAGACGGGCATGGGTTGGAAATGGGTCTTCCCCCTCTGGAGGCAGGCCGGAGGCAGAAATGGGCCCAGACACGGAGGCTGGATGCAGCTTGGTTTTGAGGCCTGACTCCGTGGATGAGAACATCAGTGGTTCGAAACAATAAATAAAGAAATCAGTTTCATGATTCCCTCATCTTAAACCCCTTCCCTCACTGTACCAACCCTCACCGCCACTTACCAGTTTACTCCGCAAATCCACCCTCACTCCCCTTCCGCACTCACTAAAGTGCACACTTCTTGGCTCCATAATATGTTACATTTCAATCACGTCAAATGTCCAAAGAACTGTCAAAACAAATAGCCAAATAAGCCATTGGGAAAAGCATTCTCCCATCCAAAGCCCTACCAACTTTGTCTATGGGTGACACAGATCCAGTTCAGATTGCCGCAATTCCTAATGAACTGCCATGCCTTCAGGTTACAATTCACAACCTCATTCATTAGTTGTAAAAATCAGGGGGCATTTCCAATTGTGGCCGCTATCATGAAAATCATGGGCCTTCTTGAATATGCTGCCGGCCACTTTAAACAACAGGCAGCTGGGATTCACAATCTACCCCCTTTCTCCTGCCAGTGAAAATAGCTAGCACTGAGAATGAAGGTGGGACTTCCAGATCTAAGATCTGGGTGTCATTTTGTCTTTGCCCCACCTCCATTCCAGTTCAGATTAGCCCCAGGAAATTAAACCAGCCCAAGTTTCATCTGTAGAAATGAGAGCCTGCCACCCTTGTATGTATCTTTACACATTGGGTACTCAAGGGTACGTACAGAGCAATCTTGCACATCACAATCTGCCTGCCATCCTTTCAAAAACAAAACACCCTTTTCGTCCCACTGTGAAATCACGCGATGATCTAGACAGTGCAATCGGAATAAATAAGTAAATGAAACACTTTTCCCCAATGCCTCATGAAAACCATTCTCCCTAAGGTAAAAAAAATTGTTTGGACCATAAGTGGCTTCAAAACTGAAAAATGGAAGTTTTTGTGACCCTTCCTGCTTCTAGTACTCATCACCTGGTAACCCAGGATGCTCAGATATATTCAGCGTTCACTCAGCATTGACCCAATTTTGATATTAGAAAGGCCTCAGAATAATGCTTTAGTATAATTACCTGGCTCTGGAAGCCTTTGCTAGACATAGACTCTATGCTCCTGCCACTCCCTGCCTGTGACAATAGTTCAAACGTCTCTTTTTTCTTAGCGTAACACCACAAAATTAGGCAGTGGAAAATTAGCCTCTTAGATCTGTCCAAGATTGTGCACTTGCATACATTAACAGGGAAATACTTTGTACTTTATATGGGGCATAAAAGCTCAGATTAAATATATAGATTTTTTTTTGTGAGTCAATTATTATTGGTCATAAATTGGCCGAGCCCTTATTTTATATTAGGCCAAAAATATGCAAACAAATAGGTCAAGGTTGAATTAGTCAATTAGTTTGGAAATACACAAATGAGATATGCCGATTGCAACAAAATTAATATTTATACAAAATACCCTGCACACAAAGGCATTACATTTTTGGTGAAATAATTTACTATTCAATTGAACACACATCACAGGCATTGAATCCAAACTTGCATTCAAAATTACATTAAAATTCAGTCACAATATTTGATACAAGTTGATTTCCATATCAAAACAATCACTGAAAATTAATCGAGAAACTATACACGGACAGTTGTTGCAGGGCATAAGATTAACAGTTAAGTTCATGAAAACATTTAATGTACAACTATGTACAAAACTTGCAAATTCTTTTTATTAAAAAGCCATGGTGGAAAGTCAAGGCCAACAATGCAGAACACGCCAGGATTAGAAAGAGAAAAAACATGTTCACTGGGAACTCAGGAAGTTTTGAAGTAGCTTCTTTTAAATAGTTATAGTTTGCCTCAGACAAATCTGTTGCCACTAACATATGCTAGTAGACTCAGGATAGCAAGGAATACTGTTCTCTTGTTATGCACCAGGAGCACTTAGGTCCTGGGTAAAATGAGGAGCAATGAAGTGGTTAGGTTCTTTGGGAACTTTGCAATACCTGAAGGTTTTTCTGAGAAACTCCATGGGCATGCAACATCTACAGTGGGAGCAGGAATAGAGATTCTATGAAAAGGAGTAAGGATGTATTTACATTGTGTATTTATCCTGTGTCCTATGTTTTTGATGTATGGAATGATCTGCCTGGGCTGTTGCAGAACATTCATTTTCACTGTCCCTTGGTACACTTGACAATAAACCATATCCAAATATGCAAGGTGGTCCTCAAGAACAATCTCAGAAAGGAAGAATTGAGTGGATTCAGGCTAGAAAGGTCAATCCCCAGAATCTGGACCTTACAGCAATGCCACAAGATGTCTAATGATTTAACGCGAGTGATCAAGATAAGTGAATGTATCTTCAACCAACACATCCTCTAACACATCAAAAACCTTTCACACTGTTCAAAGCAACTTACCCACTCACTCATCTGAAGGATGTTCTAGAGGTTAATGGAGTTTTGGTATGTCTTGGAGATGGAGAGATGAGGGTCCATCAGCTATCTGGTTGCAAGCATTTTATGTACCACAGGACCTTCACACATCCATTTGAAGGTAACCAAAAATGACAAGACGATGATGACTCACTTGACACAGAATCTCACTCTGTCTCAGGGTGCACCATGCACCAGCTCGGTTACACACAATTCAATGGTGAAATGTTGGATTTTCAAATGGTAATCCAGAAACACAGGCTAATGCTCAGGGGCACCAGAAAATCAGGAACTAAACATTTTTATGATGATCATGTATCCATTGTCTCGCGTATTGTTCTAAAAAATAACGTTGAGGGAAGGAATTAAATCTACTGTCCTGACCTAGTTTGGCCAACATGTGACTCCAGAAGGAAATCTACTGTCCTTATCTGGTCTGATCTACATGTGATCCAGACATACAGCAATGCGGTTGACTCTTACCTGCCCTCTGAAATGGCCAAGCAATTCCTCAATTATATCAAACTCCCAAACAATGAAACCAAATGGACAACCCGGCATCGACCTATACTTTGGAAAAGGCAGCGATAAACACAAACCTGTCAACCCTGCAAAGTTCTCCTCACTAACAGCTATGGGCCATTATCAGCAGCAGAATTATACTCAACCACAATCTGTAAACGCAAAGCACAGTTTATCCCCCACTCTACCATTACCACCGAGCCAAGAGATCAAACGTGGTTCAACGACCACCAGGTACACCTAAAAATGTAGGTGCCAAACTGGTGAAGTCACAATGAAGGACTACGTACATGCTAAACAACATGCTAGATGATTCCACAGCTAACAGATCAGATCCAAGCTCTGCAGTGCTGCCACATTCAGCTGTGAACGGTGAAGGTTCTTCAAATATCATAGAACATAGAACATAGAACGATACAGCGCAGTACAGGCCCTTCGGCCCTTGATGTTGCACCGACATGGAAAAAAAAAACAAACTAAAGGCCATCTAACCTACACTATGCCCTTATCATCCATATGCTTGTCCAATAAATTTTTAAATGCCCTCAATGTTGGCGAGTTCACTACTGTTGCAGGTAGGGCATTCCACGGCCTCACCACTCTTTGTGTAAAAAACCCACCTCTGACCTCTGTCCTATATCTATTACCCCTCAATTTAAGGCTATGTCCCCTCGTGCTAGCCACCTCCATCCGCGGGAGAAGGCTCTCGCTGTCCACCCTATCTAACCCTCTGATCATTTTGTATGCCTCTATTAAGTCACCTCTTAACCTTCTTCTCTCTAACGAAAACAACCTCAAGTCCATCAGCCTTTCCTCATAAGATTTTCCCTCCATACCAGGCAACATCCTGGTAAATCTCCTCTGCTTTATTTGTTAAATATCATTTGTTAAAATCCTCAGCCAAAAGTACCAAGTAGATGATCCATGTCAGCCTCCTCCAGAGGTCCCCAACATCACAGATGCCACTCTCCAAACAATTCGATTCACCATATGTGATACCAAGAAATGGCTGAAGGTACTGGTTACGGCAAAATCTATGGGGCCTGATTGGAGATACACCTAGCCAAGGGAAGTTGGAGGTGAGTCATCTCAGCTCCAGGGCATCACTACAAGAGCTCCTCAGGGAAGTATCCATGGCCCAATAATCTTCAACGGCTTCATCAGTGACCTTCCTTCCACCTTAAGGTTAGAAGCGGGGATGTTCGTTGAAGACTGAACAATGTTCAGCACCATTCATGGCTTGTCAGATATTAAAGAAATCCATATCAAAATGCAACAAGTCCTGGACCAAATCCAACTTGGGCTGACAATTGGCAAGTTAGATTCTGCCACATAACTGCCAGGCAATGACCATCTCCAACAAGAGAGGATCTAACCATTGCCTCTTGACATTCAATTATATTTCCATCACTGAATCCCCCAC
Organism: Scyliorhinus canicula; assembly: GCF_902713615.1. Taxonomy (NCBI): domain Eukaryota; kingdom Metazoa; phylum Chordata; class Chondrichthyes; order Carcharhiniformes; family Scyliorhinidae; genus Scyliorhinus; species Scyliorhinus canicula. The sequence goes on along the minus strand of NC_052150.1, from coordinate 162,149,539 downwards.
TATCAACATCCTGGGGGCTACCACTGACCGGAAATTAAACTGTGTAATAAATACTGTGACTACAAGAGCAGGTCAAAGGGTAGGAATCCTGCAGCAAGTAACTCACCTCATGACTCCCCAAAGCATGTCCACAATCTACAAGTCTCAAGTTAGGAGTGTGATGGAATCTTTTCCTCATGCCTGAATGAGTGCAGCACCAAAAACACTCAAGAAGCTTGACATTATCCAGATAAAGTAGCCCGCGTGATTAGCACCCAATCCACAAACATTCACTCCCTCCATCACTGATGATCAGTGGCAGCAATGTGTACCATGTACAAGATACACTGCAGGAACTTACCAAGGCACCTTAGACAGCACTTTACAAATCCACAACCACTACCATCTAGATCAGTGGTTCTCAACCTTTTTTAACCCATGGACCCCTTTTCCTCTTAATTTTTTTTTGTGGACCCCCATAGCCATTCCACAGAAAAAAAAGCTTCTTATATTTTTCACTAACAAAAAAGTAAAGGAATTGTATCAAATATTAAAGAAATAGTAAATGATTATGCTTTATGTTGAAGGAAAACTAATTTATTGCAAATAAACATATTTAACAATTAAATTCTATAGAGCATTATGTACACAGTGTATGCAAAATACTTCGGGGACAGCCTTTTTCAAGAGTGTAATAAAACCTTTGTATTTGCCAGTCATGGACGGTGCACCATCAGTAGCACATGCAATTATATTTTTGAGTGGAATATTGCTTTCCTTGAAATAAGTAACAACTTCATTAAAAATTGTTTCACCTTTTGTGTCCGTCCTAAGACTTCTGGCAAAGAGCATTTCCTCTCTGGGTCCTTGATAATCTATAAATCTCACATATGCTAATAGAATGACTTCATTATCTCTTAAGGTAGATTCATCAAGTTGCAGGGCAAACTGTTTTACTTGCTGTTTCTAAGTGGTGAATCAGTTGAGTAGTGTGTTTTTTTAATTCACTTTATACGGGACGTAGGTTCACTGGCTAGACCAGCATTCATTGTCCGTCCCTGATTGCCGTTGAGAAGGTGGTGATGAGCTGCCTTTTTAATCTGCTGTTATAACAATTGTTCTGAAGTAGAATTGCTCTATGGACCACTAAAATATCACCGTGGACCCCCAATTCGGTATTTTTTTGTGTGGACCCCCAGTAATGTTACATGGACCCCCAGGGTCCATGTGGACCCCGGTTGAGAACCACTGATCTAGATGGACAAGGGCAGGAGGCAAATGGGAACCCCACCACCCAGAGATTCCCCTCCAAGGCACTCACCATTCTGACTTGGAAATATATCGCTGTTCCTTCACTGTCACTGGGTCAAAATCATGGAACTCCCTCCCTCACAGCACTGTGGATGTACCTACACCACATGGGCTGCAGCAGTTTATGTAGGCAGCTCACCACCATCTTCTCAAGGGCAAATTGGGTCCGCCAATAATAATGGGCCTAGCCAGCGAAGCCCAAGCCTCTTGAATGTTTTGAAGTCACATGATTCTCCAAACTCTATTCAGTTTCACAGATTAACTGAATACTTATTGAACAGCAGTAGAGAAAGTGTGATATGCTGACTGGCATTTCAACTACACTGCAGGATTGCAGAGAGATTGGAGGAGTCAACTCAAGCATGACTGGGTGTTGTTGCAGGTCATTGCTATGATGTCTTCCATGGATGGAGAGATCAACTGCAAGGAGCATAAAATGTAGCAATCATAGAATCCCTACAGTGCAGAAGGAGGCCATTCAGCCCATCGAGTCTACACAACCCTCTAAAGAGTACCCTACCCAAGCCCACATCCCTACCCTATCCCCATAACACCACCCTGGACTCTAAAGGGGCAATTTAGCATGGCCAACCTACCTAAATTGTATATCTTTGGAGTGTGAGAGGAAACCCGGGCACCCGGAGGAAACCCACGCAGACACAGGGAGAATGTACAAACACCACACAGTCGCGCAAGGCAGGAATCAAACCCGGGTCCCTGGTGCTGTGAGGCAACAGTTCTAACTGCCGTGCCACCCTGCTGTCCCATCAAGTGAGCAAGTTCAGGGCCTTATAATGGCTTGCATGCTCCAAATGTCAGTTATAAAGAATGAGCAATGGTCTTCCATGTGCAGCAAAATGTTCTCCAGCACAATGTGAGCAGGGTAATGGAGCTGTGTCATTACAAAACGAGAACATGGAAGTGGAGACTCTGCTTAATGCATTTCCACTTCTGATCTATTTATCACCATCTAGTCCGACAATAAGCAAAATGCCGCTTTGTATCCTTTGGCAAGGTTTTCAGAGGCTCCTAAATCTCAAGGACGTCAACCAAGAGTATGTCAGCAATCTGAGCAGCCTGACTTGACTTCTGCTGAAGCCATAGGGGTTGCAGCAGATAGAAGTGCCTGAAAAGGAAGAGTAACAAATTGGGGTTGTGCAAGAGTACACATGTAGATATGTTATATTTGAGTTTTTATTGTTTTCCCATTTTTGCTACTCGCTGGTAAGTGGCTTTTTTCAGTTGTTGACAATGAATGGAAAGACATGAATCCATATCGACTCGGCAAGAGGAGTTTGGTTGTATGCAATACTTTTTTGTGTTTGTGACAATGATTGAGGGGGGGGCAAAATAAACCTTTGCGTGAGATTGTGAGATGGGCACACTGTTAAAACTTAAGTGAACCCCGTAATTATCAAGGCACCAAGCAGCAATGTGCGGCACTGGTGATACATTCCCTGTATCGTCGTCCTCTTCCTCCTTGGAATCCTCTGTAGAGGTTCTGTGCACCATGACTTTGGCCTGATTCAGGCGTAAGCCTTGTAGTTGTGTGCACAGCACACTGTGAGGTGAGTATTTTGAATACTTTGGATGATGTATACAAAGAGATGCTTCCAGAACTGTCCAGGCAACTGAAGCATACCTTCAGCATGCCAATGACATGTTCAATGATACGTCTAGCGGACTTATGGAATTAATTGTACCATTCCTAGTCTGTATCCTTGGGCTTTTAGCAGTGGTTACCTGCTATTTTTTAAATGAACAACCCCTGTTTACCAAGCAACCAGCCCCAAGTTGCTTCGAAGTTTGAAATGTCTAGTAGGATGGACTGCCACAGTACAAAAGTGTCATGAAAGCTACCTGGGGATTTTGTACACTACAGAACAAAGGTATTTTAGTGGTTGTACACCAGCTCCACATTGATGGAGTGGAAGCCTGTGTGATTGGCAAATATCTATGGGTGCCTCAATTGCCGCATGTGCAGTTGATGACACCTCCTATGGAAAACCAGACAGCGCCACAGGCCTGGGAACCTACTCATTCTACTGGCGTTTCAAAGCTGCCTCCATTTGCAGCCTTGGAAAACAAAGCATTAGTCACCCATCTTATTAATTTGAGGGCTGCCAACTACTATACCCTGTAATTGTCTCCAACAGAGCCTTTGAAGAAGTCAGAGGTGAAGAATTTGCGGGTGGTGGTGTCTTTGACAGACATTGGTAGAATGTGGCCACCAGGACTTGTTCCATCAGACCAAAAATGTCTGCCATCGCTTCCTGCACCCGAAGGACCTTGGAATTTAAACTAAGACAGCATAAGGATTCCTCTGATGCTGATTCGATAGTTCAAAGTTTCAAAATGGAGGTTAGGTCTCCAAACATCCAAAGTGTGCATAACAACTCCAAAGCAGAGAAAAACATCAATCTGTAAAAAGTAACCTCTTATCATACGTACCATGAACAAATCATTTTACATAAGCAGGTAAGAAAGCAATTGTCATTACTGAGTACTAGCCATTTGTGTCTAGCATGGCATTAGCCTGACAATTGCCACTATATTAGAACAAAGAACAAAGAAAAGTACAGCACAGGAACAGGCCCTTTGGTCCTCCAAGCCCGTGTCGACCATGCTGCCCGTCTAAACTAAATACTTCTACACTTGCTGGGTCCGTATCCCTCTATTCCCATCCTATTCATCTATTTGTCAAGATGCCCCTTAAATGAAAATCGCTTAATGTCACAAGTAGGCTTCAAATGAAGTTACTGTGAAAAGCTCCTAGTCACCACATTCCGGCGCCTGTTCGGGGGAGGCTGGTACGAGAATTGAACCGTGCTGCTGGCCTGCCTTGGTCTGCTTTCAAAGCCAGCGATTTAGCCCTGTGCTAAACCAGCCCCTATCGTCCCTGCTTCCACCACCTCCTCCGGCAGCGAGTTCCAGGCACCCACTACCCTCTGTGTAAAAAACTTGCCTCGTACATCCCCTCTAAACCTCGCCCCTCGCACCTTAAACCTATGCCCCCTAGTAATTGACCCCTCTACACTGGGGAAAAGCCTCTGACTATCCACTCTGTCTATGCCCCTCATAATTTTGTAGACCTCTATCAGGTCGCCCCTCAACCTCCGTCATTCCAGTGAGAACAAACCGAGTTTATTCAACCGCTCCTCATAGCTAATGCCCTTCATACCAGGCAACATCCTGGTAAATCTCTTCTGCACCCTCTCTAAAGTCTGCACATCCTCTGGAAGTGTGGCAACCAGAATTGAACACTATATTCCAAATGTGGGCTAACTAAGGTTCTATGCAACATGACTTGCCAATTCTTATACTCAATGCCCCGGCCAATGAAGGTAAGCATGCTTTTGTGAGGGCCACGAAGAATCCAGCACAAGTCTTCAGGACACAAAGAAATAACATTTATTTACAATTTATGCAGGGAGTCTGCTAATGATTTCTCCGCCCCCTCATTGAGGAAGCTCATACTCCCACAGGATTGTGGGATTGTCATTAGTCCCCAGCCAATGGTAAGCAGCCAGGTTATAACATCCCTACCCCCCCCCAAAGTCCAAGGAATCCACCGAAGACCCTAGCGAAGGAGGGCGTCGGACTCGTTTTGCCGCAGGCCGGGCCCCATTTGCACGAGGTGCTGGATCGGGCGGCGTGTAACGAGGTGGAGACTGGCGCTTCCGTGATGAACGGCGCAATGGTTGTCCATCCACGGCCCATGGGCCCGAGGATTCCCCCTCTGAGGTGTCTTGTGTCTCCATCCCGGAGTCAGAGCATGCTGCCTCCGTCATCTCGGTGTCTCTATCTCCACGCGGTTCTGTCATGACTTGCGCAGGCTTTGAGTGAGGCACCAGAGGAAGATTGTGAGGAATAGTTTCCATTGTGTCTGGTCTCTGTGGCTGTAGAAATGAGCTCCTGGGGCGGGGAATCTTTGGAAGTGATAGTCTTCTGGACCGAACATGGTCTATATGTTTGCGCTGGAGACGACCCTGAGCTTGCACCTGGTAAGAGATAGGGCCCGTTTGATGAAAGATTATTCCAGGGACCCACTGGGCACCACCAGCAAAATTCCGAAAGAACACTGGGTCACCGGACGTAAATTGCCGAATCAGCCGATGACGAGAAAAACCATGTCCCTGCCGTTCTTGTGTGCAGCGTACTTTTGCGCCAATGTCCGGGAAAACCATGCTAAGGCGGGTGCAAAGTCTCCGGCCCATTGGGAGTTCTGCGGGAGCTACCCCAGTCACTGCATGGGGGGGTGGTCCTATATGAAAACAAAAAACGAGCCAGTCTCGTGTCCATCGACCCGGAAGACTGCTTCTTTAGGCCTCGTTTGAATGTCTGCACTGCGCACTCCGCCAACCCATTTGAAGCCGAGTGGTAAGGGGCAGTGCGGATGTGGCGTATGCCGTTCATCTTCATGAACCTCGCAAACTCCTCACTTGTGAACGGAGTGCCGTTGTCCGTGACCAGCACCTCGGGGAGGCCATGCGTACTGAAAGACAAACGCATCTTCTCGATTATTGCGCAGGACGTTGTACCTCCCATCTTATGCACCTCTAGCCATTTAGACTGAGCGTCGATTAATAGAAGGAACATGGATCCTTGAAAAGGGCCGGCGAAATCCGCATGCAAGCGCGCCCAAGGCCGCCCTGACCATTCCCAGTGATGTAGGGGCGCGGCCGGCGGAAGCTTCTGATGCTCCTGGCAAATGGAGCAGTTTTGGGCCACCTTCTCAATGTCGGTGTCGAGGCCTGGCCACCAGACATAACTCCGTGATAACATTTTCATTTTGGTCACACCTGGATTCCCGTTGTGCAAGTCTCTCAGTATCAGCTCCTGTCCTTTTTCCGGAACAATCACACGCGTCCCCCACAAAAGGATGCCGTCTTCCACGCTGAATTCGGACAGCTTGGAGGAAAATGCCCGCAACTCGCCTGGGAGCTGTCTATGCTGCCCACCATACAGGACTATGTGCCGAACCTTTGACAGGACTGGCTCCGTCTGGGTCCACTCACGGATCTGTGATGCCGTGACAGGCAAGGTGTCCATAAAATTTAGGGTTGCAACCACCTCACCGGTTGTGGGGGTCGACATGGGGCCGGTCGATAAAGACAATCGGCTCAGTGCGTCGGCATTCCCTATCTCGATTCCTGGTTTGTGCTCCAGAGAATACTCTATGCAGTGAGCAACAAAGCCCAGCGCTGGATCCGTGCGGAAGCAATGGGTGGTATTTGCTTATCCTCTCTGAAAAGTTCCAGCAGAGGCTTATGATCAGGCACGATAGTGAAGTGGCGGCCATATACGTACTGGTGGAAACGTTTCACCGCAAAGACCACTGCCAGGCCCTCCTTCTCGATCTGCGCATACTTTTTTTCCGCTGCAGTCAGTGTACGAGAGGCGAAAGCTATCGGCCGCTTGGCCCCATTCTCCATCTTGTGGGACAGGACAGCCCCAATACCATACGGGGATGCATCACATGTGACGAGTAAAGGTTTTCCAGGATCGTAATGGGTTAGTAACCCAGCCGACAACAATTGTGGTTTTACCTGCCGGAAAGCGGTTTCTTGCGGCTGACCCCAAACCCAGGTGTGATTCTTCTTCAGCAGAAGGTGCAACGGGGCCAGCGTAGCTGCCAGATTGGGGAGGAACTTTCCGTAATAGTTTACGAGGCCGAGAACCGAACAAAACGCAAAGTGTCAGTCGGGGCGGGGGCCTGTTGAATTGTGCGCACCATCACTGCGATGGGGTGCAAACCTTCGCGGTCCACCCGATAACCCAGGTAGACTATTTCCTTCACCTGAAAAACGGACTTTGTGCGACATAAACGGACTCCAGCCTCCGAAAAGCGTCTAAGGACAGCCCCCAAATATTCCAGATGTCCCTGCTCCGACCTCCCTGTGATCAAAACGTCATCCAAGTAGACAGCAACACGCGGTAAACCTCTCAAAATGCCCTTCATAATGCATTGAAAAATACCGCAGGCAGAGGATACTCCAAAGGGCAAACGTGTATATTCATACAGGCCCCGGTGTGTGTTAATCGTTACATATGGCCGGGAGGCAGGGTCCAGCTCCAACTGCAGGTAGGCGTGACTCATATCTAATTTTGTGAACGAGTGTCCGCACGCAAGCTTCGCGTAGAGGTCCTCTATGTGAGGCATTGGATACCGGTCGAGTCGGGAAGCCGTATTCACTGTAAGTTTATAGTCGCCGCACAAGCGAACTGTGGCATCTGGCTTCATTACGGGTACAATTGGTGCTGCCCAGTCAGCGAAACGGACGGGCCTGATGATACCCAAAGTCTCCAAACGAGTGAGCTCCCCTTCTACCTTCTCGAGCAAGGCATAAGGCACCGGGCGCGCCTGGAAATAGCGCGGCGTGGCTCCTGGTTCCACTTGGATACGGGCTACTGCCCCTTTTATTTTCCCCAAACCGGGCTGGAATACATCTGGGTATCGTCCTAGCACCTCAGTCAACCCCCAGAAACTGTTTGGAGGATGTGCTGCCACTGCAACCTCAAATGGCACAAACAGTCCCGACCCAACAGGCTGGGCCCATGGCCGCGCATCACGATAAGTGGGAAACACCCCTCCTGGCGTCCATAAACAACAGGGGTCATCATAGTTCCTGCAATGTCCAATGGTCCCCCCGTGTAGGTGGCCAACCTGGCCTGTGTGTCGGTTAATGTAAGGGTCTGTATACCCTGCTTAATGCGGTCGAATGTCCTCTGGGCAATCACGGAGACCGCTGCGCCAGTGTCCAACTCCATCTCAAGCGGGTGACCATTGACCCGTACTGTCACTTTAATGGGGGCCACACGGGGAGCTGCCAAACAATGCAGCTGCAGGCAGTCGTCTTCCGTCTCCACGTCCTCGGGAGTAGTCGCCGCAGGTTCATCCAAATTAAAGGTACGGCCCCTGGGCTGGCCCCAGTTTCGGTCAGAAGGACGGCGCCTCTGGCGCCCCCAGGACCGGCGTTCGCGACGGGGTCGGCGCCTACAAGTCTGACACAGACATGGCTCCTCATCCATTGGTTCTGGAGAAGGCTCCCTTCGGGGAGGAATGTCCGACGGCCATTGGCATCGATCCGGACGTCGCCTCGCCCAAGGTACTGCAGGGGTGCAGGGGGACGCTTTCGGATGGAAGGGGTCGCGCCCCAAGGCATGCACCTCCATTCCCTGTAGCTTCTGCACTCCTCGTTCTGCGCTCTCTCGGGACAATACTATTTGAATGGCCTGCTGAAAAGTCAATGTTGGCTCGGCTAACAACTTTCTCTGGGTGGCCGCATTGTTAATACCGCAAACCAAATGGTCGCGTAACATTTCTGATAAGGTCTCACCATAGTCACAGTACTCCACAATCCTGCGCCGCCTGGATAGAAAGTCGGCAAGGGATTCTCCTGGGGTCCTCTCAGCGGTATTAAACCGGTAACGTTGGACTATCATGGATGGGGTTGGGTTAAAATGTTGCCCCACTAAGTTCACAAGTTCATCAAACGTTTTGGTGTCCAGCGCAGCTGGGTACGTAAGGCTCCTAATCACCCCAAACGTATGCGGGCTGCAGGCGGTGAGCAATATGACCACCTGGCGCTCGTTTTCAGAGATATTGTTTGCCCGGAAATAGTAACGCATCCGTTGTGCGTACGGGTTCCAGCTTTCCAGCGCAGCATCAAAACATCCAAACGCCCATACAGAGACACGGTGTAATAGAAAACAACTTCCAACCTGTATCCAACAAAAATCCAGGGAGGTGGCTTCAGCAGTGTAGACAGCTATTCACTTTAACCCTCGTCGCCAGTTTTGTGAGGGCCACGAAGAATCCAGCACGAGTCTTCAGGATACAAAGAAATAAAATTTATTTACAATAACATATATATATATATATATATATATATATATATATATATATATATATATATACAACAGCAGCAACTTCCCTTGCAGCTCACTCCTCTCTCTGCTGTTTCCAAACTGGCCAGCTCTATTTATGCAGGGAGTCTGTTAATGATTTCTCTGCCCCCCTCATTGGGGAAGCTCATACTCCCACAGGATTGTGGGATTGTCATTAGTCCCCAGCCAATGGTAAGCAGGCAGGTTATAACACATGCCATATGCCTTCTTGACTACCTTCTCCACCTGTGTTGCCCCTTTCAGTGACGATGCTTTATTTCAGACATTTTGAGAAACACATGAAGTCAAATCTGAAGTTAAAATCCATGTCAGTATCGCTCGAATTGAAAGATAAATTCATGTTAAGTGGCAACCCACCTCTGCTGAATGGGGTGCTCGCACACAGCCTAACATTCTGCAGCTGCAATGAAATAGGGAGGTCTAATGGGTTCAAGCCAGCTTCCCAATGTACTGTCAGTTTTGCCAATTTTAATCATCCAATCTCTCCCAAACCTGCACACTCCTGAACATCACAGTCCAGCTCGAAGGGAATGCAAGAAGTGAGCACAAAGAAAGAAATGGCAGTTGTTTCCCAAACACCACAACTGGATCCCGAAGGTCAAAATGGTGTAAAGTTTGAGATGAGACTGTGAGAAGTACATTTTAACTAGGCCCTCACGAGGCTGGAGCATCACTTCCCGAAATGGAAAACAAATGCAGTTAAACTGGGGGTGGGCAAAGTATTGGAAGTGATTTTAAATCCCAGCATACACCATTCTTGCTGAGTGGCCAGGGTTAAAATCAGGTTACAAATCAGTTCATGCAATGCAATCATAAACCAATGCAGAGCAAAATTCCAGTAGCAATTAAATCAGTTTTACCTTTCTGCAAACAAATCAAATAATAGAATTAGCTAAAATATATACCGGTATTATACTTGGTTCATTTTTTCTTGGTCTCTTATAATACCTTTTTAATGAGAAACAATTTTTCATCTTCAAAGATGTGCAGACAAGTGCTACAGCTGATTCCTGCAATACTCCATGCACCAGAAGACGCAAATTGGAAAATTAGCCTTGGCTGACACTTGTAGTAAACTTTCTTTCTTATGCCAAATTGGCCATTCCAACTAGACCTTTCTCACATTGCACAGCAAGGACTAGGTGCTTTAAAAAAAATCACACAGGTCCATTTTGACGCTCAGGCATTGCAATTCATAATCTGCCTGTGCACATTCCCATTGTGGCAGGCAGGAAGAGGAGGGTCCATAAATATCCTCAACCTCAAATGATGGGAGAAGCTAGCATATCAGTGCAAAATGTTAACAATATGTTAATTATGTTGATTATATTGTCAAAGATACACAAGTGAAGGGCATTGCTTAACTCAGTACTTTGACCGTAAGTAAATAGCGTACCAGGCCAAGTTGGCCATTAACAGGTCCAGGCAGAAGGCAGTTGCAGGGGTCAATCAGCCTGATGGCCTGTCCCGCTTCTGTGGCCAGGTATCCTTGGAGAGAGAGCACATGGTGTCCACTGGCACGCTTCAGGCCTTCTACAACCAGCTGGCACCTCGGGGGCTGGCGTGTTCCCTCAGCTCCAGAAATTACATTTTAATTTAGTTAATCTAAAATTCTGTGTTTTTGTCACAGTGCTCTTTAAAGGAATATTTGGCTAATTGACTGGTTTCATTGGGTCATTTGTTAATTGCTAAGATTTTAATTTTATGGATGTACTCAAAAGAGCGTAAAAGGAGACCACTGGGAGTAGGCAAGAAGAAAAGAAGACAGCTGCACATGCTGCATTCTGCCTCGTGGAAAAATGTGAAGAAAGAGGAAAAAAAAGTTCTATAAATAGGGGACCTGGCAAAGTTGGTCATTAACAGGTCCAGGCAGCAGAAGGGGTCGAAGGGGTAATCTAGCACAACTGTCTGCCCCTCTTCCATGGAGAGGGAGCACGCTGTTACCACCCCCTGGGCTAGTGCAGGGTCAGTTCTAGCCCCAGTTGACCCGGAGACATAACACAATTGAAATTAATAAATATTTCTTTGAAAAAAAGTATTTTTCCCTTAGCTACCCAATAACTTCCGTCACCAGGTTTATACATTTAAACTCAATTAAGTTTATTAATCACTATAATTAAATATGCAGCAAAACAACAGGTAAATTATTATATAATTCCTAATCTCCCCACTTAACTTCACCCAATCCTCTACGCACACACAGAAGATAGACAAACATAGCGGGGAGAGGAGGGTTGTAAAGTTAAAAGATAAGAGTCTTTGTTTCAGTTTGTTGTTTCTAGAACACTGTCCTTCAACTTAGGCTTTCAGTTTGAAATTTCGGTTTCCAGCCTGTAATGGTTTTCACTGTAGGTTCATTCAGCTCTCTGCAGTTTCAGCTTTTCTGAAGAAAACATGAGGGAGGGGGAGAGAGCAGTTATTTTCCCCTGAGTGTCCAGGTCTCCAAACTGACACTCCTTGGTTCTCTGAAAACTCATTCCACATGGGCAGGATCCAATCACCGCCTGTTACCGGGCACAGTGTGGCCTTTTGGCCAATTCATTGGCCACCAGCCAACCAATCAAACCAAGGCCCACCAATCTCTCAGGTGCCGAAAAGTTTGAGTTCTGCTGTCCAAAGCTAGCACAGTGTTGTAACTTTTGAATTCCTCATTGCCCCGCTTCAGTTAAAGATAAATGTCCATCGACTTCCGGTGGCGGCGATGTCCGAGTGAGCCGCACATTCGGCGGGCTCTCACTCCGGCGGGCGTTTAGAGGCTGATTCCCCGCGATAGCGGGACCACGGACCTGAAGGAAGGCGGCAGCGAAAGTGCTGAGGAGCGGGCTGCGGCACATGGAACAGCGGGAGTCCAGGAGGCAGAAGAAAAGAGAGAAAAAGGGACAGAGCCAAGGACCTGAAGAAGCTTACCTGGAACCAAAGATGGCGGACACACGGACCCCAGACTCAGCAATCCAGCAGGCGCTAGATAACATGCTCCAGGTAATGAAGTCAGTTTTGAAGCACTGAAGCGGGACAGCTTGGACCCAATCCAGAAAGCGGTGGATCAGCTGAACCAGAGGCTGGATTCGCAAGATGTTAAAGTTAAGGAGCTGGGAGTGGCGGTGGAGGAGCAGGCGGATGCGCAGACGGTTGCGGCGCTAGAGGTTGACGGGCTGAAGGAGCGGCAGAGAAGACTGCTGGACAGAGTGGAGGAGCTGGAGAATAGAGCCCGCAGGAACAACCTGAGGATGGTCGGCCTCCCGGAAGGGGCTGAGGGAGCTGATGCCGCAGCATTTGTAGCAGACCTATTGATGCAGCTGATGGGGGCCGAAGCCTTTCCGCGACCGCCGGAGCTGGAGGGGGCATACAGAGTGCAGGCGAGGCAGGGGCGGCCAAGCGGACCCCCCCCCCCCCCCCCCCCCCCCGCCCGATGGTGATTAGGTTCCACAGGTTCGTGGACAAGGAGCGGGTGCTGCGGTGGGCAAAGAGCGCCAGGAGCAGCACGTGGAACAACAGTGTCCTCCGCATTTACCAGGACCTAAGCCAGGAGGTGGCTCGGCGGCGAGCAGCCTTTAAGAATGTCAAGGAGGTGCTGTTCAAGCAGCACGTGAAGTTTGGTCTGCTGTTCCCGGTTCGCCTATGGGTCACGCACCAGGGTCAACACCACTACTTCTCCGAGCCTGAAGAAGCGATGGATTTTGCGAGGGATCAGGGGCTGGTCCCAAAAAGAGGCCCCACGGATGCGAATTAGGGCCCGAGAACTACCGTGGGAAGGTACGCCGAATGGGCCTGGACTGCTGTTCAACGGTTTGCTGGGTCAAAGGTGCTAAGCGGAACATTTGGGACTCTTTCCTTTGTTCATGGACATTGGTTTGGGGTTTTTTTTTTCTCTTATGTTTTTGTTTTTTCCTCTTTTTTCTGTTTTTTCCTTTTTGGGCGGATTTGTACTTTTTGTGCAGCTCGCGGAGGACACTGGAGCCGGCACGGTAACGAAGGGGGGCGGGTCAGCAAGGGGGGCCAAGGACGTGGGTTGGGGGGGTTTGTTTTTGTTTTGTTGATGTCCATGCCTTCCTGTGCCAGTGAGTTTGCTCCAGTGGGTTGGAGAGGGGGATGGGGCGCCGGGGAGTGGGGAGGAGGATGGGGAAACAATGGGAATGAGACAGGAAGGCGCCGGAGTGTTGAGTCACCGGGCTAGCAGATTGGCTAGTTAAGGGAGTCAGGTTGGGGGGGGTGGGGGGTGGGGGGGGGGAGATCACAGCCAGTGGATGGCAGGGGTGGGGGTATCAGGGGATGTGGTTGGGGGGGGGGGGGGGGTTGTTCTGCTGACATGGGAGGGACTTGAAATAGGCACTGGAAAGGAGGTTGAGGGTGGAGGCAGCCAACGGGCGGACCAGGAATGGCGCGACACACGGGCCGGGGGCCGGCCCGAGAAAGACTATGGCTGACCAGCGTGGTGGGGGGGGGGGGGGGGGTTGTGCCCCCCGACCGGGCTGATCACCTGGAACGTCAGGGGACTGAATGGGCCAGTTAAGAGGGTGCGGGTGTTCGCGCACTTGCAGGCTCTGAGGGCGGACATAATTATGTTGCAGAAGACACATCTGAAAGTGTCAGACCAGACCAGGCTAAGGAAGGGCTGGATTAGCCAGGTCTTCCACTCGGACTTGGACTCGAAGTCCAGGGGGGTGGCAATCATGATCAACAAGCGGGTGCAATTTGAGGCGGAGGGCATAGCTGCAGACAGGGGGGGCAGATACCTGATGGTACGGGGCAGACTGGAGGGGAGAAGAGTGGTGCTGGTGAATATATATGCCCCGAACTGGGATGACGTGGAGCGTCAGCGGGGGGGGGGGGGGGGGGGGGGGGGGGGGGTAGAGTAGAGTAGAGTAGGAGGGACAAAATGGCGGGTAGTACCGGTGGGAGAGGAGTGGGCTTGTGCAGTATGTTACGATTGAAGTATTGAAAGTACATGGATGTTTGCACTTTTATACCTTTTTTGCTTTCTTTCTGTTGATGTCTGTAACTGTTTACAAAGCCAAAAACTACCTCAATAAAATTGTTTGTTAAAAAAAAAGATAAATGTCCATCAAGAATCCATGGATCAAAATGATAACTATAAAAATAAAGAAAGGGGAAATAAGGGAATCACCAGGAAGGGCCCTTGAATCCCTTCCTCCCTAAAGGGAATGAAAATGTCAGGGCACGGATGTTTCATTATGAAGTATGTAAGACATAAATCACAAACACATATCCATTCATCCATCCCCATTATATAAGTTCCCTTCCCAGTCTCTGCATTGCTAACTAGTCAGCTCTCAAACCCAGGACAAAGCATCCACTATCACATTATCCAGTCCAGGAATGTGTACAATTTTAACTGAACTGTTGTAATAACAAACTCAAATGGAATAATGTTGCTTTCTGGGTTTTAAACATTTCTAGAAATGCAAGCGGATTTTGGTCCGTATAAACTAAGCTTTGTTTATTGTCATGCCGGACATATCCTTCAAAGTGCTGAAAGGCTAGTAGCAATGGTAAACTGTCCTTTTAAATGGTGGAATACATCCTTTGGCACGGACCTGGTTTTTGTGGAAAATATCCCACTGGCCTCTCTATTCCTCCACCGTTGTCTTGTAGTAGCACTGCTCCTACTCCAGGCTGCACAGAGGGTCCATGGCTAGTGGCCTGTGGTATATGTGTTGGCATGTGGGGTAGGATGGGGTACGCGTGAACTACCGACGGGTGGCATTCGATCGCCCCTGTGGGTGTGGTGTGTGGGGGTGGGGATGGTGCTACGGGTGTGTGGGATGGGAGTTGGGGCACGGGACACGGTGGAGAAGGTGGCTCACACTAGTTGGCCTGGGGGGGATTGCTCGCACACACCCAGCACTGCCTGCTGGTCCATTTCGTGGGGAAAGCATGGGGAGCCACCTCAAGGAGATTGTGCAGCTTCTTCCTGCACTGCTGTCCGGTGGGGCCACCTGCGCCTAGGCCCAGTTCACGTCCATGGGTGGAAGCCTCCTCGCCACCTCTCCTCCACGCCATCCAACACTGTCTCCAGCTCCGCATCTGCGAATCTCGGGGCAACTCCTCGGGGTGGCATTATTTTGGCTGGAATGAGTGTGTGTGGGAAATGACTGCATATATGCTGCTGCAGCCTGTGAGGCTCTCCAATGTCAATCCCATCCCCAGCGAATCAGACGCCAGTGTTGGTTGGAATTACACTAGTTCCACATTGCACCGGTGCTAACCTATTAATATTTCCTGAATCGCTCTGTGACCAACATCACTTTCGTCAAAGTAGAACTCTCTTGATTTTGTCCCGGTGTCAGCACATAGTCTCTCAAACGGAGAATCCTGGCTCTTTTATTTATTCGTCTTTGGCTGCATCAGCATTTGTTGCCCTTCCCTAACTGTCCATGAACTGAATGGCTTGCTAGACCATTTCAGTGGGGGGCAGTTAAGAGTCAACCACATCGCTGTGTGGATCTGGAGTCACATGTAGGCCAGACTGGGTCACGGCAGCTTCCCTGAAGGACATTTATGAACCAGATGGGTTTTATGACAATTGGCAGTGGTTTCATGGTCATTATTCGGGGCAGCACGGTAGCATGGTGGTTAGCATAAATGCTTCACAGCTCCAGGGTCCCAGGTTCGATTCCCGGCTGGGTCACTGTCTGTGCGGAGTCTACACGTCCTCCCCGTGTGTGCGTGTGTTTCCTCCGGGTGCTCCGGTTTCCTCCCACAGTCCAAAGATGTGCGGGTTAGGTGGATTGGCCATGCTAAATTGCCCGTAGTGTCCTAAAACGTAAGGTGGGGGGGGGGGTTGTTGGGTTACGGGTATAGGGCGGATACGTGGGTTTGAGTAAGGCGATCATTGCTCGGCACAACATCGAGGGCTGTACTGTTCTATGTTCTATGTTCTATGTTCTATTAGACTCTTAATTACAGATTCATTTTTAGGGAATTCAAATTTCACATCTGCCATGTTGGGAGTTGGACCCAGGACCCTAGAGCATTATCCTGGGTTTCTGAATTACTAGTCCAGTGACAATACCACTAAGCCACTGTCTCCACAGTATCTCATCTTTGAAAATATCCCACTGTTCAGCTGTCATTTTTCCTGCCAACATTTGATGCCTGTTTATTCAGCCCAGGTACATTCTTAACCCATTGAAGTTGACGTTCCCCCATTTAATTACTTTTATCTGTATTATGCTTTGTTTTTTTCCACAGTGTAAGGATCCTCCTGGTAATCCCTGTTTGTCCTTGTTTATTTCCTTTATTTTCTTTTGTTTCGGCTTTTATAATTTTTGTGCCACACACCTTTAAGGTGTACTTCACCCTTAATTTTTCAAAAGAAAGAACCTCCAGCAGGCTGTGCTATTGCTTTGACATCAAAGATGAAACCTCTTGATGAACTTGACTGTTGGCCAATCGACTGTTTCAGATTGCTGTCCTTATCAATGGATCGTGCTGATTGTTCACAGTTTTCCCTGGAGTGTTCCTTTCTCTGTGAGACTGTTCTTTTTTGCTTTTAGTTTCGATTTGATCTAGAAGCAGGAGGGTCAAAGCCCTGATCTCTCTCTTCCTGATGGACTCTGTCTAAAGGTAAAAAGTAAATAACTTTCTCTCTCCACAGTCCGATTGACCTGCAAGGAGGTTCAGTCCAGCAGCAGCTGGTGGCAGGGCCAGTGTTTAAAGAACCCTCTTTAGAATCTCATGAGACCAGGTTACGAAAAGTGAAAGTGACTCCCCAGAGGGAATCGAACAGCCAAAGATTACTGTCTGAACTGTTCATCCCTAATCATACATTGGTGGCTTTGATCTTTAGGCTTCCTGTGAGGACAGCCTGTTACAATGACCTCAACAGCCGAAGCAAGAATACTCATCTTCCATTTCATATTAATCTCTTTATTTTTACCTCACCCTCCTTCCTTGAGTGCTTGGATGGAGGGTGGGACAGTAAAAGGGAGAAGTAGTAGATTAGCTGGCCATTATTCTGGTATAATTATTGCTTTCCTTATCTCTATTTGTTGTTATAACTAAACAGTTGTTGTGTTTTACTGACAAAACTGGTGTCTGTAAGTCATCCCTGAAGCATCTCGACAGCAAGGATTCCTGCGGCAGATTTCTATTCATTGACTACAGCTCTGCCTTCAATACCATAATCCCAGCCAAACTCATATCAAAACTCCAAAACCTAGAATTCGGCTCCTCCTCTGCAACTGAATCCTCGACTTTCTGACCCATAGACCACAAACAGTAAGGATAAACAACAGCACCTCCTCCACGATAATCCTCAATACCGGGGCCACTAGGCTGTGTACTGAGCCCCCTACGATACTCCCTTTACACACACAACTGTGTGTTAAAATTTGGCTCCAACTCCATCTACAAGTTTGCTGATGGGTTGGACCTCGAACAATGATGAGTCAGAGTACAGGAGGGAGATAGAGAACCTAGTGGCATGGTGTGACAACAACAATCAATGTCAGCAAAATTAAGAAGCTGTTCATTGACTTCAGGAAGTGATGTGTTGTACACACCTGTCTGCATCAATGGTGTTGAGGTGGAGATAGTTGACAGCTTCATATTCCTAGGTGTGCACATCATCATCAATTTGTCCTGGTCCACGAACGTCGACATTACGACCAAGAAAGCACAACAGTGCCTATGCTTCATTGGGAAACTAAGAAAATTCAGCATGTCCACATTGACCAATGTTTACAATTCCACCATAGAAAGCTTTCTCTCTGGCTGTATCACAACCTGGTATGGCAACTGCTTGGCCCAAGACATTAAGAAACTACAGAGTCGTGAACATAGCCCAATCCATCATGTAAACCCTCCCCCCATTCATTGACTCTTTCTACACCTCCCACTGCCTTGTGAAAGCGGGCAGCATAATCAAAGACCCCTCTGACCTTGGTTATTCTCTCTTCCAACTTCTTCCTTTGGGCAGGAGATAGAAAAGTCTGAGAACATGCATTAACAGATTCAAAAACAGCTTCTTTGTGACAATAAACCCAAATCCAAATTCAAATCCGTTGGAGCAGTCAAGGGCCAAAGATCTCAGAAAGATAATTATTGGTTAATTCACTTGTGTTGGGACTCCAGGGTCTGTGGGGCTAGAATTGACCATGACAATAGCCAGCCTAAACCTTTTGATACAATGATCAATATCCCCAAAAGGTTCTCCTACTAACACCTGGTCCACTTGGCCTGCCTAATTCCCAAGAACCCTGATCTAGCAGTGCCTCCTTTCTCATTGGACTGGAAACATACTGCTGGGGAAGATTTTCCTGAACATACTCTAGGACTTCTTGCCCCTCTATGCCTGATACACTGTTATTATTCCAGTCTATATTGGGATAATTAAAGTCCCCTTGTGATAATTAACAACTCTATTTTTACTCTACTCATTTTTGCATGTCTACATAGTTTCCTTGCAAATTTGTTTCTCTACAAGATTCCCACTAGTTGGAGGCCTATTGGCTGCATTGAATAATATATTGCCCCCTTTTTGTTCCTTTGCTGGAGCCAAATATGTTCTGTCCTTGACCTGTCTGGGACATTCTCTTCCCTGCACTGCACTGTTCTCCTTAATCAATACAGTTGCCTGGATGAGTGCAGTTCCAACAACACAAGAAGCTGGACGCCACCCAGAACAAAGCATCTGCTTGATTGGCACCGCATTCACAAACATTCACAGCCTCCACCATTGACACAGTAGCAGCAGTGTGTTCCATCTACAACATGCATTGCTGGAACTCACAAAGGCTCCTTAGACCAGTGATTCCTGTGTTGTGAAGACCCCCCAAGTGTGCCACAAAAAAAGTTTCAAAATGATTCAAAATTCATGTAATTGAACTAAAATGCACCTTCGTCTTCAAGTATGTGGGCTTCCTGCGTATATATAGGCTGGGAAAGAGCATGGTTTAGATTCCTTATGTTGGTCAGGCCCATGTACATGTGCAACAGGATTCGGAGCTGAAGACAAAGGCCCTGTCTGCTAGCACAAAAAGTGAACATTGAAAACGTTTGCACAAACCCTGAGAGAAGCGAGAGATGAGAGGTTAAAAAAGAAAAAAGAGAGGACAGAGAGAAGTTCCAAGTAAGGGAAGATTGCAGAAGATAGGACTTGTGCCTCAAAATTCTTTTGATCGTATAGAGGTGTGCCATGACATAGAAAAGGTTGGGAACCACTGCCTGGCAACACTTTCCAAACTCACAACCACTGCTATCTAGAAGGACAAGGAAAGCAGATACCTGGGATCCCCACCACCTGAATGTTTCCCTCCAAGTCACTCACCATCCTGGTTTGATAATATATTGCTGTTGCTTCACTGTTGCTGGGTCAAGATCCTGGAGGTCATTCCCTTACAACACTGTTGGTTGACCAACATCATATGGATGGCAGTGATTCGAAAAGGGTGCTCACCACCACCTTCTCAAGGGCAATTAAGGATGGGCAGAAGATACTGGCCCAGCCAGTGACGCCCACATCCCATAAACATATTTTTAAAATGCCACCAGCCTCCTTCTTTTCCTCCTTTCCTATCTTTTCGGAACACCTTGTATCCAGGAATATTTAACACCGAACCCTACCCTGCTTTGAACCAGGTCCCTTTATAGCCACATAATTATATCTGCACTTGTCACTCACCAATCTTATTTGCCACACTCCATGAATTTGCATGCATGCACAGTAACCCTGATTTAGACTTTATTACTTTCTCCCCCACCTAATAACATACTATTCCCTATTCTGGTTTTATCTCCCTCTCTCAGTAGGCTATGAGGCGGGGGGGGAGGGCCTTTGATCAGCATTCATGTTGAAATGCCGACCAAAACCCTCTGTCGGTACCCAGGTGCCTTTGGGCAAGCTAATGATTCTACCAGCAGACTGAATTCGAACAAGAGAAAATTAAAGAACCCACAACCGGATGGCACCTGCCACTGAGGCATCATGCAGCCCGCCCAAGGACAACGCACATGAGAGCCCCTACAGGAGGGCACTGGAAGGTCCTTGAGCATACCACTGGCATGGGTAGCGCTATCCACTGGTACCACTGCCAGCAGGGACAGATGTTGGGGCCAGAGGCCCCTGCAGCGCTGAGTACAAACGGGGCCAGGGGTACGGTGCAGAGGGCAGAGTGCTGGGGGAATGGCCAGGGGTGGGTGTGGGGATAGGAGAGGAGGGAGGGGGACATGCGGCGGCAGCGGCTGCAGTGTAGGCTGAGACCACTTGTAGCCTGTTGGACCTGGTTGGCACGTGGGTATGCCTTTGTATTTGCCTTTCGCCTCTGCAGACAATGCATTTCGGAATCCAACCAGGAATAGCAGCCATCATCCTGACCGCCGCAGTCCTGGGGGATGGTCTGAGGCTGTACGAGCAGCAGCTGCTCAAGGAGGACACTGCAGCAGCAGAGCTTGCCCCAGAGGAACAGGAGCCAGCTGGTGATGATGGAATGCTGGCTGCACAATAGGCCGAGTCAGCGGTGGGAAGGAGGTGCCGCATGAGGCCTCGAGTATGGGTAGTGTCTGTTATTCGAGGACTTGCTGGACCAGGCATACCATCGAAGACTCCAGCTGAGTAGGGGGCAATGCGACATATCTGCCGTATCATGTCGGACCTGGTACTGCAAGGCTATGGGGTAGAACTTCCGCTCCCAGTGGCTGTCAAGGTGACGTTCACCCAGAACCTTTAAGCCATGGGGTCCTTCCCGGCGCCGAGTGGGAACCTGTCTGGGATCTCACAGATGTCCGTACATCTGTGCTGTCACGGAGACATAAAAGCCTTCTTGGCACAATATATCAAATTCAATATGGACCGAGCCCAGCAACATTCCCGGGCAGTGGGGTTTGCGGCTATTGCCAGGATATCTCCGGTCCAGTGGGTGATGATGGGATGCATGCTGCCCGATGAGCACCAGCCCACGACAGGCCAGTCTTCACAAACCCGAAGGGGTTCCACTCGATGAACGTACACCTGGTATGTGATCATGAGCTGCACATCATTCACGTCTGTGCCTGATACCCAGGCAGTGTGCCCAACGCCTTCATGCTGGCACACTTGACGGTTCCTGACACTTGTTAGGTGCACCCTCGGGTGAGGGGTTGGCACCTGGGCGACAGGGGTTATCCACTGCGAGTGTGACTGATGATGTCTATCCGGAGGCCACAGACAAACGTGGAGATCGACTACAATGACGTCCATGCAACAAACTGGGGCGTGATTGAGTAATGCTTGGGCATCCTGAAGATGCGGTTCTGGAGGGGGCCTCCAGTATAGCGCAAAGAGGATCTCTCACATCATGGTGGCCTGCTTCATCCTCCACAACATCAGGCAGAAGAGGGGCGATGTGCTGGAGGAGGAGGATGTACACCAAGCCTCGTCCGACGAGGAGGATACGGAGGAAGACCAGGCATGGGGTCCGGACAGGCACAGAAGGCGGCACATCGTGTGCGCCAGGGCCGGCGCGCACAGGACGCTCAAATCGCATCCAGGTTCACCGAATAGGGGGCCTGGCCACCAACAGCATGGCAGGATTCTCCGTTTCAGAAACTAAGTATTGATGCCGGGCCTGAATCAGTGAACTTCTATGATCAGTGAACTGGCCCTGGCCCGGAGCAATTCAGGATCCATTAATGGGCAAGCACAGGCGTTACATGGAACCAATAACAAATGATGTCTGATTCACTGGGGTCGGAATCACCACTCAAGAAGCTGACAAGCTCCAGCTGCATAAAAGCACTCTCCTCCCCAGACACTCATTTATCCCAGACAGAAAGATGACAGCACGAAGAGTGGCACCCGATTCGTGGATGCGGAGCTGGAGACCATGTTAGAGGCCATGGAAGAATGGCGAGCCTCCCTGCTCCCTCAGGTGGGAAGGAGGCTGCCACCCACCACCGTGCACCGGGCCTAGGCGCAGGTGGAAGAGATCATTAGAGCCGTGGGCCTCACCGCCAGGACTGGCCAGCAGTGCTGGAAGAAGCTGCACAACCTCCTCAGGGTGGCCAGGGTGAATAGGCAGCACAGTGCCCCTGGCACCAACCCCACCCCACACACCTTTACCACTCCCTGCCACCCCCCCCCTACCTGCCAGCAGTCTGCTCATACTCCACCCTGCACCACATACCAATACCTATACTACCCATCATTGTTGGGTGCCCTCTTCACAAAGGCCACCAGCCATCGTCCTCTGTGCCGCATGTGTCCGACTGCCTCACAGTTTGCACTTTCAGTCAAGTTTGACGAGAGGGAGGTGGAAGCCTTTTTCATTTCATTTGAGACGGTGGCTAAACAAATGAAATGGCCACAGGACATGTGGGTGTTGCTGATTCAAACAAAGCTGGTAGGTAGAGCTAGTGAAGTGTTTGCATCACTACCGGAGGAGGTATCTGGGACCATGAGGAGGTGAAAAAATCCATCTTAGTTGCATATGAACTAGTGCCTGAAGCCTATAGAGAAAGGTTTAGACATTTAAGGAAAGAATTTGGTCAAACATACATGGAGTTTGAAAGGATCAAACAGAGTAATTTTGATAGGTGGATAAGGGCTTTGAAAATACACAAAACGTATGAAGCTCTCAGAGAAACTATACTTTTGGAAGAGTTTATAAGATTCAATTCCTGATGTAGTGAGAACTTATGTGGAAGAGCAGAGGGTTGAAACTGCAAGGTTAGCAGCAGAAATGGCAGATGATTATGAATTAGTTCATAAATCAAAACTTGGGGCGCGATTCTCCGCAAATGCGGAGAGTCGTAAAGGCTGCCGTGAAACCGGCCGTGTTTCACGGCAGCCTCCGCGACCCCTTCCGGGACCCGATTCACCCCCCCGGTCGGGGCTAGCATCGCGGCCCCGGGAAGAACGACAGCGCGGTCTTAGCGAACGTTCGCCAAGCCCGGCCGCCAAGACTCACGGCGGCTGACGCGCACGATGACATCAGCCGCGCATGCGCGGGTTGGACGGCTCCAACCCGCGCATGCGCGGATGACGTCATCACGCATATGCGTCAAACCCGCGCATGCGCGGTCCGTCATGCCCCTCAGCGGCCCTGCGGACTGATCCTGCGGGGCGGCTGAGGGACGAAGAGTGCGCGGGAATCGGACCCGTGGTGCGGCCGTGCCAATCTGTGGCATGGTTGTACAGAACGGCACTTTGCGGCCGTTTTCACGAACTGTGATAGCAGGTGTGTTTAAATTCGTGAAAACGGCCGTAAAGGCCTGGGAAATCGGCCCATCGGATAGGGAAGAATCACTGCTCGCCATAAAAAAACGGCGAGCAGCGATTCGTGTCGTGGGGCGGCCGTGGGGGGGGGAGAATGGCGGGAGGTCGGGAAAAATGTCGGGAAGGCCCTCCCACTATTCTCCGACCCATCGTGGGGGGCGGAGAATCGCGCCCTTGGTTTCTGACATCAGTTTCAGCCTGTGAGGGATACAAACTGGGGACATGAGAAATACTCAAGTGGTAAAGGTAAATGTGATCTGATGGGAGATAATAAGGAGAGTGTACTTCAGATTAAAAATTAAATCCAGGAGCGTGGAAGAGACATGAAAAGTTTCAAATGTTTTCACTGTAATAAACAAGGCCATGTAAAGTTTGTGGTTGAAGAAAGCAGTGGGAAGGCTGATGTGGTAAAACAGGATAAGACAGTGGGGTTTGTTAAAGTGGCAAAGGAAAGCCCAAGTGAAGCGAAGGAGGGGCAAAAGATTGTACAGCCTGATCAAGAGGTGATTGATAAGAAGGTGCCAGATGTCTTTAAAGAATTTATTTGTGTGGGTAAAGTTTACTCTTGTGTATCAGGAGGAGCAGGTACAGAAGTCACAATTTTAAGAGATACGGGAGCTAGTCAATCTTTAAAGGTCAGAGATGACGAGTTATGTAGTTTGGGAAGAATGTTGCCAGTAAAGGTGGTAAAATGTGGAATTCAGCGTGAGGAGTAGTGTTCAATTATATAAGGTAAGGTTGGAAAGTTCAGTGAAGAGTGGTGAAATGGTAGTAGGAGTAATAGAGAAACTATTTTGTCCAGGAATGCAGTTTATCTTGGGTAATGATATAGCTGGATCGCAGGTGGGAGCGATGCCTAATGTGGTTGATAAGCCAGTGCAAAATCAGACAACTGAAGTGTTGAAGGACGAATATCCTGGGATTTTTCCGGATTGTGTAGTCACAAGGTCGCAAAGTCACAGGTTAAGACAAGAGGAGAAATCAAAGAGTGAAGATGACGTTGAAGTGCAATTATCAGAAACGATTTTTCATCCGATGGTTGAAAAAGAACAAGAACAGATGGAGGATGAGGTGGATATTTTTAGTTCCTGAAAATTAGCGGAGGTACAACAGAAAGATGTAGAAAAAAAACAGATGTATCATAAAGCATATACGGAAGCGGAATCTGAGTGTATACCAGAGAGTTATAGTAATGTAAAAGTAATGTCTTGATGAGAAAATGCAGTCCTTTACATATGTAGGCAGATGAAAAGTGGGCAGAAGTTCATCAAGTAGTATTGCCGGTAGGGTATAGAAAGGAAGTGTTGCGAGCTGCACATGAGGTACCAGTGGGAGGTCATTTGGGAATAAGGAAAACTTAAGCTAAAATGCAGAAACATTTTTATTGTCCTGGACTACATAAAGATATGGTTAAATTCTGTCAATCATGTCACACATATCAAGTGATAGGGAAATCTCAACCAGTGATATAAACATCACCCTGAATGCCCATTCCAGCATTTGAGGAACCCTTTACAAGGGTCCTAATTGATTACGTAGGACCGCTTCCGAAAACAAAAAGTGGGAATCAATATCTTTTAGCGATAATGGATGTGTCTACTAGGCTTCCAGAGGCCATTCCAGTACGTCATATTACAGCTAAAACGATTGTGGAGGAGTTACTTAAATTCTTTACTAGATATGGACTACCCACAGAAATACAATTGGATCAAGGATCAAATTTTACCTCAAGGTTATTCAAATAAGTTATGGATAGCTTAGGGATAAAACAATTTAAATCAACTGCGTACCATCCAGAATCGCAGCTAGCATTAGAAAGGTGGCATCAGACATCAAAGACAATGTTGAGGGCGTACTGTCACGATTATCCAGAGGATTGGGATAAAGAAATTCCATTTGTACTGTTTGCAAATAGGGATGCACCTAATGAGTCAACCAAATTTAGTCTTTTTGAAAAATTGGTGAGTGAGAAATTGGAAATTACATCATTGGATTACGTGACAAATTTTAGGTAATGATTAAATAGAGCAGGTGAATTGGCTGGACAACATTTAAAAGTTGCAGAAAATGTGATGCAACGGGTAGCGGACAAGAAATCCAAAGTTCGTAGTTTTGCCAGTGGAGATAAAGTTTTAGTATTGTTACCAGTGGTAGGTGAACCTTTAAAAGCAAGGTTTTGTGGACCTTATCAGGTTGAAAGGAAATTAAGTGAGGTGAATTATGTGGTAAAAACACCAGATAGAAGAAGACTCACCAAGTGTGTCATGTGAATATGCTTAAAAGGTACTTTGAAAGGGAAGGAGAGAAAAAGGAGGAGGTTTTAATGATTCTAATTCAAAGTGGCAAACCAAATCCAGATACTGTGAATTTGACATACCTCAAATTAAATTGGAAAACGAGGATGTTCTTAAAAATTGGGAAATAGTGTTGAGTTACCTTCCAGAGGAAAAACAAACTGACCTGAAAGAGTTATTGTTATCAAATGGGCAAGTTTGTAGAGATAAATTGTGAAGTACTAAAATGGTTATACATGATGTAGATGTGGGAAATGCTGTTCCAATCAAACAGCATCCATACAGACTTAACCCTTTAAAATTGACACAGGTTAACAAAGGGATTGAGAGTATGCTTAAAAATTGCATAATTGAAGTGGGTTGCAGGCAATATAGTGATGGCATCTAAACAACATGATACCCAACGGGTGTGTTTGAAGAGAATGGACTCATCCTATCCCACGTTTGGAGGATTGCATTGAGAAAGTGGGACAATCAGCTTTTATTTCTAAACTGGATTTACTTAAAGGTTCCTGGCAGGTACCTTTAACCGAAAGGGCGAAGGAGATTTCAGCTTTTGTGACTCCAGATGGTATATACCAATCCAAAGTTATGCCATTTGGCATGAAAAACGCACCAGCCACATTTCAGCGGTTAACTAACAAATTTGTTTCCAGATTACCCAATTGTGCGGTA
Organism: Scyliorhinus canicula; assembly: GCF_902713615.1. NCBI lineage: Eukaryota > Metazoa > Chordata > Chondrichthyes > Carcharhiniformes > Scyliorhinidae > Scyliorhinus > Scyliorhinus canicula. The sequence goes on along the minus strand of NC_052150.1, from coordinate 162,123,154 downwards.
TACATCGACAATCTGGTAATTTTCAGCCAGACATGGACAGGATATTTAAATTATCTGATTGAGTTATTCGACCGACTTCAGGAGGCGGATTTGGTGATAAACCTAGCCAAAAGTGAATTTGAAAAAGCCCAAATCACTTTCCTTGATCATACAATCGGACAGGGTCGAATGTTCCAATGAGTTTGAAGACAACAGTTATTGAGGAGTTTTCAATACCCTCAAGATGAAGGGAAATAATGCGATTTCTTGGCATGAACTTTGGATTTATTGTCTGTGTTTCATCACATTTTGTGCAACTTTCAAATGTTGTCTAGCCAATTCACCTGATCTATTTAATTGTTCCCTAAGATTTGACACGTAATTCAACAATGTAAATTCCGACTGCTCACTCACTAATTTTTCCTTACCTCATGACCAAAAATTAGTTCAAAAGCACGGAATATGGTTGACTCATTAGGTGCATCCCTAATTGCAAACAGTACAAATGGAATTCCTTTATCCCAATCCTATGGATAATCTTGACAATAAGCCCTCAACATTATCTTTAAAGTCTGATGCCACCTTTCTAATGCTGCCTGCAATTCTGGATGGTACGCAGTTGATTTAAATTGTTTTATTCCTAAACTATCCATAACTTCTTTGAATAACCTTGAGGTAAAATTCGATCCTTGATCTGATAATCCATATCTAGTAAAGAATTTAAGTAACTCCTCCACAATATTTTTAGCTGTAATATTACATACTGGAATGGCCTCTGGAAACCTAGTAGACACATCCATTATAGTCAAAAGATATCGATTCCCACTTTTCCAATTTCCGATATCTCACCTCACCAATTTTTCCTTAATCAATTTAATTGGTCCTCTTACCTCATGACCAAAATTAGTTCAAAAGAACAAAAATTGTGTTTTTTTTAAACAACAAATTTTATTGAGGTATTTTAGGCATATAGAAAAAGTGACATTGTACAGTACAAAAAAAAAGTCAAGACACAAATTACAAATTAAACATTGTGCAAACCACAGCTCTGTTCACGCACGGACCTGTCTCTATATCCCCCAACTCTACTCTACTCTACCCTTGTCGCCCCCCCACACCCCCCCCCCCCCCCCCCCACTCCTGCTGACGCTTACTCCTCTGTGAAGAAGTCAATAAATGGCTGCCACCTTCGGGCGAACCCTAATAGCGAACCTCTCAAGGTGAACTTGACTTTCTCTAGGCCAAGAAAGCTCGCCATGTCCGATAGCCATACCTCAGCCCTCAGGGGCTTTGAGTCCCTCTATGCTAACAGTATTCGTCGCCGGGCTACCAAGGAAGCAAAGGCCAGAACGTCGGCCTCTCTCTCTTCCTGGACTCCCAAGTCCTCTGAAACCCCAAAGATTGCCACCTCCGTGCTCATTACCACCCCAGTTTTCAATACCCGGGACATGACATCTGCGAATCCCTGCCAATACTCCCTGAGTTTAGGGCACGACCAGAGCATGTGTACATGGTTAGCCAGCCCTCCGGCGCATCTAGCACACTTGTCCTCCAGCCCGAACAATCTGCTCATTTGGGCTACCATCATGTGGGCTCGGTGCATGACTTTAAACTGGATCAGGCTGAGCCTGGTGCATGTTGCGGTCGTGTTTACTCTGCTCAGCGCTTCTGCCCAAATACCGTCCTCCAGCTCCCCACCGAGCTCCTCCTCCCACTTAAGCTTCAGGTCCTTGGTCTGCGTATCCTCAGCTCTCATTAGCTCCTTGTAGACATCTAAAACTCTACCCTATCCCACCTCTCCCCTAGAACCTGCCCTGTCCTGCCTCCCCTTTGGCGGGAGACGTGGGAAGGACGGCACCAGTATACGTACAAAGTCCCTCACCTGCAAGTATCTAAAGTCGTTCTCTCTCGCCAGCCCAAACTTCTCCTCCAGCGCCCTCATGCTCAGAAAGCTCCCTTCCAGGAACAGATCCCCCATCCTCACAATCCCCGCCCTCCTCCACAGTCGATACCCACCCCGTCCATGTTCCCCAGGGCAAATTGGTGGTTGTCGCAGATTGGGGTCCACACCGGTGCTCTTACCTCCCCTACATGCATCCTCCACTGGCCCCAGATCCAAAGATGCGCCACCACTATTGGGCTGGTAGAGTACCATGCCGGCGGAAGTGGCAGAGGCGCGGTGACCAGGGTTGCTAAGCTAGTGCCCCTGCACGAAGCTCCCAAACCGACCCCGCATCCACCATCCATTTCCTTATCATCGCTATGTTGGCCGCCCAGTAGTAGTTACTGAAGTTTGTATCCGGAGGACCGGCCAAATTCCCTCAGGGTTGCCATAATACCGTCCATCCCCACCATTGGGTCCAATACATATAACAGCATATCATCCACGTATAACGAGACTCTATGTTCCACTCCCCCCCGGACCAGCCCTTTCCAGCCCCTAAAAGCTCTCAGTGCAATTGTCATCGGCTCTATGGCCAGTGCAAACAGCAGTGGGGAGACAGGGCAGCCCTGTCTTGTCCCACGGTGCAGTCTAAAGTAGTCCAATGTCGTCTTGTTCATCCTTACACTCGCCTCCGGAGCCTGATACAATAGCCTAACACAGTCGATGAACCCCGCCACGAACGCGAACTGTCCTAGTACCTCCCACAGATAATCCCACTCGACCCGGTCAAAAGCCTTAAAAAGAACTAAATTTGGTTGACTCATTAGGTGCATCCCTAATCTTGGATTTCATCGAACATTTGTGCAAAAGATTTGTAGCGTGATTGCTCCACTGATGGACTTGCTTCAAGAAACATCGAAAATTTCAATCGAAATCTGACTGCCTGAAAGCTGTGATAACCAATGCTCATGTGTTGGAGAATGATAAGGTACTCTGTGATCAGATTGAACTAAAGTATCTGACTTTAAAGAGATATGCCGAGGCACAGAGAAATGGATGGATCATGCAGAAACCTTCTTGTTCAAAGAGACTGTCAATCGAGAAGTATTTCAGTTTGAAGAAGAAAGGGAAAAGAATTGATTATATTATTATACCTGTTTGCGTGTGTTATTTTTTGAAACAAAAACTTATTTTTACTGTGTGCATTTCTTAAAAGATAGTGAAAAGGTGAAAAATGAAACCATCTTGAAGTTGATGGTTTATCTTTTTTTCTTGGGGAGAGGTGTCATGTGAGAGTACCTTTAAGAAATGAGTGTTTAAGAAATATATCTTTAAGGAATGGGTGTTATTTAATGATGTCAGAGTGTGGGTGGATCTGGGTTGTCTGTCAGCTTTTTACTTTTGTTTTAGGCTGTTTGCTGCAGGGTGTGTTTTAGTTTTATTTTCAGTGTTGGAGCTGAAGCCAGACAGAGCAGGTGTACTGTTGATCTCTCTGCCATGAAAAGACTATCTCTTGATCAGTTGGTGAATTCAGAATTATAAATGTTCTCAGTAGTGAATGTAAACCTAATGTGCTTCTGTTAAAAGGTGTTTCTTTTGTCTTCTGGATGTTGCTTGGGAAGTTATTATGGATTACTTCGTGTATTATTCTTTGGGGGTTGTATTTTAATTGATGGTTGCCAAGATGTTCACTGTATGTTTTAAAAAGGTTAACTTGAGTTCATAGAATAAACATTGTTTTGCTTTAAAAATTACTTTTCCATTTCTGCTGTACCATACCTGTAGAGTGGGCCGTGTGCTCCCCATGCCACAATCTATTAAAAGTTGTGGGCCAGGTGAACTCCATGCTACACTTTGGGGTTCTCTAAACCCTGGTCCATAACACTAGCCCTACCCAGCTTCCTCCTCGTCAGATGAGATCAGCCAGCTATGCAAGTGGCAGGACTGTTGATTCTCTGCTCCAGATAATAGTCACGGCCTCCAGACATGTTTTGATAGACCATAATAAGTCACTGCATAGAATAACAGATTTCGTGGTCAATCCAAACTCTCCCCTGTCACTGGTGTTTATTGCTTAAATGGCTGTGTAGCTTTGTAGACTCACAGTCAAATTTAAAATCCCTTCATTCTGCCATTTTGGCCTGAGGTTTTACCGAAACAGGCCAAATTAAAAGTTAAAATTTCTTCTCCCCTAACCTCTTCCTTCTGAACAGCAGGCACAACAAATGCAATTCCATTTCCATACTCAATACACAACCTGGTCAGCTACTGCGTTATCAGTGATTTTATTGCATTCTAATTGGCCAAAATGAGGTGATGCTAATTCTTAATTGGCTTAATTGGCGTATGATAAATCTGTGATTGGTCTAATTGGTTTCTTGAGTATGATGGTCAAACCTTGATATATTTTCCCATAGTCCTCTATAACTCGGGATCCCATGGTCCCCCTGACTGACATTCCAAGGTGTCAATTACTTGTGGGATCATCCCTCTCATTAAAGTTTGTTCTGTTACTTCTTGCTAAGATAACATAATGTTTTGATATAGAGAAATACAGCACAGAACAGGCCCTTCGGCCCACGATGTTGCGCCGAACCTTTGTCCTAGGTTAATCATAGAATTTTGGACAATTTGTCATGGCCAATCCACCCAACCTGCACATCTTTGGACTGTGGGAGGAAACCGGAGTACCCGGAGGAAACCCACGCAGTCACGGGGAGGATGTGCAGACTCCACACAGACAGTGACCCAAGTCGAAATCGAACTTGGGACCCTGGAGCTGTGAAGCAATTGTGCTATCCACAATGCTACCGTGCTGCCCTTAAGAAGTTAACCTACACTCCCTTATTCTACCCTAATCCAAGTACCTATCCAATAGCCGCTTGAAGGTCCATAAATTTTCCGACTCAACTACTACCACAGGCAGTGCATTCCATGCCCCCACTACTCTCTGGGTAAAGAACCTACCTCTGACATCCCCTCTATATCTTCCACCATTTATCTTAAATTTATGTCCCCTTGTAATGGTGTGTTCCACCCGGGGAAAAAGTCTCTGACTGTCTACTCTATCTATTCCCCTGATCATCTTATAAACCTCTACCAAGTCGCCCCTCACCCTTCTCCGTTCTAATGAGAAAAGGCCTAACACCCTCAATCTTTCCTCGTATGACCTACTCTCCATTCCAGGCAACATCCTGGTAAATCTCCTTTGCACCTTTTCCAAAGCTTCCACATCCTTCCTAAAATGAGGTGACCAGAACTGCACACAGTACTCCAAATGTGGCCTGACCAAGGTTTTGTACAGCTGCATCATCACCTCACGGCTCTTAAATTCAATCCCTCTGCTAATGAACGCTAGCACACCATAGGCCTTCTTCACAGCTCTATCCACTTGAGTGGCAACTTCAAAGAACAATGAACATAGACCCCAAGATCTCTCTGCTCCTCCACATTGCCAAGAACCCTACCATTAACCCTGTATTCCGCATTCAGATTTGTCCTTCCAAAATGGACAACCTCACACTTGTCAGGGTTAAACTCCATCTGCCACTTCTCAGCCCAGCTCTGCATTCTATCTATGTCTCTTTGAAGCCGACAACAGCCCTCCTCACTATCCACAACTCCACCAATCTTCGTATCATCTGCAAATTTACTGACCCACCCTTCAACTCCCTCATCCAAGTCGTTAATGAAAATCACAAACAGCAGAGGACCCAGAACTGATCCCTGCGGTACGCCACTGATAACTGGGCTCCAGGCTGAATATTTGCCATCCACCACAACTCTCTGTCTTCTATCGGTTAGCCAGTTTGTTATCCAACTGGCCAAATTTCCCACTATCCCATGCCTCCTTACTTTCTGCATAAGCCTACCATGGGGAACCTTATCAAATGCCTTACTAAAATCCATGTACACTACATCCACTGCTTTACCTTCATCCACATGCTTGGTCACCTCCTCAAAGAATTCAATAAGACTTGTAAGGCAAGACCTACCCCTCACAAATCCGTGCTGACTATCCCTAATCAAGCAATGCCTTTCCAGATGCTCAGAAATCCTATCCCTCAGTACCCTTTCCATTACTTTGCCTACCACCGAAGTAAGACTAACTGGCCTGTAATTCCCAGGGTTATCCCTATTCCCTTTTTGAACAGGGGCACGACATTCGCCACTCTCCAATCCTCTGGTACCACCCCTGTTGACAGCGAGGACGAAAAGATCATTGCCAACGGCTCTGCAATTTCATTTCTTGCTTCCCAGAGAATCCTTGGATATATCCCGTCAGGCCCGGGGGACTTGTCTATCCTCAAGTTTTTCAAAACGCGCAACACATCTTCCTTCCTGACAAGTATCTCCTCAAGCTTATCAGTCTGCTTCACGCTGTCCTCTCCAACAATATGGCCCCTCTCATTTGTAAATACTGAAGAAAAATACTTGTTCAAGACCTCTCCTATCTCTTCAGACTCAATACACAATCTCCCGCTACTGTCCTTAATCGGACCTACTCTCACTCTAGTCATTCTCATATTTCTCACGTATGTGTAAAAGGCCTTGGGGTTTTCCTTGATCCTACCCGCCAAAGATTTTTCAAGCCCTCTCTTAGCTCTCCTAATCCCTTTCTTCAGTTCCCTCCTGGCTATCTTGTATCCCTCCAGCGCACTGTCTGAACCTTGTTTCTTCAGCCTTACATAAGTCTCCTTCTTCCTCTTAACAAGACATTCAACCTCTCTTGTCAACCATGGTTCCCTCACTCGACCATCTCTTCCCTGCCTGACAGGGACATACATATCAAAGACCACGCAGTACCTGATCCTTGAACAAGTTCCACATTTCACTTGTGTCCTTCCCTGACAGCCTATGTTCCCAACTTCTGCACTTCAATTCTTGTCTGACAGCATTGTATTTACCCTTCCCCCAATTATAAACCTTGCCCTGTTGCTCGCACCTATCCCTCTCCATTACTAAAGTGAAAGTCACAGAATTGTGGTCACTACCTCCAAAATGCTCCCCCACTAACAAATCTATCACCTGCCCTGGTTCATTACCAAGTACTAAATCCAATATGGCCTCCCCTCTGGTCGGACAATCTACATACTGTGTTAGAAAAGCTTCCTGGACACACTGCACAAACACTACCCCATCCAAACTATTTGATCTAAAGAGTTTCCACTCAATGTTGGGAAGTTGAAGTCGCCCATGACTACTACCCTGTGACTTCTGCACCTTTCCAGAATCTGTTTCCCAATCTGTTCCTCCACATCTCTGCTGCTATTGGGGGGCCTATAGAACACTCCCAACAAGGTGACTGCTCCTTTCCTATTCTAACTTCAACCCATATTACCTCAGTAGGCAGATCCCCCTCGAACTGCCTTTCTGCAGCTGTTATACTATCTCTAATTAACAATGCCACCCCCCCACCTCTTTTACCATCCTCCCTAATCTTGTTGAAACATCTATAACCAGGGACCTCCAACAACCATTTCTGCCCCTCTTCTATCCAAGTTTCCGTGATGGCCACCACATCGTAGTCCCAAGTACCGATCCATGCATTAAGTTCACCCACCTTATTCCTGATGCTTCTTGCATTAAAGTATACACACTTCAACCCATCTCCTTGCCTGCAAGTACTCTCCTTTGTCATTGTTACCTTCCCCACTGCATCACTACGTGCTTTGGCGTCCTGACTATCGTCTACCTTAGTTGCTGGACTACAGATCCGGTTCCCATTCCCCTGCCAAATTAGTTTAAACCCTCCCGAAGAGTACTAGAAAACCTCCCCCCCAGGATATTGGTGCCCCTCTGGTTCAGATGCAACCCGTCCTGCTTGTACAGGTCCCACCTTCCCCAGAATGCGCTCCAATTATCCAAATACCTGAAGCCCTCCCTCCTACACCATTCCTGCAGCCACGTGTTCAACTGCACTCTCTCCCTATTCCTAGCCTCGCTATCACGTGGCACCGGCAACAAACCAGAGATGACAACTCTGTCTGTCCTGGCCCTTAACTTCCAGCCTAACTCCCTAAACTTGTTTATTACCTCCACACCCTTTTTCCTACCTACCTCGTTGGTACCAATGTGCACCACGACTTCTGGCTGCTCACCCTCCCCCTTCAGGATCCTGAAGACACGATCAGAGACATCCCTGGCCCTGGCACCCGGGAGGCAACATACCTTTCGGGAGTCTCGCTCGCGACCACAGAATCTCCTATCTATTCCCCTAACCATTGAATCTCCTATTACTATTGCTTTTCTATGCTCCCCCCTTCCCTTCTGAGCCCCAGAGCCAGACTCAGTGCCAGAGACCTGGCCGCTGGGGCCTTCCCCCGGTAGGTCATCCCCCCCAACAGCATCCAAAACGGTATACTTGTTTTGAAGGGGAATGGCCACGAGGGATCCCTGCACTGTCTGCCTGTTAGTTTTCTTTCCCCTGACTGTAACCCAGCTACTCTTGTCCAGTACCTTTGGTGTGGCTACCTCCCTGTAACTCTTCTCTATGACCCCCTCTGCCTCCCGGATGATCCGAAGTTCATCCAGCTCCAGCTCCAGTACCTTAACACGGTCTCTGAGGAGCTGGAGTTGGGTGCACTTCCCGCAGGTATAGTCAGCGGGGACACCAGTGGTATCCCTCACCACCCACATCCTACAGGAGGAGCATGCAACTGCCCTAGCCTCCATCCCCTCTTACTTTACAGAATTAGCTGCCCTGTGGACCAACTGGACCTCCGCCCTCCGACTCTGCTCCCAGTCAGCTGTACTCTAAACTCCTGGTTCCCTTCACGCTCTTTGATAAATATAGGAAATTAAATGAAAGGAGTACCTTACTCCCTCCTCACCTAACTCCCTCAGTCACCAAACTCTCACTGTAGCACTCAAATGCCACAAGCTCAGCACTCCCTCAGTCACCAAACTCTCACTGTAGCACTCAAATGCCACAAGCTCAGCACTCAGTGCAAACAAAGTCTGCCCTGTATCTAGCCCCTATTTATACTGTGACTCTAGCTTCTAAAAACTGGCCTAATGCAATTAACTAATTAACAAGCTCCAGCTGCAAGTAAGTCCAAGTAGAACCTTGTTTAAAGCTGATTCAAAATTCACCTTCTTATAGACCAAACAGCAACTTTTAAGTTAATTAACTAAATAAAAGAAATACTAGACTTTAAATAACCCTTATACTCCCTCAGTCACCAAACTCTCACTGGAGCACTCAAATGCCACAAGCTCAGCACTCAGTGCAAACAAAAAAAAAAAAAAAAAAAAAATCTCCCTTTCCCATTTGTTCAGGATGGGGAAAATATGCTGTTGATGTTTTGGACAGCTTATCTGGTAGGTTGATAGTACTCCTCTCTGGGTACTTGGAATGACTTACTTTGCTTTTAAATTACACAAAGTCTGGAGAGAATACATATCGATGTTTGAAAGTCATAAAGTGATTGATCTGCTAAATATAAAAGTACATTCAACTATCAGATACTAAAATTTAAAGAAAAGAAGAGTTACAAAATCTAATTACAGAACTTAATTCTAAACTTGCTTAGTGTGAAACAAAATGACTTCCTTAAACATCACAAGTTAAACTGCAATAATTTAATGCACAAGGCTAATTTATTTTATTTTTTTTTAGAACATGGAACTGTGAATTTAGAGACCAGAACTGCTATTTTATTTGCGAGATCGGTGGATAATTCCTGTCAACCTTGTTCAACCTTGATGGCTCACATTGCCTCCATATGTTCTTTCTCCAGTAAGTTCGCTCTCCCTTGTCAATTTTGAGTTTGATGTAATGTGATGAGCCTTATTTTTTTCCCATGGAATGTGGCTGTCGCTGGCTAGGCCTGCATTTAGTGCCCATCCCTAAGGGCATTTGAGAGTTAACCACCTTGCTGTGGATCTGGAGTCACACGTAGGTCAGACCAGGTAAGATTTCCTTCCCTAAAAGACATAGTGAATCTGATGGGTTTTCACGATAATGGTTTCATGGTCACCGTTAGATTTTTAAATACAGAATTTCAGTGAATTCAAATTTCACATCTGCCCTGGTGGGATTCAAACCCGGGTCTCCTGAGCATGATTCTGTGTCTCTGGATCCAGTGACAATACCATTACTCACTGCCTCCCCACTGCCTGTTCCCCAGAATTCAGTACAAAATCATATTGAGGTGACATACATAGATTGTGTATAAGCTAAACAGAATTAATAATTTAACACCAGTTTCTCTACCTTGAGGCTGGGATTGCCTGGGTATTCGATGCCCCATATAATATCTCTACTTCTGTGTGTCAAATATCTCACATTGTGTTTTCTCCTGTAAGTGTGGGTATTAGACTGGTTTCATCTGTATCATTGTAACTTACAAATCCTACCATTTACTCATCCTGCTATTATTTGTAAAAGATTACCTTTGACCACGCAATGTTATTAATTTCGTTCACTGATTCCTTTGTGGATTAAATGTCATTTCAACTTGTGAGTCACTTCTAAATTCTGATTATCACAGGGTGAGATCTTACTCCTTCACCCCTTGTCTCATTATTATTCTTGATCACTTTCTTTCTTTCTCTAGCCCTTGAGTGGGGTGATCTGTGCCACAAGAATATCCACCTTTCTATTTTTTAGGTTCCAGTTTCCTCTTCACATAACGTGTGTTAAATTCCATTATATTCCAAAATCTACTGCAACTTGAATGTGACCTTTAAATAATTAGATTGATGCTCCTTTCTCTCTGACACTCCCCATCTGCAGATCACCTCACTCAATATTCAAAATAACATCATGCGTGCACTTAAAAATATTCTCCAGCTCTCCATTCATCTGTATCTATCTTGTGGATCGCTTTATCAGGTTTGAGTACTCTCAGGCCCTTAATTGTTCCTATCCAAATTAATTACCCTTTCACTTCAATTTTGCTCATTTTGACAGCTATTGTTGTTTTTAATTCTATTCCAATTGTTTTAAAATCAGTTTCTCTATGTGGTGTGGCTCAGTGTTTTGATCATTTAATCATGCTGATTCACTCTATCAGCCCCATTAAACATTTCCTGCCATGTTGTTTTGGCGGCACAGTGATTAGCACTGCTGCCTCACAGCACCAGGGATCCGGGTTCGATTCCAACCTTGGGTGACTGTCTGTGTGGAGTTTGCACATTCTTCCAGTGTCAGCATGGGTTTCCTCTGGGCGCTCCGGTCTCCTCGCACAGTCGAAAGATGTGTAGGTGTGGTGGATTGGCCATGCTAAGTTGCCCCTAGGTGGGTTATGGGGATAGGCTGGCGGATTGGGACTAGGTAAAGTGCTCTTTCAGAGGGTCGGGCTGAATAACCTCCTTGTGCACTATAGGGATTCTAAGTAGTGTCCATACCCGAGACCTGCTCTTCAATGTATAACTGCAATTACTTCCAAACCCTTGAATGGGTCTATTTTGAATTGGTTTCCTGCATGTTCATTTCTCCAGACATAACTTATCTGCATACTTATGCAGTGCCCCAAGCGGCATGCCACACATTCTTGAATTCTTTATGATCTTATCAAAAGATAGTAAAGTTAGCTTATCTTTCCATATATGATCCAGATGCCTCGGGTTTTATATATTCATTATATATATATATATTTTACATATATAAATATAGTTAAAATCAATGCCAGGTTGAAACATTCCATTGGATTGTATCCAATATCCCAATTCCCATTTGCTGTTCTAATTTCATGACTCTATCTTCTGCCCTCGATTACTTAATCCTATCCAGTTTCACGCAAGCTACTAGTTGCTATCCTATCCCAATCACAAGCCCTGGAGTAATTTTGAAGTCCAACAAAATATCTTCATAACATCTTTAAAACATAAATCAAACATTTCTATTTGATTACAGGCAGTAACATATTTGATTGCTTGTACTTTGTCTTAAATTACATTTTTTTTAAAGTAGCTTGCTAAATTAGAGCACACTTTTCACATCTCCGAATTGTCCCAAATTCAAACAACTGTGTTGGCTTTCAGATTTCCATTAATGTCTATTTCATTTCTTCTTCAAAAGAAATTTGTTCATAAATCCATAGAAACTACCTAAACTGTGTCTTTTTTTATTGCCTTCAGAAAATCCCTTTAAATTTCATTTTTTTTCATCATAGTTGTTCTTGTTACCAATCACAATTCCACCCACCTTGTTTAACTATCACCCACCCTGTTCATGGGCCGGATTCCCCGTTTCTGGGTCTGTGTGTTGACACCAATGGAAATTCCCTGGACTTTTATGTCAGGAAAATCGGCGCCCTGGCAGATGTCCCCGGCCAGCGGCACAGCTGTCGGCGAAGTATGACGGTGTTGGACACTGTCCGTTCTCTATCTGTACGTTCTATCTATCTTACCTGTCTTATCTGTCTATCTCTTCTTGATGATGCTGCAAATCCTATAATGCAAATTCAGCATATTCATCCAGCTTGGAAAAAAAATAGGTTAATTCATTTGAACATATCTGACAATTCAGAAACTTAAAACTTTGTAAATCCCTATTCCTGTAAAAATATAAACACATTTTCAGCTATTTGCAGAAAAGATTTAAAAGAGGTAAAAGGTCTCAACTGGATGTCATTACGTCACAATCATTCTTTTCTTCTAATCAAACACGATCACAGTCCGGCACTCATTTTTACTTCACAACGTCTCCTTTTGAACATTTTCCTCAGTAGTCTATCTCAAAATGTTCCTTTTTCATTGTGCCAATTGTGTCAGAAATAACTCTTTGGACTGACAAGAAGTTTTAACCCAAGATTAATCCAACACAGGATTGGCTATAATCATTTCAAATATCCCAAGTTTTAAGGGGTGGCACAGCGATTAGCACTGCTGCCTCAACTGCACCAGGGACCCAGGTTCAGTTCCGGCCTTGGGTAACTGTCTGTGTGGACGTTGCACTTCCTCCCTGTATCTGCGTAGGTTTCCTCTGGGTGCTCTGGATTCTCCCACAGCCCAAAGTTGTTCAGGTTAGGTGCATTTGACATGTTAAATTGCCTCTTAGTGTCTAAAGATGTGCAGGTTAGGTGGACTGGCCATGATCAATGTGTGATTTTTGGGGATATGGGGGGGGGGGGGGGGGGGGGGGGTAGGTCGAGCGCTCTTTCAGAAGGTCGGTGCGGACCTGATGAGTCGAATGGCTCTTTCTGCACTGGCTTTTATGATGCAATTAACCCTATCTCATTCTCACATGTATGACTTCAATCACTTCAACTATGATCTCAAAAATCAGAATATTAGGCAGAAAACATAAAGCTTGAAATATACAAGACACAAATATCATCCATACACAAGCAGAGAAACATAGCACATGCTTTAAAACCATAATGACCAAACAAATTATGTAAGCTTTCTTGCGGATCTGTGTTAAACTTCCAAAATGTCTGTCATTAAGAACTCAAGATAAGGTTAATTCCCCAGAAAGATAAAACTGAACAAATGTAGCCCAAAACAATGATAATACAAATATAGGAACATCAAATTCACTTTTGGCTTGGTTTACTACCAAACATAAAACAAACGGAACTCACATACTCACAGCTCGTAAATTTAAAACAGTTAATTCTCAGCATTCTCTCACAGCTATAGCTTTTATTATGGGCCAGGGTTTAGAGAACACCAAAGTATATTATGGAGTTCACCTAACCCACAACTTTTAATAGATTTTGGTTATGGGAGCACAGGGGCCCACTTTACAGGTGTGATGCAACAGAAAACTAAAAGTATTTTTAAACAAAAACAATGTTTATTCTATGAAGCCAGTTAACATTTTTATAAACGCACAGTAAACATCTTACCATCTACCAACACTGATAACCCCCCAAAAAGATACAGTACTCTATAGATAACCCGCAGTAGCTTTCCTAACAACATCCATAAGTCAAAAAAAACACTTTTTAACAAAGACAGTAGGTTTGCATTCCTTTCAGAAACAGGTATTACTTTGAAATCATCAAGTGATCTGGAGAAATTCTTTAGGTTGCAGAGAGAGATCAATACACATCTCCTTGCTTTGAATACAGCTCTCCAACTGAAAGAGAAACTAAACACAGAGCCTAAAAAACTTTCAACTCCACCGACACAAAGACATCACTTAAGAAGACAAACATTTCTTAAAGTGACATTCACATGACACCTCCCCCACGAAAAAGAAATAAACCATGAACTTCAAGATGGTTTCATTTTCCACCTTTTCACTTTCTTTTAAATATTGACAGTAAATATATTTTTGTTGTTTAGCAAAACAAAACACGCAAACATTTAATAATAACGTAGTCCATTTTAGATCTTCTTCCTGCAACTGAAATCCCTCTTGAATGACAGTCTCTTAGGACAAGAAGGACTCTGCACGATCCATCCATTTCTCTACGCCTTGGCATTTCTCTTTAAGGTCAGATACTTTAGTTCAATCCGATCACAGAGCCCCTTGTAATTCTCCGACACAGGAGCATTGTTTAACACAGCCTTCAGGCAGTCAAATGCCTGTTCACAGTCCGCTGTCCACTTTAATTTGCTATGCTTCTTTAGCAAGTCCATCAGTGGAACAACTCTAACTGCTAAGGTTCGGCACAAATTTCCAGGAAAATCCACTCATGCCAAGAAATTGCATTCTTTCCCTTCGTGTCGAGGATATTGTAAACTGTTGTTTTCATACCGGTGGGACCATTCGACCCTGTCAGATTGTATGGCCAAGGAAAGTGACTTGGGCTTTTCCAAATTCACTTTTGGTTAGGTTTACCACCAAACCCGCTTCCTGAAGCTGATCGAATAACTCCATCAGATGCTGTAAATGTTCTGTCCATGTCTGACTGAAAATTACCAGATCGTCGATGTATACCGCACAATTGGTAACCCTGAAACAACTTTGTTAGTTAACCGTTGAAATGTGGCTGGTGCACTCGTCATGCCAAATGGCATAACTTTGAATTGGTATATACCATCTGGAGTCACAAAAGCTGAAATCTCCTTCACCCTTTCGGATAAAGGTACCTGCCAGTAATCTTTAAGTAAACCCAGTTTGGAAATAAAAGCTGATTGTCCCGCCTTCTCAATGCAATCCTCCAAACATGGGATAAGATAAGAGTCTGTTCTTGTAACTGCATTAACCTTTCTATAGTCCACACACAACCATTGGGTACCGTCTGGTTTAGGTACCATCACTATGGGTGAGCTCCATTGGCTCCAACCTACTTCAATTATGCAATTTTTAAGTATACTTTCAATTTCCTTCTTAACCTGTGCCAATTTTAAAGGGTTAAGTCCATATGGATGTTGTTTAATTAGAACAGTATTTCCCTCTTCTACATCATGTATAGCCATTTTAGTACTTCCCAACTTATCTCCACAAACGTGCCCATGTGATATCAATAACTCTTTCAGATCAGTTTGTTTTTCCTCTTGAAGGTAACTCAACAATTTATACTAATATTTAACAACATCCTCGTTTTCTAATTTAATTTAAGGGATGTCAAATTCAAATTCATCTGGATTTGGTTCTTCACTTTGAGTTAGAATCATTAAAACCTCCTTTTTCTCATATCCTTTTAAGCATATTCACATGTCACACTCGGTGAGTTTTCCATCTATGTGGCCTTCTCACCACATAATTCACCTCACTTAATTTCCTTTCAATCTGATAAGATCCACAAAACCTTGCTTTTAAAGATTCACCTACCACTGGTAACAATACTGAAACTTTATCTCCACTGGCAAAACTACAAACCTTTGCTTTCTTGTCCACTACCTGTTTCATCACATTTTGTGCAACCCTTAAATGTTGTCTAACCAATTCCCCTGTTCTATTTAATCGTTCCCTAAAATTTGACACGTAATTCAACAATGTAAATTCCAACTGCTCACTCACCAATTTTTCCTTACCTCATGACCAAAAATTAATTCAAAAGCACGGAATATGGTTGACTCATTAGGTGCATCCCTAATTGCAAACAGTACGAATGGAATTCCTTTATCCCAATTCTCTGGATAATCTTGACATTAAGCCCTCAGCATTATCTTTAAAGTCTGATGCCACCTTTCTAATGCTGCCTGCAATTCTGGATGGTACGCAGTTGATTTAAATTGTTTTATTCCTAAGCTATCCATAACTTCTTTGAATAACCTTGAGGTAAAATTCGATCCTTGATCTGATTGTATTTCTGTTTGTAATCCATATCTAGTAAAGAATTTAAGTAACTCCTCCACAATCTTTTTACCTGTACTATTACATACTGGAATGGCCTCTGGAAACTTAGTAGACACATCCATTATAGTCAAAAGATATCGATTCCCACTTTTCGATTTATGAAGCGGTAGCACGGTAGCACAAGTGGATAGCACTATGGCTTCACAGCACCAGGGTCCCAGGTTTGATTCCCCGCTGGATCACTGTCTGTGCAGAGTCTGCACGTTCTCCCTGTGTCTGTGTGGGTTTCCTCCGGATGCTCTGGTTTCCTCCCACAGTCCAAAGACATGCAGGTTCGGTGGATTGGCCATGATAAATTGCCCTTAGTGACCAAAAAGGTAAGGAGTGGTTATTGGGTTATGGGGATAGGGTGAAAGTGAGGGCTTAAGTGGGTCGGTGAAGACTCGATGGGCCCAATGGCCTCCTTCTGCACTGTATGTATGTTCTACGTAAAATGCTGGAATGGATATTAAGGGTGCTGGTTTTATCACTGCTTGAGGTTTGCCTTTCACTTGACATTTGTAACATGATCAACAACATTTAACTACATCTTTATGTAGTCTAGGCCAATAAAAATGTTTTTGTATTTTAGCTTGAGTTTTCCTTACTCCCAAATGACCTCACACTGGTACCTCATGTGCTACTCGCAACACCTCCTTTCTATACCCTACCAGCAACACCACTTCATGAACGTCTGCCCACTTTTCATCCGCCTGCATATGTAAAGGTCTCCATTTTCTCATTAAGACATCATTTTTACGGTAATAACATTCTGGTATACACTCAGATTCCCCATCCGTGCATGCTTTCTGATAAATCCGTTTTATTTCTAAATGGTAACTCCGCCAATTTTCCTGAACTAAAAATATCCGCCTCATCCTCCACCTGTTCTTTTCCAACCATCTGATCAAAAATCATTTCTGATAATTGCACTTCAGCTTTATCTTCACTCTTTGACTTCTCCTCTTGTCTTAACCTGTGACTTAGCGACCTTGTTTCTACAGAATCCGGAAAAATCCCAGTATATTTGTCCTTCAATACTTTAGTTGTCTGATTTTTCCACTGGCTTATCAACCACTGTAGGCATCACTCCCACCTGCAATCCAGCTATTCATTACCCAAGATAAACTGTATTCCTGGACACCTTCTCACAAAAAATGAAAAAGGCTTCTACCTCCTTCTCATCAAACCTGAGCAATGCGTGGACATATTTAAATAGATCCCCACTAAGCCTTCGACTATGACGGTCAAGCTCATTATCCTCATCACTATCCTCAAACTGTATGTTTCCTTTTATGTCTGCCAATTGTAACTGACTGTCTTGTTTCATGGCCATTTTCTGAAGTTCAAACTCTCTCTCTTTTTCCCTTTCCTCTCTCTCTCTTTTTCTTGTTGTTCTGCTGGGGCTATTATTTCAATCTCCCTCATTTTGTATTCAAGCTGCTTTCATTCTTTTCCATGTTCCAGTTGTTTAATCTGTAACTGAATTTTTGCCATTTCTAATGAGTCAGACTGTATCTCAGGCAGTTTTAAATGCTCAGCTACTGCCATAAGTACCTCTTCTTTTCGTGTGCTGTCAGGTAACGCTAACTGCAATGCTTTTGCTGCAAAGCATTTTAGTCTCTGTTCGCAAGGTACTGCATTTGACCTTCTCCATCCCCAAAAACTTCCCAGCCTCTGAAAGAGCCATTGTCCACAACACGCTCCCTACTTAGACTGGAACCACACGTGAAAAGCAAACACAGATATGCTCACCCCTCACTGTCTTTAGGTTCACTCAGCCAATCCAATTTTTTATGGGCCTGGGTTTAGAGAACACCAAAGTATATTATGGAGTTCACCTGACCCACAACTTTTAATAGATTTTGGTTATGGGGAGTACAAGGACCCATTTTACAGGTGTGATGCAACAGAGAGCTAAATTATGTTTAAAACAAAACAATGTTTATTCTATGAATCCAGTTAACATTTTATAAACCCACAGTAAACATCTTACCAACTGCCAACACTGATAACACTGCAAAGAGATACAGTACTCTATAGATAACCCTTAATAATTTTCCAAACAACATCCATAAGTCAAAAAACCCTTTTTAACAAAGGCAGTAAGTTTGCATTGCTTACAGAAAACTTTGAAATCATCAAGTGATCTGGAGACATTCTTTAGATTGCAGAGAGAAAGATCATTACACATCTGCTTGCTTTGAATATAGCTCTCCAACTGAAAGCGAAACTAAACATAGAGCCAAAAAGAGCTTTCAGCTCCACGCACACAATGACATCACTGCAGCCACTTAAGAAGACAAATATTTCTTAAAGTGACATTCACATGACACTTATGAAAGGGTCAGAGAACTATAAGCTCACAATCCCTTGATTAAAATAAAAAAACAAGATTCTCCATTATAAAATTAACTTATTTTTGTTCCAATTAAGCTAATTTCCAATGCCTGATTTTATAGACATTCTTTGTTGATTAAAAAGCTCAAATGCACTCTCACCCAAACACATTACCACCTGCATTCATAACTATCAAAAACTTACTGCAACTTAATTTGTCAGAAGCTACATCAAAAAATACAAAAGCTGTGTGGGGATATAAAATAAATCTTTTGTCTGCTGAAAGGGTTAACTTTTGTGCAAAATCTAAAGGGGTTGGGAAGTGGATGGTGTAGCCACCTGGGGTGGCCACTGCCCAACACAAAATGGAAGATTGCAAGGAATGCAGGGAAAATGGACATGTTGTAAAGCAAGCAGCTTGCAAAGCACTTGTATATTGGGACGACTGCAGAAACCAGTTTTGACTGCTGCAGAAACCAGACAGCACTGTGAAAAGAAACCAGTTAATATACTAATGAGGCGATACCGGGCGATCCCCAGATACAATGGAAACAAGTTAAACACAGATCGATACATTGAATGGAAGGCCAGACTTTTCGGCGCCAAAGAAGCCCAAAACAATAAGTCCCAAGAACCACCCCAGTGACCGAGGACCTGCCCCATTATTGGGGGATTCAAACATAATCGATTAGGAAGAGACCCAATCAATTCCAAGCAGGTAAGGGAGTCCGCCCAAAGGGGCGCGGATCCCCTGGGACCTATAAAAGACATGTCCCACACATGGTTCAGTCTTCTGATCCAGCCCTCCAGCCCTTCTCTCTCTTTGACCAACACTCCTCCGTGGACCAGCTTTTGCCAAGAAGACCTTGAACGAGAGAGAGGAGAGGGTTCGGACAGCAGCCACCAGCAAGTAAGTGCCTCACAACGATCGCTACCAGAGATAGGCCCCTTTTAACTTATACCAATCTGAAGTCTGCAGACCAGAGCTGAGCAAGAGGCCTTGTTCCCTGAACCGGCAGTTCCTTCGAGATAAGTATTAGTTTATTTAGCGGTAGGAATAAGTTTAATCCTTTTAGCGTGTGCATGGGTAGTTATTATAATTGTATTATAATAAACTCAGTTGTTTGGACTTAATAATTGGTGTATGGTTTTATTGCTTTGAACTTCACCTTGAACTTGTGGCGGTGTCTTAACGATACCTGGCGACTCCAGAGCAAAGTAAGAAACAGAGCCAAATTGAGTGTTAAGCACACTCACACAGAAGTTGGAACATTTAGTGGCAGACTCTGCCAGGACTCGATTAGAAGTGCCCCCCCCCCCCCCCCCCCCACTCCGAGAGAACCAAGAAATTTGAATTGGAAATCCAATTGGGAAAAGGAAAAACCACAAGTGTTCAAGGAGTTCAAATCAATAGTCATAATTCGGAAGTGTGTTTTTGCATGTGTAACTAACAGGGTTGTAAGGTTAAACCGAGAGATTTTTGTTGCGTCAAACTGTCGGGAGTTTTATAATTGGAACATAGCGAAAGCCGTACCCATATTTAAAAGCATTACCTTATCATCCCTTGTTCCAAATTAAAGAGAGAAAGAGGAAATGGCCATGCAGGCAATGGAACGCCTCATGAACCCAGAGCAGTTCGTGGTCACAGCGACCAGCAGTAGCAGAGTAGGCCAGTGTCCCGTATGGGAGCTGGAACTCAGGAAGTACCTCAAAGGGAAAGGATGGCCCCTTTGGAATGAGTTTTGTGTGAATGAGGAGACAGGTCCCGGGAGTATAGGACATACTTGGTGGGAGAACCTTTCTCAAATTCACAAGAAGAGTTTAAGTAAAGCACGCAAGCCGATGACAATTGTGTCCTGCTTGGCACAATTGCGAGGCACAGAGGAGGTCGTTCGGACGCTCCGCAAAGAATTAGAGGAAAGGAATAGGATGAGCAAAATTGATGTCAGGGACATCGAAAAGGAAGATATAGGATTGAGACAACGACTGGCAGATAAGGATAGAGAGGTGGATGATGCCACGAGGGCACATCAGTCTTGTCTAGCACATCTGAGCAGTTCCCAAACCCAGTATGAGAAAGCCTATCAGGATGTGCAGCGAGCAGTTCTGATAAGGGAAAATTCAGAGAAGCAGGTAGAGGCACTGCAAAGGCAATGCTCTGACCTAAAGGCAGCTTTAAGAGCACTCCATGCTGCCACCACTGAGCAAAGGCAAAGCACAGTGGATCATGCTAAATGTAGGAAGCAGATTGCGCAGCTGCAATCTCTGCTTTCCGTACAGAATGAGTTTCAAGAAACATTTGGAACCCATTTAGATGAGGAAAATGCCCCAGATTGGCAGGAATTAAGCGAAACTGTGCAGCGCTATGTTCAGGGAACATGTGCGCCAGCAGCGCAACAGTAAAGGAAAGCGCCCCAACCCCCCACAGATCAGATAGCACCCACACCTATGAACCCAGTCACCACCCAAAGAAAGGCAACCACAGATGGCGCACCCGACATCACCTACAACACCCCCTTAACTGTAACACAGCTCAGGGACGCGTGTGAGAAAATCACCCCGTTCCTCCCCACTGCAGACCCCCACCAATTTTTCGCAAAAGTGAAATAGCAGGCTACCATGTACGGCCTGGATGAGCGAGTGCAAGTGAAGCTCACAGTTTTCAGTTTAGACTCATCGGTTGAAGCAGCCCTCCCCGACCCACAGAACGTTAGAGGAGGCACACAAGAGGAGATGCATACATCTATTTTAGACGCTATAGGGTACAATAGAGGAGACCCAGTCGAAGGCCGAAATAAGTGTAGGCAGAAGAGGACAGAGCATCCCACAGCATTCGCAGGAAGGCTGTGGATTCATTTCACTGCCGTTTTTTGGCGATTTAGACCGCGCACATTTAACCCGCGATAATATGGTTAAATGGACCCGCACCATAATCTCCCAAGCAACAGATGCAGGACAGAATGTCTGCAGTAGTTATGCCCGCTCAGAAGAGGCCCATAATGAAAAATAGGTTTTGAAAAGATTGTCCCGCGCTTGGGAACAATCCGTCCAAGGCAAGGTTAAAGTAAAGACCCCAGAAGAAGCTCAGGCTGCAGCAGATATACAGGCAGTAAGAGCGCACCAAAACCCCGCATGGATAAATGAAGGAAAGAACAGCCCCCCACAGAAGTCGCAGGAATGTTACAACTGCGGACAGTTAGGGAATTTCGCAAGGGAATGCAACGGCCCACAGAGATCTCATAGAGGCCAGCAGACAGGCACTCTGAACAGGAACAAACCTAAGCCTATCCACAGTATAGAGGCGCAGTCAGGACAGACCAATGTGGACGGAACGGACTGACGGCGTTCGGGCTCCCCCACTTGGGTCTGTGATACCCTCTGGGACCGATCCGGAAGGCCGGTGGTCACAGCAAAGATTAGAGGGAAGCCCATAGAATTACTTTGGGACACAGGAGGGTCCCGCACAACCATTAATTCCACCACTACAGCACAGGCAGACACGTGGCCGACCACATCCACAATTACACTCAGCGGATTTACAGGTCACTCGCAGCAGGGACAAATTACAGCCCCCGTATCAATTCAGCTAGGGAACATCTCCACCAGACACCCCATTGTTTTAGTTAGTCTGCCCCGCACAGCAGAACACATACTGGGTATTGATTTTATGAATGCCCACAGCCTGTCATTCGATCCAGTCAATCAGTGTGTCTGGAGAATGGCAAAATCTGACAGAGCACCCGCAACTCTCACAGTGGGAGAGTATGCAAATAGGATTAGCGCGGTAGGTGACTATTGTTTCGACCCGACCATGCTTAGCATGGACAAACAGGTTAGGGCAGTTTTGAACCGACACAGGACAGCATTTGCCAGTCACCGGCACGACTGCGGCAGAATGACTGGACAAGTTCAAGTTACTGGACCTGACCCGAGACCACAGAGACAGTACCAATTTCCCCTAGAAGCAGAGGGAGAAATCGGAAAAGTTATAGAGAGCTTATTAGAGCAGGGTGTACTTAGGATAGTAGCCTCAACTAATAATGCACCTATTTGGCCAGTGAGGAAGCCCGACGGATCATGGCGTCTGACCATTGATTATCGGGAATTCAACAAAGTAACACCAGCAGTAGCCCCCACAGTAGCAACAAGTCCCGAGACCATGCTCAAGCAGGGACTCCACTCCAAATATTTCACGGTATTGGACATTAGCAATGGCTTCTGGTCAATCCCATTGGCAAAGGCGTGCCAGTACAAATTTGCCTTCACATTTAAAGGACAGCAGTATACGTGGACATGCCTCCCATAAGGATTCCACAATTCCCCCTCCATTTTCCACCGACAGCTGGCAAATGGACTAGCCAGATTTTCGCCACCCGAATGTCTGGTACAGTATGTGGACGACCTAGTACTGCAGACAGACACCAAGGCAGAGCACATCACACTTCTGTCCAAGCTCCTGGAAATTTTACAAGAGATTGGATGTAAAGTTAACCCCAGAAAGGCCCAAATATTAGAGAATCAAGTGATGTATTTGGGTACAGTCATCACGCACGGCAAACGCGAGATCGAGTTCAAAAGAATTGAATTGATTGTCAAATTGCCCCTTCCCCAGAATGTTTCAGCCCTCCGGTCGTTTTTAGGACTGGTTGGGTACTGTCGGAACCATATCGATGGTTTTGCGACAAAGGCAGCCCCACTCTCAGACCTCCTTAAGAAAGGAGCCCCTTGGGAATGGCTTCCGCAGCAGACAGAGGCTGTGGAAGAGTTAAAGAAAGCCCTTAGCACAGCACCCGTGCTACAAGTTCCAGACCAACTCTCTCCCTATGCAATAGAGGTAGCTAGCACCGATCTGACCCTCTCGGCCGTGCTCCTCCAGGAACAGCACGAGCAGCTAAGACCAGTGGCTTATGCCTCCAGACTTTTAGACCCCGTAGAACAAGGATTTTCAGCCTGCGGGAGGCACCTACTAGCGGTTTTTTTGGCAGTTCAGTACTTCTCGTACATTACTGGACTTAATCCCATCACAATTTTGACCGAGCACACCCCCACACAGTTACTTTTAGACGGTCGACTGAAGGACGGTTCAGTGAGCCAGATAAGAGCAGCTAGGTGGACACTACTGTTACAAGGACGGGACATAACAGTTAAACGGACCAAAACACACACATTTTTAGTGGACAACCTCCAATATCCAGGACAACCCCATGAATGTGAGATTGTAGCACCCCTACACAACACAGGACCCTTCATTGCAAAGACGCCCCCCAGGAAGATAGGGAATTCAAGCCAGAGCCCCCAGCACACAGACACGTGTGCCCCATTGAAAATATATGTGGACGGTTCATCCACAGTTTTAGATGGAGAACGCATCACTGGATACAGGATTTATGTTGAGGATGCGCAGGGTCGCGCACTAGAAGAGATTGTATTAAAATTACCAGGTCACTTAGGCGCGCAGGCAGCAGAGGTCGCGGCCATTGCTTATATAGTGGACCACCCAGATTCGTTCCCCTGCCCAGCAGACATATATTCGGACAGCTTATATGTCTGTAACAGCCTGACCGATTTTCTACCCCTGTGGAGGACAAGAGGTTTTGTCTCCGCAGATGGGAAGCCCCTTCCATCAGCCCCATTTCTCCGCCATATCCTAGAGAAGGCAATGACGTATGGCATTATTAAAGTTAGAAGTCACCATAGGTCATCCCCCCCTGGAAATGTAAAAGCCGACGCACTGGCAAAAGCAGGTTCCAGGCGAGGTCAATTTTGGACACCCCCAGCTAGCGCCCCTGTGAGTGCAGTTCAGGTCTCACAGACAGAAATCAAAGATTTAGTACAGGCACAGAAGCAGGACGAAAATCTCAAGGAGATTTTTAAAGGAAACTTTGTGGCCCAGTACGATAGATTCAAACACGCTTTGACCACACATGAGGGTGTGATCATTAAAGATAAATTGTATGTGGTTCCTGAACAGGACAGGAATCAAATGATTGCCTTATTCCATGACAGTCATGGACACCAAAGGATCGACCCTACCACAAGACACCTTAGACAACTCTGTTGGTGGCCCAACTTACGACAAGATGTAACCCACTATATTGAGAATTTTTTAATTTGTGCACAGAATAACCTGGAGAGGTATTCAAAGAAGGCACAACTCAGCCACACTCGCCCCGTTAATGGCCCCTGGACAAACCTCCAGATCAATTGTATAGGACCATTGCCCCCTTACAGGAATGGCTATAAATATGTTCTGGTGGTCATAGATACCTTTACCAAATGGGTAGAGGCATTCCCTTCACGCACCAACACTGCAAAGACAGCTGCAAAGATCCTGACCCACCACATCTTTACGAGATGGGGTCTCGCCAGAAGTATAGAGTCAGATCAGGGATCTCACTTTACAGGACGGGTCATAAAGAACGTCCTGACCATATTCGGAATAAAACAGAATTTCCACATTGCGTATCACGCCCAGTCAAGCGGGATAGTCGAACGCATGAATCGGACCCTAAAATCGACCCTTTGGAAGATGGTACAGGAGAACAATTCGACTTGGGATTCAGTGCTCCCATTCGCACTAATGTTCATCCGAAATACAGTTTCATCATCTACAGGTTTCACCCCACACACACACATGACAGTACGCCCGATGAAAGGATCAGAATTCCTTTTAGGACTGGACATGACCAGCCCAGAAGTGACGGCCCTCACACACTAGAAAGCAGTCAAAGAATTAGTTGAAACTGTGAGGTCTGCACAGTTAGCAGCCGCAGTAACCCTAGGCAAACGACGAAAACAGAGCACGGCTTGTTTTAATAAGAATGTACACCCCACGGAATTTCAGGTTGGGCAACAGGTTATGTTATCTGTTTACAACCCCAGCACGTTTTGGCTCCTACTTTTTCCGGCCCATACTCAATTTCAGACAAAATCAGCCCCTCAGTATACAGAATAAAATACCCCAACGGTAAGACTGCGTGGTTTCATATTAACCAGCTAAAGGCTTATGGAACACAGTCAAACCACACGCACCATGTCCTACTGGACGCTGCAGAACATCTCGCTCCGCCCACAAGAGACACATTTCCACCCTCCCCCTCACAGACCATTTCCTCATCGGACTCGACCTCGACTCCGCCCACTGACTTCAGACCACGCCCCAGAACGCCCACAAGCTGCCACAGCAGAGACAGTGACAGTGACTGTGAAACTGAGGACAGCCACAGCACTCCACCCTACAGCCCCCACTTCAGCGACTACGGCCCCGACTCCAGTGACCCCATGGAGATCACCTACATTAAAAATCCGGACCCACACCTACACCCACCACCCAACACCGACGACCCCGACAACGCTCCTTCAATTTTAGACCCCACGATATGGCACAGGGACAATTCTTGGCGACTTGTCCGCAATGACGAGAGTGACCCCCGGTCACACAATGCAAAGATTGCATGCCTGATCCATACAAGGGTATGGGATCCGGGAGCAGAGGATGACTTGATGTCTGACTCTCGACATGGCAACCGCTTTGCGACCCTGTTCGCAGAGCATGAGGAGAAGTGAAGTGTCCAGATGATGTAAAAAGAGGAACCGCTTGAGAGAAGCGCTGTCCTTTCTGATGGAACCTGCACGGATGTTTGTTTGTTTGTATGTTAAATGTTTGATTTGGAGATCTGCCACTTACTTTTCAGCTGAAAAGCTTGTGACCACCTCACATGCACGTTAGTTTGTCCGCCGATATTTCTGAGAACTTCACTCAATTGAAATGTCCTCTGGTGAACCGACAATGTTCACGACTTGTCTTCTGTTTACAGATGTTGGAGCATCTTGGCTCCTCCCTTTTTTTAGGTGCCCCCCTATTCTGGGAATAGAGGCTGCAATTCCATATGACTACATTCTTGCCCGTTCATTTCAGGTTGCTCAGGCAGTGGAGAAACGGCATTGAGGACCCGCCCTGTCTGAGGACCCCCCTTTGGTCAGCTAAGCTCGGGTACAGCACAGCACGCCCTACCCGGGGATTCCATCCAAATCTTACCCGTCGCGGCCCATACGCAACTCATTCGACCTTTTTGTTTCTAAACTTTGGTTTCATTTTTGTTTAAGGTAGCCCTTCGGCCGCCATTCCATATGCTATTTACATCCAGGAACATTCGGATGGTAAATCGCAAAACCTGCGAGACGACTTGCAGTGGCACAGCTGTTAGGTGTATGTCTGGTCCTAAATTCGCTTTTGAAAAAAAAATGAGGGGAGTCACAGGGTGTGACTTGGCCATTCATTTAAGGGACAATTGGAATGAGAGGACAGATACACTAACATTACAGGTATTAAACAAATTATTGACAGATACTGTGCTTGATCCCATAGCTTTTGAACGTTCGAAGGAAGGATCAGAGCAAGATCAGCAATACAAAAGGACAGAAGGAAGAGAAGGAAGAAGACCACGATGAAGAACTACATGCTTTTAGTTACTGTTTTTGTATTTTTGCGTGCGGACGCAAACCATTTTTCCCCTATGACCCCCGCCGTTAATGTTTCCCACACACCGACTTCTCAAAGCCCAGTAATGAACAGCAAGGACCAGCCTGGTGCACAAAATTCATGAATTGGTACTCAATTTCGTACGTCATTGAATCACTTTTGGTGATTGCAGTTCTCTGCATCATAGTGCAGACCCTCCCGTTAAGAAAATGGAGAAGGAGAACCTCCCGCTCTTGTGCCTTAACCATTTACAGAGTACAATCCCCTATTTTCGGATTCCACCATTCCCCCCAACCCCTTGATGTGTAATAAAGGATTTAATTAGATTTGATACGATCTGTAAATAAAGATTATTGCGGATATATTATAATGTTCTGCGCTCAACTGCCGAGTTAGAAAACGAAATGTAAAGATACTGTTGGATGAATGAATAAGGGTTTAGAATGTTATAGGATGTTTTAAATGTGAGATGAGAATAGTTTATTGCGATAGTTAGAGGTTCCCGATTCGAATTGGTAATGCATGTCCCCTTTGACATAGTGCCAATCAGAAACTGTTAGTTAAAATTTTTTGCCATAGTTGAGGAAAGAATAGAAACCATGGAACTCGCTGAGGTCAGGGGACCCAAAGACACCGTACTTAGGTGATCCTTCATGATTTCTCATGAGGATCACAAGGAGGGAGTATAGCCACCTGGGGTGGCCACTGCCCAACACAAAATGGAAGATTGCAAGGAATGAAGGGAAAATAGACATGTTGTAAAGCAAGCAGCTTGCAAAGCGCTTGTATATTGGGACTGCTGCAAAATCAGTTTTGACTGCTGCAGAAACCAGACAGCACTGTGAAAAGAAACATACTAATGAGGCAGTACCGGGCGATCCCCAGATACAATGGAAACAAGTTAAACACAGACCGATACATTGAATGGAAGGCCAGACTTTTCGGCGCCAAAGAAGCCCAAAACAATAAGTCCCAAGAACCACCCCAGTGACCGAGGAACTGCCCCATTATTGGGGGATTCAAACATAATCGATTGGGAAGAGACCCAATCGATTCCAAGCAGGTAAGGGAGTCCGCCCAAAGGGGCGCGGATCCCCTGGGACCTATAAAAGACAGGTCCCACACATGGTTCAGTCTTCTGATCCAGCCCTCCAGCCCTTCTCTTTCTTTGACCAACACTCCTCCGTGGACCAGCTTTTGCCAAGAAGACCTTGAACGAGAGAGAGGAGAGGGTTCGGACAGCAGCCGCCAGCAAGTAAGTGCCTCACAACGATCGCTACCAGAGATAGGCCCCTTTTAACTATACCAACCTGAAGTCTGCAGACCAGAGCAGAGCAAGAGGCCTTGTTCCCTGACCCGGCAGTTCCTTTGAGATAAGTGTTAGTTTATTTAGTGGTAGGAATAAGTTTAATCCTTTTAGCGTGTGCATGGGTAGTTATTATAATTGTATTATAATAAACTCAGTTGTTTGGACTTACTAATTGGTGTATGGTTTTATTGATTTGAACTTCACCTTGAACTTGTGGCGGTGTCTTAACGAGACCTGGCAACTCAGAGCTAAGTAAAGAAACAGAGCCAAATTGAGTGTTAAGCACGCTAACCCAGAACGACCAACAATGGAAAAAACTTGACCCGCAATTGCATCACTTTAGATAATTTAAAAAAAAACTTCTCTAACCACTCAAAAGTTTATTAAATTATTTGTTGCATTCCCCAACTTTGCCCAAATGTCATCACTTTTGACTATCCTTTTACTCCTTTAAACCAATTTTCAATTTCTTATGTTTGTTACTTAACCCAGTTTGAAAGAAACCTTACCAATTCATTTTTTTAACTCAAATGTTTTGAACAGTTCAAATTGGATTGCTGCCAAACTGCAAGCCTACTCTGACCTGGACAACTCGTAAAGCTTAATTTCAAACTCAAAGTCGATTTTGCAAATTCTAAAGCAGTCCAAATTTATTTTAAACAAACTCAATTGTTACATTATACCTTTAACTGATTGAATAATCATAGTCACTTTCTATTTATTTCACATCTTTTACTTCCTATGACTGTCCCAGAAAGTCTTCAACTTAAGGATAATAATCACTTATCGTCACAAGTAGGCTTCAATGAAGTTACTGTGAAAAGCCCCTAGTTGTCACATTCCGGCGCCTGTTCGAGGAGACTGGTACAGGAATTGAACCCGCGCTGCTGGCTGTGTTCTACGTTACAAGCCAGCTATTTAGCCCACTGTGCTAAACCAACTCAGAGCTGGATTCAAGAACTGTTTAATACAAGCCTGTATGTAATTTACAACCTAATTTCTATCGCTGCGGGTGTCAAAGACATCAGCCTGGCACTGGCTGACCTGAACCAGACACAGAGGGACCTTACACGGTCACTGAGCGATGTGGCACAGTCCTTGAGCAATGTAGCAGAGTCCCAGAGGAACGTGGCACAGTCCCTGTGCTCCATGGCCATGAACATGGAGACCCTGCTCGATACGAGAGAGGGCTTCCAGGTCTGGCAGCGCCAGGTAGTGGCAGAGCCCCTCGAACTCACTCTGGCCGCAACACTGTCTGAAAGATAAAAGCAAATTACTGCGTATGCTGGAATCTGAAACAAAAATAGAAAATACTGGACAATTACAGCAGGTCTTTGACAAAGAGTCATCCAGATTCCAAATGTTGGCTCTCTTCTCTTTCCACAGATGCTGTCAGACCTGCTGAGTGTCCAATACT
Organism: Scyliorhinus canicula; assembly: GCF_902713615.1. Taxonomy (NCBI): domain Eukaryota; kingdom Metazoa; phylum Chordata; class Chondrichthyes; order Carcharhiniformes; family Scyliorhinidae; genus Scyliorhinus; species Scyliorhinus canicula. The sequence goes on along the minus strand of NC_052150.1, from coordinate 162,093,557 downwards.
TTCTGTTTTTGTTGCTCCTGTCCTGGAATCTGCATGCTGGAATCTATCATCAAGGAAAAAATAGCGAGAAATAGCGATCATCAAGGAAGAAATAGCGAGGCATCTGGATGCAAATTGGACACAGCATGGGTTCATAAAGGGCAGGTCGTGCCTAACTAATTTAGTGGAATTTTTTGAGGACATTACCAGTGTGGTAGACAACGGGGAGCCAATGGATGTGGTATATCTGGATTTCCAGAAACCTTTTGAGAAGGTGCCAGACAAAAAGTTGCTGCATAAGATAAAGATGCATGGTGTTAAGGGTAAAGTGGAAGCATGGATAAAGGATTGGTTAATTAATAGAAAACAAAGAGAGGGGATTAAAGGGTGTTTCTCTGGTTGGCAATCGGTAGCTAGTGGTGTCCCTCAGGGATCAGTGCTGGGCCCACAATTGTCCACAATTTATTTAGACGATTTGGAGTTGGGGACCAAGGGCAATGTGTCCAAGTTTGCAGACAACACTAAGATGAGTGGTAAAGCAAAAAGTGCAGAGGATATTGGATGTCTGCAGAGGGATTTGGATAGTTCAAGTGAATGGGCTAGGGTCTAGCAGATGGAATTCAATGTTGACAAATGTGGGGTTATCCATTTTGGTAGGAATAACTGCAAAAGGGATTATTATTTAAATGATAAAATATTGAAACATGCTGCTGTGCAGAAAGACCTGGGTGTGCTAGTGCATGAGTTGCAAAAAGTAGGTTTACAGGTGCAACAGGTGATTAAGAAGTTAAATGGAGTTTTGTCCTTCATTGCTAGAGGGAGGTTATGCTGTAACTGTATAAGGCGTTAGTGAGGCCCCACCTGGAGTATTGTGTTCAGTTTTGGTCTCCTTACCTGAGAAAGGATGTACTGGCGGAGGAGGGTGTGCAGAGGAGATTCACTAGGTTAATCCCAGAGTTGAGGGGGTTGGATTACGAGGTTGAGTCGACTGGGACTGTACTCGTTGGAATTTAGAAGGATGCAGAGTATCTTATAGAAACAGTGATATAAAATTATGAAGGGAATAGATAGGATAGATGTGGGCAGGTTGTTTCCACTGGCGGGTGAAAGCAGAACTAGGGGGCATAGCCTCAAAATAAGGGGAAGTAGATTTAGGGCTGAGTTTAGGAGGAACTTCTTTAGAACATAAGAACATAAGAACTAGAAGCAGGAATAGGCCACCTGCCCCTCGAGCCTGCTCCGCCATTCAATGAGATCATGGCTGATATTTTGTGGACTCAGCTCCACTTTCCGGCCTGAACACCATAACCCTTAATCCCTTTATTCTTCAAAAAACTATCTATCATTATCTTAAAAACATTTAATGAAAGAGCCTCTACTGCTTCACTCGAGGGGCCAGATGGCCTACTCCTGCTCCTAGTTCTTATGTTCTTCTGTTCCAAGAAGTAGCCCAGGGGCCATTGGGCATCCCGAGGGAAGAGATGGTGATGGGGTCTGTGCTAGTGATACCTGGGGGGGGGGGGGAGATGCAGGGACATCACAGCACCTCTGCACCAGACACCTGTGACACCCAGTTGACATCCAGGCCCATCCAATCCCAGTCGCACCAGAGGATGGCCACCAGAGGGGACCCAGGTCACTAGGTAGGAATCGCAGCAGGGCATCACCACCCCTGATGTACCCCCTGAGGAACCACCAAGACAGAGTGTTAGGGCCTGTAAGGCCAGAAAGGTAGACACCAGTTAAGTTGGCACAGGTGCAGCACATAGGTTAGCGATAGGTGTAGGTCACAATACCTGTAAATAGCACCATCGAGTGTACCAGCATGAAGACACCATGCACGCTGCCTGGGTATCGGGCACAGATGAGCATGATGAGCAGCTCATGGTCATATACCAACTACACATTCATCGAGTGAAACCCCTTTTGGTTTGTGAAGACCAGCCCCTTATACGGCGGCGCTCATAGGGGGACAGTGATGTTGGCAAAACCCACTGTTCCGGCACCCTCGTGGGCTTGGTCCATATCGGTCATTGACTTCAGGAAGCAAATTACTGTACACACCCGTGTCATAATATACACACAAGTATATGATGGTGCATAGACAGACACTGACTGACACATGAATGATCAATCAACACACAGAACACAGCAGCCAATCACCAGACAGGACACAGCCACTATAAAGCCAGAGGGCACTAGTTTTCCTGCTCTCTTGGGATGCAGCCTCTGAGACAGCCCGAGCCCGTGATCAGCAACACGAACATCCACCATGTGCTAGCAGGATAGTCTGGTCAGGTTAGCCTCAGGTCTCCAGTCAACTCAACATAGTGTCAACCCACAGTGCAAGTATGTTTAACAGCTCATAGTTCAATAAAATAGAGTTGTACTTCCACAAGTGTTGGAAGCCTGTCTCTCTCACTGCTATGGTAAATGCAGTCCTCGCAGAACCAGCATTCCCAACACATCAACCCGTATCTGCATTAATGGGACTGAGGTGGAGATGGTTGACAGCTTCAAATTCCTCAGTGTGCACACCACCAAAAACTGTCCTGGTTCACCAACATCGACGCTACCACCAAGAAAGGACAACAGTGCCTATACTTCCTCAGGAAATTTGGCATGTCCACATTGACTCTTACCAACTTTTACAGATGCACCATAAAAAGCATCCTATCTAGCTGCATCACAGCCTGGTATGGCAACTGCTTGGCCCAAGATGGTCAGAAACTTTAGAAAGTTGTGAACACGACTAGTCCATTGCACAAACCCGCCTCCCCGTCGAGGGACTCTATCTACACCTCCCGCTGCCTTGGGAAAACGTGCAGCATAATCAAAGACCCCTCCCACCCGGTTTACTCACTCTTTCAACTTCTTCCATCGGGCAAGAGATACAAAGGTCTGACTACACGCACAAACAGATTCAAAAACAGCTTCTTCCCCGCTGTTACCAGACTCCTAAATGACCCTCTTATGGACTGATCTGATTAATATTACACTCCTGTATGCTTCACCCGATGCTGGTGTCTATGCATTTACAATTTGTATGTTGTGTTGCCCTATTATATATTTTCTTTTCATATATTAAATGATCTATTTGAGCTGCATGCAGAAAAATACTTTTCACTGTACTTTGGTACACGTGACAATAAACAAATCCAATCCACTATTCAGCTTGATGTATTGCATCGCACAGGCACACAGGCTCTCCGTAACATATGGATGCGCCTGTACACGGACGTCTGTGAGAACCTAGACAGGTCCCCACTCGGCGCCTGGAAGCATCCCGTCGAATAGAGATTCTGGGCAATCATCACTTTGATAGCCATCGGGAGTGGGTGCCTTCTCCAATGCCCCTGCAGTTACAGGTGCCCATGATACGGCAGATATGTCTCACGGCCCCCGTGCTCAGCCAGAGTCTTCGGCAACACGCTTAATCTGACAGGCCCTCAAATGGCAGGCTCATTCATGCAGCCAGTGGCGCTCTGCGCAACTACGGGCCAAGATGGGCGGTCAGTGAGGTGCGCTGCAAGATGGCTGCCTTGCAAACCATGGCAATGGCAGTCCGTACCTAGACACCCCTGCCCCAGGGCTCATCCGGACTTCATGGATCATCTCCTGGTCACCCTTCGCTACTCTCAACTGCCTTGGCGGTCGCTCCCCCCTCCAGCCAGCAGCAGGACGAGCAACCCACTGTTGTGCCTTTGGGAACTTACATCGTCTCTCTCTCTCAGCAGCCATCGAGTCTGTTTTCTGATTTTAAATACCACACTGAACTTCGCCATTGGGAATTCCTCCTGGTGGAGGTGAAGCATTGCTGGAGGCCCAGAGATTTCCGGGGAGTCCCATTAATGATATGCCAATGGTGTTTACTGTATGATTTGCATGCCCACGCTGGCGGCATTGTAGAAAGCACTCACGCCGCTGTTGAGGCACCAGGACATGGAATTCTGTGCAGCCTCAATTTTCGGCTAACGCACAATTCTCTGCCCAATCTTGTATCACGATTCCGGCGTTGCTGGACAGTGAATCTCGCCCTCTGTATCTATACGCATGTTGCATTCATAACAAAATAGGTGAACTGATAGCACAAATAGAAATTAATAAGTCCGATCTGACAGACATTAAAAGGCATGGCTGCAGAATGACATAAATTGGGGGCTGACTATTGAAGGGTATGTGACATTTTGGAAGGATAGGAAGTTGGGAAAAGGTAGAGTGGAGGATTTGTTAATTAATTATGGTTATCACATTATAGAGGGATGACCTACATTCAGGAAACCAGCATGTAGAATCAGTTTGGGTTGAGATGAGAAATGATAAAGTCAAGAAGTCAAATGTGGGAGTTGTGTACAGGCCCCTTAATTATATCCATATTGTGGGACAGAGTATAAAAGATGAGATCATGGGAGTTTTCAGAAAGATATGGTGATACTAATAGGAGATAGTAATCTCCACATAGATTCAAAAAATCAGACTGGCAAAGGTAGCATAGATGAGGAGTTCATGGAATGTTTTTAGGATAGTTTCTTAGAACAGTATGCTCTCGAGCCAAAAGGCAAGCTATATTAGACATGTTATTGTGTTATGAGATAGGACTAATTACTAACCTCATGGTGAAGACACCCTGAGGTAGCAGCGATCATAATATCATTAAATTGTACATTCAGTTTGAGGGTGAGAAGAGTGTGCCCAAGACTAGTATATCAAGCTTAAATAAAGGCAGTTATGAAGGCATGAAAGTGATGCTAGCTAAAGTGAACTGGCAAATGTGGTTCAGGGCTGAATCAATAGACGTTCAGTGGCAGGTGGAATGTCCCTTTAAATACAATACACAGAATAGGCAAATTCTGATAAAGAAAAATTCCAAGGGGAGGACTGGACGTCCATGGTTCACTAAACAATTTTAAGACAATATCAAACTTAAAGAAAAAGCAGATAGTTGCGCAAAGGTGGGTGGCAAGTCAAAAGATTGGAAAGAATGTAAAAAAAACAGCAAAGGACACAAAAATATTAATATGGAGGCAAAAACTGGAGTATAATAGAAAGCTAGCTCATAATATAAATATGAAAAGGAAGTTTTTCTATAGCTATTTAAATAAGAATGTTCGGTCAGGATGGCACAATATTAGGCACCATTTGTGACGCCTAAGATGCTGAAACAGTCATAGAACATAGCCCTGTACAAATGCTGCAATACCTGGACAATATCCAGACTTAGGCTGATAAGTTGAAAGTAACATTCATGCCACTAAAGTGCCGGGCAATTACACATCTCCAATATTTGATTTATCTATTCATTTCATTTACAGTCATGTGTATCAAGGGACATTGAAAAGTATTTTTCTGCTTACAATCCAGGCAGTTTGCTCCATACATGAAAACATAGAACATACTATAACAACAGTTATAAATGATGTAGGTAGAGAATCTGTAGGGGAGAGCTCGCAGAGAGTTGCCACACTCCGGTGTCATCTTGGGGGGAAGATTTTTTAAAAATCCAGCTTCAGCCTATTGTTTTTTTTTGTGCCCGATGTCAGTCAAGAACAGCTGGCCTGATTCTCTTGTAGTTGGCCTCTTTGACTCGGTACTGTTGTTTGGAGAAATGCTCGATCAGCTCTCTGGTCTCTTCACTCCTGTTGCACAGCACAGACCCGGTCAGGCAGGCCTACTGTCACATCTTGCAGGCCTCACTCCACTCTCCAATCCGCACAGCTTCCACCAACCTCTCATTGTGATGTACTGCCGGGGCTGTAGCTCATGGCCTGCCGCTGCCAAACTGGTCTCAACCTTTCAAGCAGCTCTCACCGTTCAGCAAGCCAGCCACATCGCAGGGAGCGCAGGGTCAGCGCCTGGCCTTCATACACCAGCTCCGGGCGAGTGGCCCTGCCTTCCATCAAACTGGAATTTTTCAATGAGCCCAAACAGGACCTAAACCCTACCCTCTTGACAGCATTCCCGGGCTGACGGATTGCGAGTGGCTGACGGGAGAAGAGAGAATCAAACCATCGACCTATGACATTCAATGGCATGACCATTACTGAATCCCCACATCTTAAGGTTTACTATTGACCAGAAACTGAACTGGACGAACCATATAAATACGGTGACTAGAACAGCAGGTCAGAGGCTAGGAATCCTGTAATGAATTGTGGTAATATATCTGTAAGCAGAATGATAGATGGATGGTGTTTGACCTCCAACCAGTAAGTGGTGGTGCAGACACACCATGCGGTCTCAAGACAGTGGTCATGTGACAAGAGACTCCAATATAAGTGAGGGCACACCTGGCCATCACAAATGGTTGTAGGAGATGGTTGTAACACATACAGTGAACAGTCGTGCTAGGTGTAGTTCCAGAAGAGTACAATGAAAATCCATGATAACTTGCTCTGTAACAGATCGCTATCTTACCACGTGTGATTCAATAAAGATCCTGGTTTGGACAAGTCAAGGTGTTTGGTAGATTCCTTTGCAAGACAACGAAAGCCAAACAGAGCATGAATAACTCACCTTCTGACTCCCCAAAACCTGTCCACAACCAACAAGGCACAAGTCAGGTGTGTGAAGGAATGCTCCCCACTTGCCTGGATGAGTGAAGCTCCAACAACACTCAAGAAGCTCGACACTATCCAAAACAAAGCAGTCCAATTGATTGGCACACCTTCCACAAACATGCACTCCCTCAACCACTGACACATAATAGCAGCAGAACTCAAGACTCCTCAGGCAGCACCTTCCAAATGCGTTGCCGCTACTATCTGGAAGGACAAGGGTAGCAGATACATGGGAGTGCCACCACTAGAAGTTCCGCTCAAAATCACTCACCATCCTGACTTGGAATTATATCACTGTTCCTTTACTGCCGCTGGATTAAAATCCTGGAACTTCCTCCTTAATAGCACAGATGGCGTAGTTACACCATATGGACTGGAGCGATTCAATAAGGCAGCTCACCACCATCTTCTCATGGGCAATTAGGGATATAGATATAGAGAAATACAGCACAGAACAGGCCCTTCGGCCCACGATGTTGCGCCGAACTTTTGTCCTAGGTTAATCATAGAATTTTGGACAATTTGTCATGGCCAATCCACCCAACCTGCACATCTTTGGACTGTGGGAGGAAACCGGAGTACCCGGAGGAAACCCACGCAGTCACGGGGAGGATGTGCAGACTCCACACCGACAGTGACCCAAGTCGAAATCGAACTTGGGACCCTGGAGCTGTGAAGCAATTGTGCTATCCACAATGCTACCGTGCTGCCCTTAAGAAGTTAACCTACACTCCCTTATTCTACCCTAATCCAAGTACCTATCCAATAGCCGCTTGAAGGTCCATAAATTTTCCGACTCAACTACTACCACAGGCAGTGCATTCCATGCCCCCACTACTCTCTGGGTAAAGAACCTACCTCTGACATCCCCTCTATATCTTCCACCATTTATCTTAAATTTATGTCCCCTTGTAATGGTGTGTTCCACCCGGGGAAAAAGTCTCTGACTGTCTACTCTATCTATTCCCCTGATCATCTTATAAACCTCTATCAAGTCGCCCCTCATCCTTCTCCGTTCTAATGAGAAAAGGCCTAACACCCTCAATCTTTCCTCGTATGACCTACTCTCCATTCCAGGCAACATCCTGGTAAATCTCCTTTGCACCTTTTCCAAAGCTTCCACATCCTTCCTAAAATGAGGTGACCAGAACTGCACACAGTACTCCAAATGTGGCCTGACCAAGGTTTTGTACAGCTGCATCATCACCTCACAGCTCTTAAATTCAATCCCTAATGGGCAACAAATAATAATAATAAAATAATAAATAACCTTTTATTGTCACAAGTAGGCTTATATTAACACTGCAATGAAGTTACTGTGAATGCTGGCATTGCCAGTGAAGTCCACATCCTATAAAAATAAATTTTAAAAAAATCCCACCACTAAATATCAATCCATCATTCCACAGACTACTACGTGACTTTATCTCCACTAGAGATCTTTTGTCCATGCCTTCCAACTTCATAGACCCCCAACCCTACACAGCCCAATTCTATCACTCTCCCAACATCTACAAATAGGACTGCCCTGATAGAACCACCATCACAGCCTGTTCTAGCCCGAAAGTACTGATTTCTTAAGGTCTCAACTCTATTTTACCTTTCCTTCTCCAGCCACTTTCCACTTCCACCTGCTGCTCTTCTTTTTTTTGTTATAAATGTTTTTATTGGGTTTTTTTTGAGCAAGGTATAATTACCGTTATGTACACAGAATAAGAAACACATACATATATATACACACATTTAGAGGAGAAGGGCACACCCCAACATAAAACAAAATACAATAACATATGAAATGGAATAACTGGTGGGGTATTGTGCACCAGCTCGACAGCGGCATCTCTGTACATCTGGCAAAATTACCCACCCCACATAAGCAGGCGACTGCCTGGGGGGGGGGGGGGGCGCGGGGACTGGGGGGGCGCGGGGGATGGGGGGGGCAAACACACCTTTGGGTGCCGGGGAGAAAATCACAGCATGCGATATTTGGCTGTGCTGTGTGCTGCTGTCGCCCGCCCTTCCCGGACGGGTCTCGCTGCCGTCCCACGCTCGCCCCCGCTTCTGCCGCTCCTCCTGTCCTCCATCTCCAGTTTCCTCGTTCCCCACTCCTGGAGATGTCATGCACGTTTTGGCATCCCGTGTCCTCCCTCCGGCTCCCGCTTCCCTGCCCCCCCCCCTCCACGGTTCGCCTCCCTCTCCCCAGGTTTAGCCGTCGTCTGACCCTCGGATGGCGAATTTGATTTTCTCCATTTGGAGAGATTCCGAGAGGTCGGACAGCCAGCCTGCAGCTCTGGGTGGTGCTGCTGGCCACCAGCCAAACAGGATTCTACGGCGGGCGATCAAGGAGGCAAAGGCAAGGGCGTCCGCCCTCCTCCCCAGGAATAGATCTGGCTGGTCTGAAATCCCGAAGACCGCTACTTTCGGGCATGGCTCCACCCTCACCCCCACCACTTTGGACATGGCCTCAAAGAAGGCTGTCCAGTACTCCACAAGTCTGGGGCAAGACCAGAACATGTGGGCATGGTTGGCTGGGCCTCTTTGGCACCATTCACATCTGTCCTCCACCTCCGGGAAGAACCTACTCATACGGGTTCTTGTTAAGTGGGCTCTATGTACCACTTTTAGTTGCGTCAGGCTGAGCTTTGCGCAATTGGCAGTGGAGTTGACCCTATGCAGTGCCTCGCTCCAGAGTCCCTACCCTATCTCAATCCCCAGGTCCTCCTCCCATTTCTTTCTTGTTGCGTCCAGTACGGTGTCGGCCCCTTCTACCAGTCGGTCATACATGTTGCTACAGTTCCCTTTATCTAGGTTACTTGCGTCCAATAGGTCTTCCAGTAGTGTCTGTCGTGGCGGTTGTGGGTACGTCCTTGTCTCCTTTCGTAAGAAGTTTTTGAGATGCAGATACCGTAGCTCGTTCCCCCTGGCTAGCCGAAATTTCTCAGGCAGTTCGTCCAGTGCAGCGGTCCTGCCGTCCGTGTATAGGTCCCTGACTGTCAGTGTCCCTCCGTCCTGCTTCCACCTTTGAAGGTGGCATCAGTCAGTGCTGGTGCGAACCTATGGTTGTTGCAGATGGGAGCCTTGTCCGACATTTTGGTCAGGCCAAATTGCCGCCGCAGTTGGTTCCAGGATTGGAGGGTGGCTGTCACCACTGGGCTGCTGGAGTGTTTTTTGGGTGGGGATGGGAGTGCTGCTGTGGCGAGGGCCCGGAGGGAGGTCCCCACGCAGGAGGCCTCCTCCGCGCGCACCCACTCAGCTCCTGGCCCCTGGATCCATCCCCTTATTCGCTCGGCTGTTGCCGCCCAGTGGTAGAATTGTAGGTTTGGGAGGGGTAGCCCCCCCCCCCCCCCCGGATTTTGTTTTTTGTAGGACCTTCTTTGGGATCCTAGCATTTTTACCCCCCATACGAGCGCCATGATAAGTTTGTCCAGCGCTTTGAAAAAGGCCTTGGGGATGTAGATCGGAATGCATCTAAACAGGAAGAGGAACCTGGGCACTACGTTCATTTTGATCATCTGGACTCTCCCCGCGAGGGAGAGTGGGAGTGTGTTCCATCTTTGCAGGTCCTTTTTTATTTCCTCCGTCAGACTGGTGAGGTTCCATTTGTGGATCCCTTTCCAGTCATGGGTTATTTGGATCCCCAGGTAGCGGAATTTGTGTCGGGCTTGTTTGAACGGCAGCCCTTTTAGTGCTGCCCCCCCTCCCTGCGGGTGTACTGGGAAGATCTCGCTTTTGCTCATGTTGAGTTTGTAGCCCGAGAAGGCTCCAAACTCTTTCAGGAGCGCGATGATTCCGTCCATGCTGCTCTGTGGGTCCGAGATGTAGAGGAGCAGGTCATCTGCACAGAGTGAGATTCTGTGCCCTCTGCCTCCCCTTCGGATCCCCCTCCAATTTCTTGCTGCCGTGAGCGCGATTGCTAGCGGTTCGATTGCTAGTGCGAACAGCAGCGGGGACAATGGGCATCATTGTCTAGTGCCCCGTGCAGCTGGAAGTATTGGGAGTTGGTATTGTTGGTCCGTACGCTTGCCATGGGAGCGTTGTATAGGAGCTTTACCCAAGAGGTGAACCCAAGCCCGAACCACTCCAGTACCTCTATGAGGTATTTCCATTCGACTCTGTCGAAGGCCTTTTCTGCGTCCAGGGAGACGATCACCTCTTGTGTTCTCTCCCCGGAGGTGGTCATTATCACGTTCAGCAGGCGCCTGATGTTCGAGGTAAGCTGTCTACCTTTGACGAAGCCCGTCTGGTCCTCTCTGGCCACCTTGGGTACACAGTCTCCTAGCCTTTTGGCTAGCATTTTGGCCAGTATTTTGGCGTCTGCGTTCAGCAGAGATATGGGTCTGTATGACCCACATTCCGTTGGGTCTTTGTCTTTCTTAGGTATCAGCGAGATTGAGGCCTGTGCTAACGAGGGTGGCAGTGTGCCCCTAGCTAGCGAGTCTGTGAACATCTCCCGCAGGTGCGGGGCCAGTGCTGTCGCAAATTTTTTGTAGAAGTCCGCCGGGAATGCACCTGCTGCTCTTCTGATTGCTCTCCGTTACTTCAACAACGTCCAGTTTCCTCGTCCAGCCAATTACTTTTCACAACAAATATCCCAACCCTCGACATCTGTCTCCCACCAGGATAGCCTGACGGTCTTCTGGATTTTGTTTAAATGGAGGCACAACCAGTTCACATCCAACATAGCCGCCAAGTTGAAGCTTGTTCTTATACTGAACACCTTCTCCTTCGAATCCTCCATAAAATATGTTGCTATGGGAACCCATATAGGTCCCAGCTATATCTGTCATTTTTATAGGGAATGTGGAACATTCTTTGTCCCAGCCCTACTCAGCACCTCCCCCCCCCCCCCGCCCCCCCCCCCCCTCCCCCCCCCCCCCTCCCCCCCCCCCCCCCCCCTCCCCCCCCCCCCCCCCCCCCCCCCCACGTCACCATTTTTTTGTTCTGGTACATTGATGACTGTACGCTTCCAGTCTTTCTGTTTGTGGACCCTTTAGAAATTGTACCATTTAATTTATATTGTCTCTACCATTCTTACCTTTCTGCTCAAGTAAAATTGGGATGAGGCATGCTGAGGGTCATGATAGAAAACATGGCATTTTAACGGAACTGAATCAGTACATTGAAATGTTGTGGCACTGAATTAGTTCAGTGATATTCAGCGGCAATTAAAATTCTGGAGCAATCCACCAACTGTGATTTAAAGCACTGATCAACGAGATACGAGCAATATAATTGCTGTGCAACAAATCATAGGCACATTTTCTGTGACGTCCCGATTTCAACCAACTGTCAGGCACAAGAAAGCCATTTGAAAAGCTCCAATAAGTGAAGCATTACCTTTCAACAGGAAATTATTGTCACTCTGGTGAAGGAAGATGACTTTGGGTTTTGTGTCATTTAGCATGAAGAAAACACATGACAACTGGGACAGTAACTTTCTTCTGATTCCCCCATGATGTTGCAAATGACAACAAGTTGATAAACAGAAGAGAAAAGATTTTTGAACAAGCTTAAATGGTCGAATAATATACTCGCAGCCGATCAAAACAGATAAAAATTACTTTTGAGTGTGCTTATGATCAAAATGTTTCAAATAGTTAAGTGATATACCAAGTAGGTTAGACAGTCAAATTACAAAAATAAACCTTTGTTCTGGAAAATTCAATTGCAATAAAATAGTCAATATTGCTGCTTCAGCTTTCAAAATTTTGTGGGTCTAATTTCCTTGTATAAAGATTATGACAGTAATTCTAATCAAAAATAGTAAACAATTAAAAAATATAAATTATTTCTATCCGCCACATACCCACCATGCCATGCTTAAGAGTAATTGGGGTAGGATCAGTTCTCTGTGTGAAATAAAATTAAAAGATGGTTAATCCACAAAAACTGATCTGTTTCGTTACAATTCGGTCGTGAACATAAAATGTGAAAAATGCAGTATATAATTTTATACAATGGAATCCTTTGAAAGTTTATCCTTGAAAGTAAGCACAGAGGTTTTACCTTTGTATAGTTCACATCGCGGCACTGCAGCAATCAAATCAACATGTAATTGTGCATTAACCTTTCAAATCAACAGTCAGAAATCTATTTCAGTACTTAAACGTGAACTAGTATTTTGCCCAATTTTACGTACAGTAGGGAAATTTTAGCCGAGAATAAACAGAGTGATTAACAATAAAGAGTTGATTCCATTCTTTCATACTTGAGGGACACAATTTCAAGACTTTTTAATCTAAATTTAAAAATAAATGATTGATTGATCTTGTTGGTAAAGGTTCCATTCAGTTTATCCTTTGTCCTTCTCTTGCAACAGTAACTTGAACTGGACGATGAAAAATTCTGTGAAATGATTGCAGAACATAAAAGCCCAAATCAGTTAGGTTAGCAGGAATGGCACCATTACAGTCAATAATCAAGAATTGCAATGTTAATTTGTCCAAATGGGCAACCTGTCAGTTCTAAGACATTAATGGTTCAGATTTTTGTTCTTCTGCGATCAATCATGAAAATCACTTCAGCACTTACCATCATATGAAGAAGCGGCAGACTTCTGTTGGAACCATACAGAATTTAAGCCAAAGTAGAAAGGCAAATAATCAACCACCTACAAGTTTGTAGGAAATACATTTTGAAGTCATGACAGTTAACAGCAAGTCAACGTATCTGCTGCCTGATCCGTTAAGTGTTTCCAGCATTTTCAGATTTCCAGCATCCACAGTATTTTGTGTTTGTTTGAGCATTAGAACAACCTGGAGGTAACAAAAGCAGGGAGAGGAGTTTCAGTTGAAGCTTGGCTGAGATAGAAGCCAACGTCATGAAGGTGTGAATAGATAGTTTTGTGGTGGAAAGGATATGTGATCAGAAGTTCAGCACAGGATGGAATAGTATTCACTTTTACATGCATCTTTGAAGTCTGGAGCTATGGATAATCAATAGAGAGGCTCTGATTTTCTTTCCATCACATGGCTTTGCAAAGGTTTTTCCCATACTTATTGCCTGCCACCAAAGTGTGTTGAATGAATATGCAGACGGAAAAGTCAACTGTCCTTGGCCATCAAGTTCTGGAGTGGGACTCAAACCTTGAGCTTCTGTCTCAGAGGCAGGGTTGCTACCCATTATACCACAAGGTCTCCAAGAGAGGCCTACCATGCAATAAATAAACTCCCTTTGTTGGAAATTAGATTTCACTTTCTACTTGCAATGATTTTCCACAGTCCCTCCTTCCTTTCTATAACAACTACACATCAGGAACATTCCTGGACAGTCATTTGAATATTTTAATCTGTCACTTACTATTACTGCAGATAGGTATAAAACAGATTGAACAAACAGTTATATTTACTGCCATCAACTACTAAGATGATTTAGTAGTCTTTCATGTCCCCAAAACAGGGCTTCCCAGTGCTAATTGTTTATTCTCAATCTTCTTCCAGTCAATTTGAGACCAAGAAGGGTTCCCTCAGACCTACGATGTACAAGGGCAACCATTTCCTAAACTCAAAGCAAAGTGATCCGTAACTCAGTTATTGGTAAGTGTCTTTAATGTTGTAATAGGAGAGATGATAATTGGAATAAGAAATAATTGCAGATTTTGTGCTCAGCTCTACTGGTTGCACAGTCTCACAAAGGACCCGGAAGAGCAGCCGTTTGGGTAAGCAGGCATTGGTACCTTCTGGGATTTGCTGACCAGTTGCACTTTTGTGCTAAAATGTGGTGCATAATTCCTAGCAATGCTTTGCCAAGGCCCCAAATTGCATGCAAAATTATATGAAAATGATAACATTTTGTTTTTATTGTGCAGCTATTAGACTCTTGGTTCAAAGCCCATTTTGAATATGCATAGGGGAAGCTCCAAGTTCAATGGAACAATTAATAGAGGGAAGATCCATGGGGCTGGTATTTTATGTATCTTGCATAAGAGTGAGAAACAGAATGTGTGGGGTGACTGAATGAAGTAGGACGCAAACTTTTGATACTCAGTTGAAATGCAGAGATAAAGTCAGCAAAGTGTTTGCGGTTTGTCGGTCATAAAACATTCCTGTGACGGGTTTGTATTTGTCGAACGTCAGTATGTCATGAATACTCATTTGTGTTACACTTATTTTAATAAAGTCCTGACTTCAAGATAAAGTCAATGGTACCTGTGAGGTTTGCACTGGAATGCTGCCTTGTTGCAACAGAAGTGCAGCTGGTGTTTGGCGAAGCAGGGAGACTCAAAGGGCTACATTTTGAGGAATAATTTAATTTAGGAGCTAATTTCAATCTAAAATCGAGTTTGTTCTTTAATACAGCAATTAACTAAAAGTTGCTCTTCTGATTTGGTGAATTTAAATTGCAGCTTTAAAAAAGGAGTTTCCAGGCTCTCAGCTGAAGCTAATTAATTTGACAACTGGTTTAATCATGTTTCAGAAGCCTTGAATTAGTGGCTGTAAAAGGGGGGTTCTTTCAGTGCTGCCTTGTCGGTGTCATGTGAGTGTACCTTTAAGAAATGGATGTTTAAGCAATTTACCTTTAAGAAATGGAGCAACTCATATTACTCAAGTGATGTCAGAGGGTGGAGGGAGCTGAGCTCACGTCTGCTTTTAGTTTCAGTTTGAGAGAGAACAGCTGCAAAGTGCCTGTCTGGTTTGCGGTGAGCTGTTTGAAAGGAAAAAGCCGTTTTTTTGAGGAAAAGTACCTGGCTGGTTTGCTGTGAGCTGTTTGAAAGGAGAAAGCTGGGTTTTGAGGAAAAGAGATTGGGTGTGTCTGTGTTTGCAGTAAGCTGGATCTGCTGTGATCACTGCCATGAAAGACAATCTCTGAATCATTTGGGTGATTTAAACTCATAATAGTAATGTCTTTAACCTGATGTGTTTCTGCTGTTAAAGGTGAAGTCTTTTGGAGGCTTGAAGGAACATTTTTTAGGGATTATTTAGTGTTGTATTATTTTCAGGGTTATCTTTGAAGTAAGGGGTGTTAAGTGATCCAATGTTTATTTAAAAGGTTACGTTGAATTCATGGAATAAACATTGTTTTGTGTTTAAAAACCCACGGATCCATAATTGTAATACCGCACCTGGAGAACAAGCCGTGTGCTTCAAAAGCAATAATACATTAAAGGGGGAGGTTGGTTGAACTCCATGATACATTTTGGGGTTCTGAAAATGCCTCTCCCATAACAATTGGGGGCTCGTCCGGGATAAAAGTCTATCTATTGGATTGGCTTTTGTGAACTTAAAGACACTGAAGGATTGTTGCTTTTCCCGTGTGGCATTTGAGTTTAAGTGTGTTGTGGACAATGGCTCTTTCAGAGGCTCAGAAGTTTAAGGGGGTGGAGAATGTCACACGCAGTACCTTACGGACAGAGACAAAAAGCAGACTGGTAGATTTGGCAAAAACATTGCAGTTGAGATTAACTGACAAAATGCGAAAAGGTGAGGTAATTATGGCAGTGGTTAAGTATTTAAAGTTGCCTGAGATAGAGTCTGACTCATTGGAAATGGCAAAACTTCAGTTGAAAATTAAACAAATGGAACATGAGAAAGAATTAAGGTGGCTTGAATACGAAAGAAAGAGAGAGGAAAAAGAAAGAGAGAGAGACGAGAAAGAAAAAGAAAGGGAGATACAGATCAGGAAAAAAGATAAAGAGAGGGAGTTTGAACTTCAGAAAATGGCCATGAAACATGACAGTCAATGAAAATTGGCAGACGTAAAGGGAAACGTACAGTTGGATGATAGTGATGAGGATAGTGAGAAAGAGCGTCATAGTCGAAGGCTTGGTGCGAATCTATTTAAATACGTCCAAGCATTGCCATGGTTTGACGAGAAGGAAGTGGAAGCCTTTTTCATTTCATTTGAGAAGGTAGCTAAATAAATGAAATGGCCACAAGACATGTGGGTATTACTGATTCAAACAAAGCTGGTAAGTAGAGCTAGTGAAGTGTTTGTATCACTACCGGAGGAGGTATCTGGAACGTATGAGGAGGTGAAGAAATCCATCTAAGTACATATGAGCTAGTGCCTGAATCTTACAGACAAAGGTTTAGAAATTTAAGGAAAGAATTTGGTCAAACATACATGGAGTTTGAAAGGCTCAAACAGTGTAATTTTGATAGGTGGATAAGGGCTTTGAAAATAGACCAAACGTATGAAGCTCTCAGAGAAATTATACTTTTGGAGGAGTTTAAAAATTCAATTCCTGATGTAGTGAGAACTCATGTGGAAGAACAGAGGGTTAAAACTGCGAGATTAGCAGCAGAAATGGCAGATGCTTATGAATTAGTTCATAAATCAAAGATTGGTTTCCAACATCAGTTTCAGCCGGTGAGGGATAGAAACTGGGGACATGGGAAGTACTCCCAGGAAAGTGGTAAAGGTAAAGGTGATCTGATGGGAGACAATAAAGAAAGTGTACCTCAGATTAAAAAAGAAATCCAGGAGGGTGGAAAATAAATGAAAAGTTTCAAATGTTTTCACTGTAATTATCAAGGCCATGTAAAGTCACAGTGCTGGTGGTTGAAGAAAAGCACTGGAAAGGCTGATGTGGTAAAACAGGATAAGACAGTGGGATTTGTTAGAGTGGTAAAGGAAAGTCCAAGGGAAGTGAAGGCGATGCAAATGATTGTACAGCCTGTTCAAGAAGTAATTGTTAAGACGATGCCAGATTTCTTGAAAGAATTACTTGTGTGGGTAAAGTTCACCCATGTGTATCAGGAGGAGCAGGTAAAGAAGTCACAATTTTAAGAGATACAGGGGCTAGTCAATTTTTAATGGTAAGAGATTAGGAATTATGTAGTTTGGGAAGAATGTTGCCAGAAAAGGTGGTGATATATGGAATTCAGGGTGAGAGGAGTAGCATTCCATTATATAAAGTAAGGTTGGAAAGTCCAGTGAAGAGTGGTGAAGTGGTAGTAGGAGTTGTGGAGAAACTATCTTGTCCAGGAATACAGTTTATCTTGGGTAATGATATAGCTGGATCGCAGGTGGGAGTGATGCCTACTGTGGTTGATAAGCCAGTGGAAAATCAGACAACTGAAGGGTTGAAGGACGAATATCCTGGGATTTTTCCGGATTGTGTAGTAACCCGGTTGCAAAGTCACAGGTTAAGACAAGAGAAGAAATCAAAGAGTGAAGATGAAGTTGAAGTGCAGTTATCAGAAACGATTTTTGATAAGATGGTTGAAAAAGAACAAGAACAGGTGGAGGATGAGACAGATATTTTTAGTTCAGGAAAATTGGCGGATTTACAGCAGAAAGATGTAGAAATAAAACAGATATATCAGAAAGCATATATGGAAGAGGAATCTGAGAGTATACCAGAGTGTTATTACCGTAAAAGTGAGGTCTTGATGAGAAAATGGAGACCTTTACATATGCAGGCGGATGAAAAGTGGGCAGAAGTTCGTCAAGTAGTATTGCCGGTAGGGTAAAGAAAGGAGGTGTTGCGAGTTGCACATGAGGTACCAGTGGGAGGTCATTTGGGAATAAGGAAAATGCAAGCTAAAATCCAGAAACATTTTTACTGGCCTGGACTACATAAAGATGTAGTTAAATTTTGTCAATCATGTCACACATGTCAAGTGATAGGGAAACCTCAAGCAGTGATAAAACCAGTGCCCTTAATACCCATTCCAGCAGTTGAGAACCTTTTACAAGGATCCTAATCGATTGTGTAGGACCGCTCCCTAAGACTACCCACAGAAATTCAATCGGATCAAGGATCGAATATTACTTCAAAGTTATAGATTCCAATGGGAAACGGTGCCGGATTCGTCGGGTTCAGGATTGACACTCCAGAGGCTGACAAGCTGCAGCCGCACATACACACTGCATTCCACACACACACCACCCCAGCCAATAAGATGACACCGATTTCATGGATGCCAAAACCAAGACCTTGCTGGATGCTGTGGAGAAGAGGTGGGCAACCCTGTGCCCTGGGTGGGAAGGAGGCCCCCAGCCGCCGTCATTTGCCGTGCCTGGATGCAGGTGGTAGAGATCATCAGCTCGTGGGCAACACCGCAAGGAATGGCCAGCAGAGCTGCAAACACTGCACAACCTCCTCAGGGCAGCTAGGGTGAGGAGGCAGCACTATGCCACTGCCACCAACCCCCATACCACAAGACCGTAATCCCAACCCCCCCCCCCCCCCCTCCCCATGACCGAACCCCAACCTTGCACCATATCGCAGTGCCGATACTGGACGCCATGGCCGCGTGTTCTGGTTGGGGTTCAGTTACAGTAACAGTGGGGAAGAAGCTGTTTTTGAATCAGTTCATGCGCATTCTCAGACTTCTGTATCTCCTGCCCGATGTAAAAAGGTGCAAGAGTGAGTAAACTGGGTGGGAGGGGTCTTTGATTATGCTGCCCGCTTTCCCCAGGCAGCGGGAAGTGTAGATGGAGTCAATGGATGGGAAGCAGGTTCGTGTGATGGATGGGCTGTGTTCACGACTCTCTGAAGTTTCTTGCTGTCCTGGGCCGAGCAGTTGCCATACCAGGCTGTGATGCAGCCAGATAGGATGCTTTCTATGAGGCATCTGTAAAAGTTGGTAAAAGTCAATGTGGACATGCCGAATTTCCTTAGTTTCCTGACGAAGTACAGGCAGTGTTGTGCTTTCTTGGTGGTAGCGGCGACGTGAGTGGACCAAGACAGATTTTTGGTGATGAGCACACCTTTGAATTTAAAGCTGTCAATCATCTCCATCTCGGCCCCGTTGATGCTGACAGGGGTGTGTACAGTACTTTGTTTCCTGAAGTCAATGACCAACTCTTTAGTTTTGCTGGCATTGAGGGATATATTGTTGTCGCTGCACCACTCCATTACATTCTCTATCTCCCTCCTGTATTCTGACTCGTTGTTCGAGATCCGACCTACTATGGTTGTGCCATCAGCAGACTTGGAGATGGAGTTGGAAGCACATTTTGCCACACAGTAGTATGTGTACAGGGAGTAGAGTAGGGGGCTAAGTACGCAGCCTTGCGGGGCCCCGGTATTGAGGACTATAGTGGAGGAGGTGTTGTTTATCTTTACTGATTGTGTTCTATGGGTCAGAAAGTCGAAGATCCAGTTGCAGAGTGAGGAGCCAAGTCCTAGGTTTTGGTGCTTTGATATGATGATACAGTGCACACGTTGTGCAGACTCCCATGCCTGCCCAGGCTTAGACCCTATATCCTGCCCATCCCTGCCCTCATCTGTCGAGGCCTGGGGTTCATCCTCCTCCTCCAGCACATTACTCCTTTACTGCGCAATGTTGTGGAGGACACAGAAGGCCACTCCTAGCGCTATACTGGAGATCCCTCCAGAGAGGCCATGGCACGTGAACCGCATCTTCAGGGTGCCAAGGCACTGCTCCATCACACTCCTGGTTGCAGCATGGGTGCCATTGTGGCGGCTCTCCGGGTCAGTTTGTGGCCTCCATAGAGGCGTCATCAGCCATGACTGCAGTAGATAACCCCTGTTGCCCGAAAGCCAACCCTTCAGCTGGAGAGGGGGGGGGGGCTTCAAAGGGGCCAGGAACCATCGAGAGTGACAGGATCCAGTCATCCTGTTGGGCTCGGTCCACATTGTAATTGATGTATTGTGCCCACCGGGCAGAATGGGCCTGCGTCAATCTCTCCCAGAGTATCCACCTGGCGTTTCCTTGGATCCCCCCCCCCCATTGACTCCATCTTGTTTATGTTTGCTTAATGTAGTCCTGGTGATTCCTATACATCCCCCATCTCCCTCCCTTTCTATCCGTTATTGCCTTCAGACAGGTCCTGAAACAGGCTGATGAATTGCCCCCAGGCTTTGTGGAAGCCTTCGTCCGAACCTTGGATGCAGTATTTGATCTCCTCCAGCTGTGGGTGGTGCTGCTGATCGCCAGCCAAGCAGGATCCTCTGGAGGGCGATTCGGGAGCAAATGCAAGGTGCTCTTCCCGATATGAAATTCGGGCTGGTCCAATACCTTGAAACTGCCACTCTCGGGCACGGCTCCAACCTCACCCCCAAAATCTTGGACATCACCTCGAAGAAGGTTGTTCAAATCCTGACAAGTCTGGGGCATACCCTGAACATGTGGGCATGGTTGGCCGGGCCTCCCTGGCACCGTTCACATTTGTCCTCCACCTCCGTTAAGAACCTGTTCATTTGGGTTCTGGTTAGGAGCGCTCTGCGTACCACATTAAACTGCATGAGGATTAGCCTTGCGTAGGAGAAGATAGGGTTCACCTTGCGTAGTCATTCGCTCCAGAGTCACCACGCTACTTCCATCCCTAGTTCTTCCTCCCACTTCTGCCTTGCTCTGTCCAGTGGTGCTCTCGCCCTTTCTAAAGGTTGTCCGTATATGTCCCCACAGGTCCCTTTTTGCATACTGTCCACGTCCGGTATCTCCTCCAACATTGCGGCACTTTTGCTCAGGTTGAGTTTGTAGCCCGAGAAGGCCCCAAACTCTTCCAGGTGCTTCATGATTTCTTTCAAGTCATTCTGCAGGTCCGAGATATGGAGGAGCAGCTCATCCTCATAAAGTGAGGTGAGTGCTCTCTGCCTCCTCTTAGGATACCCTTCCAGCCTCTTGCGTCTTGCAGGGTTATCGCCAGGGGTTCAATTGCCAGGGCGAACAGGAGTGGGGACAGCGGAAATCCCTGCCTGGTGTCTGTGCAACTGGAAGTATTCAGAGTTGGTGGTATTTGTTCAAACGGTCGCCTTGGGGGCGTTGTACAGGGGTCAGGTTGGGGCAGGTTGGTTCGATGTGGACTGCACTCGATGCAGGGAAGTTAGAAACAGACGTCCAACACTGACAAGATCCAACACTGTTTTATTCAACTATAGAACTGCTATACATATTCAGCTGTGGGTTGACGCTATACTGATCTGACTGGTGACCTTGTAGAAGCCTGACCAGAGTTACTAGCTACCGCATGGTGTTTACACTTGCTCACTCTTGGACTCTGACTGTCTCAGTAGCTGGGTCCCGAGAGAGCAGGAAACCTAGTGCCCTCTGGCTTTATAGTGGTTGTGTCCTATCTGGTGATTGGCTGTACTGTGTTGTATGCTTACTGGTCATCCTAAGTGTCAATCACTGCCTGTCTGCATCTCATTATACACATGAGTGGATATTATGACACAAACCACTCCTGTACGTCAGTGAGGTACTTCCATTTGACTCTGTCGAAGGCCTTTTCTGTGTCCAGGGAGACGATCACCTCTGCTGTTCTCTCCCTGCTCAAAGCGAGGCAGTACTGTCCCGCGCAAACTTTGTTGGTGACTATCACTTTTCTTTCTCTGCATCTTACATAGAATTTACAGTGCAGAAGGAGGCCATTCGGCCCATCGAGTCTGCACCGGCTCCTGGAAAGAGCACCCTACCCAAGGTTAACACCTCCACCCCACCCCCATAACCCAGTAACCCCACCCAACACTAAGGGCAATTTTGGACACTAAGGGCAATTTATCACGGCCAATCCACCTAACCTGCACATCTTTGGACTGTGGGAGGAAACCCACGCACACACGGGGAGGATGTGCAGACTCCGCACAGACAGTGACCCAAGCCGGAATCGAACCTGGAACCCTGGAGCTGTGAAGCGATTGTGCTAACCACAATGCTACCGTGCTGCCCACTAATCTTCCTCAATGCTAGCTTGTCTGCCCCTTGTCCAGGCCATTCGTCCGCATGAACCCGTCTGCCTCTGCCGGGGTATTAAAGTAATTTATGTTGCTTTTGAATGTCACTCAGAGCCTGGATGGGAATAGCATCCCATATTTTATTCCCTTTTTGTACAGGGCTAATTTGGTTTGGTTTAACTAGGCCCTGTGCTTTGCCAGATCTGCCCCAATGTCCTGGTACTCCCGTTTTCCCAACTGCTCATCTTTGTCTGCCTTGCCCAATGCAGGATCTTCTCCCCATCCTGGTATCTGTATAGTTTGCCAATTATCGCCTTTGGTTGCTCCCCGGTCTTGGGCTCCAGTTGGAGTGACCTGTGTGTCCTGTCGATCTCTGCCGGCTTGGGGAAGCTTTCCCTCCCAACGAAGTTGCCCAGTATCTGGGCCACATAGTCTGTCGGGTCCCTGCCCTCAACCTCCTCTGGCAGCCCCACAATTCGGATGTTTTGGCGCCAGGACGGATTCTCCTGATCCTCGACTTTCCCCTTCAGGTTCGTTTGGGTCACCAGTGACCTTTTTATTTTGGCCTCTCTGGTCCATCAGCGCCTTTTCAAGTTCTTGGATCATCTTTCCCTGATCTTCCAGCTTCTTCCCCATTCCCTCAATCACCGTCTGCATGTTGACGAGTGCCTCCGTCACCGCCATCTTGACCGGCACCTCGATCTCGACTTTAATCGCCTCCCTAGTCACCTTCAATTCCTTAGTCAGGGATATCTTCCATCCATCTCCAGGCGGTGGTGGGGAGGCCATTGTCGGGATGTCGGTCTTCCTCTCTCGGGAGTGGCCGGGGGCCCCTCACCTTGTGGGTCCCCTGACTCGCTCACTCACTGCTGACCTTTTCCACCAGTTCTACCTTCTCTGTGGCCTCTTGAGCTCCCATTCACTGGCATACTGCACCTTTCCTCTCTCTTTCTTGTTTGTGGATGAAATGAGTCTGAATATGCGGGCTAAATTCGTCCAAAAGTGCTTATTTTATTGTATTCTGGAGGACCGCCATCTAATGTGCGACTGCTCAGCACATTCCCATCATAGAAGTCCCCTGTTTCCCAATTTTGGAAAGCACAAGTGATCCTCGCCAGGCGGAGGCGGAGGATCATGGAGACCCCAGAAAATACCAGGCTAGGCCATCTAATGATATGCAAATGGAATTTACAGTACATGCGGAATGAAATGCACTGACACCTCTGTCGAAGCACCAGAGAATTGCGATTTGGTGCAAAACTGTCGTCGGCCACGATTGCGGCGTCGACTGATTTTCCGCCCAGTCGCCCTTCCTAATTTCGCCGCCAGCCGATGGAGAATCCTACCCTAGTCTCCAATGGATAGAATCATGCCTTTTATCTCACCCTGTCCCACAACTCCTCACCAACCCCACTACGACTGGAGTCCCAAAGGATCTATCCTTGATCCTCTCCTCTTCCTTATTTGCAGGTTGGTCCTTGGCAAAACTGTTAGCCAACATGGGGTTGAATTTTAACTTTCTGACCGACTTGCAGTGCAGGAGCCCAGCAGCTCAACAGGAACCTGGACGTTTCAGCAGTGCATGTTTCAGGAAATGTTTAACCCAACGAATGCACTTGCACCTGACTTGCAGCTTTCTCATTCAATTGGACATGATGACTTCTGACTGTAGTCCATTTCAGCTGAAATATTTAGGGCTGCCTAGGGATCCGAATTGAACCATGATAAAGGTTTTTAGACAGAACCCAAAGTTGCAGAAATGGAGACAGTACATGAATCTGCACTGTACTTCAGCAACAGATAGCTGGGGCTGGGTTCTTCCGCCTCGCCGCAAGATCGCCACGGGTGATTTGTGCACAATGGAAAAATCCATTGACCTCAGGCAGGGTTGTCTGGTCGCCAGGCAGGCGTGGCCGGAGAATGCTGCCCCTTATCTGAAGCCATGTTGGTGATGTCTTACTACAGCCTCTGAAGTGAAAGTTGAAGCAATGAATCTCTGGACATGATATTGTGGCCTGTAAGAGCCCGCAGGAAGACTTTGTTCCCTGCAGAGGGGAGGAAGAAACCAGCCTCCGAAAACAAGCTGGAATGGTTGGAACTGTCAGAGAAGGTCAGCAGCAGGAAATGTGATGCCATGCTCCTGGATGTACTACTATAAAAGATTTAATGACCGAAGCAGGGCAGGAAAGCTGAGTGGCATGCCACATTCAGCTATTTCCTGATGTGTAAATTACCCAACACCATCCCCCATCCCGCCTTGCCAATACCCTACCTTCTCCTACACATCACTCTTCAGCCCAACACACTTTGAAGGTGCACCCATCCTTCCACATTGAGGGAGCTCTTCCCAAGCCCCTCCTGAACATTCACCCTCACCTGAATGCAATATCGCATTTATACCTCACCGTAATCATCCAGAAATGTTGTCCTCCCATCCTCTCCAAACATCCATCTCTAATACTAATGGGTCTCTTCTTTCTCTCCTACCATCGTTAGTTGAGTTGTCAATGACCATAGTTCACCAGGTTGGTGGAAGAATTGTCTCTTTTTGGTTCTTCAACCGATTTTGCTTTGTTTTATTTCTGCCGTTATCATAGGTTGTACAGGTCAGAGCCACCCGGGGCAGACCGTGGGATGCGGGAATTTCTAGATGGGTTGGAATACCCGAGGCTAGGGGAGGGGGACAGGGATACATTAGAAGGAGCAATAGTGGAGCAGGAGATAAAGGATGCGATTGGGAGGATGTAGTCGGGGAAGGTGGCAGGGCCGGATGGATTTCCAGTGGAATATTATAAAAAATTCAAGGATAAGCTGACACCCCTGATGGTGGGGATGTTTGAAGAGGCGATAGGGAAAGAGGTGCTGCCACAAACCTTCGGGCAGGCCTCGATTTCACTGTTGCTAAAAAAAGATAAGGATCCAATGGAGTGTGGGTCGAATAGGCCCATATCATTTCTGAATGTGGACGCAAAAGTATTGGCGAAGGTACTGGCGGGTAGGCTGGAGGAGTGCCTCCCGAAGGGGATAGGTGAGGATCAGACGGGGTTCGTGAGGGGGAGGCAGCTTTTATTGAACATTAGGAGGGTTTTGAACGTCGTTATGGCACCGGCGGAAGGGAAGAATACAGAGGTGGTTGTGGCATTGGACGCTGAGAAGGTGTTTGACCGGGTAGAATGGGGGTACTTGATGGCAGTTCTGGAGCGGTTTGGGATTGGACCAAGATTTGTGAACTGGGTAAAGCTACTATATAAGGAGCCGAAGGCGAGTGACCGCTCAAACAACATCAGCTCAAGATACTTTTCTCTCCACCGTGGGACGAGCCAGGGATGTCCTATGTCTGCAATTGAGCTGTTGGCCATCGCATTAGGAAGTTCGGGAGCATGGAAAGGAATAGTGCAGGGGGGGGATAGATAGAGCATAGGGAATCCTTATATGCCGACGACTTGCTGTTATATGTGTCGGAACCGAGTGTGCCGATAGGGGGATTATTGGAGCTGCTGCAAGTATTTGGGTCTTTCTCGGGGTACAAGCTGAACCTAGACAAGAGTGAGTATTTTGTGGTGTCTCGGTCGGGGGTGGGACAGGGGTGGGGGAATTTTCAGGGAAATTGAGGGAAGGATTACCTCGTTCATATGGGGAGGGAAAGTGGCTAGAGTTAGAAAGGTGCTGCTACAGAGGGGAAGGCAGGCAGGGGGTTTGGGTCTTCCGAACCTAATGTACTCTAATGGGCGGCGGATGTGGAGAAGGTGCGGAGCTGGGTCGGAGGGGTTGATTCCCAGTGGGTCAGAATGGAGGAGAGTTTGTGCAGGGGGTCGGGACTGAAAGCACTAGCAACAGCGCCGCCCCCGATGGCCCCGGGGAAATACTCAGGGAGTCCGGTAATAATAGCTTCATTGAAAATCTGGAGGCAGGGTTGGGGGCAGGGTCAAGGGAAATGCCGATTCGGGGGAACAACAGATTTGAGCCAGGGAGGTGGGATGGAAATTTCCGCAAATGGGAAGAGAAGGGGATTAAGACGCTAAAAGATGTGTTTCTTAGGGGACAGTTTGCAGGATTGAAGGAGCTGGAAGCGAAGTATGGGCTGGAGCAGGGAGAAATGTTTAGATACATGCAGGTTCGAGATTTTGCCAGAAAGGAGATACAGAGCTTCCCGGAGGAACCGGCCTTCACATTGCTGGAGGAGGTGCTGACGACAAGGGGACTGGAGAAGGGGGTAGTGTCAGCGGTGTATGGAGCTATTTTGGGAGAGGATAAGGCACCACTGGCAGGGATCAAAGCAAAGTGAGAGGAAGAGTTGGGAGAGGTTATAGAGAAGGGGATCGGGTGTGAGGTGCTCCGGAGGGTAAATGCCTCCACCTCATGTGCGAGGTTGGGGCTGATACAGCTGAAGTTGGAATACAGAGTACACCTCACGAGGGCGAGGATGAGCCGAATCTTTGAAGGAGTAGAAGATGTGTGTGAACGTTGCGGGGGGGGCCCCCGCTAATCACGTTCATATGTTTTGGTCCTGTCCAAAGCTAGAGGAGTACTGGAAGGAGGTGTTTAGGGTAATTTCCAAGGTGGTGCACGTGAAACTGGACCTGCGTCCCCGGAGGCCATATTCGGGGTGTCAGACCAGCCAGGGTTGGAAACAGGTGCAGAGGCAGATATCGTAGCCTTCTCCTCATTGATCGGCCAAAGGCAGATCCTGCTGGGATGGAGAACAGCCTCTCTACCCTGTGCCCTGGCGTGGTGAGGGGACCTGTTGGAATTCTTGACCCTTGAGAAGGTTAAGTTTGAACTGAGGGGAAGGACAGAGCGGTTTTACAAGTCATGGACATTATAGAACATAGAACAGTACAGCACAGAACAGGCCCTTCGGCCCTCGATGTTGTGCCGAGCCATGATCACCCTACTCAAACTCACGTATCCACCCTATACCCATAACCCAACAACCCCCCCCCTTAACCTTACTTTTTAGGACACTACAGGCAATTTAGCATGGCCAATCCACCTAACCCGCACATCTTTGGACTGTGGGAGGAAACCGGAGCACCCGGAGGAAACCCACGCACACACGGGGAGGACGTGCAAACTCCGCACAGACAGTGACCCAGCCGGGAATCGAACCTGGGACCCTGGAGCTGTGAAGCATTTATGCTAACCACCATGCTACCGTGCTGCATTATTCATTATTCATAATGCGTTATTCATTATGCACTTTCAAGAACTGGATAACATCAAACATTAGTTGGGGGGAAGGGGCTGAGTGTATTATGGGTGACTATGGGGGTTGGTGGGAGGATGAAATGAAATGAAAATCGCTTATTGTCACGAGAAGACTTCAATTAAGCTACTGTGAAAAGCCCCTAGTCACCACATTCCAGTGCCTGTTCAGGGAATCGAACCGTGCTGCTGGCCTGCTTGGTCTGCTTTCAAAGCCAGCGATTTAGCCCAGTGTGCTAAACAGCCCCTAATGGGATGGGATCATAGAATAGAACATAGAACAGTACAGCACAGAACAGGTCCTTCGGCCCTCGATGTTGTGCCGATAGAACATAGAACATAGAACGATACAGCGCAGTACAGGCCCTTCGGCCCTCGATGTTGCACCGACATGGAAAAAAATCTAAAGGCTATCTAACCTACACCATGCCCTTATCATCCATATGCTTATCCAATAAATTTTTAAATGCCCTCAATGTTGGCGAGTTCACTACTGTTGCAGGTAGGGCATTCCACGGCCTCACCACTCTTTGCGTAAAAAACCCACCTCTGACCTCTGTCCTATATCTATTACCCCTCAATTTAAGGCTATGTCCCCTCGTGCTAGCCACCTCCATCCGCGGGAGAAGGCTCTCGCTGTCCACCCTAT
Source organism: Scyliorhinus canicula (assembly GCF_902713615.1). Classification (NCBI taxonomy): domain Eukaryota; kingdom Metazoa; phylum Chordata; class Chondrichthyes; order Carcharhiniformes; family Scyliorhinidae; genus Scyliorhinus; species Scyliorhinus canicula. Next base: position 162,065,578 of record NC_052150.1, on the reverse strand, counting down.
CTAACCCTCTGATCATTTTGTATGCCTCTATTAAGTCACCTCTTAACCTTCTTCTCTCTAACGAAAACAACCTCAAGTCCATCAGCCTTTCCTCATAAGATTTTCCCTCCATACCAGGCAACATCCTGGTAAATCTCCTCTGCACCCGTTCCAAAGCTTCCACGTCCTTCCTATAATGAGGCGACCAGAACTGTACGCAATACTCCAAATGCGGCCGTACTAGAGTTTTCTACAACTGCAACATGACCTCATGGCTCCGGAACTCAATCCCTCTACCAATAAAGGCCAACACACCATAGGCCTTCTTCACAACCCTATCAACCTGGGTGGCAACTTTCAGGGATCTATGTACATGGACACCGAGATCCCTCTGCTCATCCACACTACCAAGAATTTTACCATTAGCCAAATATTCCGCATTCCTGTTATTCTTTCCAAAGTGAATCACCTCACACTTCTCCACATTAAACTCCATTTGCCACCTCTCAGCCCAGCTCTGCAGCTTATCTATGTCCCTCTGTAACCTGCAACATCCTTCCGCACTGTCTACAACTCCACCGACTTTAGTGTCGTCTGCAAATTTACTCACCCATCCTTCTGCGCCCTCCTCTAGGTCATTTATAAAAATGACAAACAGCAATGGCCCCAGAACAGATCCTTGTGGTACGCCACTCGTAACTGAACTCCATTCTGAACATTTCCCATCAACTACCACTCTCTGTCTTCTTTCAACTAGCCAATTTCTGATCCACATCTCTAAATCACCCTCAATCCCCAGCCTCCGTATTTTCTGCAATAGCCGACCATGGGGAACCTTATCAAACGCTTTACTGAAATCCATATACACCACATCAACTGCTCTACCCTCGTCTACCTGTTCAGTCACCTTCTCAAAGAACTCGATAAGGTTTGTGAGGCATGACCTACCCTTCACAAAACCATGCTGACTATCCCTAATCATATTATTCCTATCTAGATGATTATAAATCGTATCTTTTATAATCCTCTCCAAGACCTTACCCACCACAGACGTTAGGCTCACCGGCCTATAGTTACCGGGGTTATCTCTACTCCCCTTCTTGAACAAAGGGACCACATTTGCTATCCTCCAGTCCTCTGGCACTATTCCTGTAGCCAATGATGACCTAAAAATCAAAGCCAAAGGCTCAGCAATCTCTTCCCTGGCTTCCCAGAGAATCCTAGGATAAATCCCATCCGGCCCCGGGGACTTATGTATTTTCACCTTGTCCAGAATTGCCAACACTTCTTCCCTACGCACCTCAATGCCATCTATTCTAATAGCCTGGGTCTCAGCATTCTCCTCCACAATATTATCTTTTTCTTGAGTGAATACTGACGAAAAGTATTCATTTAGTATCTCGTTTATCTCCTCAGCCTCCACACACAACTTCCCACCACTGTCCTTGACTGGCCCTACTCTTACCCTAGTCATTCTTTTATTCCTAACATACCTATAGAAAGCTTTTGGGTTTTCCTTGATCCTACCTGCCAAATACTTCTCATGCCCCTCCTTGCTTGTCTCAGCTCTCTCTTTAGATCCTTCCTCGCTTCCTTGTAACTATAAAGCGCCCCAACTGAAACTTCATGCCTCATCTTCACATAGGCCTCCTTCTTCCTCTTAACAAGAGATTCCACTTCTTTGGTAAACCACGGTTCCCTCGCTCGACCCCTTCCACCCTGCCTGACTGGTACGTACTTATCAAGAACATGCAATAGCTGTTCCTTGAACAAGCTCCACATATCCAGTGTGCCCAACCCTTGCAGCCTACTTCTCCAACCAACACATCCTAAGTCATGTCTAATGGCATCATAATTGCCCTTCCCCCAGCTATAACTCTTGCCCTGCGGGGTATACTTATCCCTTTCCATCACTAACGTAAAGGTCACCGAATTGTGGTCACTGTTTCCAAAGTGCTCACCTTCCTCCAGATCTAACACCTGGCCTGGTTCATTACCCAAAACCAAATCCAATGTGGCCTCGCCTCTTGTTGGCCTGTCAACATATTGTGTCAGGAAACCCTCCTGCACACATTGTACAAAGAACGACCCATCTAATGTACTCGAACTATATCTTTTCCAGTCAATATTTGGAAAGTTAAAGTCTCCCATAACAACTACCCTGTTACTTTCGCTCTTTTCCAGAATCATCTTCGCCATCCTTTCCTCTACATCCCTAGAACTATTAGGTGGCCTATAGAAAACTCCCAACAGGGTGACCTCTCCTTTCCTGTTTCTAACCTCAGCCCATACTACCTCAGAAGAAGAGTCCCCATCTGGCATCCTTTCCGCCACCGTAATACTGTCCTTGACTAGCAGCGCCACACCTCCCCCTCTTTTGCCCCCTTCTCTGAGCTTACTAAAACACCTAAACCCCGGAACCTGCAACAACCATTCCTGTCCCTGCTCTATCTATGTCTCTGAAATGGCCACAACGTCGAAGTCCCAGGTACCAACCCATGCTGCCAGTTCCCCTACCTTATTTCGTATACTCCTGGCATTGAAGTAGACACACTTCAAACCACCTACCTGAACACTGGCACCCTCCTGCAAAGTCAAATCTGTGCTCCTGACCTCTATACTCTCAATCTCCCGTACCCCAAAACTACAATCCAGGGTCCCATGCCCCTGCTGAATTAGTTTAAACCCCCCCAAAGAGCACTAACAAATCTCCCCCCCAGGATATTGGTGCCCCTCAGGTTCAGATGTAGACCATCCTGTCTATAGAGGTCCCACCTTCCCCAGAAAGAGCCCCAGTTATCCAGAAATCTGAATCCCTCCCGCCTGCACCATCCCTGTAGCCTCGTGTTTAATTGCTCTCTCTCCCTATTCCTCATCTCACTATCACGTGGCACGGGCAACAACCCAGAGATAACAACTCTGTTTGTTCTCGCTCTGAGCTTCCATCCTAGCTCCCTAAAGGCCTGCCTGACATCCTTGTCCCCTTTCCTACCTATGTCGTTAGTGCCAATGTGGACTACGACTTGGGACTGCTCCCCCTCCCCCTTAAGGACCCGGAAAACACGATCCGAGACATCACTTACCCTTGCACCTGGGAGGCAACATACCAAACGTGAGTCTCTCTCGCTCCCACAAAATCTGCTATCTGTGCCCCTGACTATTGAGTCCCCAATTACTAATGTTCTACTCCTTTCCCCACTTCCCTTCTGAGCAACAGGGACAGACTCCGTGCCAGAGGCCCGTACCCCATGGCTTACCCCTGGTAAGTCCCCCCCCCCACAAGTATCCAAAACGGTATACTTGTTACTCAGGGGAACGACCACAGGGGGTCCCTGCACTGACTGCTTCTTCCCAGTCCCTCTTACAGTTACCCATCTATCTCCAGTCTTTGGTGTAACTACTTCCCTGAAGCTCCTATCTATGACCCCCTCTGCCTCCCGAATGATCCGAAGTTCATCCAGCTCAAGCTCCAGGTCCCTAACACGGTTTTTGAGGAGCTGGAGTTGGGTGCACTTCCCACAGATGAAATCAGCAGGGACACTGACGGCGTCCCTCACCTCAAACATTCTGCAGGAGGAGCATTGTACTGCCTTCCCTGACATCACCTCTAGATTTAAAAAAAACTAGAAAAAGAAAAAGAAAGGAAGAGCTTACCTGATATTACTTCAAACCCTGCTCCCGCTGAAAGTTAAGCAAATTTAAAGGCACTCACTCACCTTCACGACAGGCCCCTGCTCCCGCTTCCCAACCACCGTGGGGTGGGGGGGTTGGTTAGAGGAGGAGGTAGGGTGGGAAACACTCACAAAGTGTTTCGGGTTTAACTGTCACTTGCCAACAGCCCCTCCACAAACCACCTTCAACTTAGGCTAACCGCACTGCACGTATGCAAATTCCCCCAGAACAGCTGATCAGTAGCTCTGCTCTGCTGCCCTCTGCAGATGGTTATTGTTCTAGGGATTGACATATTTGTTGCTGATTATTGTTTATTGTTGGTGGGTGGAAGTTTGGGAGAAAATGTGAAAAAGGAGGAGAATAAAAATATTTTTTTTAAAGTCTTTATTAAATGCAAGTTACAGCAACCTTGTGATGAATCGCCTTTAAAATAGCAGGAAAAGACGCAGGGCAGGATTCTCTGTTGCCCGACACCGAAATCATGTTCGACAATTGGGCGGAGAATAGACTCCGTCATAGAAATCGTGGCCGGCGTCGGTTTGACGCTGATCAGCCATGCTCCGCCCCCTCAGAAATGGCATTATCGCAACCTGCGACGCACACTGCAACGCCGTCAGCACGTCATCGGCCGGCCCACCCACGATGCTCCGCTCCCAATGGGACGAGTTCCCGACAGCGCAGAACACGTGAGGACTGTGTCCAGCAGCGCCACACTCGGCCGGGATCCATGCCGCCTCCCGGGGGGGGGAGGGGGGGGGGGGGGGGGGGGGGGCTTCCACAAGGGTTGGTGGGGAGTGGGCAGGGGGTGGGTTGTGGAGTTGCGGATGGCAGGTTGGGTCCGTGCATGGCCAGCACCATGTTGTACGGCGCATGCACATGCCCATGCACATGCCCATGCACATGCCCATGCACGGCCCAGGACTCAGCCATTCTCCGGCCGTTTTCGGCGTGGGTGACAGGGGTTTCACACTGCGCCGGTGCTAGCCCTTCACCAGTCCCAAAATCGGCGCCGATTTTGGGACTGGTGAAGGGCTAGCACCGGCGCAGTGTGAAACCCCTGTCACCCACGCCGAAAACGGCCGGAGAATGGCTGAGTCCTGGGCCGTGCATGGGCATGTGCATGGGCATGTGCATGCGCCGTACAACATGGTGCTGGCCATGCGCGGACCCAACCTGCCATCCGCAACCCCACAACCCACCCCCTGCCCACTCCCCACCAACCCTTGTGGAAGCCCCCCCCCCCCCCCCCCCCCGGGAGGCGGCATGGATCCCGGCCGAGTGTGGCGCTGCTGGACACAGTCCTCACGTGTTCTGCGCTGTCGGGAACTCGTCCCATTGGGAGCGGAGCATCGTGGGTGGGCCGGCCGATGACGCGCTGACGACGTTGCAGTGTGCGTCGCAGGTTGCGATAATGCCATTTCTGAGGGGGCGGAGCATGGCTGATCAGCGTCAAACCGACGCCGGCCACGATTTCTATGACGGAGTCTATTCTCCGCCCAATTGTCGAACATGATTTCGGTGTCGGGCAACAGAGAATCCTGCCCTGCGTCTTTTCCTGCTATTTTAAAGGCGATTCATCACAAGGTTGCTGTAACTTGCATTTAATAAAGACTTTTAAAAAAATATTTTTATTCTCCTCCTTTTTCACATTTTCTCCCAAACTTCCACCCACCAACAATAAACAATAATCAGCAACAAATATGTCAATCCCTAGAACAATAACCATCGGCACAACATCGAGGGCCGAAGGGCCTGTTCTGTGCTGTACTGTTCTATGTTCTATTCTATGATCTTATCCCATTAGGGGCTGTTTAGCACACAGGGCTAAATCGCTGGCTTTGAAAGCAGACCAAGCAGGCCAGCAGCACGGTTCGATTCCCTGAACAGGCGCTGGAATGTGATTTTTTTTTGCTCGTAAAAGACCACACTTGCTTCATGGCACCAGCACCTAGCTGCTGAAAAGGAGAATCCAGCCCCCAAGCAGGAGGAACAGAATTAGGGGGAGTCATCAGAAAGTGTGAACAAGGAAACAGGAGCTTGTGAAAGCAAGGAGAGGGGGTCAAGCAAGGCAGAGCTGTTTGGGTAGAGAGTACTGAAATAGGAGTGATATAGCTCAAGGCCATGAGAGATCCTGCAGCAAATCAGAATTGGACAGCCCCCTTCTCTCAACTGAACTTTCGTTTGATATAAAGTGGCAGAGGCCATAAGAAATACCTGATGCGATGCAATTGTATCCAGAAATTTGCAGACAGTAGCCAGGTGCAACAGTCCTTGGTGTGTAGGGATTACGCCGGACACTGGGGATTGTGATCGGTGGGGTGGAGGTGGGGTGGAGATCTCTCGGTTCAATAACTCAAAGTTGTCCAGTTACAATATAAAGGTGAATGTTTATTCACAGGTAATCAGACACTCACCAAAACAAAAAAAATATGTAAACATCTAGCTCCTCCTTGAGCCTAACTTTGCACATAGTTCTGCACATAACAAGTCCCTCCACTCTTCAGCACAGCCTCCACTCTTCAGCACAGCCTCCACTCTTCAGCACAGCCTCCACTCTTCAGCACAGCCTCCACTCTTCAGCACAGCCTCCACTCTTCAGCACAGCCTCCACTCTTCAGGGCAGCCTCCACTCTTCAGCGCAGCCTCCACTCTTCAGGGCGGCTTCCACTCTTCAGGGCGGCCTCCACTCTTCAGGGCGGACTCCACTCTTCAGGGTGGCCTCCACTCTTCAGGGCGGCCTCCACTCTTCAGCGCAGCCTCCACTCTTCAGGGCGGCCTCCACTCTTCAGGGCGGCCTCCACTCTTCAGGGCAGCCTCCACTCTTCAGGGCGGCCTCCACTCTTCAGGGCTACCTCCACTCTTCAGGGCGGCTTCCACTCTTCAGGGCTGCCTCCACTCTTCAGGGCAGCTTCCACTTTTCAGGGCAGCTTCCATTCTTCAGGGCAGCTTCCACTCTTCAGGGCAGCCTCAACTCTTCAGGGCAGCTTCCACTTTTCAGGGCAGCTTCCACTCTTCAGGGCGGCCTCCACTCTTCAGGGCGGCTTCCACTCTTCAGGACAGCTTCCACTCTTCAGCATGGCCTCCACTCTTCAGGGCGGCTTCCACTCTTCAGGACAGCTTCCACTCTTCAGGACGGCCTCCACTCTTCAGGGCAGCCTCCACTCTTCAGGGCGGCTTCCACTCTTCAGGGCAGCTTCCACTCTTCAGACAGCTTCCACTTTTCAGGGCAGCCTCCACTCGTCAGGGCGGCCTCCACTCTTCAGGGCGGCTTCCACTCTTCAGGGCAGATTCCACTCTTCAGGGCGGCTTCCATTCTTCAGGGCGGCTTCCACTCTTCAGGGCGGCTTCCATTCTTCAGGGCGGCTTCCATTCTTCAGGGCGGCCTCCACTCTTCAGGGCGGCCTCCACTCTTCAGGGCGGCCTCCACTCTTCAGGGCAGTTTCCACTCTTCAGGTCAGCCTCCACTCTTCAGGGCAGCCTCCACTCTTCAGGGCGGCCTCCACTCTTCAGGGCAGCCTCCACTCTTCAGGGCGGCCTCCACTCTTCAGGGCGGCTTCCACTCTTCAGGGCAGCCTCCACTCTTCAGGTCAGCCTCCACTCTTCAGGGCAGCCTCCACTCTTCAGGGCGGCCTCCACTCTTCAGGACGGCTTCCACTCTTCAGGGCGGCTTCCACTCTTCAGGGCGGCTTCCACTCTTCAGAGCGGCCACCATTCTTCAGGTCAGCCTCCATTCTTCAGGACAGACTCCATTCTTCAGGACAGACTCCATTCTTCAGGGTGGCCCCCACTCTTCAAGGCAGTTTCCACTCTTAAGGGCGGCCTCCACTCTTCAGGGCGGCCTCCACTCTTCAGGACAGACTCCATTTTTCAGGGCAGCCTCCACTCTTCAGGTCAGCCTCCATTCTTCAGCAGGGCCTCCACTCTTCATGGTGGCCTCCACTCTTCAGGGCGGCCTCCACTCTTCAGGGCGGCCTCCACTCTTCAGGGCAGCCTCAACTCTTCAGGGCGGCCTCCACTCTTCAGGGCGGCCTCCACTCTTCAGGGCAGCTTCCACTTTTCAGGGCAGCTTCCACTCTTCAGGGCAGCTTCCACTCTTCAGGGCAGCTTCCACTTTTCAGAGCAGCTTCCACTCTTCAGGGCGGCCTCCACTCTTCAGGGCGGCTTCCACTCTTCAGGACAGCTTCCACTCTTCAGGGCGGCCTCCACTCTTCAGGGCAGCTTCCACTCTTCAGGACAGCCTCCACTCTTCAGGGCGGCTTCCACTCTTCAGGGCAGCTTCCACTCTTCAGCATGGCCTCCACTCTTCAGGGCGGCTTCCACTCTTCAGGACAGCTTCCACTCTTCAGGGCGGCTTCCACTCTTCAGGGCAGCCTCCACTCTTCAGGGCGGCTTCCACTCTTCAGGGCAGATTCCACTCTTCAGACAGCTTCCACTTTTCATGGCAGCCTCCACTCTTCAGGGCGGCCTCCACTCTTCAGGGCGGCTTCCACTCTTCAGGGCAGTTTCCACTCTTCAGGGCGGCTTCCATTCTTCAGGGCGGCTTCCACTCTACAGGGCGGCTTCCATTCTTCAGGGCGGCTTCCATTCTTCAGGGCGGCCTCCACTCTTCAGGGCGGCTTCCACTCTTCAGGGCGGCTTCCACTCTTCAGGGCGGCTTCCATTCTTCAGGGCGGCCTCCACTCTTCAGGGCAGCTTCCACTCTTCAGGGCAGTTTCCACTCTTCAGGGCGGCTTCCATTCTTCAGGGCGGCTTCCACTCTTCAGGGCGGCTTCCATTCTTCAGGGCGGCTTCCATTCTTCAGGGCGGCCTCCACTCTTCAGGGCGGCCTCCACTCTTCAGGGCGGCCTCCACTCTTCAGGGCAGTTTCCACTCTTCAGGTCAGCCTCCACTCTTCAGGGCAGCCTCCACTCTTCAGGGCGGCCTCCACTCTTCAGGGCAGCCTCCACTCTTCAGGGCGGCCTCCACTCTTCAGGGCGGCTTCCACACTTCAGGGCGGCCTCCACTCTTCAGGGCAGCCTCCACTCTTCAGGGCAGCTTCCACTTTTCAGGGCGGTTTCCACTCTTCAGAGCGGCCACCATTCTTCAGATCAGCCTCCATTCTTCAGGACAGACTCCATTCTTCAGGACAGACTCCATTCTTCAGGACAGACTCCATTCTTCAGGGTGGCCTCCACTCTTCAAGGCAGTTTCCACTCTTCAGGGCGGCCTCCACTCTTCAGGGCGGCTTCCACTCTTCAGGACAGCTTCCACTCTTCAGGGCGGCTTCCACTCTTCAGGGCAGCCTCCACTCTTCAGGGCGGCTTCCACTCTTCAGGGCAGATTCCACTCTTCAGACAGCTTCCACTTTTCATGGCAGCCTCCACTCTTCAGGGCGGCCTCCACTCTTCAGGGCGGCTTCCACTCTTCAGGGCAGTTTCCACTCTTCAGGGCGGCTTCCATTCTTCAGGGCGGCTTCCACTCTTCAGGGCGGCTTCCATTCTTCAGGGCGGCTTCCACTCTTCAGGGCGGCCTCCACTCTTCAGGGCGGCTTCCGCTCTTCAGGGCAGCTTCCACTCTTCAGACAGCTTCCACTTTTCAGGGCAGCCTCCACTCTTCAGGGCGGCCTCCACTCTTCAGGGCGGCTTCCACTCTTCAGGGCAGTTTCCACTCTTCAGGCCGGCTTCCATTCTTCAGGGCGGCTTCCACTCTTCAGGGCGGCTTCCATTCTTCAGGGCGGCTTCCATTCTTCAGGGCGGCCTCCACTCTTCAGGGCGGCCTCCACTCTTCAGGTCGGCCTCCACTCTTCAGGGCAGTTTCCACTCTTCAGGTCAGCCTCCACTCTTCAGGGCAGCCTCCACTCTTCAGGGCGGCCTCCACTCTTCAGGGCCGCCTCCACTCTTCAGGGCGGCCTCCACTCTTCAGGGCGGCTTCCACTCTTCAGGGCAGCCTCCACTCTTCAGGTCAGCCTCCACTCTTCAGGGCAGCCTCCACTCTTCAGGGCGGCCTCCACTCTTCAGGATGGCTTCCACTCTTCAGGGCGGCTTCCACTCTTCAGGGCGGCTTCCACTCTTCAGAGCGGCCACCATTCTTCAGGTCAGCCTCCATTCTTCAGGACAGACTCCATTCTTCAGGACAGACTCCATTCTTCAGGGTGGCCTCCACTCTTCAAGGCAGTTTCCACACTTAAGGGCGGCCTCCACTCTTCAGGGCGGCCTCCACTCTTCAGGACAGACTCCATTTTTCAGGGCAGCCTCCACTCTTCAGGTCAGCCTCCATTCTTCAGCACGGCCTCCACTCTTCATGGTGGCCTCCACTCTTCAGGGCGGCCTCCACTCTTCAGGGCGGCCTCCACTCTTCAGGGCAGCCTCAACTCTTCAGGGCGGCCTCCACTCTTCAGGGCGGCCTCCACTCTTCAGGGCAGCCTCCACTCTTCAGGGCAGCTTCCACTTTTCAGGGCAGCTTCCACTCTTCAGGGCAGCTTCCACTCTTCAGGGCAGCTTCCACTTTTCAGGGCAGCTTCCACTCTTCAGGGCGGCCTCCACTCTTCAGGGCGGCTTCCACTCTTCAGGACAGCTTCCACTCTTCAGGGCGGCCTCCACTCTTCAGGGCAGCTTCCACTCTTCAGGACAGCCTCCACTCTTCAGGGCGGCTTCCACTCTTCAGGGCAGCTTCCACTCTTCAGCATGGCCTCCACTCTTCAGGGCGGCTTCCACTCTTCAGGACAGCTTCCACTCTTCAGGGCGGCTTCCACTTTTCAGGGCAGTTTCCACTCTTCAGGGCGGCTTCCATTCTTCAAGGCGGCTTCCACTCTTCAGGGCGGCTTCCATTCTTCAGGGCGGCTTCCATTCTTCAGGGCGGCCTCCACTCTTCAGGGCGGCTTCCACTCTTCAGGGCGGCTTCCATTCTTCAGGGCGGCCTCCACTCTTCAGGGCGGCCTCCACTCTTCAGGGCGGCCTCCACTCTTCAGGGCAGCTTCCACTCTTCAGGGCAGTTTCCACTCTTCAGGGCGGCTTCCATTCTTCAGGGCGGCTTCCACTCTTCAGGGCGGCTTCCATTCTTCCGGGCGGCTTCCATTCTTCAGGGCGGCCTCCACTCTTCAGGGCGGCCTCCACTCTTCATGGCGGCCTCCACTCTTCAGGGCAGTTTCCACTCTTCAGGTCAGCCTCCACTCTTCAGGGCGGCTTCCACTCTTCAGGGCAGCTTCCACTCTTCAGCATGGCCTCCACTCTTCAGGGCGGCTTCCACTCTTCAGGACAGCTTCCACTCTTCAGGGCGGCTTCCACTCTTCAGGGCAGCCTCCACTCTTCAGGGCGGCTTCCACTCTTCAGGGCAGATTCCACTCTTCAGACAGCTTCCACTTTTCATGGCAGCCTCCACTCTTCAGGGCGGCCTCCACTCTTCAGGGCGGCTTCCACTCTTCAGGGCAGTTTCCACTCCTCAGGACGGCTTCCATTCTTCAGGGCGGCTTCCACTCTTCAGGGCGGCTTCCATTCTTCAGGGCGGCTTCCATTCTTCAGGGCGGCCTCCACTCTTCAGGGCGGCTTCCACTCTTCAGGGCGGCTTCCATTCTTCAGGGCGGCCTCCACTCTTCAGGGCGGCCTCCACTCTTCAGGGCAGCTTCCACTCTTCAGGGCAGTTTCCACTCTTCAGGGCGGCTTCCATTCTTCAGGGCGGCTTCCACTCTTCAGGGCGGCTTCCATTCTTCCGGGCGGCTTCCATTCTTCAGGGCGGCCTCCACTCTTCAGGGCGGCCTCCACTCTTCAGGGCGGCCTCCACTCTTCAGGGCAGTTTCCACTCTTCAGGTCAGCCTCCACTCTTCAGGGCAGCCTCCACTCTTCAGGGCGGCCTCCACTCTTCAGGGCAGCCTCCACTCTTCAGGGCGGCCTCCACTCTTCAGGGCGGCTTCCACTCTTCAGGGCGGCCTCCACTCTTCAGGGCAGCCTCCACTCTTCAGGGCAGCTTCCACTTTTCAGGGCGGTTTCCACTCTTCAGAGCGGCCACCATTCTTCAGATCAGCCTCCATTCTTCAGGACAGACTCCATTCTTCAGGACAGACTCCATTCTTCAGGATAGACTCCATTCTTCAGGGTGGCCTCCACTCTTCAAGGCAGTTTCCACTCTTCAGGGCGGCCTCCACTCTTCAGGGCGGCCTCCACTCTTCAGGACAGACTCCATTCTTCAGGGCAGCCTCCACTCTTCAGGTCAGCCTCCATTCTTCAGCACGGCCTCCACTCTTCAGGGCGGCCTCCACTCTTCAGGGCGGCCTCCACTCTTCAGGATGGCCTCCACTCTTCAGGGCAGCCTCAACTCTTCAGGGCGGCCTCCAATCTTCAGGGCGGCCTCCAATCTTCAGGGCGGCCTCCATTCTTCAGGACAGCCTCCACTCTTCAGGTCAGCCTCCATTCTTCAGCACGGCCTCCACTCTTCAGGGCGGCCTCCACTCTTCAGGGCAGCCTCCACTCTTCAGGGCAGCCTCAACTCTTCAGGGCGGCCTCCAATCTTCAGGGCGGCCTCCAATCTTCAGGGCGGCCTCCACTCTTCAGGGCGGCCTCCACTCTTCAGGGCAGCCTCCACTCTTCAGGACAGCTTCAACTCTTCAGGACGGCTTCAACTCTTCAGGGCAGCCTCCACTCTTCAGGGTGGCTTCCACTCTTCAGGGCGGCTTCCACTCTTCAGGGCGGCCTCCACTCTTCAGGGTGGTTTCCACTCTTCAGGGCGGCCTCCACTCTTCAGGGCATCTTCCACTCTTCAGGGCGGCTTCCACTCTTCAGGGCGGCCTCCACTCTTCAGAGCGGCCACCATTCTTCAGGTCAGCCTCCATTCTTCAGGACAGACTCCATTCTTCAGGACAGACTCCATTCTTCAGGGCAGCCTCCACTCTTCAGCATGGCCTCCAGTCTCAGGGCGACTTCCACTCTTCAGGGCAGCCTCAACTCTTCAGGGCGGCCTCCAATCTTCAGGGCGGCCTCCAATCTTCAGGGCGGCCTCCACTCTTCAGCGCAGCCTCCACTCTTCAGGGCGGCCTCCACTCTTCAGGGCAGCCTCCACTCTTCAGGGCGGCCTCCACTCTTCAGGGCGGCTTCCACTCTTCAGCACAGCCTCCACTCTTCAGGGCGGCCTCCACTCTTCACAGCGGCCTCCACTCTTCAGGACAGACTCCATTCTTCAGGTCAGCCTCCATTCTTCAGGTCAGCCTCCATTCTTCAGGGCAGCCTCCATTCTTCAGGTCAGCCTCCATTCTTCAGGACAGCCTCCACTCTTCAGGACAGCCTCCATTCTTCAGGACAGCCTCCATTCTTCAGGTCAGCCTCCATTCTTCAGGACAGCCTCCACTCATCAGGACAGCCTCCATTCTTCAGGACAGACTCCACTCTTCAGGGCGGCCTCCACTCTTCAGGGCAGCCTCCACTCTTCAGGGCGGCTTCCACTCTTCAGGACAGACTCCACTCTTCAGGGCGGCCTCCACTCTTCAGGACAGACTCCATTCATTCACCCAGTGGGCTCCTTCTCGAGCAGGATTCAGTACTCTGATTATATAGCCTGATAAGACTTCCCAGCTGACCTTTGTTGCGCCAATTACTCATCAGTTTGCCATGTTACTACCATCTTGGTAGGGAAGGTTTGTGTCCAGAAAGTGGAGGAAATTACTCTCCTTCCAGCATACTGCCCCTCGTAACTCCACAATGTAGAAGACTGAAAATAATCCTTCATGTCAAAACCTATCCTTTTTTTAATAAAAGGAAGATAATTGCATTCCCAAAATGCTTTTCAGTACCACAGAACATTCCAACCTGCTTCACAGCCAATAAAATACCTCTGAAGTATAGTCATTACTGTAATGTAGGAAACATGGGAGCCAATTTACAGACAGCAAGCCCCCCACAAACAAAACAATACTGCTGACAAGGTAATCCGCTTTAGTGACTGAGGGATAAATAATGGCAAAATACTGGGGATAGTTTCTCTGCTTTTCTTCAAAATAGTGGCATGGGATCTTTTACATCTACCTGAGAGGGGAGACGGGGCCTCAGTTTGACGGATCATATGAAAGACAATATCTCTGTCAGTGGAACATTCCCTTATACTGTACAGAACTGTCAGCCTTAATTTCTTTACTCAAACCCTGGAATGGGTCTTGAACCTACAACATTTATACGGGTGTTATTCATTCACGTTTAATCGTGGCCTGCTGAATTAACTGATCTCAGTTGAAACATGGCTGAAACATTAATATTGGACTCTGTGGCTTTTTGGCTCAGGAGGAGGACAATTAACCAGCTTTCACACTCCTGAATGCCACCAAGTGCTCCCTGCTGGAACATGCACCTATGTCAATGCCAAGAGAAGACAGGATGCTGTGCCCTCCACACTAACAAAGCCAGCTGACACTCCGTGTTCAGGCTCACACATGATGGATGACTACCTGGGTGAAGGTTGCATCGATCGTTGAAGCTGCACCTCAGCAGACAGTGGGAAAGGAGAGGTCAGAACAGAGTTTAAAATAAACGCTGTTCACTTCAAACAGCTTAGGAAACTTGGAAATGTTAGGATTGGACTGACTGTGACTTTCATCACATCAGAAGTCCTACAAAGACGAGAAACACTTTTTAAAAATGTATACAGTAGTTTCTGAGCCAAATTTCTCAAAGAAAATAACATTCTGGCATCATCTGTTGGAAACATTCGCTTTTATGGAACACAAGTCCAGTGCAATTCCACCTGACATTCAAATGCTAGATGCTTTGGGGTACTGTCTCTCGTATTTTATTTCAGGACACAGATGGAAGATACTGCGGACTTCAGTCAGCCATCTGCTACTCGCGGTTTTAGAAATGTCACATAAACTAAAGAAATGGCAACACACTTCATTAAGTATCCTGTGCAGAGCAGCCCTATTGTTAACCTGTGCTGATTTTGATGCGCCACTGATTCTAACACAAAAAAGAGATAGCACTAGCATAACACATCAGTAGTTTTATAGTGTAAATAAATTGTGAGCGCCTTTGCTTACAAATGTTCAATGATTTACATTACAACTTCAAAAAGGAACTAACGTTAATTATGTTTCTTTGAGGAACTGGTATTGGAACCTGTTAACCTTCGCATTACAAATTGTATGGAATTCCAGCTGTTATATTATTAGGCTTTAAACTCATTTTCTTTCATGCTCAGTAGCAAGTATCTTTCCTATAAGCACATTCTCATTCCCTTTGCACTGATATGTGTTATCAAATGCATAATATCTAGTGCAGTAGAACTGCTCAGGTTTCAAATTTAATTCCATATTACTTCCTGCAGTTTACTGGCTAGAGTAAAGCATCCATCATGATTTCAGAATCGGAAGTTAATCCCAAGAGCACTTTTTAAAAATTTGTCCTTGGGATGTGAGCATTGCTGGGCTGGGCCAGCATTTGTTGCCCATCTCTAATTGCCCGTGAACTGTGCAACTTGCTCAGCTATTTCAGAGGGAGGTAGTTAAGAGTCAACCACATAGCTGTGTAGGTCTGAAGTTACATATAAGCCAGGCCAGGTAAGGACAGCAGATTTCCTTCCCTGAAGAACATCAGTGAATCAGTTGGGTTTTTACGACAATCGGCACTGGTTTCATGGTCATCATTAGGCTTTTATTTCCAGATTTCTATTGAATTCAAATTTCACCCTCTGCCATGGCAGGATTTGAACCAGGACAGCACAGTAGCACAGTGGCTAGCACAGTTGCTTCACAGCTCCAGGGTCTCAGGTTCGATTCCCGGCTTGGGTCACTGTCTGTGTGGAGTCTGCACGTTCTCCCCGTGTCTGCGTGGGTTTCATCCGGGTGCTCCGGTTTCCTCCCACAGTCCAAAGGTGTGCAAGTTAGGTGGATTGGCTATGCTAAATTGTCCTGAGTGTCCAAAAAGGTTGGGTTAGATGGGGTTACGGGGATAGGGTGGAGGTGTGGGGATAGGGTGGAGGTGTGGGAATAGAGAGGGTGCCCTTTCCATGGGCCGTTGCAGACTCGATGGGCCGAATGGCCACCTTCTACACTGTAAGTTCTATGAAATCTATCTATGAAACCCCATAGCATTACCTTGGATCTCTGAATTACTAGTCTATTGACCATACCACTACATCACCGTCTCCCCTATGGCCGGGCTTGTCTTTGATGAAGAATTCTTTGTCCCCTTCGCTAGATTCTGCTTTAACCGCCTGTCATTTGGAATAACTTTGGTGTCAGAAATATTCCAGCATGCAATGTTGGCCACAGGTAGCACACCAGATACTTGCCACAACTGCAAAACAATGACAAGGTCTGGACTCGAGACCTCAAGAGGGAGGACACTACCATCACGAAGTACAATGACTGACCTAGGTCCTACCTGCTTGGCACTCCAGAGGGTACAGTCAAGAGGAACCAGAGGAGTCTCTCCCTCATCCCCAGACTGAGGCATACAGTGAAGAGGCATTAAAGAAGATGCTCAGATCCCAGAACAACCTTCAAATCAACAGAGTTTACCTGCAGCGACAGAGCTTACCATTCCTTTGACAATAGTGCAAATGCAATGTGAAAAGCTTATAATGTCTCCAGACCCCTTGAACCTGTGAACTCAGAGCCATGGGGGCCGGGGGGGGAGGGGGGGAAGCAGTGATGGGTAGTAATGATAATGATGTAAATACATTGGATACATTAGAATAACTTGAAATACATTGGATAAAGACTTGGGAAGGGTGTAAATTAAGGGTCTGGCACCTATAGGGTTGACGTGGGACCGAGCACAGAATCACCCACACAGTGCTATAAGAGAACACATGACCCGCATATCAGTGTCAGTCTGGTTTTGGACAGAGCTCTGTGCACAAGCAAGCATGGGAACAGCTTTGAACCCTTTACTATTTATATGTACATAGTTCTTTTCGCTAATTCATACATTCTGATAATTAATACATTGGTTTACGAGAACTTTATGAAAACCTACCAAACAGTGTCCAAAGTCCGACCACATCAGGCTGATTTCAGGTCGCAGGATGAGAACTTTCTGGAGACGGCCAATTCAGAAACAAACTCTTGATTCGTGATGAAGTGCAGGCATATGATCCAGAGAAAATCTTTGGAAACATGTATGTAGGAGAATGCATTTTATGGCATGGTGGGGTGGTGACAGCACATTCATAAAATCAATCCTCTCATGTACACAAGCTAATGAGTTTCCTTGTAATTCAGTGCTGCAAGTGACCTAGTAACACCGTAAATCCTAAAGTAGAAATCCAATGTTCCTTTTAGCTCCAGTATTATAAAAGCAATATTTATTTGTCCTGAAGTACTTTGTGAAGGGAATTGAAATCTTGTACCACAATGGTAATGAAAAGAAATTGTGATGAGGAGCTCACCAACTTGAAAATTTGAACAATAATACAAAGTCAATTCAATATTCCAACTCAGACTTCAGATAAATAACAGACAATTTCCACTTCATTTCTGCATTATGCAAAAATCATCAACCCTTCAATTGGATTACTGCTTTGCAATTTGTTGAAAATGTTATCATCTATCACGTAACACTTCAGCTTTATTGTCTACATTTTGCACTGGAACATTTCTTCAGCTCGTGTATCGTCCACTTCCTAAAATAAACAAATCTGGCTACACTCGGGCTTTGTTTCCCTTAAACAACATTTGCAAGCCAAAAAAGCTTGTTTTATAATTAGGCCATTGCTGACGTTACAGCGACCTTCAAGTAAGTGAAGAGGGAGGGGTGGGGGAGGGGTAAGGTTCAGGAGGGTGTTGGTGGGGGCACCAAAATATAAGAGCCTGGTGGCTGACAGCACTCCTGCTCCTCCCAACTCCAGGGCAGCACGGTAGCACAGTGGCTAGCACTGTGGCTTCACAACACCAGGGTCCCAGGTTCGATTTCCCCGCTGGGTCACTATCTGTGCGGAGTCTGCACATTCTCCCCGTATCTGCGTGGGTTTACTCCGGGTGCTCCGGTTTCCGTCCACAGTCCAAAAAGACGTGCAGGTTAGGTGGATTAGCTGTGCTGAATTGCCCTCAGTGTCCAAAACGGTTCGGAGGGGTTATTGTGTTACGGGGATAGGGAGGAAGTGAGGGCTTAAGTGGGTCGGTGCAGACTCTTTATATTTTAAAACCTACATTTGCTCATAACCTGTTGTTTCTGAGTGCAATGGCTCTGGTGCCAACTACCTTTAGGCAAATCACTGTCGCAGTAGCGGCCTCAAACGGGCATTAGGGGCGGCATTCTCCCCTACCCGGCATGACGGAGGGTCCCGGAGTAGGGGAATTGCACCAACCACTCAGGGGTCGGGCCTCCCCAAAGGTGGGGAATTCTCCCCACCTTTGGGGGCCAGCCCTGCGCCGGAGCGGTTGGCACCAGAAGACTGGCGCAAAAAACCGGCGCCCCCAGCAGCGGGGCTGGCCGAAAGGCTTTCGCCGGTCGGCGCATGTGCCGACAGTGACGTCAGCGGCAGCTGGCCGCTGACATCACAGCCGGCGCATGCGCGATGTGGGGTTCTCTTCCGCTTCCGCCATGGCGGAGGCCGTGGCGGCCGCGGAGGAAAATAGTGCACCCAGGGCACTGGCCCGGAGTCTGAGCGGGGGGCCCCGATCGCGGGCCAGGCCACCGTGGGGGCACCCCCCGGGGTCCGATCGCCCCCCACCCACCCCAGGACCCCGGGGCCCGCTCGCGCCGCTGATTCCGCCGTTCCAGAGGTGGTTCAAACCTCGGCGGCGGGAGAGGCCTCCCAGCGGCGGGACTTCGGCCCATCTGGGCCGGAGAATCACCGCAGGGGCCTCTCCGATCGGAGTGGCGAGATTCCCGCCACCGCCACTTCCCGGTTGGCGGAGAATCTCTGCCACGGCGGGGGCCGGATTTTCGGCGGCCCCAGGTGATTCTCCGACCTTGCTGGGGGTCGGAGAATTTCACCCTAGATCTCTTAATTGCACATGCACTGCAGAAACTAACTAAGACTCCTTTGACAGCATTTTCCAAACCCAGAAGCTCTACCACCCAGAAGGACAAGGGGAGCAGGCACAAGAGGATACTATCACCAGCAACTTCCCCTCCAAGCCACACACCACCCTGACATGGAACTATATTGCCATTCCTATAGAAAGCCTACAGTGCAGAAGGAGACCATTTGGCCCATCGAGTCAGCACCAACCCTTGAAAAGAACAGCCTGTATTTACATCGTGTACTTATCGTATGTCCTAAGTTTTTCAAGTATAGGGTGATCTGTCTGGACTGTACGCAGAACGACATTTTCCACTGTAGCTCCGTACATGTGATAATTAATCTAAATCTAAATATAAAATCCAAATCTACCTAGGCCAACTCCCCTACTCTAATCCCGCCTAACTTGTCCATCTTTGAACTGGGGGAGGAAACCGGAGGACACAGAGGACATCCAAGCAGGCTCCGGGAAAACGGGTAATCACCACACAATCACCCAAAGTCAGAATCCAATCCAGATTTCTGGCACTGTGAGGCAGCTCTACTAACCACTGGAGTAAAATGTTGGAACTCCCTTCCCAACAGGACTATGAGTGTACTCACACTGGATAGAATGCAGCGGTTTAAGAAGCTGGCTAGCCATCACTTTCTCAAGGGCAATTAGAGATGTACAACAAATGCAAGTCCTGTCAGCGATGTGCACATCCCATGAAAGAATTTTTAAATTTCAAAGGTCTTAACGTCTGTTTGAGGCATGGGGACTGTACACCGATTTATTTACCAACACGCCAAGCGTACTTCCAGCTCTTCATAAGCTCTTCACCCAACATAATGGACGCTTACCAAACAATTTAGTGCCCATGATACAGCTGGATTTATATACCAACAAGCAATACTGAGCGGAACACGAAACGACAAGCAAGAAGCTTTATTTTTCATTTTAGTTCTTGTTTTCTAATTTATCAATTCATATTAACACACGTTCCAACCAAACAAGCATTTTAAAATTCTGTCTAAATGCCTACAAAATAAATCTATCTTAATGACATTGAAAAGCTAATTAAAATATTGTTTATTAAGAGCAGCCGAACATTCAGATAGAGGAAAGCTGGTGACATCTTTCAAGGATCAGTCACCTATCTAATCCAGAGCACTGAACCTCTACAGAGATTTAGGATGTTTGAGCTGTAATATCAGCCATTCACTGAACTAACATGCAAGCATCTGCGGTGCTTCTGATTTTTGGCATGGTATCCTTTCACATTATCCAGCCTAGCCCCATATAGATTTTTTTTTACAGTGCAGCAGGAGGCCATTCGGCCCATCGAGTCTGCACCGGCTCTTGAAAAGAGCACCCTACCCAAGGTCAATACCTCCACCCCATCCCCATAACCCAGTAACCCCACCCAACACTAAGGGCAATTTTGGACACTAAGGGCAATTTATCATGGCCAATCCACCTAACCTGCACATCTTTGGACTGTGGGAGGAAACCCACGCACACACGGGGAGGATGTGCAGACTCCGCACAGACAGTGACCCAAGCCAGAATCGTACCTGGGACCCTGGAGCTGTGAAGCGATTATGCTATCCACAATGCTACCGTGCTGCCCCAAATATAGACCTTGACTTTTAAACTATGCTTACAGTAGCCAGGCAAAAAGAAACAAAACTAATCAAATTTATATTATACCACTTTCTTCACAGTCCCAGGACATAGCAAAACACTTTACAGCCAGTTAAGTACTTTTTAAAGTGTTGTCACCGTTATAAGGCTGGAAATTTGCAACCAATCTGCACACAGAATGAGCTCACAAACAGCAAAATGATTACGACCAGATGATCTGTTTCATTTAGTGATATTGGTGTGGGATAATTATTGGCCACAACACCAGAAGCACTACATCATGGGGTCTTATACATCCACCTAACAGAACAGATGGGGCACTGGTTTAACATCACATCTGAAATATGGCACCACCAAAAGTGCATCATTCAGTCACCACCAGGTTGAAGTACCAGCCTTGATGTTATGCTCAAGACTCTGGCATTGGAATTAAACACACAGTCTGCTAATTCAGAAACAGCTCCGTTGTAATTGTCATTTCCGCCCCGGGAAAAAGCCTCCAACTGTTCACCATATCTATACCCCTAATAAGTTTATAAACTTCTATCAGGTTGCCTCTCAGCCTCCATCTCTCTGGGGAGAACAATCCCAGTTTATTCGATCTCTCCTCATAACTAATACCCTCCATACCAGGCAACATTCTAGTAAACCTTTTCTGTACTCTCTCTGGTAGTGCGGTGACCAGAATTGGACACAGCATTGCAAATGTAGCCTAACCAACGTTCTATATAATTGTAACATACTTTTCGAGCTTTTATGCTCCATACCCAGTCCTATGAAGGCAAGCACGCCATATGTTTTCTTTACCACAATTTCCACCTGTCCTGCCACTTTTAAGGATCTGTGGACCTCCAGGCCCAGATCTCTCTGTGCCTCTATGCTCCTGCCATTTGTTTTATAGCTCTCACCTGAATTGGACCTACCAAAATGCATCACCTCGCATTTGGCCAGATTAAATTTGATCTGCCATTTCTCTGCCCAATTTTGCCACCTATTTATCACCTGTGGTATTCTCTGACAATCGTCTTCACTATCCACAACTCCTGTAATCTTAGTATCATCTGCAAACTTGCTAATCAGACCCGCTATGTTTTCTTCCAAGTCATTTATATATATTACAAAGAGCAGAGGTCCCAGTACTGATCCCTGCGGAACACCACTAGTTACAGACCTCTATTCGAGAAAAACACTCTTCCACTGCTACCCTCTGTCTTCTATGGTCAAGCCAGTTCTGCATCCATCCAGCTAGTTCACCCCTGACCCCATGTGACCTAATCTTTTGCACCAGCCTGCCATGAAGGACCTTATCAAATGCTTTACTAAAGTCCATGTAGACAAAGTTCAAAGCCCTTGCCTCAAAAAATTCAATCAGTGAGACATTAGTGAGACATGACGTCCTTCATACAAAACCATGCTGTCCGTCACTAATAAGACCATTCACTTCCAAAGGTGCATAGATCCTATCTCTGAGAATCTTTTCCAACAGTTTCATTATCACTGACGTCAAGCTCACTGGCCTATAATTACCTGGATTATCCTTGCAACCCTTCTTAAATAATGGTACAACATTGGCTATTCTCCAATCCTCTGGGATCTCACCTGTGGCCATTGAGGACACAAAGATTTCTGTCAGAGACCCAGCGATTTCATCTCTTGTCTCCCTCAGCAATCTGGGATTGATGCCGCCTGGCCCTGGGGATTTGTCTACTTTAATGCTTTTTAACACCCCTAACACTTTCTCCCTCATAATAATCACCTGTTCTAAAGTATTTACACATCCCTCTGAGACACCACCAATCAACGTGTCCCTCTCCTTTGTGAATACCGAAGCAGCAGTTTGGCTATTATGCCACTTAAAAGGATAAGGTGAGCTGGGAGGTACAATGGGGACTAAATAAGGCCAAGAATGTGCTGTCAGCCTTGATGTTCTCAGAATTATCTGATGCTACAGGCCACCCACAGCCGGACTCCTGATGTGGACAATTATCTTCTTCCGTAAGTCTCAGGAGATGCAAATCTGGATGGACTTTCTCTCATGGCTCTTTGGATGAATGGATGTCGGAAGCTTCTGAGTCTCCAGATAAAATCGGGCCAAGTTTTGTAGAGGTGAAACTTTACAGGATAAAATGAATTAATACCTCACTCTCACTGCCTGGGTTGACAGGTTGTTTGGCAGGGTTCTGCTCGTCCTACTGGACATTGGTCCCCCTGTTGATTGGAATAGTGGTCTGTTCCTTCCTGGTAACTTGGAAGTTAAACAAATTGAGATCTGAGGTCAGTTCAAGTCATGTGACCCCCCAATGATCAACAGGTCCATTGTCCACTTAGCTGATTCAAAGTTAGAAGCCACTGTTACACAACAGGGTTTTAATGGTGACTGTTCAAAATCCCTTGTGATAAATTGGTTTCTCTGCATCTTTTTTTGTCAAGGATCAAAGTAGCAGACACTGCATCTGGGAGGGCTAACAATTTGGAGTTTTGGTAGGAAACAGTGTGCACTTTGGGTCTCCATGTTTATGATGGAAACACTTGCACTGCAGGCAGCTCAGCAAAGGTTCACTAGATTGGTTGCCAGGATAAGGAGGTTGTCCTTTGAGGCAAAGCTGAGTAATTTGGTTTATCTTCTCCGCAATTTAGAAGACTCAGAGGTCCTCTTATTGGAAACCTACAACATTCAGAGGGATTTGATAGCGTGCATTCTGAGAGACATGTTTCTGCCAAAGAGGGTGTCTGAAATACAGGGGCACAGTCTCAGAACAAGGGGCTTGTCATATAGAACTGAGATGAAGAGATATTACTTCAGTCAAAGGGTTATTGAGTCTTTGTAACTCTCGTCCCCAGAGCGTTATGGATGCTTCTTTGTTGAATACGTTTAAGGTTGGGTTAATAATAATAATAATCTTTTATTGTCACAAGTACGAAGTTACTGTGAAAAGCCCCTAGTCGCCACATTCCCGTGCCTGTTCAGGTAAGTGGTACAGGAATTGAACCCGCACTGCTGGCCTTGTTCTGCATCACAAACCAGCTGTCTAGCCCACTGAGCTAAACCAGCCCTATGAGGGAAGGTGTTACAGGTTATGGGGAGTGGATGGGAAAATGGAGTTGAAGCCCAAGATCAGCCAATATCATGTTGAACAGTGGAGTAGGCTCGATCGGCCATGTGGTCTATACTTGTTCCTATTCCTTGTGTTACTATATCCAAGACGCATAAAGTCAACAGTAGTTTCACATTGAGAATGTCTAAGGGAGGTCATTCCAGCCAACTGTCATTAGCATTTTAAGAACTTTCTGGAAGCATGTTCAGACATGAGTTAATCCTTTGTGCAGAAATCACAGACTCAACATTTTAGGCATCACTGAGATTTAAAGGACAGGAAAAGGATGAATAAGGGATTGATGATCTTGTACTTCATGCAAGAAGAACACCACGCTCATGGAGTAGGCCTCATACATAACAGATATTCAGCACAAGCATTAGTTTGGTGGAAGTCAAAAAATTGTCACAGCCTCACTGGCAAATTCTACACAAGGCATGCTAAAATCACTATCATGCACTTTTACACACCGACAGAAGCAGATACTGATGATGAGAAAAGTGATCTTCTGCCACAAGTTGCAGAGCGCTCTGGATGAAGCACTCAGCCAGCGATGAGATTTAAGTAACTGAATGTGACCTCAATGCTAACCGGCGAGGACTGAACAGCAAGATCGGGTCAGCAAGTATGCTCAACGGAAATATCAAATCCCTACTGGCCTTCTACAACAGCAATAGGCACAACATTGGGAATACCATCTGCAAACACAACGGCATTGGTTTTAATCTTCCAAAATTCCCTAAATTCTGGACAGATCCGAGCAGATTGGAAAGAGGGAGACAGAAAGCTGGAAACTATAATTCAGTTAGCCTAACAACTGTCTACTATAAACCACAATCAAGGAGACATTTAGAAATTCCTAGTACAATCAGACAGAGCCAGCATGGTTTTCTCAAAGGGGATAATCATGTTTGACAAATTTATTTGAGTTCCTTGAGGATGTAACAAGCAGGATGGGTGAAGAGGTACTTGTAGATGTGGTGTGCTTGGATTTCCAAATGGCATTCACTAAAGTTGTACAAAATAGATCAGATAAGAAATAAGGAGCTCATGGCGTTGGCGGTGATAACATGATGGATAGGGGGATAGGTGATTGGTTAACTAACAGGAAACACAGTATAAATAAATTGATCATTTTCAGGTTGGCAAACCTGTAACAAGTGGAGTACTACAGGAATCAGTGTTGGGGCATCAAATGTTTATGATCTATATTAATGACTTAGCCAACTGTATTGTAGCTAAGTTTGTTGATGACGTAAGGATTAATAGAAAAGCAATTTGTGAGGATGATAGAAAAAGGGGGATTGCAAGGTGGATTATGTATAAAAGTAGGGATTGGTCTTCTGCCTTTCGTGGTCTCCAGTTTGCAATTATTTACACTACAGAAGTTCGGCAGCGCCAACCCACCCTTCCCCTGACTGCGCTCCAGCAACACTTTCTTCACTCGCGGGGTTTTATTCACGCCCACAAAGCCCGGAATAATCTTATTCACCCATTTGAAAAAGGCCTCAGGGATGAAGATGGGGAGGCACTGAAAGACAAACAAAATCGGGGGGGGGGCCGTCATTTTCACGGTCTGTACCCTCCCCGCCAGTGATAGCGGGAGCATGTCCCATCTCTTAAAGTCCCTTTCCATTTGTTCTACCAACCGGGATAGGTTTAACTTGTGCAGTGCCTCTCATTTCCGGGCCACCTGGACTCCCAGATATCGAAAGCTCTTCCCTATCATTCTAAGCGGCAGCTCTCCCAGTCTCTTCTCCTGTCTTCTTGCCTGAATCGCTTTTCTCGTTTTTCCCCATGTTCAATTTATACCCCGAATAATTGCCAAATTCCCCCAAGATTCGCATTACTTCCCCGAAATGTACAAGAGCAGGTCATCTGTGTAGAGCGAGACCCGGTGCTCCACCCCTCCCCCCCTCTCCCCACCCGACCCCGAACCAGCCCTTTCCAGTTCCTAGAAGCTCTTAACACCACGGCCAATGGCTCTATGGCCAGAGCAAACAATAATGGGGAGAGGGGGCAACCTTGCCTCGTCCCTTGGTGTAGTTCAAAATACCCCGACCTCAGCCGGTTCGTACGCACACTCGTTACTGGTGCCTGATAGAGCAACCGCACCCAGTCAATAAAGCCCTCACCAAACCCAAACCTTCCCAGCGCCTCCCACAAGTAATTCCAGCTGATCAAAAGCCTTCTCTGAATCCATTGCTAGCATGACCTCCGCCTCCTCTCCTTTTCAGGGCATCATAATAACATTTATAAGCCTTCGCACATTGGCCTTCAGTTGCCTGCCCTTAACAAATCCTGTCTGGTCTTCCCTTATGACCAGATGATGGCGCCGGAGCGAGGCGACTCTCTGCAGGCTCTCCCCAACAGATCCACTTTTAACTTTATTTATACTCGTTCTAACCTTTTAAAAATTAATTCTAAAGCTAACATTATTACTAACCTCTGTCTTTTATCCTGTCTTGCAGGCCTGAAGATCCTCCGAGTCCCTTGAAGACCTTGTGACCCGACCCGACCTGACCTCCGTGACCTGGAAGAAGATCGGGCCCAAACCGGAAGTGAAGCCCCGACCTCGATTTGGAGCCGACCCGGGCTTCGGAGCTCCAAACCCGGCCTAACAACCGACGCAAGCCCCCGGATCGCCCGGCCTTGTCCCCGGAGCTCCCGACCCGACCCCCGACGGCAAGACATGGCTCAACGCGACCCTGAGAGACCCGCCCAGCGACCCGACCCGGAGAGGCCCGCCCAGCAACCCGACTTACCTGGTGATGGAAGAAAGAAAAATCCACATGGAGGCCCCACCGTGCTGACTTCAAGATCCGACCCCAGGAGCGCCCAGGAAGGGAACAGACCATGGGACCTAGCCCAATCTGCCCCAGGAAGCCCCTGCCCATGACCCAGGACCCCAAAAACAACGGAGACTGTGCGCGAGGACCCAAACACGCTGCAAGGTATTCCCGCGCCCGCAGAATGCCGGGACCCATCCGGATCGCAGACTCACCCCCCCAGCAACCCCTCTACCTCAACCAGCGCCCAGGGCCCTGCCAGACGTGACCCCGGAAATGTAAACAGCGCCCTGGACCTCGCTAGCGCCCTGGACCCCGCCAGCGCCCTGGACTCTGCCAGACGCAACCACCTACCTTCCACAAGGGCTGACGTCTCTCATCGGATCCCAGGATCATCCAGCAGCAGCCGCCGACTGAGAAAGCGAGGGAAACGCAGCGGTCTGCAGGTTAGACTGAAGGAACGCGGTTTCAAGACCCCTCTCCCCAGCATACTCCTAGCAAACGTCCAAGCGATTGAAAACAAGCTGGATGAACTTAACGCCAGACTTACCTCTCAGAGGGAAGTAAGAGACTGCTGTGTGCTCTGTTTCACAGAGACATGGCTCACCCCCGCCTCACCGGACTGTGCCATACAACCTGAAGGTTTCTCTATTCACCGGGCGGACCGCACGGCATCTTCAGGCAAAGCGAAGGGTGGAGGGGTTTGCCTCCTCATCAACTCCTCCTGGTGCTTGGATGTGGTGACCCTGGCGACCTACTGCTCCCCAGACCTGGAATACCTGACCGTAAAGTGCCGCCCATACTATCTTCCACGTGAGTTCACTTCAGCCATTATCACAGCGGTCTACATCCCACCCCAGGCGCTGGATGAACTGTACACAGTCATAAACAACCATGAAACAGAACACCCGGAGGCCCTGTTCATTGTGGCCGGAGACTTCAACAAAGCCAACCTCAAGAGTGTACTGCCAAAATTCCACCAGCACATCTCCTGTACCACCCGGGGCGACAACACTCTTGACCACTGCTACTCAAAAATCAAGGGCGCCTACCGTTCCATCCCCCGACCGCACTTTGGGAAATCAGACCATAAGACTGTGCTCCTTCTCCCGGCTTACAAGCAGAAACTCAAGCGGGAGAATCCAGCTAAGAAGGTTGTGCAGTGCTGGTCTGAGGAGACAGAAGAGCTCTTACGTGATTGCTTAGAGACAGTGGACTGGTCCATATTTAAGAACTCAGTGACTAACTTAAATGAGTATGTCACCACCGTCACAGACTTCATCAGCAAATGTGTGGACGACTGCGTGCCAAAGAAAGCAGTACGTACGTTCCCCAACCGGAAACCATGGCTCAACCGCGAGATTGACTCCCTACTGAAGGACAGATCTGAGGCGTTCAAGGCAGACGACCCTATCCTAATAAAGAAATCCAGGTACGACCTCCGCAAAGCCATCCGAGATGCCAAGAGAGAATATCAAACTAAGCTAGAGTCACAGACAGACTCTCGGCGGTTGTGGCAAGGACTAAGCAACATAACGGGCTACAAAGCGAAGCCGAGCAGTATCTCTGGCAGCAGTGCACCCCTCCCCGATGAACTTAACGCATTCTATGCTCGGTTTGAGCAGGTAACCAACAACCCGCTATCGAGTGCCCCAGCAACCCATAATTCACCCATACCCACCATCACAGTTTCCGAAGTCAGATCGGCCTTCCTGAAAGTGAACCCACGGAAGGCGATGGGCCCGGACGGGATCCCTGGTCGTGCACTCAGAACCTGCGCGGACCAGCTGGCATAGGTTTTCACAGACATCTTTAACCTATCCCTACTCCACTCCGAGGTCCCCACCTGCTTCAAGAAGACCACCATCATACCGGTACCAAAGAAGAACCAGGCAACGTGCCTCAATGACTACCGCCCGGTGGCCCTGACGTCAGTTGTAATGAAGTGCTTTGAGAGGCTGATCATGAAGCGCATCACCTCCATACTCCCGGAACGCCTTGACCCACTTCAATTCGCATACCGTCGCAACCGGTCCACATCAGACGCCATTTCCCTGGCCCTACACTCATCCCTAGAGCATCTCGAAAACAAGGACTCCTACATCAGACTCTTATTTATTGACTACAGCTCCGCCTTCAACACCATAATCCCAGCCAAGCTCATATCAAAGCTCCAAAACCTAGGACTTGGCTCTCCACTCTGCAACTGGATCCTTGACTTTCTGACCAACAGACCACAGTCAGTAAGAATGAACACCAACACCTCCTCCACAATAGTCCTCAACACCGGTGCCCCCGCAAGGCTGCGTACTTAGCCCCCTACTCTACTCCCTGTACACACACGACTGCATGGCAAAACTTGGTTCCAACTCCATCTACAAGTTTGCTGACGATACGACCATAATGGGCCGGATCTCGAACAACGACGAGTCTGAATACAGGAGGGAGATAGAGAACTTAGTGGAGTGGTGCAACGACAACAATCTCTCCCTTAATGCCAGCAAAACTAAAGAGCTGGTCATCGACTTCAGGAAGCATAGTACTGTACACACCCCTGTCAGCATCAACGGAGCCGAGGTAGAGATGGTGAGCAGTTTCAAATTTCTAGGGGTGCACATCACCAAAAATCTATCCTGGTCCACTCATGTCGACGCTATCACCAAGAAAGCACAACAGCGCCTTTACTTCCTCAGGAAACTAAGGAAATTTGGCATGTCCACATTAACCCTTACCAACTTTTACAGATGCACTATCGAGAGCATCCTCTCGGGCTGCATCACAGCCTGGTATGGCAACTGCTCGGCCCAGGACCGCAAGGAACTTCAGAGAGTCGTGAATACCGCCCAGTCCATCACACGAACCTGCCTCCCATCCATTGATTCCATCTACACCTCCCGCTGCCGGGGAAAGCAGGCAGCATAATCAAGGATCCCTCCCACCCGGCATACTCACTTTTCCAACTTCTTCCATCGGGCAGGAGATTCAGAAGTCTGAGAACACGGACGAACAGACTCAAAAACAGCTTCTTCCCCACTGTCACCAGACTCCTAAATGACCCTTTTATGGACTGTCCTCATTAACACTACACCCTGCCTGCTTCATCCGATGCCAATGCTTATGTAGTTACATTGTATATCTTGTGTTGCCCTATTATGTATTCTCATGTATTTTCTTGAATTCTGTTCAATTCCCTTTTCTTCCCATGTACTGAATGATCTGTTGAGCTGCTTGCAGAAAAATACTTTTCACTGTACCTCGGTACACGTGACAATAAACAAATCCAATCCAATCCAATCCAATCCCTTACCACCCCCGGGACACAGTCCTCTATCCCTGTGGCCAGTATCTTAGCTAGCAGTTTGGCATCCACATTCAGTAGAGAAATCGGCCTGCATGACCCGCATTGCTCCGGATCCTTCTCCCATTTCAGGATCAATAAAATTGAGGCCTGCGGCATTGTTGGGGGGAGGACTCCCTTCTCTCTTGCTTTGTTAAATTTCCTCACTAGCAGTGGGCTCAATATCTCTGAAAATTTCTTATAGAATTCCACCGGGTAGCCGTCAGGCCCTGGGGCCTTGCCCGACTGTATGCCCTCCAGCCCCTTGATTATTTCCTCAATCTCAATTGGGGCACCCAGCCCCTCCACCAGGTCCTCCTCCACCCTCGGGAACCTCAACTAATCCAGTAATTGCCTCATCCTATCCACCCCAGCCGGAGGTTCCGACTCATATAATTTACTCTAAAAATCCTTAAACACCTCGTTCACCCCTTGGGTCCAGGACAGTATTCCTGTCTCTACTCTACTTTACCTATCGCCCTGGCCCCCTCTCTTTTCCAGAGCTGGTGCGCCAACATTCTGCTTGCCTTTTCCCCATACTCATTGATCGGACCCCCCTTGCCTTCCTCAATTGTTCCACTGCTTTCCCTGTGGTCAACAACCCAAACTCCACCTGTAACCTCCGCCGCTCCCTCAGTAGCCCCACGTCCAGGGCCTCCAAGTATCTCCTGTCAACATGGAGTATCTCCTCCACTAATCTATCTCTCTCAGCCCGTTCCACCTTTTCTCTATGGGCTGAGAGAGATTAATTCCCCTCTAACTACTGCCTTCAAAGCTTCCCAGACCATCGCTGCAGAGACCTCCCCCATGTCATTTGTTCCAGGTAGTTCTGGATGGACTTGTTAACCCATCCACAGATCGCTTCATCCACTAACAACCCGACATCTAGTCTTCAAAGGGGGCACTGCCCTCTCTCCACACTAACCTGTAGATCCACCCAGTGCAGGGCATGATCCAACACTGCAATTGCCGAGTACTCAGTATCCACCACCTTCGGTATTAACGCCCTGCTCAGAACAAAAAGGTAGATGCGAGATTATACCTTGTGGACATGTGAAAAGAAGGAAAACTCCTTCGTCCTCGGCCGTGCAAACCTCCATGGGTCTACTCCCCCCCATCTGTTTCATAAAACCCTTCAATTCCTTTGCCTCCCTGTCCTGGATTTTGACCGGTCCAATTCCGGATCAATGACTGTGTTGAAGTCCCCTCCCATGATCAGGTTATGTGACTCTAAGTCTGGGATCTTACCTAACACCCACCTCATAAATTCCACGTCGTCCCAATTCGGAGCATATATGTTCACAAGTATCACTCGCACCCCCTCCAGCTTCCCACTCACCATTATGTACCTACCCCCCTTGTCTCACACAGTTCTCCCTGCCTCGAATGCCACGTGTTTGCTGATCAAGATTGCTACCCCCCTTGGTCTTTGAGTCCAGTCCTGAATGGAACATTAGATAACCCACTCCTTCCTCAATCTCGTCTGGTCTGTAACCTTTAGGTGTGTCTCTTGTAGCATTGCCTCGTCCACCTTCTTTTCCCTCAAATGCGCGAACAGGCGAGCCCCCTTGACCGGCCCATTCAGCCCTCTCACGTTCCATGTGATCAGCCTGGGCGGGGGGGCTTCCAACTCCACCCCCACCGAGTAGACATCACCCTTTTTAGACCAGCCTAGAGATTGCGCCCTCTGCTTGCTCGAGTCCCACTTGGGCTGTCGCCGTTCCCAACCTCCCATTTGTCCCCTCGTAACTGTTCCTCCCCTGTCAGCAAAGCAGCTCCCCCCCCCCCCTTCCTCCCTCCCCCTAGCAACAGCACTAGAAACCCAAACCTCCAAGTCAAGTTCCAGCTTACCCCTCCACTGGGCTTCCGAGAGTCAGCTGACCCATGCTGACTCGATAGCTCCCACCCCTGGCGCCAAGGAGTCTGTCTCCCTATTGTACTCTCCTCTCTCCCACCCCCAACATGAATAAACATTTTAAAAGCATCACATTCCCCAGTAAACAAACAACAGAAAAAGCAGTGAAGAAACAGTCACTTTAGAAAAATAGCCACCCAAAAAGCAGAACTAAATTCAAAGCCCATCCCTCCTCTAACAAGGTTCATGCAAGACAGATTAACCTTTAATCATCCACACAGCCCATTATTACACATAGATCTACTTAAATTTATACAATCCAGCACCACAAATCGCTGCCACAGTACTTCTCCAAGGCTTAAGTGTCTTTTAATTCACCTCCAGCTTCATTTCTTTAATAAAGGTCCATACTTTGTCTGCCGTTTCGAAGTAGAAGTCCCATTCCTCATGTGTGACCCACAGACGGGATGGGTACAACATCCCAAATTTCACCACCTTCTTAAAGAGGGTCGTTTTTGCCCTATTGAACCCAGCTCGCCTCTTGGCCAAATCCACTCCCAGGTCCTGATAGATGCGCAACTCACAGTTCTCCCACTTGCTGCTGCAATCTTTCTTGGCCCACCGCAAAATGTGTTCCTTGTCCATGAAATGGTGAAAATGTGCCACCCTGGCCCTCACCGGCTCGTTTGCTCTGGGCTTCCTCGCGAGAGCTCTGTACGCTCCGTCCAATTCCAGGGGCCGAGGGAACGCCCCAGCCCCCATCAACTTCTCCAACATGTCCGTCACATAGGCCCTCGCATCCAATCCCTCACTGCCTTCAGGGAGGCCAACAATTCTGAGATTCTGCCTCCTGGACCTATTCTCCAGGTCCTCCAGCTTCTCCTGCATTCTTTTCTGACAGTAGTTCATCAAACAAAGCCTTAATTGGGTCCAGCGTGTACTTCTTCAGCTTGGCGAAGCAATCCTCGAAAAACGTCACCAGTTGCCCCCTCGACCACTGTGCCATCTCCCCGCGTCCCTTGCTCTCTACCATGCTGTCCCGTGTTACCAGCTCTGCTTGCGTCTCCCTTATAGGACTTTGTCGTCTCACATGACCACTTTTGGTCCAATTCTCCATACACCGGAGGGGGATTTCTCCTTACTGTCTCACTCTTCACTGATTCATCCCATAAAATCCGAACAAAAATGGGGGAAAAGGTTTAAAAGTCCGTTACAAGTGGGAGCTATCAAATGTGCGACCTCCTCCTCCATGGTCGCCATTGGAAGTCTGCAGAATGTATTATTAACAATTAACACCAGCAACCTTTTGTTACTTCGACAGAACTTTCTCACCTGAAGCCTTAACTGCTGAAAATAGCTTCACCAGCAATGGTGTGGGAACACTGGCACTTTTGAGTTCCCCTCTGTCACACGCCATTCTGGTTTAGACATATGTCGCTGTTCCATCATCAAAGCTGGGTCGAGGGGCAGCACAGTGGTTAGCACTGCTGCCTCATGGCGCCGAGGTCCTAGGTTCGACCACAGCTCTGGGTCACTGTCCGTGTGGAGTTTTCACATTCTCCCTGTGCCTGCGTGGATTTCGCCCCCACAACCCAAAGATGTGCGGTAGGTGAATTGGTCACGCTAAATTTCCTCATAATTGGAAAAAATGAACTGGGTCAATATCCAAAAAATGTTTTTTTTTAATTTAGAAAACTCAAAGCTGGATCAATATCCTGGAACTTCCAGACTTAAAACAATGATGGCAGCATCAACACTGTAGGAACTGTACCAATTTAAGGAGCAACCCAGCACCCCGCCTTCTTTGAGCATCTAAATCATGGTGGCCTTGCCAGCATTGTCCACATTACAATTTTTTTTTTTTGAAAAGCACATATGTAATCCTGATTTATGACCATGTTCATGGTCTAAAATTCTAAAATTCACTGAGGCAAACTACCATAGATTCTGTTAATGTTGCATTTGTACCCACGTATCCTATATTTTCCCTCCATCACTGCTTCAAGAACTATCACTTGTTTGGAAAGTCTGTAATAGATTCTCCTTAAGAAACTGATGGGCGCCTCACTAATTTTAATTCCAATCACTCTGGAATTGCCTAACATGGAAACAGCAAAGAGCTGTGGCTGCTTCTGGCTTGGTAACTGTGCAGCTCAGAAATATTGCCCAATGATGGACTTTTCTTTTCCTCCATTGAGCAACATTTTTCACCACCAACTTCAGCATCCATTTCCATTTCAGATTAAATCGGCCTTTTGTTTTCAAACAATCTGACCTGCTCCCTTCCAACATTGAATTTTAAATGTTAAGGCTTATTTCAATCCTAAACAACTAGAGTATAAAGTGGTTGCAGCACTGTGCACATAAAATGTTCTGATTATGAGGGCATTTCAATCTTCTCTGTCAATAAAGTTTGAGTCAAAGAGCATGCTTCCCCAATATTTCCAGGTGAACAAAAACTCCTACTTGGTAGAGTTATCAGTGTCATGGCTCTTGAATCAGATGTTTATTTATGGCAATGATAATACATTGCAATGCCGCAAATATTTTATAGCGTTACTTAACACGTTGCAGTCCATTCTGGCAAGTTTTGCTATTCTTTATTTTCACAGAGGAACTGTGACAAAGGAAAAATATGTGACTGAGGTGATGATATTGAAATGACTGAAATATAAGGCAAACATGCATTCTATTACGCTGAAAAGTTCCTCACAAGTGGGAATCAAAAATGTTATTGAAATTTTGCAATGAAGAGGTTTTCACTTGCAAGTGGAAGAATATGTAAGAATAAGAAAAGTACAGTCAATCCATTGTTCTAGAACTCGACATCAGCTACAAAGTTATTTTGAGTTACACTCTACCAACTTCAAAGATTGTGGAGATTGTTAAACACAAACATAGCAAAAAATCTTTCATGAAACATAGTGCAATGACAATTTTGTCACCTAGTCTTCTTCTCCTTGTTCTTTGTCTCACACAGTCCCAATTAAAGTTGCATTCCCGTGTCTTACAGTACTGAGGACTTTTGACCCTTCTTTTACTGCTATAAGATCCACTGTCCTCTATGCTTCCATTCATCCTTCTGGGCACATTTAAACTGGCAATTTTAGACATTAAAGTCAATTTATTTTTAACACCTTCCACTCACTAATTAACATTAGCAGAGGAGCTAACTCTCAGGTTTAAAATGGTGATAAAAACAGCGTGCATAGAATTAATAATGGAGAACAGGCAACTCAGAACAGAGTAGTGAGAGCAGCATTAAAAAAACATGCAGAAAATAACCAAGGAACAAAATATTGGATGCCAAAATTTAAACAAAAAAGGAAATCATCCCAGAGTATGATGGCATAATGGTTAGCACTGATGCCTCACAGCGTCAGGGCCCTGGGTTCAATTTAAGCCTTGGGTCACTGTCTGTGCAGAGTTTGCACGTTCTCCCCGTGGGTCTGCGTGCGTTTCCTCCGGGTGCTGTGGTTTCCTCCCACTGTCCCGAAAGACGTGCTTGTTAGGTGAATTGGATATTCTGAATTCTCCCTCACTGTACCCGAACAGGCTCCTCAGTGTGGTGACTAGGGGATGTTCACAATAACTTCATTGCAGTATTAACATAAGCCTACTTGTGACACTAATAAAGATTATTATTACGATTAGACCATGGGCCGGGGTGGAGTGGGCGTGAGTGTGGTGTGGGGGTGAGGGTGAGGATGGGGGTGGTGGGGGGGTGAGGGTGGTGTGGGAATGGTGTTTGGGGGGGGGGGGGGTGATGACACACGTGTGATGCACGATCAATTGCACAAAGACTGAGGTTGGGTACAACTTTGGCTTTATTGCAGTCAGATGCATGGCCTCCTGCTGCAGCTGGTGAAATGGCAGATGAATGGAGGACACACATATTTATACTCCTCCTACTGGGCGGAGCCAGCTGGCAGGGGCTACCGGCGAACCTGTAATACAGGTCCTACCGTACATCCCCTAATCCAGGTGTACAGTGGTTCACTACATTCAACCCCTGTTAAAAATGAGTCCGGCGGGGGTGGTGTGGAACTATATACAGTTTTGAAAATTATGTATAGTGTCTTAGAAAAGAAATGAGGGAAGAAAAAGAAAAAAATGTCCATTTTGAAGGTCCGATGCCCGCTAGAGGTTCAGTCGGTCTGGTGCCTTGACATTTCGCTGGGAGCGACGTAATGGTGGCGGCAATGTCGGTGCTGGCGGTGCTGGTGGGGCTGGTGCCAGGTCCCTGAGGGAGACAGTATCTTGGCGGCCATTGGGAAACTCCACGTAGGTATACTGTGGGTTGGCGTGGAGCAAGTGTACTCTGTCCACCAATGGGTCCGCCTTGTGGAGTCGGACGTGCCTACAGAGCGAGCCAAGTCGGGAGCGACACGCTGGATGTGGACTTCCTGGGGAAGGTAAAAAGACGTTCATGGGGTGTGTTATTCGTAGCGGTGCGCAGTAGTGACCAGATGGAGTTTAGTGCATCAAGGAGGACCTCCTGTCAGCGGGAGGCTGGGAGGTTTCTGGACCGTAGGGCCAGCTGGACGGCCCTCCAAACCGTCCCGTTCTCCCACTCAACCTACCCGTTTCCCTGGGGGTTGTAGCTGGTTGTCCTGCTCGAGGCGATATCCCTGCTGAGCAGGAACTGACGCAGTTCATCACTCATGAATGAAGATCCCCTGTCACTGTGGATGTAGTCGGGGAAACCGAACAGAGCGAAGATGGTGTTGAGGGCTTTGATGACGGTGGCAGACGTCATATCGGGGCATGGGATGGCGAAGGGGAATCTGGAATACTCATTGACCACACTGAGAATATATGGTCGGTGGAGGGGAGGGTCCCTTTGAAATCGACGCTGAGGCTTTCAAAGGGACGGGAGGCCTTCACCAGGCGCGCGCAGTCTGGCCGGTAGAAGTGCGGCATGCACTCTGCACAGACCTGGCAGTCCCTGGTGCCTGTCTGTACTTCCTCGACGGAGTAGGACAGATTGCGAGCCTTGACGAGATGGTACAGTCGTGTGACCCCCGGGTGACAAAGGCTGTCATGCAGGGCCCGGAGTTGGTCTACTTGTGCGCTGGCACATGTACCTTGGGAGAGGGCATCTGGGGCTCGTTGAGCTTGCCGGGGCGATACAAAATCTCGCAATTATTGGTGGAGAGCTCGATTCTATTTTATCATTTTTGATCTTGCCTCGCTGTGTGTTATTGAACATGAAGGCTACCGACCGTTGGTCAGTGAGGAGAGTGAATCTCCTGCCAGCCAGGTAATGCCTCCAATGCCGCACAGCATCAATGATAGCCTGGGCCTCTTTCGACGGATGAGTGCCGAATTCCAGAGGCATGAAGGGTGCGGGAAAAGAACGCCACGGGTCTGCCTGCCTGATTGAGGGTAGTGGCATGGGCGACATCTGATGCGTCGCTTTCTACTTGGAAGGGCAGTGTCCCGATTACTGTGTGCATCCCGGCCTTGGCTATGTCTGCTCTGATACGGGAGAAGGCGTGTTGTGCCTCGGCCATGAGAGGAAATTCGGTCAACTGTATGAGTGGGCGGGCCTTGTCCACATTGTTGGGGCCCACTGAGCGTAGTACGAAAAGAACCCCAGGCAGCGTTCGAGTGCCTTGGGGCAGTGGGGGAGGGGAAGCTCCATGAGGGGGCACATGCGGTCGGGATCAGGCCCCAGAACTCTGTTCTGGACCACATAGCAGAGAATGTTGTACTGAACATACACGTCTCTTTATTATAGGTAAGAGTGGCGGTGCGGAGGAATTTAGCGAGGTTGGCATCGTGGTCTTGCTGATCCTGGCCGCAGATGGTGACGTTATCTAGGTACGGAAACGTGGCCCACAAACCGTACCGGTCGACCATTCAGTCCATCTCCCTTTGGAAGACCGAGACCCTGTTAGCGACGCCAAAGGGAACCCAAAGAAAGTGGTAGAGCACACCGTCCGCCTCGAAGGCAGTGTATGGACGGTCCGATTTACGGATGGGTAGCTGGTGGTAGACGGATTTTAGGTCAATCGTTGAGAAAACTCGGCACCGACCATATCAGATATGCGTGGGAGGGGTACGCGTCGAGCTGCGTGTACCGATTGATGGCCTGGCTGTAGTCCACGACCATTCTGTATTTCTCCACAGTTTTAACTACTACCACTTGGGCTCCCCAGGGGCTGTTGCTGGCCTCAATGATACCCTCCCGAAGCAGCCGCTGTACCTCGGACCTGATGAAGGCCTTGTCCTGGGCGCTGTACCGTCTGCTCCTGGTGGCAACGGGCTTGCAAACCGAAGTTAGATTGGCAAAGAGGGAGGGAGGGTCGACCTTTAGGGTCGCGAGGCCGCAAACGGTGAGTGGTGGTAGGGGCCCACTGGATTTGAGGGTGAGGCTCTTGAGATTGTACTGAAAATCTAGGCCCAGCAATAGTGCAGCACAGAGGTTAGGAAGGACGTAGAGACAGAAACCGCTGAATTCTACGCCCTGGACTGTGAGAGTGACCGTGCAGAACCCTCGGATCGGGATAGAATGGGATCAGGAGGCCAGGGAGATCCTTTGATTGGCGGGGTGGACCGCGAGGGAGCAGCGCCTTACCGTATCCGGGTATATGAAGCTTTCGGTGCTCCCAGAGTCCAGCAGGCAAGAGGTCACGTGGCCGTTGATTTTCACCGGAGTCAGATGTTGCCAAACAATGCGGAGCACCAGAGCTCATCATTCTCCATCACTGAGAGCTGCAGGCTGGGGGGGTGCCAGGAGGGGGGTGGGTGGGGTGCAGGGGTAGGATGTGGTGTTCGTGACCCTGGCCATGTTACCCCCCCCCCCCCCCCCCCCCCCCCCCGGTGAACGTGTAAGCGATCAGAGCATCCCATGCATGTAGGTCAGGCGCACACATCGTGTGGCCTCCCATGTCTGCCTGGGTCCCATATCCGACCCACCATCGCCTTTCCCCGCATCCTCCTCGTTGGACGAGGCCTGCTGTTCATCCTACTTCTTCAGCACTTCGCCCCTCTGCTGCGCAAAATTGTGAGGAGTTTGCAGGCCACCACAATGTGGGCAATCCTCTCCTCATCGTCATACTGGAGGACCCCCCCAGACCAGTCTACGCACATGAACCGCATCTTCAGGAGGCCGAAGCACTGTTACCCAGGAGCCAAACGTAGCCCTGGCAGCCGGGATGGGCACCAGCGCCAGGGGCACGAACACCACATCCTACCTCCGCAACCCCCCCACCCTCCCTCCTGGCAACCCCCCAGCCTGCCAGTTGTGGGGGTGGGGGGGGGGGGTTGCGGGCGGGGGCATCGCAACTCGAACATGTCAAGAATCATCGAGTGTGCCAGGATGAAGGCGTTGCTCATACTGCCCGGGTGCCAGGCACAGACGTGCATGAAGCACAGGTTATGGTCACATATCAGCTGCACATCTATCGAGTGAAACCCCTTTCAGTTGGTGTAGAGCGGCCTGTCATCTGCAGGTGCCTGTAGGATGGCAAGAATCCCGTCAATCACCCCCTGAACCCGGGACATGTCGAGGATGGCGAGAGACCACGCTGCCCATGCAACCAAGTGGGCTCGGTTCACATTGAAGTGGATGTATTGAGCTGCCTGGGCCTATAGGGCCTCCATGATGGCACGGATGCACCTGTGCACCGAGGTCTGTGAGATCTCAGACAGGTCCCCACTTGGCGCCTGGTAGGACCCAATAGCGTAGATGTTCAAGGTGACCATCACACAGACAGGGGCAGCACGGTAGCATGGTGGTTAGCATAAATGCTTCACAGCTCCAGGGTCCCTGGTTCGATTCCCGGCTGGGTCACTGTCTGTGCGGAGTCTGCACGTCCTCCCCGTGTGTGCGTGGGTTTCCTCCGGGTGCTCCGGTTTCCTCCCACAGTCCAAAGATGTGCGGGTTAGGTGGATTGGCCATGATAAATTGCCCTTAGTGTCCTAAAAAGTAAGGTTAAGGGGGGGTTGTTGGGTTACGGGTATAGGGTGGATACGTGGGTTTAAGTAGGGTGATCATTGCTCGGCACAACATCAAGGGCCGAAGGGCCTGTTCTGTGCTGTACTGTTCTATGTTCTAAAGACGGCCACCAGTGAGGGTGGCCTCCCCCATTCATCTGAGGTGCTAGGTGTGCCATGATCTGGCAGATATGTCGCACTATTTACCTGAAAAGTGGAATTTTCGACGGCATACCTGGTTCGGTAGGTTCTCGAATGACAGATGCACCCGGTACACACGAGGCCTGATGCAGCATCTGCTTGGAACCTCATCCTGCTCCTCCTTAGCTTGTTGGGCAGCCGGCTCTCCATCCTGGGCGGCTGCCTTTTGTCCATCTGTGACATGCTCTGCTGCTGCACGCTCTGCTGCTGCACGCTCCGCTGCCGCAGCTTATTTGTCCTCGAGCAGCTCCAGGTCATACAGCCCCGGGGCATCCCCGAGGGCTGCGGCAACTAGGAGGAAGGCCACCATTGCTGGTTGAATTCCAATATCCATTGTCTACAGTGGTTGAAAGGCTGACATGTTAGCATGCTGCGTACCCCATGCCCAACCTGACCCAACGGGTTACATGGTGACCCCGGTTGGCACTGCGGCCTCTGCACCTGCATGTCCCCACCCCCACATCCCGAACCTCTGGCACAATCAGTGCCCAGCATCGTGGGCGCCTCTGGCCCTGGTGCTCATCCCTGCTGCCAGGGGTACTCTCGGCTGCTAGAGTGGGCGTTGCCCTGGGTGGGCCACCTGTTGCGTTGCCCTGCCAGTGGGTGGCAGCCAGGTGTAGAGGGGTTATGGCGGAGGGTGGGATGCGGGGATACGGACACCCATGCGGCCGGTGTCACTCTGCAGAACCAGGGGCCACGTTGGGTGGTTAGTGCGGTGTGCAGCAAGATGGCTGCTTTGTATTCCGTGGCAATGGCGGTCTGTGCCTGGGCACCGCCCCAGTCCCATGGGGGGAGACCTTAGCCAAACGGCCCTTCCACCCCTGTGCTGGCAGGTCCGTACCCCCCCCGCCACCCCCAGCCAGCCGGGCCAGTGTCCGGCCCGGCAGCCCACAGTTGTGCCTCTCTGTGTCCTACCTCCTTTCTCTCTGCCTCATTAGCGACAACTTCGCTTGTCAATAACAAATCCGGTGCGGGTCCCGATTTCGTGTGTGAAAACCGATTCTCCGCCCCATTGCTGAATGCGATTTCGGAGTCAGGGGACGGAGAATTCAGCCCATTTGTCTTCCTCATCTGGGTTCTGTTGGTGCCCTCTCACTGAGGTTTTTTGTTGCTCTCTCACTGAGGTGTTTTGTTGCTCTCTCACTGAGGTGTTTTGTTGCTCTCTCACTGAGGTGTTTTGTTGCTCTCTCACTGAGGTGTTTTGTTGCTCTCTCACTGAGGTTTTTTGTTGCTCTCTCACTGAGGTGTTTTGTTGCTCTCTCACTGAGGTTTTTTGTTGCTCTCTCACTGAGGTGTTTTGTTGCTCTCTCACTGAGGTGTTTTGTTGCTCTCTCACTGAGGTATTTTGTTGCTCTCTCACTGAGGTTTTTTGTTGCCCATGGTGCTTTATTTGCAGTTGCCTTCTCTCAGGTACCTCTTCTAAATTCCTGCCCATGGGTCCATTCTTTTCTTGCAGTTGCAGCTTTAAATGTCATTGCCCCTTTAAGACTGCAGGCAGAATCATCCCAGAAATCAACAAAGTCTGATTTTGGGTGGGTATAGAGGCATTTAGCCTGCCGTCAGCAATGACAATTTTTTGTCGATGAAAAGAATTTGCAGGCACGAGTTCCATACTGTATCGCTGGTGGCGGCCTCTGATTCAACCATCCCATCATCAGTGATCCAGGCATCATATTTAAAGGCTGCCCCCCCCCCCATAGCTCGCACATTTTAGAGCTTCCTCGGCAATCGTGACTGCCAGATTGAGGAAACATTCTGCACCCAAGATTACTGGTGCCTCTATCGAGTGCCTGCTGGCCACAGTGGAAGTCTGCAGTGACTACTCTATCCAGGCTCTGGGCAAAGACCTGCAACCAAGGTCACCAATCCCAGCATTGGCACAAGAGGATGAATGATCTCCGTTCAGGCACAACTCACAGACTCATCACACATCTAGAGAGTTCTCACCCAATGCCAACTCAAAGAGAAACCATCACTAACTCACCCACACACAACTTCATCTCCCTTGCTGGTCGTATCCTCATCACCCCATTGGTCCCACTCACCATCCACACTTGCCAGGCATCCTTAGCATCCTTCGCACGTCCTGATTCCACTCTCTCCATCTGTCTTCATGCAAGACAAGCTGGCTCACAACAAGAGGGAGAGATCCCAGACTAGTGGAAGTGTGATAACGTCAAGAATTGGCTCCACCAGTTAACTTATAAGAAACAATGATTTATTCCAACAATAAACAACCATTTACAGATTTTTTAAATCGTTCTTTCCATACTCAGCCCGAGGGTCGAACTGCTCGGAACAGTTCCAACTTGTCCCAGTGAATTCCCAACTCATGTCCCCGATTTAATTAGTGGGTCACATGACTCCTCCCTCAGAGAATGCCCCTTAAAGGGGCTAGATTGTACAGGAGAGATGCCAGAACTCAAGGACCTCATAGACATTGCCGAGAGAGCCATTCAGCTGGATGGTGAGTATGTGGACCTTTCTTGTGCTGATGGCAAGGTTGGAAGTACACACTAAAGATCCAGCACTGCAGCATCCATCAGGCAGAACTCATCGGACACCTCACCCTCAAAGGAGTTGATACACATGCCTGCATTCTTCCTGACTTCGCTGAAGCTCCCTCGTGCCCAGGAACTGAATCAAGAATACTTTTAACATGGGTGTAGTTGCAGCATCTGAGCAGGGTTGCTGTGAGGGTTAAGTTAAGCAATACTGCTTGTTCAGTAGAAGTCTGGTATTGCCCATGTTCTTCATCATAAGGCTGCACTATTGTTCCAGAGCCAGCAGAACTTCCTGGTTTCTGAAAGCAAAAATGCA
This sequence comes from Scyliorhinus canicula, assembly GCF_902713615.1. NCBI lineage: Eukaryota > Metazoa > Chordata > Chondrichthyes > Carcharhiniformes > Scyliorhinidae > Scyliorhinus > Scyliorhinus canicula. The sequence goes on along the minus strand of NC_052150.1, from coordinate 162,023,337 downwards.
GTAGGAGAAGGTTGGGATGATAGAAGGGGTCGGAGGTGGAAAGCAAGAGGTCCATGGTCACATCATCAGCAGCTTGAACGTCATGCCAAACAGAAAGGTGTGGCTAAAATCGATTGAAAATCCAACAAGGGCAGCACGGTTGCTCAGTGGTTAGCACTGCTTCCTCACGCCGTCGAGGTCCCAGGTTCGACCCTGGCACCTAGGTCACTGTCCGTGTGGAGTTTGAATATTCTCCCTGTGTTTGCATGGGTTTTACCCCCACAACCCAAAGATGTGCAGGGTAGGTGGATTGGCCACGCTAAATTGCCCCTTAATTGGAAAAAATGAATTGGGTACTCTAAATTTATATTAAAAAAAGAAAATCCAACATAAGGCAAGAACAATCATCTTTCTATCTTTCTGAATATTCTCAATTGCGCAGAGTGCAACAGCCACAGTGACTGACAGCCCCATGATGCAGATTACTGTACCTTCCAAAGGGCGGAGGGGATGCTGGCATGTCTAATTCCCATTGGTTCTCTCTGCTCTTCCCTGTGGTTGTGTGTGATCTTATCTTGTAAAAGAGAGGGAGGAATGACAGGGAGTGTGTTGCAAAATTTTTGGGTGACGTACCTGCCACAGCTGAATAACTAGAGGTACGTGGAAGGTGATTGAAGTGGAATTCGGGCCAACAGTGTTGGTAAGCATGTGAGCATGAAGTGGAGCGTTTGAATGACCTGATTGTTGATGGGTGAGTGATTTGGTTATGGTTCATTGACAGCCTGAGTAGTTGGTGACGTGGGTCGGAGATGTAATTTGAAAATCTTTTCACAGACCTTGACTACAGGTGTGAAGTCATTGATTCTTTTTCCAGCACTGCAATCAGGTCTTCTAGGACAGACTCCAGGGACGACATTCTCCCCTACCCGGCGTGACGGAGGGTCCCGGAGTAGGGGAGTGGAGCCAACCACTCAGGGGTCGGGCCTCCCCAAAGGTGGGGAATTCTCCCCACCTTTGGGGGCCAGCCCCGTGCCAGAGTGGTTGGCACCAGAAGACTGGCGCAAAAAACCGGCGCCCCCGGCAGCAGGGCTGGCTGAAAGGCTTTCGCCGGTCGGCACATGCGCGATGTGGGGTTCTCTTCTGCTTCCGCCATGGCGGAGGCCGTGGCGGCCGCGGAGGAAAATAGTGCACCCAGGGCACTGGCCCGGGGTATGAGCGGGGGGGCCCCGATCGCGGGTAAGGCCACTGTGGGGGCACACCCCGGGGTTCAATCGCCCCCCCCCCCCCGCCTCCCCCAGGACCCCAGGGCCCGTTCGCGCCACTGATCCCAGCGTTCCAGAGGTAGTTCAAACCTCGGCGGCGGGAGAGGCCTCCCAGCGGCGGGACTTCGGCCCATCCGGGCCGGAGAATCTCCGCAGGGGCCTCGCCGATCGGAGTGGCGAGATTCCGCCGCCGCCATTTCCCGGGTGGCGGAGAATCTCTGCCACGGCGGGGGCGGGATTTTCGGCAGCCCCAGGCGATTCTCCGACCCTGCTGGGGGTCGGAGAATTTCACCCCAGGAGTTCACCTCCCTAACCACATGTTCCCAATCCCTTCACATGATATGCCTTGATGGCCTCTTGGTCTTCTGTGGAAGCCTGTGCTTGGATTTTACCAGCTCATTGAAGACAGCCTGGGAGATAGGAGGAGATGATCAAATCCAGCAAAGGGAGGGAGAAAAGTCAACATTTTTAAGTTGCCAGGGAATATTTCCAGTCACAAGAGTGGCAGGAAGCACGGCTCCTGCCAACTAGAGATTGGCTTAATTGGCCTAGTGATGGCTATTGTTCCGCTGTAAGATGTCTTACAACACCAGGTTAAAGTCTAGCAGGCTTGTTTGGAATCATTAGCTTTCGGAGCACAGCTCCTTCCTCACCAGTGATTCCAAATAAACCTGTTGGACTTTAACCTGGTGTTGTAAGACTTCTTACCATGCCCATCCCAGTCCAACATCGGCATTTCCACATCATATTTTTCCGCCAGCATTTTACTGGAATGCCTCCCGCCCCTACCTCTCCATTCTGTGGAGAGTCTGTAAGATGCTTTCATGTGAACGCCCAGCAGTTTCCTGTAGAAACCTTGGCATACCTTAGGCTTCATTTCCTGAAGAGAAAATGCCCAGTGAAAATGTCCTACCCTGAGACCCTTGAGCCCCAACACAATAAAAAATCTGAGAGTGCCTCAAGTCGGAAGCGCCCTCTCCTCTTTCCAACCTCATTAGCGGAAACCTCTGTTTGGGTTGGCAGCATGGAAAGCCAACCAACTAATCTTAAATAGCTGCCACAGTTGTGCTACCTACTAGTGTGCGCTAGGGTCATGCATTTCATCACGACAGTGGGATTTCACGTTTGCCAGTAAAAGCTTGGTCTTGGCTTTTTTTGATGTGGAGATGCCTGTGTTGGACTGGGGTGAGCACAGTAAGAAGTCTTACAACACCAGGTTAAAGTCCAACAGGTTTGTTTCAAACATGAGCTTTCGGAGCACTGTTCTTTCCTCAGGTGAAATCTTCACCTGAGGGAGGAGCAGTGCTCCGAAAGATCGTGTTTGAAACAAACCTGTTGGACTTTAACCTGGTGTTGTAAGACTTCTTACTTGGCTTTTTTTGTCACTCCTAAAATCCTGGAACCTCCAGTCCCACATTCATGGACACAAGAACCTATCCTCTGGCCTGTGATTCCAATTACCACTTCTCTTCCTTCCATCACTGCCTCCCTAAGACTGTTTTACAGCTACTGCAGCCAGAATGCATCTCCCTTTTAAGCGGAACAGGCTTCCTTTAATAAATGCAGGCTTGCTGTGTATTCTGCTATTCACGCATGGCACTAGGCTCTCTACTGAGCATGCAACGTATGTTAAGATTGGCTGGGGAAGAGTAAGTTGGTCCCTCTTCTAGGCAACCCCCTTGGTTGTTTTCTTTTTACAAATTTAGAGTGCCCAATTCATTTTTTTCCAATTAAGGGGCAGTTTAGGGGCAGCAAAGTAGCATTGTGGATAGCACAATTGCTTCACAGCTCCAGGGTCCCAGGTTTAATTCTGGCTTGGGTCACTGTCTGTGCGGAGTCTGCACATCCTCCCCGTGTGTGCGTGGGTTTCTTCCGGGTGCTCCGGTTTCCCACAGTCCAAAGATGTGCAGGTTAGGTGGATTGGCCATGATAAAATGACCTCAGTGTCCAAAATTGCCCTTAGTGTTGGGTGGGGTTACTTGGTTATGGGGATAGGGTGGAGGTGTTGACCTGGGGTAGGGTGCTCTTTCCAAGAGCCGGTGCAGAGTCGATAGGCCGATTGGCCTCCTTCTGCACTGTAAATTCTATGATAATCTATGATAATTTAGCATGGCCAATCCAGCTACCTTCACATCTTTGGGTTGTGGGGGCGAAACCCACGCAAACACAGGGAGGATGTGCAAACTCCACACGGACAGTGGCCCAGAGCCGGGATCGAACCTGGGACCTCAGCGCCGTGTGGCCACAGTGCTAACCCACTGCGCCACCGTGCTGCCCTACCCCCTTGGTTGGTTGAAACAATATTCCTTTTTTCTTTAAATGCTTTTTCCAATGAAAATATACTTTTATGTTAATAAGGAGACAATCAAACAAGATTATCCTGAGTCAAAGAGAGTAAGGTTATTTGTTACTAAACCAGAGAAAAAAATAATAAAGACGTGGTGACATACACAGAGATATCAGAAATTGAAAAGTTGGAGTCCAATAGAAAGTTAAAAGAATATACAACAAAGTTGTTTGCTTACCTTTGAGGCAAGTTTGATGAATGTTGCAGCCATTTGAAGTTGGACGATTTCCTGTAGAATTCTGAGGTTGACGTTGTTGAAGATGCTCTTTTTTTTCGCCCAGAGAGAATGAAAGAGAGAATGAGAGAGAGAAAGAGAATGACAACTTGTATGATATAGGTCAATAGGAGATAACGATTATTTCATCTCCACAGAGATTTTAAATGTCTGATGATTAACTGATCAAAATCTATCACTTTGCATCTTCAATGACTTTCAAGAGTGTCTCTGTTTGAAGTGGACCTTGACACCCCATGTGTGAAAGTCCATGTAACAGGTCTGCAGTGCAATTCATATAGACTTTCCAGAGAAGTGGCAAACCTTACATTATCAGGTGACTCACAGCAGCCATTTCTTAATCATTGTCTTTTCTTCTATTTTTAAAAAATGGTTCTTCTTTAAACAGCTCAATATGTCTGTGGTTCTCTGCTAAGTTGTTAGTAGCTGTCACTCAGTCAGTTTCCTGTCATTATGATACCTGTTGGCAGCCCAATTTGCACTGGGCTACACATTATATTCATGCTTATAAACAGGCAACTCCAAAGTGTGTGTGTTATGCATCTCAATAAGAATAGAAACAGGGCAATTGTGCATCAGAACCCCATACCCAAAAAATTGATGTACAAAAGTTTTCTCTAGTGTTTATCTAGGGCATTTGGAGCTTTGTACTATCACAAATCCTGATGTGCAAATATACGAGAAACTAAATTATATGGTAACAGTGTGCAAATAATATTCATAAATGCAGTGTTCCATGAGTATATAATTCTTAAGAGTAGGATGGGTTGGAAGGTTTGTAGTAATTTGGCTCCTTCCAATTAGTTAGGAATGGCGTAATCCCCTCTCCCATAGCTATTTATATTAGAGACTTTGAGATAGAAGAGAACTATTTCATCTTGGAAGTTTTCATAACATAGGTATAACAAAAGGTTTCTACCTGTAACATGAGGCAGCATGGTAGCATAGTGGTTAGCACAGTTGCTTCACAGCTCCAGGGTCCCAGGTTCGATTCCCGGTCTGCACGTTCTCCTCGTGTCTGCGTGGGTTTCCTCCGGGTGCTCCGGTTTCCTCCCACAGTCCAAAAGATGTGCAGGTTATGTGGATTGGTCATGGTAAATTGCCCTTAGTGTCCAAAAAAGGTTAAGTGGAAGTTACTGGGTTATAGAACAAAGAAAAATACAGCACAGAACAGGCCCTTCGGCCCACGATGTTGTGCCGAACCTTTGTCCTAGATTAATCAAAGATTATCATAGAATTTACAGTGCAGAAGGAGGCCATTTGGCCCATCGAGTCTGCACCGGCTCTTGGAAAGAGCACCCTACCCAAGGTCAACATCTCCACCCTATCCCCATAACCCAGTAACCCCACCCAACACTAAGGGCAATTTTGGACACTAAGGGCAATTTATCATGGCCAATCCACCTAACCTGCACATCTTTGGACTGTGGGAGGAAACCCACGCACACACGAGGAGGACATGCAGACTACGCAGTCAGTGACCCAAGCCAGAATCGAACCTGGGACCCTGGAGCTGTGAAGCAATTGTGCTATCCAGAATGCTACCGTGCTGCCCTTGGAACAAATTAATCTACATTCCATTATTCTACCGTAATCCATGTACCTGTCCAATAGCTGCTTGAAAGTAGCTAATGTTTCTGACTCAACTACTTCCACAGGCTGTGAATTCCAATCCCCCACTACTCTCTGGGTAAAGAACCTACCTCTGACATCCCCCTACATCTTCTACCATTCACCTTAAATTTATGTCCCCTTGTAATGGTTTGTTCCACCCAGGGAAAAAGTCTCTGACTGTCTACTCTATCTATTCCCCTGATCATCTTATAAACCTCTATCAAGTCGCCCCTCATCCTTCTCTGTTTTAATGAGAAAAGGCCTAGCACCCTCAACCTTTCCTCGTAAGACCTACTCTCCATTCCAGGCAACATCCTGGTAAATCTCCTTTGCACCTTTACCAAAGCTTCCACATCGTTCCTAAAATGAGGCGACCAGAAATGCACACAGTACTCCAAATGTGGCCTTACCAAGGTTTTGTACAGCTGCATCATCACCTCACGGCTCTTAAATTTAATCCCTCTGCTAATGAACGCCAGCACACCATAGGCCTTCTTCACAGCTCTATCCACTTGAGTGGCAACTTTCAAAGATCTAAGAACATAGATCCCAAGATCTCTCTGCTCCTCTACATTGCCAAGAACCCTACCATTAACCCTGTATTCCGCATTCATATTTGTCCTTCCAAAATGGACAACCTCACACTTTTCAGGGTTAAACTCCATCTGCCACTTCTCAACCCAGCTCTGCATCCTATCTATGTCTCTTTGCAGCTGACAACAGCCCTCCTCACTTATGGGGTTATGGGGATAGGGTAGAGACATGGGCTTGAATAGGGTGCTCTTTGTAAGGGTTGGAGCAGACTCGATGGGCCAAATAGCCTCCTTCTGCACTGTAAATCCTATGATTCTATGAGCCTATCTTTTCTCTTCAGATACTGTTAAACCTGCTATATATCTTCAGCATTAAAGTAGTATATTTTTATAATTTTTTAATTTTTCCAAGTAGTCTTTACCAGACACAAATATAATTATCAACAGAAAATGTTGGTAATACTTAGCAGATCAGGCAGCACCTGCAGAGAAACAGAGTTAATGGCTGGGATTTTGCTCCCACATTTGTCTAGGGTTCAAATGGTGGCATGGGTGCAAAATTCTGTGATGCCAAAAGCGAGGTTCTCGCTGGCGAGATTTCACATCATGATCATCCCCGCTCCCAGCCATTGATGTGACGAGCATTGCACCCAGATAGTTTGAGAACTTCATTTAAATGCATTATCATCTCACTGGTGTGCTTCGCCATTGTATCATTGCCCCACATTGGAACGTCATGTCGGTGAGGTTTAGTAGAGGTCTGGAGCAACGTGAACCAGGTGAAGAGACTATGCCGGGGTGGATAGTTAAGTACAGCCCCCGGGAGGAGGGGGACATGGCTGGGCAGTGCCAACAGGGTTCCTCTGGGAACTCCATGGGGGTGACCCCATTTGCGCTGGGGGGCGTGTACATTGGGGAGCCCCTTTTGGTGGGGTCTATATGTCAGTTTACGGGGGAGAGATTCCTAATTTTGTAAAGGGCTCCCCAATCTCTGGACAGCGATATTGGCTCTTCTAGTCCCCCTTCTACCAGCGTGACAGCATGGAACATGTCTCCGGGATTTTTTTTCTTCTAAAAACTGGACAGTAGGGGTTTTTCACAGTAACTTCATTTGAAGCCTACTTGTGACAATAAGCGATTTTCATTTCATTTCATTTCAGTATGGTAAGAAAATCCAGCCGTGCAGCTGGTGTGCTACAGATTGCTTTCCTCACTTAGTTCAGCACTTAAGAATAAAAAGTGTAAAATTCCACCTGCTATTTCATCTATTCACATCCAAAGTGCTTAATCGGAGGATCAGGTGGTGTTCTTTGAACTTATGTTAAGCTTCAGAGAGGCGGTGGCATAGTGGTATTGTCACTGAACTAGTAAACCAGAGACCCAGAGCAATATTCTGGGAACCCAGGTTCAAATCTCTCCACTGCAGATGGTGAAATTTGAATTCAATAAAGAAAAATCTGGAAATAACAGTCGAATGATGACCATGAATTGAATGATCGACTAAGGACCTTCGGGGAAGGAAATCTGCCGTCCTTAACTGGTCTGGCCGACATGTGACTCCAGATCCACAGCAATGTGGTTGACTCTTAACTGCCCCCAATTAGGGATGGGCAATAAATGATGGTTCAGCCTGTGGCGCCCACGTTCCATGAATGAATTTTAAAAATCATTGGAACACTGCATGAGGCCACAGAGGTGAGCATGAGATCAAAATGGAGAATTTCCTTTGATTCAATCTTAATTTGAAACTAAAGATGCTACTGGACTTGTTGAGTCTTTCCAACATTTTCTGTTGTTTCTTTCAGATTTTTAATTCAGATTTCCAGCATCCACAATAGTTTGTTTTTGTGTTGTAATGTAATTGCCAAATCTGAGTTTTCCCCACTCTCAAGTTTTCTCCTGGGAAGAATTCATGCCAAAATAACACAAAACTATGTGCTTTTTTCTGATTGATAAAACTATATGTTTTTTATTAATGTGAGCCCCATTTGAGATCCAGTTCTGAAGTTTCCAAGATTTCAAGTGCAAGGCTGTCACTGGGTAACTTGTGACATGTCGTAAGAGCTTGGGTTCGTAAATCCTTGGAGACATTTAGCCATGTAATTTCGCACAGACACAGACTTGTCAACTTACATCAACAATAACTTGCATTTATCAGATTCTGCCAATTTAAGTGCATATGGAAGCAAGAATATATCAAGGACTGTTGCATACACTGCATCAATATTAGAGCGATAAATCTTCAGTTTGGTATATCAAGTTTATTTTGTGGAAAAGCAAAAGGACTGTGGGTTTGTATGATCAGACACAAATGCTTACACATAAAAAGTCTCAATATATGTTGCAAGGGAAAGAAAATTAAAAGTGTAAGGATTATTGGATTTCCAAGTCTAAGGTCTAAATATCAACTGAAGTCACAATAAGGATTTCCTGCAATTTAATCAATAAATGAAAGCAACGTCGTAGCATAGAATGTCTGCAATGCAGAAGGAGGCCATTTGGACCATCGAGTCTGCACTAACCCTCTAAAAGAGCACCCTAACCTAGGCCCACTCCCCCATCATATTCCCGTAACCCCACATAATGTTTTGCATACTGAGGGACAACTTAGCATGGCACACATGGAGAAAGTGAAAACTCCACACAGTCACCCATGGATGGAATTGAATCCGAGTCCCTGGCACTGTGAGGCCATGCCACCCGTAATGCTACCCATGATCTAAACTAAATCTTTTGATCCTAATGGTGCAGCACTGCTACCTCACAGCACCAGGGACTCTGATTCAATTCCGACCTCGGGTGGCTGTCTGTGTGGAGTTTGCACTTTCTCCCCATGTCTGTGTGGGTTTCCTCCGGGTACTCCTGTTTCCTCCCAGTCAAAAGAGGTGCAGATTAGGTGGATTGGCCATGCTAAATTGCCCCTTAGTGTCCAAAGGTTGGGTGGAGATACAGGGCTAGAGAGGGATTGGGCCTAGGTAAGGCACTCTTTCAGAGGGTTGGTGCAGACTCGATGGGCCAAATGGCCTCCTTCTGCACTATAGTTTAAAGCTCTATGTTTCTGTCCATTTATACCAATATACCTATATTTTGCAAGGGTATTCAACAACGGACATAGGATCCTGAATGCGTAGCTAAACGGGCTTACACCTGTTCCAAGCTGACAGGCTATTTACCCATTTACAAGTCCACCTCAATATTTCGTCCAGTGTGCCCTACCCAGTTTTCAACCACTCGAAGGCTGGTTTTCAGGCGTGGAATTAGCTGACGTGTGGAATTTCTCTACTAATTTACAAAATATTCCAATCTTTGAATTTAATCTTTTGAATAAATATCCCCACCAATGTATGAAAATGGAAATACTGAAGTCTGGACGTTATAGATTTTTAGATCTTACATTTTCATGTTACTTTGACTATCACTGGCAGCAGCTGGAATAGTGTGAACAGATGAAGACACTGCTGTCTGCTTAGCTAGGGTGAAAATGACTCAAGCACTCACGTCTCTTAAACATGACATTTTAATTATAAATCAAATCTACCTGCAACAGTGAAAGAAGGTGGCAAGGCCTGACTGAAAACCAAGTTTAAAACATGGTGTTAAAAATGGGAAAACAGCACCGGTTCAAAATAGTATTAAAGAAGAGAAAGCGTCAAAAGCCGAATCAGAAGGTGGTAAGTTCATGAATTACCTCCCCACACCTCCCTACCTCACCTTTCTACATCAAACATGCTTAAAACCTATCTCTTTTACCAAGCTTTTGGTCATCTGCCCTGATATCCCCTTTTGTGGCTCAGTATCGGAGTTTGTTTTATATTGCTGTTGAGAGTGCTACATAAATAAAGGTTGTTGTTGTAAGTGGAAAATGGCAAAGATAATTGCCAATTTTAACAGACAAAATATTGCCCCAAATCTTCCAATCAGCATTGGAAATCCCATTTCTGACACTGATCAGACAAAAAAATACCCATTTACCTTCCTCTGATTTTTCTGGAGGATCCTATCAAACTCATTTATGCTTTGGGGAATCAGGAGTTACTCACCACAGAATTCCCAGCCTCTGACTGCTCTTATCGCCACAGTATTTATAATGCCCATCCAGTTCAGTTTCAAGTTAATGGTAACCTCCAGGATATTAATAGTAGGGGATTCAGCAATGGTGATGTCATTAAACGTCAAAGGGAGATGATCGGATTCTCTTTTGTTGGAGATAGTCATTGCCTGGCCCTTCTGTGGTGTGAATGTTACTTGCCACTTATCAGCCCAAGCCTGGATCCTGTCCAGGTCCTGTTTTCTTTTATTCCTTCATGGGGCGTGGGCGTCGTAGGCTGTGCCAGCATTTATTGCCTATCCCTAATAGCCATTGAGGGCCAGTTAAGAGTCAACCATTTGCTTTGGATCTGGTGAAACGTGTAGGCCAGACCAGGTAAGGATGTCAGATTTCCTTCCCTGAAGAACATTAGTGAACCAGATGGGTTTCAACAACAATTGACAATGGTTCATGGTCGTCATTAGACTTTTAATTCCAGGTTTTTATTGAACTCAAATTTCACCATCTGCAGTGGCGGGATTTGAATCTGGGTCCCCAGAGCATTACTCTGGGTCTCTGCTTTACTTGTCCAGTGAAAATAACACTAGCCACCACCTTCCCCTTCCTGAATATGGGCTGCTTCAGTATCTGAGGAGTCGCGAATAGAGCCAAACATAGAGCAGTCATCAGCGAATATCTCTATTTCTGAGCTAATGATGGAGGAGAAGGTCATTGATGAAGCAGTAAAAGATGGTTGGGTATGGGCCACTACACTGAGAAACTCCTGTAGTGATGTTCTGGGAGGGTGGCAGCTGGGTAGGCCAATATGTGGATAGATAGTCTGATGGCAGATTGGTGAGGTGGTATATGGGTAGGGCGGCAGGTCGGTCATGTGGCAGGTGAATGCGGTGGTAATGAAGGCACATGAGTGGGGTGGCTGGTGAGTAGAGTGGCAGGTGAGTAGTTCGGATAGGTGGGTCAGGATTAGTCAGATCAGGAAGAGTTGTCAGTTTGGAGGCTGGTCAGGTTTGGTCGAGGGCAAGGCAGCTTCATAGAACCATAGAAACATAAAATCATAGAAAAGTTACAACACAGAAGGAGGCCATTCAGCCCATCTTGACCATGCCAGACGGAGGACACCAGATGTCCTTTTAAATCTTACCTTCCTGCACCTGATCCATAGCCCTGTAGTTTAGAGCACTTAAGGTGCAGGTCTTGGTACTTTTGAAAAGAGTTTACTGTCTCTGCATCCACAACAAACTCGGGCAGCGAATTCCAGACACCCACTACCCTCTGCGTAAAAAAAGTTCTTCCTCATGTCCCCATTACACAATCTGCCCCTTATTTTGAAACTACGTCCCCGGTTCCAGAATTCTCCACCAAGTGAAACTATTTTATCCTGTCCACCCCATCTCTTGCCCTCATAATTTTATACACCTCAAAGAAGTCACCCTGAGTACCCGGCCGCCCATCAGGGCACGGAGGGACCCAGAGGGGGGGGGTCCCTCATGGCCCATTGTGTACAGGCGTCGCTGGCCATTTGAACAGATGACGGACAGCACATGCCGCAGGAGGCTCCACCTCAATATTGAGATCATGCAGCACCTGTGCCATGTCCTTGCGTACTTGGCACCATGTGGAGAAGGAGGTCTCTGGCGTCTGGCCACCAGGCCCAGCAGTAGCACCACTACGGCAAGTTCTGCTGGGTCCAAAATCCCTGCCATAGCGTTCAATATCTGTCAGGCATTGGGAAAGGATGTTAGACCGACAAACAGGAGTGGCTTCCTCCCCCACCCGGAACACCCTGCCACACACCCCTCAGCCGCAGTGGGCCCCCATCACTGGAACCCAGGGCCTGTAGCCCAGACACCTGCTCATAATATCACCTAGACCTACCGCTGGTCCCCCTCCCTGTGATACACACCCACCCTCTGGCGGTGCTCATGTCCCTGGAGCTATGCCTCATCCCCTGGGTGTTCGGATGTTCCATGCTGCGTGTGTGGTGTTGCCTTTCGCAGTGTCTAGGCACAGTGTCCAGGCATCAAGATCTGAATGGGATGCTAGGCAATGATTCCCACGTGCTACATGACCCACCGGCCCACGGGAATCCACATGGGTTGTGTGAAGTGCTCACTTAACCACGACTGCCAATTCCCGATTAGCAATAGCCTTCAGCCGCATTGCCAGAGGCGTCTGCAGTCAGTGGGACTATAGGTGGTCAGTGGGGCAGACAGGCAGGGACAAGGGTTTCCCCCGGGATGGGTATACAAGATCCAGGTATTGGCATGGTGGTGCCGCACGTGTTTGCCCCCCTGTTGCCCCCCCATGCCCTCCAATGGCAGCCTACCCTTCCTTGCACATGGTCCCCCACCCCCAGATGGGGTTCCCCCCCTGCTCCAGCTGATGGTCCTCCCTCTGAGATAGAAAATGGGTGACCAAAAGACAGAGCAAGAGTAGGAAGGCAGTGCAGGTGCCCCCTGCAGTCATTTCTCTGCAAAACAGATATACCGCTTTGGATACTGTTGAGGGAGATGGCTCACCAGGGGAAAGCAGCAGCAGCCAGGTTCATGGCACCATGGCTGGTTCTGCTGTGCAGCAGGGCAGGAAGAAGAATGGAAGGGCTACCGTGATTGGGGACTCAATCGTAAGGGGAATAAACAGGCAGTTCTGCGGACGCAATCAAGACTCCAGGCTGGTATGTTGCCTCCCTGGTGCAAGGGTCAAGGATATCTCGGAGCAGCTGCAGGACATTCTGGGGCAGGGGGAGGGGGGGGGGGAGAACAGCCAGCTGTCATGGTGCACATAGGCACCAACGATATAGGTAAAAGAATGAGATGAGGTCCTACAAGCTGAATTCAGGGAGTTAGGAGTTAAACTAAAAAGTAGGGCCTCAAAGGTAGTAATCTCAGGATTGCTACCAGTGCCACGAGCTAGTCAGAGTAGGAATGTCAGGATAGATAGGATGAATGCGTGGCTCGAGAGATGGTGAAAGAGGAAGAGATTCAAATTCCTGGGGCATTGGAACTGGTTCCGGGGGAGGTGGGACCAGTACAAACTGGACGGTCTGCACCTGGGCAGGACTGGAACTGATGTGCAAGGGGGGTGTTTTCTAGTGCTGTTGGGGATGGTTTAAACTAATGTGGCAGGGGGATGGGAACTGATGCAGGAAGTCAGAGGCAAGTAAAACGGGGCCAGAATCAGAAAGCAGTAAGGGGGAAAGTGTAAGACAGAGAAGCCATGGTCAAAAATCAAAAAGGGCCCCAGTACAGGATACAGTGACTAAGGAGAGTGTGAAAAGGGAGGTGACCAATGCAGGATTGAGGGTGTTGTACCTAAATGCGCGCAGTATACAGAACAAAGTAAATGAGCTTGTTGCGCACATTGAAATTGGCCGGTACGATGTTGTGGGCATCACAAAGACGTGGCTGCAAGGGGATCTGGGCTGGAATCTAAATATCCAAGGATATTTGTCCTATCGAAAGGAGAGGCAGATGGGCAAAGGGGTTGGGGTTGCATTGTTAGTAAGGAATGAAGTTAAATCGACAGAAGGAGCGATATAGGATCAGAAGGCATAGAATCTCTGTGGGTAGAGTTGAGGAATCGCAAAGGTATAAACATCCTGATGGGAGTTATGTACAGGCCCCCCTAGCAGTACTCAGGATGTGGGGCAGAAAATAAATCAGGAGATAGAAAAGGCATGTAAAAAAGGCAACATTACAATAATTATGGGGGACTTCAATATGCAGATGGACTGGGAAAATCAGGTTGGTAGTGGATCCCAAGGAAGGGAACTTGTGGAATGTCTAAGAGATGTTTTTTTGGAGCAGCTTGTGACGGAGCCTGCTAGGGAATAGGCAATTCTGGATTTGATGATGTGTGATGAGGCAGACTTGATTAGGGATCTTAAGGTGAAGGAACCCTTAGGGAGTAGTGACGACAATATGATAGAATTTACCCTGCAGTTGGAAAGGGAGAAGCTGCAATCAGATGTAATGGTATTACAATGCTGGCCAGAGTTGATTGGAAAAGGAGCCAAGCAGGGAAGACAGTGGAACAGCAATGGCAGGAGTTTTTGGGGGTTATTGGGGAGGCACAACAGAAATTCATCCCAAGAAGGGGGAAACATGGCTGACGAGGGATGTCAAGGACAGCATACAGGCTAAAGAAAAAGCATACAAATCAGCGAGGGTTATTGGGAAACCAGAGGATTGGGAAGCCTTTAAAAGCGAGGAGAGGACAACTAAAAAAGCAATAACGGGGGGAGAAGATGAAGTATGAGTGCAAGCTAGTTCATAATATATTGGAAGATGGGAAGAGATTTTTTCAATATATAAAAGGTAAGAGAGTGGGAAAAATAGACATTAGACCACTAGAAAATGTGGCTGGAGAAGTAATAATAGGAAACAAAGAAATATCAGATGAACTGAATACAGGTAGTTACTTTGCATCCGTCTTCACAGTGGAAGACACCAGTGGGATACCAGAGCTCCAGGAGAACCAGGGGGCAGAGGTGAGTGCAGTGACCATTACTGAGGAGAAGGTTCTGGAGAAATTGAAAAGTCTGAAGGTGGATAAGTCACCTCGACCGGATGGACTACACCCCAGGGTCCTAAAAGAGATAGCGGAGGAAATTGTGGAGGCATTAGTGATGATCTTTCAGGAATCACTGGAGGAAGGAAGGGTCCCAGAGGACTGGAAGGTGACTAATGTAACACCACTGTTTAAGAAGGGAGGGAGGCAGAAGATGGGAAATTATAGGCCGGTTAGCTTGACTTCGGTCATTGGTAAGATTTTAGAGGCTGTTTTTAAAGATGAGATCACAAAGTACTTGGAAGTGCATGGTAAAATAGGACTGAGTCAGCACGGCTTTGTCAAAGGGAGATCGTGTCTGACAAATCTGTTAGAGTTGCTTGAGGAGGTAACAAGGAAGTTCAACAAAAGAGAACCAGTGGACGTGATTTATTTAGATTTCCAGAAGGCCTTTGTCAAGGTGCTGCAGAGGAGACTGTTAAATAAGTTAATACCCATGGTGTTCAGGGTAAGATCCTGGCATGGACAGAGGATTGGATGACTGGCAGAAGGCAGAGAGTGGGGATAAAGGGGTCTTTTTCAGGATGGCAGCCGGTGACTAGTGGTGTGCCTCGGTGCTGGGACCACAACTTTTCACAATATACATTAATCATCCGGAAGAAGGTACTGAAGGCATTGTTGCTAAGTTTGCAGATGATACAGAGATCTGCAGAGGGACAGGTAGTATTGAGGAAGCGAAGGGGCTGCAGAAGGACTTGGACAAGCTAGGAGAGTGGGCAGTGAGGTGGTAAATGAAATACAATGTGGAAAAGTGTGAGGTTATGCACTTTGGAAGGAGGAATTTAGGCATCGACTATTTTCTAAATGGGGAAATACTTCGGAAATCAGAAGCATAAAGGGAGTTGGGAGTCCTTGTTCACGGTTCTCTTAAAGTTAATGTGCATGTTCAGTCGGCAGTTAAGAAGGCAAATGCAATGTTAGAATTCATGTCAAGAGGGCTAGAATACAAGGGACCCTTTTGAGGCTGTATAAGGCCCTGGTCTGACCCCATTTGGAGTATTGTGAGAAATTTTGGGCTCCGTATCTAAGGAAGGATGTGCTGGCCTTGGAAAAGGTCCAGAGGAGGTTCACAAGAATGATCCTTGGAATGAAGAACTTGTCGTATGAGGAACATTTGAGGACTCTGGGTCTGTACTCGTTGGAGTTTAGAAGAATGAGAGGGGATCTTATTGAAACTTACAATACACTGTGAGGCCTGGATAGAGTAGACGTGGAGAGGATGTTTCCACTTGTAGGAAAAACTAGAACTAGAGAATACCATCTCAGACTAAAGGGACGATCCTTTAAAACAGAGATGAAGAGGAATTTCTTCAGCCAGAGGGTGGTGAATCTGTGGAACTCTTTGCCGCAGAAGGCTGTGGAGGCCAATTCACTAAGTGTCTTTAAGATAGAGATAGATAGGTTCTTGATTAATAAGGGGATCTGGGGTTATGGGGAGAAGGCAGGGGAATGGGGATGAGAAAATATCAGCCATGATTGAATGGCAGAGCAGACTCAATGAGCCAAGTGGCCTAATTCTGCTCCTATGTCTTGTGGTCTTATGGCCCCCTGCCGAACATGGGCAGCAAGTCTAGCACCTCCGGCTCTTTGCCTGTGAGCAAAGATGGCTACTCAGCTCGTCAGCTCCCCACAGAAGCCCTTCTACCATGTTCACGTTTTTAAAAAGGAGTACAAATCGACAACAGTGTGACCACTTGCTGGGGAGGCCAATGAATCACAAGAGGCCATTGGATAAGGGGTGGCTCCCGTTAATTGTATGGAAATAGGGCTTAAGGGGTCATATTTGGTTTCTCGGCATGCTACGGCGAGATACCAATTTCGCCTATGGGAACGGGCAGTTGCACCTCAAAGTGTTCTCATTTTCGGCCTCTCCGGCTATTCACCAGCCTTGTTTCACTCGAGTGAGAGCACAACGAGCCTACAAAATCGCATCCTATGTCTCAAAAACCAATGGAGAAATTTCAATGAAACTTGATTCACAGATAGATTATGGCCTGCAGAAGAACTGATACTTTGGCAAAGAGGCAGTTCCTAACCCTGGAATTTAGAACAAGTAGGGAAATTGATATACTTTTATGAATCTTGTGGTTGTTTGAATTAGAATCTTGCTGATTGTTTTAAATGTTATGGATTGTCACAGCTGTCAAAATTTGAGCAGACCTTTCAGAGCAGGTTGTTAGGTATGGATTCGCCTGAGGCTTGCTCAGTGAGATGGACATTCTTCATAAACAGATTTGTTTTTGCTGCTTTGTAGTCACAGAGCATCAACCAAGCAGAAACAAATCTCAAGGAAGAGCTGCATAGTTGGAATAATATTAACACAGTATGGTGCCGAGGTGGAGATGGTTGACAGCTTCAAAGTCCTAGGTGTGCACATCAACAACAATCTCTCCTGGTCCACCCACATTGACACTGTGACCAGGAAAGCACAACAGTGCCTATACTTCCTCAGGAATCTAAGGAAATTTGGCATGCCCACATTGACTCTTACCAATTTTTACAGATGCACCATAGAAAGCATCCCATCTGGCTGCATCACAGCCTGGTATGGCAACTGCTCGACCCAACACCATAAGAAACTACAGAGTTGTGAACACAGCCCAGTCCATCACGAGAACCCACCTCCTATCCATTGACTCTTGGAAAAGTGGGCAGCATGATTAAAGACCCCTTTCACCAGGGTTATTCTCTCTTACAACCTCCTCCGTTGGGCAGAAGATACAAATGACTGAGAACAAGCACTAACAGATTCAAACACAGCTTCTTCCATGCTTTTACCAGACTCCTGAATGACCTCTTAATTACTGAAATGATCTCTCCACAAATCTTCTCCACTGTTGTAGCACTACACTCTGTATGCTTCATCCAATGTCTATGTCTATTGTTGTTGAAAACCCACCACTATTCTTGGAATTCTCCCTGTACCATAAAGGGTTGACATTCTAAATGTTGAACAGGGATTCTCTCTCCCTGACCCCGATGTAGGCTTCGGTGGGTGCTATTCAGGTCAAACTATATTTTCAAGCTATCCCCCGGTATAACCCATACCTTCACCGAAGATTTCATCTACTTACCACTTAGTAGCATCGATCCTGGGTCCCGCATTGCTAAGTAAGTAAAGTAGCCTTAGGAATAACCACTGTTTCAGGTTAAATTAAGTTATTTTGTTATTATATTTTATCTTTTAAAAGCTGCAATCACTTTCTTTACAGAAAGGTAAAAAGAACTTGCTTCTAAATCCTTCTGGTTGGTTGAAGGGACCTTCAGGCCCAACTTGACAATAAATTGTCTTTAAAGTCTGGTCTTTTTTAGATGTATTCGCTGGTGAGCTCGGTTGCTATGTCTTGTCGATCCCATGTACTGAGCTATGAGAGCTGACTCTGCTGGCTATCTCTGAGCTGACTCTGAGCTGATTCTGCCTCCTCTTTAAATTCTAGTCTTCCTTAGATGGTATTCGCTGTTTTAGCTTGGCTGCTATGTCTTATCTTTCCCACGACTGAGGTGGCTGTAAGCTGAATCTGCTTGCTTCTCTTGTTCCTTCTCTCTGGGTTCTGGTTCTTCTCTGGTCTCTGGGTTTATATTCTCTTTCTAACAGTTATTAAGTCTTTATGACCTTATTGTAAAGTAACTATTAGTTCACTTTGATTGTAAAAAAGTATCTTTGATCTAAACATTCTAATACAACTAAGTATTCATTTTGACATGGCCTCACCTCTCAGGTCTCTGATTACATTGTTCCCTTTGTGATGTTCAAAAATGCTTTGGTTTCAATAGAGGTGTTAATTTTGCTTTGGTTCCTGTCATTTCTATAGTTCTATTTTCCAATTGTTTTCCCAGCTCATAACTTTGACTTTGATTTTGGCTTTAAATTATGTTTCTCGTAGACTGATAGTCTCCAAGTTTTCTTTAATTTACCTGATATCGGCAGAACATCACACCTAGAATTGTCACCATTTTCAGCTGACCCTCATCC
This sequence comes from Scyliorhinus canicula, assembly GCF_902713615.1. Taxonomy (NCBI): domain Eukaryota; kingdom Metazoa; phylum Chordata; class Chondrichthyes; order Carcharhiniformes; family Scyliorhinidae; genus Scyliorhinus; species Scyliorhinus canicula. The sequence goes on along the minus strand of NC_052150.1, from coordinate 162,004,777 downwards.
TTTCCTTTCCAGCTGCTTACTAAGAAAGTTGATTTCAATGAAGGTCTGAAACATTGCTTTTAGCTGTATGCTAAAATCCACTTGTTATAACTTGAAAGGTTTACATTTATCACGTGAAACCCTCATCCATGCTTTTCCAGATGCTTACTAAGATGGTTAGTTTCAATGAAGGTGTGAGCCATTGTTTTTAACTTCGTACAAAGATCCTGTGTGTTTGCTAAGCCTGTTTGGGAGAAAGAATCTGCATTTTATATTCCTGATCTTTGCAGCTGCTATTAACCCTTCGTGGGATCTTTCCCTGTATTCTCTGATGTTTCTCTCAGACCAGATATTGGCAGACTTCCATGTTTCAAATGACACATCTTTCCATATTTTCAATTAAACTATGTATTTGCGTTGTGTATTTATCGTATGCCCTATGTTTTTCATGTATGGAACGATCTGCCTGGGTTTTACGCAGAACAATACTTTTCACTGTACCTCAGTACAAGTGACAATAAATCTAAATCAAATCAGATCTACGGAGTTCCCCCTTCACTTGTTTAAAAGTGTGCTGGTCAGATTAAATCTTACATTGACCACTCATTTAAATCATTCATGTAACACTGGAACCATGTCCAAAGCTGGTAAAGACATCCTTCCTCCACTATCCTTCAGGGCCTTTAGTGCCCACATCAGAGAACCTGAACTTTGTCTCTCTAGATAGTTCAGATACCCTTTAACATTGGCATCTCTTCCAGCCAGCGCACTCCACACCTTCACTGGAAGTGAGTGAGTGGCAGCTTACATCTGGCCATTGGGAAATTGTGTCTAATCAGCACTTGAGTGCTAAGCTTGCTGTTGCCCATTTAAGTAGCTGCTGGCAAGTTTCAATTTCCATACCCATCAATTAGACCAATAATGATGTGCTTAACCCAGACTTTCAACCAGACATTCAATTAGTACCTGTTTACATCACTTGGTTAAAATGATCCCCCCCCCCCTCTATATCCCCAATGACCTCTCATTTGCATGCAATGCACTGTCGCAGACGCCATGAAACTCTGCATACCTCAGTGATTTCTGTGAAATATATATATTTTAAAATTTAGAGTAGACAATTCATTTTTCCAAATAAGGGGCAATTTAGCATGGCCAATCCCACCTACCGTGCACATCTTTTTTTGTTTTGAGGGGCGAAACCCACGCAAACACGGGGAGAATGTGCAAACTCCACGCAGACAGTGACCCAGAGTTGGGATCCAACCTGGGACCTCGGCGTCGTGGGGCAGCAGTGCTAATCACTGCGCCACCGTGCTGCCCTTGCCAGGCTTCCTTCGAGCAGGAACTGAATCAGATTTCTGTGAAATGTATTTAGTCTCACAATTAATCACCATTTCAGGGACCAAAACACAGGCACTCTACGCAGAATGAATAGAGATTGTGTCCACCATGGGGGAAACCACCGACTGGGAGAGATGGAGATGCATGATTTACTCAGCAATACTCTGAAGGAACATGCTCTTTCATGCTGGGCCATAAAGCTTGGAGACGATAAAAAAAACACTTCATTGTGCACAATATTAAATGTACCAATGTACTCTCACTATGTGTTTCAATAAGAGAAATTATAAGTAGCATGGTATGTTAATTAAGAAATTATATGGAAAGCATAAGATGCCGATTTGCGACACATGTTTAAACTGGTCCCTGCTGTATAATGTAATAAGGTTCTCAAAGGTTTTACAATTTTTGTCCCCTTTGGTTTAATTAACTTTCCTTCTGAGCACTCTTTAAACTGTGACAAGTAGCCAAGAAGATATTCTGTGGTAATTAACTTTTTCTATTAACTATTGTTAACATTGTTTTAAAGGCCAGGGGCTGGATTCTCCGATTTTGAAGCTATGTCCTGAGGAAGTGTCTGGTTTTCCAATGAAAAAATTGGTGAGGCCCCAGCACTGATGCTCCGACCGGTAAGGGGCTAGCAGCCACGCCACGTAAAACGCACGGCCTTCCCGATATAAGCGGCTGGAGAATTGCTGGCCGTGCATGCGCACGGTGACGACCTGCAGCAGTCGCGCTGTACAACATGGTGTCGGCCGTGCGTGGAACCGACTTGCCAGATAGTGCCCCCTGGACACCACTGAGCTACCCCTGGGCCACCCTCCACCAGTGCTCCCAGCCCCCCTGCCGAAGCCCCCCCTAGCCAGCAGCACTGATCCCCCTCAACTGTGGCTGCGCCGGACATAGGCCGCAATCACCACGACGGGTTCACAAAAATGGAGAGCTCATGGGTCCCGTGCCATTGGGAACTTGGCCCATTGGGGGCGAAGCATCGGGGGAGGGCTTTCAGGTAACGTCATGAGGTCGTACCAGCGGCGTACTCCTCGATGTTGCCGTTTTGTAGAGGGTTGAGCATCTAAAAACAGGTGCCGTCCCAATTCAGTCGTAAACAGGGATTATCCGTCCCAGGTCTTTGCTGAAAGATGAGCCCAGAAGACCAATGTTTAAATCTTGTTCTCAATCCCATCAATTGTTGTTAAATTGTGGCTGCCACAAAAAGATGTGGACATGCCGGTGTTGGACTGGGTGAGCACAGTAAGAAGTCTTACAACACCAGGTTAAGGTCCAACATGTTTGTTTCAAACATTAGCTTTCTGAGCACTGCTCCTTCCTCAGGTGAATGAAGAGGTAGGTTCCAGAAACATCTATATAGACAAATTCAAAGATGCCAGACAATGCTGAGAATGCGAGCATTGGCAGGTGATTAAGTCGTTACAGATCCAGACTTAATCACCTGCTAATGCTCGTATTCTAAGCATTGTCTGACATCTTTGAATTTGTCTATATAGATGTTTCTGGAACATACCTCATCATTCACCTGAGGAAGGAGCAGTGCTCCGAAAGCTAGTGGTTGAAACAAACATGTTGGACTTTAACCTGGTGTTGTAAGACTTCTTACTGTGCCACAAAAAGAAGCTGCGTAGAAAAATGATCTGAATTTTCAGTGTCACCATGGCTGGCGCGTTTCACCAGGGAGGGTGCACCCCTTCACCAAGATCCTCAACAGTCCATGAAGAACAGCAATTGAGATTGATGAGAGGCTCATTGAAGGGCATGTTTTGAGTTAACCGGGATTCACGGGCTGAACATGCTGTCTGGGGTGGGTCAACTGAATGGAGTGGACACAGAGGAGAGAGCCACCTCAAGGAAATAGCCACCATGAAAGGGTGATCAGGACAGAGGGGGACTCAGTCTTAGACAGATTGTGGTTACAATAAGTGCTCCAACAGTGCAAGTTGGGTCAGGCTTGGTTGTCACCCTCATAGCATCACGGGGCCATAGGGGAAGGGGGCAAAGTCACTGAACGTAATTATGAGCACACTCAGCACAAGGAAACTGCAGCTAGGAATGGATTGGATTGGATTGGATTGGATTGGATTTGTTTATTGTCACGTGTACCGAGGTACAGTGAAAAGTATTTTTCTGCAAGCAGCTCAACAGATCATTCAGTACATGGAAGAAAAGGGAATTAAACAAAATTCAAGAAAATACATGAGAATACATAATAGGGCAACACAAGATATACAATGTAACTACATAAGCATTGGCATCGGTTGAAGCATACAAGGTGTAGTGTTAATGAGGTCAGTCAATAAGAGGGTGATTTAGGAGTCTGGTGACAGTGTGGAAGAAACTGTTTTTGAGTCTGTTCGTGCGTGTTCTCAGACTTCTTGATCTCCTGCCCGATGGAAGAAGTTGGAAAAGTGAGTTAGCCGGGTGGGAGGGATCCTTGATTATGCTGCCCGCTTTCCCCTTGAATGGGGGCACAACTCACAAATTTTGGGTCCAGTGGCAATAGGAAGCAACAGCCTCCAAAGGAGGGCCAGAGGCCCCGGCATCAGGAGTGCAGAGGAAAGGGCCAAGGGGCAGGAAGGACATGGAATCCATAAATTTCAGCATAGGATCTCTGAGTGAAGAAGGAGCCACCTTGAGATGACCAAGAACCAAAGATGCTGGAGACTGTGAATGAGATTCCCTGGCCTCCCCATTGTGTGTTTCTCAGGATCATGAGGTGGCCTCCCGTCAACTGGTGATGGGAGTTTTTGGTCCCGCTGCTGTCGATGGGAATCCACCCCAGCTTCCGGAAATCCCGCAGTGGGGGTGCGCTGTCAGCCGGACCAGAAGATCCGCCAGCATTAACAGCCGGAAGATCTCGCCCTGTGACTCTCCAGGTTAATGATCACAGAGATCAGTGACATTGTTGCCAAAGACCTCCAACCACGCAGCACTGGTTGACATGCCCTTCAAATAGAAATCAAAGTTATTGAACATCTTTGCTTCTGGTTTGTTTTAAGGATTAGCTGCAGACCTTGGTAGCATATCACAAGCAGCTGTTCATCATTGCATCTCACAGGTCACTGATGCCCTGATTATGGGAGCTGGGCAATACATGCAACTCTAAACCGATGAGGCCTTGCAGACAAAAAGATTTTCCTGGATTCTCCAAGTGTATATGCTGCACCCATGTGGCCATCAAGACACCTAGTGATCAGCCGGTGAGCTTCATCAACAGAAAGGGCTTCTGCAGCCTCAGTGCTCAACTGTTCAACTTCTGTGATCACAACAAGAGCTTCTGTCATGTGTATGCTTGCTTTACTGGCAGCGGCCATAACACCATCATCCTTTGCCAACTCAGACTGCCACAGCTTTTCACTCCGCCTCTCAAATTCTGTGAATGGATTCTCAGGAACAAGGTTGTCCCTTGAAAAGATGGCTACTCACCGCTCTGTGAGGGCCCGGCCAGAGCTACCTGCTCAATAGGGCAACCATTGAGCAGATCATCAAGCTTTTGAAGATGCAATCTGGGCACTGGGGCTGGTCAAATAGCACCTGGCATAACCATCCTGCAAGGGTCTCACGATTGTTTTGAAAGAGGAGGAGCAGGGCCTGGATGAGGAGGCGGAGAAGGGAGGTGCAGAACATAGAGCTGCTTCAGCTGCACAGGGAGGTGGTTGGGAGTTTCAGGCTCTTGTAAGGATACCATCTGATGCAGGTTCATTTTGACTAAGCCCCAATGACACAGAAGGGTCAGTGTGTTCTGGAACTCACGCTGCACTCTCTGTGCCTAAGATAATTGGAAGCACATTTGTTGCTAATGGTCTAGGTACAGCTCCTTTTCCTGTGAATCCTGAGGCCCTGCATCTGTACCCAGCTGAGTTCTGTGTCAGCTCTCCATCCTCAGAGAGGAACTACCCACATGTGACTCTGGTACCCCTTGATGACTAGGATCACGCACAGTGCCACCTTCCTAGACGCCTGCAAGGACCTCCTAAGCAACTGCGTCTGCGCTGGTGGCCATGCATCTTTAAGGTGTGACAGTGTTTCTTCTGAGCTTTAATATGGCCACGTTTGGCCTGGTGTTACATAGAAACATAGAAGATAGGAGCTGTAGGACATTTAGCCCTTTGAGCTTTCCTTGCCATTCAACATGATCATGGCTGATCCTCTATCTCAACGCCATACTCCCAAGCTTTCCGCTTACTCCTTGACACCTTAGAGTCTAGAAATTTATTTTCTTCTTAAATATATTCAGTGACCTGGCCTCGACAGCCTTCTGTGGTACAGAATTCCATAGGTTCACCACCCTCTGAGTAAAGACCATTCTCTTTATCTCAGTCCAAAATGGCCTAGCTGAGACTGTGAACCCTTGTTCTCGACTTCCCCCAGCCACAGGAAACAACAGCCCTGCATCCAGCCTGTCCAGCCCTGTAAGAATGAAATGAAAAAATGAAATGAAAATCGCTTATTGTCACAAGTAGGCTTCAAAGAAGTTACTGTGAAAAGCCCCTAGTCGCCACATTCCGGCACCTGTTCGGGGAGGCTGGTACGGGAACTGAACCGTGCTGCTGGCCTGCCTTGGTCTGCTTTCAAAGTCAGAGATTTAGCCCAGTGTGCTAAACCAGCCCCTTATGTTGTATGTTGTATGTTTCAATGTTGTTGTAATGAAATGGAAGAAAAAATGAAAATCACTTCTTGTCACGAGTAGGCTTCAATGAAGTTACTGTGAAAAGCCCCTAGTCGCCACATTCCGGCGCCTGTTCGGGGAGGCTGGTACTGGAATTGAACCGTGCTGCTTGCCTGCCTTGGTCTGCTTTAAAAGCCAACGATTTAGCCCAGTGAGCTAAACCAACCCCTCATATGTTGTATGTTTCAATAAGATTCCTTTAATTCATTCTTCTAAATTCCAGTGAATACAAGCACAGTCAACCCAATCTCTCCTCACTGACAATCCTGCCATCCCAGAAATCAGTCTGGTGAACCTTCCCTGGGATTCCTCTATGGCAAATATATCCTTTCTTAGATAAGGAAACCAAAGCTGCACATAGTACTGCAGGTGTGATCTCACCAAGGCCCAGCTACAATAAGAAATCCTTGCCCCTGTGCTCAAGTCTTCTTGCAATGAAGGCCAACATATCACTTGCCTCCCTAAGTACTTGCTGTGCCTGCGTGCTTGTTTTCAGTGACTGGTGTACTAGGACACCCAGGTCCCTTTGTATGTCAACATTTCCCAATCTATCACCATTTAAGTAATACTCCGCCATTCTGTTTCTCCATCCAAAGTGGATTAACTTCTTATTTATCTACATTACACTGCATCTGCCATGTATTTGCCCATTCACTCAACTTGTCTAAATCACATTGAAGCCTCTTATTGGTGGGGGAGGAGATCTAATTGCCTGGATATCTGCATCAAGGGAAAATGCATCCTGCAAACTAGCCTTGAGAGCAGAAACCTCTGTCGTGCTGAGGCTTCCCATTGCAATTCAGTCTGCAGTATGCTGTCGGGCAAGAGGGAGTACAAAGCTTCCCCTTATCAAACGCACCACCATCTCCACCATGAATGTTCATTTCGCCTAGCCTGACTTTCTGGTGGTCTGTGACCATGGCACTGTCCACAGTTCCCTCCACTATGGTGGTGATTATGTTCAGGGATGGAATCCCTCCTCTTGTCTAGATCTTTCTATGTGCTTATTTCTCCTGCACGGTCAAAAGAGAGTGAGATAAGGTACAGCTGCCATCTATCGGCAGCAGCTCCTATTCATTAGAAACTGCACATTTCTGTGGTTTTAGACCATCAGCGGCACTATAGTTCTGAGCCACCCTGAGGGGTCAGTACGTACTGTGGACACACAAAGGGTGCAATTTAACGAAAACAAAGAGCCTCGTTATGGGTGGGTTTTGCCAGGTGTACAACCCTGTTATCAAACAGGAGTAGTTTATTTTGGGCCTTGGAGAGGAGGTCCTGCCCAGGCCACACTTACCTTCATTTCCTGAACTGAGGAGCTCCGCTCATCAGTGCAAGAAGCGATCAGGGCACCATTTTTTAATGGTGGCCTGATCTCTTGATCCCCCAACACAGCCCCTGGAAGACCCACCCCCCCCCCCCCCCCCCCAACACACCAACTTACCTGTTTCCACACCCCACCTCATAAGACCAGGGAACCCTGTGGCCTGATCTCTGGTGTGGGCAAAATGCCACCTTTGCACTGCCAGCCTGGCACCTTGGCAGTGCCCCTTCAGGGCTGGCATCCACATGGAACTGTCAAGATGCATAGGTGGCACTGCCAGTGTTCCAGGCTGGCAGTGCCAAGGTGCCTGAGTGGCATCAGCAGTGCCAGGGTATCACACTGCCCAGAGGCCAACCACCAGGGGCCTCTGATCGCCTGGGAGACCCCACCATTTGCCATTCTGCCTGGTTCCCGTTTGTGGAGACCCGAATGGGGTCTCCACGGTGAGGGGATTCGATCCCGGGCATAGGTTAACGTGGCCATTAGATTTCGCCCACAAGTTCATGTTCAGGAGCAGCACACTGCCTTAGGCTCCTCAACTGATTTGTTTGCTGAAGGGTGAACACCCAGACACCTGTCCCAGACACATTTCTCGAGCATTTCAGGTCATAAAACCTCTTACACTGCATCCAATTTCTGAGAACTATTTGCATTCAAATCCACTTGGTCTTGGTGGAAGGCTTCCTCTTGCCATCCTCTGGTAAAGGACCTCCTTCTTCTCCCCCATGCTGGAGGAGAACCACCAGGTTCACATCCACAAATCGAGCGGCTGCCTTTCCCGGGTTCCCCAGTGCCCTGCCTCCCCTGAGATATCTTCCAAACTGAAGGTAAGGCAACGAAGCAGCAGCCATAGAATTGGTTTAAATTCGGCCTGCACTTAAGTGTACCACCTTGGCCACTAACTGATCGCCTTGCCAGTTAAGGACATGCCGCCATGAAAAATCGGGCCTAGTATATGTTTTTCCCCGGGTTAGGTCCCAGATCTGGAAATGGTCCTGAGTTCTGTGCCCTACCCCAGAAAGAAAAATCTGCCGAGCACGATGATGTTTGACTGCAATGTACTTTCCGACACCTAAGACTGAAATTTCTTCAGAGGTTTAAAAATGAAAGTTTTCTGACACAGAACCACGGCAAAATGTTATTTTCCTGAATTCTCCAAAGTGCGAAAACGGGAAAGCAGTATTGCAGAAATAAATAAAATACTGTCACAGCCTTGAATTGATACAAACCTCAAACACAATTTCAGGATTTAGATAATGTCAAATGACAACTGTAACATGCGACTTGCAAGTCCCTGAGACTATGTCACGCTATCCCTATTTGATTTTCACCCTGCTGCCAAGTTCAGGTCTACTCAGAATGGAAATGATTACATGATAGTGAAAGCAAGTGAGACAGTTATTTTTAAAGATGTACCATTTGTGTGACAGGCAAAGAAGGTGGAGTTTGTTTTGAAATGTGTTGGCAGCATGTTGATTACCTTGTAAATGTCAAAACATGTTTTAACATTATTATAAGAGAAGAAAGAACTTACCCTCCTCTAATGTTTTAAACATCCTCAGGATGTTGCAACATGTTTCACACCCTGTGAATTACTGTTGAAGAACAGTTATTGTTATGAAGTTAAGCATGGCAACCATGTACCATCTCAGGGAAATGCAAACAGCATTGAAGCGAATAATTAAGTAATCTGGTTGGCAATGCGTTGGCCAGGGCAGTACAAGAACTCTTCTCTCTTCTTGAGCAAGGGACGCTACATTTATTACAAATGGACAAACCTTCAGTTAATATCTCACCTAAAAGATCGCACATTAGATAATAACACATTCCCTCAAACATACGAGCTAAGAGGATTCCCATTAATTTTTGGGGCAATTTTTTTAACAAGATGCACATAGGTGTGTGAAAACCTAAGTGACAAGAGAAAATAAACAATTTAAAAAGTTGACAGCTGAAATAAATAAACGACTCCGAATTAATGTTGATTTGAATTATATCTTGCAGCAAGGAATTATTTTCAACGTCACTGGTCAAGCCACCAGCGAGTGCAATTCAGACAGGGCAAAACTACTCTACTACTCTCATCCTACCTCTCCAATAGGCTGCCGGAGACAGAGTGCGTGATTCTCCGTTAGCTGATGCTAACGGGAGAAAACGCTTGAAACCGGGAAAGGCAATTGGGCGGAGAATCGGTTCCAATGCCAAAGTTGCAGCAGGCGACGATTTGACGCCAAATCCCAATGCTCCAGCACCTCGACAGCGGCGTCAATGTGTTCTGGAACGCACAAACAGTAGACACTGTTTGCATATCATTAACGCGCTCAACCTGGTATTCTCTGGGGCCTCCGTGATTCTCCGCCTCCAATGGGCCGAGTTCCCGTCGGTGTGGTTCTGTGGTTGACTCGTGCTTTTAAAAATCGTAAAACCGGCGTGGTAACTGCTGAAGGAAGGTGGGGCGGGGGGCATATCAAAGTTGTCCAACATCGCCATAGTCTGCTAATAGTTCTGCCGCTGGCCGGGTGGCTTCTGCCAGGGCCGAGGGATGTAGTGGGGGATGGCCAGGAGGTGGGTTGTGGGGTCGGGATGGAAGGGCACAGAACACCATTGTCACAGCCGGCAAGGCATCCATGCAGCTGCATACACAGCTAACAGCCCACTTTGAACTTAGTGCCACGGGTCGTATAGGTGACCCCACAGGGAACCTCCCTGGGTGCCCTCTGTCCCCAGCATTCCAGCACAACCAGTGTCATAATATACACATCAGTATATGATGGTGCAGAGACACACACTGACTGACACATTGCAAGACCAATCAACACACACAACACAGCAGCCAATCACCATTTAGGGCACGGTCACTATAAAGCCAGAGGGCACGAGTTTTCCCGCTCATTCGGGATGCAGCCTCTGAGACAGACAGAGCTCACAGTCAGTAGCACAAACATCCACCATGTGCTAGCAGTATAGGCTGGTCAGGTTAGGCATAGATCTTCAGGCAATCTAACATAGTGTCGACCCACAGTGCAAGTATGTTTAACAGCTCTTAGTTAAATAAAATAGAGTTGTACTATTACAAGTGTTGGTAGCCTGTCTATATTACTGCTAAGGTAAACGCAGTCTCCACAGATCCAGAGTACCCAACACACCAACCAGTGCCATCTTTTTGGCTGGGATAAGTGTATGTAGGTTGTGTAATGTGTATGTGCAGCTGCAGCTTATCAGCCTCCCGAGTGCCTATTGCAGACCCGGCAAATCCAGCACCGTTTTTCATTGGAACCCATTGTATTCCACGTGCTGTTGGTGTTAGCCCCTCAATGGTAGCGGAATCAGTCCAGCTGCGGCGCCAATTTTTCTGTCGTGGAAGTCCATGGATTCGCCGTTGGTAACAGCACTTAAGGCGGGATTCTTCATTGCCCAACGGCAAAATCGTATTCAGCGATCAGGCGGAGAATCCCTGTTTGCGACCGATTTGGGGTCAGCGCCATTTTTCGGATGCTCCGACCCCTCCAAATCGGAGTTATTGAGGCGCACACCGGACACCGTTGTGACGGTGCAGCGTTTTGCTTTGAGGCCCAACTCTGATGCTCCACTCTCGATGGGCCGAGTTCCCGACTGCGCGGATCACATATGATCTGAGTTTTCATAAACCCACCCTGGACTGTATACAGCACTGCCACAGTCGGGCGGGAGCCGTGCTGTTGAAGGGGGGACTTCAGTGAGGGCTGGGGTATGGTAGGGGTGTCCAGGGAGTGGCGAGGGGGTGTCCAGGGGGACACTATTTGGCCGGCCGGGTCCCCGCATGGCCTGAGCCATGTTGTACGGCACGACCGCTGTATGTCGTTGCCATGCGCATGCACGGCCGCAGGCCCGATAATTCTCTGGCCGTTTATGTCGGGAACAACAAGGGTTTTACTTGGCACGGCTACTAGCCCCCCACTGGGGGGAGCATCGGTACGAGGGCAGCGCTGACTTTTTCATTTTAAAATTAGACACTTCCTCCGGACATAGCCTCAAAATCGGAGAATCCAGCCCTTAGTCTCAGAAACAGAGAATCCCGCCCAGAATATCTTGACCTTCACTTGTATTCTCATACCACCTTTCAGGTGGCTGACATTATGTTATACTATTATAACTGTATCCTATAGTTTATAATTCTCTCAATTGAAAAACTGTGTGAAGTAATTTTCACCATGTCTGCATCAACAGTCAGAAGGTGCCTTGTTACACAAGAACCTATTACAGTTTTACTGCTGTGGTCTTATCTGAATGAGTCTTGTTCAGCGGCACCCCATATTGGTCCAAGATGGTACAGTACCCTTCCTTGAATCTGTCACAGTCTGTGTGGATGAGAAAAATGAATGCTGTGTTTCTTGCAGTTCATTTTTTTCTTTGATACTGCTGCTCTGTTGCAAACTGACTCAGAGAACCTGTGTATCTAATAAAAGTAGGATTTTTTCCTTATAAAGCATTGAGTTTTTAAAAATTTCTTGGGAAATGCCTGATGATTCTTTGTGAATCAGAACTGAAAATAAACCTTGCAAAATTTAGCTTTTGTGAAAGAGAACTGGAGATCCTAGAGGTTAAAGCTGAACATTTTTAACCAAGAGAAAATCATCATGTAAAAGAACAGGTTCCAACAGAAACACAAGAAATTAATTTAACTGCAAATAAAAGTGTTTTTGCTAAAAGGTCCCATGTTTCAGTAATATTAGGAACAGAACTCATATCCTGGCAAAAGTCTGCCTGAGGAAATATTTCTAAGATTAAAAAGAATTATCTTCGTCCGCAGGAAGACATTTTCTTGATATATGTATATTTTAATCTGATTGAAACTGTTTTTAAAAGCTTCTTCCTCAGAAAACGTAATCTCAAATTTTAACTGCATTGAGAATGTGCCTCAGGCACATTTTTTTAAAATATGTTCGTCACACAAAATAACTACAAGTGTTATACTGATTTCTTAAAGACATTGGTGGTAAATTTCTGTGGGGGCTCCCTTGCTTGATCGTCCACTGTGTCTTTGGTGGAAGGTCTGCAAAAAAACCTGAAACAAATGGCATAAACCCCGTCCGTGTATTTTATCCTCAAAAAAATCCAAATTGGAGCTCAACCAAACAGAAATTAAACTATGGAGTTCCAACAGCTCACCAGGCTAAATTGCTGGCTTTTCAAGCAGGCCAGCAGCACGGTTCGAGTCCCGTACGAGCCTCCCCGGACAGGCGCCGGAATGTGGCGACTAGGGGCTTTTCACAGTAACTTCATTGAAGCCTACTCGTGACAATAAGCAATTTTCATTTCATTTCATTTTTCATAAAGCAATTCAAGGAGAAAAATGTTAAATATTCTTAAATAGGCTTTCAGCCTTCAAAGATTATTTTGACTATGGAAAAGCCTCATTTGTGAAGCACTACGTTTTAATTTATCCATTTGCTGCAAAGCAGCAAATTTGCACATATCGTATCCATCTGCCGGAGATCTAACATGCATGTGACAATAAACCGAATCAATCAATACTTAGGAGCTTCCGAATATAGCTCCTGAGAAATCCAGAATTTGTATTTGTTCAATTGGAAAACACACAAATTACATCGGGTCAAGGGTAGGTAAGGAAACATTTGTAAGATTCCAAATTCATAGATCCTCAGATGTGTGCAGGAGATACTGCAGCTTAACTCGCAAAAACTATCCTGTCTACTTACATAGAGCATATGATTCCTGCTGCTTGACAACCAGGATGATGGGTATAAGGGTATGGCTTTCCTGAAGTTGAATAAAATATTCCCATTTTTTAGTGAGACATCTACCTTTCCATATCCCATTAATTAGGCAGAGTGAAGGGCAGCACGGTGGTGCAGTGGTTAGCACCCTGCCTCAACGCGCCAAGGTCACAGGTTCGATCTCCGCTGTGTCACTGTCCGTGTGGAGTTTGCACATTCTCCCCGTGTTTGCGTGGGTTTCGCCTCCACAACCCAAAGATGTGCAGGGTAGGTGGATTGGCCACACTGAATTGTCCTTAATTGGAAGAAAAGAATTGGGTACTCTAAAAATGTTTTGAAATTAGGCAGAGTGAGCGGATCAAACATAGAACAGTACAGCACAGAACAGGCCCTTCGGCCCTCGATGTTGTGCCGAACAATGATCACCCTACTCAAACTCACGTATCCACCCTATACCCGTAACCCAACAACTCCCCCTTAACCTTACTTTTTAGGACACTACGGGCAATTTAGCATGGCCAATCCACCTAACCCGCACATCTTTGGACTGTGGGAGGAAACCGGAGCACCCGGAGGAAACCCACGCACACACGGGGAGGACGTGCAGACTCCGCACAGACAGTGACCCAGCCGGGAACCGAACCTGGGACCCTGGATTTGTGAAGCATTTATGCTAACCACTATGCTACCGTGCTGCCCCTCAAATCAGAAATACTGTGGACCTGACTGGCTCAGGTAATGAATTACAAAGCTTTCAATAAAGAATTAGGCTGTCTTGATTTGAACCTTCCATCAGTTGGTATGTCAACTTGGAGACATCTCTACCAAGAAACCCTGCTTACCTCCGCATCACGAAATGTAATCACTAGTTGGTAATTAAAAATTGGAGGGTCTGAAATGGAGATGGGCATGTGGAGGAATCTTACACTGAACAGTTTTTGACAAGTAAGCCTGGTGTAAAGCATTGGGCTTAAATGTCCAAAACTTTAAGCAACTGCAAAGGCTCATTACACCTATCATATGTTGAAGACAGGTACATATCTATCTTTACCTAAAGGGTAATTCAAAGACTTGGAACAATAGTTACTGGATGACTAAATGTAAAAATATGCTTTCCTGCAACTTGGGTTCAGTGCCCACAGAGGGTAGGTTTCAGAAAGGCAAGAGCCCATCCCTTACAATAGCTGGTATTGCAGCATCATATGTGTGCTGAATACAAGATGATGGCAATACATTCACTAATCCAACAGTGAGTCATATTACTAACCCTGGTGTTTCGTGAGAGGTTTCTGGTGACTAACTGCTGTCTGCCCAGCATGTCCTCAAAATAATGATCATCAGAAAACACAGTAGAGGCAAAGAAAATCCTGTGGAAGAAACGTCTACTGTAATTTCCAACAGAGCTAGACCTTAGGGTGTGAAACTGGCTGCATATCTCTCCAGTAATCAGACTCTGCTACCTATATTGTAATTGATCAAATTTAAATAAAGGGGCCGAATAATCTGAGCAATGACAATCACCGTCAGATTGTCACTCTGCTGCTCTTTAGTTACCTTGTGCTAGAGCTACGGATTTCTCAAACTTCCAGGCCAGGCCCCCTGGGTAATGTGGAGCATACCTGCACCTGGGATCCTTCCCTCTTAGTGTACGAGCGCGAGGGGAAGCCAAATCACATCCCCGTTTTTACAGCACTAGTTACTGTATTCTGATAGATTGCAATGTTCCAAAGCCACTTTGGCAAGCAAAGGAGAGAAGTGTGCAAGGTTAGTGAATGAGGAAGTCGGGTGGATCATGCAGGGGTGCAGCCGTGGGGTTGGGAGGGAAGTGGGGTTGGGGAGATAGTGAGGGGGGGCTGCATGCGGGTCAGTGGTGTAGTGGAAGTAGGTTGGTTGGGGTTGGGGGGGGGGGGGGGGGAGTTCTTAGGCCGGAGGGGGCAGGTGGGGGTAATCGAGGGGTCCAGTGGAGAGTCAGGAAAGGATTTCAGTAATATAATTACCCAGTAGTTAGTTTTAATCCTTCTAACTTTTCTGGGCAACTATTTTGCTGATTGAGACAGATCCATCTGAAGTCTCTGACTTGAACTCATTTTCAGAGGGTTTCAGCCAGAGGATAATCATCTGGAAGCTCAGACTTCCCAAGCAATTCCTGTGCAGTCAGTGTACGATGATCTGAACCATTATAATCAGAAAACTCATCAGAACTGCTCCCACTACTTCACCCCAAACAGATTGAATGCTTCCAGTGAAGTAGCACCAGTAGAGCAGAGAGCCAGGGATGTGGGAAATGGACAGTGAGCACAATGGTGTTGAGTGTTAGTGACTGATATTGATACAGAGATTGCTGCATTAGAGGCCTGCTGAGTCAGGTTGAAAAAGGTCGTCATTTCAAGCTTCCAAAATGAGCCCAGACAGCAACACAAGAGATGCAGGACCATATTTCCCAATCGGTTTGAGAAAACCTGACCTGGGCACTTTTCCACCTTCTGAAATGCCCAGCCGACCCATGTGTGACTTTTCCCAGGACTTGTGTCTTTTCACACAGGTATCAGGTTCATCGTGCATTTTACTAGCTGCAATGAAGATCATGAGGAATGTAGGTGCAGGGGAGGTTGGTTTGAAGGTTTGCCTCAGTTTTCTCACAGAGCAGCCCAGCTCCCAGAATCAGTTAAAGGCCCTGTAAACTTCACTTCTCGTTCCCTACCACCCACTCATCATCTCCAGGTCATGCCCATGTCCGGCTTGGGTCACTGTCTGTGTGGAGTCTGCACGTTCTCCCCATGTCTACGTGGGTTTCCTCGGGTGCTCTAGTTTCCTCCCACAAGTCCCAAAGGACGTGCTTGTTAGGTGAATTGGACATTCTGAAATCTCCCTCAGTGTACTCAAACAGGCACTATAGTGTGGCGACAAGGGGATTTTCACAGTAACTTCATTGCAGTGCTAATTTAAGCCTACCTATGACACTAAAAAGGTTATCATTAATCTTGCATTTGCCAATTATTTGCCCATTCAGCCAGCCTGTCCAAGTCACCCTGCAGTCTCTTTGCATCCTCCTCACAGCACACACTGCCACCCAGCTGAGTGTCATCTGCAAATCTGGAGATATTGCATGCAATTCCTTCGTCCAAATCATTACTGTATTTTGGGAATAGCTGGGGTCCCAGCACTGAACCCTACGGTACACCACTAGTCACTGCCTACTACTCTGAAAAGGACCCGTTTATTCCCATTCTTTGCTTCCTGTCTGCCACCCAGTTTGCTATCCACATCAATATATTACCTCCAATACCATGTGCTTTAATTTTGCTCACTAATCTAATCTCTTGTATGGGACATTGTCAAAAGCCTTTTAAAGTCCTGATACACAACATTCACTGGTTCATCCTTGCCCAATCAACTGGTCACATCTTCAAAAAATTCCAGAAGATTTGTCAAGCATGATTTCCTTTTAGTGAATCCATGCTGACTTGGACCAATCCTGTCCTTCCTTAAAGGATATTAATGAACCAGATGGGTTTTTATGACAATCAACAATTGTTCCATAGTTAGGCTTTTAATTCCAGTTTTTTTATTGAATTCAAATTTCACCATCTGCTGTGATGGGATTCGAACGTGTGTCCCCAGCCATTATCCTGTGTCTCTGTATTACTAGTGTTATGGGTCAGGGTTCAGAGAATCCCAAAGTGTATCATGGAGTTCACCTTACCCACAACTTTTAATAGTTTGTGGTATGGGAGCACACGGCTCACTCTACAGGTGTGGTACAGCAGAAGTGGACGAATATTTTTTGAAACAAAACAATGTTTATTCTATGAACTCAAGTTAACATTTTAAAAACAAACAGTGAATATCTTAGCAACCATTAATTCAAATACACCCCCAAAGAATACAACACTAAGTAACCTGTATGCTGTCCTTTTAACATCCAAAAGACTTAACAAACCTTCAAACAGGAGCACATCAGGTTTACATTCAATACTGAGACCTTTTTACAATTCTGAGTTCACCCAAATGATCCATAGATAATCTTTGGATGGCAGAGGTCAACCGGACAGCTCTATTTTAACTTCAGATTCAGCTCACTGGAAAACACAGGCATACCCAAGCTTTTCTCAAACTGAAACTAAAAAGCAGAAGTAGAGCTCAGCTCCACCCACACTCTGACATCACTCCAGTGACACGAGCAGCTCCATTTCTTAAACACCCATTTCTTAAAGGGTACTCTCACATGACACTAGTCCAGTGGCAATACCACTATGCCATTGACTCCCCATTTCTGTTATTACAGCATTCTAAATGCTTCCATTATTCTTGGATCAATAGACCATCTGCTGAGCTGAAGCAATTAGTTTTTGAAACTCATACAAACATTCATAATGGCTACAGCTGTCAGAAGAACTTTTTCCAGCTTCTTTGCCTGAAACTGACAGAACAGACAGGTGCCCCACTTCCTTTTCAAAGCAGAGAGCCTATCAATAGAATCAAGCAGGTCTGGAAATGTTCTTTAACTTTCACAAACAGGAGTTTATTTTTCTAACATCCCGAGCTAGCAATCAATTTTACATCACAACAGAGGTTTTGGCATAGGGGAGAAGGATGGACTGCCAACACCAGGAAAATACTAATTCCAATGAATTAGTAGCACCAATCTAGTGAAAATCTATCTTTTTATGTCTTCAATAAGCGGCAATATTACAAACTGCAATAAACTGCTCCTATACATATTCTCCATTGAGTTCAATATTTGCTCTGCACATTAATTTCCACCTCCATGAGGATAAGTCCTTTTATTTAATTTCCCCATTCAGCCATCAATTATCAGCAATAAATAGCAATCTGTACAGGGAGGCAGGCACAAGGGAACATCATCACTACAAGTTCCCCTCCAAGTCATGACCATTCTCATTCGGATCTATATTACTGCTCCTTCACTGATGCTACATTCTGGAACTCCCTCCTTAAAAACACACTGGGTAAACATACACCACACCGACTGCAAGGGTTTAAGGAGGTAGATTACAATGACTACCTCCAGGACAATTAATGATGGACAATAAATGCTGGCCTTACAAGCGCATTCACATCCCAAGAATAAATAAAAATAGTCCCACTAAGCTGTTCTGTTTTCAGAGCTCCCATACAACAAAGAATATAGCAATCAAAGTGACCTCATCCAAATTAATTTGTATTCTACAATTTTGCATATTGTATATATCCAATATGATTTATTACCTTTACTTAAATAGAAGCTACATGCTATTTCCATCTAGCCTGTTCACTAAAATGGCCAGAAGTTTCAATCCAGGGTCAGAAAACCGACTTTGTGTCGCATTTTCAAGCAATGCTGTATTTAAATGCAGATGCAAAAATTAGGCTTGTGGTAAGCACCTCACCCAATTAGTGGCATAAAACACTCCTAGAAGATAGGAACTGACTCCTGAATGTAATCCTCAAAGGCGGATGACAGCCATAATGTAGCTCGTCATTGCCTTGCAGAAAGGAAATCAGAGGGCCAGCAGCTTCACAGTGCCGAGAAGTGACCAAACAGCCATGGAAATGGAAGTGCATGCAATATGAGACAATAATCCTTACTGCTGTAAGCTTTTCCTCAGGGAGAAAAAAACCACCTCTTGATGGCTTCCCACACTGCATCCAACAGCTACATGTTAAATGCATCAGACTTGGATTTGCCGATCTGGAATTTGAAAGTCATCTCTGGCTCTCTCCAGCCATACGGAGCTTAATGGGCAATTAATTCTGGCCATGCAGGAGCACTATTTTCAATCCCTATTTTCAAAGATTCAGACATTTCCCATTTCTGCTAATCTTCCCAGATTCCACCTGAAGAACCATCCTGAGAATCCCCTCTCAATTCCGTCAGGCAGTTAGCTACTCAACAAGCCAGAAGAGCAATTTTACATAGTATTGATACACATGGGTTGCCTTCAGGGCTCATTTGTTGTGACTAAAATATTAATTCCTAAAGTTATTCAGCCATTCAGATCACTGAACACATTTAGCACACGCAGCCGTAGCACAGAATAAATTCAAAATAAGAAGTCTCAATGAACATACAGTACAGCTGCCTTAGAGTTCCTGTGAGTGTTGTGAAAGCTGGATAGCTATTTCTGGATTGGTGGTGTCAAGTTCTAATTCTGCTGTGGCACATTGAGAGGGAAAAAAACAGGAACTGAAAATGCCTTTAACAGCATTTGTGTTTGTGAATTTTGTGCTAATAGTGAAGACACAGCCATACTTGGAAAACAAACAGTTCCATTTCAAGCACCCTGCATCATGCACTCCTAGGTCACGTATTTAGCACAGGTTTATGCAGAGTAAAGGCTCTTCTTACTTTGTCCCAAACGCACTAGAGCACCCTTAGACCAATATAATATTTTTCAATTGACAAAACCAGGCATCCTGTCGCCCCTCACAATGAGATTGTCAATTTAGTGGTAGCATACATAGAAAACAGAAGCAGGAGTTTGCCATTCGGCCCTTCGAGCCTGCTCCTCCATAAATTAGGGAATTCTGAGCTGTGAGTCATTGCTGCTACAAATTCAGTTGAGAATGATCATTTCATGAAGGACCTTTCCATCAACACAGAAGACTTTCATCTCATCAATCTAAGCCAGTTAAATTTAGACTTCAAAGCAGAAAATAATGCCTAATAAAATGAACTGCATTCCTGCCTTTAAAATGTAAAGATGTTGTGTTGAATATAAATGTAAATACATATTTGCAGTGATTGAAATATAACCCAGATTTTCCCGTAAAAATAATGATGTTCACTGTGTAATTTTTGGTGCACAGAGAATCCAGTAATGTGGCGAGAACAAGGTGCATGGTAAGCTGGGGGTTTCAGGGAGATTTGCAATCAGCCTTATAAAAATGGTATTTCACCATCAACCTGCCCATGGATGTTAAGAAATTACAGGATTGTCACTGTATATATGAATTAAACATAATGCACAAAGTTAAGTTTGGTATTTCATGGCATAACAACCCTGTTAATGAATTGAATCATGCTCCAAACATGTTGTTCAACCTTGAAGGCCCAGAAAGGGAAGAGATGAAATTGCAGGGACGGGGTTCTCCCCTACCCGGCGGGGCGGGGGGTCCCGGCGGGATGGAGTGGCGTGAACCACTCCGGCGTCAGGCCGCCCCAAAGGTGCGGATGTCTCCGCACCTTTAGGGGCCCAGCCCTAACCTTGAGGGGCTAGGGTCGCGCCGGAGTGGTTGGCGCCCCGCCGGCTGGCGGGAACAGCCTTTGGCGCCATGCCAGCCGGGGCCGAAGGGACTTTGCCGGCCGGCGGAAGTCCACGCATGCGCCGGAGCGTCAGCGGCAGCTGACGTCATCCCAGCGCATGTGCAGGGGAGGGGCTCACTTCCGCCTCCGCCATCGTGTGGACTATGGCGAGCATGGAAGGAAAAGAGTGCCCCCATGGCACAGGCCCGCCCGCCGATCGGTGGGCCCCGATCACGGGCCAGACCACAGTTGGGGCACCCCCCGGGACCAGATCGTCCCGCGCCCCCCCCAGGACCCCGGAGCCCGCCCGCACTGCCTGGTCCCGCTGGTAAGGTAGGTAGTTTGATTCACGCCGGCGGGACCAGCATGACAGCGGCGGGACTTCGGCCCATCGCAGGCTGGAGAATCACCGGGGGGGGGGGGCGCCGACAGGCGCGGCGCGATACCAGCCCCCCCCCCCGAATCTCTGGTGCCGGAGACTTTGGGAGACGCCGGGGGCGGGATTCACGCCGGCCTCCGGAGATTCTCCGACCCAGCGGGGGGTCGGAGAATCCCGCCCCAGGACTCCCTCCGGTAAGTAGTAGATTGTTCAAAGAGGTTCGGAAAACGTTATTAACTTTTTAAAAATATATATAAACTCTTACCTTTCCTTTCTGGTTCTATTTCTATCTAATTTAATCCAATTTCCCTGCGCTGTTTCTTTTGCTATTGTTTAATCTATTTCTTTCTCCATCATTAAATCTCATTGGTTTAGGAGATAGGATTATTGGCCCAATCGTAAAAGGTCCCAGATGTCCTCTTGAATTCTCTGTTATACATTTCCAGCAATTCACAATGCAAAAACAGTTGGACCCACAAGGTGGGAGAAAAAACTCCAGCTGATGGTGCAAGATGACCCACTCCAGCAGTTTTTGGGCCAATAACACTGTTAGTTTAAATTTTTTTGCACGTTGTTGTCATTGTGGATTTTAATTTGGTAGAAGCATGGACTAACTAATTTGGAGTGGCAATTAGTGAGTAGAAACTTGAAAATGATCATGCTACTTTAGTGTAACGAAAAGGAAAAAAAGTCTTAAAACATTTTAAATGATAAAATTCTAATATCATTTCTAAATCCAATTTCATCGAATCATAGAATACCTACAATGCAGAAGGAGGCTATTTGGCCCATCAAGTCGGCAACGACCCTCCCAAAGAACACCCTGTCCGGACTCAGTACCCGCCCCATTACCCCATAACCCCACCCGACCTTTGGTCACAAAAGGGCAACTTTTCATGGGCAGTCTACCTAACCTGCATATCCTTGGACTGTGGGAGAAAACCGGAGCACCAGAAGGAAACCCATGCACACACGTGCAAACTCCACCCAGTCACCCGAGGTCGGAATCGAACCCAGGTCCCTGGTACTAAATGATATTTCATGCAATATTATTTTGTATTACAAATATGCAATACTATCACTGCACTCTTACCACCCGCTCTGGGACTGTATCCAAGCATTAGTCACTCCGTTTGTAGATTTGTAGATCAGGGGTGGGATGGGGGGAAATAAAAGTGGATAGAAAAAAAAAGTCGAAAAACTGTGAACTTTTGTATAAAGATTTCAAAGCCAGCAACATTCTTCTCAGACACAATGGGAAGGTGGCACATTCTCATCCATTTACCAGGCTCCATCATGTAAAGCACCCAGTATGACATGTTTATTAATTCTGTCTAATTTTTCAATGGGTAACAATATTTGAGCTGGTAAATCAACTAATGCAGCAGAAGTTAGAGTGGGGTGGGGTGAGAGGGGAGTAGTGGTGAGTGTCAATAAAAGCTTTTAACCTGCTCTTCGGGCGGCACAGTGGTATAGTGGTTAGCACTGTTGCCTCACAGCGCCAGGGACCAAGGTTTAATTCCAGCCTTAGGTCACTGTTTGTGTGGAGTTTGTACATTTTTCCTATGGCTGCATGAGTTTCCTCCGGGTAATCTGGTTTAGGAGGATTGGACATGCTAAATTTCCCCTAAGGTTAGGTGGGGTTACTAGGTTATGAGAATAGGGTGGGGCTCTTTCAGAGGGTCAGCACAGATCTGATGGGCCAAATGGTCTTCTTCTGTACTGTAGTGGTTCTATTCTATAATTCTATGATTTCAGACAGTGGAACGTGGGCAGAATCTTGGTCCCAGCCTCCGATAAGTCCTGATCCCCATCATCTACTTCCTTTGCATCAAAGCTGACAAAGAAGTTTCTGCCCTGTTAGTCTTACTCATCTTCCTCCTTTTATCATTTTCTACTCTTCATTACTCCAATGGATCATCAAGAAAGGAGCACGAGTTAAAAATAGATCAACGAACTACTCCAGCATTATAAAGACAGCAAAGGGTGTGGAAGATTCTGGTTGTCTACAGCCTAACATTAATGCCATAGAAATGGCAATGTCTGTACCTGATAGCCTATACTGCCTCGTCTCGCACTCCATAAATAGAGTACCTTCCCAGTGGCATGCTCTTTATTACAGGCAACCTCTTTGATGTTGTGAATGCCACTCCAGTGCATTATTTCTCGTGGGCATTTATACAGGCCTTTTTCCTTTACAAGATTATTTGCTTCAGGTGAAAGACAGCATTTGAGTAATAACTCCAAAGTGGCATCAGACAGCTGATGTAACATAATGGCTGCTCCGAATAACTCGCATTCATTTAAATACTTCAACACAGTAAAGCAATTCAAGGTGCTTCACATGAGCATCAGCAAACAAAATCTGAAACAGGGCCAAAGATTCAGATTAGAACAGGTGGCCGAAAGCTTGGAGAATGACGACGTTTGAAGGAGCATCTTAGAGAAGCAACGAGACAGGCAGATTTTGGAAGGAAATTCCAGAGCTTAGGACTGGGCACCTTCTGGTACCTGAAGACATTGTCAGTAAACACAGGCACCATTTGATGCTCCTAGTTGGCCATCTGGTGGCTGAGAAAGAGAATTGCTGCCAGAAAGTCTCCAGATTCTTCAAACCCACGGAAACTAAAATGTTCTAAAATTTGATCCGCATCCAAAACAGTGTTCGATATAAAATGGAAAAGGTAATGTTAACTCTGCCTGCTTGGCAGAAACTGGTTGGACAATCATTAAAATCACTCATGGCCGAAAGCCAAAGAGACCCAGGTTACAATTTTGATCTGCTCTTCTAAGCTGACAGGAAGAACACCTACAGAAAACTGACAGGGTTTGTCTTTAAATATGTAAATAGTTTTCTGATCACTTCATCAGAGTCCAGTTCTTATCTTAACCAGGAACTTGCATCTGGAAATTATCTGAGAAGGCTCTTTTAAATTGAGCTTCATTGCAGAGAATGATGGAGCAACAAGGAAAATTGATACTTTTTTTTTACCCCAGGCTCCCTCTTTGCTGATGCTGTCCTGCCCCGTCTCCTAAGCACTGACCTGATGCCACCCAATATTCTGTTCCCTCCCAATCACCAGATTCCTGTAGAGAGGGAAAATGACTAGGAGAATCCAACTTAAAACAGATGCTGCATTTTTAAATGGAGATTTAAATGTACTAACCTGGTGCATGGCCAGCAATGGCATGAACCAGATTATGTCTGTTGGGAGGGCCCGGGAATAGCGCAAACTGTTTGGTGCTCAGTGCAAATCCATTTCAGGGCTCTCTTGGTATTTTCCCGACATAGCAGGATTTGAGCTGGGTGCAATGTGGCCAGAAAATAGCCCACTTACTCAAATATTTATGATGTGGAGATGCCGGCGTTGGACTGGGGTGAGCACAGTAAGAAGTCTTACAACACCAGGTTAAAGTCCAACATGTTTGTTTCAAACACTAGCTTTCGGAGCACTGCTCCTTCCTCAGGTGAATGAAGCACTGCTCCTTCCTCACCTGAGGAAGGAGCAGTGCTCCGAAAGCTAGTGTTTGAAACAAACATGTTGGACTTTAACCTGGTGTTGTAAGACTTCTTACTGTGCTCAAGTATTTATGGCATTTGTTCTTGAAACACAAAATGCAAGTTCTGAATTTCATTTTAACATGTATATGCACAAACTGTAAGATGTCAGCCATTCAGAACATTTAATATGAATATTCATGGGCGAGATTCTCCATTGCCCGATACCAATATCGTAATCGGCGATTGGGCGGAGAATCCCTTCCGATGCCCAAATTGGGGGCGGTGCCGGTTTTTAAGTCTCCGCCTCCTCTGAAATGACATCATTGCATTGTGAGCCATATGCCGTTGAAATGGCATTGGCGCGTCATCGGAAGACCCTCCTGCAATGCTCCTCCCCCAATGGGCCAATATCCTGACCGCGCAGTTGACGTTTTGTCTGAGCGGTCGTGAACCCAAGGTAGCAACTGCGGACTGTGTCCAGCGACACCACACTCGGCCAGAGTCTGTGTTGCTGGCCGGGGGTGGCTTCCGCGAGGGTTGGGGGGACTGGTGGGGGCTGGCCAGGAGGTGGCCAGTGAGTGGCCTGTGGGGTCGCATTTGGCAGGTCAGGTCCGCGCATGGCCGGCGCCTTGTTGTACGGCGCGACCGCTGCAGGTCATCGCCATGCGCATGCACAGCTAGGGATCCAGCCATTCTCCAGCTGGTTTTGGTGTATTATGGATCAGGTTTTAGAGAACACCAAAGTATATCATGGAGTTCACCTGACCCACAACTTTTAATAGATTTTGGTAGTGGGGAACACAAGGGACACTTTATAGGTGTGATGCAACAGAGATCTAAAGTATGTTTAAACAAAAACGTTTATTCTATGAATCCAGATAACATTTTATAAACACACAGTAAACATCTTATTGACTGCCAACACTGATAATCCCCACAGGTACAATACTCTATGAGTAACCCTTAAAAACTTTCCTAACAATATCCACCCTTTTAAACAAAGACGGGAGGTTTACATTTGACAAAGAGTCATTGGACTTGAAACGTTAGCTCTTTTCTCTCCCTACAGATGCTGCCAGACTTGTTGAGGTTTACCAGCATTTTCTCTTTTGCTTCAGATTCCAGCATCCACAGTAATTTGCTTTTATCCATAGGTTTGCATTCCTTACAGAAACAGGTATTACTTTGAAATGATCAAGTGATCTGGAGACATTCTTTAGTAGGCAGAGAGAGAGAGAGAAACCCTCCTTGATTTGAATGCAGCTCCCCAACTGAAAATGAAAGTAAAAATGATAGACAGAAAACCAGCTTCCAGCTCAAACCGAAAGTAAAAAGCCAGAAACACAGCTCAGCTCCACCCACACAATGGCATCACTGCAGCTATTTGATAAACACACTTTTCTTAAAGGGACCTTCACATGACAGGTGCGGGAGCCGGGAGTTTCACTTGGTGTTGCTGCAAGCCCCTCACCAGTACTGGAATCGGTGAAGGCTCGGCGCCGAATTTGGCATCGTAAAACACCCACAAATTCTCTATTTCAGCCAGCACTTAGCCACTGAAAAGGAGAATACACCCCATGTATTAGTGCAGCACGGTGGCACAATGATTAGCACTGTTGCCTCAAGCCACCAGGGACCCGGGTACAATTTTGGCCTTGGATAACTGTCTGTGTTGAGATAGCACTTTCTTCCTGTGTCTGCGTGGGTTTTCTCCAGGTGCTCTGCTTTCCTCCCACAGTCTAAAGATATGTCGTTTAGTTGGATTGGCCATGCTAAAATTGCCCCCTAGTGCCCAAAGATATGCAGGTTAAGTAGGATTATGGGGATAGGATGGGACAGTGGGCCAAGGTAGGATGCTCTTTTAGAGGGTCAGTGCACTCAATGGGCTGAATGGCCTCCTTCTGTACTGTAGGGATTCAACAGATTCGATGGATAAATTGCAGATGGAAATACAAAATTAAAAATTTCCATTGACACTAACAAATACAAAATTAATAATTTCCATGGACAATAAGATTTTGAGAATAGACTTCCAGTGGCAGCTGTGAAGTGAACGGTCACACATAAGGTGGCTCCTGCTCTGAGGTTTAGTTTTTGTCCCTTTATGCCCATTTAACGGGGGCTTTTGGAAAAGTGGAGTGGTTGGAGCAATTAGGTTCCTCCTCTGCCGTGGGATGTCTAGAGGCTACAATACAAGGAATAATTCAAGTAAGAGGTCCTCGTCTTATTCAGAAGGTCCTTGTGTTGCAGGAGGGAAGAAATAACGACGGTCTCTGTGTTGTTTCTGTGGACAACTGCAAGGTGGTAGAAGTTCCGGCGTAGGAGTTCAGGAAGCTGAGGCAGGTGGTCATGGACAATCTGGCAAACGTGACTCCATGTATATTTGACCAAATTCTTTCCTTAAATTTCTAAACCTTTGTCTGTAAGCTTCAGGCACTAGTTCATATGCATCGAAGTTGGATTTTTTCACCTCCTCATACGACTTAGATACCTCCTCCGGTAGTGATGCAAACACTTCACTAGCCCTACCTATTAGCTTTGTTTGAATCATTAATACCCACATGTCCTGTGGCCATTTAATTTGTTTATGTGCTAGGTTTTGTGGATATTATCAAATTGAAAGGAAATTATGTGAGGTGAATTATGTGCTAAAAACACCAGATAGAAGGAAGAATCACCGAGTGTGTCATGTGAATATGCTTAAAAGGTACTTTGAAAGGGAAGGAGAGAAAAGGAGGAGGTTTTAATGATTCTAACTCAAAGTGACAAGCCAAATTCAGATGACTGTGAATTTGACATACCTCAAATTAAATTGGAAAATGAGGATGTTGTTAAAAATTGGGATAAATTGTTGAGTTACCTTCCAGAGGAAAAACGGACTAACCTGAAAGAATTATTGATATCATGTTGGCAAGTTTGCAGAGATAAATTGGGAAGTACGAAAATGGCTGTGCATGATGTAGATGTGGGAAATGCTGTTCCAATCAAACAACATCTATATAGACTTAACACTTTAAAATTGGCACAGGTTAACAAAGAGATTGAGAGTATGCTTAAAAATGACATAATTGAAGTGGGTTGCAGCCAATGGAGCTCACTCATAGTGGTGGTACCCAGACCAGATGGTACCCAACGGTTCTGTGTGGAGTATAGAAAGGTTAATGCAGTTACAAGAACGGACTCTTATTCTATCCCACGTTTGGAGGATTGTATTGAGTAAGTGAAACAATCAGCTTTTATTTCCAAATTGGATTTATTTAAAGATTACCGGCAGGTACCTCTATCCGAAAGTGCAAAGGAGATTTCAGCTTTTGAGACTCCAGATGGAATATACCAATTCAAAGTTATGCCATTTAGCATGAAAAACGTCCCAGCCACATTTCAACGGTTAACTAACAAAGTCGTTTCAGGATTGCCCAATTGTGCGGTATACTTCGACGATCAGGTAATTTTCAGCCAGACATGGAAAGAACATTTACAACATCTGATGGAGCTATTCGATCAACTTCAGGAAGCGGGTTTGGTCATAAACCTAGCCAAAAATGAATTTGGAAAAGCCCAAGTCACTTTCCTTGAGGAGTTTCCGATACCCTCAAGACGAAGGGAAATAATTCGATTTCTTGACATGAGTGGATTTGATTGAACATTTGTGAAAAACCTTTGGAGCGTGGTTGCTCCACTGATGGACTTACTGAAGAAACGTAAAAATTTCAGTGGACAGCGGACTTTCAACAGGTATTTGGCTGCCTGAAAGCTGTGATAACCAATGCTCATGTGTTGGAGAATTACAAGGGACCCTGTGATCAGATTAAACTAAAGTATCTGACTTTAAAGAGACATGCCAAGGCGTAGAGAAATGGATGGATCGTGCAGAGACCTTCTTGTCCAAAGAGACTGTCAATCGAGAAGGATTCCAGTTGGAGGAAGAAGGACAAAAAAAAATGGACTATATTATTATACCTGTTTGCGTGTGTTGTTTTTTGAAACTAAAAAGCATATACACTGTGTGCATTTCTTAAAGGATAGTGAAAAGGTGAAAAATGAAACCATCTTGAAGTTGATGGTTTATTTTTTTTTCTTGCGGGGAGGTGTGATGAGAATGTCGCTTTAAGAAATGTCTGTCTGCTCATGTTACTGCAGTGATGTCAGAGTGTGGGTGGAGCTGAGCTCTGGCTCTGCTTTTTAGTTTCACTTTGAGAAAAGCTTGGGTGCGTCTGTGTCTTTTTGGTTTCGTTTTCAGTGTTGGAGCTGAAGCCAGACAGAGCAGGTGTACTGCTGTTCTCTCTGCCATGAAAAGACTATCTCTTGATCATTTGGTGAATTCAGAATTATAAATGTTTTCAGTAGTGAATATAAACCTGATGTGCTTCTGTTAAAAGGTGTTTTTTTTGTCTTCTGGATGTTGTTTGGGAAGTTATTAAGGATTACTTAGTGTTGTATTCTTTAGGGGTTGTAGTTGAATTAATGGTTGCTGAGCTGTTCAGTGTATGTTTTAAAAAGGTTAACTTGAGTTCATAGAATAAATATTGTTTTGCTTTAAAAAATGCATTTCCATTTCTGCTGTACCACATCTGTGTAGTTGGCCGTGTGCTCTCCATACCACAATCTATTAAAAGTTGTGGGTCAGGTGAACTCCATGATACATGTTGGGGTTCTCTAAACCCTGGCCCATAACAATATGTATATGTGTATATAACTAAATGGTTAATTATAACACCTAGCTGTAACACTACCACTAGAGGGCACCACTAGATCCTATAAGTATCAGCTCCCAGAGGATCTTTGTATTTTTCAACCCAGGAGTGTTTAGTAACAGTTGTGTGTTTAGATAGCTCTCCTTTTGGTCAGTATTTATAGTTGTGAATCTGTTAATACAATCATATTTAATTACTTGATTTCTAGAGATAGTTCTGTGGTGTCAAACTCAGATATAGTCAATTGTTACTTTAAATAAATTAGTTTGCTTAAGTTGAAGACTCGTGGTTTCTTCAGCATCACACCATCAGACCATTGGCATCAACAGCAACTATTAACATACATATTACTAGACCCAGTAATATAACAGGGGGATGTGACGATATGCATAAGCAATCATGTAAATAGTAATGTATATGACCTCCACCCAACAGGTGGCAGTAGAGAACAACCACGTGACTCTGTTAACCTCAGGGGGATCTGGAGATAGTTGACGTAGTGGATAGTCATATTTGTAGTAGCTCTTGGATAATTTATAATAGGTAGTAGTTTTTGATATTTCTCTCATGTTTATCTAACCCACGTATTTAATAATACACATTTAACGAGGCAAAGAACTAGACGTTCTCTAGTCCATGATTCCTATCGGCCAAGAACCAGAATGTAATGGGGCGGGGGGGGGGGGGGGGGGGGGGGGAAATGAGTGCGGGGATGGGTTTGTATAATGTTTAATATTAAACTTGGATTTGGATGGGGGGCTGTTTGGTAATTTATTGACTGTATAACTTTCATTTTTTCCCAGGTGGGGTCACGTGCTGGTGGAGATGCTAGTTCAGTGGGGGGGGAGAGCTTCAGCTGGTTATCTGCAGAGGAAGGGGGTTTGTTTCTTTTTTTCATTAAGATAACGAGCTTAGGGTGGTCAGGCTTTCTTTGTTTGGGATGAGGGAGGGGAGGAGAGGGATTGATGGGAGTTGGGAGGGTTGTTTACTTGGTATTTGTGGGGGAGGGGTTTTGGGGAGAGGGACGGATTGCTGAAGATGCAGGCTTCTTTGTTGAGATAATGGTTTGGAGCAGAGAAGACTGAGGGGTGACCTGATTGAATGTTATGAGGGGCATGGACAATATGGATTAGGGAGCAGCTGTTCCCCTTGGTTGAAGGGTCAGTTGCGAGGGGACACAACTTCAAAGTGAGGGGTGGGAGGTTGAGGGGAGATTGTTTTAATCCAGAGATTAAAATGTTTTAATCCAGAGAGCGGTGATGGTCTGGAATGCACTGCCTGGGAGGGTGGTAGAGGCGGGATGCCTCACATCCTTTAAAAAGTATCTGGATAAGTACTTAGCGCACCATAATATTCAAGGCTATTGGCCAAGTGCTGGCAATTGGGATTAGGTGGGCAGGTCAGGGCCTTTCATGCGTCAGTGCAGATCCAATGGGTTGAAGGGCCTCTTCTGCACTGTCATATTCCGTGATTCTGGAGTGGCAGCATTCACCCTGGATGGGTCTGGAGCCCAGAGGAGGTCGGGCCCTGTCGGATTTCCTTGCGGGTGGGATATGGCTGATCATAGTGGCGGGTGTGGGGGGTATCCCCAAGGCGCCCAAGGCTCCCAACCAGGCTGGGTATATGGAACGTAAGGGGGTTAAATAGGCCAGTTAAAAGATAGCGGGTGTTTGTCCAGTTTGAAGGTGGAAATGGTTTTCTTGCAGGAGACAGATCTGAAAGTTTGGGTTCAGACAAGGCTGATGAAGGGATGGGTGTGACAGGTGTTCCTCTTGAGCTTCAGAACGAGGACAAGGGGGACCGTGGTACTGATCAATAGGAGGGTAGCCCTTTCAATGGCTAATATTTTGGGGGATTCAGGGGGCAGATATGTGATAATTGGTGTATGTATACACGCTAAACTGGTAGGATATGGATTTTATCAAGAGGGTGTTGGCGGCCATCGACTTTGACTCACAATTAAAGACCCTTTCCCCCTCACATGGTCAACAAGGTATTTCAGACCTTTTACTGGGGGCTACATAGGTTTGACCCTTGACTATGGTACGGTTTCTGGATGGGTTGGTCTTCCCGGTGGTGGAGAGGGAAAGAGGGCAGGAGCTGGAGGCACCTTTATGATTTTATGTCCCGGGAGGTTGCCGCCAGCCACACTAGTGCAGGCATCAATCTCCTTAATCCTGATAAAGGGTAAAGATCCTGTGGTGTGTGGATCTTATTGGCCCATGTCTGTTGAACACTGATGCAAAGCTATTGCTGAAGGTGCTGGCAACTCGCTTGGAGGAGTGCCGGCCAGGGGTAATTTCCAAGGATCCAACAGAATTTGTTAAGGGCCGGCAATTGTCGGCCGACATTAGAAGACTACGGAATGTGGAGCTGTCGCCCTCGGGAGCAAAACCAGAGGTAATCATCTCCATGGGCACAGATAAAGCATTTGACTGGATGAAGTTGGGACACCTTTTTGAGGTACTGGGGCTTTGAGCCCAAGTTCATTTTGTGGATTAGGCTTTTGTACAGGGCCTCGTGAGTGTTCATACCAATGCATTAAGTTTGGGGTACTTTTAGTTGTATAGGGATACAAGGCAGGGGTGTTCACATTCCCCGTTACTGTTTGCTTTGGCTATTGAGGTGTTGGCTATCACTCTTAGATTTTCATCCAGGTGAAAGGGCATAGAGAGGGGAGCTAGTAACCCTGTGCATAGCGAACGTATTGTTGTGTATCATGGGCCCCCTCGCAAAGGTGGGAAAGATAATGGAAGTGCTGAGAAAGTTTGGTTCTTTTTCAGGGTATAGATTGAAAAGAATGAAGGTTTTTTTTTAAATATATAGAGTACCTAATTAATTTTTTTTTCAATTAAGGGGCAATTTAGCGTGGCCAATTCACCTAACCAGAACATCTTTGGTTGTGGGTGTGAAAGCCACGCAGACACGGGGAGAATGTGCAAACTCCACACAAATAGTGATCCAGGGCCGGGATTCGAACCCGGGTCCTCAGCGCCGTGGTCCCAATGTTAACCACTGCGCCACCGTGCTGGCCCCAAGAATGAAGTTTTTAAGGTGAAGCCGCCGGGGAAGGGAGCTGATCTCGAGAAGCTATGGTTTTGGCTGGCCAGGACTAGCTTTAGGGCATATGGGTGCTTCATGATTGGGTCTTGTTGCACAAGTTGAACCTGGACAGTCTGGTAGAGGGGGGTGAAGGTAGACTTGAAGAGATTGGATGCCCTCCCGAAGTGATTGGTGGGAAGGGTTCAGATGGTGAAAGTGAATGTTCTTGCAAGGCTTTTGTTTGTTTTTCAGTGTCTTCCAATCTTTCTGCCATTTTTTAGTCGGATTAACAAGCTAATTTCGACCTATGTGTTGGCGGGTAACGGGTAAGATCCTCTGGATTCGGAGGGCGCTCCAGCAGAGGGATAGATATTCGGGAAGGGGGAGGGGTTGGCCTTACCTAATTTGATGCATTATTGCTGGACGGTGGACATGGAGATAGTGCCGGAGTGGGACGTGGACTCTGTGTCAGTTTGGGGGTGGGTGGAGGAGGCTTCTTGTACATGTTTGAGTTTGAAGCACTTGTTACTGCTCCTCTTCCATTCTCTCCGGCCAGGTACTCTACAAGCCCAGTGATAACAGCTTCTCTGAGAATATGGAATCAATTTAGACAGGGCTTTAGACTAGAGTCCATGTCACTAATGGTGCCGATCTGTAAGAATCAGAGGAGGCTGAAACGTTTAGGGATTTGTTCTTGGAGGGTAGGTTTGCTGGGCTGGAGGAGTTGCTGGAGAAGTTCTGGTTTCCGGGAGGAAATGTTTATAGATATTTGCAGGTACAGTGCTCTGTGCAGCTGGCGCTTTCTACATTTCCTTCGTTGCCGGCGCCCTATATGATGGATAAGGTGCTGGCCCTTGATGAGATAGGGGAAAAGAGGATATCAGATATTTATGGGCAATTGATGGAGAGGGAAAGAGGTTTACTACAGGAAGTAAAGGGAAAACGGGAGGAAGAGTTGGGTTATGCTTTTGAGGGGGAGGGTGGAGCGAGGCTCTGCATAGAGTCAATTCTGCCTCCTCGTGAACAAGACGGCGTTTGATTCTGTTTAAAGTGGTGCATGGTTTGCCTATGACTAGGGTACATATGACTGGGTTCTTTCCGGGGGGGGATTGGATAGATTTGACCATTGTTCAAGGGAGTCGGCAAAGCACTCGCATATGTTTTGGTCCTGCCCTAAGTTGGTCAAGTCCTTCTTTGAAACTATGTCGGTAATTTTGGGGGTGGGTGGCGATCAGTGTCGGACATGCCGGCAGCGCCGGCTCTAGGGTTGCTGGCGCCCCGGGCAAGCTGAACTTCGGCGCCCTTGGGGGGGGGGGGGGGCCGGGGGGGGGGGGGGGCCGAGGGGGGCCAAGGGGGGGGCCGAGGGGGCGGGGCGGGGCCGAGGGGGGGCCGAGGGGGGGCCGAGGCCGAGGGGGGGGCGGGGCCGAGGGGGGGGCGAGGCCGAGGAGGGGCGGGGGGGCGGACCCGAGGGGTGGGCGGACCCGAGGGGGGGGGGGGACCGGCGGGGGGGGGCGGACCCGAGGGGGGTGCGGGGGGCGGACCCGAGGGGGGGGCGGACCCGAGGGGGGGGCGAGGCCGAGGAGGGGCGGGGGGGCGGACCCGAGGGGGGTGCGGGGGTGCGGACCCGAGGGGGGGGGCGGACCGGCGGGGGGGGCGGTCCCGAGGGGGGTGCGGGGGGGCGGACCCGAGGGGGGGGCGGACCGGCGGGGGGGCGGACCCGAGGGGGGTGCGGGGGGGCGGACCCGAGGGGGGGGCGGACACGCGGGGGGGCGGACGCGGGGGGCGGACCCGAAGGGGGGGGCGGACCTGAGGGCGGGGGGGGCGGACACGCGGGGGGGGCGGACGCGGGGGGCGGACCGAGCCGGGGGGGCCGCCCTGGGGGCGGGCGGCCACCGCGCATGCGCTGGTTGGCACCGGCCCAACTGCGCATGCGCAGGACCCGAGTCTCTGGCGCCCCCGAGCACATGGCGCCCCGGGCGACTGCCCGAGTTGCCGGTGCCTTGAGCCGGCCCTGCATGCCGGGACTGCAGCAGGGGTGAAGAAGGTTGATGTCTTGGCCTTCGCCTCTCTGATAGCCCAGAGGCGGGTTTTGCTCAGAGGGAGGGCAACGGTGCCACTTGAGGAGACAGCATGGCTGGGGGACTTGTCGGAGTTCCTGCGCTTGGAAAAAAATCATGCATAATATTAGGTAGTCGGGGGAAGGGTTCTGCTCGAGATGGATGTCATTTGTTACCTTGGGCGTAATTCTCCGCTCCCCACGCCGGGTGGGAGAATTGCGGGAGGGCCGGGCGAATCACGACACGCCGCCCTGGCACCCCTCGCGATTCTCCCACCCCCCCCCCCAAAATGGCGTGTCGCGTTTTGCGTGACGCCGCTCGGAGAATTGCTGCTCACCGTTTTTCACGGCGACTGCCGATTCTCCGGCCCAGATGGGCCGAGCGGCCTGACAAACCCTACCGGTTCACGCCGGCATCAATCATACCTGGTCGCTGCCGGCGTGAACAGCGCGCGACAGGTAAGTGTGGGGCCTGTGGGGGGGGGGGAGGGAGGATCGAGCACCACGGGCGTGCTCATGAGGTGACTGTCCCGCGATCGGTGCCCACCAATCGTCGGGCTGGCGTCTCTAAGAGACGCACTCTTTTCCCTCCACCGCCCCGCAAGATCAAGCCGCCATGTCTTGCGGGGCAGCGGAGGGTAAGACGGCAACCGCGCATGCGCGCGTTGGAGCTGGCCAACCTGCGCATGCGCGGCTGACGTCACTTAGGCGCCGCCGGCCGCGTCATTCTCGGCGTGCCGCTTTGACGCAAGCGTCAAGGCCCGGCGCCCGAGATTTGTGCACTACCGTGCCTAGCCCCCCGGGGGGAGAGTAGGGGGCGAGGAGCGGCCTCCGGCGCCGGAGTGAAACACTCCGGGGTTCACTCCGGCGTCAGCTGTTTCTCTCCGTTTAGGAGAATCGCACCACTTCTCTAAGGAGCTGCTTGTCACCAAAAGAGGGTGGGATCGGAAGGTGGGGGGGGAAGAGAGGGGATGTGGGGAGGGCTGTGGTTATATAAGGGAACAATAGGGTTGGGCTATGGGAGTTTTATCAAAAATTGCATAAATCTGTTTATCTTTTTTGTATGTTGTAAAATTGAAAATTTCTTGAATAAAAATATTTTTAAAAGATTTTTAAAATATATTTCTATTTCTTTTTAAATTCGACCAATCATTTGATTTATTATCAACCTCTACTGTCGATTTCCACCAGCAAATGTTGGAAATCTGGAAATAACCCAAATCTGGGTTAATGGATCAGAAAGAAATGATTCCTGAATTGAATGAACTCTGTTGGCAGAAGGAAGGACGTCCATCTGCCCTTGGAAGGAAGTCCCCGCTTGGTGAACTGTACGCCAATCTGATTAGGCAACAGCTCTCCAACCCATCCAGGCACAGCACTGCAGTGGCCCGAAGAGGTACTGCAATGCTTTGCCTGGAACTAAGTCCGAGAACTGTTTCTTTTGTAAGTACTGAGAGTAGGAGGGTA
Source organism: Scyliorhinus canicula (assembly GCF_902713615.1). NCBI lineage: Eukaryota > Metazoa > Chordata > Chondrichthyes > Carcharhiniformes > Scyliorhinidae > Scyliorhinus > Scyliorhinus canicula. The sequence continues at coordinate 161,969,343 of NC_052150.1, read as the reverse complement.
GGGGATGCCCTGGGAGATCGGTAATGGAGGTACAATTTCGGTATTGTGGGGGATAGACCAAGGGGGGTATGGAACGCCAAAGCTCCCAGGTCATGAAGGGGAGGGCGAGCCAATATCTGGAGGGCACTCAATGTTATATTACTCTTTGTAATATATCGTTACTCCTTGCTTCGCAATCCAGAATGGTCCAATGGTGTGATTATAAGTAAACCACCAATCTCTAACTTAAAGCAAAACTGATTTATTGAATAACTATTGATTAATATTGAGTTTGCACACTCCACAGCACCATAACTAGTAATCAAGTAATCTATATTTCAGTAATAACTAATTTAAACTACACGTGCTGCTTCTATCTATTCTTCACTGTGCTGTGATCTATCTCTCTTACATTCTACTGTCCAGAAGATTACCCAAGATCCCCTGAGTTTTTATATTCATAGTGGGAACTAGTGGTGCCCTCTAGTGGTTGTGTTACTGAGATGTAATAATTAACCCTTTACTTGTCTATATATATACATATCATTACACTCAACTGTGTCCAAATCATCTCCTGCACCTCTGCTCTCACATCTTCCCCTCCCTGCCAGAGCTATGTGTGACACCCTGGTCCACTCCTCCATTGCCCCCAACCCTTCACCCCTTTCCCACAGTACCTTCCCATGCAATCACAGAAGGTGCAACACCTGCCCCTCTACATCCTCACGCCTCACTGCCCAAGGCCCTAAACACTCCTTTATGGTGAAGCAGCATCTCACTTACACCTCCTTCAATTCGCTGCTCCCAATGCAATTTCCTACCTTGCGGATACCAAACGTAGGCCTGGTTACCACTTTCTGGGACACCTTCACTCAGTCCACAAGAACTTTCCTGTCACTTGCCATATCAATTCAGCAGCTAGCTCTCATACCCACATGTCAATTTCTGTGGCTGCTGCAATGCTCCAGTGAAGACTAACACAAACTGGAGGAATTACACCTCATATTCTAATTAGGCTCTCACAGCTTTCTGGACTCAACATTGGGCGCAATTCTCCAGAAAGATTTTTAAACGTGGTAGTGAGCAGGAACTGCTTGGCCCAGCGAGGCCAGCAATGCTGTTCAACATTAATTGGTCTGCTTAACGAGGCCCCAGGGGCGCAAATGATGGCTCAGCTGCTGATTCGCCGGCACCACGCTCGCCAGCCCCCCGCTAACAAGGTCGAGCAGCACTTAAGCTGCAATTGCTCAGCCAACCCCAGCCAACTCGTAACAATGGCACCCAGGAGACTGGCCCCAAGGTTCAGAGATGCAGATATGGTGAGGCTCCTCGATGCAGTGGAGGTCTGAAGAAATGACCTGTTCCCCGAGGGCAAGGCGGTCACCAATGCGGAGGATGGCGGTCGCCGCAGAGGTGAGGAACCGCCGGGCTCCACCCGGGGCACCTATCAAATGTGAGTTGTCATTGCCTTACCGACTGACCCATCCCTCCCACTGGCCACATGTCCATTCTCCCACAGGTCCTCCAGCTGACAGCGCCAGCCCAGCCTCGGTGGCCCCCTCTCCAGCCTCCCAGGAGAACACCTGTCATCCCCACGCTCCACCAGCGCTGATGCATGCACCTCGATGGGAAATGATAGTGGTCAAGTTTCTGGGCCACAATCTGAAGAAAACCACACAGCTTCTGATGTACATCAGGTGAGGCAGGAACCCCCAGGTGAGAGAGCAGTCAGAGAGCTGCTAGATCCGAAGACCAGCTGGGTCCCAGCCTGGTGCTGAGCCAATGGAAGAGGTAATCCCAGAGCTGATGGAGAAGATAGGGAGCAGCCGGGACATTCAGAGGGAGATGTCAGCATCACTCCAGCAGACCCATGGTTGCTTGGAGGAGTCCCAGAGGCTATGGGGGCAGGAGATGTCGGCAGCAATGCGTGGCACTGAGGCCAACACTGCTAGGGTGGCAATCGCAGTGGAGAGCCTGGTGCTTCAGCACCATTAGTGAAGGTGTCCAAGGCATTGTGCAGTCGGTGACGGACCCGGCTGAGGGTCTCGACAGAATGTCCGCCTCGCTGGGGAATATTACCCAGTACCAGGCTGACCTTGATGAGATTCTGTAGGACATGTCCCGCTCTCAGATGGGAATGGCCGAGGCACTGTGGAGCTTATCCCAGTCGCAGGTGGGCATTGCCGAGGCACTGCACAGTATGTCCCAGTCACTGAGGAGCATCGCTGAGGGCGTAGGCACAATGGTGCAGACCATGGGCAGCCACCAGAGCTGGCAGAGCCAGATGATGCCGGGGCAGGTGGGACTCGAAGCAGCGAGCTCTCCATCTCAAGGTGAACTCCAGGGCACCAAGCGGGAGGAGGGGGCGTTGAGTACCAACCCGGAATCAGCCCTTGGAGTGGCGACGGTGGTCATCAGCTCCCCCGGGTTCCACCCCTCCGATGAGGCCACGTCTCTTCGCCAGGACCTGGAACAGGGCAACAAGACTGTGCATGTGCTGCTGACAAGTGAGCCAGAGTCCTCCAGCCCCAGAGCCTCCAGAGGATGCCCGTCAGGGGCATTGAAGGTCATGGGACATGGTATGCAGCTGGCTGCCTCCACCTCTGATGTGCATCCAGGAGGCACACCTAGACATAGCTGTAGAGTTAGGAAGGCCAAGCACATTAAGGATCACTGAGGCCAACGAGAGAAGGTGAAGTAGGTAGGGAGTGAGGGGTGTGTGTGGGGAGGGTGGGGGGGGGGGGGGGCGCAACACCATTGGGAGAGTGGGGAATTGTTAAACACAATAACCACACTTGTGCACAACCATTATGATGCCTCTCTCTGTTTTTCTCTCCACAGATGCTGCCAGACCAGGTGAGCTCATAAAATCATAGAATTTACAGTGCAGTAGGGGGCTATTCGGTATTCGGCCCATCGAGTCTGTACCAGCCCGTGGAAAGAACACCATATATCTGCCTCCACCCTATCCCAGTAACCCCACCTAATATTTTGGACACTAAGGGACAATTTAGCATGCCCAATCCACCTAACCTGCACACCTTTGTACTGTGGGAGGAAACCAGAGCACCCAGAGGAAGCCCATGCAAATACGGGGGAAAAGTGCAAACTCCGCACAAGCAGTCACCAGAGGCCGGAATACTGCCGCTGTGGACTTCCGGTGGCGGCCACGGTGTGAGTAGTCGCACACAGGGCAGCTCCTGCTTCAATGCATAGAAAATAGCACTTTTTTACCCGAAACTGCGAGCAACTTCACCAAAAAAGTATAGCTGAAGGTCAGTGCAGAAGTTCCCTCTGGTATGTCTGCTGGTTATCAAACCCGGCAGAAGAAGGTGAAGGACCTGGCCAAAGAGTTGGAAGGGACCTGTGGAGCAGATGCCAGTGGAAGGATGATGGAGGGGGAAGGGTCAGTGCACGTAGCAGAGTCATAGATGGAACAGTTGGTGGCTTTCATCGAGGAAGATTTCCACCAGCAGAGGAAAGAGATGCAGGAGAATTGCTCAAAGGCCATTGAAGGGGCTGTGGCACCCCCGAAAGAATCGATGGAGAGGGTGGAGAAATGCTCGGAAGCACATGGGTCACAGATCCAAGATTCATATCAAGGATGCTGGTGGGGCTGGTTGTGGAGTGGGTGCTGGACAAGGCCCCTGAAATGTACAGGGGCCTAGAGTGAGGGAGCCGTCGCGGGCAGTGATCATGAGGCTCCATAAGTTATAACAATAATAATGTTTTTATTGTCACAAGTATGAAGTTACTAAGTAGGTGGAGAAATTGAAGATTCTGCTTTGGCCCAGGGAGAAGCGCAACTGTGAATGGGTGGGGAACAAGGTCCGAATATACCAGGGCATTGGAGCTGAGCAAGCAAAATGGCGTGCAGGGTTCAACAAAGCCGGCAGCAGGGTAGCATGGTGGTTAGCATAAATGCTTCACAGCTCCAGGGTCCCAGGTTTGATTCCCGGCTGGGTCACTGTCTGTGTGGAGTCTGCACGTCCTCCCCCTGTGTGCGTGGGTTTCCTCCGGGTGCTCCGGTTTCCTCCCACAGTCCAAAGATGTGCGGGTTAGGTGGATTGGCCATGCTAAATTGCCCGTAGTGTCCTAATAAAAGTAAGGTTAAGGGGGGGTTGTTGGGTTACGGGTATAGGGTGGATATGTGGGTTTGAGTAGGGTGATCATGGCTCGGCACAACATTGAGGGCCGAAGGGCCTGTTCTGTGCTGTACTGTTCTATGAAAGCCAAGGCGGTGTGAAATCGACAGTCGATCAGGTTTGGGGCGTTCTACCCGGCGAAGCTTTGGGTGACGTATGAAGGCCGTGAATACGATTTTGAGACTCTAAAAGCGGCCAATGACTTTATCAAGGAGCATAAACTGGAGGAGAACTGAACAGAACAATTCTGGGAGACGGAGGTGCTGGCACTTTGAAATAATTGGGAATGCGGGTAGACTGGGGGTTGGAGGGTTTTTTCGTTTTTTACTGTTGGAATAACAAAGGGTAGCAGGGTGAAATGTTTGTGAGGGGACAAATGTCCCCATCCCCCCTCCTGCTGCCTGGGGCTGTGTTTTTTTTCTGTTTGTTTGTACTTGGGGAAGGTGACCTATAGTTCGAGATGAGTATTTGTTTGGGTGGGGACGGGTGAGATCAGCGTGGAGCCTTCTTCACAGAACAGAGAGGTGAGGGCATGGGAGGGGTGGGGGGTCAGTGGGAGAAGCCATTGGGCAGGAGTTGCCACGCTGGCAGGTAATGCTGGTGAATGAAAGTGAAGTGAGGGAGATGGCCGAGAGAGGTGGCCATAAGGGGGGAGCAGCGAGTGGCATGATGATGCAACAAGGTGAGGTTGGAGAAGAAACATGGTCATGGGCAGAGAAAGGGGCCATCTTGGATGGGCCAGGTATAAGGGGGTAGAACCAAAAGTGGAGGATGGCAGATGGTAGAGGGGAGTGAAGGTATAAGCCCCTGGTCAGACTGATAACTTCGAACGTACAACGGCTCAATGGACATGTCAAAAGATCTCAGGTCTTGGTGCACCTTAAGGGCTTGAATGCGGAGGTGATCTTTCTGTAGGAGACGCACCTCAGCATGAAGGACCAGGTTAGGCTAAGGAAGGGGTGGGTGGGTCAGGTTTTCCACTCGGCGTTTGATTTAAAGTTGTGGAGAGTGGCAATTTTGATGAGCAAGTAAGCGAGGTTTGTGAGCGCGAAGGAAGTGAGGGACGCAGGTGGGAGATATGTGATTGTAGAGATTAGAAGGAACACCAGTGGTGTTGGTGAATGTGTATGCACCGAATTGGGATGATGTAGGTTTTATGAGGGGGTAGTTGGCAGCAATCCCAGACTTGGCCACGCACCAGTTGAACTTGGGAGGAGATTTTAATTGTGTCCCAAAGACGAGGGTAGATGGATCAAGCCCCAGGTCAATGGATAGGATACAAATGGCAAAGAAGCTGGGTGGGTTCATGGAAAAGATTGATATGGTGGACCCGTGGTGCTTCAAGAACCCGGGGGAAGGGAGTTTTCCTTGTGCACAGAGTATATTCCAGAATTGACTTGTTTGTGGTGAGCCGGGAGGTTTTGGTTGGAATGGAGGGGACCTTGTACGCAGGCCAGTAATCACGGACCATGCGCCCCGTTGGCTGGAGATTCAGGGATGGGAGCAGAGGCCTGGGTGTGGGCTTAATTTGGGGTTGTTGGCAGATAGAGGGTTTTGTGACAAAGTGCGGGTTGTGATTAAAGATTATGTAGAATTAAACCAAAATGTGGATGTGTCGGTGGCCACTGTTTGGGAAGCGGTAAAAGCGGTTGTCCGAGGGGAGATTATCTCGTTCAAGGAACATGCGTATTGGGAAAGGAGGGAGGTATATGAACGGCTAATGAATGAGATAGTTGAGGTAGATAGGGAGTATTTAAAGGCGCCCACCATGGAAGGATTAGCGAGGAGGAACACATTGCAAGAACAATTTGAGAGGCTGACAACGGGGAGGACGGTAGGACAACTGAGTAGGACAAGTGGGGCGCAGTACGAATGCGGAGAGCAGGCGAGTCGAATGTTAGCACATCAACTACGGAGGCAGGCCGCGTCCAGAGAAATATTGAAGAAACGGACCGGGGCCTGATGGGAGTGATGTACAGGCCCCCTAGCAGTAGTCAGGAGATGGGGCAGACAATAAATCAGGAGATGGAAAAGGCATGTAAAAAAGGCAATGTTACAATAATCATGGGGGACTTCACTATGCAGGTGGACTGGGAAAATCAGGTTGGTCGTGGATCCCAAGAAAAGGAATTTGTGGAATGTCTAAGAGATGTTTTTTGGAGCACCTTGTGACAGAGTCTCTAGGGAACAGGCAATTCTGGATTTAGTGATGTGTAATGAGGCAGACTTGATGAGGGAACTTAAGGTGAAGGAACCCTGAGGGAGTAGTGACCACAATATGATAGAATTTACCATGCAGTTTGAGAGGGAGAAGTTGCAATCAGATGTAATGGTATTACAATTAAATAAGGTAACTAGAGACGTGAGGGAGGAGCTGGCCAGAGTTGATTGGAGAAGAAGCCTAGCAGGGAAGACAGTGGATCAGCAATGGCAGGTGTTTTGGGGGGTTAGTCAGGAGGCACAACAGAAATTCATCCCAAGGAAGAAGAAACATGCTAAAGGGAGGACAAGGTATCCATGGCTGATGAGGGAAGTTAAGGACAGCATAAAAGCTAAAGAGAAAGCATACAAAGCGGCGAGGATTAGTGGGAGCAGAGGATTGGGAAGCCTTTAAAAACGAGCAGAGGATAACTAAAAAAGCAATTGGGGGAGAAGATGAAGTATGAGTGCGAGCTAGCTAGTAATATAAAGGAAGATAGGAAGAGATTTATTCAATATATAAAAGGTAAGAGAGAGGCAAAAATATACATTGGAAAATGTGGCTGGAGAAGTAATAATGGGAAACAAAGAAATGGCAGACGACTGCATCAGTCTTCACGGTGGAAGACACCAGGGAGATGCCAGAGCTCCAGGAGAATTGGGGCAGAGGTGAGTGCAGTGACCATTACTAAGGAGAAGGTTCTGGGGAAACTGAAAGGTAGATAAATCACCTGGACCAGACTGCACCCCAGGGTTCTAAAAGAGATAGCTGAGGAAATTGTGGAGGCATTGGTGATGATCTTTCATGAATCACTGGAGGCAGGACGGATCCCAGAGGATGGAACGTGACTAATGTAACTCCACTGTTTAAGAAGGGAGGTAGGCAGAAGACGGGAAATTATAGGCCGGTTAGCCGGACTTCGGTCATCGGTAAGATTTTAGAGTCCATTATTAAAGATGTGATCGTGGAGTACTTGGAAGTGCATGATAAAATAGGACTGAGTCAGCACGGCTTTGTCAAAGGGAGGTCATGTCTGACAAATCTGTTAGAGTTGTTTGAGGAGGTAGCAAGGAAGTTAGACAAAGGAGAACCAGTGGATGTAATTTATTTAGATTTCCAGAAGGCATTTGACAATAGGCCGCAGAGGAGACTGTTAAATAAGTTAAGAGCCCATGGTGTTCAGGGTAAGATCCTGGCATTGATAGAGGATTGGCTGACTGGCAGAAGGCAAAGAGTGGGGATAAACCCGTCTTTTTTAGGATGGCAGCCGGTGACTAATACTGTCCTTCAGGGGTCGGTGCTGGAACCACAACTTTTCATAACATACATTAAAGATCTGGAGGAAGGCACTGAAGGCACAGTTGCTAAGTTTGCAGATGATACAAAGATCTGTAGAGGGGCAGGCAGTATTGAGGAAGCAGATGGGCTTCAGAAGGACTTCGACAGGCTAGGAGAGTGGGCAAAGAAGTGGCAGATGGAATACAATGTGGAAAAGTGTGAGGATATGCACTTTGGAAGGAGAAATGGACGCACAGACTATTTTCTAAATGGGAAGATGCTTAGGAAATCAGATGCACAAAGGGACTTGGGAGTCCTTGTTTATGATTCTCTTAAAGTTAACGTGTAGGTTCAGTCGGCAGTTAGGAAGGCAAATGCAATGTTAGCATTCATGTCAAGAGGGCTAGAATACAAGATCGGGTATGTACTTCTGAGGCTATATAAGGCTCTGGTCAGGCCCCATTTGGAGTATTGTGAGTAGTTTTGGGCCCTGTATCTAAGAACATAAGAACATAAGAACTAGGAGTAGGAGTAGGCCATCTGGCCCCTCGAGCCTGCTCCACCATTCAATGAGATCATGGCTGATCTTTTGTGGACTCAGCTCCACTTTCCGGCCCGAACACCATAACCCTTAATCCCTTTATTCTTCAAAAAACTATCTATCTTTACCTTAAAAACATGTAATGAAGGAGCCTCAACTGCTTCACTGGGCAAGGAATTCCATAGATTCACAACCCTTTGTGTGAAGAAGTTCCTCCTAAACTCAGTCCTAAATCTACTTCCCCTTATTTTGAGGTTATGTCCCCTAGGTCTGCTTTCACCCGCCAGTGGAAACAACCTGCCCGCATCTATCCTATCTATTCCCTTCATAATTTAAATGTTTCTATAAGATCCCTTCTCATCCTTCTAAATTCCAATGAGTACAGTCCCAGTCTACTCAACCTCTCCTCATAATCCAACCCCTTCAGCTCTGGGATTAACCTAGTGAATCTCCTCTGCACACCCTCCAGTGCCAGTACGTCCTTTCTCAAGTAAGGAGACCAAAACTGAACACAATACTCCAGGTGTGGCCTCACTAACACCTTATAAAATTGCAACATAACCTCCCTAGTCTTAAACTCCATCCCCCTAGCAATGAAGGACAAAATTCCATTTGCCTTCTTAATCACCTGTTGCACCTGTAAACCAACCTTCTGTGACTCATGCACTAGCATACCCAAGTTTCTCTGCACAGCGGCATGCTTTAATATTTTATCGTTTAAATAATAATCCCGTTTGCTGTTATTCCTACCAAAATGGATAACCTCACATTTGTCAACATTGTATTCCATTGTAAGGAAGGATGTGCTGGCCTTGGAAAGGATCCAGAGGAGGTTCACAAGAATGATCCCTGGAATGAAGAGCTTGTCGTATGAGGAACGGTTGAGGACTTTGGGTCTGCACTTGATGGAGTTTAGAAGGATGAGGGGGGGATCCTACTGAAACTTACAGGATAATGCGTGGCCTGGATAGAGTGGGCGTGGAAAGAATGTTTCCACTTGTAGGAAAAACTAGTAGCAGAGGACACAGTCTCAGACTAAAGGGACGATCCTTTAAAACAGAGATGAGGAGGAATTTCTTCAGCCAGAGGGTGGTGAATCTGTGGAACTCTTTATCGCAGAAGGTTGTGGAGGCCAAATCAATGAGTGTCTTTAAAACAGAGATAGATAGGTTTTTGATCAATAAGGGGATCAGGGGTTATGAGGAGAAGAATGAGGATCAGAAACATATCAGACATGATTGAATGGCGGAGCAGAGTTGATGAGCCGAATGGCCTAATTATGCTCCCATGTCTTATGGTCTTATGAGGCAGGGGATGGGGTGTCAGAGATGGGAAAGATAAATGAGGTGTTTAGGGATTATTATAAGGGACTGTACAGGGCGGATCCGGGGTGAAGAGGGGGACATGGGACAGTTCTTAGATTAACTGGAGGTCCCACATTTGGAGGAAGAGAAGAGGAGCTAGAGGAGCCCCTGGGGCTGAGGGAGTTATTGAATCGTATAAGTGATATGAAGTCAGGGAAGGCCCCATGGCCCGATGGCTACCAGGTTGTTGTTTGCACTGGCTATACAGCCTCTGGCAATGGCTCTTCGGGGGTTGGCAGAATGGCAAGGGATTATGAGGGGACGAAGGGAGCATTGGGTGTCGCTCTATGTTGATGACCTATAATCAATAATCTTTGTTATTGTCACAAGTAGGCTGATATTAACACTGCAATGAAATGACATGAAAATCCCCTAGTCGCCTCACTCCGTGCTTGTTTGGGTACACGGAGGAAGAATTCAGAACATCTAATTCACCTAACAAGCATGTCTTCCGGGACTTGTGCAAGGAATCCGGAGCACCTGGAGGAAACCCACGCAGATACGGGGTGAACGCACAGACAGTGACCCAAGTGGGATCAACCTGGGACCCTGGTGCTGTGAAGCAACAGTGCTAACCACTGTGCTACAGTGCCGCCCTACGATTGCATGTTTCGGATCCATTGGAGAGCATGGAGAGGATCATGGATTGGGGAAGTTTGGGATGCTCTTGGAATATAGGTTTAATGAGAGAAAAGCAAAGTTTTCCTGGTGAATGAATTGGGTCAGTAAGCCAATTTAGGGGGATGCCATTTAAGGTGGCTAGAGACAGGTTTAGATACCTGGGCGAGGACCGTGAATCACGCACATATGATCAGGGGCTGCAAAACATTGGAGAGATTCTGGGCAGGAGTGTTTGCGGTGCTGGCAAGGATAATGGGGAGACGATTGAGCCGTTTCCTTTGGTGGTGATATTTGGGATATCGGAGAAGCCGGCGCTGATCGAGGGGAAGAAGGCCGATGTTGTGGCCTTCACATCTGATTGACCGATGACGAATTCTGCTGGAGTTGCGGTCAGCAACGCCATTGGGGGTAACAGCCTGGCTGGGTGATTTATATGACTTTCCTCGGCTGGAAATGATTAAATACAAGTTAAGGGGTTCAGCAGAGAGTTTCGAGGCAAGATGAGGGTTGTTTGATACCGTGTTTGAGGAGTTGTTCGACGCGGGGGGGGGGTTTCTGGGTTGGTCTAACATCGACTGCAACTGGATGCAGTGAAACGAGAAACAAGCTTCCGACACAGGAGATGGTCCAACACTGTTTAATTGAACCTGTTGATTGCTGTACATAATCTGCTGTGGGTTAACACTCTATTAACCCAACTGATAACCTCCTACTGGCTTGACCAGACTAGCTCTCTATCACATGGTGATGATGTTCATTGGCCTGTGCACTGTGACTCAGCCGTGTCCTGTGAGAGAGGGGGAGCCTTAATGCCCTGTGGGCTTTATAGTGGTGGTGCCCATGTCTGGTGATTGATTGTTCTGTGTCGTGTGTGTTCATTGGTCATCCTATGTGTCAATCACTGCCTGTCTTCACCTCATGATATAAATGAGTGGATATTATGACAGGGAGGGCGAAAAAGAGGAAAAGTTTGTGCAAACTGTATGGTTGTGTTTTGGGAAGTTTGTTTCCCGAACTGTTTATGTGTTGTAACTTTTCATATATGTTTGGAATAAAATACATATTAAAAAAAGGAGCCTGGAGCTGTGAGGCAGCAGTGCTAACCACTGAACCACCATGTCGCCCCAGGATTTTCTGTTTCTGTTTTATATCCATTCCTCCAGTTTTTTCTGTTTTTGTTTCAATGTTACTATCCAGGCTAAAAATTTATAGATCATTAGCTTGTTTACACAGCAGGAATTATTTTAGCATCTAGTTGACAAAATTACATGGGATAAACTTAATAAATATCTATAGCAATAGTATTAGTTAACTCATGGAGTTTATGATGCAATTCTATAAATGGTTGCTGAATTATTTATCAAATGCATTATTAAATCGGTTTTACATTGTGGTTTCAAATATGTGAACTGAATTAAAATTCCATTCAACTATTTGCCAAGATTTATATTACAAATAAATCTTATTCTATTCACCGAACTTTACTCGTCAACCAAGAGTGCTGTTTATTTAGGTAAAATAGTGGGAGATATTCTTAATTGTCTTGAGGTACCATTTTTGAGATTTTACAATTACAGTGCGAGGCAGGATAGCAACAGTTGAGTTTGAAGGAAACAATAATTTTGAGCAGAGTTTTTCAAATTCAAGGTCGCGACCTGCGGGTGGCTCACAGATCGATTGGTCGCGGCATTCCCAATCGGCCAGAAGCACCCAACGGCCACGACCGGCTTTTAAGAATGGCAGCCATGGGCAGTCTGTGATTGGCTGCAGCGTTCGAGGGTGGCGCAAGTCTGTGCTGTGTGTTGGTCACCGTGCGTGCATTCGGTTGTGTGGGGAGGGGGGGAGGGGAGACAGGAGCTGACAGGCGGCCAGATGGGTGCACGATGCTCACGAAGGTGGCCCCAGTTTGGACCTCCGCTCCGGTGCTCGCCCTCTGCGTGCTGCTCGTCTCACCCCTTGCCACCAATGCGGCTCCGTGGATAAGCTGCTCAACGGCTGGCACAATGGCTGCTTGCATGCCCACAACGCGAAGTGCCAGTCAGGAAGTGATCAGCAGTCTGTGACTGGGGTGGATGCATTGATGACAGTAACAGCTACTGGACAGTGCGAGGGAAGCCAGGTCAGGTTTGTCATCGGGGAACACTGATCAAATCAAACCAGGCAATGTGGCGGACACATGTCAACACTAGAAGAAACCTGCACAGCCGCCACTCTCTGGAAACCAGGAAGTAAGAGTTTTGGTGAGAATGGAGAAAGAATTCTCCATTCTTTCATGATGTTTATTGGCCTGTGCACTGCGACTATCTCCCTAGCCGTGTCCTGTGAGAGAGGGAGAGCCTTAATGCCCTGTGGGGCATTGCAGTGGGAGGCAGTGGCATAGAGGTATTATCACTGGACTAATAATCTAGAGACCCAGAAGCTGACATAGATGGTGAAATTTGAATTCAATAAAATCTAGAATTAAAAGCCTAAAAAGTGACCATGAAACCATTGTCGATTGTCATAAAAACCCAACTGGTTCACTAATGCCCTTTAGGGATGGAAATCTGTCATCCTTACCCAGTCTGGCTTACATCTGACTCCAGACCCACAACAATGCGGTTGACTCTTAAATGCCCTCAGAGATGGGCAATAAATGTTGTCCCAACCAGCGACGTCCACATCCCATGGATGAATAAAAAAAATGCAGTGGAGCCATTAAGAAATGTTGTAGCATTGTGAATGTTTGACAAGTTTTTCATCTTGTCCAAAGTCATAAGTTTGTAAAGTAAAAATAAGATCTTACTTTTTCCTATCCTTGCTTAAATTTCCAAAGAAATGGGAAAATATATTTAAAACAAAGTTTGTGTGTAAATATAAGCATGCTCAACTGAAATTGCTTTCCTTTTCAGTAGGAAAGGGGTCATACACTTGGAGAAAAATCAGGAGCGGGATTCTCCCATTCGGCAGCAGAGGCTCGAGGCCGTTGGACATGCTGTCGCGTTTCACAACGGCGTGAATGGACCGCTGGGAGTACCGATTCTGGCCTGTACAGGGGGCCAGCACGGCGCTGGAGTGGTTCATGCCGCTCCAGCCTCCCATCCCGGCGTGAACTGGGCGCTGTGGGATCCGCGCATGCGCAGTGGTGCCAGCGTCAACGAGGGCATGCACAGTGGCGCCGGTGCCAACACACAGATGCACAGTAGCTTCCCTCAACACGCCGGCTTCGATGCAACATGGCACATGAATTCAGAGGCCGGCGCCTAAGAAAATAGGCCCAGGGAACGAGAGACCGACCCACCGTTTGGTGTGCCCCGATCGCGGGCCAGGCCCCATCGGAGCCCCCCCCCCCCTCGGGGTCGGAGCCCACCTACCCCCCCACAGGCCGCCCCCCGATCCTGTGTGCAGTGTTCCCGCCGGCTGCGACCGCTTTTTAGAGTGGCTGCTCGGCCCATCCGGGCCGGAGAATCAGCAGCCCGGCCGCGTACAGCGGCCCAGCCTCGTACAGTGGCCCGCGACTGGCGCCGCACCAAACACGCCGGCGCCAATGGCACCGAATCTCCACTCCACGGAGAATCACGTGCCAGCGTCGTGGCGGCGTGGCCCAGTTGCGGGGATTCTCCAGACCGGCCCCGGGCTGGGAGATTCCCGCCACAGGTATCGGACATAAAGTTTAACAGTCTAAAAAAAGAATGCCAGTGCAACTGGCTTTTAAGTTGAGAATGACAGCCGCAACTGCATTAAAATACAAACGATGGAATCTATCCGCCAGAAGCGGCAGCAGAGAGAGTTTCACGTGCCCAACACGTCAATGACGTCAAGCACCCTGAATGTCCGTGCTTTGGGCGCAAAACCACATAGGAGAGATTCCTCCATTTGAGAGCTGCCAGCAAGCTACAGGACAGCGTGAAGAACTGAAGATGGATTACTTTGTACTAAGGAAGAGAGGACCAGAGACACAAACAGGCAGGAAATCAGAACTGAATCTACTGGAGAGAGTTGCACAGGAGAATCCAGGGCAGAACAAAGCTGTACTAGTGTTAGCTCTGTACAGAGCTCCAGGGCCTCTGGTAAACAACTCATTAAATAAAAACTGAAATCGGGAGCAAAGCAGTATAAAGATGAGTTCTTGAGGTATGGATTTAATTGTGCCAATGCAAATCAGGATGCAAAGCCCATGTGTGTTATGTGCCAGGAACTACTGGCAAATTAAAGTTTAAAACCCTACAAACATCAAAGGCGTTTGAAGAGTAAGTATAGTAACGACAAGGGGAGTCTAGTGAGATGTTTATTCAGATTTCCAGAGGCACATACATAGGGCCCAGTTACACATTACCAGCTTCTACTAAATTCCATTGAGTATAGTCAGTCTCTCCTCATGAGTCAATCCTCTCAACTCCGGAATCAACCAAGTGAATCTCCTCTGCACTCCCTCCAGTGCCAGTATATCTTTTCTCAAGTAGACCAAAACTGTACACAGTACTCCAGGTGTGGCCTCACCAGCACCCTGTACCACAGCAACATAACCTCCCTGTTTTTAAACTCCATCCCTCTGGCAATGAAGGACAACATTCCATTTGTCTTCTTAATTACCTGCTGCAAACCAACATTTTGCGATTCATGCACAAGGAAATCCAGATATATAACATCCACCAGTTCCCTGTTGTCCACCGCTGAGCATGACAAGTTTGAGGACAAAGCTCTTGATTCTTTTCAAAGAATGTAGCAATAACTTAAACCATCAGCTGAAGTCCTTAACAGAAATGTAACATTCAATGACAAAGCAAGAGAGAGTGTGAGAACCAAACAGGCTCATCTGTCGCATTAAAGGTAAGTGAAGATGGTGCGTTGCGAAGGTCAGCCGGTGATGGTCATGAAGGTCAGCCGGTATGGATTACGTAGGTCAAGCCGGCATGGGTCAGCCGGCGTGGGTCAGCCGGCGTGGGTTGCAAGGGTCGGCCCACGTGAGTCGCAAAGGTTGGTTGGCATAGGTCAGCCTGTTGGTAAAAGTGGGTCCCGGGGAAAAAAGTTTGAAAAACGCTGGTTCAGAATGTAGTGTTTGGGTGTCTCTGGTAGAGTTAAGAGTTGTATGAGAAACATGAAGTGAATGCTCAGGATTTCACCAAAAGAAAGCCATTTGCACCTGTGCCAGTCCCAAGTCCTTTGTGTCAATTCAATGGTAACTCTTCACGGATTTATGGGTCTGTAAAGATATTGCTGATGTAAAGGAATCGTGGGAATTTGAATAATCTTCTTATATTGCATTGAGACCTTTCTAACATTTTTTGGCTGGTGCTAATATAATAAATTTTTCTTGTTTTAATAAACATTTCAGTCATTGTATTAAACGTTCATCAGCAAATGCTTGTGAATTTGTTCAGTAACTTATCCCCACAGTCTAATTAAAAGTTAAGGTCTACTAAGCCAGGTTTCACTCTGGGAGCTGACTTGTCTCTTATTAGCATCAGCTGGGGTTGTAACGGCATCCATATCGGAACTATAAATTAAATGGTGTTAATCTACTGGGTACAGAAAATTATTTGTGGTGCGACACTACTCCAGGCTGTGACATTTGTTGGAATGCCGGACAAGAATCCCAAACAATTTTTGTAAATTTGAAAAACTGTGAGGAAAGGATGACTCAGCCAATAGGTATCCTTTATGTAAAAACAAACTTTAATTTCAATACATAATAAACCACATTAACATCAAAGATAAATGCGTTTTACTATTATCAGTTAAAAAGTTCTTAAACAAGGGGAGGGTAGAGTCTCTGATATTTATAAGGTGCTCATGAAGGGGGAAGGGTCCCAGACGGAGGAACTGAAACTCAAATGGGAGGAGGAGCTAGGTGGGGAAATGGAGGACGGGCTGCGGGCAGAAGCCCTGAGTAGGGTGAATTCGACCGCAACATGTGCCAGGCTCGGCCTGATTCAATTTAAGGTCGTTCACCGGGCCCACATGACAGTGGCTCGGATGAGCAAATTCTTTGGGGTAGAGCACAAAGGTGCTAGGTGCGCAGGAGGACCAGTGAACCACGTACAAATGTTTTGGGTATGCCCGAGGCTTAGGGGGTACTGGGAGGGATTCGCGGGGATCATGTCCCGGGTGCAAAAACAAGGGTGGCAATGGGTCCAGGGGGTGGCAATTTTTGGGGTTTCGGAAGACCCGGGAGTCCAGGGTGAGAAAGAGGCCGATGTTTTGGCCTTTGCTTCCCTGATAGCCCGCGACGAATATTATTGGCATGGAGGGACTCAAAGCCCCCTAAGACTAAGTTGTGGCTTTCGGACATGCCGAGTTTTCTGGGTATGGAAAAGATTAAGTTCGCCTTGAGGGGATCTGTACAGGGGTTCGCCCGAAGGTGGCAACCATTCATTGACTTCTTTGCGGGAGAGTGAGCGTCAGCAGGGAGGGGGTTGGGGGGGGGGGAGGTTAGAGTAGAGTAGGAGGGATAAATTGGCAGGTAGTGCCGATGGGAGAGGAGTGGGCTTGTGCAGTATGTTACGATTGAAGTATTGAATGTACGTGGATGTTTGCACATTTTTGCCTTTTTTTGCTTTCTTTCTGTGGATGTCTGTAACTGTTTACAATGCCGAAAAACTACCTCAGTAAAATTGTTTGTTAAAAAAAAAAGTTCTTAAACAAAAAGAAAATTTGAAACTTACTGTCAAATACCTGCTACAAACTCCAATTATGCAACCCAATACAGTTCAAATGCAACTTATAAATAAAGTTGGCAAACAGATTGCTTGACAAGTTGTGTCGAGACTTTTGGAGAGGAAGACCCTTTCAGGAGCAGAAGCAGAACATGTGTGCTCAACCTAGCAGCATTTGGCAAAAAGGGGTGGCAGGGTGGCACAGTGGTTAGCACTGTTGCCTCACAGCATTTGGGACCTAGGTGCACCTGGGTTCAATTCCAGCCTTGGGTGATTGTCTGTATGGAGGTTGCACTTTCTCCCCATGCCAGGATTTCACAGAAAGAAGTCTTACAACACCAGGTTAAAATCCAACAGGTTTGTTTCAAATCACTAGCTTTCAGAGCACTGCTCCTTCCTCAGGTGAATGAAGAGGTAGATTCCAGAAACATATATATAGACAAAGTCAAAGATGTAAGATAATGCTTTGAATGTGAGCATTTACAGGTAATTAAGTCTTTACAGATCCAGAGAGAGGGGTAATCCTAGGTTAAAGAGGTGTGAATTGTCTCAAGCCAGGACAGTTGGCAGGATTTTGCAAACCCAGGCCAGATGGTGGGGGGTGAATGTGATTTCACAGAATCACAGAAGTGTGAGGGCCATTCACCATCGTGTCTGAATATGATACTAAACCATTCCAACCAAAATATCTCTGGAAAAAAAACATCAGAGTGTTTGTAAAGAGGCAACAAAGACTTGCCCAACTGGTAGCTGCCATCAGACCCTTGAGCTACAATGAGAGACTAGGAAATCAAATGTGTTTACTTCAGAAAATGAACAGTGGAGAGGAGACCTTAGCTGAACTTTTCAAGATCCTTAGGAATATTGAGATGAAATGTTTGTTTGGCCCAATAACAACAATGAGAAGAATTAAATAAAGCTCAGAAGGGTGAATAGACAGAACATATATAACTATGTGATATAGAGTGGTGAATGTTTGGAATAGACTACACAGGATTCTGATAAAGGCTAATGGTAATGGCAATATTAAGAAGGAATTGTACAGGCATTTTGCAAGAAACAAGGTCTGGACCAGGGGTCACAGTCTGAGGTAGACCAGTTAGGACAGAGGTGAGGAGAAATTTCTTCACCTGTAGAGTGGTCAGTCTGTGGAATTCACTACCAGAGGAAGTAGTGAAGGCAAAAACATTGCATGTTTTCAAGAAGCAGTTAGATACAACACTTAGGGTGAAGGAGATCATAGGATATGGTGAGAAAATGGTATTAGGCTATTCAGTTGGATGATCAGCCATGATTATATTGATGGCGGTGGAGCAGGCCCAAATTGCCAAATGGCCGCCTCCTGTTCCTATTTTCTATGTTTCTAAATGCAGTTGAGGAACAAAGATATCAGTGAAAGAGAAAAGAATCATTCGTTAAAGGTGCTTTGCATTGCCCTATCTGGTTGCATCACAGCCTGGTATGGCAACTGCTCAGCCCAAGATCGCAAGAAACTTCAGAGAGTCGTGAACACAGCCCAGTCCATCACACAAATCTGTCTCCCATCCATTGACTCCATCTACACCTCCCACTGCCTGGGGAAAGTGGGCAGCATAATCAAAGACCCCTCCCACACAGCTTACTCACTATTCCAACTTCTTCCATCGGGCAGGAGATACAAAATTCTGAGAACACGCACGAACAGACTCAAAAACAGCTTCTTCCTCGCTGTTACCAGACTCCTAAATGACCTTATCGACTGACCTCATTAACACTACACCCCTGTATGCTTCACCAGATGCCAGTGTTATGTAGTTACATTGTGTACCTTATGTACCTATTATATATTTTCTTTCATTTCCTTTGCTTTTCATGTACTTAATGATCTGTTGAGCTGCTCGCAGAAAACTACTTTTCACTGTACCTCGGTACACGTGTCAATAAACAAAAGCCAAATCAAAATCAAAATCCACTGTTTTCCAGAATGATCCACGCATTTTCGGCTAAGGAGAGTGCAACACAATTATGTTCAAATTGTTCAAGCCAGATCTAACTGCATGATTATACATGTTGTGCACTAGACTGAGTAATGGGTCTCTGCATATATTTTCCAATTGGTCATTCCCACTTCATATCTGATTATTGGACATAACCAATCAGAAAATCTATGCTTGAGAAAGCAAAAAGACAGTGCAGGAAATGAAAAAAGTATGCATGAACATGCTCCTTGAGGTTAGATAGTCTGTGTTAAACATTTATTCATTATAAATTACAAGATTTCAGCCAAGTAATTTGTTTTGTATTTTTCAGACACTCCAGAATAATTTCTATATTGTAGTGGATACATTTTCCTTGCGCTGTTATTCATATTTGTACTTTGCATTTGATTTTTGAAAATGAAATGAAAATCGCTTATTGCCACAAGTAGGCTTCAAATGAAGTTTCTGTGAAAAGCCCCTAGTTGCCATATTCCGGTGCCTGTTCAGGGAGGCTGGTACGGGAATTGAACCATGCTGCCGGCCTGCCTTGGTGCATTCAAAGCCAGCAATTTAGCCCTGTGCTAAACCAGCCCCACGATACAGGCATTGTAGGAGATGATGGGGAATAAATAACCTGACAGGACAAGCAGAAGAATATTTTAAATTTATCTTTTTTAAATGTTTTCCAATGGAGGGGAAATTTAACGTGGTCAATCCACCAACCCTGCACACCTTTGGGTTATGGGGGTGAGACCCACGCAGACACGGAGAGAATGTGCAAACTCCACACGGACTATCCTGAGGCCAGGATCGAACCCGGGTCCTTCATGCCGTGAGGCAGCAGTGCTAAACATTGTGCCACCATGCCGCCCATCTTTTTAAATTTAAAGTTATTAGATACATAGAAGATAGGAGCAAGAGGAGGCCTTTTGGCCCTTGGAGCCTGCTCTGCCATTTCTCATGGCTCATCATCCAACTCAATAGCCTAATCCTGCATTTGATCCCATTCTCCCCAAGTGATAAATCTCGCCGCCTCTTGAATATGTTCAATGTTTCAGCATCAACTACTTCCTGTGGTAATGAATTCCACAGGCTCATCGCACTTTGTGTGAAGAAATGTCTCCTTATATCTGTCCAAAATGGTTTACCCTGAATCCTCAGAAGCAACCCCTGGTTCTGGACTCACCCATCATTTCCCCTGCATCTACCCTGTCTAGTTCTGTTAGAATTCTATAAGTCTCAATGAGATCCCCCCTCATTCGTCTGTACTCCAGCGAGAACAATCCTAACCTAGTCGATCTCTCCTCAGTCCCGCCATCTCGGGAATCAGTCTGGTAAACCATCGCTGCACTCCCTCTAGAGCAAGAACATCCTTCCTCAGAGAAGGAGACCAAAACTGCACATAATATTCTAGGTGTGGCCTCACCAAGGCTCTGTGTAATTGCAACACATCCCTGCTTCTGTACTCGAAACTTCTCGCAATGAAGGCCAACATACCAGTTACCACCTGCTGCACCTTCATGCTTACCTTCAGCGACTGGTGCACAAGGCCACCCAGGTCCCACTGCACACTCCCATCACTCAATTAACAACCATTCAGCCCTTAAAGTTATTAGATACATAGAAGATATGAGCAAGAGGAGGCCTTTTGGCCCTTGGAGCCTGCTCTGCCATTTCTCATGGCTCATCATCCGACTCAATAGCCTAATCCTGCTTTCTCCTCATAGCATTTGATCCCATTCTCCCCAAGTGATAAATCTCGCCGCCTCTTGAATATGTTCAATGTTTCAGCATCAACTACTTCCTGTGGTAATGAATTCCACAGGCTCATCGCACTTTGTGTGAAGAAATGTCTCCTTATATCTGTCCAAAATGGTTTACCCTGAATCCTCAGAAGCAACCCCTGGTTCTGGACTCACCCATCATTTCCCCAGTATCTGCTTTCCAGATACACTCACTTCAGTTGAGCACTATCTGGTGTACATCATACAGCTGCTCTGGTCCAGCAGAGGGAGGTGGCCCAGTCCCACAGGGAGATAATGTAGTCACTGGTTGATGTGACACAACCCAGAATGTGGTGGCACAGTCACAGATGGTGATGGTCCACTCCCTGTGCTCCATGGCCGTGAGCAAGCAGACCTGGTCGAGACCAGAGCATACCTTCAGGACTGTGACGGGGGAGACTCAGGGGATACCTCCGCTTGCAACCATGACCCATGGAATAGCACGGGAGCACCCCAAGAGAAGAGGAGGTGATGGGGCCCATGCGGTGACTCCTGCAGTGGAGGTTCCGGAACACCACAGCACCTCGGACAACTCCCTCTTGTCCCTGGCACATCTGGTGGGCAGAATAGGACAGCATAACACCACCGGAGATAGCCAGGCCCATCCAGGCCCAGTCACCCCAGAAAACGGACACCAACGGGGTCTCAGGACGCAGGGCAGGAATCACAGCAGGCCGCCTCCACTCCTGATGTACCTTCTAGGGATCCAGCTGGATGTAGCATGAGGGCCCGTAAGCCACAAAAGTAGACGCCAGTTAGGTTGGCGCGGGTGCAGGGCACAGTTTAGTTAAAGGCGATTAAGGGCACATACTGGGATATATTTGTGCACATTAAACTCCTATTAATACTATGACAACCTGCCTTGGTGCTCTATCAAATGGATGTGAGGGATGGGTTGGTCTAGGCTGGCCAGAGAGTGGGTGTGGGGGGGGGGGGGGGGGTGGCTAACAGGCAGATGATGTGGATGGGCTGGGCTCCCTACCCTCCCCCCCCCCCCCCCACTCTGTTTCCAGTTTCCCTTCTCCCATCTGTTGGTGAACCTGGAGGCGCTTAGAGAGTCCCGTGCATGTTGGCTCTACCACGCAAGTCATGTGGCCTCGCATCACTGCCTAGGCCCTATATAAGGCCCATCCTCCCCTTCGCCCGCATCCTCCTCATCGGACAAGGCCTGGCGTTCATCCTCCTCCTTCAGCATGTCACTCCTTTGCTGCGCGATGTTGCGCAGGACGCAGCTGGACGCCATGATGTAAGAGACTCTCTTCGCGTCATACTGGAGGGTTCTCCCAGAGTGATCCAGGCACCTGAACGGAATCTTCAGGATGCCAATGCACTGCTCAATCACACCCCTGACCACTCCATGGCCGTCATTCTAGCGGGTCTCCACGTCACTCTGTGGCCTCCAGATAGGCGTCATCAACCACGACCGCAGTGGATAACCCCATCACACAGGAGCCAACAACCCAGCTGGGGGGCATTTGGAACAAGTTAGGAATGATTGAGTGTGCCAGGATGAAGGCACCGTGCACACTGCCCGGTTATGGGGCGCAGACATGCATGATTCACATCGGATGGTCACATATCAGGTGTCTGGTGATATATATACAAACATAAATGTATATAGTTGTATAAATGTATAGAGCTGTTTATCAGCATACGTAATGATAGGTATGACCTCCTGCCAGCGGGTGCACCAGACATGCATCATGTGACTGATGGGTCTCGGCAGTTAGTAATAGGACATACAGTAGGACAGTCGCATTTAGAGTAGCTCCATAGGAATCGAAGTAACCTTGTTTGTATCTAGATCTGTTACTTATCTTTCCACGTGTTTGACAATAAATCATCGTTCTGGTTGAACACATATATGTTCTGTGTGTGGCTTCATCAGCGGGGGATCCACAGAACACAACATGGTGCACCAGCATCGAGAGGAACCCCTTTCAGTTTGTGTAGAGCGGCCTGTTATCTGCAGGTGCTCATAGGGGAACATCCATCCTGTTGATCACCCCTGGACCCGGCGTATTTCAGCAACGGTGGCAAATACCCCTGCCCGGGCATCCTGGTGGGCTCGGTCCACATTGAACTGGATCTATTGTGCTGACTGGGCATATAGGGCCTCAGTGATGGCGTGGATGCACCTGTGCACCAAGGTCAATGAGATTCCGGACAGGTCATCACTCGGCGCCTGGAAGGAGCCCATCGCGTAAAAGTTCAGGGCGACCATCACCTTGACAGCCACCGCGAGCGAGTGTCCTCCCCCATTCACCATATCTGTCAGATATGTCGCACTGTCTCCCTGCTCTGCCAGATTCTTCAATGGCATGCCCATTCCAGCAGGTCCTCGAACGACATGCGCTGCCGTTACATGCGAGGCCTCACACGGCGCCTCCTTTGCATCGCCTCCTCCTCGGCCTGTTGGACAGCCGGTTCGCCATCTTGGGCGGCTGCCTCCTGTTCCTCTGGGGCATGCTGCACTACTGCACGCTCCACTGCTGCAGATTTTAGGGTAGCATAGTAGCACAGTGGTTAGCACTGTTGCTCCACAGCTCCAGGGTCCCAGGTTCGATACCTGGCTTGGGTCAATGTCTGTACAGAGTCTGCACATTCTCCCCGTGTCTGCGTGGGTTTCCTCCAGGAGCTCCGGCTTCCTCCCACAAGTGCCGAACAACGTGCTGTTAGGTGGATTGGATATTCTGAATTCTCCCTCTGTGTATCCGAACAGGTGCCGGAATGTGGCGACTAGGGACTTTTCACAGTAACATCATTGCAGTGTAAATGTAAGATTATTATTATTATTCCTCCTCCTCAAACAGATCCAGCTCGTACAACTGCAGGGCAGCCTCCAGGGTGTGGCGACAAGGCTGGTTGTATTCCAATATCCATTGTTTGCAGGGGGTGAACGGCAGACATGTTAGCATGGTGCGCACCACTGTGTAAAATCAGGTGCAATGGGCTATGTGGTTCCCCCAATTGGCACTGCGGACTATACCCCAGCATGTTTCTCACTCCCATCACCGCAACCCTGTGTCGGGACACTGCAGGGGCTCTGGCCCTGGGGTCCATCCCTGCTGACAGGGGTGCTGCCCCTGTCAGCAGTACGCTCCGCAGACCCCTCCAACACTCCCAGAGGATTTACTGTGGACGTTGCCCTTGAGTGGGCTAAATCGCTGGCTTTTAAAGCAGACCAAGGCAGGCCAGCAGCACAGTTCAATTCCCATACCAGCCTCCCCGAACAGGCGCTGGAATGAGGCGACTAGGGGCTTTTCACAGTAACTTCATTGAAGCCTACTTGTGACAATAAGCGATTTTCATTTCATTTCATTGTCATACTACCTCTTACAAAGCCTCTGCGTTTCCTCCCATCTCACCCCTCTTCTCCACTTCCAAACATCTCCGATTTCACCTTGCTCTCTTCCCTTCTCTCACCTATCCTCACATCTCCTTCTTTGCAGCCTCACTTCTCCACTTCCACATCCCCACCTTCCGTTTCCCTTCCTCTCCTGTGTTTCATTCCCATCTCTGGCAAGATAGCACAGTGGTTAGCACTGTAGCTTCACAGTGCCAGGAACTCGGGTTCGATTCCTGGCTTGGAGTCTGCACGTTCTCTGCATGGGTTTCCTCTAGGTGCTCTGGTTTACTCCCACAAGTCCAGAAGGACGTGCTGTTAGGGTAATTTGGACATTCTGAATTCTCCCTCCCTGTACCCAAACAGGCGCTGCAATGTGGTGACTAGGGGATTTTCACAGTCACTTCATTGCAGTGTTAATGAAAAACCTACTTGTGACACTGTTAAAGGTTATTATTATTCCTACTTTTCATTTTCCCTTCAAGACAACAGTTTGAATTCACTGTTTATAAGAGCAGGAGAAACCAACTAGTTAACTTATATTCCTTGTGCACAGATCAACGTGGCCTAAAGAAATGAATACATTTAAGAGGCTGCAATTTTCTAGCTGGCCAGCCGGCTGACAATCACTCAGGATTCAAGTGACCTCTAGTGTACAACATTAATAATATCAACTCCAGTTCAAAACAAAGTGACATGATGGGCATGAGTTACCGGCCACGTCCCGCCAGAATCGGGACAGGACATGGCTAATAGATGCTGCGAGAAGTCTCTTCCGAGATTCCCGACAGTCATTACGCCCCACGAGATTCGGGCCTGTATAGTTAAGTGAGCTTAACTGCTCATTTAACTATGCCTACACCAAATTTACCCTGCTCCGGGATCTCCCAGCCTCACCGAGGAGACCCCGATCAGGTCCCCACAAATGGGGCCAGGTGGAACAGTACCGGGGACGGTCTCCTCGGTGATCGGAGGCCCTTATGTGGTTGGAATCACCGGGCATCACTATTGATGCCACTGGGCACATTGGCAATGCCAACCTGCCACCTTGGCGGTGCCACCCAGGTACCACCCTGGCACTGCTAGAGTGCCCAGGGTGGCATGGCCAGGCTGATAGATGCACTGTCAGAGTGCCAGGCTGACAGTGCCAAAGTGCACAAGTGACATTTTGCCCCTGCCAGGGATCAGGCCCAGTGATGTATGAGGTGGGAAACAGGGAGGCTCGAGGACCCCCCAACAGGTGGGTTGGGGCATTCGGGGCATCCAGGGGTCGCAGTGGGATGAGGTAGAGAGATCTGTGCGCCCTTTAAAAACGGCAGCTCGATCTCCTCCTTCACTGCCGAGCAGAGCTCCGAAGTGCAGGAAATGGGACTGATTGTGGCCTCGGTGAGGCCCTACAAAGTACCAGAGTGCCATTTGATAGTGGGCTCGCTCCCGTCGCTATAAGCACCGGGAAGCACTCCGCTAATACCCCCCAGAACGTAACTCTTATTTTATATTCGTTAGCGCCCGACGTTTCTGAAATTGTTAGAAAGTAAGCACATAACATTATTACTGAGCTCGAGTCCATGATTGTGTAGCAAATTGTATCTAATGTTCTTCTGTGAAACTGAACAGAGAATGTTTCTTTTCCCCCAGGAGTAGCAAATTTTCAAACCTCTAAACAGTTGCTATGCAAAAAGTGTGATTCGTAAAAGCAAACGTGTCAACGTGCTTTCAGAAACACAGATAACCCTTTGCATGAAAACAACCCCGTGTCACCCTATCACGTTCCCTGAAGCATTTGCGATATAACCATTTAAGTTCTGCACACTGCTAAAAGATATTTGTCTGGTGTCATCTGTGAAAGAATTTGAGAAATATTTAAGTTTGAATTGGGGAAAAAGGAGAAGTTTGAGAATACTAATTATATTATAGGGCAGCCAGCAACCGCTAATGGTTGCATCACCAATCTTGCATTCTTGTACAGACATTAAGTGCATTTATGAACACGTCAAACATGTCAAATCTTTATTTGTACTTAAAACATATGATCATATTAATACATTTTAAGTGATGTTCCAGGATAGGGCAAGGTGAGTTGAATAAACGGTATGCATGTTCTTTGAAAAACGATCACTGAGCAGAAATTCAGGCTCATCAGTACAATGAATTAAGAATTTTCTGAAACCAGATGATTTTGTAATTTCCTCTTTCAATTACAAATGAAATCAAGTTTTGTTAACATAAAAGTACGAAACAGGATCATCGCCTTGGTAACCAACTGTGGTAGCATACCCCTTGAAGGGGGAGTGTCCCTGGACGGTCAAGTGACCCATTCGACCCACTGGGGCTGAAGCACGCGAACCCTGGGAGTGGAGCGTAAATTCCCTGTTAGTTCAGAGTTTGGAATCATGGAACATGGTAGCGTTTATCTCACTCTCTGTATATAGTTTCTTACTTTAATAAATTATCATTTGTTAATCCATCTGGTGGTAACCTGTCTGTCAGGATAGCACACTTACCATGACTAAATTTCCAGTATAGCATCTGTCAAACGTTGGGGATCAATTAAGTTGCTGTCTCAAGGATTGAATGACAGCAGATGTTGACAGATTCACATCCATGTTACATCTTGGTCTGAGCATTCGGTGTTAGGTCGAGTGTGATTCTCATGTTTCTCCAGCACTTAATGGGAGACTGGAGGACATACGTGTCCCGGCTGGGGGATGGTTTATTTACTGGCATTAGGAGTTCTGCAAATCAATAGTCGCTATGTTATATTCCCACCAGTTTTAGCGTCTGCCAAAGAGGATAAAAGAGTGCTTTTGTAAGACATGTCTGACTAGAAGGTTTGGGGTAAGTCCTGCTGCCTCCTGGATTCTTCTCTTCTTAGGCTGTCCCCTGGGATAGAGAATGTTTTGCTTCCACTTTGGCTTGATGGGTTCCGAGATGGCTGCTAAATCCAATGTGCAATCTGCAGACTTGGGCAGAGCGGCCAGCCCCCATAATTTCTGTAATAAAGCTCCATTCTGTTGCTCGTTCTGGGTGAGTGTGCTTAACACTCAATTTGGCTTTGTTTCGTTACTTAGCTCTGGAGTCGCCAGGTATCGTTAAGATACCGCCATAAGTTTCAAGGTCAAGTTCAAAGCAATAAAACTATACACCAATTAGTAAGTTCAAACAACTGAGTTTATTATAATACAATTATAATACTACCCATGCACACGCTAAGGTGATTAAACTATTCCTACCACTAAATAAACCAATACTTATCTCAAAGGGAACTGCCAGATCAGGGGACAAGGCCTCTTGCTCTGCTCTGGTCTGCAGACGTCAGGTTGGTACGGGTTAAAAGGGGTCAGGAGTGTCTATCTCTGGTAGCGATCGTTGTGAGACACTTACTTGCTGGCGGCTGCTGTCCCAAACCTCTCCTCTCTCTCAGTCAAGGTCTTCTTTGGTAAAAGCTGGTCGAGATGCTGGTCCAGAGAGGAGGGCTGGTTAAGAAGAACAAAATAAGTGTGGGACCTGTCTGTTATAGGTCCTAGGGCTTCGCGCCCTTTTGGGCGGACCCTTTACCTGCTGGGAATAGATTGTGTCGCTTCCCAATCGATTTGTTTGAATCCCCCCAATACTGAGGCTGTCTTTCGGCTACTGGGCGGGCCTTCAGGTGCTTTGTTTTCGAACCCCGCTGGTGCCGGGGTGTCTGGTTTCCCATACACTCTTGCAATCACTTCTCTATTTGTGTCCATTGTCCCTGGGATCGTTCCATTACTATGTTAACTATCCCGGACATTGCCTCATTAGTATGCGGAATGTTCGTTTCGGTGCTGTCTGCTCTCTTAGCAGACAGAATACACATTGGCTTGGTGCAGCCTGCTAGTGCTGCAAACATTGTCCATTTTAACCTGCAAGCTTTGCGTTCCTCCATTTTGTATTGAGGGAATGGCCAACTTCGGTGGCTACACTCCCTCCTTGTGATCCTCATGAGAAATCATGAAGGATCACCCAAGTACGGTGTCTTTGGGTCCCCTAACCTCAGCGAGTTCCATGGCTTCTATTCTTTCCTCAACTATGGCAAAAAAATTTTACCTAACAATTTCTGATTGGCGCTATGTCAAAGGGGACATACATTACCAATTGGGATCGGGAAACTCTAACTATCCTCAATAAACTACTCTCATCTCTTGGTGACTGGGTTCATAGGTGCGGGTGCTATCTGATCTGTGGGGGGTTGGGGCGCTTTCCTTTTCTGTTGCGCTGCTGGCGCACATGTTCCCTGAACATAGCGCTGCGCAGTTTCGCTTAATTCCTGCCAATCTGGGGCATTTTCCTCATCTAACTGGGTCCCAAATGTCTCTTGGAACTCATTCTGTACAGAAAGCAGAGATTGCAGCTGCGCAATCTGTTTCCTACATTTCGCATGATCCACTGTGCTTTGCCTTTGCTCAGTGGTGGCAGCATGGAGTGCTCTTAAAGCTGCCTTTAGGTCAGAGCATTGCCTTTGCAGTGCCTCTACCTGCTTCTCTGAATCTTCTCTTATCAGAACTGCGCGCTGCAGTTCCTGATAGGCTTTCTCATACTGGGCTTGGGAACTGGTCAGATGGGCTAGACAAGACTGATGTGCCCTCATGGCATCATCCACCTCTCTATCCTTCTCTGCCAACTTCCTTCTTAATACCATGTTTTCCTTTTCGACATCGCAAATGTCGACTTTGCTCATTCCATTCTTTTCCTCTAATTCTTTGCGGAGCATCCGAACGGCCTCCTCTGTGCCTCGCAATTGTGCCAAGCAGGACACAATTACTATCGACTTGCATGCTTTTCCTAAATTCTTTTTATGAATTTGAGATAGGTTCTCCCACCAAGTATGCCCTAAACTCCCGGGACCTGTCTCCTCATTCAAACAAAACTCACTCCAAAGGGGCCATCCTTTCCCTTTGAGGTACTTCCTGAGTTCCAGCTCCCATACGGGACACTGGCCTACTCTGCTACTGTTGGTCGCTGCGACCACAAACTGCTCTGGGTTCATGAGGCGTTCCATTGCCTGCATGGCCATTTTCTCTTATGCTCTCTTTAATTTGGAATGAGGGATGATAAGGCAATGCTTTTAATACGGGTACGGCTTTCACTATGTTCTGACTTATAAAACTCCCGACAGTTTGTCGCTACAAAAATCTCTCGGTTTAACCTTACAACCCTGTTAGTTACGCATGCATAAACACACTTCCGAATTATGACTATTGATTTGAACTCCTTGAACACTTGAGGTTTTTCCTTTTCCCAATTGGATTTCTGATTCAAATTTCTGGGTTCTCTCGGAGTGGGGGGGGGGCCACTTCTAATCGAGTCCCGTCTGGGTGTCACCGCTAAATGTTGCTCATTCTGGGTGAGTGTGCTTAACACTTAATTTGGCTTTGTTTCGTTACTTAGCTCTGGAGTCGCCAGGTATCGTTAAGATACCGCCACAAGTTTCAAGGTCAAGTTCAAAGCAATAAAACCATACACCAATTAGTAAGTTCAAACAACTGAGTTTATTATAATACAATTATAATACTACCCATGCACACGCTAAGATGATTAAAATATTCCTACCACTAAATAAACCAATACTTATCTCAAAGGGAACTGCTGGATCGGGGACAAAGCCTCTTGCACTCCTCTGGTCCGCAGACTTCAGGTTGGTACGGGTTAAAAGGGGTCAGGAGTGTCTATCTCTGGTAGCGATCGTTGTGAGACACTTACTTGCTGGCGGCTGCTGTCCCAAATCTCTCCTCTCTCTCAGTCAAGGTCTTCTTTGGTAAAAGCTGGTCGAGATGCTGGTCCAAAGAGGAGGGCTGGTTAAGAAGAACAAACTAAGTGTGGGACCTGTCTGTTACAGGTCCTGGGGCTTCGCGCCCTTTTGGACGGACCCTTTACCTTCTGGGAATCGATTGGGTCTCTTCCCAATCGATTTGTTTGAATCCCCCCAATACTGAGGCTGTCTCTCGGCTACTGGGTGGGCCTTCAGGTGCTTTGTTTTCGAACCCCGCTGGTGCCGGGGTGTCTGGTTTCCCATACACTCTTGCAATCACTTCTCTATTTGTGTCCATTGTCCCTGGGATCGTTCCATTACTATGTTAACTATCCCGGACAGCTCCCTGTTACCCTGTCTCAAATGGGCTAGCTGATAGAGAGCTGTACAAATGTTCGAGGCAGCTATCAAGACGTAGTTCAGCTGACCACTATGCCTCAGGTTGGCCAACTTTCTTTTGTCTTACAAAACAATCCCCCATACTACTACAGATGTCACGAATGCAGAACCACTGATCGGCCCTCGATTAAGGACCCAGTTGGACTTAGAATCATACAATATTGAAGAGTCTCTTTGGCCCATCAAGCCTGCTTGTTCTTCCCAAATTTGGTGGGGTGAGTGGAGGCATGGCAGGCTTCCGAGAAGAAACAACACACTTCATAAAAAGGGGACAGATCTTTCCCCTTTTCTTCCACCTGCACTGGTGTAGACCAGTTCTTATATTTTTGAGAATAATTCCCTAATCTTTCCCCAATAAACGGGCATCGTGCGACTATCAACAGGCAGGACTGTTCCCTTCCAGTTGGGGAACACTTCAGCAGTCAAGGACATTCAGCCTCTGATCTCCGGGTCAGCATTCTACAAGGAGGCCTTCAGGAGACGCGACAACGCAAAATTGCTGAGCAAAAACTTATAGCTAAGTTCCGCACGCATGAATGCGGACTCAACCGGGATCTGGGATTCATGTCGCATTACATTCGGCCCCCACCAACAAGCCTGGACTTGCAGAGGCCTACCGACTGAACTGGCTTGGGACAATTCACACCTCTTTAACCTGGAGTTACCTCTCTCTCTGCATCTTTGATGATTTGATTGCCTGCAGGTGCTCGCATTCCGGGCATCTCTGACTGTGTCTATATAAACATTTCTGGAACAAGCCTTTCCATTCACCTGAAGAAGGAGCCGTGCTCCGAAAGCTCGTGTTTGAAACAAACCTGTTGGACTTTAACCTGGTGTTGTAAGACTTCTTACTTTCCCCAATTAGTAACAGCTGCTCTCACTTACGAATTCAAGTATGCACTTCATTGTGACTGGATTCCAACATTCCACTGCCGTCATCATGAAGGGTCCATGGACTCAAACCGTCAAATTGACCCGGGTTACCAAGATTCTTGGAAGTGCACATCGCAGGGACAGTGTACTCAGCTCCGTGTGGAATTTATGGATAACAGCAACTGACCCATCATTCGGTATGCTCCAGCTGGTGACACTTCCTGTGCATATGATTGTCATGTATATGCGAAGCAAGTTTTAAGCTTACTTTAATTTGTGTAATAAGATGAATGCAACTATGATTTCACCTTAGTGTCCTTTAACTTAACCCACTTTTATTTCTTAATATGTCATTAGTTTTTAGCTCAGTTGGCTGGACAGCTGGTTCATGATGCAGAGCGAGGCCAACAGCGTGGGTTCAATTCGCGTACCGACTGAGGTTATTCAACCTTGCCCCTCGGCTGAGGTCTGGTGATCCTCAGGTTAAATCACCAAAAGTCAACGTTCCGCTTCAAAGGGGAAAGCAGCCTATGGTCATCTGGACCGGTTCTTCAAACTTTTTTTCCGGGGACACATTTTTACCAACCGGCCAACCTTCGGTTCCCAACCCGGCTGATCTTCGTGACCCACACTGGCCGACCTTTGCGACCCACGCCGGCCGACCTGCGCGACCCACCATTTTCTCTTACCTTGTTTGCTGCTGACAAAAATGGAGGAAATGGTTCTAGGTCTCATTGGCCCTCGTACACGCTCCTCCAATGGAACCAGTTGGATGAAGGTGAAGCCTTCCGGTGTCGGAAAGTATGGTGTCTCCATCTGTCCAAAGTTCTGCATTTTATTCCTGTAAAATTTTATCAAATAAACCCCCCCGAACTTGTAAAAAAAAATATAATGAATAAAATTAATGAAAAAAAAATTAAATGAATAAAATAAATTAATAAAATTAATAAAACCCCCCAAACTTGTAAAACAAAAAGCTGCGACCGTTTAAAGAAAAGCGGCCGCACTGCACATGCGTGCCTGATCATCGGCGCACTTGCGCATAGTTTCGCTTGCATGCAGGTGATCTGGCACGCATGCGCAATGCGGCCGCATTTTATGTACTTGTTCGCGGCCATTTTGAAGGCCACTTGCAGCCGGCGTTATTAACAGCCGGCTGCTGTGGCTGTTGCGCCCAGATTTTCATGATCGGGAGCGCCGCGACGGATGGCTCCGCGACCCTCCCGACACCCGCCCATGACCCAGCCGCGGGTCGCACCCCCAAGTTTGACAATGGCTGATCTAGACTATGGCGACTTTACATACTTAATAGTTTTCAGAGAACTGACTTAAAAACACAAGATAAATGTGTAACCTTCATTTGAAAACTGAAGACTTTGACCCAGGCATACTTGTATGCCACTGTTAGTTTATTTCTCCTTGGCTTGTTTTGTACTCTGTTACAAATGATGGTCACTGAATTTTACCGTGTACATTAGTTGCTTCCTTATGCAATATTCTGCATTTAATTTAGCATTGGACATATCTTGGCTGCTATCGTCTTGTGCATGTTTGTGGTCAACCTAATCAGGGATTTGATTTTGTTCCTGTTTCTAATAAAATCCTTACTTGTATGTGTAGTACTGTTTACATAGTAACTCCAGCCAATTGTGGCAACCTCAATCAATTTTAATTGTGTGTTGATGCAAGTGGCAGACAGAAAGAACAGAGAACAATACAACACAGGAACAGGCCCTTCGGCCCTCCAAGCCTGCGCCAACCATGGTATCTGCCTAAACTAAAACCGTATGCACTTACGGCATCCTTCCATTCCCACCCTATTCATACATTTGTCTAGATGCCCCTTAAATGCCACTAACGCACCTGCTTCCACCATCTCCCCAGGGAGCGTGGTCCATATCGAATTGTGGAAAGTTTACTGTTCAATGACAGATTGTGTAAATATTGCTTTTGGCTAGACTATTTCTGTACAAGTGATTTATTTTTACCATATTATTATACATTTTGTTAAGGTTAAAAGAATGAAATTAATTAGCATGTCCTCAAAAGATTAAGGAATATGTAAATTTTTGAATATCAAAAGACTGCTTTGCATTTATATTTTATTTTTTGCCTTTCATGTTTCTATAACTGAATTCCAGGCCATGGATTGATCCTGTAACTCCCAAATCATTAATTAGCCTGCCCCCACATTTGGGAGTGTAAAACTACTTTCACAGTATTTTGTGTGTTGGTTCAGCCAGCTTCTTAAAGTTGAGGTCACTTGTCAAATGGAAATTTTACTCAGCAATATAATCACCATTTTGGAAATATTATATTCTGATGCACTAATGCAGCTTGGGCAATTTTATTCATGTAGCACTGTTAAATCCTAGTTAAAGATGCGTTAATTCAAAGGATAGTGGGTTAACTCAAACGATAGTGTGCGGGATTCTTCGTTTCTGAGACTAAGTGCCGACGCCGGTGTAGGAACCGTAGCGTTTTACAACAGAAAAAAAGGTGCAATAGCTGCACCGATTCAGCTACCTTAAATGGGCTAGCACCTTTGCCATGTGGAACGCAATCCAATCCATGTAAAAAGTGCCGGATTCGCCGGGTCCGTGATTGGCGTTCATGAGGCTCACATGCCGCAGCCGCACTTAAACGGTCCTTTTCCCCAAACACACCGTCCCTCCCAACAAGATGTCTGCAAGGAGAGCAGCTCCATGGTTCAGGGACGCTGAGCTGGACACCCTCATGGACGCCATGGAGGAGAGGTCCATGTACCCCAGCCCGGGAGGAAGACCGGCAGGCGTTGCCATTCACCATGCTTGGGTGCAGGTAGCAGTGGTGGTCAGCGCCGTGGGCAATGTCGCCCGGACTGGCGTGCAGTGCAGGAAGAAACTCCACAACCTCCTCAGGGCAGCCAGGGTGAGTTGGCCGCTCCGTGCCCTTGGCACTAACCCTGCTTCCTCTGTACACCTGCAACCCGACCCCTCCGACCCACATGCCAGCGCCCATGCCATCCGCCATGGCCGGGTGCCCTGGACACTGAAGCCACCAACTACCCAACACCTGGGCTGCATGAGTCGGAACATCTAACGGTTGTGCTGTTTATGTCCCCCCCCCTCCCCAGGAGAGGGCCGCATACATCCACCAGGAGCGGGAGAAGACCGGAAGGGGACCACTAGAACTGCGATCCCTCACCATGCCCTAGCAGAGGGCACTGGACGTGGTCGGTGGTCCAGAAAAAAGGGAGGACGCCGAGGTGGAGTTCAGTGGTGGGCAAGGAAGTAAGACCCTGCTTAGTTGCAGGTCCCCATGACACATGTGTGGACCTCCCCTCCCCACACCCCCCTCACCACCCCACCCCACACACACCCCACCCCCCTCACCCCACACCCCGCACACCCTCACCCCACACCCCCCCCACTCCCCTCACCCCACATCCCCCCACCTCCCTGACCCCACACCACCACAGGGTGGTGATACAGTCAATGGGTGATGTGGTGCAGTCCCAGACAAAGATGCTCCACTCCCTGTGCTCCATGGCCGCGAGCGAGCAGACCCTGGTCGATACCATAGCGGGCCACCAGGACTGGCAGTGCCAGGTGGCGGGGGAGCCTCAGGGGATAGTATCGCTTATACTCCGCTCAAAGAAGTAGCCCAGGGGCCATTGGACACTCCAAGGAAGGATGAGGTGCTGGGGCCCATGCCGGTGACTCCCGCAGGGGAGGTGGCGGAACACCGCAGCACCTCGGATTCCGCCCACCCCCCCACTGTCCCTGGTTCATCTGGTGGGTAGGGGGCAGAACAGGGCAGCACCACGCCACCCGGAACATCCGAGCAGCAGCCGGGCCCATCCAGGTCGGGTTGCCCCTGGAGATGCACATCAACGTGGACCCTTGTCGCAAGGCAGGAGTCGCAGTAGGCCGCCTCCACTCCTGCTGTACCGTCTGGGGAACCATCATACACTGGGCATAGTGTATGAGCCATTAAGGCCAGAAAATTAGACACTAGTTAGGTTGACACGGGTGCAGGGCACAGTTTAGTCATATGGGCTCGGGTACTGACTGTATATACTTCTGCACAACAAACACCTGTTAACAACGTTCAAACCAGCCTCAGTGCTTTGTCTGATGGGTGTGGGGGTGGGCCAGTGCTGGCCTGGGGGACTGCGGGGTGGGGGTCCAGCGCAGGCCCTATGGGAGCACCTTGCTCCCCCCACCATCCCCAGCACCCCCAGCCCAGCGGTTCGACAGGGCCGTGTGATGGACTGGCCAGCTTGCATGCAGGGATCACCCAGGTGGAAGGTGCTACTGTGGGAATGAATCAGACATTGTAATACAATTTGGAGCACCAGAGCTCATCGCAGAGTAGGCTGTCATCAGCCCATGGACCAGACCCGCTGTCACTGCCAACCCAGGGCCCCCAGCTCGTAATACCGCAGGTAAATATAATGGAGGGGGTGTGCAAGTGGGCGGTTGGCGGTGTGGGAAGTGAGTTGGTGTGGGCCTGGAATGTGGTGTCCACGCCTCTGGCCAGCAGCCACCTCCCTCCACACCCCCTGCCCCCTAGTCCGTGAACCTGGAGGCAATCAGAGCGTCCCGTGCTCATTGGCCCAGGCGATGACGTTGTGCGGCCTCCCCTGCCTGCCCGGGCCCCATATCCTACTCATTGTCCCCCCATCCCTGCATCCTCCTCATTGGACGAGGCCTACCCTTACTCCTCATCCTCCTCCTCCAGCACATCGCCTCTCTGCTGCACGATGTTGTGGAGGATGCAGCAGGCCACTACGATGCGGTGACCCTCTGAACCTCGTACGGGAGGGCCTCTCCAGAATGGTCCAGGCACCTGAAGCACATCTTCAGGATACCGAAACACCACGCCACCACACTCCTGATCGCTATGTGGGTCTTGTTGCAGTGGGTCTCCGCGTCGGTCTGTGGCCTCCAGATAGGTGTCATCAGCCACGGCCACAGTGGGTAACTCATCGCCCAAGGGCCAACCCCTCAGCCTGGGGGTGGGTGCCCCTTGAATAATTCAGGAATCCCCGAGTGTGCCAGGATGAAGGAATCGTGCAAACTGCCCGGGTTTCGGGAGCAGAGGTGCATGATGCGTAACTAGGGGGCTGGTTTAGCTCAGTGGGCTAGACAGCTGGTTTGTGATGCAGAACAAGGCCGGCATTGCGGGTTCAATTCCCATACCAGCTGCGAATTCTGAATTCTCCCTCTGTGCACCTGAACAGGTGCCGGAATGTGGCAACTAGGGGCTTTTTACAGTAACTTCATTGCAGTGTTAACATAAGTCTACTTGTGACAATAAAAACACTATTATTGTTATCATTGATGGTCACAGACCAGCTGGATGTTCATTGAGTGGTACCCCCTTCGGTTAGTGTAGAGCGGCCTGAATCCGCAAGTGCCTGCAGGCGACATGCATCCTGTCTATCGCCCCCTGGACCCGATGCATCCCAGCGATGGCTACGAACCCCGCTGCCCGGGCATCCTGGTGGGCTCGATCCACATGAAATTGGATTAATTGAGGCACCTGGGCACATTGAGCCTCCGAAGTTCCCTTGACGGTCACCGGGAGCGGATGACCTCCCCCATACCACCACAATGCCAGGTGTGCCGTCATCTGGCAGATGTGTCGTACTGTCTCTCTGCTCATCCGGAGTCTCCGATGGCATGCCCTGTCCAGCAGGTCCTCGAATGACGGGCGGCGCCGGTACACACGAGGCCTCATGTGGAGCCTCCTTGGCCCTTCCTCCTCCTCGGCCTGTTGGGCAGCCGGCCCTCTAGCATGTGTGCCCGCCACCTTCCCCTCTGCAGCCCGGTCCTCTGTTGGACGCTCTGCTGTTGCCCGCTCCACTGCTGCAGCTTCCTCCTCTTCTCCGAGCAGCCCCAGCTCACGCGGCCACAGGGCATCTTGCAGAGCTGTGACCATTGCCATGGCGACCAGTATTGCTGGTTGAACACCAAACGCCATTGTCTATGATGTGTTAGGCGGGTTGATTTGATGTTGACTGCAACTGAATGCAGGGAGGCTAGAAACAAACTTCTGACACCGGAGATGATCCAACACTGTTTTATTTAACTATGAACTGCTGTACATGTTCAGCTGTGGGTTGACACTACTCATCCTACTTACGACCGACCTCTTACTGGCTCAACCAGATCTACTAGCTACCACATGGCAATAATGTCCACTGACTTGTGCACTCTGACTATCTCAGTGTCTGGATCCCGAAAAGAGCGGGAATCTTAATGCCCTGTGGGCTTTATAGTGGTGGTGTCTTGTCTGGTGATTGGTTGTTCTGTGTTGTGTGTTCATTGGTCATCCTATGTGTCAATCACTGCCTGTCTGCATTTCATTATATACATGAGTGGATATTATGACAGTCTGCAGGGGGGTGGAAGGCCAACATGTTAGCATGGCGCATAATCCCATGCCAAATTCTATGGTCTACACAGTGAAGAGGCTCCTGGGACACTCTCTGTTGTGCACCACACAGATGATTCAGTAGAGGAGGTGGAGGGAGGAACACCCAAGGAGGCGGATGGTCAGAGGGCAGGCTGACCCCAGGATCTAGCTGCCATCCAGACTCGTTTCGGGCTTCTGGAATGAACAGTCGCATCTGTAATGGAGATGCAGTCACAGAGCCAGGGTCTGCATGAGAGGTTGGTGGCGAGCATCCAATACCTGCAGGTGCAGGTGGAGGAGTCCAACCACATGCAGGAGCACGACGTGGTACCGACAATGCATGCCACCTAGGCCAACACCACACAGGTGCCGTCTGCGGTGGAGGCATTGGGGGCGATGGTTGTGGCTGTGGATCAGCATATCGAAGGGCTGGGGCATTCTGTGCAGGTGCTGGCCGGGGCTCAGGACAGAGTTGCTGTGTCAAAGGCAGCCAGGTGCCAGAGCCACCTGGACATTGCAATGGCGCTGCTGAGCGTGGCTCAGTCACAGCAGATCATGGCTGGGAACGTTGGCGGCATTACCCAGGCTCTGGCTGACGTGGCACAAACACAGGAGGTGGTGGCCCAGTCATAGAGGGAGATGGTGCAGTCACTGGCTAATGCAATACAGACCCAGAAGGTGGTGACACAGTCACAGTGTGATGTGGTGCAGTCCCGGATGGAGATAGTCCACTCCCTGTGCTCCATGACTGGGAGTGTGCAGACCCCGGTTGTTCAGGCCTCCAGGACTGGCAGCCGGAGGTGTCAGGGGACCCTCAGGGGACTGCTCCGCTCGAACCCCTGTCCCATGGTGCAGCCCAGGGGCCAACGGGCACCCCAAGGGAGGAGGAGGTTATGGGGACCGTGCTGGTGACTCCCGCAAAGGAGCTGCCAGACCACCACAGCACCTCGGACTCCCCCGCATCCCACTCCGGTCCCTGGTTCATCTGGTGGGCAGTAGGCAGAATGTGGCGGCACCATGTCACCCGGGACACCCAAGCAGCAGCCGGGCCCATCCAGGTCCGATTGTCCCAGAATACACCACAACGCGGACCCAGGACAGGGCAGGAATCACAGCAGGCAGCCCCCACTTCTGCTGTACTATCTAGACGTAGTGTTAGGGCCTGCTATACCTCCCATCATAAAGGCAGCACAGTAGCATAGTGGTTAGCATAGTTGTTTCACAGCTCCAGGGTCTCAGGTTCAATTCCCAGCTTGGTCACTGTCTGTGCAGAGTCTGCACATTCTCCCCGTGTGCGCGTGGGTTTCCTCCGGGTGCTCCGGTTTCATCCCGCAGTCCAAAGATGTGCAGGTTCGGTGGATTGGCCATGGTAAATTGCGCTTAGTGTCCAAAATTGCCCTTAGTGTTGGGTGGGGTACTGGGTTATGGGGATAGGGTGGAGCTGTGGGCTTGGGTAGGGTGCTCTTTCAAAGAGACTCGATGGGCCGAATGGCCTCCTTCTGCACTGCAAATTCTATGAAAAAAATCTGAATAAGGCCAGAACGTTAGACACCAGTTAAGTTGGCATGGGTGCAGGGCACAGTTTAGTTGTAGGAGCTAGGGCAAAACCCTGTAAATATTTGTTCACATTAAATACCTGTTACCACTGTTACAACCAGCCTCAGTTCTCTGTCCGATGGGTTTGAGGGTGGGCTGGTCTGGGCTGGCGGGGAGGGGGGAGCATGGGGGAGGTGGAATGGGCGGATGTTGTGTGTGGGCTGGTCTCCCCCCCCCCCCCCCCCCCCACCATCCCCACCACCACCATCCCAGCGATCCGATGGGACCATGTGATGGAATGGCCAGCTCGCATACAGGGACCGCCCACGTGGACGGTGGACAGTGCAACCATGGGCAGGAGTCAGACGTTGTCATACGATGCGACGCACCGGATCTCATCGCAGAGCGGGTTGTCATCATCCCCCATCCCATGGACCAGACCTGGTGTTACTGCCAACCAGGTACCCTCACCCTGTAGTGCGGTAGGTATATATCACGGGGGGGAGTGCAGACGGGGTTGGCCGAGAATGAGGCAAAGTGGGGAGATGTTGGAATGCGGTGTCTGTGCCACTAGCCAGCTCCCCACCAGTCTGTGAACCTGGAGGCGATCAGAGCGTCCCATGCGCGTTGGCCCTGCCTGGGCACCACGTCTGCCCATCCTCACCCTACCCCACATCCTCATCAGGCAAGGCCTGGTGTTCATCCACCTCCTCTAGCACATCGCCCCTCTGCTGCGGGATGTTGTGGAAGACAAAGCAGGCCACCACGATGTGGTCGACCCTCCCAGTATCATACTGGAGGACCCTCCACACTGGCCCAGGCACCTGAACCGCATCTTCAGGAGGCCAAAGCACCACTCGATCACAGACCTGGTCGCTGCATGGGCGCCGTTTGAGCGGGTCTCCACAATGGCCTGTGGCCTCCGGATAGGTGTCATCAGCCAAGACCAGAGTGGGTAGACTCTGTTGCCCAGGAGCCAACCCCCCAGCTAAGGGTGGAGGGGGGCTGTAGGCATTTCAAACACGTCCAGGATGAAGGAGTAGTGCACACTGCCCGGGTCTCGTGCACAGAGGTGAATGTTGTGTAGCTGATGGTCACATATCATCTGCACATTCATTTAGTGGTATCCCATTCAGTTGGTGTAGAGTGGCCTGTCATCTGCAGGTGCAAAATCACAGCAGGGGACACGCATCCCATTGATCACCTCCTGAGCCCAGGGCACCCCGTCAGTGGCGGCAAATCCCGCCGTCCAGGCAGCCTGGTGGGCTCGGTCCACACTAAGGTGGATGTATTGAGCCTCCTGGGCATACAAGGCATCCGTGATGACACGGATGTATCTGTGCACTGAGGTCTGTGCGATGCCTTAGAGGTCCCCACTCGGTGCCTGGGAGGACCCTGTCACGTAAACATTCAAGGCAACCATCACCTTGACAGTCACTGAGAGCGGGCGTCCTCCCCATACCCCCGCGGTCAGGTATGCCATCATCTGGCAGATAAGTCGCACTGTCTCTCTGCTTAGCCGGAGTCTTCAATGGCATACCCAGTCCAGCAGGCCCTTGAATGACAGGTGGTGCTGGTGCACACGAGGCCTCATGCAGCTCCTCCTTTGCATCTCCTCCTCCTCGGCCTGTTGGGTGGCAAGCTCTCCATCCTCACCAGCTGCCTCCTGTTCCACTGCTGCACGCTCCTCTGCTGCAACTTCCTCCTCCTTGAGCAGCTCCAGCTCGTACAGCCGCACTGCATCTCCCAGATCTGCGGCGACTAGCAGGAACATAGAACATAGAACATAGAACAGTACAGCACAGAACAGGCCCTTCGGCCCTCGATGTTGTGCTGAGCCATGATCACCCTACTCAAACCCATGTATCCACCCTATACCCGTAACCCAACAACCCCCCCCCCCCCCTTAACCTTACTTTTTAGGACACTACGGGCAATTTAGCATGGCCAATCCACCTAACCCGCACATCTTTGGACTGTGGGAGGAAACCGGAGCACCCGGAGGAAACCCACGCACACACGGGGAGGACGTGCAGACTCCGCACAGACAGTGACCCAGCCGGGAATCGAACTAGGGACCCTGGAGCTGTGAAGCATTTATGCTAACCACCATGCTACCGTGCTGCACAGGCATTCCTGAAACAGGCATTCACCATTGCTGGGTGAATTCCAATATCCATTGTTGCAAGGGGTGAAAGGCCAACATGTTAGCAAGATGCGTACCCCCGTTCCCAACCAGGTCCAACAGGCTTCATGGTGGCACCGTTTAGCACTGCATGCCCTGCCCTGCATGTGTGTGTGTCCCCATCCCCGCACCCCTGGCCCATCGGTGGCCAGCATCGTGGGAGCCTCCAGCCCTGACGCCCATCCCTGATGCCAGGGATACATTCGGCTGACACGACTCTCGCGGCTGATCCGCAGCCCCCTGGGTGGACTAGCGGTAGATGGCAGCGAGGTGGGGGGGGGGGGTGGCAGGTGGGTGGCGGAGGGTGGAGTATGGGAGTGGCCGGTATCACTCTGCAGAACCAGGGGCAAAGATGGGTGCATCAGTGGGTGCGCAGCAAGATGGATGTGGTAATGGCGGTCTGGGGCGGGCACCATCCCAGTTCGTCGGGGGTCGCCCCGGCCGCTTGGCTTGTTCTCTCATCATCCCTACCCCCCTCCCCAGCTATCGTGGCCAGTGTCCAGTCCAGAAGCCAGTTGCTCCTCTCTGTGTCCTATCTCCTCTCTCTCCATCATCAGCCATGATGTCGGTTTCACAATTTCACCAGTATTATGGGCCAGAGTGAAGAGAACACCAAAGTGTATCATGGAGTTCACCTGACACACAACTTTGAATAGATTTTGGTTATGGGGAGCACAAGGGCTCACTTTACAGGTGTAATGCAACAGAGCTGAAAGTATTTTTAAACAAAAACACTGTTTATTGTATGAATCCGGTTCACATTTTATAAACCTACTGTAAACATCTTATCAACTACCAACACTGATAACACCGCAAAAAGATACAGTACTCTATTGATAACTCTAAATAACTTTCCAAACAACATCCATAAGTCAAAAACACCCTTTTTAACAAAGACAGTGGATGGGATTCTCCCCTCACCAGCGGGGCGGACCGTACCGGCACCGAGGAGTGGCGTGAACCACTCCAGCGTCGGGCGCCCGGAAGGTTCGGAATCCTCAGCACCTTCAGGGTCTAGGCCGCCGGAGGCGGAGTTGGCACCACATCAGCGGTGTGGAAGGGCTTGGCTCCGTGCCAATCGGTGCTGAAGGGCCTCCGCTGGACGGCACGAGTTGGCGCATGCGCGGGAGCGCCAGCGTGCACTGCTGTCATCCCAGCACATGCGCAGGGGGGTTCTTCTCCACGCCGGCCATGGCGGACCGTTCCAGCGGCCAGCGTGTAGGGAAAGAGTGCCCCCATGGCACAGGCCCGCCTGCGGATCGGTGGGCCCCGATCGCGGCCAGGCCACTGTGACCACCACCACCCCCACCCCCCCACCCCCCTCCCCCCCGGACCAGATCCCCCGCGTCCCTCCGAGGACTCCACAGGCCGCCCGCAGAGCCAGGTCCCGCCGGTATGGACCTGGTTTGATTTACGCCGGCGGGACGGGCCGAAAACAGGCAGCCACTCGGCCCATCACAGGGCGGAGAATCGCCGGGGGTGCCACTGCCAACAGCCCCCGACCAGCGTGACACGATTCCCGCCCCTGCCGAAAAACCGGCGCCGGAGAATCCGACAGCCAGTGGCGGGGCAGGATTCATGCCATCACCCGGCGATTCTCCGGCCCTGTGATGGGTCACCCAGTAGGTTTGCATTCCTTACTGAAACAGGTATTACTTTGAAATCATCAAGTGATCTGGAGACATTCTTTAGCTGGCAGAGAAAGATCAATACACATCTGCTTGCTTTGAATACAGCTCTCCAACTGAAAGCGAAACTAAACACAGAGCCAAATAAATCTTTCAGCTCCACCCATACAAAGCATCACTGCAGCCATTTGATAAAGCACACTTTTCTGAAAGGGACATTCACATGACATCAGAGAATCCACTTAATTAGGGGAATC
Source organism: Scyliorhinus canicula (assembly GCF_902713615.1). NCBI lineage: Eukaryota > Metazoa > Chordata > Chondrichthyes > Carcharhiniformes > Scyliorhinidae > Scyliorhinus > Scyliorhinus canicula. The sequence goes on along the minus strand of NC_052150.1, from coordinate 161,926,436 downwards.
AGGGGCGGTGCCGTTTTTGCAATGCTCCGCCCCTTTCAAAAATGGCATACTCAGGGAGTACGCCACCCGCCTACAGGACCGCTTCAGGACATCAGATTAGCCCCTCCCCCGGTGCTCCACCCCCTATGGGCCGAGTCCCCCGATGTGTTGGGTAAGCTGGGTCTGCGAGGACTGCGTTTACTGCAGCAGTGAGAGAGACAGGCTTCCAACACTTGAAGAAATGCAACTCGATTTTATTGAACTCTTAACTATCATACATGCTTTAACTTGTATGAAGCCGCCTCCACACGCTCCCATATCGACCCTCCCCCCACCACCTACTTCCTGATCATGGCTATGTTTGCCGCCCAATAGTAATTACTGAAGTTTGGCAGCACCAGCCCACACTCCCCCCCCCCCCCCCCCCCCCCCCACCCCGGCTCCGCTCAATCATCCCCCTTTTTTACTCGCGGGGCCTTGCCCGCCCAATGATCACTTTATTGACCCGTTTAAAAAAGGACCGCAGAATAAAGATGGGGAGACACTGAAACACAAACAGGAATCTCAGTGATGCGACCATCAATTCATACGAGACGATGAGTAGAAGTGAACAGTGGTTTTAATAAGCTAGATCTGTGCCTGCCTGCGACTGCTCTGTGCTCAGTGCCGCCTACAGGCTGCAGATCTATATACCTCCCCTGAGGGGGCGGAGCCATAGGCGGAGCCCACAAAGCATCAACATAATACAATACAATGCAATGCAATACAGTGGTGAATTGTAGCAGCAATACGTTCACCACACTTGGGTAGACCGTCAGCTTCACCGTCTGCACCCTCCCAACTAGTGACAACGGGAGCCGTCCCACCTCCAAAAATCGTCCTTCATTTGGTCCACTAGTCGGGCCAGATTGAGTTTGTGCAGCTGTTCCCATTCCCGTGCCACGTGTATACCTAGATACCGAAAGCTTCCCCCACTACTCTAAACGACAGTTCCCCAATCACCTGTCCTGATCCCTTGTCTGAACCACAAACATCTCACTTTTCCCCATATTTAGTTTATACCCCGAAAACAGGCCAAATTCCCCCAGAATCCTCATGATTTCTTCCATCCCCTCTGCTGGGTCCGACACATATATGAGCAGGTCGTCTGCGTAAAGCGAGACTCTGTGTTCCACTTCCCCCCCCCCCCCCCCCCCGGACCAGCCCCTTCCAGCCCTTTTAGGCTCTCAGTGCAATTGCCAGCGGCTCTATGGCTAACGCAAACAACAGTGGGGAGAGGGGGCATCCCTGTCTCATCCCCTGATGCAGCCTAAAATAGCCCGATGTTGTCCTATTCGTTCGTACGCTCACCACAGGAGCTTGAGACAACAACCTGACCCAGTCAATAAAGCGCAACCCAAATCTGAACCATCCCAGTACCTCCCACAGAGATTCCCATTCTATTCGATCAAAAACCTTCTCTGCGTCCATTGCGACCACTATCTCCATCTCCCTGCCTTCCAGGGGCATCATGATCACGTTTAACAACCTTCTTACATTGGCCACCGATTGCCTTCCCTTAACAAACCCCGTCTGGTCCTCCCCAATAACGTCCGGGATATAGTCCTCAATCTTAAAGGACAATATTTTGGCCAGCAGTTTGGCATCCACATTCAATAGGGATATCGGCCTGTAGGAGCCACACAGCTCCGGGTTCTTGTCCCGCTTCAAGATCAGCAAAATCGTGGCCTGTGACATCGTCGGAGGAAGCACCCCACGCTCCCTTGCCTCGTTGAATGTCCTCATCAACAGTGGCCCCAATATCCCAGAGAAGTTTTTATAGAACTCCACTGGGTACCTGTCCGGCCCGGGGCTTTACCCGACTGCATGGCCTTCAGACCCTCCGCTATCTCTTCTATCCCTATCGGGCCCCCAGCCCTTCTACCAGCTCCCCGTCCACCTTCGGGAAATTCAGCCCCCCTAGGAAATGCCTCGTCCCCTCCGGCCCAGCTGTGGGTTCCGACCCATACAGCCTACTGTAAAACTCCTTGAATGCCTTATTCACCCCCTGCTGAGTCCCCAACCAGGTTCCCGTCCCCATCCTTTACTTTCCCTATCTCCCTGGCTGCCTCCCTCTTTCTAAGCTGCTGTGCAAGCATTCTGCTGGCATTCTCTCCATACTCATAAATCGCCCCCTCGCCTTTCTCAGCTGCTCCACCACCCTCCCTGTGGTTAACAAGCCGAACTCCGCCTGTAGCCTCCGCCGTTCCCTTAAAAGCCCTGCCTCTGGGGTCTCCGCATACCTCCTGTCAACCTGTAATATCTCCTTTACCAGTCGGTCTGTCTCCCTGTGGGCCCGTATTGAGATCAGCTCCCCTCTGACCATCGCCTTCAGTGCCTCCCAGAGCGGCTGAAATTACCCCCATGTCGTTGACTTCCAGGTAGTTCTGAATACATTTCCTCAGCCGCCCGCAAACCTCTCCGTCAGCTAAAAGTCCCATGTCTAACTTCCAGTGCGGATGCTGGTTACTGTCTTTACTAACCTGTAGGTCAACCCAGTGCAGGGCATGATCTGAGATTGTGATCACCGAGTACTGCGTGTCCACCACCCCCGTCAGTAGAGCCCTGCTCAGAATAAAGAAATCAATCCGGGAGTACACTTTATGCACGTGCGAGTAGAAAGAGAACTCCTTCACTCTCGACTGCCACGATCTCCATGGGCCTACCACCCCCCCCCCCCCCCCCCCCCCCCCCCCCATCTGCTCCATGAACCCCTTTAGTTCCTTTGCCATTGCAGGCAGCCTGCCCGACTTTGAGCTCGACCGGTCTAAACCAAGATCAATAACTGTGTTGAAGTCCCCTCCCATGACCAACCTGTGCGAGTCCAGATTCGGTATCTTCCCCAGCATCCCCTTTATAAACTCCACATCGTCCCAATTTGGTGCATACATATTTATTAGTACCACCTGCAACCCCTCCAGTTTCCCACTGACCATAATGTACCGACCTCCCACATTCTTCCCGCCTCAAACACCACTTGTTTGTTGATCAGGAAACCAAAAAGTTTCTAAGTGTGGTGGGGAGCGGGAACTGCCGCGAGCTTCCCTACGCTCGGACTAGCGAGGCCGCCGCTATAAAACATTAATTGGTCCACTTAATGAGGGCCACAGGCTTCAAGCTACAAATGATGGTCCCGCCGGCTATTTGCCGGGACCATACTTGTCAGCCCCCTGCTAACCCACTCAGCTCGCAGATCATGCCACTGAGTAGACCAGACCCACGATTTAGGGATGCTGACCTGAGCAGATTGTCGGACAGGTAAGAGGCCAGACCCGGGTGTCCTGTAACCCCCCCCCCACAGGGTCTCGGAGGGTCAGCCACAGTGCAGCCAGTGCCACCTGTGAGGAAGTGGCAGCAGCTGTCAGCTCAGGAGGCATCACCAGGACCCATAGCCCTGCGATGAACGACGCCTGCAGCTCACGATGATCCCTCTGTGTCCCCGCAGGAAAGGTTTGCCCACAATAGACGGGCGAGGGACCAAACGGACGGCTGGGCGCCAGACATCAGAGTCCTCACCCCGGACGTGAAACAGGCCCTGGAGGTCCCGGGGGTGGTTAAGGACTGATCTGTGAGGATTCACCGGCCCTCATCCAGGTGACCTGTCACACGTGAGTTGTTAATGCCATGCAGACCGACCCATCTCTCCCACATGTCCATTCTCCCACAGGATCCTCATCCGACAATGCCGGCCCATCCAGATGGTTCCCCCCAGACTCCCATGAGAACACCTCAGAGGGGCAAGGACACTACCGTAAACGCAGCACAGCTGTCACTCCCACCCTCCACCAGCGCAGAGACACACACGTTAGTGGGTGACAGTAGCAGACAGGTTTCTGGGGCACCACACATTTGCTGATGCACATCAGGTGGAGGCAGGAATGTCCAGACGAGACAGCAGTCAGGGGTCTGCTGGATCCCAGGTCCCAGCCACCTCTGGACCAGGTTTATCCAGAGATGATGCAGATGCTAGAATGCGGCCGATAGATTCAGCGGATGATGTCAGTGATACTCCAGCAGGCCCACAGACGATTGGAGGAGTCCCAGAGACTACGGGCGCAGGCAATGAGCGGCACTGAGGGCAACACTGCGAGGATGGCAACCACAGTGGAGAGCCTGGTGTATGATGTCAGCAGCTTGAGTAGCTCAATCGGTGACGTCCATGGCTGAGCATGCCGCAGTCACTTGGGATGTGACTCAGTACCAGGTTAACCTTGATGAGGCGCTGTGGGCCATGTCCCAGTCTCAAGTGAACATTATCATGAGCACATCCTGGTCGCTTGGGGAGGTCTCCCAGTCTAATATGGGCATCGCCGGGATGCTGCAAAATATGCCCCAGTCTCAGGTGGGCATAGCAGAGGCGCTTCAGAGCTTTCCCCATTCGCAGGTTGGCATTGCCAGGATGCTTCAGAGCCCAGCCACTGAGGAGCATCACCGAGGGCGTCGACACTGTGCTGCTGACATTGGGAGTCGCCACGGCTGGCAAAGCCAGATGTTGCAAGGGCAGTCAGGCCTCGATCCAGCTGCCACTCCGTCCCGAGGTGAACACCAGGGCAGTTTGGCCACCGACTGGGTATTAGGTGCTGGTGCCCACCATCTTTCCCAAGATCCACCCCCCTTACAACGGCGGATCTTGGAGTCAGCACCTTGAACAGGGTGGCATGGCAAGGCATGTGCCACCAGCAAGTGGACCGGTGCCTTCTGGCCCCAGGGCCCCCAGAGGAAACCCGACATCAAAGGCCATGGGACACAGTAGGCATCCATCTACCGTAAACGCAGCATGCTGCCTCCATCTCTGATGTGCATCCTGGGAACACACCTAGGCGCAGTGGTAGAGCACGGAAGGTAAAGGAGGTTGAGGATGACTGAGAGGGCACTGAGACCCAGGGGATAAAGATAACGAGGTGAGGGCCATTGAGGGGGTATTGGGAGAGTGGAGCCGCACCATTGGGGGATTGGGGCAGCTGGGGATACATGTATAGAATTTTTAAAAATTGACCTCAATCAACATGACGCCTCTGGCACTTTCTTCCACAACGTGAGCTAAGCACCAATCCCATGCCACAGTTCTCAGACAAGGAGGTCCTGGATGCCTCGTCCTCCACCTGTCGCCGGCACATTATGTGCAGGTGATGGGTGTGAGCGAGCACTCAGCAGGCAGTCAAGGGTCAGACTATCGCATAGATTGAGGAGCACCAGCACTCAGCTCTGTGCAGGTTACCATCAGCCCCCTGCCCATGACAGTGACCCGCTGACTGTGTCGACACACTCCTATCACCCATCAATTTCTATGCTTCTGGAGCCATGCTGCTGGCCGGGGGTGGGGTGGGGGTGGGGTGGGGGGGGGTGTTCCGGGAGGGGAGGGAGGACTGCTGGGTGGTGGCCAGGGGATGGCAAGGGGGTATCCAGGGGGAACTATCTGGCAGGTCGGGTCTATGCACGGCCGGCGCCATGTTTTACGGTGCAGCCGCTGCAGGTCGCCGCCGTGCGCATACGCAGCCATGGAGCCGGCCATTCTCCAGCCGTTTATTTCGTTTATTTTGGGAGTTTTACGTGGCATGGCTGCTAGCCCATCACAGCATCAGTGAGGGGGCGGCACCGTTATTTTTGCCACATAAAATGTCACGGATCCTCCGCACTTGGGGCGTGATTCTTCGCTCCCGCGCGGCATCGGGAAGGCCGTCGTGAACTCTGCCGAGTTTCAAAACGGTGTCAGAGGCCGCTCCTCGCACCCTATTCACCCCCCCCCCCCCCCCCCAGGGGGCTAGGAGCGGCGTTGTGAGAAACTCAGCCGCCGGGCCTTGACGCTTGCGTCAAAGCGGCACGCCGAGAATGACACGACGGCGGCGCCTAAGTGACGTCAGCCGCGCATGCGCAGGTTGGCCGGCTCCAACCCGCGCATGCACGGTTGCCGTCTTCCCCTCCGCTGCCCCGCAAGACATGGTGGCTTGATCTTGCGGGGCGGCAGAGGGGAAAGAGTGCATCTCTTAGAGACGCCGGCCCGACGATCGGTGGGCACCGATCGCGGGCCAGTCCCATCCCCAGCACGGCCGTGGTGCTCGATCCCCTCTCCGCCCCCCCCACAGGCCCCAAACTTACCTTTCGCTCTATGTTCACGCTGGCAGCAACCAGGTGTGGCTGCCGCCGGCATGAACAGGTCGGGAACGTCAGGCCGCTCGGCCCATCCGGGCTGGAGAATCGCCCGGGTGAGCCCGCAGGTCTTTCTTCTCATCAGGGACGCCCCCTCGTTTACGGAGGCGATAAAGCTGCTGAAGGGACACTATGTTAAGTCTGTGAACGAGGTGTACACTAGGCACCTTCTTGTCACGAGACGACAGTGCCCTGGGGAGTCACTAGCAGAATTCCTGCGTGTCTTGCGGATACTCTGCCGGAGCTGTGACTGCCAGGCGGTATTGGCTACCCAACACGCGGAGCTGTTGAACAGCGACACTTATGTCGCCGGCATGAAATCGAGCTACATCCGCCAGCGATTGCTAGAAGGGGTACACTCGGCCTCCCAGAGACAGTGCAGCTCTCAAACTCGCTGGAGATGGCCTACCAGAACATGGAGGCCTACACCTCCAACCGTGCGGCACCCTCGTGGACCTCGTGGGTGCCGCCATCTTCCAACCCGGGTGCGGCGCAAGCCTGTGCCACACAGCAGCCCTCCAATGCCGGAAGCCCCAAGTGCTACTTTTATGGCCAGGGTAATCATCCCCGACAACGCTGCCCTTCACGGAACGTGACTTGCAACGGGTGTGGGAGGAAGGGCCACTTTGCGAAAGCCTGCCAGGCCCGAACTCTCCTAAAGCTGCCTGCTGCTTGTCGGGGCCGCCCCCAGCTGCCACGCCACCCGCCATGTGCGACCCATGGGCGCCGCCATCTTCGCCGCCATCTTCGCCGCCATCTTCGATTCTGGCCACCACGTGCGACCGATGGGGGCCGCCATATTTAATGCCATTTTGTACTTTACCTGCCACGCACGACTCATGGGGGCTGCCATCTTTGATGCCATCTTGGGACTACACCTCTGCCTCCCAGGAGCCCTTCTCACCCGATCGTACACTACCGCTACCTCCGACCGGCCTACCCATCACCTTCCGAAACTCGCCTCCATCACGCTCGACCAGTCCCGGCCTCATAACCTCACAAAATCGACGATGACCGTCCGGATCAATGGGCACGAGACAGCCTGCCTTTTCGACTCCTGGAGTACAGACAGCTTCATACACCCAGATACGGTAAGGCGCTGCTCCCTCCCAATCTTATGCAGAAAATCTCCCTGGCTACCGGATCACGTGCAGTAGAAAGCCGGGGGTAATGTGTCGCGACCCTTTACTGTACAAGGCGTAGATTACACTAACTTCAAACTCTACGTCCTTCCCGATCTCTGCGCTGCCCTATTACTGGGGCTCGACTTCCAGTGCGACTTCCAAAGCTTTACTTTAAAGTTTGGTGGACCCCTGCTCCCCCCCCCCCCCCCCCCCTCACCGTCCGTAGCCTTGCCACCCTTAAGGTCGCCCCACCCTCGCTCTTCGCTAACCCACCCCGGACTGTAAGCCCGTCGCTACTAGGAGCAGACGATACAGTGCCCGCGACAGGGCCTTTATCAGGTCGGAGGTCCAGCGACTCCTACGAGAGGGGATCATTGAGGCTAGTACCAGCCCCTGGAGAGCCCGAGTGGTGGTCGTCAAGATTGGGGAGAAGCACCGGATGGTCATCGACTACAGTCAGACCATCAACCGGTACACGCAGCTCGATGTGTACCCTCTCCCCCACATATCTGACATGGTCAATCAGATTGCACAGTATCGAATCTTCTCCACAGTTGACTTGAAGTCCGCGTACCACCAGCTCCCTATCTGCCCGGAGGACCGCCAATACACTTCCTTTGAGGCATATGGCCGCCTCTACCACTTCCTCAGGGTTTCCTTCGGCGTCACCAATGGGTCTCGGTCTTCCAAGGGGAAATGGAATGAATGGTTGACCAGTACGAGCTGCGGGCCACGTTCCCGTACTTAGATAATGTCACCATCTGCGGCCATGACCAGCAGGACCATGACAAAAACCTCCGTCTCTTCCTCCACACTGCCAAACTCCTGAACCTCACTTCCAATAAGGAAAAATGCGTTTTCCGCACAACCCGCCTAGCCATCCTTGGCTACGTTGTGGAAAACGGAGTCCTAGGGCCCGACCCCGACCACATGCGCCCCCTCCTGGAACTCCCCCTCCCCCACTGCCCATACGCCCTGAAGAGATGCCTGGGGTTCTTTTCCTACTATGCCCAGTGGGTCCCCAATTATGCGGACAAGGCCCGTCCGCTTATTAAATTCACCGTTTTTCCGCTGACGGTTGAGGCCCGCCTGGCCTTCAACCGCATCAAGGCAGATATTGCCAAAGCCGCGATGCCCGCTGTCGATGAGTCCACTCCGTTCCAGGTGGAGAGTGATGCGTCGTACTTTGCTCTGGCCGCTACCCTCAACCAGGCGGGCAGGCCCGTGGCTTACTTCTCCCGTACCCTCCATTCCTCCAAAATTCGACACTCCGCCATCGAAAAGGAAGCACAAGCCATTGTAGAAGCTGTGCGACATTGGAGGCATTACCTGACCGGCAGGCGATTCACTCTCCTCACTGACCAACGGTTGGTTGCCTTCATGTTGAATAACACACAGCGGGGCAAGATCAAGAATGACAAGATTCTGAGGTGGAGGATCGAGCTCTCCACCTACAACTACGATATCCTGTATCGACCTGGGAAGCTCAATGAGCCCCCAGATGCCCTATCCCGCGGTACACGTGCCAGCACACACATTGACCGCCTCTGGGCACTCCACAATGACCACTGTCACCCGGGGATCACTCATTTTTTTCACTTTATCAAGGCTCGCAACCTGCCTTACTCCATCGAGGAGGTCAGGACCATGACCAGGGACTTCTATCGGCCATACAGAGCGCACCTGGTCAAGGCCTCTTGCCCCTTTGAGGCCTCAGCGTCGATTTCAAAGGGCCCGCCCGTCCACTGATCGTAACGTGTACTTCCTCAGCATTGTTGACGAGTACTCAAGATTCCCCTTTGCCATCCCATACCCTGACATGACCTCTGCCACCATCATTAAGACCCCGCACAATGTTTTCACCTTGTTCGGGTTCCCCACCTACATCCATAGCGATCGGGGGTTCCTCCTTCATGAGCGACAAGTTGTGTCAGTTCCTGCTCAGCAAGGGCATTGCCTCCAGCAGGACGACTAGCTACAACCCCCGAGGCAACGGACAGGTGGAGAGGGAGAACTCTACAGTCTGGAAGGCCGTCCTCCTGGCCCTACGGTCTAGAAGTCTGCCAGTCTCCCGCTGGCAGAAGGTCCTCTCCGATGCGCTCCACTCCATCCGGTCGCTCCTGTGTACCGCCATCAATGAGACCCCTCACGAGCGTATGTTTGCCTTCCCCAGGAAGTCCACCTCTAGGGTCTCGCTCCCATCCTGGCTGACAGTTCCAGGGCCCGTTCTCCTCCGGAAGCATGCGAGAAGTCATAAATCAGATCCCCTTGTCGAGAAAGTCCTGCTCCTCCATGCCAATCCACAATATGCTTACGTAGCACATCAGGACGGGCGACAGGAGACAGTCTCCCTTCGGGATTTGGCACCTGCAGGTTCCCCAGCAACCACCGCCACCACCCCAGATCCTACACTATCTCCCTCCACCACTACCCAGCTACTTCAAGGTCTGGCACGCGCAGGTCCACCGGCGGCCATCACCACCCCCTCCACCCACTCAACTACTGGGTGAAGAAGAGGACAACACGCTCCCGGACACGCAGGTCTCGACACCGGTGCCCACACCACAGCCGGGACTGAGGCGATCACGGCGAAAGGTCAAGGCCCCCCGACAGACTTGATCTTTAAGCTCACTTCACCCCCCTGGACTTTTTTTAAACAGGGGGTGAATGTGGTAAACCCCTGTATTGTACTGTTGTACTGTTACATGCTTGGGCTTGTCCCTGCTGGCTCACAACCAATGTAGTATATATTATGTGTATTGTGGTAAACTGCCACTGTATTATATGTAATGTGGTAAACCACTGCTTGCTGACTCCGCCTCCCCTCGGGCTCGGTATAAAGGTGGCTGGTCTCCGCCTCTGATCCAGTTCGGTATCAGAGACCAGGAGGCTTTCCATTTAGTTTATTAGAGCCTCAGTTACGTTCACCACTCGTCGTGTGTTCATTGATGGCATATTATAAACATTAACATTTGCTGTGGTATGTCCGATGAAAGAGGGGTGGTCATTGGTTACATGTAGGAAAGCATGTAGGCGCTCGGACTCACAGTCTCAAGAAAGATATAAATATCAATGCAGAAGTGACCAAGGTTTGCAAAACTTCAAGGAAGAACAATCGCAGAAAAGACCTCAAGCATTTTCAAAGTGGGGTCTTGACTCGCGGGTGGGTCACAGGAGGGTGTCAGGAAGGTCGCGGAGCCAGTCATCGCGGCGTTCCCGATCGCGGGAATTCATGTGCAACAGCCACAGCAGCCAGCTTTTAACAATGCCTGCTGCGAGCGGCTTTGAAAATGGTGGCCGTTACCAGTGAATCAAAATACGGGTGCACTGCGAATGCGTGTCCGCTCATCAGTGCACATGCGGCCCGGGAGTGTTGGGACCAGAACACGGGGTCAAAGTGTAATCGCGGCATGGTGGCGGCTGACTGCATAGTGATCACTGATGATGAACTAGGCTATGACCCCGATCTGTTTTGCATCCCTAAACATTACTGTAATGATCTGGAGAGAGTATATATTGCTCATGGTTTAATCATGGACAAACCTGAACATTTGGCAAGGGATATAATGAAAGCCATGGGAAATCATCACATCGTCACCCTCTGAGTACTGAAGGGTGGCTATAAGTTTTTTGCTGACCTTTTAGACTACATTAAAGCATTGAATTGAAACTAGTGACCAGTCAATCCCTATGACGGTGGACTTCATCCGCTTGAAGAGTTACTGTAATGATCAATCAACAGGGGAGCTACTCAGAGATTATGAACTGAGGTACGAAATCCACATTCTTCTCCTGTGAATCTGAGTGAGGTCATGAGGACCAAGCAGGCGCACCACTCGCATTAAAGGTAAGAGAAAATGGTGGGTCGCAAAGTTCGGCCGACGTGGGTCGCGAAGTTCGGCCGACGTGGGTCGCGAAGTTCGGCTGAAGTGGGTCACGAGGTTCGGCCAGCGTGGGTCGCGAAGGGCAACTGGTGGGGGTCGTGAAGGTTGTCCGCCGTGGGTTGTGAAGGTCGGCCGACGTGGGTCCCGAAGGTTTGGCTGGTTGGTAAAAATGGGTCCCCAGAGAAAAGGTTTGAAAAACACTAAGCTAATGGGTACAGTTTTTCCAAGTTTACTTTATCTAAACCTGTCCTGTATCTCTATCTGTATTTTATCCATAGATATTCCCCTGTCCACTAGTTCAGTCATACTGTCAACAAATTCAATCATATTTGTCAGGCATGATCTCAGCTTTATAAATTCATACTGACTTTCTATGATTGGGAGATAATTTTCAAGGTGTTCAGTCATGCTATCCTTAATTATAGACTCCAGCAATTCCCTGACAACAGATGTTATGCAAATTGGTCTATCATTCCTTATGTTCCTCTCTTACCTTTCTTCGCAAGCTGCAGGCTGCAGATTGTTTCTGAACCTCCTCATCTCTCTTGTGGGCAACCAATACATTTTTGTGGTTGTTGGACCTGTCCCTTCTCCCCTTATTCATCCTCATGTGCATATGAAAGGGCTTTTATAAGTGCATAATTACAGAAGGATAAATACAATTAATTATTCCAAATATTTCTGGCGAGTTGCATACCACACAGCTGCACCAGATCCATCAGTCATCTGAAACAAGACTTCAGTATTCCCACAGTCCAATCAATAACAATTGGAGATGTTCCAAGGCTCTTGTTCTGCCTTTGTATCCTGCTGAGGATGTTGCCTTCGAGGTGTCATCAACTAGAAGCACACAGGGTATCCTAGACTCCATTCAGTCTCGGCATTACAGTGTTTTTGGCTCAACAATGCACTGATGGCTGATTGACAACGTTAAATGAGTCACAGCTGCTTGCAAGGTAGCAGACATGAGCACTGACATGTAAAATTGTGCGTTTGGCACGAGCTGCACATTAATTGAATTAAACTCCTTCTTGTTTTTAAACTTGAAGGGTTTGGATTTGGATTTGTTTCATTGTCATGTGTACCGAGGTATAATGGAAAGTATTGTTCTGCATACAGCCTGGACAGATCATTCCATACATGAAAGAAAATATAAGACATACATAAATACACAATGTAAATACATCGACATATCAGGCATTGGGTGAAGCATATGGAGTGTAGTACTACTCAGTAGAGAAGATGCGTGGAGAGATCAGTTCAGTCCATAAGAAAATCATTCAGGAGTCTGGCAACAGTGGGGGGAAGAAGCTGTTTTTGAGCCTCTTAGTGGGTGTTCTCAGACTTTTGTATCTCCTGCCCGATGGAAGAAGTTGGAAGGAGAATAATCCGGGTTGGAGGGACCTTTGATTATGCTGCCCGCTTTCCCAAGGCAGCAGGAGATGTAGACAGAGTCAATGGATGGGAGGCAGGTTCGTGTGATGGACTGGGCTGTGTTCATGACTCTGTAGTTTTTTACAGTCTTGAGCCGAGCAGTTGCCATACCAGGCTGTGATGCAGCCTGATAGGATGCTTTCTAAGGTGCATCAGTAAAAATTTGTCAGAGTCAATATGAGCATGCCGAATTCCCTTAGTTTCCTGAGGAAATATAGGCGCAGTTGTGCTTTCTCGGTTTTAACGACAATGTGGGTGAACCAGGACAGATTGTTGGTGATGTGCACATTTAGCAATTTGAAGCTGTCAACCATCTCCACTTTAGCACCATTGATGCAGACAGGGGTGATACTTTGCTTCCTGAAGTCAATGGCCAACTCCTTAGTTTTACTGACATTGAGGGAGAGATTCTTATCGTTACACCTCTCCACTAGGTTCTCTATTTCCCTCCTGTACTGTGACTCATCGTTGTTCAAGATACAACTCACAACGGTCATGTCATCAGCAAACTAGTAGATGGAGTTGGAGCCAAATTTTGCCACATAGTCATGTGTGTATAGGAGTATAGTAGGGGCTACGTATGCAGCCTTGTGGCACCCCGGTATTATGGACTATCGTGGAGGAGGTGTTGTTTATCCTTACTGATTGTGGTCTATGGGTCAGATGTCAAGGATTCAGTTGCAGCAGGAGGAGCCAAGTCCTAGGATTTGGAGCTTTGATACAGCTTGGCTGGGCTTATGGTGCTGAAAGCCGGGGTGGAGTGTGGTCACGGGCAAGGAAGTGAGACCTCGCTAAGTTGCGATTCCCCATGACACGTGTGTTGAGACCCCCCCGGCAACCTCCCTTTCCTCTGTGCCGCTGGCTACATTCAGGGCCCTCTGCTTAGCCACGGTGAGGGGCTGCGGGTCTGGTGGTCTCCATTCGGTCTACTCCCACTCCCGGCAGTTCTGCGCGGCCTTCTCTTGGGGGGGATACACGTACAACAAAACTTTTAGAGGGTTGAACGCACGCAGCCCATGGGGTGGGTAGCTGGTGGCCAACGTGGCCACAGCACCCAGCCACGGAGGCTTGCATGGGTGCTGGCATGTGGGGCAGGGTGGAGATTCAGGGGCCGGGTTATGGGTGTGTGGTGGGGCTGGGTTAGTGCCAGGGTCACGGTGCTGTCAACTCACACTGGTCGCCCTGAGAAGGTTGTGCAGTTTTTTCCGACACGGGATGCCAGTCTGGACAACGTTGCCAACGGCGCTGACTGCCTCTGCCACCTGCGCCCCGGCACGACGAACAGCAGCGCCTGGCAACCTTCCTCCCGGGCCGGGTTATAGAGTCACACATTTCTCCTCCATGGGTCCAGGAGGGTCTCTAGCTCAGCGTCCCTGAACCATGGCACTGCTCTCCTTCTAGTTATCTTGTTGGCTGAGATGGTGTGTGTGGGTGGTAGGATCGTTTATGTGCAGCTGTGGTGCGTGAACTTCATGAGTGCCAATCACAGGGCAGCATGGTGGCGCAGTGGGTTAGCACTGCAGCCTCATGGCGCCGAGGTCCCAGGTTCGATCCCGGCTCTGGGTCACTGTCAGTGCGGAGTTTGCACATTCTCCCCGTTCTTGCGTGGGTTTCACCCCCACAACCCAAAGACGTGCAAGCTAGGTGGATTGGCCACGCTAAACTGCCCCTTAGTTGGAAAATATGAACTGAGTACTCTGAATTTTTTTAAAAATTTTTTTTAAATGAATGTCAATCACGGAGCTGACGAATTCGGCATCGTTTTTAGTGGAATTGATTGTGTTCCATGTGGCGATTGTGCCAGACCATTAATGGTATCGGAGTCGGCACAGGTGTGGCGCCGAGTTTTCTGTCCTAAACGTCCACACATGCTCCGCAGGCGTCAACATGGAGAATCCAGCGGAAGGTTTTATTCACTAACCACAGCAAAGATGACTAATCCTTTAAGAACCTCTTTAAATAGTCAATGAAGATATAAACTCATTGCCCAGCTGAGATGAGCACGTCTGTAGCTTTTGAAATTCAGCCAAGCCCTGGAAAATATCAATGAAGAACTCTATTGAAATGGGAGGAATCACAGCAGCCCTGATGGAATGCATCCCAGAGTGCTAAAAGAGATGGCTAGGGAAATTGCAGATGCACTAGTGATAATTTACCGAAATTCACTAGACTCTGGGGTGGTCCCGGTGGATTGGAAATTAGCAAACGTGACGCCACTGTTTAAAAAAGGAGGTAGGCAGAAAGCAGGAAATTATAGGCCAGTGAGCTTAACTTCGGTAGTAGGGAAGATGCTGGAATCTATCATCAAGGAAGAAATTGCGAGGCATCTGGATAGAAATTGTCCCATTGGGCAGACGCAGCATGGGTTCATAAAGGGCAGGTCATGCCTAACTAATTTAGTGGAATTTTTTGAGGACATTACCAGTGCAGTAGATAACGGGGAGCCGATGGATGTGGTATATCTGGATTTCCAGAAAGCCTTTGACAAGGTGCCACACAAAAGGTTGCTGGATAAGATAAAGATGCATGGCATTAAGGGTAAAGTAGTAGCATGGATAGAGGATTGGTTAATTAATAGAAAGCAAAGAGTGGGGATTAATGGGTGTTTCTCTGGTTGGCAATCAGTAGCTAGTGGTGTCCCTCAGGGATCCGTGCTGGGCCCACAATTGTTCACAATTTACATAGATGATTTGGAGTTGGGGACCAAGGGCAATGTGTCCAAGTTTTCAGATGACACTAAGATGAGTGGTAAAGCGAAAAGTGCAGAGGATACTGGAAGTCTGCAGTGGGATTTGGATAGGTTAAGTGAACGGGCTAGGATCTGGCAGATGGAATACAATGTTGACAAATGTGAGGTTATGCATTTTGGTAGGAATAACAGCAAAAGAGATTATTATTTAAACGATAAAATATTAAAGCATGCCGCTGTTCAGAGAGACTTGGGTGTGCTAGTGCATGAGTCACAGAAGGTTGGTTTACAAGTGCAACAGGTGATTAAGAAGGCAAATGGAATTTTGTCCTTCATTGCTAGAGGGATGGAGTTTAAGACTAGGGAGGTTATGTTGCAATTGTATAAGGTGTTAGTGCGGCCACACCTGGAGTATTGTGTTCAGTTTTGGTCTCCTTACTTGAGAAAGGACGTACTGGCGCTGGAGGGTGTGCAGAGGAGATTCACTAGGTTAATCCCAGAGTTGAAGGGGTTGGATTATGAGGAGAGGTTGAGTAGACTGGGACTGTACTCGTTGGAATTTAGAAGGATGAGGGGGGATCTTATAGAAACATTTAAAATTATGAAGGGAATAGATAGGATAGATGCGGGCAGGTTGTTTCCACTGGCGGGTGACAGCAGAACTAGGGGACATAGCCTCAAAATAAGGGGAAGTAGATTTAGGACTGTGTTTAGGAGGAACTTCTTCACCCAAAGGGTTGTGAATCTATGGAATTCCTTGCCCAGTGAAGCAGTTGAGGCTCCTTCATTACATGTTTTTAAGGTAAAGATAGATAGTTTTTGAAGAATAAATGGATTAAGGGTTATGGTGTT
This sequence comes from Scyliorhinus canicula, assembly GCF_902713615.1. Classification (NCBI taxonomy): domain Eukaryota; kingdom Metazoa; phylum Chordata; class Chondrichthyes; order Carcharhiniformes; family Scyliorhinidae; genus Scyliorhinus; species Scyliorhinus canicula. The sequence continues at coordinate 161,910,288 of NC_052150.1, read as the reverse complement.
CGGGCCGGAAAGTGGAGCTGAGTCCACAAAAGATCAGCCATGATCTAATTGAATGGCGGAGCAGGCTCGAGGGGCCAGGATGGCCTACTCCTGCTCCTAGTTCTTACGTTCTTATGTTCTTATGTTCAGTCCACCTGCACTCATGATGGGCCATTTGGAGATCCACCGAGACGCAGCGTTGGGGCCCGTAAGACCAGAAAAAGAGACACCAGTTAAGTTGGCACGAGTGCAGGGCACATTTTAGTGATTGGGGCTAGGGCACAGACCTGTACATATGTTTTCACATTAAACACCTGAGCACAATGTTACAACCTCTCTTCGACGTATGTGAGGGGTGGGATGGTCTGCGCTACCGCATAGGGGACGTGTGTGTGGGGGGGGGTCAATTGGCAGACATTGTGGATGGGCTTGGCTCAGGGACCAAAGTTCAACCAGTGCTCACCGCTCCAGTGTCCCACCTCTCCCCCTCCCTCCCCATCATCCCCACTCCCACTGTCCCCACCTCCGTCACCCCAGGGATTCAATAGGACCATGTGATGGAATGGCCAGCTCGCATGCAAGGATCACCCAGGTGGGAAGTGCTACCGTGGGCAGGGGTCAGACGTTGTCAAATGATTCGGAGCACCAGAGCTCATCACAGAGTGGGTTGGCATTATCCTTCATCCTGTGGACCAGACCCACTGTTACTGCCAACCCAGGGCTCATACCCTGTAGTGTGGCAGGTATGTATCATGGAGAGAGTTGCGTGGGGTGGTGGGGTGGGGGGGGGGGGGGGGGGGGGGGGGTGAAACCGTTGTGGGGGTGATGCGGTGTCCGCCAGTACCCTCCATGTTGGTGAACCTGAAGACAATCAAAGGGTCCCGTGAGCTTTGGCCCTTGCTCAAACGATGTGCGACCTCCTGTGTTTGGCGGGGCTCCATGTTACAAAGAACAAAAAACAATACAGAACAGGAACAGGCCCTTCGGCCTCCAAGACTGCGCCTACCATGGTACCTGCCTAAACTAAAACCGTTCTGCCCAACCTCACCCTCCCCTGCTTCCTCCTCGTCGGACGCGGCCTGGTGTTCATTCTCCTCCAGCACGTCTTCCCTCTGCTGTGTGATGGAGTGGAGGATGCAGCAGGCCAACACAATGTGGGTGACCCTCCCAGCACTATACTGGATGACCCCTCCAGGCGGTCCTGGCACCTGAACCTGGAGGCTGAAGCACCGTTCGATTACACCCCTGGTCGCAGCATGGGCGTCATTGTAGAGGGTCTCCGCATCGATCTGTGGCCTGTGGATAGGTCTCATCAGCTACGACTGCAGCGGATAGCCCCCGCCACACAGGAGCCAGCCCCCGGCCAGGGGTGCACCGCAAAGAGGCCAGGAACCATCAAGTGTGCCAGGATGAAGGTATCGTGCACACTGCCTGAGTATCAGGTGCAGACAGCATGATGCTCATCTGATGGTCATACATCAGGTGCACATTCATCGAGTGGAACCCCTTTCGGTTTGTGTGGAGCGGCTGCCATCTGCAGGTGCTGACTGGGTATTGTGCATCCTGCCAATCACCCCTTGACCCGGGACATCTCGGCACGTGGGTATACACCATGCTAACATGGCAGCCCTTCACCCCCTGCGGACAATTGATATTGGAATACAACCAGCAATGGTGGCATTCCTCCCAGTCGCCGCAGCCCTGGGGGAATAACTGCGGCTTTACGAGCTGGAACTGCTCGAGGAGGAGGAGGACGCTGCAGCAGCGGAGCGTGACCCAGGGGAACAGGTGGCAGCCACTGAGGATGGAGAGGCAGCCGCCCAATAGGCTGAGGAGGAGGAGGAGGAGGTGCAAAGGAGACGCTGCATGAGGCCTCGTGTGTACCGGCCGCGCCTGTCATTTGAGGACCTGCTGAGCCGGGCATGCCATCGAAGACTCCAGCTGAGCAGGGGGACTGTACGGCATATCTGCCAAATTATAGCGTAGCTGGCATCATAGGGGAATGGGGTTTGTCACCCGCTCCCCGTCACTATCAAGGTGACAGTCGCCCTGGACCTCTACGCTGTGGGCTCCTTTCAGGTGCCAAGTGGGGATCTGTCCAAGATCTCACGGGCGTAATTCTCCGCTCCCGCGATAAATCGGGAAGGCTGTCATGAACTCGGCCGAGTTTCACAACGGCCTCAGAGGCCGCTCCTCTCACCTAATTCACCCCACCCGGGGGGCTAGGAGCGGCGCTCCGTAACTCTCGGCCACCGGGCCTTGACGCTTGCATCAAGGCAACGCGCCAAGAATGACGTGACGACGGTACCTAAGTGACATCAGCCGTGCATGCGCAGGTTGGTCGTCTCCAACCCGCGCATGCGCGGCTGACGTCACGACGGCTGACAGCTCAAACCCGCACATGCGCGGTTGCCGTCTTCCCCTCCGCTACCCCGCAAGACGTGGCGGCTTGATCTTGCGGGGCGGCGGAGGGGAAAGAGTGCGTCGCTTTGAGACGCCGGCCCGAAGATCGGCGGGCACCGATCGTGGGCCAGTCCCCTCCCGAGCACGGCCATGGTGCTCACTCCCCTCTCCGCCCCCCACAAGCCTCAAACCAGCATTTGGCGCCCATGTTCACGATGGCAGCGACCAAGTTTGGTTGCCACCGTCGTGAACCGGTTGGGAACGTCAGGCCGCTCAGCCCATCCGGGCCGGAGAATCGCCGGTCGCCGTGAAAAAAGGCGAGCGGCGATTCTTCCGAGTGGGGGGTGGGAGAATCGCGGGGGGCGCCAGGGGGGCATGTCATGAGTCCCCTGGCCCTCCCACGATTCTCCCACCCGACGTGGGGAGCGGAGAATTCCGCCCCACAGACCTCGGTGCACAGGTGCATCTGCACCGTCACGGAGGCCCTACATGCCCAGTCAGAACAATACATCCACTTCAATGTGTGGACCAAGCCCATCAGGATGCCCAGGCAGTGGAAGTTGGGAGCTGGGGTGTGAGAGGTGGAGCCTGGGTGCTGGGGTGCGAGGGCTGGTGGGGTGGGACAGTGTCGGCTGGAGCGCGGTGGTGGGAGCACCCTTATGGGCCAGTGGCACTCTGCAGAACCAGGGGCCAGGGTGGGTGGTCAGTGGGTGCACAGCAAGACTTGCAGGCTGCAGCAATGGCGATCCGTGCCTGGGCACCACCCCAGTCCCATGGGGATTCACCCCGGCCCCAAGGCCCATCCCCTGGTCACCCCCCCACCCCCAGGCCCCAGCAGGTGCCCTTCCCCTCACCCAGCCAGCCCGGCCAGTGTCTGGATCGGTAGCCCATGGTCGTGCCGCTCTATGTCCTACCTCCTCTCTCTCCCTCATCAGCCACTACACCTGTTTCCCGATTTTTAAAAGCACAAGTGAACGCCGCAATCGGGAATTCACCCCGGTGGAGGCGGAGAATCACAGACGCCCCAGAGAATACCGGGTCAAGCCCACTAATGATAAGCCAACTTGCTGTACTTGCGGAGTGGAACGTATTGACGCCAATGTCGAGGCACCGGAGAATTGTGATTTAACGTGAAACCCGCGCCCGCCATAATTTTGGCATTGGAAACGATTCTCCACCAATCGCGTTTGCCGATTCCTGCTTCAGCTGACGGAGTAACCCAGCCAGGATCTATTGGAAATGGGGGCAGGTCTTTCACATCCAGTTCCAGACACAATCTGTAAAAGCAATTGGCCCGAGTGGTTTTTCTGGATGGATGATCGTCCAAATGGCCTTCCTCAATCTCACGGGCGGAATTCATAATAATATTGAGCTGGGATAAAATCTCACACCGAATAAAACAAATACCGATACAGTTTTTAAATGCTTTCAATTCTCTTATTCATGAGTTACTTTGTGTGAACCTTTCAACAATATGAACCTTTCAACAAATATTTCAAAGCATCTGCAAGACTGTGAACAGGAATCAGCTGTTCCTGCTTGTTCATGTTATTCAGAAAGTTATTTAATAGTGATGTCTTTTAGAGTAAATTTAATGAATCTTCAAGGTCTGTGGGAAGCCTCAACCATCAGTAGCACAATTCTGCTTAGGAAATCATCGGCAATAGCAGCATGAATCTATATTAATTTGAAATATTTACAAAACTGTGTTCATTCAGTGCTTATTATCTAGCTATCTGCATCAGATAAAAGTCTATGATTCTAGGCAGATTAATGAAGTAAGGATACCGATTTTAGTCCATGGGTGAAAAGAAGCCAGGTTAATTGGCTGGCAGTGATGTACCCAGCCAGCAGCCGAATTACTGAACGATTGTCATAGAAACTTAAATCATAGAATGGTTATGGCATAGAAGAAATCCATTCAGCCCATCTGGTCCATGCCAGCCTGAGAACATCCAGGTGCGCTTTCTAATCCCGCCTTCCCGCACCCGGCCCATAGCTCTGTAGTTTTATAGCACTTAAAGTGAAGATCCAGGGGCGGGATTCTCCGAGCCTCCGCCGGGTCGGAGAATCGCCGGCGGAGCGTGAATCCCGCTCCGCCGCCGGCTGCCGAATTCTCCAGCGCCGGGATTTTGGCAGGGGCTGGTATTGCGCCGTGCCGGTCGGCGGCCGCTGTGAGCGCCCTCCCCCCCCCCCCCCCCCCCCCCCGGCGATTCTCTGGCCCATGATGGGTCAAGCGGCCACCCGTTTTCGGCCGGTCCCGCCAGCATAAATCAAACCAGGTAAATACCGGCGGGACCTGGCTCTACGAGCAGTCTGCAGAGTCCTCGGGGGGGGGGGGGGGGGGGGGTGCAGGGGCATCTGACCCGGGGGGTGCCTCCACGGTGGCCTGGCCCATGATCGGGGCCCCACCGCCGGCTACTGTCAACCTCCACCATGGCCGGCGCAGAAAAGCACCCCCCTGCGTATGCGCTGGGATGACGCCAGCACATGCTGGCGTCCCGCGCATGCGCCAACTTGCGCCGGCCGGCGGAGGCCCTTCAGCGGCAGTTGGCGCGGTGGCAAGCCCTTCGCCGTCGGCGAATTCTGCACCTTCCGGGCGGCCTGACGCCGAGTGGTTCACGCCACTCCTCGGCGCCGGTACGTCCCGCCACGCGGGTAGGGGAAAATTCCACCCCAGGTCTTTTAAAAAAGAATTTAGTGTCTCTGCCACCACTGCCAACTCGGACAGCGAATTCCAGACATTCACTACTTTCTACATAAAAACGTTCTTCCTCATGGCCCCTCTACACCTTCTGCCACTTATCTTAAATCTATGTCCCCTGATTCTAGAATTCACTTCCAAGGGAAACATTTTTATCCTGTCCACTCTATCTCTTCCCCTCATCATTTCGTACACCTCAATTATAGCCACTCCTCAGCCTTCTTTGTCCCAAGAAAAATAACACCAACCTATCCAATCTCTCCTCGTAACTACACTTTCCTAGCCCTGGCAACATTATTGTAAATCTCCTCTGTACTGTCTTCACAGTAATTGCATCCTTCCTGCAATTCGTCCAGAACTGCGAACTGGCCTCAGCAGTGTTTTATGCAATTCCAACATTACATCATTACTTCTATATTCTTTATTTCTGTCAGTGAAGGAGAGCATTCCATGTGCCTTATTTACAACCTCATCTACTTGAACTGTTGCCTTTAGGGATCTGTATACTTGTACGCCAAGATCTCTCACTTCATCGACCCCACTAAGTATATTTCCATTTATTGCGTACTCTCTATAACTGTTTGACCGCCCTAAATGCATGACCCCACACTTCTCTATGTTAAAATCCATCTGTTACTTTATCACCCACTCCACCAGACCATCTATATAATTCTGGAGATTATAGCTCTCCTCTACACTAACCACGATTCGGCCAATCTTTGCATCGCCTGAAAATTTCCCAATCATACCCCTCATGTTTGCGTCCAAATCGTTAATATATAACACAAATAGTAAGGGTCCCAACACCAAGCCCTGTGGAAGACCATTTGAAACAATTTCCATCCATTGACAATTTATTTTTGTTTCCCGTTACGAAGCGAACTTTAAATCCAATGTTCCACATTATCCTATTTCCCATGAACGTTAATGTTTTGACCAATCTGCCATGTGAGAACTTGTCAACCCCTTGCTGAAATCCATGTCCACAACATCCACTGCACTACCTTCATCAACCCTTCTTGTCACTTCCTCAAACAATTCAATCAAATTTGTGACGCAAGACCCTCCTTTAGCAAATGCATGCTGACCATCCCTGACTAGTTCATGCCTTTCTACAGTTAATCCTCTCGCTCAGGTTTTATTCCACTAATTTGCCCACCACCAATGTAAGACTAACAGGCCCATAATTGCTTTGCATTTCCTCTATCCCTTTTAAACCCTACACTTGTCCCTTACACTTTCGCGCAGAGTTTTTTGGATGGTGGGGGCTCCCACCTACCTTTCAAAGAGTGGACCTAGAACGCATTCTCACTGATACTAGCTGCCCTGCGACCATTTAATATTCAGTATGACGGTAATTGGCTAAGGGGAAAACTTCCACCTTGACCTGGAGGTATTAATTGCCAATTTAACAGCCTCAATAGGCCCAAGAGTATGTGGGCTGCCTGATGCCTCCACCACCCCCTGTCAAAGGAGAGATAGGTCAGGGGCGGGCGATTAAGCAGCATTCAAGCCAGGCATTGAATTTTAAAACCCCCACTCTTTTCAAATCTGCTGATCGGGGACCAAAAACATCCCCCGATATACTCCTACAGGTCTCGCTCTCGATTTCTGTCATAAGCGTTTCTTTTCTTTCTTTATCCACACGTTTAATCCCTTTGATACCCACGGGACTCTGGATTGATTCGTCCCATCATTTTTCTTCAAGAAAGCAAACTTTCTCTGAGCCCTCATGATCTCTTCCTTTAATACCTCCCACTGATCTGGCACTAACTTACTTTGAAGGAGCTGTTACCAGCCCACCTTTGCTGAATTACATCTCAGTTTCATCAAACTAACTTTTCTTCAGTTGAGAATTTGTACTTCTTGCCTATCTTTGCTTTTTCCATAACTACCTTAAATCTAACTAAATTACGATCACTTCCACCAAAGTGCTCACCAACAACCTTCCACAACCCCAGCTTCATTCCCTAAAACATGAATAGCCTAGAAAATCCTTAAATCATTTAAACAACTTAGTTTATTCATACGTTTCCCATATTCAAAGGAGTGTAAGTCTATATATAGTATTCTCATAATTGTGAATCCCTGAGCTCTAGTATTATTCTCGTGAATTGGCACTGTCCCACTGTCCCAATATTTCCTTCCTGAAGTGTGATGTTCAGAACTGAATGCAGTAGTCTGGATGATTAAGTAACTGTTGCATAACTTCTGTCCCTTTGTATTCCAATCCCCTTGAGATTAAAGTTGGCATATCATTTTTTTTGGATCCGTCTGTTAAATTTTGGGAGTTTGTTTGTCTCCTAAATCTCTCCACATTTAGAAAATACTCATCTATCTTTCTTAGGTCCGAAGTGCATGACCTCTTCATATTTACCTTTGTCTGCCACAGAGTTGCCCACTCATTTAATCTAACAATGTCCCTTGGTAATTTTCTGTTCCCATCAACACTACTTGCTGTGCCACCTAATTTAGTATTGTTAGCCAACTTGGATATACAGCTATCTATTCCTTAATCTATGGGCGCAATTTAACACCTAAAAAGCAGAGTCCTATTTTGGGCGCGAATAGTGGGGTGTTTCTCTGTACCTGCAGCAACGAGAACGAGCCCACTATCAAATGGGACTTTGGGGATTTTTTGGGCCTTGGCTAGGAATGCCCTAAGCCGCACTTACCTCATTTCCTGCACTGAAATCAGCATGTGCAGGAAGAGCCATTTTAAATGCCGCCCCGGTCTCTCGACCACCCACTTCCTCAGACCCCACAGCAGCCTCCAGACACCCCTAACTTACCTCTTCGGGGAGTCCACACCTCTTCAGGGCAAATCACTCCCAGGCACAATCCCTGGCATGGGCAAGCTAGCACCTGGACACCTTGGCACTGTCAGCTTGACACCTGAAAGGGTGCCCAGGTGCACTGCCAAAGAGCATGGCTGGAAGTTCCAGGATTCCTGGGTGCCAGCAGGAGTCTCAGGGTACTATCCTGCCCAGAACCTGATGGCCAAGAGGCCTCCGATGGCATGGGAGACCCCCTCAAGTGCCATCATGCCTGGTCTATATTTGTGTGGACCAGTGCTAAAAGGCATGATGGCAAGATCTCCCAGGTATGGGCCTTGGGAGAATCAAGCGCCAACATATTTAAATGAGTCTAAAGGCTCACTTAAATATGTAAATCCGGATCTCGCCCAGTGACGGTGCCATCCAGATCATGAGGTCTCACAAGATCTCATTGGATCTTGTGAGGCGTTCCGAAAGTTGCTAATCTCGCGATAGGCCTCTCGCTAGATTTAACAATCTCGGCGCATCACCGAGTCGGGCAGGTCGAGACCGATCGGTTGGGCCCTATGTCTTTGATAAATATTGTAAAATGCTGATGCACCAGTACAGATTACTAGGGAACACAATTATTCACATCCTGTTCATTTAACTGCATTTTACAGATCAATAGGGACGCCAGTTCGAAGAAATGGCGTGAAATTTTGGATACCCTACCTCAACAATCTATAAATGGACAAGAAGGGCGTGATCAGAAGGGGCAGCACGGTAGCAGGGGCAGCACGGTAGCATGGTGGCTAGCATAAATGCTTCACAGCTCCAGGGTCCCAGGTTCGGTTCCCGGCTGGGTCACTGTCTGTGCGGAGTCTGCACGTCCTCCCCGTGTGTGCGTGGGTTTCCTCCGGGTGCTCCGGTTTCCTCCCACAGTCCAAAGATGTGCGGGTTAGGTGGATTGGCTATGCTAAATTGCCCGTAGTGTCCTAAAAAGTAAGGTTAAGGGGGGTTGTTGGGCTATGGGTATAGGGTGGCTACGTGGGTTTGATTAGGGTGATCATTGCTCGGCACAACATCGAGGGCCGAAGGGCCTGTTCTGTGCTGTACTGTTCTATGTTCTATGTTCTATCAGTATGATTCCAGGAACTAAGTTGTGAAGATAGGGTTGTCTATTTCCTGTGGGCTAAAAATTGAGGGAGATGTAAAAACATTGAAGCAAACAAGTAATTTACTTGGGTAATGGAATTGAGGGCAACAAGAAACAAAGTTTGAGGTAACAACAAGAAATTCTGATAAGATTGTTGGGATGTACAGCAGTCTCCAGAAAAGATTGGTGCCTGATTTCAAATGCTTTGAAATCTGACTATAGCTTTTACATGTGCTCATATTCTAGGGTAAAGACAACTGAGGGAGAGATAGAGAGAAGCCGTAAACAAACAGAACCCACAGAAATTAACCTCACAGTAATCCTGTTAGTACATTTTATTCAGGCATTCAGTTTGGGGTGAGGGTGGGGAAGACATTCGGTACATTGTACTTATTGAGAAACATTACATACATATTACAAAAATTATAATAAGGCATGTACTTTCTGTCCAGAAATCTGTATTACATTGTCACAATTTCTGGTAACATCAATACAATTCAAAGTACCTGCAGCCTTTCATAAGGGGAATATTCCGTTGTAACCAAATGTCTAACAGAATGAAATTTGAAGTTTCAGCACAGTGTGGCGATGTGGTGCAAGTTTCTCAAATTTGCCAAATTCTTTGCTGATCTTATTTTTCATTTCAAGCATTTTTTCAAATCAATTTAATTGCGATTTTCATCAACATACATATAGTTCATGACTTATTTACAGCTGGCTCCTCATTAAATGTGCACCATTATTCCACATATTCTCTTCATTTTCTCAGAACCTTTCAATTTACTGCATATGTTAACATAATACACTTTAGACTAAGCCTACCTTTGTTTGAAAATGCTTCTTACAAAATCCTTTTTTTTTGTTTATCTAAATGTTTACCAAACGGTTGTTTATGGGAGATTCTGAGTCACCAGGTCAGGCTGCGTGCATCGTATTTTGCTCCAGTTTTTCCTCTCTTGTTTAATGTATTTTTTTATGCACCACATTTTATTTCATTCTCATTGGAATTTTCAGTAAATGCAATCAAATTATGTCTGCTCCTTTTAGTAAATGTGGAAATTTGCATAAACCTGTACAATACAATTTACAGGGATAGGATAGAGATGTGGGATAGGATGCTCTTGGTAAGGGCCAGTGTAGACTTGATGGGCCGAATGGCCTCCTTCTGCACTGTAAATTCTGTGATTCTGTGTGATTTACATACTTAATAAATTTCTGCTAATATAGATCATTTGCACCAGCAGCAAAAAAAGAAAAGGGAAAGCCATTAATATTTCCATCAGAACAGAGATGATAATTGTGACATGCTGGATGTGAGTAAAGATTGGAAATGGTAAAGCTGATTTAGGAATGATGGAGAAAGCCCACAGTTTCCAAACTGTGAGCAGGTCGTTGGCAAAATAAAAAATGCACGGGACAGCGGAGATTGCCTGACCACAGCACCTTTAGCAGGGTGTGCCAAACTCCGGCAACTCCACCCCAGTTCTGCCAATGTGCAAAGCTTTCCTCAAGAGATATCAAAGCTTACACTCATGGAGGAGTTTCTACATACACATGGACATAAGAATTAGGAGCAAGAATGGGCCATTTGTGCAGACTCCTACTGTGTGGAGTCTGCACGTCCTCCCCCTGTGTGCGTGGGTTTCCTCCGGGTGCTCCGGTTTCCTCCCACAGTCCAAAGATGTGCGGGTTAGGTGGATTGGCCATGCTAAATTGCCCGTAGTGTCCTAATAAAAGTAAGGTTAAGGGGGTGGGGTTGTTGGGTTACGGGTATAGGGTGGATACGTGGGTTTGAGTAGGGTGATCATGGCTCGGCACAACATTGAGGGCCGAAGGGCCTGTTCTGTGCTGTACTGTTCTATGTTCTATGTTCTATTTGGCCTCTCAAGCCTGTTCTGCCATTTAATAAGATCATGTCTGATTTCATTGTGGCCTCAACTCCATTTTCCTGTTTCCCCCACAACCTCTCCCACCCCCGCCAACCCCCAACTATTACCTTTGACTTCCTTGTCAATAAAGGATCCATCTAACTCAGCCTTAAAAGTATTCATAGAATTTACAGTGCAGAAGGAGGCCATTCGGCCCATCGAGTCTGCACCGGCTCTTGGAAAGAGCACCCTACCCAAGGTCAACACCTCCACCCTATCCCCATAACCCAGTAACCCCACCCAACACTAAGGGCAATTTTGGACACTAAGGGCAATTTATCATGGCCAATCCACCTAACCTGCACATCTTTGGACTGTGGGAGGAAACCGGAGCACCCGGAGGAAACCCGCGCACACACGGGGAGAACGTGCAGACTCCGCACAGACAGTGACCCAAGCCGGAATCGAACCTGGGACGCTGGAGCTGTGAAGCAATTGTGCTAACCACAATGCTACCGTGCTGCCCCTATTCAATGACCAGTCTCTGGGGAAGAGAATTCCAACATCTGATCTCCATCTTAAATGGGAGACCCCTTATTTTAAAACTCTGTTCCCCAGTTCTTGACTCTCTCCTAAGGGGAAAAGTCTTCTCAGCATCCAACCTGTCAAGTCTCCTCAGGAGGTTATATGTTTCATTAAGATAATTTCTCAGTCTTCTAAACTCCAATGAATACAGACACAACCTGACCAACATTTCCTCACAAGATGACATTTCATCGCAGGAATCAGTCAGGTGAATTTTTCAGAACGGTTTCTAATGCAATAATGGATGCGATTTAACAGCCACCTGGCGTTGCACCTGGCGTAGACGTGCACGCCGGTTAGATCGCACGAGAGGCCGAAATCGGGGTCTGCGCTGGACACTGATCATGATCTAACTGGCCCACTCCTGTTCGAGGGTTCTAGATCTCCCTCATCAGCCATGGTGCCTGTTTCCCAATTTTTAAAAGCACAAGTGAATTTCGCCATCGAGAATTCCCCCCAGTGGAGGCGGAACATCGCGGAGACCCCGGAGAATTCTAGGCCATGCCAGCTCATGATATGCAAATGGAGTTTACTGTATGTGCGGAGTAGAATGCATTGATGCCACTGTCGATGCACTGGAGAATTACAATTTGGCGTGAGCTCCAAACCCGCCCGAGAAGAACGGGAGTGAAAATTTCCGGTATGGTCTCACATCAAAGGAGCTATGTGGTTTCACTTCCTCTTTTCTCACAGCAGAAAGCACTTAGTTCCTTTGATGTGGTGAGGAGCTGTCAATCATCATGAGACTATTCAAAAACATTGCTGTTAGCATCAAAGCAGGTACTTGAAATGCATTTAAGTGTGAAGGGAAAGATAAATAAACAATCCACCAAGTAGCTGTGGCAGAACCATTAAACTGTCAAGCACAGGCTGGTGAAAAGTATTGCTCCATGAAACTAAATGGAGGTTTTGCATTTCAAAGTGTGTAGAGGATTTGAAGACTTTTAAAATATTCTGGGCATTCGAAGAAGCCTCTTATACTTGCAACAGCAGCTGTTTCAAAGGCTTTTGACTGAGGGAGCAAATGTTCGGAAAGGACTGAGTCCGCAGTCGTTCACGACGAGTGAGACCACACATGTCCCACTCCATTGGGTACTCGACTGGTCGGGACGGAGCATCGCGGGAGAGGGATACGTGGCACGGCGTACTCCTAGATTTCGAGGGGGGGGGAACACTGCCCCCGATTATTGCGTCACCGGGGATTCTCCACTCCCTCGCTGAACGCGCTTTCAGCATCAGGGACCGGAGAATCCAGCCCCATGTTTCTTTCCTCATTTCAGCTTCTCTTCTCTTTTATCTTTTCTTGCAGGCTTGAACATCCTCCGAGGCCCGTGGAACCCATTTGACCCCACCCGACCTGACCTCCACGACCTGGAAGTGGATCGAGCCCAAACCGGAAGTGAAGCCCCGACCTCGATTTGGAGCCGACCCGGACCTCGGAGTTCCCAACCCGGCCTAACAACCGACTCCAGCCCCCGGATTGCTCGGACCGGTTCCCAGAGCTCCAGATCCGACCCCCAACAACGAGGCCCGGACCAACTCGACCCCGAGAGACCCGCCCAGCGGCCCGACCCGGAGAGGTCGGCTCAGCAACCCGACCTTCCTGGAGATGGAAGAAAGAAAAATCCACGTGGAGGCCCGACCGGGCCTACTTCAAGACCCGACCCGGAGCGCCCAGGGAGTGGGACTCAGGCCAACCTACCTCAGGAAGCCCCTGCCCACGACCCGGGACCCCTGAAATGGCGGAGACCCCATGCGAGGGCCTGAACACGCTGCAAGGTATTCATGTACCCGCAGAAGGCCGGAACCCATCCGGATCGCAAACAGGCCCCCCCTAGCAACCCCTCTACCTCAACCAGCGCCCGGGACCCTGCCAGATGCCACCCCAGAAATGTAACCAGCGCCCTGGTCTCCACCAGCACCCTGGACCCCGCCAGACGCAACCATCTAACTTCCACAAGGTCAGACTTCTCCCATCGGATCCCAGGATCATCCAGACGCCGACCGAGGAAGCGAGGGAAATGTGGTGGTCCTCGGACCTGGAATATCTGATCGTGAAGTGCCGCCCATAGTATCTTCCACGTGAGTTCACTTCAGCCATTATCACAGCGGTCTACATCCCACCCCAGGCAGAAGTGAGGAAGGCCCTGGACGGACTGTACACAGTTATAAACAACTATGAAACATAACATCCTTGTTCATCGTGGCCAGAGACTTCAACAAGGCCAACCTCAAAAGTGTACTGCCAAAATTCCACCAGCACATCTCTTGTCCCACCAGGGGCGACAACACTCTTGACCACTGCTGCTCAAAAATCAAGGGCGCCTACCGTTCCATCTCCCGACCGCACTTTGGGAAATCAGACCATAAGACTGTGCTCCTTCTCCCGGCTTAGAAGCAGAAACTCAAGCGGGAGAATCCAGCTAAGAAGGTTGTGCACTGCTAGTCCGAGGAAACAGAAGAGCTCTTATGTGACTGCTTAGAGACAGTGGACTGGTCCATATTTAAGAACTCAACGACCAACTTAAATGAGTATGCCACCACCATCAAAGACTTCATCAGCAAATGTGTGGACGACTGCGTGCCAAAGAAAGCAGTACGTTCGTTCCCCAACCGGAAACCATGGCTCAATCACAAGATTGACTCCCTACTGAAGGACAGATCTGAGGCGTTCAAGTCGGATGACCCTGACCGATACATGAAATCCAGGTACGACCTCCGCAAAGCCATCCGAGATGCCAAGAGAGAATATCAAAACAAGTTAGAGTCACAGACAGACTCTCGGTGATTGTGGCAAGGACTAAACAACATAACGCCCAGAAAGCCTTGATCCATTGCATTGCGCATACCGTCGCAACCGGTCCACAGCAGACACTATTTCTCTGGCCCGACACTCATTCCTAGAGCATCTCGACAACAAGGACTCCTACATCAGACTCCTATTTATTGACTATAGCTCCGCCTTCAACAGCATAATCCCAGCCAAGCTCATATAAGCTCCAAAACCTAGGACTTGGCGCCCCACTCTGCAACTGGATCCTCGATTTTCTGACTAACAGACCACAATCAGTAAGAATGAACAACACCCCCTCCACAATAGTCCTCAATACCGGGGCCCCACAAGGCTGCGTACTTAGCCCCCTACTCTACTCCCTGTACACACACGACTGCGTGGCAAAACTTGGTTCCAACTCCATCTACAAGTTTGTTGACGATACGACCATAGTGCGCCGGATCTCAAATAATGCGAGTCAGAATAGAGGAGGGACATAGAGAACCTAGTGGAGTGGTGTAACGACAACAATCTCTCCCTCAATGCCAGCAAAACTAAAGAGCTGGTCATTGACTTCAGGAAGCAAAGTACTGTACACACCCCTGTCAGCATCAACGTGGTCGAGGTGGAGATGGTTAGCAGTTTCAAATTCCTAGGGGTGCACATCTCCAAAAAGCTGTCATGGTGCACCCACGTCGACGCTACCACCAAGACAGCACAACAGTGCCTATACTTCCTCAGGAAACTAAAGAAATTGGGCAGGTCCACATTAACCCTTACCAACGCATCATAGAAAGCATCCTATCGGGCTGCATCACAGCCTGGTATGGCAACTGCTCGGCCCAGGACCGCAAGAAACTTCAGAGAGTCGTGACTACCGCCCAGTCCATTACACGAACCTGCCTCCCATCCATGGACTCCATCGACACCTCACGCTGCCTGGGGAAAGTGGGCAGCATAATCAAAGACCCTCCCACCCGGCTTAATTACTCTTCCAATTTCTTCCATCGGGTAGAAGATACAGAAGTCTGAGAACACGCACAAACAACTCAAAAACAGCTTCTTCCCCGCTGTTACCAGACTCCTAAACGGCCCTCTTATGGACTGACCTCATTAACACTAGACCCTGTATGCTTCATCCGATGCCTGTGCTTATGCAGTTACATATCTTGTATTGCCCTATTATGTATTTTCTTTTATTCCCTTTTCTTCCCATGAACTTAATGATCTGTTGAGCTGCTCGTAGAAAAATACTTTTCACTGTACCTCAGTACACGTGACAATAAACAAATCCAATCCAATCCAAGCTGCAGAAGAATGAGCATGAGCAGTATCTTGTAGTTTCATTCCCATTTCAGAGTCCTCTTCTTCTTGTTCATGTTTTTCAGATGATGAGTTGTCTCTGGAAATTGACAGGGCAAAGTCATCAGGGAAGTCATCAAAACCTTTGGTGGATGTTGCTGTTGAGGATGAATGGGGGGGCCTTATAGGCGGCCGGGGAATGCTCGTGCAGGGGTTGAGGTCGGGGGCACAGCCGATCAAGGTCACGTTTTTATTGTCATGTGTACCGAGATACAGTGAAAAGTATTTTTCTCTTTCTTGGGTCGAGCTCTGCAATCCGAGTCCGCCATGGAGCACAGCGCGGCCTCTGGAGGCCATCGCCGTGCGTATGCGCGACCTGTTACCCGGAAGTGCGAGAGCCCATATCTGCAGCAAAAGCTGCGAGATTTCCTCCGGGTGCCTGCTAGCTCCTGCTAGCTCCCTGCAGGGCCAGGAATTAGTGATCCTTTCACTCCGGGTTTTCACGCTGGCGTGGGGACACACTCCCAAAAACAGAGAATCCAGCCCCAAACCTTTTGGGGTAAAACACCAAACTGCCTTTTTCCTCGCTTCATTTTCTTGGCTCACTTTCAGTTTTTGATATTCTTGACTGCCAAATTCATTGGGCGGGATTCTCCATTGGCACACGGACAGAATCTGGAGACGCGATTGGGCGGAGCATTGGTTCCGATGCCAGAATCGCGGTAGGCGCCGATTTCACGTCAAATCACAATTCTCCGGTGCCTCGACAGCTGCATCAGTGCGTTCCAGAATGCACGTACAGTAAACACCACTGGCATGTCATTAGCTGGCCCGATTCAGAATTCTCCTGGGCCTCCATGATTCTCCACCTCCAATGGGCAGAATTCCCAATGGCGAGGCTCACTTGTGTTTTTAATCATGAAAGAGGTGCAGTGGCTGCTGAGGGAGAGAGTGGGGGTAAGGAAAGTGTCCAACATCACCATAGTTTGCTGACATTTGTGCCGCTGGTCGGGAGACCTCTGCCAGGGCCAGAGGGAGTAGTGGGGTGGCCAGGAGATGGGCTGTAGAGTCGAATTGGATGGGCCCTGAGCACCATTTCCGTGGCCTTCAAGGCAGCCATGCGACTGCACTTGCTTTGACTGTCCACTGTGAACTTAAGGCCACAGGTCATATGGGTGTCTCCCCAGACCATTCTCCATGTACCCTCTGGCCCCAGTCTACCTATCAGCAGGGGCGTGCTCCAGTGCAACCAGTGCAAGCTTGTTGGCTGGGATGAGTGTGTGTGGGAAGTGGTTGTGGCAGTATGCAAATTGCAGTGAATCAAGCTGTCCTGAGAGTATGGAGTTGATATGTGTATGTGGCTGCAGCTTGTCAGCCTCCTGAGTGTCAATCGCGATTCCGGTGAATCCAGCACCTTTTCTCATTGTGATCGATTGAGGCCCCTGTGCAAGCCCCTTAAAAGCCGTTGAATTGTTTCAGGTGCGGCGCCAGTTTTATTGGTGTGGAAGTCCACGAATCCTACCCTGGCATCAACACTTAGTCTCAGGAACGGATAAACCAGCCGATAGTGTCTCTTCAACTTGACTGATCTGTCTTCATTTGAAGTAATATGAATTTTCAGAAAGAGCAGGCTTCTTTGTCCTCCTCAGCCTGGCCTGGAAGCCAATGTTGCACGTTTTACTTGAGTGTAATTCGCGTTTATTGGAGTGTATTAACACGCCTCCGTTTAAAGGCCGTGTGCTTAACACTGCTAGGCTCTATATGTGTATTTTCAGCTCGGGAGTCGCCAGGTGTCGTATAAACACCTCACAAATATTCCAAGGTCAGGTTCAAAGTAATAAAACTATACACCGATTAGTAAGTTCCAAACGATTAGTATTTATTATTACAAATATAATAAATACGCATGCACACGCTAAGGGACTAAGCTACAACTAAACTAAGCGATCAGAATACTTAACTAAACAGGAACAGGCAAGGTCAGGGAGCGAGGCCTTCGTTTCGATCTTGGTCTGTAACCTTTAGAGAGTGTGCTGGTCGCTGGGGGTCTAGTGGGGCTGGTTCGCGTAGCGAGCGTCGTATTGTCACTTACGGTTCGGCGGCTGGTGCTCAACGGCTGGAGTCAGGATACAAGTCGAAGTTCTGGGTCGAAGTCAAAGCCGGAGCACAAAAACAGACCGGACCATGTGTGGGGGTCTATCTTTTATAGGGCCCCAATGTCCGTGCCTTTTTTGGGGCGGGCTTTTACCTTCAGGTATCGATTGGATCCGCTCCCAATCGATATCTTTCGAATCCCCCAATGTGAGGGTCTCTCCTCGATGGAGGGGGCGGTCTCTTGTGGTGGATACCTCTGGTGCCGCTCTGTCTGGACATCCACTTAAAGTATCTATTCAAACCCAAATGTTGCCATTGTGTGTGCCCAGATCTGGATTGCCTCATTAATATGCAAAGCGTTTTGCTATTAACACCTTTGGTTGAGATCTTCCACCTGGCCAGAAACTAGTTTTGCTGCGTGCAAAATGCTAATCAGTCTTTGCAGACTGCTTGTCTTGGCTAAACTGCTTTTTCCCTGCAGTCTTAGCAGTTCTCCATCTTGTTAGCCCAGTGTCCATCTTAGGTGGCTACACCAAGTTGCTTCTGCAGCTACCGACTGCTCACTTTTCAGTTAGATGGACAGGCCTTGAGCCTCAAAAACCACATGTGCTCCTGGCTGGCTGCCTGACTGCTGCACTGGGCCATCTGGCCTGGTCTCTGCTCTCATCCTCGCTAGTCCAGTCACCACCCAGCCATGTCACTTTCAGCCATGGCCTCTAAATGTGGTCAAGTCACCCCGCTGACTACTGCCTCCTGAAAACCACAACATTGGCGCTTGTCTCGCCCTCACACCTCCTGGATGCTCACCTCTTGCTCAGGTGGCCAAGCGTCAAGCCTCAATGACTGCAGGTGTTCCTGGGTGGTTGCCTGGCTGCTGCTGTCTTTATCTGACCTGGCTGGCCTGTGTTCTTCCTTTGGTTGCCCATCCACCCTCCTCAGCCCTGGCTTGGAGGTTGAGAATTGCCCTGCTGCTCCCCTCAATGGTTGTTGACCACTGTCTCTTCCTCACCTCACTGAAGGCTTTGCAGGTTCACACCCTGATATAATGTCGGTGACCTCACTTTTGCCTCAGACTACTGAGCCGAATGTCAGAAACCCAGTAACTTTGACATCTACCATTATGAAGTGCTTTGAGAGGTTGCTCATGAGGCACTCCATACTCTCAGAATGGCTTGATTCGCTGCAATTCACATAGTGCCAACAGCAGACACTATCTCCCAGGCCCTACACTCATCCCTGGAGCCTCACAACACTCATCCCTGGAGCCTACATCAGATGCCTATTCATTGACTCAACTCTGCCTTCACAACCATAATCCCAGCGAAGCTCATATCAAAACTCCAAAACCTAGGACTTGGCTCCTTCCTCTGCAACTGGATCCTCAACTTCCTGACCCATAGATCACAAACAGTAAAGATAAATTACAACACCTCCTCCAAAATTGTCCTCAATCCGGGGTGCCGCAAAGCTGTGTACTTAGCCCCCTACTATACTCCCTATACACACATAACTGTGTGGAAAAATTTGGCTCCAACTCAATCCACAAGTTGCTGGAGGGGCTGGTTGAGCACAGTCGGCTAAACAGCTGGCTTGTAATGCAGAACAATGCCAGCAGCGGGGTTCAATTCCCATACTGGCCTGCCCAAACAGGCGCCGGAACATGGCGACTAAGGGCTTTTCACAGTAACTTCATTGAAACATACTTATAACAATAAGTGATTATTATTATTATAAGTGTGCTGATGAAATGACTGGAGTGGGTCGGAACTCGAACAAAGATGAGTCAGAGTACATGAGGGCAAGGCGGCATGTGGCACAGTGGTTAGCACTGCTGCCTGCGGCGCTGAGGACCCGGGTTCAAATCCTGGCCCTGGGTCACTGTCTATGTGGAGGTTGCACATTCTCCTGTGTCTGCTTGGGTTTCACCTCCTGCAACCCAAAGATGTGCAGGTTAGGTGGATTAGCCACGCTAAATTAACCCTTAATTGGCTACTCTAAATTTAAAAAATAGAGTACAGGAGGGATAGAGAACCTAGTGACATGGTGTAACAACGACAATCTCTCCTTCAACATCAGCAAAACTAAGGAGCTGGTCATTGACTTCACGGACTGAGGAATCGTACACACCCCTGTCTGCATCAATGGTGCCGAGGTGGAGATGGTTGACAGCTTCAAATTCCTAGGAGCATATGTCAACAGCAATCCCATCGATTGACTCCGTCTACACCTCCCGATGCCTGGGGAAAGCGGGCAGCATTGTCAAACATCCCTCCCATCTGGGTTGTTCTCTTTTCCAACCTCTTCCATCAGGCACGAAATATAAAAATCTGAGAAAACAGATTCAAAAACAGCTTCTTCCCCGCTGTTACCAGACTCCTGAATGACATTCTTATGATCTGAACTTGTCTCTCCATGCATTTGCTCTACGAAGCAGCACTACACTCTGTATGCTCCGCCCGATGTCTATGTCTCTGTCTATGTATTCACATTATGTATTTATTGTATGTCCTGTTATTCATGTATGAAATGATCTGTCTGGACTGTACGCAGAACAATATTTTTCACTGTACCTCGGTACATGTGACAATAAATCCAAAACTAAATTCGGAGCTACCAGACTCTGATTGGTACACCCGAACCACAGCCAGCTTTCAATATGGGCACACACCTCCCTCCCCCTCCACCTCCCCCCCCCCCACCCCCCACCCGCACCACAGCCAGCTTTCAATATGGACACACACCTCCCTCCCCCCCACCCCCCACCCGCACCACAGCCAGCTTTCAATATGGGCACGCACCTCCCTCCCCCTCCCCCCACCCCCCCCACCCCAACCCCCACCCGCACCACAGCCAGCTTTCAATATGGGCACACATCTCCCTCCCCCTCCCCCCCTCCCCCACCCGCACCACAGCCAGCTTTCAATATGGACACACACCTTCCTCCCCCTCCCCCGCCACCCCACCCCCCACCCGCACCACAGCCAGCTTTCAATATGGACACACGCCACCCTCCCCCTCCCCCCCCAACCCCCCACCCCCCACCCGCACCACAGCCAGCTTTCAATATGGACACACACCTCCCTCCCCCTCCCCCCCCCCCCCCACCCCACCCGCACCACAGCCAGCTTTCAATATGGGCACACACCTCCCTCCCCCCACCCCCCCCACCCCCCACCCGCACTACAGCCAGCTTTCAATATGGACACACACCTCCCTCCCCCTCCCCCCCCCCAACCCCCCACCCCCCACCCGCACCACAGCCAGCTTTCAATATGGACACACACCTCCCTCCCCCTCCCACCCCAACCCCCCACCCCCCACCCGCACCACAGCCAGCTTTCAATATGTACACACACCTCCCTCCCCCCCCCCCCCCCACCCACCCCCCACCAACACCACAGCCAGCTTTCAATATGGGCACACACCTCCCTCCCCCTCCCCCCCCCCACCCGCACCACAGCCAGCTTTCAATATGGGCACACACCTCCCTCCCCCCACCCCCCCACCCCCCACCCGCACCACAGCCAGCTTTCAATATGGGCACACACCTCCCTCCCCGCCACCCCCCACCCGCACCACAGCCAGCTTTCAATATGGGCACACACCTCCCCCCCCCCCCCCCCACCCCACCCCCACCCGCACCACAGCCAGCTTTCAATATGGACACACACCTGCCTCCCCCCCCCCCCCCCCCCCCCCCACCCGCACCACAGCCAGCTTTCAATACGGGCACACACGTCCCCCCCCCCACCCCACCCCCCACCCGCACCACAGCCAGCTTTCAATACGGGCACACACCTCCCCCCCCCCACCCCCCCACCCCCCCCCCCCCCCACACCCCACCTGCACCCAAACCACATCCAGCTTTCAATATGGGCACACACCTCCCTCCCCCCACCCGCACACGAACCACAGCCAGCTTTCAATATGGGCACACACCTCCCTCCCCCCCACCCCCCCACCCGCACCACAGCCAGCTTTCAATATGGGCACACACCTCCCTCCTCCCTCCCCCCCCGCCACCCCCCACCCGCACCACAGCCAGCTTTCAATATGGGCACACACCTCCCCCCCCACCCCCACCCCCCACCCCCCCCCCCCCCCACCCGCACCCGAACCACAGCCAGCTTTCAATATGGGCACACACCTCCCCCCCTCCCCCCCCACCCACCCCCCACCCGCACCACAGCCAGCTTTCAATATGGACACACACCTCCATCCCTCCCCCCACCCCCCACCCGCACCACAGCCAGCTTTCAATATGGGCACACACCTCCCTCCCCCCCCCCCCCCCACCCGCACCACAGCCAGCTTTCAATATGGGCACACACCTCCCTCCCCCCACCCCCCCACCCCCCACCCGCACCACAGCCAGCTTTCAATATGGGCACACACCTCCCTCCCCGCTACCCCCCACCCGCACCACAGCCAGCTTTCAATATGGGCACACACCTCCCCCCCCCCCACCCCCCACCCTACCCCCCACCCGCACCACAGCCAGCTTTCAATATGGACACACACCTGCCTCCCCCCCCCCCCCCCCACCCCCCCACCCGCACCACAGCCAGCTTTCAATACGGGCACACACGTCCCCCCCCCCCCCCCCCCCCCCACCCGCACCACAGCCAGCTTTCAATACGGGCACACACCTCCCCCCCCCCCACCCCCCACCCCCCCCCCCCCCCCCACACCCCACCTGCACCCAAACCACATCCAGCTTTCAATATGGGCACACACCTCCCTCCCCCCACCCCCCACCCCCCACCCGCACCCGAACCACAGCCAGCTTTCAATATGGGCACACAGCTCCCTCCCCCCCCCCACCCCCCCACCCGCACCACAGCCAGCTTTCAATATGGGCACACACCTCCCTCCCCCTCCCCCCCCGCCACCCCCCACCCGCACCACAGCCAGCTTTCAATATGGGCACACACCTCCCCCCCCACCCCCCCCCCCCACCCCCCCCCCACCCCCCACCCGCACCCGAACCACAGCCAGCTTTCAATATGGGCACACACCTCCCCCCCCTCCCCCACCCACGCCCCACCCGCACCACAGCCAGCTTTCAATATGGACACACACCTCCCTCCCTCCCCCCACCCCCCACCCGCACCACAGCCAGCTTTCAATATGGGCACACACCTCCCCCCCCTCCCCCCCCACCCCACCCCCCACCCGCACCACAGCCAGCTTTCAATATGGACACACACCTCCCTCCCTCCCCCCACCCCCCCACCCGCACCACAGCCAGCTTTCAATATGGGCACACACCTCCCTCCCCCTCCCCCCCCCCCCACCCGCACCACAGCCAGCTTTCAATATGGCACACACCCCCCTCCCCCCCCCCCCCCACCCCCCACCCGCACCACAGCCAGCTTTCAATATGGGCACACACCTCCCTCCCCGCCACCCCCCCACCCGCACCACAGCCAGCTTTCAATATGGGCACACACCTCCCCCCCCCCCCACCCCCCACCCCCACCCCCCACCCGCACCACAGCCAGCTTTCAATATGGACACACACCTGCCTCCCCCTCCCCCCCCCCACCCCCCCACCCGCACCACAGCCAGCTTCAATACGGGCACACACGTCCCCCCCCCCACCCCACCCCCCACCCGCACCACAGCCAGCTTTCATACGGGCACACAGCTCCCCCCCCCCCCCACCCCCCACCCCCCACACACCCCACCTGCACCCAAACCACATCCAGCTTTCAATATGGGCACACACCTCCCTCCCCCCACCCCACACCCCACCCGAACCACAGCGCTTTCAATATGGGCACACACCTCCCCCCCCCACCCCCCCACCCGCACCACAGCCAGCTTTCAATGGGACACACCTCCCTCCCCCTCCCCCCCCCCCCCCCCACCCACCCCCGCACCACAGCCACTTTCAATATGGGCACACACCCTCCCCCCCCCACCCGCACCCAACCACAGCCAGCTTTCATATGGGCACACACCTCCCCCCCTCCCCCCCCCACCCACCCCCCCACCCGCACCACAGCCAGCTTTCAATATGGACACACACCTCCCTC